>NC_050573.1:64186759-65561759 GCF_011100635.1 Trichosurus vulpecula | reverse complement strand
AGGCAAGGCTGTTGTGTGTCCTTCTTCTTGAAGAGGACCTTGACATCAGGAACTTGCAAGTGAATTGGATTTAAATGAGGCAGGGCTGTACAAAGACACAAGCCTCACTTTCTCCTCTGGAACCATGTGGATCCAGTAGCAGATACAGATCAAGACAACTGGAGATGGCCCCCAAATGGGAGATAAACTCAGAGGGAAGAGACTAATGGTAGACACTAAAGCTAAAGGCCACCTAAGCATGGCATGAAAGCTAATGGCCACCCTACCCAAGATGTGGAGGGTGAGGGCCATGCCTTCCAAGACATCCAAAAGAGAGAACTATGAAAAGCAGCCATGCAAATTTAGGAAGCATAAAAGTTGCTTAAGAGGCAAACAACTGACTTCTGAGCTCTCATCAGTGCCCTTCATGAGCAGTCATTAAGCCCCCAAGTCTGCCTATTTCTGCTTACCAGGAAATTAGAAGTATGTCCTCTGCCTCAGTCAAGTCACTTCCACACTCAGCTGGGTCTTCCTGGGGAAAACAGTCCTCCCTTCTTGGGACTGACCTATCCTAGACACATCGCCCTTGGGTCCACCCTCCCTGGCTCCTGCCTCAGCTGCAGAAAATGTCCCTATGGAAAGACAGATATTCTTCCCTTAGCTTCAATCTGCCCGAGTTTACTTGTGAGTTGCCCCACCCAGGGATCCCTTTTACTGTATCCCTAAGAAGTGGTCATCCAGCAGTGACAGGGAACTCATTACCACAGGAGTCAGTCCATTATTACATTTTTAATAGCTCTAACTGCTTTTAGAAGTAGCAGCAATATTGAGACAAGAACCCAGGACTTCAATCCGGGAAACCTGAGTTTGAGTTCTTTCTACTTACCAGCTTTGAGGCCATGGGAAAAACATCTCATCCTGCTAAGCTTTCTTTCTTCATGCACAAAATGGAGATAACGTGTGAACTATTTCCGTCGCTTGATTTTTGTCAAGAAAACTCATGGTAAATGTGAATTGTTCCTTTTGTTGGCCGCTAGATGGCGGAAATAGGGTGGATAGAGCAAGAAAGAAGAGTTCAAACGGTGTCTTGAATTCCTGACTTGGAGTCAGGAAGACTGGAGTTCAAAGGCTGCCTCAGACATTTGCTAGCTGTGTGACTGTGGGCAAGTCATTGATACCTCTCCTAGACTTAGTTTTCTCATTTGCAATATAGGGATAAAAGCCTCTACCTCGCAGGGTGGTTGTGAAGATCAAATGAGATAATACAGATAATAGAGATGCTAGCTCTTGCTCCCCTTCCTCTTCTTCCTTCTTCCCTTCTTCTACCTCCTCCTCCTCCTCTTCCTCCCCCCTTCCTTCCTTCTCTTTCTCCCCCTCCCCCATTCCTTCCTCCTCTTCCTCCCCCTTCCCCCCTTTCTTCCTCCCCCTCCCCCACTTCTTTCCTCCTCTTCCTCCTCCACATGGTGTTATGGATAGACCTGTGAATCACGAGGATGTGGATTCAAGTTCAGCCTTTGACACATCTTGGCTGTAAGACCCTGGACAAGTCACTTACTTCTCAGTGCTACAGCCAATTCTCTAAATTCCAAAACAGATGCAAGCTTGCATTGAGGCAGTTAGGTGGTATGATAGATAGCACCCTGGACTTAGAGGCAGGAAAAACCTGAGTTTGAGTTTAAATCCTGCCTGTGATACTTAATGGCTGTGTGACCCTGGGCAAGTCACAACCTCTCTGAGTCTTTTTTTCCCAATTTATTAATTTTTTTATTTTCAGTTTTCAACATTCACTTCCATAAGTTTTCAATTTTCTCCCCATCCCTCCCCACTTCCTCCCTGAGATGGCATACATTCCAATATAGGCCCTACACATACATTTCTATTAAAAACATTATCACATGAGTCTGTTGCATAGAAGTCATGCTGCATAGAAGAATTATAATGAAAGGGAGAAACCATGAGAAAGAAAACAAAACAAAACAAAAGAGAAAATAGTCTGCTTCACTCTGCATTCCTACTCCATAGTCCTTTCTCTGGATGTGGATGGCATTTTCCTTCATAAGTCCTTTGGAAAAGTTTTAGGTTCTTGAATTGCTGAGAAGAGAGAGCTAAGTCTATCAAAATCAATCCTCATCCACTATGGCTTTTACTGTGTACAGTGTTCTCCTGGTTCTGCTCATTTCACTCAGCATCAGTTCATAAAAGTCTTTCCAGGTTTTCCCGAAGTCCACCTGCTCATCATTTCTTATAGTGCAATAGTATTCCATTACATTCCTGTACCACAACTCATTGGGCCATTCCCCAATTGACGGGCATCCTCTCAATTTCCAGTTCTTGGCCACCACAAAAAGAGCTGCTATAAATATTTTTGTACATGTGGGAACCTTTCTGAATCTTGATTTCTTCATCCACACAAGAGGGATGATATGTCCCTTAATCCTCAAGACTATCATACGTAAATAACTGTGCAAGCCTTAAAGCGATATATTAATGTTTAGTTATTGTTATTAGTAGAAGAATTGTCTTCACTGGAAGCTCCCCACACTGAACCATTGAAACCACAGGTTTGGTCAAATTGAGGGAGTCAGACCCAAATCTGCCTTTTTCTAACTTCCATCCATTCGTCTTAGTTTTCTCCTGGAGCTACACAGAACATGGCTTATCTTTCTTCCATATGATGGTCCTTCAAATATCTGAAGATAGGGGCAGCCAGGTGACACAGTGAGTAGAGCATCAGCCCTGGAGTCAGGAGGACCTGAGTTCAAATCCAACCTCACACACTTGACACGCTTACTAGCTGTGTGACCTTGGGCAAGTCACTTAACCCCAATTGCCTTTCTCTTCTCCTCTCCCAAAAAAAACCAAACAAATGTCTGAAGATAGCAATCATGTCTTCCGGGCCCAAGGCCCACTTCTACCCTACCAAATCTTCCAAATTTTGTGTATAAACCTTATTCTTCTTTCTGATGATGGGATTGGGAAATGTACCAAAGGTTTAACAACATTCAGATTAAATTGTAGCAAAGTTCATAAGATCATAAGAAGAAACCTTAGAAGCCATCCTGCCAATCCCCTTACTTTGCAGATGAGTAAACAGAGAGGTACAGAGGTACAGAGAGATTAAGTAATTTACCCAGGATAACAGAGCAAATAACTGTTTGAGGTAGGTTTCAGACCTAAGTCTTTTGGACCCCAAGTCCACTGCCCCATCCACTGTGCCGTGCTGCCTGTCAAATATTACTTGCATAAAATGAGAGCGTTATGCTCTTTAATGTCCCTTCCAATTCTGACATTGTGACCTGAGGAAATTTTCCGGTTTCTCCTTCAGCTCAGTGTATACCTAACTCCCTTTGTGGTATCACAAAACCTCAGAGCTTGGAAAGGTATCAAGGGTTCCAGTACTGCAGACTTAGAATTAGAAAGGACCTGAGGCCAGATCTAGTCCAATCCCTCACTTGACAGATAGGGAAACTGAGGACCAGAGAAGTTAGCTTGCCCGAGGTTACATGGGTAGAAAATGGCAGAGCTGGATTTGAACTCACATCTTCATATTTCAAATTCTGCAGTCTTTGCTTTGTACCACACTGTGGACTCCAAATAACAATCCAGCTGCCCCGTAAGACTTCCAGTGATAAGGAGCTCACAACTCATCAAGGCAGACCATTCCATTATTTTATGACACTTCTCGCCCCCCTCTCCCACCCCTAGATCTGTCCTCTTAGGCCATCTTCCTCATGAAACGGCCACGCCCCAGTCTTCCCCGGTCTGTCTGAGTCATGCTTATGGCTCATCCTGCTTCTTAAGAAAACCCAGAACGCCTAACTTCCAGAGCTGTCATGCAATTGGTCATAGGACTGCCAATCACTCCCTTAGCCCAATCAACTTCCTTCAACTCGAATTGATAGAGCTCCTCCATCTGCTCGGACATCCTACCTTCACATGTGACTACCACTGCACACCTCTGCTGTATTCCGCCTAACTTCCAGAGCTGTCATGCAATTGGTCATAGGACTGCCAATCACTCCCTTAGCCCAATCAACTTCCTTCAACTCGAATTGATGGAGCTCCTCCATCTGCTCCATCCTACCTTCACATGTGACTACTACTGCACACCTCTGCTGTATTCCGTATGGATGGTGGTGACCCTGGGTTTTCAACTGCAACAATCTAATCCAATAACCAAGCTAATAACCAAACTAAGCTAGACGCTCAGATACAAAGACAAAATGAAACAGTCCCTGCCCTCAAAGAGTTCACACTTTACTGGGCAGACTTAACATGTACACAGCTAAGAGAATACAAAGTATATACAAAGTAAGTCGGTAGGGGCAGCTAGGTGATGCAGTGGTCAGAGTGCTGGGCCTGAAGTCAGGAGGACCTGAGTTCGAATCTGGCCTCACACATTTTACTATCTGTGTGACCCTGGGCAAGTCACTTAACCCTGTTTGCCTCAGTTTCTTCATCTGTAAAATGAGCTGGAGAAAGAAATGGGAAACCACTCTAGTATCTCTGCCAAGAAAACCCCAAAAGGGGTCAAAAGGAGTTGAACACGACTGAAAATGACTGAACAGTGACAGTAACAAATTTGGTGGTGGGGAGCATGAACTAGGGGTTTGAGGAAAGGAAGCCAGGGATTCCAAGGCCCAAATAAGAAAGGAGAGCATTCCTGACAAGAGGCCCATCTACACAAAGGACAGGAAGTGGTAGAACTTCGTGTACAGGACATAGCTGGCAGGCCACAGCATATGTGAAAGAGGCAATATGGGGTCTAAACGGAGTAGAGAAAGGGGCCCATCCTCCACATGGCTGCAACACATTTTGGAAGCATAGATTTGACAGTGTCACTATGTTACTCAAAATTTTTTGATGGCTCTTCATTGCCTTAAAATAGAAAATAAAATAGAAAAATTAATAATAATGAAACTCCTCAATATGGTATAAATTGCATTGTAATAGAATTCCTGCTTTCTTTTGCAGTTTTATTCCCTCTAGACAAGAGGTTCCCAAACTTATTTGGCCTACCACCCCCTTTTCTTTTCTTTTCTGGAGGGGGGAAGACAGGGCGATTGGAGTTAAGTGATTTGCCCAAGGTCACACAGTCAACCCCTTTTCAAAAAAAAATTACTCGGCACCCCCTGGAAATCTACTTTTTTAACCCTTTAATTTTTTTAAATTTGTATCATTTCAAAAAGATGTTATTTTTTTTTGAAATATCACATCTTAAATTTAACAATTTATAATAACTTTGTGGTTTTTTCCTGCATTGAAATTTTGATGATGCAATATTGCATATGGTATCATATTATAAACAAGTCATTACACGCACATATTCCTGCTGATGCGTGCTAAACTTCCCAACAACTCACTTGCCAACACTTGCTTGTTAAGACCTGTTGGCAGGCTTGACCACTGATCAGTTATAACTTGCATTTTGTGTGTTTATTTGGAAAATGATGTAATCACTATGACTTTAACTCTGTTACACAACAGACGAAACATGTAGGAAAGCCTTTTCAAAGTTTTCTTCTCTTCTTTTCTTATGCTTCCACTGCCTCCTTATTTTTGTATCCCAATTGCACCCGAGGCCATTCCTGTCCCCTCGATTGTTCCAGAGCCCCCCAGGGGAGCAGTATTGCCCACCTTGGGAACCTTTGCAGACTACTTCCCTTGGTTATTCTCATTAGCACCCACAGTTTCAATTATCATCTCTCTACAAATGATTCTCTGAATTGAATCAGTGGTCTAGTAGCCTCTCTCCTGACTTCCAGTCTCACCCCTCCAGTTGCCTTTTTTAGACATCTTGAACGAGATGTCCTACAGTCACCTTGAACTGGGCATGTCCAAAACTGAACTCGTGATCTTTCTCCCCAAACCCTGCCCTCATTCTGGATTTCCCTATTACTACACCACCCATCCAGTCACCCAGGTACCCAACTCAGGGGTTATCCTCTACTTCTCATTTTTCCTTTCTCCCCCCAATACTTATCAGCCATCAAGTCATTTCCCCTTCTATCATCTCCCTCATACATGCATCCTCTGACCCTACCACCCTGGTACAGGTACTTGTCATCTCCTGCTTCTACTAGTGCATTAGTCTGCTGGTTGGGCTCCCAACCTCAAGTCTCCCCCTACTCCAGTCCCTCCTCTTCTCAACTGTCAAATTGATCTTCCTAAAACACAGGTCTGACCATATCACCCTCTTTAGTCAATAAATTCATGCTTCCCTCTTATTTCCAGGATCCTGCGATTTTCAAAGCCCTTCCTACCTTTCTAGTCTTCTTACACCTAACCTCCTGCGTACTCTCCGCAATCCAGCGACACTGACATCCTTGCTGTTCCTCCCACACAACACTCTTGTCTCTGGACTCCAAAGGCTTCCAATGACTTTCTCCCAGACCTGGAACTCTCTCTCTCCTCCTCTCTACCTCACAGCTTCCCTGGCTTCCTCCAAGCTTCAGCTAAAGTCCCATCTTCTGTGAGAAGCCTTGCCCAGTCATCCTTAATCTTAATGCCTTCTCTCTGAGATTACCCTGGATTTACTCTCTAGAGACCTTGTTCACATGTTATCTCCCCCATTAGACTGTGAGGGTAAGGGACTGTTTTTTGCCTTTTTTTGTATCCCCAGAACTTAGCATATAGCAGGTACTTAATAAATACTACTTGATTGATCATTGCAAAAATCCAGATGAGTGGACAGAGGCAAAGTAAACTCAGAGAAGGAAGTAAATGGAAGAGATGAAGAAGATAAAAGTAAGAAGACTTGAAACACAACATGGATGAGGTCAGAAGACAAGCCAGAATGGAACCTGTCAAGCTGGAAAGGTCTAAGGTATAGCCCTAGGGCCTATGTGTAGGTCTACCATCTAAAGACCAGCCTGGCCAAACACACCGAAGTTCATCACTAGGCTGGACACCAGGTGATGACTGTTGGGCCACAGCAGCTGTCAAAGATAGCCTACCAAGTCACGGAGGAAGTATCCACAGATCTTTGAAGAACTGAAGATTTCGGGACTAAAATACAAATGTCCTTCTCCCCACCCCATTGTCCCCTCCCCCCCACCCCAATTCCTCCACCCCTCCCCACTTTCCAGCAAATGGTTCTTCACTGTAGTCCCAAGACAAGTTCAGAACTATAAGGATCCTCCAAAACCTCCACCTCTAGCCTATTCACATTTCTACAGCACACTTACGAATTTACAAATCGCTTTGCTCACAATGGCCCTGAGGGCTAATAAACTGAGGAAAATGTGGCCCAGAGAAAGGAAGTGGTTTACCCAGAATTCCACAGCCCAAAATCAGCGCAGCTACAGCTCAAATCCACGTCTCCAAACAAGTTCAGTTTCTTCATTTGTACCAGCTCTTTCTCTTCCATAGCTTTGGTTAATAACAGAGCTTTGACCAGGACCAGGCAATCAGGACACTGTCCCCATGGGGGTGGGGCAGGGTAAGGGACTCTTCCTCCGCCCCCCCCCCGCCGCCCCCACACCGACAGCAAGTGACTACCCCATTGCTACTACCTGGCCTGACTCCAGGTCACCTTTGCACAACTGGACCTGAGGACCCCCAGGGATCAGCAGTGATGGCAGTATGCGCTGGTGTCTTCAGCAGCTGCCTTGGGGATTTTCTGCTCCCTTCGACCGAATTCACCCAGGTATCAAAATTCTTAGTAACAGCTCTAATTTTTGAAGACTAAACTCAGGCCTAAAGAAGACTAAAGTCTTTAGAAGACTGAACTAAGCTGTTCTGGGAGCAGCCTCCCCTCCCCCCAACCAACACACACATAAATACAAAGCAGTTGACATTTTGGTGATAACTACACTTTTATTAGATGGTGGCAAAAGGTCAAGGGTCTGTACAATGGGGGAGGGGAAGAGAGGAGCCTGGGCTCCAAAGGCAGTGCAGGATGGGACACATTACAAAAATAGCCTAAAATCCGTCTATTTCTGATACAGAGGCCAGGGGAGCCCTGGGCAGTGCAAGGGGCTGGGGAGACCCTCTACCCCCATATTTACATAAAGACTTTAGTGAAATGTACAGATTTTGGGGGGAACAATGACCCACACCTACCCCAAATCTATAAGGGGAAAGGAAACAGAGCAAGTAGGCCAACGTTTCCCTCTAAAGCTCAGGGAAATGGACATGGTCCCTTCCCAAGCAATGCCACAAAATAAGTTACATCTGGAATGCAGTGAAGTAGGGAACATTTCCAATTCAGGTGCCACTGTTGTCCTCCCTACCCCCAATACAGGGGCTCACAAACATGGCCACAGGCACCACGGGAGACATGGTCACAATGGTGTACTCGGTACACGGGATCTGGTGCGGCCTATAGGCCGACAGGGTCAGCCCCACGGGGGCACTGATGGGAGGGCAGGGGGTGGGGGGCTTTAGCCTGGCCCCCTTTTGGGGGAGTGCAGCTGGGGGCGGGGGTAGGTAACGGAAAGGTAGGGACCTTCTCCATATATATATTTTGTAAAAAAAAATATATATAGATATAATAATAAGTTTGTTTAAATGTATTTGGTTCTATACAAAATGTAAAAAAAAAAAAAAAAAACCACTAATGTCAGAGACAGAAAATGGAAGCCTGGGGAGAAGGCAAAGAGAGGGAAGAGTGTATGGGGTCAGAGAGAGAAAGAGTGAGTGAGAAAAAAACATGAGGGAAAGATGGCAGTAGAGGGATAGGAGACCCAGGGGAGGGCCCTATGCCCTGTCTCCCCAGAGCCCAGGAACCCTACCTGGGTCTTAGCCTGGCAGAGCCCGGGGTCAGGGAGCTGTCTCAGGCCAACACTTGCCTTTTGGGGGCTGGGTCAGGCCGGGGACCCAGCTGAGTCTGAGTCTGGCCCTGGCCCTGGCCCTGGGGCAGGGGGCCAGGGACAGGATGGGGTGTCAACAGAGCCCCAGTGGCAGGGCTGGGTGTGGAGTCAGACCAGTCTGAGAGCGAGCGGGGGGAAGGGCTGGCCCACAGTTCAGGAGACTCCGGGGATGGAGTAAGGTAGGGGTGCTCACTGGGCACCCGCAGGAAGTGTTTCGAGGGGCTGCCTCGAGCAGGAGGCACAGGACCAGCAGGTGGTGGGTACTCCTCAGCTGTTCCACCTGGTGGGAAGTATTGGGGTGGGGGCTCCTTGGGAGAGACAGGGGTCCCAGGCACCAAGATCTGGGGGCCTGGGGCCAGTGGCAGGGGCCCAGGCAATAAGAAAGAAGGGCCTGGCGGAGCCAAGCTAGGGTGGGTGGTCCCAGGGGCTGGCGGGGGTAGGCGGGCCCAGTCAAAAGGCACCGCCACAGGGCTCACCAGGCCTAAGTTCACCACACAGCCTCCTGGGGGCCGTCCCAGTGCACCCCTCCCTGTCCCACCCAGCTGAGCCAGTGACACAGTGGCTGCATAGGGCCCATCCAAGGGAAAGCTCCCAGGGGAAGCAGGAGTCCCACCAAAAGGCCGTGGTGAGTCCAGAGAGTCTACAGGTGACAGTGTCACAGAGCTTTCTAGCAAAGGGCCCGGGCAGGCAAGTGTGAGCTTCTTGGTACGACCCTTGGTCCCGCTGGACCCCGGGCCACCCTTTCCTGGGGGCCGCCGGCTCTTCTTGTTGCCACTCCCTGAAGGCGTGGGCTTGAGGCCAGGCAGGAAAGTGCCCGGTGGACAGAGCAGCGGGGCCAGCCCATGGGCACCTGGAGGACTTCGAGCTGTGTTGTGTTCCTCCAGCAAGCGGACGATGTCCTGGTGTAGCCGCTCATGGGCTACATCTCGGGGCAGTCGGTCCAGGTGATCCGTGATCTCCCGGTTGGCAAAGTGGTCCAAGAGCACCTTGGCCGCCTCATAGCTGCCCTCCCGGGCTGCTAGGAACAGGGGTGTCTCCTCCTAGAGGCAGTGGGGTACGAGTCATGAGGATCAGAGCTGGGAGCTGATGGGAGTGGGAGGGAACCGGAAGGAGTCTAGGAGGAAGGGAAGGAAGAAAGAGAGAAAAGGAGCCAAAGGGGGAAGATTAACAGGAGGAGAGAGAGCAGAGAAAGAGGACAGAGACACAGGAGGCTGACTGTGGGCGAGGGGCCTCACCTTGCTGTCCTGCATGTCTTTGTTGGCCCCATTCTTGAGGAGGGCCATGGTGGCTTCCACATTGTTGACAGCTGCAGCCCAATGCAGGGCAGATTTACCTGAGAGCACAGAATCAGAGATTAAGCAAACCCCAAGGCCAGTATGCTAGCAACGGGCTGACGGGACACCTAAGGTCTGACCTCCAGACCTGATGTATTTAGGGGAGGGGGGAAAAGCCCTCCACAGACCTGGATATACGAGTTGGTGTGTCTGTGTCTGTGCGCGTGTGCGCTCATGTGTGTGTAATAGAGAGGGGAGGGATGGGGGTGAGGTCAGGGCCCTGCAATAGATCTGATGTGTCTGAGGGCTGTGGGGAAGCCCTGAATGGGGGTGTGTGTGTGTGTGTGTGTGTGTGTGTGTGTGTGTGTGTGTGTGTTAGAGAGGGGTGGGGTGGGGGTCAGGACCCCAAAACAGACCTGACTAGGGAAGAAAGGGGAGGGGTTGTGCCCACATGCGTGCACACTCCAGAATGAAGAGAGCTTGTAAACACAAGTAAAAGTCTCTGTCAGGGTAGAGCTCCCCGACACACACACACTCGGGGAATTTTGAGTCATTTTCATGTACTGCACTGGTCTGAATATAGATTGTCCTTTCTCCTGTGCTTATTTAAATGTTTGTTTCTTCCTTCCTTAGCACTAAGCACTGAGCTCTGCAGCTAAGTGCTTAATAAATATTTGTTGAATCAGTTGTATAAAAGCTGGGCACAGCCTATGCTTGGTGCTAAATATACCGATGCAGCTAGTGGCTGCCTCAGAGTCAGGAAGTCCTGGGTTCAAGTCCTGCCTCAGAGACCCTGGGCAAGTCACTTAAACTCTTGGTGTCCCAGGGAACTCCTTAAGACACATAGAACAACTGTCCATATTCACTGGCAGAAGGAATTTCTTTACTGGAAGTTCGTGACATCAGTGAAATCACAGGCAGAACTGGACTAAAAAAAAAAGAACCCTCAAAATTATAAATATTTTTCCTTGGAAAGAAATCCCATTTTAACTTATGCCAAGGAAATCTAAGTTCAGAATAACTGGTATGTTTAATACTATATTAATATTTATATGTTTTATACACACACACACACACACACACACACATATATATATATATATATAGTACGTGTGTATATACACTGCAAAGCTTTAGCAAGAGGATGGTGGAAGACCATTGAGGGCCCAGGGGTGCATGAGCTCTCAGAGACATCTGCAGAAAAAATACCATTCACATTCGCACAGTGAGCTAGGGCTCACAAGGGGCTTTATAAATGTTATCTCATTTGATCCCCACAACGACCCTAGGGAGGAGATGCTACTGTTCTCCACATCTTATAGATGAGGAAACAGGTTCAGAGACAGGTTAAGTGACCTGCCCAGAGTCACAGAGCTAGTAAATGCCAGAAGCTGGATTTGAACTCAGATATTCCCAACTGCTGGTCAATCATTCTGTCCACTGTAGCACCCAGCTGCCTCTCAAAGAAGCATGAACAGACCAATAGGTCACGTTTCTAAGTTACCCTAAGTTACCCTACTCTAAGTTACTAAGTCCCCTCTCCATGGCCAAGGAGCCAAGGGCCAGGGAGATTTTTTAAAGACAGGAACTTTTCGAGTGCAGAGACTTGGGAATGGGAACATTCAAAAGTCTGTCTCTGGCCATTAAAGAAACCTGACTGGAGGTGGCCAGGTGGCACAGTGGCCCTGGAGTCAGGAGTACCTGAGTTCAAATTCAGCCTCAGACACTTGACACATTTACCCTGGGCAAGTTACTTAACCCCAATTGCCCTGCCTTCCTCCCTGCAAAAAAAAAAAAAAAAAAAAAGAAAGAAACCTGACTGGAGGCTGAGTGGCAACCAATGCCTGCCATGGAGACTCCCTGGGGAATGGCCAACTGGGGAAGGTATGCCTAGTGTTCAGATCAGGTAAAGAAAGTCAAGAACATAATCATAGCTTCAGGCCAGCTAAACAGCAAGGAGGAAAGTGGGCTTGGAATCAGGAGAGACTTTCAGAGGCTAAAGCCAGAGAGACCCCAAGAAAAGCAAAGCAAAGAATGCAAAGGTCATTGCAAGTCAGGTTGAGAACCCAGGTGAAAGGTCCTTGGGACCAGGTGAAGAGAGGCTGTGACCTGAAAACACATATTAAATACAGGTGCGACAGCAATGACAGCCTTCAGAAACACCATCCAAAGAGAGCCTGCAAAAAAGCCCCAAGTCTTGGCTAGGTCTGGACAAATTCACAAAGTGAGGGTGATATAGGGATGAACTAGAGATAAAAAACCAAGGAGGAAAGTTTAACTTCATGGCAATTAATGAGGCCTAGTAAGATGTGATTCAGGGCCGGATCAATGAGGCCTAGTAAGATGTGATTCAGGGCTGGATCAATGAGGCCTAGTAAGATGTGATTCAGGACTGGATCAATGAGGCCTAGTAAGATGTGATTCAGGGCTGGATCAATGAGGCCTAGTAAGATGTGATTCAGGACCGGAATTCTTCTCTGGAAAGATCAACATCATTAAAGAGACAAAATAAAACTGGGCAGTGGAATAGGATGGTATGTTAAGATTTAGTCATATGGAGAATCAGTGTCACATGCTGGATGGAGCTGGCCTCCAAGGTAGGAAATCCTGAGTTCAAACCCTACCTCGGACACCCATTGGCTATTCAAAAGCCAATTAAGTAAGTTATCTAACTTCCTGTTGCCCTGGACAACTTTTTTAGGGCCGGGGGGGTGGGGGGCAATCTGACTCCAGGGGCTCTATACACCTCGCTGCTCCTACCTGGACAACTTTCTAAGGCTCAACTTTCTTTAAAAAAAAAGTTTCAGAGCAGATGCCTGATTGATGATATGCACTGGTAGGAGTTTCCTCATGGGGAATTCCTTACACCAAAGAAATCACAGTCCCTCCTGAAAAAAACTTATGTGAGGAAATCTCAGAACCTAAGTTGGGGAATTAATGTGTGGACTCCCAAGTAGAGAATGTCTGGGCAAGGATCAATGAATGGAGAAGCAGCCCCAATATTTCTATGGAAGTAGGCTATAGCCCACCTAAACAGAAGGAAGATTTAGATGCAATCTGAAGATAAATCATGAATCTCGCAGTGAGGCATGACACTGTAATACAGCAGACTCTAAACTCATCTGAGGACTTTCCTTCACCAAACCAGATCAGCTGATGCATTTGTGACTTTCCTTAATGATCGTTTTGCTCTTCAAAAGGTAGAGGGAGAAACAAGGGGATCGATTCTAAGCAACAAGAAGGAACCGCCTTGTAAAGTAGGAGATGGGTGATGGGAACCTTGGGGACAAGTCACCACTTCACTTTATATAACAACACCAGCTTGTGCCTCCTAAAAAAGGAGGGCAACTCTCTTCTAACACAAACCTACACTGGGACTCCAGTAGCTTCAGAGAAGGGGAAGGAACCCTTTGGTTTTGGATTTCATCTCCCTCTTACCCAACAAAAGGGTCTGGCATGTAGCAAGTGCTAACTGCTTGCTGAATGGATGGATGGATAAATTCAATGGCTCAAGATTCTAAGGTGAAGCTGTCCTAAGAGGGATGAGAAGCCCTCAAGAATGAAATTCTGAGGGCACAAAGAAAAATGATTGGGATGAGGAAGAAAAGGAGGAGCTCTCAAGGCTAATGTGACTGCACAAAGGGATATACTTTAGACACAGCAGACCTCAACTTGAGAAAAACCTACTCACATCATCCATCCCTGAGGATGTGTGCTAGGATGGTGAGGGACCCCAAGAACTGGCCCTACAAGAATCCATCAAAGCACCTGGGGAAAAGAAAGACTTAAGGAAGGATATCAGCTGTCCAAAACATCAGAAGGTCTGTAGTGTAGAAGAGGAATAAGCCTGGTTCTGCTCCGTCCCAGGGGGCAGAATGTGGAGTAACAGGGGCTTGATGTAAGGAAAAATTTCCTAACAGATTCAGCCAACCTCAAACAGGACGGGCTGCCCTAATGAGCAGTGGATCCCTCTAAGAGGATTCTAGTGGAATCTGATGACACGTGTGGTAGAACAGTAATGTCAAACGCAAATAGCAATGGGGCCACCAAACCCTGGCCACAAGGATCCCTGCGGGCCACATAATGCCTTAGTTTGAAAATGTAATGTTATCTGTATTTCACTGTATTTTTATTTATTTTGTTAAATATTTCCCAATGATATTTTAATCTGGCTCTGGCCAGACTCAGCATCGCAAGCCACAGGCAGCCAACAAGTTTGACAGCTCTGCGGTAGAATGAGTTCATACTCAGGCAGAGTTTGGACAATAGACAACTAGGCAGACAAATGAAGGGCCAGACAGAGAGGCAGACAGATATGAGAAATCTATAGACAACAGATAAATGTTTACATAGATAATAGGTAGAAAGATGCCGAGGTAGGGAGACAGCTATAGATAAATATAGATATTTAGATAGATAATAGGTAGGTAGAGAAAGATGACTAGATATAAAGAAAGGTTAGCTATCTCTGCTTCTGAGATCCCCTGAGGCTATAAGATACAGTGGAAAGATGACTGGATTTGGAGTCAAAGTGACAGTTGGCTACGTCACTTAACTTCTATTGGCCCAAATTCTCTCATCAGGAAAAATGAAGGGAATGCACTAAGAACCTCTAAGAACATTTCAGTCTCTTGTGTGTGGACCTCGGCTTGTTTTAGAGACCCTAAAGGCACATCTCATATTTTCTTCCTTTTCTCTACAGTCCCCACCCCACCCTCCTCCCCCAGGGCCCAGCAATACCCAGTTCATCCACAGCATTGACATCAGCATGGCAGGCAATAAGCTCCTCCACCATGCCCTCGACAGCCAGCCGGGCAGCCAGGATCAATGCTGTTGAGCCATCCGCCATACGGGCATCCAGGTCCGTGGAACGGTTTCGGATTAGGATCTGGAACACCAGATGGGTCAGTCAGAGTCAAGCTCTAGGGAATTCTCAGGATACCTCCCCCTTCTGTGTACCCAAGCATGCCCCTACTCTGAGGCCCTAGCCCACCTGGAAGACACCCTGGGCATCAGCAGTAACTGCTGTGTGCAGGGGAGTACGGCCTGTGTGGTCCTGGGCATTGGTGTCAGCACCAGCATCCAGCAGGCGCTTAGCAGCATCGGCGCGGGCATAGCGAGCAGCCAGGTGCAGGGCAGTCTCTCCTGTCCTATCTGTCTGAGCGCCAAGCTGAGCCCCCTGGCAGATCAGATCTGAGATGATATTGGCTGGGGTATCTTCAGCCTCCTCGGCATCCACCAGCACCGGCTCAAGTGCTCCCCCACAGAATGAGGCCAACATCAGAGGGGTAAAGCCATCTAGGGGAAAGAGGGGTCCGTCCCTGAGCCAGGGGTCAGGAGCCTGAGCCCTGGGAGACACACCCAACTCCCTTCTTTCCCCAATACAACACTCCTAACCCCCTTCTCCTTGTCTACACACACACACACACAACCTAAGCCTGGAGAATATACTCTCCATTCCTTTCCCCATAAACAGATACAGGGAGTCTGGTTCTACCAGAAAACCCTCCCATACCCTTCTCTCCCACCTCATGTATTACTGGGGAGTCTAGCTGGGAGGCATAAGGCAGCCCCCTTCCCTCATACTTGGCTCCTCTTGGATGCAACAGCTGCACAAGGATAAACCCCACCTCTCCTTTCCCCAAAGACCCTCACCACACTTTCAGACCCACCAATTGGAGCCTCAGAATGGGAGAAGTCTGGGAGGAGGGCTAGATTGGGAAGGCAGTGACAAGGGAGGGAGGCTCAAGGAGGGGCAAGCTTGGCTCGATGCCAACCTGGACCTCGCACATTGACATCCATGCCATCAGCATCGAGGTCCCCCTGGGGTGGGGTTAGTGCCATGGCTGGGGGCACACGGATGTCAGCAGCAACAAGATGGTGTTGAGTCCACTGGCGGCAGTCCACGGGGTCCTCAGCCCCAGTCCCAGGCTCCTCTACCTATAAACAAAGAAGGAAGGGCTGAGCAAGGAGCAGTGCCTACTTCACTGTACCCACTTAAAAACGTGCCTATGAAAAGGGGCCTGTGGCTTTCAGCAGAATGACGGCCAAAGGGAGCCAGGACATAAACAAGGTGAAGAATCCCTGCCCTCAGAGAAAAGGAAGAGTCGGGGTCTAAAGGAAGGCTCCAAGGTGGCCATGGGGGGCCTCCTGGCTCTAGAAGCCAAAGGCGAGGCCAAGAACAGCTATCATAGGAGGCTGCTGGGTGGCTTGGTGACTGCTAGCCTTGGAGGCAGGAAGATCCGAATTTAACCTCCCTCAACCTCAGTCTCCCCAGAAGTAAGATGAGGGTGACCATAATACCACCTTCCACCCAGGGTTGGTATGAGGACCAAATGAGATTATACATATAAAGAACTCTGCAAACCTTAAAGTTCTATGTAAACATGGGCTATTAAGTAAGAGCTAGGCCCTTCCAAGAATCCTATCAAAATCAGAGACTTAGAAGTGGAAGGGACCTTCTCATCCAAGAGGAAACTAAGGCATTCAGAAGGCATGCAGGTAATAATTAGTAGAGTCAGGATTCAAACCCAGAAACCCAGGTCCTCTGATGCAACAGCCATCATCCTTTCTTCATTGCTTAAAGAGAGTAAATATCTTGCCCAGGGTCATACAGTTAGGATGTTTCTGTAGCAGAATTTGACCCTGAATCTAACTTCAAATCTGGTGTTCTGTGTCGTAGATGTCAGGAAAATCTCTCCCCCTACATGTCCCTGGAGACACATAATAAGTGGTCGGAAAATGCCGGCCAGGCTGTGTGTGTTCTTTTGGAAGTAACAGGACAAGGGATGAATCAGTCCAAGGGCTGAGTTCCATGTCAAAGAACCACAGAAGGTCCCGAGGGAGAGAACTCAGAGATCTAATCTGATGCCTACAGATGAAGCAGCTTCTTTCCAACATTTCCCTCCAAGAGGTCATCCAGTTTCTGCTGGAAGATCTCCAGGAACAGGGAACCCGCTACTTCCCAGGGTAGTTCATTCCACCCTGGAAATGCATGGATTATTAAGATCTGCCTTACTTCTCAGGAAAATATAAGATCCAACCCCTTCCCCATTGCTCCTTCCCTAGGTTAGTCTCACACAAACTAGAGACTAGGCCTAGACATCATCCGAGAGCAATGGGGAGCCAAGACACAGAATCTTCAGCAGCCATGTGTAGGCAGGATTCAGACACAGCGTGGGTATGCCAGCAAGGGGCAGAGCCCGTGCTAAGACCAAAAGAAAACCAGAATGTGGAAAGAATCAGGTTTCTTGAGGCCAAAAACCCAGGGAAATACCAAGGATGAGGAAGGAGGAAAACACTGGGTAACCTGAAGCCAAAGAAGTAACCTGTGAGGCCCAGAGAGGCATCCCCTTTTCTCCTCCAGAAGTTCAAGGAGTCCCAACAGGGCAGAGAAGAAGGTAAATAAAGACCTAGAGTCAAAGCAGGGAAGCAGAACTTGAGGCTCAGATAGTTCAAGCCTTACCAGTAGCCCTTGCCAAGAGCTAATGGAGGCAGCCAGAACTGGAGGAGAGGGAGATTAAAAAGATGACAAAGTGGGAGCAAAGAGAGGAAAGCAGTGGGGACTGAGCCATGTCTATCCCCTAGCTAACAGCCTAGGCCTCACTATTACCAGATGCCCAATGAATCAGGTATAGGCAGCCCTCACAGAATTCACTCAGCTGCCCAAGGACATCTTAGAGACTCAAGCCCTTGGGATTCTCTCCCTTTGCGTGGCCCCTGTTCCCTTGGAGCGAACAGACTGTTCTCACTTTACGTAAGCAGACCGTTCCATAGACCTCCAAGTAAAGCGATTTTTATGTAATACATATTTGCCAGCGGACTTGGGGAAGGGAGGGAAGGAAGCAGGCAGGACAGGGGCTTCAGGCCCAAGGAGGAAGGGGGCCCCACACATAGCTCAAGGACATATGGGGGCTGGGGACAGAAGCAGGAGCAGCAGGAGGAATACACAGGGGCCATGGCCAGCCACATAGGGGCTGGGCCAGACACAGACAGGACAGGATGGCCAATATGTGGGAGAAGGGGACAGACAGGGGAATGGACATGTGGGTGGACAGGGCAGGTCAAAGGTCTCCTCTCTCAGAGCAGAGGTGTCAAGCCAAGCCCCAATCCAGTGGTGGCAATCTCTCCATGCATCCATTCTTCTGCTTTTACTTGAGTTTTTTTGGCTGGGGGGGGGGGGGGGGGGGGGTAGGGGAGGGGCTGTGGAGCTCCAATCCAAGGGGCAGAAGCAGATAGAGCACAGTACTATATAAAGTGCAGATTTCTTTCAGAATTCTTTACCTAAAGTTGAATTTGTATAATGCAAATTTACATAAAGCTAAAATGTCTGTGTAAATAGTAAGAAAAGCCCAGACAAGCTGTGTACCTCTGGAGGTAACAATGTTAGGGATGAAGCCTCAGAGAAGCTAGGTGTAGGGCTAAAGTGAGTCTGGGGCAGGCCTGGGGAATTTGCTAAAGAGCAGACAGACATGTGACTGTGAGCTTGAAGAGTGGAGGTGGGGGAAAGGATGGGGGTGGGCAGGGCTGGGAAAGAGTCAGCACCTTCAGTCTCTTGGCCTCAGGGCACTCTGTATCCATCCAGTCTTCAGAAGGCTCTCCCATCAGGCTCTCTCCTTTGGTCATGTTCCTACAGAACAATCAAGGTGGTCCACGAGGGAAAGCGCTGGGGGCCCCAAGGGAGATAAACATACTGGGTAGATGTCAGGGTACCCACGCTGGGAGAGGATGGTGGTTTTGGATCAGATCAGAGGATGAGACTTGTAAACCACAGGGTCACAGAAGATAGGGGTACACAAGGTGTGTGTCATAGAAGATGGGAATGAGGTGGGAGTCTCAAGAGACAGGGTTAAGAGGCCATAAGGTCACAGGAGATGAGGAGGAAGATGAAAGGGAGAAAGAGGCTGTCATAGAAGATGGAACTGGGAAGGAGGAGACAGGGAAACAAGAGTGGTCAGAGGAGAGAAGGCCAGGGGGAGGCCAAGGCTCTCACTTCATGCCCAGCGCATCCTGGCCCACGGGCTCCCGCCGGCCCTTATTGGCCCCAGCTGACTCTTTGTTGAGCGAGAAGCCCTCAGGGAACCACAGGGTGCTGTGCTCACGCTTCCTCCGGGCAACCAGGACACCCAGACCCAAGGTGACAAGAATGACGGCTCCGACCACGAGCAGTGGGAGCAGCCGTAAGCTGGACTCGGGGGGCTGCAGGGGTTCACCTAGAGACAGGGGAAAACGCTCTCATCTGCTGCCCCATCATGGCTCCCCACCCACGGCCAGCCTGCCTTCTCTCCGCGTCACCACCCCGCCATGCCTCACCCCGAACAGCCCTGAGAGGGTAGGGAAAGTCCAGCCGCTCCACAGCAGACAGGGCCCCCAGGTAGTCAGCAGCACTCTGGGCATCCGGGAAGCAGTGGTTACTCTCTGGGGTCTGGAGGCACAGGCGGTTGTCGATTTCCAGCATCACCATTGAGCTGGGAACAGAGAAGAGGGACAGCAGTGAGGTTGGGGAGAGAGGAGGAGGAGAGGAATGTTGGCATCGAGCAGTGAGGAAGTGAAGAGGTGGGCAACAGGATGGAGAAAAAAGGCCAGGACAAAACTGTGTACCAGGGGTGGAGGTGAAGGAAGGATGGTAGAGTAATGTGAAGTATGAGAGAAGTAGAGGAGAGGAGGGGAGGTGGGCAGAGCACAGATTGGGGGCGGGGTGAGGGGAAGAGAGGGGAAAGAGGTAGGAAACGGGGAGGTGGGGAGAGCAGAGATGTGGGGGTGGTGATAGGGGGAAAGAGGAGAGGTAAAGAGCAGGATCACAGATTCCATCTCAGAGGAGGAAGGCCAACACATACCCGACCAGGAATTCCTTCTTCAATACCCCCAAGTAGTCATTCACCTCTAACCTGAAGCCTCCAAGTGACAGGGAAGCTGCTCCCTCTCCCAAGGCTCCCATTCCACTTAGGGAGAGTTCTAATTCCAAGCATCAGAGGAGTTTGAGCTGGAAAAACCCTTAAAGACTCTCTAGCCCAACCTTCTCATTTCACAGAAAAAACCACTGAGGACGAGAGAGAGGAAGTAGATACCACCCAAGGTACCACCAGGAATTGGACCTGAGTCCTCTGATTACAAATAAAAATGCCATTATGCCAATTGGGAAGAAGACTCCCTTACACTGAACCACAATTTGCTTCTCTCTCTGGTTCCCCTTGCTGCTCTTAGTTCTGTTCCCTGGGCCTGGACAGCCTTTCAAATACTTAAAGACTGCCCTCGGGGTTTCCCTGAGTGTTCTTCTTCTCTAATCAAAGGCACAGCCACCAGGCTGCCTTCCTCTGGATCCTCACCCCCTAATTGTTATGTCCTACAGGGCTGGAAAAATACATCCAAGATCTCATTTGATCCCTATGTGGTAAAAGCTGTAGAAACGATTTGCCGAGATTTGAATCCAAGTCCCTCCTGATTTTCCCAATCCCCCTAAAAACCTTCCCTTCAAGATCAGCTCCTATTTATCCTGCATATATCCAGTACATGTAGTTGTTTGCATGTTGTCTACCCGTTTAGAATGTAAGCTCCTAGAAGGCAAGAACTGTCTGGTGCCCACCACAGTGTGGCACATAGTAGGTGCTTTAATAAATGCTTATTGATTTGCCTTGACTCCAGGTCCAATGTGTTTTCCACTTGACTGTGCTGCCTTCCTTTCTACTAATCCATGTCCTTCTTCCGCTGTGATGCCCACATCTGAACACAACACTCCTGAGCAGAACAGGACTGTTACTCTCCCTGGTTCTGGACATGGAACTTCTCTCAGCATAGCCGAAAATGGCATCTGCTTTCTTAGCAGCTGTCTCATATTAATCATGGGCTTCACTAAAATCCTAGATTTTTTTAAATGAACTGTGATCTGACCACACGTCCGCCACCTTGTCCTGAGGAAGTTGATTTTTTGAACGGAAGTCTAAGACTTCACATTCACCCATGTTCAGTTTCGTTTCCCTAGATTAAGCCCAATATTCTGGTCTCCTGAGATTCCTTTGGATCATGACTGTCACATGCCACGTATTAATGAGCCCTCCTCATTTAGCATAATCTGTAAATGTGCTAAGTATGCCATCTGGGCCTTTCTCCAAGTCCTTGATAAATAAATATGTTAAACAGCAGAGGGCCAAGCATAGATCCCTGGGGCCCTCCCACCACTGGGGACATTCCTTCTAGTTGACACGAAGACATCAATTTACAAATATTTTCCATTCTCCACCTCCAGCAGAATGAATGCCCCTGGAGGGCAGGGACTCTGCCAGTTTTATCTTTGTACCACCAGCACCTACATATGTAACAGCCACTTAGTAAGTGGGCATCGAAGGTGAAAGGGATAATGGAGAAATAGAGAGCCCTTCTTGGAAGACAGAAGAGATGAGAGACAGAGGGCACCTCCAAGAAGGGGAGCAGGAGAGAGATGAGAGGCAACAAGCAGTAAAGAAGGATGAGGAAGGAGTAAAAAGTAGGGAGGGGAAGGAAAGGAAGGAAGTGTGAGAAGGCACTAAGTGAGGAAAGGTTGAAATAGGGGGAGAAGCTGAGGGGCTGTGAGGATGTGGATAAGGAAGTACGTGAGGATCAGGAACTCATCCCCCCACAGAAAGACAGAACCAGAATTTGGACGATTCAAACAGGGGAAGCCAGTGGGCTCCAGCCAGCTGGTCCCTGTCACTCACCCAATGATCTCAGAGGCCAGCTCCCGGCTGGGATGTCCACCAGGCCTATAGTAGGGATAGATCATGAGGTTGCCGTGGGCATCTCGGCGGAAGCGCAGGGCAGTGCGCAGGATGGCGCTGAGACGCTGCAAGAAGTCAGCGCTGGAATGAAGGAGCTCCTCCGGGGGCAGCAGCACCGTGAGCACAAGGACCCCCTTGGCCAGCAACTCTGGCACAGCACCCGCACAATCCAGCCCGTCCCAGCCACACTCCTCTGTGTTACAGCCCTGGTCGCAGCGGCCGTCAGCAAAGTGGTCTGAGCAGTATTTCTCGTAAACAGGACTGAGGAAAGAATAAAGGGCACAGGGAGAGCCGAGTCAGGGGTCCTGGGGCCTCAGGCCCATGGTCTGATCCCCCTATAACTGACCACAGGGAAGCCACCTCTCCCTCCCAGCAAAGGGCCTAAGAAAGGAGGAAGGAAAGAGACAAGGCCTAGGGAGGGATGGGGGCAGACAGACCGTGGAGAAAGCGGGCCTCACGTTCCCTGTCACTGAGGGGCTTCACGGAGAGGCCGGGCAACCCCCTGTCAAGAATGCTGCAAATCAAGCCTTCTTAACTCTGAATGACGTTGGGCAAGGCTTTCCCTCTCTGCCTCAGTAGCCTCACGTATAAAAATGAGGCCACTGGGATTTGATGGTTTTCCTTGATATTTGACAACTCTGATGCCAAATAGGAAGATGTTGAGAAGGAGATGATTGGGTTAGGGTTTCCTCTAGTAATAAACAGAAAGGAAGTGTGGGTGTCGCAGGCCCAAAACGTGAAATAAGGTCAGAAACAGTTCTCTAGAGGAGAAGTATCCTTATGGAACAGAGATTGGTATAAGCCTCTCCCCCACAGAGACTATCAGTCCCTCTACCTTAGATTGGTGGGCTCTGTAATCTTAATGGGGGGCCTTGGGGGCCTGCTAAAAAAAGCAGGCGCTCATTTACTGTGAGTCCTGGAGGATGCTTCCTAACAGAAGACTGGTCAACCAAGGAAAACTTTTGTTGTTCAGTCGTAGCCAACTCTTTGTGACCCCGTTTGGGGTTTTCTTAGCAAATTAATGGAGTAGTTTGTCATTTCCTTCACCAGTGGATTAAGGCAAAGGTTAAGTGATCTACCCAGGGTCACACAGTTGGTGAGCATCTGAGGTCAGATCTGAACTCAAGTCTTCCTGACTCCAAGTCCACCGCTCTAAACACTGAACCACCTAGCTGCCTCCTAGAAAGCAAAAGCCTAAAAAAAAATTGTCAGGTTGTCTCTGCAACTGCCTAAGGAGGAGAGGGGGCTAGAGAGCCAAGTCTCTTCACCACTCTCCTTCTCTGAGCTAACTAGCTCTGTGACTTTGGACAAGTCATTTCTCCATCTCCAAGTCTCAGGTCATCCTCTGTAAAATGAGGACAATCCCTGTGGCCTCTGCACCACCTGGGACTGTGGTGAGAAAAGCATTCTACTCTGTAAGTCTTAAAACTGCTCTCAAACAGACTTAGCTCTTCTCAGCAATGCAAGGATCTAACACAACTCCAAAAGACCCATGATGGAAAATGCTATCCACATCCAGAGAAAGAACTCTGCAGTCCAAATGCAGACCGAAGCATGCTATTTTCTCTTTTTTTTTCTCGTGGTTTTTCCTTTTTGTTCTGAGTCTTCTTTCCCAACATGACTAACGTGGAAATATGTGTAATATAATTGTACATATATACCCCATGTCAGATTACATGCCGTCTTGGGGAGAGAGGGAGAAAGGAAAGGAGGGGGAAAATTTAGAACTCAAAATCTTATAAAAGTGAATGTTGAAAACTAAAATAAATAAATATTTTTTAAAAGTGCTATCAAAGCAGGAATTATTTCTGTTCTAGAGGGGGGTGGGTACTCTCAATAGGAACAGGGATAATCCTGGAAGTTCTATCACCTCCAGCTGGAGAGACCCCATAAGATTCAATCCTTACTCATCAAATAACCTTCAGATTCCCAGGTACCCTGTACAGAGAAAGCCAAGCAGGAAGCCTGGAGTCTATGGGGGGAAAGGGGGAGCTAGGCACCCACACTGGGATCCTGCAGGGAAAATCCCCTGCTCACTACATAGAGCAGGAAGGAAGGAAGAGAGTAGGGACCTGGTAGACTGGTGGGATAGGGAAGTAGCTGACAGACACACAGGCAGATGACCAAAGGGATTGAGAGCAGACCAGAATCTGGACTAGTCTTGCATGGAGAGGATGGAGGAGCTGGAAAGGGCAGAGGAGCTCACTTGCAGCCACGTTCCTGGCTGTGGCAGTCAAAGTTATCATAGAGGCAGGCCGGTGTGTTGCAGGCCGGGTCACAGTGACTGTTGTTGAAGAGGCGCCAACACTGAAGGGCCTGGCACTGGTGCCAGGGATCATCCACGCTGAGTGAGCAGTCACCTCCGTCCCACTGGCAAGCAGGTGAGTTACACTCCCGGTCACAGTATTTGTCACCCCGCTTGTCCCGGCAGCTGGCTCTGGGACACTGTGGCTCCTCAGGGGGTGGCAGCAAGGGTGGCAGGGCCCCATGAACCCGGCCCTCACAGTGGGTACCTTCCCAGCCTGGTGGGCACAGGCATCGGAAGAAAGGGGCCTGGGCCAGGACCCGGCAGGTGCCCCCATGTCGGCAGGGGGTACCCAAACAGCTGGTGTTGGTACGGAGATGGCAGGAGGGTCCAGCCAGGCCTTGGGGGCAGGTACAGCGGGGACCCAGAGCTGTCAGCTGGCACAAACCCCCATTAGCACAGGGCAAGTCCCGGCAGGACCGGGCTACTCGCTCACAGCTGGTGCCCCAGAATGGCTGTAGGAGAATATATAGCAGTGATCAGAGAGGAGGCCCCTTATCCCTGGTCCTACCAGAAACTCTTCCCCAGAAGACCCCGTCCCCACCCTCAACTGCTATTTTTAGAACCCCAGAATCCCTTGCTTTCCCAGGAAATGCCCACTCCACATACCGGAGGGCAATGGCAAGTGTAGGCCAGGATATTGTTGGGGCTTGGCTGGCACTGACCCCCATGCTGACAAGGCTGAGATTCACAGGGAGACACTGCAGTCTGGCATCGCCGGCCTGTGGAAGGAAAGTAGACGGACTTTACCAGTCAGACTCCTCTCTTCCTAACCCATTCAGGAAAGATGGGCACTGAGGCTGAAGGAAAGGGGCGGGGGAGGCAGGGGCATGTGCCCAAAGTGTGATTAGGGTGGAGAGACTTTTACCCTCTTTCAAACCCTTCTCTCCACTGACTTCTTGCCCAGAAGCCCACCCCCAGTCCTATGCCCTTCACTATCCCACAAGTAGGCCCCCATCCCAACCATCCCACTGGCACATGAATGGCTCTACCCCCAGGGTCCCCTATCTTCCCAACCCAGTCCCAGGTCCCCTAACTATGGCCCTGGCTGATGCCCTAACCTCAAGCACAGGCCTTACCAGTATAGCCAGGGTGACAGAGGCAGTGAAAGCCCCCGTAGGCATCCTGGAGGCAGTCCCGGGTGTGAGGGGCATGGCAGGCACCAGGGCTACACTCATTGAGGTCCCCCTCACAGTGGGCTCCTGTGTAACCAGGGGGGCAGTTGCACCGGTAACCTCCCACCTGGTCCACACATGTCCCGTTATGTAGGCACTGGGGGCCCTGCTTCCCACCGGGGGTCACTGCACAGTCATCCTCATTGATCTCACAAAGCACTCCTGGAGGGAAAGTGGCGGGGGGGAGGGTCAGACACTGGACCTGCATCCATCAGTAACAGCCCACCACAAGGCTGAGCCCCCAGCCTCCTAGCCTTACCCAGTGTTCCAGGGGGGCAGGAACAGAGGTAACGGCCCACAAGGTCAATGCAGGAGCCCCCGTGCTGACAAGGCTGGGACTCACACTCATCCACCTCAGCCTCACAGTTGTTTCCTTCATACCCAATGGGACACTGTGAGACACATACAAGACGTAATCAACACATTTCTGCCAGATGGCCCTCCCTCACTTTCCTTCCTCTCCTCCCCAGCTGAACTCAGGCGCTCCTCACCTCACACACGTAGCCCCCTACGTAGCTGCGGCATGTGCCACCGTGCTGGCAGGGCTGGATGCTGCAGTAATCTACCTCCTGCTCACAATAGCTGCCTGTGTGACTGGCTGGGCACAGGCAGTGATGGGTGCTGCCCGAATCCACACAGCGACCCCCAGCCTGGCACAGCTGCTGCAGCCTCACCCCTGAGTGGTGAATCCAGGAGTCAGAGTCACGTTTTCATTGGGTGCGCAGCCTCCCCCGACCCCCCCACTCCTCCACCCCATTCCCTGGATAGGCTTCACCTTTCTTAGCTGCAGCTGCCCTGCAGGAAAGGCTGGGGACATCACAGAAATGGCCACTCCAGCCAGGAGAACAATGGCAGGAGAAGGTAGGCCCCGTCTGGCTACAACGGCCTCTGTTCTGACAGGGCGCCCTGCTGCACCAATCCACCAGCATCTGGGGGGAAGGGGAAGCTCCTTCAGGGTCTGGGCTCCTCCTCCTGAGAGCAGAAACAGGGCCCCCTTCCCTCCCAGTCCCAGCCCTTCTCTTCTTTTCTGTCCTTCCCCTCCCACCCTGGCCACTCCCCAGCTCTGACCTGGCATTGGGCACCAGTATAGCCAGGGAGGCAGGTGCAGTGGTAGCCCCGGTGCTCCTCTATGCAGGTGCCCCCATGTTGACAGGGTCTTGAGTGGCAGGCACCCACTTCTCTCTGGCAGTGGGGGCCAGTGAAACCTGGCCGGCACAGGCAAGTGAAGGAGTTCACCCCATCCACGCAGGTGCCGCCGTTGAAGCAAGAGCTGGGAAGGGGTGAAGGGGAGTGTTAGTGGCCCCGTGGCTTCTCCCTCCAATGTCACAGGATCAAAGAATTTAGAGCGGAGCCTTTTTTGATATTGAGTCCACCACCTCATTTCACAGATGAGGAAACAGGCTCCCAGAGGCCGGAAGCCACAGAGCCAATCATCAGCAGGGCCAGGATTCAAGCCCAGGTCTCCAGACTTCCAAGTCTAGAGCTCTTTCCCTTAAATCATGACAACTCCCTGACCCTCCAACACCCCAATCCTATCAATGCCCCTGACTCACCTTTCACTGCAGTCAGGAAGATCGCGCTCACAGTGGAGGCCTCCATAGCCAGCAGGGCAGGCACAGGTGAAGGATGCCACATGGTCAGAGCAGGTCCCTGGGCCACAGGGACTGCTCTGACACTCATCGATGTCCAGGGCACATCGAGGACCCGTGAAACCCAGGAGGCAGGAACAGGAGAAAGAACCCACGCCGTCCCGGCAAGAGCCACCATTCAAACAAGGGTCTGGGGGGATGGGTGATACAGGGCTCATAGGATAGAGCCACTGGGCTCTTGAGGGTCTCCCTGAGACTGCACGGAACCATATCTATTTCACACACACACACACACCCATATCTATCAATGAGGAGAAAGGTTCCCAGCAACCCCTTCCATTACACACACACACAGTTTTCTCCCTTCAGTCTGTCTTGGTGGCCACAATCTCAAGTGTATTCATCAGGCCTTACAAAAGCTCAAACCCATTTGTCTTTTGTTCTGAGGCAGTAAGTGGAGGAAAGACTTGCCCCTAAAAAACCCAGGTTCAGGTCCCAGCTCTGATACTAACTACAAGATGCTGGACAAGAATGGGGAAAAGAATGCTTCCACCTTCCAGGGAGTACCCAGTGAAGCGAGCAAAGAACAGGAAACTTTGCTGCTCCAGCTGCTGGTCCCCAACCCCAGACCACTGGCTTCCACCTACTCTATATACACTGACCTGGAGCCACCCATTCAGTTACATGGGGGCCCCCTTGGAGTGGAAGCTCCTTGAAGACAGTTACTTATTTTTGCTTTTTTTTTACCCCAATCCCTTCATATGGTTCCTGGCTGCCTAAGAAACCCAGGATAAAGCCTGTTGGTTGACTAATTCCACAGAAAAGTGATGATTCATTGTGACTTTGTGCACAGGTGGCTGGTGGCCCAGTGGATATAATAGCATAGTGCTATTTAAATGTTAGCTATTACTTTGTTGGGAGAGACAAAGGAATAGCCCTCAGAACAGAAAATAAGGCAGGGTTTGAAGCAAGCCCTCAAACAGGATGTGTTTTAGAGCAGGGCCTGGGTTCTGAGATGCACCCATCACTTAAAGGCTGGATGGTCCTAAGTCCCTAACCCTAAATATAATGAGAAGCACCGCCTCTCAGGGACCCCTTCTCTCCCCACCACCCACCCTGATTACAGCTAAAGGACATGTGTGTACATGTGTCTGTGTGTACTTGTATATGTGCACGTGTGCTTCTGTGTGTGTGCATCTCTATGTATGTGTGTGTGTGGACGTGTGCGCGAGTGTGTGAGAATGCCACCTTTTCCCTTGAGGGAAGGCCCCTGAGGTCGTGGTCATGACTGACAAAGGGCTTTGACAAGGTCCAGATCAGACTGAGGACCTTCCCTGCGCAAAGGCAAGCAGCAGGAGCAAAGCCTGGCCCTGACCCTGAAGTGGTCCTGACCCTCTGGACATGCTGCTTGTCTTCAAAAGTGTTTAGAGCCTCAGTGTCTGCCTGGCAGCACAGGGGGCCTTTCTAAAAGGGAGGTGTATGAGCCTGACTCCTGATGGGAGGTTCCCCTAAAGAGATTCCCCTCCCCATCTCCCTCTCACCCTAGCCCCTAGTACTCACTGGGGTCACAGTCATCGATGTCCCTCTCACAAGTGGTCCCACTATAGCCTGGATCACAGGTGCAACTGAAGCCCCCATGAAAGTTGATACAGAAACCATGGGGGCCACAAGGCCTAGACCCTTCACACTCATCGATATCCTGTTCACAGTGTGGGCCTGGTAGACAGAAAGGAACACAAGGACAGAGAGGACCCAGTAAGCTGCTTGGCTGAGCAGAAGGGGATGAGAAGCAATGAGGTACTAGGGGACTAATGGGGGAAGGGAAGCCAGTAAAGGCTTTGGGAGTGAGAAGAGCCTGGGAAGGATGTGGGAGACAAAGGAAGATGAGAAAAACCGAGGAGGTATATATAATGAGAGGAACCCAGCAGTATGTGGGCATGAGGGAGATCAGTGAGGGTCTGTGGGAAAGGGGGGCACCTCAGGTCCAGTGAGGATACAAAGGACAAAGGGAGAAGGGGAGAGTCTCAGTGAGGGCCAGAGGAGCCTAGGGGAGTAAGGACAGCTGGGGTTTACAGACCCTGGAGGCCATCAGGGCAGGTGCAGCGGAAGCCGTTGATGTAGTCAGTACAGGTGCCTCCAGCCTGGCACGGATTAGACTCACACTCGTTGTGGTTCTGGTCACACATGGGGCCGGTCCAGCCTGGCTCACACTCACAGCGGTGCCTGGAAAGGGGGATGGGAAGGGAGAAGGGGTGAGTGGACTAGTGGGAGTGAAAAGGACCACCTGGTGGGGGAGCCCGGGAAGTCCAGAAACGGAAGAGGAAAAAAGCTAGGGGACAGGGCAGGGGGCGCTGGGCAGGAGAGAAGAGAAGAAAGGAGTTAGAAAGGGAGGAACTGAAAGTGGGAGAGTAGGAAGAGCTCAGTGTAGTGGAAGGCGCAAGGAAGTAGGGGAAGAGAAGGGAGACTTAGGGGTAGGAACATCACAGCATCACAGAATTCGAGGCAGGAGGGACCTCAGAGAACATCGAATCCAATCTCCTTACTTTACAGATGAGGAAACTAAGACCCAGGAAAGTAGGTGACTTATCCAAGGTCACACAAGCAGGAAAGAATTAAGGGAGAAAAGAAGGGAAAGGGAGAACAATTGATGGGGGCGGGGGGCCAAGCTCACCCACTCGGGTCATCATGGCAGGCGCCATGGCTGCAGGGATTACTGGCACAGGGGTGGCGCTGAGCATGGCACAGAGGGGGCAGAAAGCCAGGTGGGCAGAGACAGTGGAAGCCATTCTCCCCATCCACACAGGAACCACCTTCCCCACAGGGGTTGGATGAGCACTCATTGATCTCCACATTGCAGAGCGGCCCTATGGGGAGAACAGGAGTGGAACTTTTATTCTCTCCCTTCCCCAAGCAGAGAAGCCCACATACTATCTCATCCCCTGCCCACGTATGGACCCTGACAGCAGCCCCAACCTGTGAAGCCTGGCTGGCAGATACAGTCATAACGGTTGATCCCATCCTGGCAAACTCCATAGTCGCAGGGGTTGCTGGCACAGTCATCATGGTTTATTTCACAATTCACCCCTGGACACAGAGAAGAATTAACAGGCAGTTGAGGCCTCCTGCCCCCTCCCCAGTCTCCTCCCACCCCTGCTGTCCCCCGCCTTTAACATCCCTCCCCATCCCAGGCCCTCCTCCAACACATTACCTCCCTCTATCCCCAGCCTTCTGCAGAGTCCCACCTGAGGTGCCAGGGGGGCAGTAACACAGGTACTTATTGACAAGGTCAAGGCACTTGGCGCCATGTTGACAAGGCTGGCTGTGGCACTCATCCAGCTGGCTTTCACAACGGCTGCCCGTGTAGCCTGGGGCACAGGCACAGGAGAAGCTGGCGATGCCATCCACACAGCTCCCATGATGGCATGGGTCCGGGGAGCAGTCATCCACATTGTTCTCACACAGCAGGCCCTCAAAGCCTGTGGCAGGGACAAGGCAAGGAAGATCACCTCAAAGAAGAGAGAGGCCTTCACCTCCTCCCCAAGTACCACCCTCCATTTCAAACTCTACCGCCAGGCACCATCGGAGGCCCAGGGCTGGCCCAACACTCACCCTCGGCACAACGGCACTCATATCCATCAGGCTGGTCTACACACTTGGCCCCATTGTGGCACGGCGTGCTTGCACACTCATCCACATCCAGCTGGCACATCATACCACTGAAGCCTGGGTGAGGACAGGGACCAGGTGAGAAGCAGACACACAGCTCAGCAACCCAGGCTGGTTTCCAGCATGCTCCACCCCAGGCCCTTCAAACAACCTCACCAGGGAATCCTCCAAAACCATTTTCTTGCCCCACCACAGTCTCCTCACCTGAGGGGCAAGTGCAGCTGAAGCCATTCACTCGGTCATGGCATTGTCCACCATTCACACAAGGGCTACTCTGACACTCGTCTATATCCACCTCACAAAAGGTACCTGTGAATCCTGAGACACCCCCCCACACACAGGGTTTGATGAGCCCACTCTCCTCCAGACTAGCCTGGTCCCACCAGCCCAAACCTGGCTTCTCCCTCCCCAAATTACTCATCCTCCCACCCAGACCCCCAAAGGGAAGGCAGGGCAGAGAAAGCCTGGGTAAGGGAGGGAAGTACAGACACTGCAGCCCAGCTGGGCCTACCTCCCACATGAGCCCAGGGCTACCCCCTCACTAAGGAGGTGAGGAATATCACGCATCCCAACCATAGCTTGTACTTCCAAAGTGGGAGGTGAACTCTTACCCTTTTCCAGCACTCCCTGGGCCCCCTGGCCCCAACCTTATAGTCCCAGCCTCAGTCTCATATCCCCTGGGCTCTCCCCCACCAACCCAGCCCTAGATCTGAAGCCAGCTCCTACCTGCCATGCAGATGCAGGTGAACTGTCCGATTCTGTCAAGGCAGGTGGCCTGATTATGACAGGGTCCAGAGAGGCACTCATTTATATCTGTCTCACACCGTGGGCCTGTGTACCCACGCCCACACTGGCACTGGAAGGAGCCCTGTGTGTTCACACATTTCCCAAAGTGCTCACATGGGTTGGCACCTACAACAGCATGGACTGGTGAGTACCAGTATATGTGTGCCCACAGCCCCTCCTGACCCCTGGCCAGCCCAGTTCCGTTCTGTGGCCTTACCAATGGAACATTCATCCACATCCTGGTCACAAGCTCCCCCTGTGAAGCCTGGGGGACAAGTGCAGATGGCACGCCCATTCACAGGGTTGGTGTCACAGATGGCATCTTCGTGGCATGGGTTACTGACACAGGCATCATCCAAGTGGCAAAGGAGCCCTGTGGGTGACAAGCAGCAAGGGTCAAGATCCCTAGTGAGAGCAATCTGCCCTGACCCTGCCCCAGAAGGGAAAGGGTGGGCACCAGACCAGGACCACAACAGAGAGCCAGAAGGACCCAAAGAAGGGGGAACCCAAGGAACAGCACCAAGAGGAAGGGAGCCCAGAAGAGCCTTCGTGGTAGGGACAACAGGTAGGGAGAAGGAACACCCCGCCCCGGCTGACAGTGGGCAAAGGAGCAGGATGTGGCCTCACCAGTCTTGCCCATAGGACAGGCACAGTAGAAGGAAGCCACCCGATCATGGCACGTGGCTCCGTGGAAGCACACAGCCGTGGCACAGTCATCGATGTTCTCACTACAGCTCTCGCCCGTCCAGCCGTTAACACAGACACAGCTATGCCCTCCGTGGGTGTTGAAGCAGGTGCCCCCATTGTGGCAGGCGTTTGGCTGCAGCTGGCATTCATCTACGTCTTCTGTGCAAAACTGGCCTAAAGGCAAACAGGGAAGGCTGTGGGACCACACAGGACCCAGGCTGACCATGCACACTGCCCACCAGACCTATAACTAGCTAGCAACGTTAGCATCCTGAGCAAAGAACACAAAGGATGCCTGGGACACATGGTATGGAATTGCTCTCTTGGAGAGGCCAGTAGAAGGAGAAATGGTTTGGGGAAAAGTTCACCTGAAATGGTATCTGGCAGCTGCTACTTACTTCCATTTTCACTAATTATTCTTGTGAGATAGATGCTTTTAAATGCAGTTGTTTTAAGGCTACAGAAAGGCTGCAAGTACTATCTTCCCCCTCTGTAATTCAGCACCCCAGAAACAAAGCCCAGGCTGCCCCACCCTAGTTACAGTTGTGCCACCTGCCAAACACCCTGACAGATCTGATATTTTATTTTTCCTTCTCCCTACCCCTAAGCCAGGCCTAGTCCCAAGGTTCAAAGGATCTCAGTGATGAAGGCCCCAAGTCACCCCAGCTTTGCAGCATGGCCTAGGCTGATTCCCCACCTGTCCACTCTGGGGGGCACTGGCAATTGTATGTGTTGACGCCGTCTACGCAAGTAGCTCCATTCAGGCAGCGGTGCCTTGGACAGTCATCCACATTCACCTCACAGTCGTGCCCTTCGAAGCCTGGCATAGCATAAGGAGGAGAAAGAGCAGAGGTCTCATGGCCAACCTTGGCTGGGGGCAAGCGATTCTACCTCCTGGCCTGCAGAAATCACGAACGGAAGTCTAATAGGAAGAGAGGGCTAGGCTGGGGCAACAATTGCTTCCTTCCTCACATACGGCAGCTTCCTGCCCATTTCCTGATTCCAGCCACCCTGGAAGCCATGGCAGGGAAGCCTAGGTGGAGGCCAGCAGCACTCGTGTGAGCGTGCTGTCCTTCCCTCCCTCCCCCACTTCAGAAGGCAGCAGCTCACCAGGCAGGCAGGCACAGTCATACGTGAACTCCCCGGTCTGGTGGCAGGTGCCCCCATTACGGCACTGGGAGGGGGCACATGGGGCTGAAGGACTCTCACACAGGGGCCCAGCATAGCCCACTGGGCATTGGCAGCGGAAGGAGCCAGGGACATTGATGCAGGTACCCCCATGCTGGCACACAGTGCCCACCCGGCACTCATCTATATCGCTGCGGCAGGTGCGGCCCTGGTAGCCAGGTGGACAGGTACAATTGTAACGATTGTGGTTGCTGGAGCAGCGACCCCCATTGGCACAGGGGTTACTGGCACAAGGATCAATTAGGGAGCAGTCCTGTCCTGCAGGGGAAGGAAAGAGACAGAAATACAAGGTGTGCCTGGGGCCGGGGGATCCAGCGTGAGTAGGATACAGTCTAATACCAGGCCTCATCCCACCTCCAGCCCCTTACCTCGGAATCCCCGGGGACAGATGCAGGAGTACTGGACGGTGCCCTGAAGCAGGGAGCTCTTACACGTGCCCCCGTTGGTACAAGGACCATGGTGGCATGGGTCTGCAAATTGGCACCGATCCCCCATCAGCCCTGGATGGCACCTGAAGGGCAGAGAAGCACCCAGGATGAGGGGGCACAAGGGCAGATAGCCTCCTCACCAGGCTCAAGCTCATCAGTATGGGGGTCTGGGAGGGAGGGAGAGGGGACAGAGGCTCTGGGATGCCAGCCCCACAGTCTTTCTGTACCCTTACAGTCACTGGGAAGTAAGGCCCTCAGAGCCGCACACAAGAGCAGATGAATAATTCGTTTAGAATTCTCTAAGCCTCTCCAGCTTTTACAAGGCGCTCTCCTTCCAAGAGGCCCATGAGGCAGGTAGGATGCATATCCAACCCCCCTCCTCATTTTACAGAAAAGGAAACTGAGGCTTGGGGGTTGTTTCTTGCCCAAGGTCACAATGATTAGATGACAGCTGGATGGCCAACCATCCAATCCAATCCAACCTTTATTAAGCACAACTAGGGGCTGAAGGATTGGAACAGACACCACCTCAGATCTCAAGGAATTTAAAGTTTATTGGGAGGATACAAGTGAACAAGTTAAATAAATACAAGATAACTGGAGGAGGAAGTGGAGGGGGCACTGAGGACTAGAGGAAAGGCTTGTCTTCTGACCCCCAGGGCCTCCTGGTGAGAACTGAAGATAGTGGATTCCCTCGGGGTCTGCATGAGCCAAGTCTCCCCAGGTATACTAAGGGAGCTGGCCTTTCCGTATACAGTAATCACTGAATATATGTTTATAGAATCGAATTCGGTTGGAGGGGATGGGGGGGGGCGGGGCTGAAGCCGGACAGCTGATTACTAATGAGAAACGGGCTAAGCTGAAGCCAGCCACTGAGAGAGGCGCTCAGCTGGGATCCAAAGTAACTGAAAGCAGATCTCGGGAAGGGGCTGGGGCAGGGAGAGGCAGGGAGGTGGGGTGAGGAGGGGCCCCGACAAGGGCTCGGCTCCAGCGTCCCCAACTTGGCCCTAGGGGCAGGGTAGCAGCCTGGGCATGTGCAGTGGGTGAAGCTTCCTTCCCTGGGGGGAGGGGGGAAGAGGCACGTCAGGGATGCCTGGGTCCCTTCTCTCCCCCCACCCCCTCCGTTTGAGTCAGGTCCCCCAGGGGCTGTGCCTGTGACTCTCAGCACAGCACTGTGGGAATGGGGAAGGGCTCCAGCCCCAGGCCCGGGGCCTACCCAGTGGGGTGGGGGTGGGGAACAGAACTGACAGACTCACAGCCCCTCCTTCCACGGCCCCAGGTCCTTTCTCACGCTCCTTTCCCCTTCCCAGCCCGGCCCAGCCCAGCCCAGAGCCTTTCCAACCAACCGGTTTAGCTGGTTTCAACCCAAACTCCGACCCTGGCCCCGCCCAGCCTAGACATGCCCTCCTCTCCCCCCACCTCCACTCTTCCCCCACGTAGAGTTGGAGAAGCCTTTTATGGGACCACTACCCGGCCCCTTCCCCATTTTACGGATGAATACACTGAGACCCAGAGGGGCGGAGTATTTGCCCAGAGTCACAATTCAAATTCAAACCTAGGTCTTCTGATTCCCAGTATATACTTCTTTTCTAGTCCCCACGCGGCCCTACTACCTCCCAAGGCAGGGAGTGGGAAGGGGGCAGAGTTGGAGGGCTAGGGGAGCAGGGCTGGGGTTTGCTGGACCCTCTGGAGAGTCTAGGGCAGCGGTGAGGAACCTGGGGCCTCGAGGCCACATGTGGCCCTCTAGGTCTTCAAGTGCGGCCCTTTGACTGAACCTGACCTCGAGGGCACAGAAGTTTGGGTTCAAAGGGCCACACCTGGGGACCTAGAGGGCCACATGTGGCCTCGAGGCCCCAGGTTGCCCACCCCTGAGTTAGGGCCTGGGTGGTGGGGAAAGGACAGTGCTGGTGGAAGGTGGTGCCTGATCCCAAGGAATCCAGGCCAGGTGCCGGGATTCCCAGTGATTCACCTGTTCTGGAGGCGGGGCTCATCCACCTGTCCCACACATTCCAAAGCACACCTCAAGGTAGGGGGCAGAGCCGGGGTGGCTTCTGAAGCGCATGTGCAGTTTCCTACAACTGCTTCCCACCCCACTTCTAGCTACTCCGGGCCCAGGTGGGAGGCTTGTCTTTTCTCCAGGCCATCCCTCATAGCGGTGACCTCACTCAGCCTCCCAAGCCATCCAGTGCGTGCCTGTGCATGGCAGGGAGGCACCCGTTCCCCAGCCTCTTCTCATACTAGCCATGGCCTTGTCCAGCCCTTCCTCGATGCCCAGTGTAGACGTTTTTCCTATCCTGGAGATGGATGGGCGAGACACTATGCAATGTCCTGCTCAAGCATCACCTCCTACAGAACACTCCTCCCCACCCCTTCAGCTCCTAGTGCCCACCCAAAAAACTATCTTGCAATTATCTTGCACTTATTTCTGTTTTGTATTCACGGGTGGATTAGTAGACAGAACTTAGATGGCCTGCCTCAGAACCGGGAAAACTTGGGTCTGAGCCCCCCCTGACACATACTGGCTGTCTTTATAAGAGTGTGTATGTACACATACATGTGTGAGAGGAAGTGGGGGGCATATCCAACTACATTTGTACTTGCTGGTTTCCCCATTTGAATGTCAGTTCCTTGGGAACAGGAGTTATTTTATTCATTCTATCTGCATCCCAGGTACCTACCATGACATGTAGCAGGCACTTCCTACACCCGTGGCGATGGATTCTGGACTAAAACTAGGCAATCTCTAAGACAGCCAGTGTGAGGCCTGTGTTGGTAGACGTTCCTCATCTAGGGGCTACGGAGTTCAAATCAGGCCTCAACTTATTATCAGTGTGACTTCACTAAGCCAAGTCATCTGATTTCCTCCTCTGGAAAATGTAGATAATAAAGCATCTACCTGTCAGGGCCATTGTTAGGACCAGATGGAATAACGTATATAAATGGTATATAAATGAGAATTATGTTGTTGCTTCTCCTGACAGAATGTGAGCTTCTCGAGGCCAAGGGATTGTTTCCTGTCTTTGTATCCATAGTGCTTAGCACACTGCCTGGCACGTAGTAGGCACTTTAAAATGCTTGCTGATGGATCGATGGATTAAAGGCCAGTGCCTCACTGGCAGGTGGTTTGGAGGGGAATATTCATTTATTAGGAAAGTTGTAGAGCTCCCTTGGAGCTCTGAAAGTCTGTGATTCTGGGGACAGGCCTCTGACCCCAGGTCTGCTACCCCGTGACCTTGGGCAAATCAACTTGCTTTTCCAAGCCTAGATGATCTCCAGGTTCTAAACTCTGCAATCCTCTAAGTATATCCCCTGGACATCTGGCTGGCCCAGGTAGAAACTACCTTCCCTGGGGTCAGATCTTGGGATCCTCCCTCAGCCCCCCAAAAAAGCCTCAGGGCCATTCCTGGGGAGAAGGTACAAAATACAATGCTGTGACAAGGTTCGGAGGGAAAGAATTGGCCCCCCAAAGGGAACACATGCAGGGGGTGCAGGAGGGGGTCAGAGAGAGGTAGCTCAGGGCCACGTAGAACTTGATGAGCCTAGAGTACCAGTTCTCTTCCCCCCATTACTGTCCAACTGCTGGCCAGGGCTGTGGCACCTAGGGATAGCCTAGTATCACAGAGCACTAGATTTGGGGTCAAATTCTGGTTTTTTGCCACTTGTGACGTTAGGCCAAAAACCAAACCACTCGAATCTTATTTCTTCATCGAGTGAAGGAACTGAATTAGGAATGGTCTCCAAAGTCTCTTCCATCATCAAATTGTAGGCTCCCATGAACCCTTTCCTCTAATTCTGGATCATACTGCTTGGCTTCCCCTCCCCCCTCCTATTCCAAGAAGAAGCTGGGGGAGTCAGCCTGGGAAGGATTAATTTAGCTACTCTCTAGGGTCCTTTCTGGACTTCCTCTCTATTTCCTTCAAGTCCCCAAGCCCACAAGCCTCCCGAGGATGGTGAAGCATCCTCTGGCCCCCAAATCACCCACCCAACCAAACTCACAAACAGGCAGCTTCCCCATTGGACAGCAGGGCACATCGGCCTCCATTCTCACAGGGGCTCCCTCCATCCAGGCACTGAGAGGCTGTGGGGAGAAGGGAAAAGGATAGTCCATCAGTTTATTCTAAGAAAGCCACCAGAAGGAAATTGAAGGCAGAGATACACTCCTCTCCATCCATCCCCACCCCTCCACTCCCAACCAGGGATGGCCCTGGGGCCCAGACATCCTGCCCTTCTCATCCATGCTCTTGGAACCCAGACTTTCCTGGGCTTGCCTCCTATCCCCTACCCCCTTGAGCTAACAGCTGCAGGCTGGGGCTGCTGGGAAGAAGGAGATTTGGGGGCATGGCAGAGGAAGCATCCCCCCCCAACTTGGGAAGTTCCCACGGCCACTACCCCCTCCCAGCTGTTTGGGCAGCCTAGGCACCATTGTGCTCCGCAGCTGTTGCTACCACCTGGGGCTCTATGCCCCCCAATCCAGCTCAGCCTGGGGGCTGGGAGTGGGGTTGATCAGAGGAAACCCCTGGCAGGGGGAGGGGTATGTGAAACCAGTGCCAGCCAGATGTGGGAGGCCTCCTGGGGCCACCTAAGCTGCAGGGGAAGAAAATATGGGATGGAGCAGCTAACTGAAGGCTAGGAGTTTTAAGTTCTAAAAGTGGAAGATGTCCAGAGCTAGAGAGTCAGGGCACCTGTTGAGGGGGGGGGGCGGTGTGCAGGGCTTAGGAAAAAGGGTGCCTCTGTCCTCTGGAGAGGGGAGGATGAGAACCAGGGTGTTTGTAGAAGCCTGAAAGATAGTAGACACTTGGCACCCACTTTTTTATAGCATTAATGCAAGACCTTTCTCCCAGACTCTTCTAGGTCACACCTACATCACTCAGCTCAGGCCAGCCAATGGGTCCTTTAATGACACCTCCAGTGTATGTCATTGTCATCATCACTCCCATTTCTATACTGCTATCAGGTACCTTCCCCTACTATTGCCCCGTGGAGTAGATGGTACCAGTTAACTCTTCCTTCTTAAGAGAAATTACTCAGAGACTTGCCCCTGGCCACACAGCAAAAGTGGCTGGGATTCAATCTCTGATTTCACAACAAGCACAGTGCTGTAGGGTTTCTCAGCCAAGTGTGGGCAAGGTAAGGAGACAGAGCCTAGACAAGGGTGGGCATTCTGAGCAGTGTTCTTATGGGGTTCCCTATGTCCTGTAGCTCAAGGGGACAGGGTAATGAGCGCTATAGCAGGTGAGAAAGCAGGAAAGCCCTGGACCCAGTTCTGGACCAAGTTTCAGTCTGAGTTCTGCCGCTAATTTATTGTGTGTGACCTTGGGCAAGTTAAATGACTTCTCCGGCTTCAGTTTCTTCATCTGGAAAACGGATAAAATACCAATTTTCTTTTTCAGGCCGGTTTTAAGTGGGATGAGGGTTGAATTTTCTCAGCCTTCAGAGGGTGGGGTCCTCTGTCCTCTTCATATGTGCCCCCTCCTCCAAGAGTGGAGTGGAGGAAGTTTCCTGTACAGTAAACGGGGTGGGGGGGCACCTCAGGGCTTGGCACAGCCTTTCCCAGGCTACTGCGCCAAGAAGATGGGGCAGGGCTGTGCCCTAGAGGAAAGCTCCAAAAAGTGGGGAGGGCAGAACAGAAGCCCGGGGATCAGCTCCATAGTCTCTCTAGATCTACAAGTTCCCACAGGAGTGCCAGCCAGGGGCCGAGGCCCTATGCCCTGCCCTTTGGGGTGGGCTGGAGACAGAGGCAGTACGGCCCCAGCCCCCTGTGTTCTCCAGCCCTTTGGTAACCCCCCTCCCCGCCTAGCTGCTAGTAAGAGCGAGAATGGGCCGCCGCCCCCGCATCTGGGCTGCGGCCCCGCAGCTGCTGCGGACTCCCCTCGTCCCCCTCCCCTCTGCCCGGCTAGCCAGCCCAGAGTTGGGGAGGGGGGTGCGTACATTCCGGCATTGTCTGTGAGAAGAAAGGGCTAGGACCAAGGCGAGGGAGCCGAGGGGGAGGGGGTGTCTAGACGGCGAAGCCATTGTCCCTGAAGGGGGGAGAGGGAGGGCCCCTCCACCCCCTCCCCTTGAGGGAGGGGGCAAAAGACCCCCGAGCTCAGAGGAGGGAGTTATAGGGATTCCCCCATTCCTGACCCTTCTCTCAAACACTCCCCCATCCCCTGGAAGAGCACATGGGCAGCCCTGGACTGTGCCCCTTCCCAAATCCTTCCTACACTATCCAAGGAACTGGGGGCGCGGGGGGAGGATTCCCCGGGAAAGTGGGAGGGCCAGATTGAAGAGGCTCAGAGCCACCTCTCACCCACCCCCGCCCGAGGAGGGGAGCGGGGAAGGGGGCCCGGGAGGGAGGAGACCCGAAAAGCTGGGTGGTGGTGGGGGGTAAGAAGGGAGCCGCTCCAGGCTCCGGGCTCCGGCTCTTGCCGCGCTCAGTCCCTGGGAAGAACTTTGCTCCAAGTAAATAGAAAGTGGAGAACTTCTTCTCCCGCAGCCCAGCCGACCCCCTCCCCCGGCCCCTGGCCCCGGCCCCCGCCCCTCCCCCCGCGCCCAGCCTCCCCGGCCCCCAGACCAGCGAGCCCGCCGCCGCCGGCGACCTGGGCCGGCCCGCATGAAGGGGCCCTTTGTGCCGGGGCCGCGGGGCCCCGCTGCCTCCCCCCGAGAAAGGGGAGGGGGGAGGGGGCGCGGGCGGAGAAGGTCTGGCGGCAGAGCCCGTTCCCAGGCTCCGGGACTGACCGCAGGGCAGCACAGGGCAGGGCAGCGGAGGGGAGGGCAGGGGGCGGTGAGAGGAGGGGGGACGCCCCCGACTGCCCCCCCAATCCCACACCCCTTCGTCTCTCCCCACTACAGGAGGAGGGAGGGGGTCCCAGCCCCAGGCTGCGTTGGTCTGCCCCATAGGACTCTCGATTCGTCCCTCCGAGTTCGGCTGCAGTGCCCCCCCGCCCCCGCGCCCTCCCCCCCCCATCACCTGCAACCGCAGCTCCCGAGAAGGCCAGCAGACTAGTGCCCAGCAGGCAGATGCCCAGCAAGCGGACCGCCTGGCCCCGGACCCCGGGCCTCATCCTGGTGCCTCGCCTCCCTTGCCTCGGGCTCCGGGAGCGGGCGGCGCCTTATCCAGCCATGGGAGAGAAGTGGGGAGCCGCGGGCTAAGCCGGAGCAAGTCCCCGGTACCAGCTCCGCGCCTCCAACTTCGCCGAAGTGAGGCCCGGCCCCGCCCCCGTCCCCCCCCCCCCGGCCCCAACCCCAACCCCCAAAGGATCCCTCCTCCTCCCTCTTCCCCTCCTCCTCCCTCTTCCCCTCCTCCTGCCTCTCCCCCCCCTCCTCCCTCCCCCCCTCCTCCTCCCGCGCCCCCGCCCCCGTCGCTTCTCCCACCCCCGCATCCTCTACCCCCTCCCCCTCCTCCTCCTCCCCCCCTCCTCCTCTACAGTCCTCTCCTTCTCGGGGGCGGATCCCTCCGCTGATCAGCCCCTACACCCCACTCCCGCTCAGAAGCCACACTCTCTCCCTCCTACCCCGTCTCCTCTTCCCATTCCCTGCTCCTCCTACCTCCTTCCTTCTCCTCTCCCCACCCTCTCATTTCACACACCCCCTCCCTTCTCCACTGCAGCTCCCATCCCATCTCCACTGTTACCCCCATCCCTTAACCAGAGCCCTCCCCTTCAAATCACCCTCTTGGAAGAACAACTAATCTTCTTTAGAGGTTCTGCAAGCAACCCAAGATCCCAAGTCCACACACCCCTGATGAGGGGAGGGGTCATTTTGAGAAGATTTGACCACACTTGTTCCTACTTCCCGTGGAAAAAGTCAAGGACCCCCAAGCGGGGGGTCGTAAGTGCCAGGGACATCTACTTAAAACCATATTCCTCTTCTACAGCAAAACGCTACTAATAGCGCCCCATCGCCCGCAAGGCATCAGTTTCCCAATGTGTAAACTGAGCTAGATATTTTCTAAAGACTCTTCCAATACTAACATTCAGTGTTCTCTTTGGCTCTCTTCAGTTCCTTCTCAGCCCTGAGATAAAAAGAGGAGTTAATAATAACAATAACAAATAAACTATGGTGATGATGATGGTGATAGTGTTTACGGCAGACTGTGGATGTGGAGCAGGCACTGCGCTAAGTGCTGGGGTGGTGGAGATACAAATACTAGCAAACAACAGTTCCCACCCTCAGGGAGCTTACCTTCTAATTGGGAAAAACGGCTCGCAAAGGGGAAATGAAAAAGGGGGGAGTCGAGGGTGCCCGGTGTTAAATGTTCTAAAGATCCTTTCAGCTTGGTCATACTATGTTGTATGTCCAACCCTGTGATCATAAAATGCCTTATTCCTTTAAGGACCAACCCAAGCACCTCAGCCTAGCACCCTTCAGTCTGGCCTGAAATCTACTTTTCCATTCATATCCCCTGTGACTCCCTTACTACTAGCTCTAGTCAGATGAATAATACAATGATAATGAAAAAGGGTGACATATCTCTAGCACTTTTTCTCATCATTGTCACCACAACCTGGTGAAGTAGGTATTATCCCCAGTTTATGGGTATGGAAATTGAGATTCAAAGAGCCAAGTGACTTGTCTAAGGTCTCCTATCCAGTTAATGATAGCAGGAGACTGGACCCTGTTTTTGGAGAAGGGCAACCAGCAAAGTGGAATGAGTGCTGATTCTAGAGTCAAAGCCTCCTTCTGATGCTTGCTGGGCAAGTCATTTAAATGCCCTGGGCCTCAGTTGCCTTATCTGTAGACTAGCTAAGCTTCTAAGGTCATGTCTGGTTCATTTGTTATTTCTTCTGACCGTATGCCCAGGACTCTTTTCTTTTTCTGTTTTACCAAGGCTAACCTCTTCTCTGTGATCTCCTGCATACACACAGACCATACTTGCCTTCATCCCCATCCCTAGGGTCTCCCAACACCTCCTCCCCAAACTTCCTGGTCTCTTCTCTGCCAATCCCAACCCCATTCATCTTTCAAAGCCCAGTTGAAGGCCCACTGTCTCTAGAAAGCCTTCCCTGACCACACTAGCCCTGCAAGGATTCTTTCCCCTTCTGAGCAATTCTAGAGCTGAGGTTGGAAGGCAGAACTAGAGGCAGAGAGCAAGAAGGGTCTAAACAAAGTTCTTTGAAGGTTCAGACTGTAAACCCCTTGAGGGCATAGACTGTATTATATACTCCTCCACTTATGCCTTTGACCCCATCCCCTCCAACTAATCCTTCAGAGACTTTGCTACCTTCCCTCCTGAAGCTACTGATCCATCTCTCTCTCTCTCTCTCTCTCTCTCTCTCTCTCTCTCTCTCTCTCTCTCTCTCTCTCTCTGTCCCTCTCTCTCCCCCTCTCTCTCTCTCCCCACCCTCCCCCCTTCCCTCCTACCAAGCTTTTAAACAAGTAATCTAAAACCCTTGTCCCCACACATTCATACTACTAACACTCCCTCCTCAATGACTCCTCCCTCTGATCTTGCATGTTGGCAGGCAGCAAAGTGGTGCAGTAGATAGAGTGTTGGCCTTGGAGACAGGAAGACCTGTGTTCAAATCCTGCCTTAAGTATTAACTAGCTATGTGACCCTGAGCCACCCACTTGACTAGACTCAGTTCCCTCGCCATAAAATGGGGATAATAATAGCCATCACCTCCCAGGGCTGTTATGAAGATAAAATGAGAGTCCTGATTTACAGCGCACCACCCCACTAGCTGCACAACAATCTTCCCTATTTCTTTGGATGGCCCACCATCCTCCCAGGCACCCATGCTTAAAAGGGTATCTTTGATTCTTTCTTTCCCCTCCCCAAGGAAACTCCATCTCCAAGTCCTTTCACAGAACTGCAAGATTTTAGGGTTGGAGGGGTCCTCAGCAGCCAGTCATTTAGTCTACCCCACAAGCAAAAGGAATCCCATTTGTATGATCCCCAACAAGTGGTCTTCCCATGAAGGAATGCCTGCTCAGCAGCTCTGTAGGCTGCCCCACAATATTTTGGGGGGAGCTCTAATTGTTACAATGAAGTTCAACAGCAATCCTAGCTCTGCCTGTTTTCAAAACACACTCCTGCTCCCAACTCTGCTCTCCGGGGCCAAAAGCTGGCTGCGGCTGTTGTTTAGTCACATCCAATTCTCTGTGACCCCATTAGGGGTTTTCTTGGCAGAGATAGTAGAATGGTTTGTCATTTCCTTCTCCAGCTCATTTTACAGATGAGGAAACTGAGGCAAATAGAGTTAAGCAACTTGCCCAGGGTCACGTAGCTAGTAAGTATCTGAGGCCGGATTTGAACTCAGGGAGATGAGTCTTCCCGACTCCAGGCTCAGTGCTCTATGCACTATGCCACCCCCTAGGATCTAGGGTAATCCCTCTTCCACACAACAGTGCTTTGGGTATTTGAAGATAACTCTCAAGTCTGTTCTGAGGCTTCTCTTCCCCAGGCTAAGCCCATGAGCCACACACAAGGCCCATTACCATCCCACCATCCTCCTCAGACCGTTTCCAGCTTCTCGATGATGGCTTTTGTCACTTCTTCCTTTCTTCTGTCTCTTGCCTCTGTCTCCTTCACCAGTCATACTGCTACCACTAAAGTTCAACTTCTTATCACCTCTCTACTGTACTATTCATTCAACAAATATTGACCAAGCACCTGCAACATGTCACTGGCAACATGTCAATGGCACCATGTTAAATGCTGGAGATACACAAACAAAACTGAAACAATCCCTTGGCCTCAGGGAGTTTACATTACACCTCAATACAAGTAAGTAAACATAACATAGCCCTGCTCTCCTCTCCACATCCTTCCTCGGCACAGGTCAGCAGAGTCACCTTCCCCAAGCCCAGTTCTAATCCCGCCCCTGCGCTGCTCAAGCTTATTGCCTATAGATGTCCAAGTGGCTCAGCCTGGCATTAAAAAGCCATCCGACCTCCCTCTTGAATCTTATCTCCCCTATATTCCTTCTCTGAGCTCTCTGTTCCAGGTCTCTGGGGCTCCTAAGCATGTCCCAAACCAGTCTGGTGCTTTCTTTCTCTCTTGCCAACTTTGTTCCTATTGGGCCTCGGCTCAAATCTCGATTCTGCCATTTCCCTGCCTACCAGTAGGAAATGTACTACACGTACCTACAAGGCAGGTCTCAACTTTGGCCTCGGCTTTCTCGACTTTAAATGAGGTTGACCTCGAAGGTCCATTTCAGCTCTGAATCTATGATCCTGTTGAATGCTTTCCATTTATTAAAACCATCATCACCGGCCATCGCCAATGGTCTTGACTTTTGTCCTGCTGCCGGACGTCAATGACTCTGAAGGGGAGAGTAAGGCCCATGACTTTGTACAGCTTTGCCTCACTTAAGTTCGATTCATGAGCAAGTCAAGACATCCCCTTTGTGATGTTATTGGTCTTCTTCAACAGTGTAGGGAAAGTACAGCTCAAATGTCATTTCCTCTGTAAAGCCTTCCCAGATTCACCTTCCCCACCCAGGGCTTCTCCCCTCTTTCTGATCTCTCCCTTCTCAATTCCTGTTAAATCTTTTTTTTTTGAGGCATTGACTTGCCCAGGGTCACACAGTTAATAAGTGTCTGAGGCAGAATTGAACTCAAGTCCTCCTGACTCTAGGGCAGTTGTTCTATCCACTTTGTCCCCAGCTGCCTCCCTCCTGAATTCTTAACTGAGAGTATTCACTATCCATACCATTCATTCGGCTCCAAGTCCATCCTGCCTGGTGTCCTAAATGTATGGGGCTATGCTTTATCCCCTTCTTAGACCATTGACTCTGCGAAGGGAGACAGAGTGCATCCTGGACAACTCCACCCCCACCCCCAATACAGAGCTAGACACATCAAGATGCTTGGTAAACAGCTGGAATCAAGTCCATGATCTCATGAGTGTGGGCATTCACTCTGCCAGGACACAGTCCTGTCTCCATTCTTATGGAGCCTTCTTATCCTGTCCCCCTGCCCTCCCTAGCATCTGGCACAGAGGGAGGGAACAAGCATTTATTAAGCTCCTACTATGTGCCAGGCACCATGCTAAGCACTTCACAAAAATGATCTTGTTTGATCTTCACAACAATCCTGGGAGGCAGATGCTATTATGATTCCCACTTTATAGTTGAAGAAACCAAGGCAGACAGAGGTTAAGTGACAGGGTGACACACACAGCAGGTGTCAGAGGCCCGATATGGGTCCAGAGATCTGTCCACTCTGCCACCTAGGATCTCCCCAACGTGTTGGAGCCTTTCCTCCAGGTCTTTCGATATTCCATCCATACCAAAGGAGCCGTAACACAAAACCATCTGTTTTTCCTCCCTCTGGCTGTGTGCCCAGCGTGCCTCCTTCACCCATTTGTATGTATCACGGGTCATATCTTTGTACCGTTTCTTGCAAGTAAAGCTCATGCTTTGGCCATTTTGCACCTGCTATATGTCTCTGCATGGCCCTCCCTCGGTCAGTCTTTGCAAGTCTTGGTGTTCTATGATTTGGAGCCAGAGAGAATCGCTGGGAGTTTTGATATATTTCTTTCTTTCTTTGGTCTGGAATTAGGAGGGAACTCCTCCTATGGCAAGTCCCTCCAATGATACAAATTAGCTACTGTAGCTTCTCCAGTTGGATGCTGCCTGAGGGCACTGAGAGGTTAAGAGGTTGCCCAGTTAGTTTGTGTCAGAGGCTGGGCTTGAACCTACATCTCCAAGACTATCAGGCTAAAGTCTCCAAAACTTTAGCTGCTGCTTGTCACTTGGAGAAAAGTGGTGTCAAAAAGGTGTACTTTGGAAGCAGTGAGCAGGCAAAAGCCTGGAACAAAAGCACTTCTCTAACTCACAAAACCGTAAGAATAGCTTGTCTTTATTCCAAAAAATGGCCACAGGGAGTGGGGAGTGAGGGAGGGGAGGAGAGAAAGAGAAAAAGCTGGCTATAGGGGGTAGAGAGCTGGCTTCAAAGACCAGGGTTCAAGTCAAGTCTCCTGGGTTGGGTGATCCAGGCCAAGTCTCTTAACTTTCAGTGCCCCAAGGCAGCAAACAACTGAAGATCTGTTTTGATAGAGGGAGTTTTCTCTCTGGAACTTCCTTCTGAATGAAATCACAGGCCTAGCCACGCAAAAAGATTTACACTGATTCCTAATAATTACAGTCATCTGAAGAAGGGAATGAATTTTCCATCCCTGGAGGTCTTCAAACGCAGGTTGGATGGCATACTGGTGAATGTATGTGTTCCTTTGACCAGTTCAGACAACAGCGAGGGTCCAGAGATGCCCCAAACCCTTCTTTATTTGTATAGACTTTTACTTGTGCCCTCTATCATGTGAGATAAGTCCCCCCTCTTGCCCCTCCCCATTTGCCCTTCAGTGTATCCACCTCCCTCCCTAACCTCCTCCTTTTCCTTTATTCCTTCAAGGTCATCAGAGTATAACGAAATCATGCCTAGGCCCTCCATCATCCTTTATTCTAGGACCCCTAATGATAGGAGGGCTCTGAAGGGACCCTTGTATCATCCCCTTTCCCTCTCCCTCATGAGAATGTAAACACTTACTCCTTACAAGGTCCTTCCCCTTGTTCATTTGTCTTGTTTTGTCAATCAGTCATGTCTGACTCTCCATGACCCCATTTGGGGTTTTCTTGGCAAAGATATGGAATTTGTTTGCCATTTCCTTCTCCAGCTCATTTTACAAATGAGGAAACTGAGGCAAACAGGGTTAAGTGACTTGCCCAGGGTTACACAGTTAGGAAGTATCTGAAGTTGGATTTGAACTCAGGTCCTACTGACTCCAGGTCCAGTGCACTCTATCTACTCTGCCACCTAGCTGCTATGATTCATCTTTTTAGGTTTCTCTTGACAAAGGATTCAACATTTGTTAGGGAGATTATATGGAGGATTCCTGTTCAAGTTGGGCTGAAGGACCGCTGGGGTGTTCCTTGGGAGATTTCTGCAATGATTAATAATAATGATTAATAATGGCAACAAACATTTATGTTCAGGGGTGGGGAATCTGAGGCCTCAAGGGCACATGTGGCCCTCAAGGTCCTCAAGTGTGGTCCTTTGATGGAATCTAACCTTCACAGAATAGATCCCCTTAATAAAAGGATTTGTTTTGTAAAACTTAGCCCTTTATGGTTTGCAAAGAACTTAAAATATATGACAACAATAACCCTGTGAGGAAGGGGCTATTATCGTCTCCTTTCCACAGATATGGAAACAAACTGGGAAAGGATAATGGCCTTGGCCACAACTGTTTAGTGTCTAAGGCAAAATTTGAAAACAGGTCTTCCTGATTCCAAGTATAGCACTCTATCCACTACAGTACTATCTGCCTTTAGCATTTTAAGGTTTACAATATGTGTCCTCCAATTAGAGTATGCAGCTGGGTGGTGCAGCAGACAGAGCTCATGGAGTCAGCACAACCTGAGTTCAAATCCAACCTCAGACACTTAGGAGCTGTGTGACCCTGGGCAAGTCACTTAGGCCTATTTGCCTGAATTCCTCATTTATAAAATGAGCTGGAGAAGGAAACGGCGAAGAATTCCAGTATCCCTGCCAAGAAAACTCCACACAGGGTCAGTAAGAGTCGGACATGACTGAACAACAACCATTAGAGTGTGAGTTCCTCGAGATCAGGGAATATCTTACTTTTTCCATTTGCATCCCTAGAGTCTAGCACCACACAGTCTGTACATATTAAATGTTTTTGTTGGATTTTTTTGTTCTCCTTCACTGAGGGCTGTGTGGTAGATAACATGCCAGACCTGGATTCAGGAAGACACCAGTTCAGATCTGGCCTCAGATATTTACTAGCTGTTCGAGTCTGGGTAAGTCCCTTAACCTCTGACTAATTCACTTTCCTTATCTGTAAAATGGGGCAATAACAGCCCTTTCCTCCCGAGGTTGTTGTCAGCATCAAATGAAATAATATTTGCAAAGTGCTTTTGTGAACCTTAAAAGTGCTCCATAAGTGCTGGCTGTTATTATTATTCATTCATGGCAGGCAGATAGGCCCCATTTTATAGATGAGAAAGCTATGGCTCAGATAGGGGATGAGGCTTGTTTGAGGCCACATTGTTGGTAAATGGCAGAGTTGGGATGCCAGCATTGTGTGAAGGTGGGAAGGGGAAGAGATCCATATTTTTTCCACTTATTTTATTTTTTTCCAATTACATGTAAAGATAGTTTTCAATATTCACTTTTTTGGTGGGGCAGGGCGGGGAAGCAGGGCAATTGGGGTTAAGTGACTTGCCCAAGGTCACACAGATAGTGTGCCAAGTGTCTAAGGTCGAATTTAAACCCAGGTCTTCCTGACTCCAGGGCCAGTGCTCTACTCACTACGCCACCTAGCTGCCCCTCAACATTCACTTTTATAAGATTTTGAGTTCCAAATTTTTTTCTTCCTCCCTCTCTCCTTCCCCTCCCCCCCCTCTCCAAGACAGCATGCACTCTGATAGAGGCTGTACCTCTACAATCATATTAAACATATTTCCACATTAGTCGTGTTGTGAAAGAAGAATCAGAACAAAAGAGAAAAGCCACGAGGAAGAAAACACTATAAAAAAGAGCAAATAGTTTGCTTCCATCTGCTTTCAGACTCCACAGTTCTTTCTCTGGATGTGGACAGCATTTTCCATCATGAGTCTTTTGGAATTGTGGAAGAGATCCATATAATGAAGCTCAAAACTCTATGCCTGCCCCCAGGGAGGTCACAGTTTATATGACAAATACATCATGGACTTCATGGGGACAGGGCCTGTATCTTATACTTACTTCTCTGTATTACAACCTTTGACATAGTATGTGCTCATTGACAGACGATGGCTCTACTAATTGGTGGCCAACCAATCCACAACTGTTACCACATTACAGAATATGCTAAGGGTAATAGAAAGAAGGATGGTGGGTGGTCTTTTGGCAGTGAGGGTTAGCCATGAAAAGTGGCTAGGAATAGGGGCAACGGGAGGAAAGGCACAGAGAATGGAGGTGTGAACGCTAGCACGAAGGCCAGTTTGGGTGGACTATAGGATGGGGGTGCGGGGAGAAGTAATTTATATTAAGGCTAGCAAGGTAGATTGGAGTCAAATTATGAAGGACTTTAAATGCCAGAAGGATTTAGATTTGATTCTAGAGTCAATCAGGAACCACTGGAGTTTACTGAGTAGGGAAGTGATAGAGTAAGACTCATGCTTTAGGAAATTCAGTTTGGCATCCTGGGAGAAGGATGGAGCCTAGGTAAATGATGAGGAGAGGCTTGAGGTAGGGAGCCCAAATTAGGAGGCTATCGTAATCGTTTAGGCAAGAGGTGATGGAGACCTAAACTGTGGTAGTAGCTATGTGAATAGGGAGAAGGGACTGGAGGAGACTGTGATAGAGAGAGAAAAATGACAAGATTTGGCAACTGATGGAATTTGTGGGATGAGGGAGAGTATGGAGTCCAGAATAATCCCAAGACTGGGAAACTAGATAGATGAGAAGATGGATGGCAGTGTCCTTAGCAGGAAATGGGAATGTTTGCAGGAGGGATGGGGTTTTGGGGGTAAGATAATGAGTTCAGTTTTGGACATGCTGAATTTAACATGGAGGTGCAGCAGCTAGAGCGCCAGTCCTGGAGTCTGGAAGACTTGAGTTCAAATCTGCCCTCAGACACGTATGAGCTGTGTCAACCTGGGAAATTAACCCTTTTTACCTCAATTTCCTCATCATAAAATGAGCTGGAGAAAGAAATGGCAAATCACTCCAGTATCTTTGCCAAGAAAACTCCCAAATGGGGACTATGGGACATACAGGTCAAACTATTCAGTGGGCAATGGGAAATGCACAACTGGTACTCAGGAGAGAGACCATGGCTGGATGTATGTATATGTGGCACCCCCTAGTGGCGCCCCTCTTCAGGGGCATACAAGTCACGCATATAGATTTCCCTTCACTGCAGCTTGAAGTGCGAACAGATTTTCTCTGCCTGTCCATAAAGGAGTGTGTAGAAACTTGAGCATGGCAGAGATATCCTCCGCCTGCTCCTGGCTATGTATGATTCATCCCTGGATTGAATAGCCCCATTGGTTGCTGAGCAAGAAGAATTGATGACACAGGTGCCACACCCAGTAAGTAGGAGATGAGGCAGCTTCTGGCTGGCCAGAAAACACATTGTAACTTTCAATCGAGAGGTGGGGGAAGGAAAGGTTCTTTTCTACCCCAACGTAATGGCCCCTGCTCCCAAATGGAGTGTGGACTCAACTAGCCAGGCTTCTCCTGGAGGCCTCTGGATGGCTTACCTCCCCTTTTGTGTTTCCCTTTTCTCTAGAATCAACCTCGTAAGCCTCAGAAGGTCTTGAAAGGCTTGTGGGTGCTGGAGACACCATAGGCAACATCCACTTGATCGGTTGTGCTTACAAAGCAGAAGCAGGACTAGGCTTGCTACAGAGAAAGTGTCAGCATCAGAGATGGAGATCTCTAGAAAAGATCTGGCTTAGATCCCACTTGGCTTCGGGACAGGCCATGGCAATAGAGGTGAAATGGAAAATGGATAATTAGCAGCCAAGCAAACACTTTGTTCCAAGGAGGCTGAAAGGTTGGGCTCCTGAATGATTGTACTATTAGTTACTAGATTCTCTTCTAATCACTTAATTATTCTTTATTGCTTAGCATTCCCTTTCCTGTGTGGGAATAAACCATCTGTGCCATATCTGATTCATGTTTGTACATTGGTTACCTTCCCTCCCCCTTCTTTTTTTTTCTCCCTTCCTGGTTTAGGGGAAAGAGTTGTTCTTGGAGTCAGGAAGATTCATCTCCCATCAAATCCCATCTCTGACATCAACTGACTATGCACTCTGGGGAAAACTGCCCCATTCAGTTCTCTAAGGCTAGAAACTGAAAAGCAGGTGCCGATCTGCTTTAGTAGAAGGATTTTCTGTCTAGGAGTTTCTTAGACTAATTAAATCAAAGATCTAAGAAAAAAATCATTGGTCAGGCATCATGGCCCAAGCTGCTTGTAATCCCAGTTACTGAGGAGTCTGAGAGAATCTTTGGTGACTTCTGAATTGCAGCTGGCTCAACATCAATATGGGGAGCCCTGGGGAGCCCCAGGGAGGGACAACTTGGCCCAGGTGGGAAATATAGCAAGTCAAAACCCCCATGCTGGTCAGTAGTGAGATGAGACCCATGAGTATCCCCTGCACTTCCAGCCTGGGTGAGATAGAGAAACCTGGTCCTTATCCCACTCCCCAAATTGGTAACTTTGGAGAGACATTTCAAAGGATTCATGAGATCAGAAGCCATGTTGCAAAGGGTTTGAAAGAGAGTAAGAAGAAGGGAAATGGAGGTAACAAACGTAGACAGCTATTTCTAGCAGTCTGGCTAAGGCAGCGGGGAAGGATGGTAGGGTCTAATGAAGGTTTTGTTTTAATTGGTTTTTATGGGGGAGATTTGGACGTGTCTGTAGGCAGCAGGGAAGGAGATAATAAAGACTGGAGATTAGAGGCTGGGGTGATTGTGGAGGCAATCTATTGGGGTAGAAAGAAGTGGATGGGAGCATGTGAAGGGAACAGTTGACTTTGGTGAAGAGAAGAGCTACTTTCTGAGAGTTCCAAAGAGGGGGGGAGATTGGAAAGGTTATTGAGAGGAACAGATCAGAGAATCACAAAAATTTGAGAGTTAGAAGGCACCTCGCTGGTTCCACTTAGACGCAGAAGGAATCTCCACTATAAAATACCTGACGAGTGACCACGCAGTCTCTGGGTAAAGACCTCCAAGGAAGGGGAGCCCCCCTACCTCTCAAGGTAGCATATGCCACTTTAAGGCAGATCTCACCTCTGTTTAGTTTTTCTTGGCATTAAGTTTCAACTGATCCGTTGGCATCTTCTATGCAGCATGAACCTACCCAATTTTTCCATCTGATCCTCATATGACATGGACTCAAGGCCTTTTGCCCTCCTAGTCAGCCTCCTCTGGACACTCTCCACTTTATCAGTGTCCTTTAGGCACCTAGAATTGAACCCTGTACTGTAGGTGAAGTCTGATGAGGACAGAGGACAGTAGTGGGACTGTCACAGTGTAAGCCAAGACAGCGCTAGATATTTGGCTGTCCTCTTCTCTTTGATGCTCTCTTCTGTCTAGGTTTTCAGAACACCACCCTCTCCTGGCTCTCCTCCTACCTCTCCCTCTCGGTCTCCTCGGTCATGCCATTCCAACTGCAGGTATCCCACAGGTTTCTATCCTGGACTCTCTTCTCTTCTCCCTCTATAGTAGGTGATCTCATCAGCTTCTGTGTACTTGTCATATCTATGCTGATGATTCTCAGATCTGCCTGTCCTGCTCTCAATTCTCCAGTTTCATATTTCCAACTATCTTTCAGACATCTTGTACCAAATACCCAGGAGACATCTTAAACTCAACATGCCTGAAACTGAACTCATTATCTTTCCCCCTAAACCCTCCCTACTCTTATCTTCCCTATTACTGTCAAAGGCAACACCATCCTCCCAGTTCTTCAGGTTTCCAACCTAGATCCCATCCTCGACTCCTCCCTATCTCTCACCCCCTTCCCCACCATATCCAATTTGTTGCCAGGGCCTGTTAATTTCACCTTTGTACCATCTCTCAAATAGGCCCCGTTTTCTCTTCTGAACCACCTGGTGCAGGCCCTCATCACCTCATGCCTGGATTATTGAAATAACCTACTACTGGGCCTGCCTGCCTCAAGTCTCTCCCCATCCAATCCATTCTCCATTCAGACACCAAAGTGATTTTCCTAAAGCACAGATTCAGAATACATCACCCCCTATTCAATAAACTCCAGGGGCTCCCTATTCCCTTGAGGATCAAATACATAATCTTCTGTTTGGCATTTGAAGCCCTTCATATCATACCCCTCATCTCTACCTATTAGGCGACACTGATCTAATGATACTGGCCTCTATGCCATCCTTCCAACCACAGTCAGTAGTCAATAAATATTTATTAAGCCCCCACTATGTTCCAAGCACTGTGCTAACTGCGGGGGATACGAATAAGAAAAAGAAAGATAACCCCAGCCCTCAAGACTCTTATAGTCTAATGGCGGAAGGCAATACATAAAAGAAAGCTGAAAAGACACCAGAGGGCACCCAGGTGGGAGGGGGGGTGGAGGGGATGATGTTGCACGTCTGAATAAAGCAAAGCAGCTGCTGGGAAGAGTTGGTCAGAGATTCTGAGCCCCCTATAAAGAGAGAGCTCCAAATCTGGGAGGAGTTTTTTTGCTCCACTCTCCAGCCCTCCAATCAGAAGAGAGAGAGGCAAGTGAGGGCATGAGCCAAACCTGAAGCAATCTCTGCGATGATGAGATTTCTGGTAATGAGCGTCTCCTAGAGGCAAGAGATAAAAAACCAAGAAGAGAGCAACGGGTAGGAAATGAAGAGACAGATACTTCATCTCTGGCCGTCCTTCATGCCTGGAATGCTCTACCTCATCTCCACCTACCAGCTTCCCAGGCTTCTTGTAGAGCCCAACGACATTCCCATCTTCTATAGAAAGCCTACCCCAACCTTTCTTCATTCTACTGGCTTCTGTCTTTTAACTATTTCCTGTTTATTCTGTAGGCAGCTTGTTTGTGTACATTTGTTTGCTTGTCATCTCCTCCGTTAGATTGCAAGCTTCTGGAGGGCAGGGACTGTTTTTGGCCCTTTTTTCTTGTTTTTGGTATCCCTGTTACTTGGCATGGTGCCTGGTTCATCGTAGGCATTTAATAAATGCTTTTTGACTTACTGACATCACACTGATGACTCAATTTATGCCAACAGCCCACTCAGATCCCCAGATCTTTGTTCAGATAAACTGTGGTCTAATCATGCTTCCTCATATTGTACTTGTGAAGTTCTTGTTACTGTTTTGTTTAACCCAAGTGCGAATGCATCCCTTATATAGCTTATTAGCTTCAGCCTCAGGCTCTTGCTTGTCAAGATCCTTTTAGACCTGACTCTCTCATTCAGTGTGTTAATATCTCTCCCAGTTTCGCATCATCAGTAAATTTGATGAGTATACTACCTATGGTTTATCTAAGTCAATGACAAATATGTTAAACAACATAGATCCCTAGGGTATTCCACTGGAGACCTCCTGCCATGCTGACCCTGAATCACTAACAACTCCTCTTTGAGAGTACCCATCCGACCAGTTCTGAGCCTAATTATATTACTGACTGAGCCATATCTCTCCATCTTCTCTGCAAATACAGTATGAGATGCTTTATCGAAAGCTTTGATGAAAATCTAGGTAACCTGTGTCTATTATGAGCACCCCCTCCCATTTCCTGGTTTAGTCATCCAAAAGGCAAAGCAGCAAGGCAAATCTGAGAGACAGACGTGCCAGGCAAGTCAAATCACCACCACCTTGACCATCATCTCACCAATGGAGACAGGCCAGACTCCAAAGCCAAAGAGCTTTAGGATAGGCAGAGCTTGTCCCAACCCAAACTATCAGATGTGGTGCTAACCTAGCCCCTAGAGCCATCGTTGAGGGAAGAAATCATTTCAGCACTTAGCACAGTGCCTGGCACATAGTAGGCACTTAATAAATATTGATTGATTGACTAGGGAGAAGAGGCCCACTCTCCTTATAACCCCACACAATAACTGTGACCAATCACTATCAACAACCAGATGGGTACAGAAGCCCTGGGAATGGTAGCACCCTATTCCCCTGGAAAACTGGACCTGCTTCCAGATCAGTCTTCAAAACTGTCATCGAGAGAAGCAGCTCCTGTGGTAAAGTAACCAACCATTTCCACCCCCTGCTCTTCACAGGGCAGGCAAGCCAGCCACACTGAAACAACAGGGGACCCTGAGGAAGACACAGGAGGCAGCGGGTGCCAGGCAAGTCAAACCACCACTATCACCTTGGCCACCTACTTCCCTCAGACCCCGACAAAGACAGCCCAGGACTCTCAGCCCAAGAGTTTTAGGAATAGCAATGCTTACAGCTATGTGTATGTTTGTGCTTGTGTGTGTGTGTGAGAGAGAGAGAGAGACAGAGAGATAGAAAGAGAGACAGAGAGACAGAGACAGAGTGGCAGAGATAGAAAGCATAGAAGATACTCAGAGCACAAGAGAGATGGAGAGAGGGGGAAGGGAAGGGGGTAGGAGGAGAAAGAGAGGGAGAGAAAGAGAAAGGGAGGGAGAGAGAGAGAGAGACAGAAAGCATGAGAGACACTCAGAGAGAGCATGAGAGAGATGGGGGGAGAGAGAAAGGGGGGAGAAAGGAAAGGAGGGAGGGAGAGAGACAGAGAGACAGAGAGACAGAGATAGAAAGCATGAGAGAAACTCAGAAAGAGCATAAGAGAGATGGGGGGAGATAGAAAAGAAGGGAGGGAGAGAGAGGGAGGGGGGAGAGAGAGACAGAGAGAGAAAAGAAAGAGAGAGAGAGAGAGAGAGAGAGAGAGAGAGAGAGAGAGAGAGAGAGAGATCTACCCTCTCCACCACCAGGCCCAAGTGGTTCTTCTATCTTGGGACCTCAGATTTTCTCCTTTCACCAAGTGATCTCACCTAACAGCTTCTGTGGTTCTATTATATCATTCTTGGGAGGACAAGCAGCTTCTTCCTCCGCAGAGCACCCAACTTTCTCTTCTTCAGGAAGAGTCTCCAATCTGTTGTTAAGTTCCTTATGATCCTTTTCCTTCCTTTTCTCCTCTTCATTGCCCTCTTCCATTCTTGATCATCCTTCCACTATACAACCAAGATTTGAAGCTTCACTTCTTTTTCCTTTAGGAATATTGTATCCTCCCTACCAACCCAGACATTCTTGGGATCCCTTCTCCTTCTCCTCCAGGAGGGAGATCAGCCTAGAGTTAGAAAGCTATGGAAGAAATTACATCTGCAGTCACTGCACAATTTCCCCTAATCTCTATAGTGGTCGAGATTTTCAGCCTTGTTTTTAAAAAATATTTGCGCGTGTTTACTGCTCAATCCTCAGGTTAAAACTTTTCCAGCCATTATCCCTTCTTAATAACTTGCCAGCACCCCTCAAATTCCTGTCCTTTGTCCCATCACTTCCACAGACCCAGACGCACCCACGTCTCCTTCAGCCTTAAACCCCTTTCCAGTCTGCAACATTGCCTGTCCACTAATCTACTCCATTAATTTGCTTCACCCTCTATTGTCCTACTCACCTTTTCTTATTTCACTTGTCTTGTCTTGCCAACTACCTTCTCCTTCCCCTTCTGGTATCTACTTCTTCTGCTTCTATTCCCAAATCCTCTTTAATCTTTTTTATATCTTCCTTCACTGTCCTTGAACCTTCTTATTTTTAAACCCAGAATTAGAATCTGAAGCTACTTTGTACACAAACAAGTTGTCTGGTTTCTCAACAACTTTGCGTGGGTTGGCTTTCCATTGGTCTGCTAGCAAGGTTTCTCAATAGAACTTTTGGCTCTTGTTAGAAGCCTTGACAATCCGAGTGAACACACGTCACCGGTGTTTTCTCCAGTTGTACTAGTCACATTTACATCATTGCCATCCTTCTGAGATTGTCCCCAGTTTATCCTGTCTAAATCTTGTTTGTTCGTAGTTGTTGCAAAGCTGTCTGTTTGATGAGACTAAGCTCCTGGTGGTCAGGGACCAGCTTTTGCCTTTCTTTGTGTTCTCAGTGGCACAAAGTAGAGGCTTAATAAATGCTATTGTCTGACTGATTGACACTGAGACCCCAAAGCACAAATCAATGGTAAACGTGGCTCTTGTTCAAACATAGGCAAGTATGAAAGTGTTGTACCAGAAGCAAGCGAGACACACCACAGAGTATAAGTTTTAAGTGGAGAATTTATTAGCCAGCAGCCATTGGGGTACGGCACCACAAATCAATGGCAAATGTGTTGGGGTGATGGCTTGGCTTATATAGGATATGGGGGTACAGAGTGGGGGAAGAAACAGGAACAAAGGTCCTGGCTGATCAAAAGATTCAGTCAGGTTATCGTACTAATGGGATAATCTCATTTACATTCCTTGGTGGAGGGTCGGTCAAGTTATCTCTCAGTGGGATGGTCCTATCTATTGACATTCCTTGGAGGAGCCACAGAGTCCCAGGGGGTTTGCTAAATACCAAAGATATCTGAGTCCATTCTTTCTGGGGGTGCTTGTCAGTAGCTAGGGGTTTCTCAGGGGTTCCTAATTTTCCTTGTATTACAAAAGAAATGCCTGTGGCATTTCTGGTGGAATTGTACGCTGGTGCTAGAAAGGCCACATCTTGACCCCCGATAGCTTTGGGTTCTAGTCTCAGGGTTCCTACCACTAACAAAGGTTGTTCTGTTTGACCTTCGTTTTTGAAGAAAACCATGGCATCGGGGAAATGATGACATGACTTGCAGTTGACTTTGATTTGAGTGAGGCTGTGCAAGGTCACCAGCCTCACTTTCTCCTCCAGAGACATCTGGGTCCAGTGGCCTGATATTCACCAGGATGACTGGAGATGGCCCAGGATGCAATGGGAGACCTGGCCCTTTCAGGCTAATGTCTTTTCAGGTTCTCACTTTGAGTGAGAACAAAAAGGTGTATTTGAAACACTCAGGCTGGGGAGGGAGTGGTGAGAAGGGGGGTAGCTAGGGCATGCAGTGGATGAAGTACTGGGCCTGGAGTCAGGAAGCCCTGAGTTCAAATCCAGTTTCATAACTTACCAGCTGTGTGACCCTAGGCAAGTCACTTAACCTCTGTTTGCTTCAGTTTCTTCAACTGTAAAATGAGGGTGATAACAGCACCTACCTTCCAGGATTGTTGTGAGTATTACATGAGATAATATATGTGAAGCACTTACTTAGCACAGTGCTTGGCACACAGTAGGTGCTATATAAATGTTTATTCCCTTCCCCTTTTCTTGTGGATGAGAGTAAGAGGCATCCTTCTAGACTTGATATCTGTCAAACATAACATTTCCTTGGGTCGCTTGCTCTTAAAGTCTCTGCCTTGGTCAGAATGGATCCTGACAGAGAATCAATGCACTGAAAAATATTTCTACTACACTTTAGCCATCATGGAAGCTTTCTGTCAAGTCAGTCAATGTGCCTTTAAGTACTATATTCCAGGCACTGTGCTAAGCCCTGAGAATACAAATATAAGTAGAAAGAAAAACAGTCCCTGCCCTCAAGGAACTTACATTCTAATGGGAGAGATAACACATAAAAGGAAGCTGAAAAGATGGGGGGTGGGGCAGGAGAAGAGGGAAACAAAGGCACCTAGCAGGTCAAGGGCATGATAGAGAAAGTCCTGAGTCAGTCTGGACAGAAAAGATTCGTGGCTGACCTAGGATCCTTCCTTAAAAGGGTGGTTCTGGGAGGAGCCAGTCAATCTGAGGAAGATCAGTACTACCAAGGAAGGATATTTCCAATATGTGAATTGTAGGGCGGGAGTGAACTTCCAGGATGAAGATTTTTCTGTGGCATGGTGAGGATGCTTTCAGGATGGTAAAAGGAAGCCTGGAGCAACTTGGAGACAATGAGACTCTGGGTTCTGGTTGGATATGCCTGCATACACCTGGTCAAACAAACAGTCACAGCTAACATGTAATGTTTAAAATTTAAATTAAATTTTCTCTTTTTGATAAATAGAAATCTATTTTCTCTCTCCCCCACCTCACTGGAAAAAAGAAAAAAGACAAATTCCTTGTAACAAATTGGCACATTAACGCAAAACAGATTCCCTCATTGGCCTGTGTTCCAAAAATACGTCTCATTCTCAGATTCATCCTGAATCCATTTCGTTCTTATCATCCCCCTCCAGAGATTAAAAGTCAATGTAAAAAGGTTCCAAAGGTTTGCTAGGACTTCTGTGCACAAAATCTGCAGCATGAGTCGGCAATGAATTTCTTTACACATACACCCATACACATGTATGCATACGCATGCACACACACACACATACATGCACGCATACACACACACACACACACACAGGTTTCATACTTAGTGACACCTGCTGCAATCTCAGACCATTCACCTCTGTTTCATACTAGCACTGGGATCCTCTCTTGACCCATGTGTCAAAAGTCATCATGTAGTACTTTCCAGGCTAGAGAGGAATATGCTCTGGTGCTCCATTTGTGGGACCAATCACAGTACAGTGCTGCCCTCCATCAAACTTCTGCCATTGTCTCAATAACAAGGTGCCTTCAAGCTCTTTGTTGTTGATGTTGTTGAGTTGTTTGAATCATGTCTGACTCTTCACAATCCCATTTTGGGGTTTTCTTGGCAAACATACTGAAGTGGTTTGCCATTTCCTTCTCTAGCTCATTTTACAGATGAGGAAACTAAGGCAAAGAGGGTGAAGTGACTTGCCCAGGGTCCCACAGCTATGGATCTGAGTACAGATTTGAACTCATGAAGAAGATGAGTCTTCCTGATTCCAAGTCTAGTGCTCTATCCACTGCACCACCTGGCTGCCCCTTGAGTTCTTTAGTATCACTCAATTCTTTGCTTCTTGGCTTGTAATGCTGAGGGATCAGTCCTTAATCAGCCATATGCTCTTACTACCAGGCTTCTACATATTGGATGGTAAATAAAGTTTGGCTCAATGAAACAAGGTTCACATCCCCTGCTGACGTGCCACCTGATGGAAATCCCAAACTTTCCAGGACACTTCCACTGGACTGTGACCTTCTGCTTAGGGATCACATATAGCTTTGACATGTTTTTTCAATATCACTATAGCTTTGTTGTGGACTTTGTCATAGGGTATATTCTCCAGCCTGTAGTAGTATATGGTGAATTCATAACTGGCTAATTCTGGAATGCAGCATCTAACTTAGAAATGGTCAAAATATGTCAGTAGAATTATTCTCAGCCTACCCTTGGTATTTGGCACCATATATATAGTTTCTGAACTTTTCAGTGTTGGCAACCCACTTCAAAGCTAAGTACTCCAGTTTATATCTGGGATAATCTTGTTGTCAGTCTCCCTGGTGGCAAATATTGTTGTTTCTGGTGACTATACCTGCCAAAGCCTTTAGGCTGGTATCTGTGTGCAGGACAAAAGGCTTGCCTGGATATGCATAGGCCAACATTGGTACTTCCATTGGGCATCTGACCAAATCTTTGAAGGCTTCTTTGCATTTGTCCATCCATTGATCTCCAAATATATCTACTGGTTTTAAAGACAGTTTTGACCTTTCTTGCCCATATGGTCTCTTCTGGCAGGTATGTACAAGTAAGGTCATTCAGAGGTTTATCCATAGCAGCACAGTACTTAACGAATTTGCAGTAATAATCATTAAATCTTTAAAAAGCCATTAGGTCTCCAAGATTTTGTGGTGGGGGGGGGGGGTTGTAGCCAATTCAGGATTGTTTCTATCTTCTCTGAAGGCAGTGTTCATTCTGGTACCATCTTTCATGAGCCACATACTTATTAACAGAGGTTCTGTAAATCAGGCCCCTATCAATTGCTAGTTTCAGACCAACTTCCTCTAGCTCATGCAGCACTTCAATTAGTCTCTCACCATGTTCTTCCAGTGTCTTTCTAAAGACAACAATTTAGATCAGTGGTCATATGGAAAATCATATGGAAACAAGCTGCTAAACCATACATAAGGATCCCTGGGGGGGGGGGGGCACATTGACTTAGAAAATCACATACTAACATTATCTATGTTCTGTTGTATTTTTATTTATTTTGTTAAAGTTTTCTCAATTACATTTTAATTTGTTGGACAATGCATTGTTTTGACACCTCTAATTGCTTGACACCTCTAATCTGGATGTACCAACACTTCCAGGTAGTTCATGTCTCTAACTACTTTGTCCAGTAGCCATTGGAAGGTGGCCAGGGCCCTCGAGATGCCTTGGGGAATAAGCTCATACTGGTGAAATTCAGCTGTGCAAAAGGCAGTGGTCTTCTCTTTGTCTCCCTTGAATATAGGAATGTGATAGTATCCACCAATAGATAAGTCCAAGATTGAGAACCACTTGCTGACTAACAGACAATCTAGTGCATCTTGAACCAATGGCATGGTTTCCTGGTCTACTTTAGTTATTTTGTCCATAGTCCAGTAGTCTACACACATTTATGTCTTCCATTCTTCCTCAGCATCACCACTATAGGTGATGCATGCAGTCTGCTAGACTCTGTGAGGATGAAATTCTTTCAGGAGGTTTCTGAGATCTCCCATCACAGAGAAAGGAAAACTTAGATTATTACCAGAATGGTTGGGAGTCAGTGAGTTGGATTCTGTGGGTTGTTCTGTGGGCACATCCAACATCATATTCACTCAGTAAAATATGTCTGTCCTCCTGCTGAGACTTTGACTCTACCAGTCGTTCCACTCTTCCAGTATTGGAGAATTACCAAAGTCAATGCCTTGGATTTACTCCTGAGTTTGAATACCCAGGACTTTCATGATGTGAACTATCATAACTTGCCTCTGTGCTCCTGTAAGCCTCTGCACAGGCTGCAGGTATGGTCTGAGTGCTGAGTGGACCTCAAGCAACCATGATAGTCAAGTCATTCAATGAAAGATATTTTGATGGATAATAATATATAATAATAATATATTGATGGATAATTTTAATATTTAGATTTCTCAGCCCATGCAAGGACTTAAATTTGGTGGGATAAGTGATAAAGACTATCTGTATCTGGGGAAACATTAGAACGATTTTGAAGTTTCCCAAGAAACTGGTTGGTGTTTGGCCAGCTGTTCCTGAGTACTAGCTTATTGCTATCATCCTGCTAATATTTTGAATAGGCTGGAATTGGTTCCAGTCAGTGCTAGTGGCACCTTGTTGTAAATTGGTGGGTCTGGACACACCTGAGTCATAGTGTCCACCTTCTTGTGGACACCAACCAGTTTCTTGTGAAACTTCAAGATCATTCTAGTGTTTCCCCAGACATAGGTAGTCTTTATCACTTATCCCACCAAGTTTAAGTCCTTGCATGGGCTGAGAAATCTAAATATCAAAATTATTCTTCAAACTATATTATTATTATTATATATTATTATTTGTCAAAATATCTTTCATAGAATGACTTGACTATGATGGTTACTTGAGGCAGTATGTCAGGCACAGCAGTATGATCCACCTTTTCAATCTTCACTCTCCCGGAGTCTTGCCACAACCATATTGCATGTGTTCATCATATAATTCTAGGCTATGTGGCCTTAGGGACCTATACAAAGGTAAGAGCTGTTCTTTTAAAACTCTCTATCAATCTGCTTCTTTTTTGTGACTCTGGTGCCTACTGATGCTGTAGTGTACCTGACATCTGGCTCTACAGGCTTCCTATGACTGTTCTTCTGGCTCTTGACCTGAAAATATTTGTGATTTGGACTCATAGTATAGAAGATCTGACTTTGGGCTTACCTTCCAAGGAAGTATCATTTTTAGATTTAAACATGACTCTCTGTTTCTCTGCGGGAATGCCTTCTTTCCTCAGGGGAGCTCCCACTTTTCTAAGCAGCATCTCTTCTTCAGAAGGTGACCTGCAGATTAGTTCTCAGGTGCCATTTCCTACTATTAGTACACAGGGAATGTTTGAACAATCAAATTCAAATTTGATTAGTTCACAGAGTGCTTCCTAGATTCTTTATGTTACTAAACATTCCTCTGCAATCTTCCAAGTTTTCATATTCCTTTATAATATCTTATAGTCTTATTATATATATAGTCTATGATAGTCTTATTATCTGTGTCTGTTCCTAATATTAAGAGGATTCTATGACTTTCAGTACTTACAATGTGACAATTCATTACATCCACTTTAGTGAGTTCACTAGGATTTTTAGTCATCTTCTGTCTGTTCCCAATGTTGTTGTTGCTGTCCAGTCATTTCAGTTGTGTCTGACTCTGAGACCCAGTAAGTTCGGGATTTTCTTGGCAAAGATACTGGAGTGGTTTGCCATTTTCTTCCCTAGCTCCTTTTACAGATGAGGAAACTGAGGAAACAGGGTTAAGTGACTTGCCCAAGGTCACACAGCTAGTAAGTGTCTGAGGCCAGACTTGAACTCATGAAGTTGAGTCTTCCTGATTCCAAGTCCAGTGCTCTACCCACTGTGCCACCTAGCTGCGCATTCCTAATATTAGATGACTTCTATGATTTACAATGTGAAAGCACATTGAATTGTCTTTAGCCTGTATCGTTTAAAGAGATTTTCCCATGTTTAATGTATTCAAATAAGCCAGTAATGCTAACGTGAGCAGTAAACATGCCAAATAATATCACCATTGCACAATAAGCCGGGTTATAGTCAATTAATATGTGGTGGGTAAGCAAATGTACAAATTGACATCAACGTCAGGCTCACAAAAATAGCATCAGCAACTTTCCTTTGTGTGCCAACACATAGCAAAGAAACAAGCAAACATCTTGAGGTCAGGCAGAACCCTTACTCATCATGCTCAAAGCCATGTGAACTGGATGCCTCATTAGCATACTACATCCATAAAACCCTTTGCTAATTAGCATTTTCTTGATGGATAGATTACAGAAGACAGAATCGTCCCTAAAGAAGCTGAGAACAACGCCCAACAAAATGGAAAATAAAATGGAAATAAAACAGGACTTGCTGGAAATCAGAAGTATAAAAATTACAGTTTACAAAAAAATCACATTGCTATAAAAGGAAATATATATGTGCATCCAAAAATAAAAACAAAACAGAAAATGCATTCATAAGGAATTGGAGGGATAACTGGCTCAAAGTAGAGAAAAGAAAAGACTAAGGAAAATAAAGTTTCCAAAGTGGGGAGGTAGAAATTCCATTGGAGGCCAAACAAAATAAAGCAAAACATAAAGTAGACAAAGATCAAATGGGATTTAATGGGGAGGAAATCAATGAATAAGCACAAAGATATTTTAAAATTAAACAATGGAGACATAAAAGTACAAAAAAAGTTAACAAGGCAAAATTTCCTTTAGCCAAAATCAACAAAAGCTCAAAACTCAAAACCACCACTAAAATCCTGATCTCAAGAGAAGATTAAAATAACCTTTACAAAAATGCTAAAATATAAATTTCACTAAGAGAGGAGAAAGCAACAGGAAAAAGAAAAAAATAACATTTCAAAAATTAATACCCAAGGATGAAGTCTCCATATGTAGCATGACTGCAGATAGTAAAGCACGGGGTACCCCACCTCTAAGGGGAGTGAGGGGTGAGCTCAGTGGAATACAGTCACCCCACAGAGGTTTGGTTCTTCTTGGATTCCACTTGGGTATGCCTTGAGGGCTTACCTTGATTAGGTCTAGGGTATATACATATTCTATGGCTCTCTGGTTATCACTTCTCCTGTTTATTGGAAACTAGCAATTTGCCTAGATGTATGATATTAACTCATCTCTCTTGCTTTTGGGACTACCATAAGGAATTTGTGTCCACTCTTCCCTTCTCAGCTCATACTGAAGCAGGGTTGTGTCAGCTGTGTGGTCCTTGAATAACCTGTTCCTGTACTGCTCAGGAGCTAAGAATGGTTTTGACAAACTTTATTTTAAAACATAAAGATCATTCTTAGCTCTTGGGCTGAATAAAAATAGGCGACAGGCTTCATTTGCCCCCCCCCATTCCCACCTGGGAGGTAGTTTGCCAGGCTCTAGAAAACCTCTTAGGTCTCTACTTGTGGCAGCATTAATTGCACCCGATAAGGATTTTGGTGGCCGCTGAATTTTCTTTGTTGATAAGACACAGGACATATATGACCATTGTTGGAGGGGGTGCGGCAGGCACAGAACATGATGGGAGGGCAAACAGCAGGAGTGAGCACTGGCTGCAGCTAGAAGGGCCAGATTTCTGTCTTTTCCTTTTCTAAGGAAACAGGAAGCAGGGTGGGCCTGGTGGTATGTGTCTGGTGATTCCAAGGACCACTCTCCTCCTGTGACCTGCCACATCCTGATGGATCCCTGAAGCTGGTGGCTGGGGGTGGGAGTGGTGCAGCTGGTATCTAGACATCAGTCTTGGCTCAACCCTGCCAGTGGCTCTTCCTCCCACATTGGACAAGAAAGATGATTGAGTTCCCTCTTCCCAGAAGCCTTCCCAAAAGGTGTCAGGAGACACCAGTGAGCAAATCTGCTTGGACTTCCTGTATCTATAGCATTGCTATTTGAGCCGGGGACCCAGCTTTGTCTCATTTGAGCCTCACAACAATGATGTGAGGGAAGTATTGCAGAGATGACAGCTCACTTTACAGATGAGAAACTGAGATTTAGTATGTAGGACTGTGTCAGATGGAGGATTCAAATCCTTCCCTTCCTGATTCCAAGTCCAACACTCTTCCACTGAGTCAGATTGCTGAGGCCATTAAATGTCAGGTCAAGGAATTTGTATTTTATCCTAAAGGCAATGGGGAGCCAGTGAAGACTTCGGAGAAGAGAAGTCAGGCCTTTGCCTTAAAAAGATAATTTTGGCAGCAGTGAATGGGGGATGGATTGAGGGCATGGGAGACTGAAAGCAAGTAGACTAAGGAGCTCTTACAGTAGTCCTAATGAGAGAGGATGACAGCTTGAGTTAAGGAGGTAGCCATGAAGGAGCTGGGGGAAGGGAATAAGCATTTATTAAGCACCTACTATGTAACAGGCACCGTGCTAAGTGTTTTACAAAAATTATCTCCTTAGATCATTCCATGAGAGTAGAAACTCAGAAGTGGTAGACACAACTTTTTAAAAAAAAACTAGAGCTCTTACAAACCCAGTATCTGTACTGTACAATATTCTCAGTACATACAAGGTTCTGCTTCTTAGGGTATGGTAGGAAAGGAGAACGTCTACTATTTCTACTACTGCTACTTCTATTTCTATTACTACTACTACCACCACTACTACCACTACTACTGTTCCCTTGTTTATCCTTCATTTTGGAAGAGGACCAATGACATCACAGGGAGATGTCTTGACTTGCTCGTGAATTAGATTTAAGTGAGACAGAGTTTCACAAAGTCATCAGCCTCACTCTCTCTTCCAGAGTCATCAAAGTCCAGTGGCAGGACAAAAATCAAGATGACTGGCAATGGTCCAGAATGCAGATATCTGACCAAGCTCTAAGCACTCCACAGTGCCTGCTTTGGCCACCTTCATGGCTATTAGGACAAATTGTTCTCATCTACTCATTCCACGAGGAGAAATCTTCACATGCTTGGGGTAGACATTCCCGTAACTCACCAATGGGCTTGAGGGTTGTTGATTACCCTCAACCTGGTTTAGCCCATGTGCTAAGACAATTTAATGGGGTGTGGCTGATTGCAAACACCAAAAGTAGATGAGCAGCCATGAAAAGGGCTCAGCAAGCCCTTATACCAGAGGTGCTAGTCCTCTTTAAATACCCCATACACCCTACTACTAATACTACTACTTACTACTACTACTACCATCCAAGAACTCAGGTCTTCTTGATTTCAGGACTGGCACTCTATCCATTGTGTCATCTAGCTGCTGAGGCAGACAGAAGTTAAATGACCTGCCCAGGATCACAGAGCTGGTATCTGATGCCAAATTTGAACTCAGGTCTTCTTACTCCAGATTCAGCCCTCTATCCAACACCCTGTCAGGAATAATTTACCTATGTTTTTCTTGTACCAGGGAGATAAGAAAGCAAACTGGATTTTAATGCCTGGGGTCTAATTCTAGCTTTTTGGCATATGGCTGCTACCTGCTGGTAGCTCTAAGTTATCTTTCTTGGGCTAAAGAGAAGAGGCAACATTTGGACTAATATAATTTCTTTTCCTTTCTTCCTTTCTCCTTTCTTTCTTCCTTCCTTCCTTCCTTCCTTCCTTCCTTCCTTCCTTCCCTCCTCCCTCCCTCCCCCCATCTGTCTGTCCCTGTTTCTGTCTCTGTCTCTCTTTCTTGGTATTTCTCTCTACTTTTTTTAATACTGAATATATCAAACAACAAATAAAATGCGTATTTCCATATACAGAGTGAAACAGAAAAAAGGGAACAGTATGAAACTGGGAATCTTTATTATGTTCAGCTTGTTTTTCTTTTAAATTGTATATTATCACATGATATAATATTACAGCATATTAATTTTTCTATGATTAGATTATTAATACGATGTATAATCATTTAAAAAATAATTTAACAATGAGTTATATTATGTAATTCAACATGTAACTTTCAAAGCTGTCCTGCTTATCCATAATTCCTTCTGGCCTTTGTTTTATTCTCTTCTGTGCTTTAAAAAAAAAAAACTTCAGTGATCCTCTTTTCTTTTTCTTTTTTTTCTTTTGGCAACCCTATCAGTAATTCCCTTCTCCCCTAATTCCCCTCTCCTTGCAAAATTGAAAAATCAAACAAACCCTTGTAACAAATATGCAGATTTGAGAAAATCAAATTCCCACATTACCTGTTTCCCAAAACATGCATCTTATTCTACATTAGTGGCTTACCATAATTTTTACCTTTGTCTCTGTATAATAATTAAATTCAACAAGCATTTAGATGCTTACTAGGTTCCAGGCACCAAGTTGCCCTCCATTAGCTTCCATTCCATTGAAGGGAAATGATAGATACGCAGATAAATAAATATGAAATAAATGAAAACTCATTTGGGGAGGGCACAAAGAACTAGGGAATCAGGAAAGGCATCTGGTGGGAAAAGACAATAGAGCTGAGCCATGAAGGAAGCAGGCAGTCCCAAAAGGCAGAGGCCAGGCTAGAGAGCATTTCTTGGTGTATGTATGTAAGTATGTATGTGTATGCATATATGTAATATTTATGACACACATTGTATGTGGTATATGTACGTATGTATATATGTATGTATTTTCTATATAATTGGTATATACATATACAGTAAAAAGAGAAAGTGACCTCAGAGGGAAGGCACTAGTGGTAGAAACGTAGGAAAGCACTTCTACAGAAGATGGATTTGTGCTGTCTTGAAAGAAGCCAGGGAGTCCAGGAGGCAGAGCATCCCAGGCATGGAGGACAATCAATGCAAATGAACAAAAGTGAGGGAGATGGAGTATTCTGTGTAAAAAGCAGAAAGGAGGCCAGTATAACTGGATCATAGAGTAAATGGAAGAGAGTCAAGTGTAAGAAGACTTGAAAGGTAGGAAGAAGTGAGGTTATGAAAGGCTTTGAATGACAAATAGAGCATTTCACATTTGATGTTGGAGGTAATACCGAGTCATTGGTATTTATTGAATAGTGTGGTGGCATGATCAGATCTGTACTTTGGTAAAAATCGCTTTGGCAGCTGAGTGGAGGATGAATTAGGCAGAAACTTGAAGTGGGGATGCCAACCAGATGACTATTGCAAGGCCCAGGTATAAGGTGATGAAGGCCTGTACCAGGGCGGTGGCTATTTGAGTAGAGAGGACAGGAAATATATGAGAGATGCTGTGAAGACAGAAACAAGATTTGACAACATATTGAATATGTGTGCTCAATGTGTGAGTAATCAGTAATGACACTGAAGTTACAAGCCTTTGGCGATGCTCTCAACAATAAGAGAAAAGTTGGGAAAAGGAAAGGGTTTAGGGAAAAGATAATGAATTCTGTTTCATGTTGAATTTGAGATACCTATTGGACATCCAGTTTGAGATTTCCAAAAGACAACTAGATATGTAAGACTGGAGCTCAGGAGAGAGATTAAGGCTGGACACAACTCTGGGAATTATCTGCATAGAACCTGAGGGAGCTAATGAGATCACTAAGGCAGAGCATAGAAAGAGAAGAGGACTTTGGATAGATCCTTGGGAGACATCTATGGGGAGTGGGTAAGACCAGAATGAAGATCTGGCCAAGGAGGCTGAGAAAGAACAGTCAGGCAGGTAGGAAGAGAACCAAAAGAGAGTAATGTCTCAAAACCTAGAGAGAAGAGAGTATCCAGGAAAAGGCGATCCACAGTGTCAAGGGCTTCAGAGAAGGGAAGTAGGAGGAAGACTGAGAAAAGGTCAAAGGATTTGACAATTAAGAGATGACTGGGAATTTTGTGGGGTGGGGGGGGGAACTAGTTTTAGTTGCATGATGCAAGCAGAAACCAAATTGCAGAGGATTTCTAATCTAGCAAGAGAAGAGGAAGTAGAGACACCTGGTATGGATGGTTTTCTCCAATTTAGCCTCTAAGGGAAGAAGCGATATGTAGAATGATAGCTAACAGGCATAATCAGAGCAAAGGAAGGTTTTGGGTTTTGTTTTGTTTTTTAAGGATGGAGGATAAATGCTCAGCAGAGTTTGTAGGTGGCAGATCAGGAGACGGACAGTAAACAGGGAGAGATTGCAGATTAGTGACAGCAGAGATGAAAGTGGGGGAAATCTGCTGGAGAAGATAGGAGGTGATGGGATCAAGGGTACATTTCAAAGCGTTCATCTGGAGAAGGAGAAAAGGCCTCTTTGCATGTGAGACAGGGGCAAAGGAGGAGATAGTGGGAGATGGTGTCAGGGGGACGTGAGATGAGGGGAGAAGAGGGTGTTCTTGGCAAATGGACTCAGTCTTTTTTTGAAGTATGAGGCAAGGTCCTCCTATGAGAGGGTGGTTGGAGGGGGTGCCGTGGGAGGCTTGAAGAGACTGTTTGGAACAGCTGTTGTGGTGATCAGGATAGCGAATTGATTAGGGTGGTGTAAAAGGATTTCCTTGCTGCAGTGAGGGCCCAGTGGAGATTATGTAATAAATTTGGTGTATGACCAGGCAGGACAGTTTTGTGATTTTCCCCAACTCTATTCATTCAGCATGTGAATAGGAATGAATGCAGTGAGATGGCGGGAGTAATCCCAGGGTGGGGTTAGGCAAGGCGTGATCTGTGGCAGGACAAGGGAACAGGGGATTAAAGTGTAGAAAATTGTGTAAAATTGATCTGATTCACCAAGGTGTGAAAGACAGCAAAAAGAAGAGAGTGCAGCCGGTGCAGGGGTGATGGCCTGTGAATAAACTAAAGGGTGGTGGGATTGGAGATCATTGTGAGGATGAGAAACAGGGTTAAGGGGCCGTAAGGCAGAGGAAATGGTGCAGTGAGAAAAGATTATGATTATAGAGAGGAATTTCTGAGTTTGTGACCACAGAGATGGAACACGTGTGGGTAATGGCAAGATGGAAGATGAGACCACCTCTGTGTGTAGCTGAGGTGGAGAGGAGGACTAGGTCATGGAAACTGGGGAAACTGAAAAACAGGGAAGTTACTGGTAGCTGAGAGAGCATTAATGGGTACCTTGAAGTCCCCTAAAATGAAGGCAGGTGTTGGGATGGAGAGAAGGACTGTATGTTTTCTTTATTGAAATGACTATGGGCACTGTATTCTGGGTTGCTTTTTTTTAAGTTCTGCTAAATTCACTCCGCATCAGTCTATAGGGTAAATGACTAGACCAGGGTTTTATAGGTAAGAGGAAGAGCCAGAATGTTAGCCCTGGTTTTCTAATTCTAAACCCAGAGTCAGATGTGGGTTCTCTTATCAGGGGTTTCAGCTGAAGGAAAGGGCTTTGTAGAATTTATAGCATTACTTAGAGGCCAGATATTATTATTTTTGTTAATAATGGCTATTTGAGGATCCTCTCCCCAATCCTGATTTGCTAGAAATTGGAGCTGGGGGCAGAAGGAAGAAGTGACTGGGAGGGAGGAGGCTGAGAGAGGAATGAGGTGGTAGTGGAGCAAATTGGGAGGGAAGTAGACTATTGTTACCTAACTTTACCTGACTGCTGGGTTTCCTGGCCAGGCTGGCAGGGGCCCATTGAATGCTCATTGCCTTCCTATAAGATCCAGTTTTCTCCTCTCAGTTCTCCTCCCTTTCCATCAGAATGGGATTAGACCTTGGCATCCTGAGCCCCTGTGACTACTCGCCTTCATCGTTCTGTTATTGAAGTTCCCACACTCAGGGAGTCCCAGGCACTTAGTTCCCATCAGGAGGTTGGTGGGGCTTTGGAGCCCCCTCCTCAAGCTTGGCCTGAAACTGGGCAGGGTTTGCCAGGGCAGTCCCTTCCCCCACCCTTGGTTGGTGTTGCATTTCTCCTTGGTGAGCTCAGCCCCTCTAGGGATCCTGGGCCTGGAGCCAGGACATGAAGCAGCTGCTGTAGTTGGGAACCCTGACCCAAGAACCTGAGAAAGGTCTCACTTTACCCCCCTCCTTTATTGCTCCCCCCAACAAAACAAAAACATAAAATGTGGGAAGGAAATGAGACCTATCCAAGGAGAATAGCCCATAAGCCAAGGTCCACAAGAAGATAGCCTTGTCTCGCCTCCACCATGTAGCTAGTGGCTATAACAGCTGTGCTGGGAACCCAGGATTCTGGTCCTAGAGTGCTAGAGAAACCCTGGGAATCATCCTGCCTGGATTTGGTTCCCTGGGCCAGGGGTGGGGGTGAGGTGGCAGAACTCAGTCAGCTGTGGGTTGGAATGCAGTCGGGCCAGGACTGAGTCTTGGTGACCAGCCCCCTCCTGCCTTCCTGAGTCCAATAAACTGCCTCTGAGCAAGGAGAGAATAGGGAAGGCATTTCTGCCTATGATCCTGAAGAGAAAGAAACAGGGATGTTTAGCTTGGAGGACAGAAAACTTAGTGGGAATATGATATTTAATTTCAAGGCTTCAAAGGGCTGTTATGTGGAAAGCAGGATTAGAGTCCAGAATGGCGGGGAAGGGAGGAAGTGAGAGAGGATGTGGCACAGATGCAGTGTTTAGGGAAAACTGCCCAACAATGAGAGCTGTTGTCCAAAAGTGGAGCAAGTTTTCTTTTCTTTTTTGAAGGCAATTGGGGTTATGTGACTTGCCCAGGGTCACACAGCATCTGAGGCAAGCAAATTCTCTTCAAAGACTTATTAATAGAACCAGGGGAACAATCCATATTATAATTACATAAAGAAAAACAACTTTGAAAGTTTGAACTATTGCTCAGGTGATTCCAGAAGACTGATGATGACGTCTGCTTCCCATCTCTTGGTAGAGAGGTGATGATGTACATTTTTAGACACTTCCAATGTGTGAATTTGTTTTGCTTGTCTAGGCTTATTTGTTACAGGAGAAGGCTTCTATTCGGTTGTGGGAGTGGATGGCCAGTGATAGCGATGCAAAAAAGAAAAGAATGTCAGCAAGACATTTAATTTTTTTTTCTCAATTACATGTAAACAGAAAGCTTCAACATTCATCTTTTAAAATTTTGAGTTCCAAATTCTCTCCCTCACCCCCTTCCCTACCTCTCCTTGAGAAGGCAAGCAATTTGATATAGATTATACATGTACAGTCATGCAAAGCATTTTCATATTAGCCATGTTATAAAAGAAAACAAACCAAACCCCCCCCCCCAAGAATAATGAAGTAAAAAAAAAAAAGGTGGCTTCACTCTGCATTCAGGCTCCATCAATTCCTTCTCTGGAGGTACATAATATTTTTCATCATAAGTCCTTCAGAGTTGTCTTAGATCACTGTTTGGCAGAGAATAGCTACTGTGTTTCCCCATGTATAAGGTGTACCCTTTTCCAAAAAATTTGGGGGTCTAAAAACTGGGTGTGTCTTATACAGTGGTTGTAGATTTTTTTACTTGTATTTCCCATTTTTTTTGTGCTTGTTTTTGCACTCACTGTCATAGATTTTTTTTACTTACATTTCCTGCTTTTTCACTCTTGTTGTCTTTGCGCTCATTGTTTTGTGTTTGTTACCAGTATATTAGGTTACGTTTTGCCACGTTCTGCCCAGAAATGGCTCAGAAAAGATTTTCGCACAGTGCTGAATTCAAGTTAAAAGTGATCCAGTTTGCAAAAGTGAATGGGAATTGTGCTGCTGAACATAAGTCCTCCTCCAACTGAGAAAACAATTCGAGACTGGCTACGGGAAGAAGAAACCCTACTGAAAACACCACAGCAGAAGAAGGCCATGAGAAACAAGTCAGCAAAATGGCCTGATTTAGAGAGGGAATTGAAGATGTGGATTGAAGAGCAAAGGGCAATTGGAATTCCTGTGTCCACAAAGATGGTTCAGCATGAGGCAAGAAGAATTGCTGATGAAAAAGAAGTTACTGATTTCAAAGGAGGACACAATTGGTGCTTCAGGTTCATGAAAGGGAATGGGCTAAGCATGTGTACATGAACCAGATTTGCCCAAAAGATGCCTGAAAGTTATGAGCAGAAGGTCCTTGAATTTCATCATTTTGTCATTCAATGTCAGAAGACAAATCAGTTTGAGTTGGGACAGATTGCAAATATGGATGAAGTTCAATAACTTTATGTAATAATTTTTTTTCAAATTTCAAAAATTTTCAAATTTCAAAAATTAATACGGACGAAGTTCAATAACTTAATGTAATACATTTTTTTTCAAATTTCAAAAATTTTCAAATTTCAAAAATTAAGGTGCGCCTTATACATGAGAGAATCTTATACATGGGGAAATACGGTAAGTCATTCACAGTTAATCACCATACGATATTGTTGTTACTGTGTACAATGTTCTCCTGGTTCTGCTCATTTCACTTTGAATCAGGTCATGTAAGTCTATCTAGATTTTTCTGGAAGCATTCTGCTCATCATTTCTTATAGCACAATAAAATTCCATCCCAATCATATACCATAACTTGTGTAGCTATTTTTCAATTGATGGGAATCCTCTCAGTTTCCAAGTCTTTGTCACCATACACACACACACACGCACGCGCACACACACACACACACACACACACACACACACACACATACTGCTATAAATATTTTTGTACATACAGCTCTTTTTCCTTTTCCTTTGATCTCTTTCAGAAAGAGACTTAGTAATGGTATTGCTTAGTCAAAGGTTATGCACAGTTTTATGTCCCTTTAGGCATAGTTCCTAATTGCTCTCCAGAATGGTTGGATCAGTTCACAGCTCCACCAACAGCGTATTAGTATCACGATAGTTCCACACCCCCTCCAACATTTATCATTTTCCTTTTTTATCATATTAACCAATCTGATAGATGTAAGGTGGTATCTCAGAGTTGCTTTAATTTGCATTTCTCTAATCAATAACAAATTTGATAACTTCTTCATATGACTATAGATAGCTTTGATTTCTTTTCCCAAAAACTGCCTATTCATATTCTTTGAAGGTTTATTAATTGGGTAATGACTCATATTCTTATAAATTTGACTCAGATTTCTAGGTATTTGAAAAATGAGGCCTTTGTCAGAGAAATTTGCTATACAAAAATACCCTATAGAATTACACAAGACCTAGCAGCAGAGACATTAAAGGACTGCAGGTCTTAGAACACAATATATCAAAGAGCAAAAGACTTGGGGCTGCAGCTGAAAATATCATACCCTTCAAATTTCAGTATTATCTTGAATGAAAAAAATGGACATTTGACAAAACCCCAGACTTTCAAGACTTTGTTAAAAAAAAATCCTCAACTTAATAGAAGACTTGACATACAAGAATTAAGAGACATGTAAGGTACATACCAAAGACTGACTATAAGGGATTTACAAGAACAGACTGCTCACCCTTTATATAACATAAAATGTAAAATGTATGTCTAATATTCTTATTAATAATTGTCGAGCTTATAAGAAAGAGGGGGATAAACCTGACTATGATATGAATTTAAAAAGTAAAACCATTTAGAAACAGCTAAAAACAGTAACTATTTTATACAAGAAAGGTGCAAGAAGAAGAAAGGATACAGAGGATTTAGACGGGGGAGGGGGGCTGGTAATTCCGGTAACCTACTTTCATCAGGAATGGGTTTAAGAGGGAACAATACATACATACATACATATATATATATATATATATACATATATACATATATATATATATATATTTAGAAGAGTGTAAAAGTCTTCTAAATTTAGAAGAAATAAAATGGTAGGGGTTTAGTGAGTGGGGAGAGGACAAGAGGGCGATTAGGACAAGGGAGGGATTTTTAGAGGGGAGAAAGAGGGAATAGGTAAAGGGAGTTTAGATTAATGGGAATGGGGGGATAGGGGAGGGATTCTTAGAGGGGGGAAGGCAAGTAATAGGTGGGCAGGGTGATTGGTGGAGGAGGGGCATAGGCAAATAATAGGAAGGAGATGTAGTGGGTAGAAGTAAAGTAGAGGAGGCAGGAAGGATAGGAAACAAAAGATATGTACAAACACAAAAAACAAAGATCAGGAGTAGGTTATATTTGGGAAAGTTTATGTCTATATATGCATGTATATATGTGTAAGTGTATGTATATATCTGCATATGTATGTATATATCAAGAAATATCTAAATTATATTGCAGCCTTCTGGGGGGTGAAATGAGGGGAAAAAAACAAAGTTAAAAAGTGAACAGCAGAGAGCAAAAGAAAACACAAGGAAGCAAAGAAAAGATGGACAATTCTCAATGCAACGTGTATTATTTATCATATAGGCTTTCTTGAAATGAAAATTTATTGTTACACATTTTGAATCCTCTCCTATGTTCTGCTATGCACATGTTTTCTTTTTTCTTTCTTACTTTATATTTGTTTCAATATTTAAGTTTATGATATGTTTTTGTTTCTTTTCTTTATTCTGTATTTGTGTTCTGGTAAAATAAAATTTAATTTAAAAAATACCCTAGTTTCCTGCTTTCCTTCTAATCTTGGTTGCATTGGTTTTGTTTGTGTAAAACCTTTTAAATTTGATGTAATCAAAATTGTCCATTTTATATCCTGTGGTGCCCTCTATCTTGCTTGGTCATAAATTCTTTTCTTATCCATAGATGTGACTGGTGAAATATTCCATGCTCCCAAGATTTGCTTATGATATCACCCTTTATGTCTGGGCCTAATCTTAGTATATGGTATGAGATGTTGGTCTATACCTAGTTTCTGCCAAACTGTTTTCTAGTTTTCCCAGCAATTGTTGTCAATGAGTTCTTGTCCAAAAATCTTGGACCTTTGGGTTTGTCAAACACTAGATTACTATGATCATCTACTACTGTGTATTGTGTACCTAATCTATTCCACTGATCCAACACCCTTTCTTAGCCAATAGCAGTTTGTTTTGATGATTATCATTTTGTAATACAGTTTGAGGTCTGGTACTGCTAAGCCACCTTCCTTCATCTTTGTTTTAATTGATTCCCTTGATGTTCTTGACTTTTTGTTCTTCCAGATAAATTTTGTTACTATTTCTTCTAGCTCTATAAAATAAATTTTTGGTAATTCGATTGGTATGGCACTGAAGAAATGATTTGAGTGGAATTATAATTTTTATTATATTGGCTTGGCCTAGACATGAACAATTAATATTTCTCCAGTTGTTTACATCTGATTTTATTTGGGTGAAAAGTGTTTTTTAATTGCAGTCACATAGTTCCTGGATTTGTCTTGGCAGATAGACTCCCAAGTATTTTACATTGTCTGCAGTTATTTTAAATGGAATTTCTCTTTCTATCTCTTCCTGCTGGAATTTGTTGGTAATACATAGAAATGTTGATGCTTTATGTGGATATATTTTATATCCTCCAACTTTGCTAAAGTTGTTAATTATTTCAAATACTTTTAAAGTTTATTCTCTAGGATTCTCTAAGCATACCATCATATTGTCTGCAAAGAGTGATAGTTTTGTTTCCTCATTGCCTACTGTAGTTCCTTTAATTTCTTTTCTGCTCTTATTGCTATAGCTAGCATTTCTAGAACAATATTGAATGGGCATACTTGCTTCACACCTAGTCTTACTGGGAAGGCTTATAGTTCATTCCCATTGCAGATAAAGCTTGCTACTGGTTTTAGATAGATATTACTTATCATTTTAAGGAAAGCTCCATTTATTCCTAGGCTCTCCAGTGTTTTTAAACAAGAATGAGTGTTGTATTTTGTCAAGTTTTTTCTGCATCTATTGAGATAATCATGATTTCTATTGGTATTGTTATTGATATGGTCAATTATGCTGATAGTTTTCCTAATATTGAACCAGCCCTGCATTCCTGGCTTAGATCCCACCTGGTCATGATGTATGATCTTTGTGATGTGTTACTGTGACCTCTTTGCTAATACTTTATTTAAAAATTTGTATCAATATTCATTAGGGAAGTTGATCCATAGTTTTCTTTCTGTTTTTTTTTTTTTAGCTCTTCCTAGTTTAAGTATCAACACTATATTTGTGTCATAAAAAGAATTTGGTAAGACTCCTTCTTTGCTTATTTTTCCAGATAGTTTGCATAATATTGGAATTAATTGTTCTTTGAATGTTTGGTGGAATTCATTTGTGAATCAGTCTGGTCCTGGGGATTTTGTCTTAGGGAGCTCATTGATGGCCTGTTCAATTTCTTTTTCTACTATGGAGTTGTTTGAGTATTCTATTTCCTCTTCTGTTAATCTGGGAAATTTATATTTTTACAACTATTCATCCATTTCACTTAGATCATTAGATTTATTAGCATATGGTTGGGTAAAGTAGCTCCTAGTAATTATTTTTATTTCATCTTCATTGTTGATGAGTTCACCCTTTTCATTTTTGATACTGATAATTTGGTTTCTGTCTTTCTTTTTTAAAATCAAATTAACCAATGGTTTATCTATTTTGTCCACCCCTAGCTCCCATAAAACAAGCTCCTAGTTTTATTTAGTAATTTGATGATTTTCTTACTTCCAATTTTATTAATCTTTCCTTTGATTTTTCAGGATTTTCAATTTGGTGGGTTTTTTTGGAGGTTTTCGATTTGTAATTAGTTGCATGCCCAATTCATTAATCTGCTCTTTTTCTATTTTATTTATGTATGTTTTTAAAGTGATAAATTTCCCCCTAAAGTACTGCTTTGACTGTCTCCCATAACTTTTGGTATGTTGTCTCATTGTCATTCTCTTTAATGAGATTATTGATTGTTTCCATGATTTCTTCTTTAATCCACTTATTCTTTCTGGTTAGATTATTTAGTTTCAAATTAATTTTTAATTTATGTTTCAAAGGCCCTTTGTTGAATACAATTTTTATTGTAGTATGGTCTGAAAAGGATACATTTAATATTTTTGTTTTTCTGTATTTGCTTATGAGGTTTTGGGGTTTTTTTTGGAAGGAGGAAAGCAAGGCAATTGGGGTTAAGTGACTTCCACAAGGTCACACCAGCTAGTAAGTGTCAAGTGTCTGAAGACAGATTTGGAATCAGGTCCTTTTGTCTCCAGAGCTGGTGCTCTATTCACTACACCACCTATCTGCCCCTGGTTATGAGGTTTTTATGCCCTAATACATGTTCAGTTTTCGTGAATGTGCTATATACACCTGAAAAACAGGTATACTCCTTTCTATTCCCATTCAGTTTTCTCCAGAGGTCTATCATGTCTAACTTTTCCAAAATTCTATTCACCTCCTTAACTTCTTTCTTATCTAGTTCTGAGAGGGGAAAGTTGAGGTCACCCACTATTATAGTTTTACTATCTATTTCCTCCTATAACTCATCTAACTTTAAGAATTTGGATGCTATGCCATTTGGGGCATATATGTTTAGTACTAATATTACTTCACTATCTATGGTACCTTTTAGCAAATTGTAGTTTCCCTGATTATCTCTTTTAATTAGATCTATTTCTGCTTTTGCTTTTTCTGAAATCATGATTGCTATGCCTGTTTTTTTTTAACCTCCGCTAAAGCATAATAGATTCTGCTTCAGTCTCTTTATTTTTACTCTGTGTATGTCTCTCTGTTTCAAGTGTGTTTATTGTTAACATATTGTTGGATTCTGATTTTTAATCCATTTAGCTATCTGTTTCCATTTTGTGGGTGAGTTCATCCCATTCACATTCACAGTTATGGTTACTGTGTATTTCCCTCCATCCTTCCCCCACCTCTCTCTCTCTCTCTCTCTCTCTCTCCCTCTCTCTCTCTCTCTCTTTCTCTCTCTGCTGTCCCTCCTCAAAAGTCTGTTTTCTGACCACTATTACCCTTCAGTCAGTCCCCCTTTCCTTCTCTTATCTTTTTCCCCTTCTGCTTTCCTGTATGGTAAGATAAATTTCTATACCCAACAGAGTGTGTGTTATTTCCTCTTTGAGCCAATTCTAATAAGAGCAAGGTTTAAGCATTGTTCACCGCCCCCCGTTTTCCCCTCCATTCCTTCTTGTGCTTCTTTTATGTGAGATAATTTTCCCCATTCTTCCTCTGCCTTCCCTCTTCTCCCAGTGCATCCCTTTTTCTCATTACTTAGTTTTTTAAAGATATCATCCCATCATAGTCAACTCACACCTATGCCCTCTGTCTATGCAGACTCCTAATTGCCCTAATAATGATACAGTTCTTAGGAGGTACAAGTGTCATCTTCTGATGTAGAGATGTAAACAGTTTAATCTTATTAAATCCTTCATGATATCTGTTTCATGTTTACCTTTGTATGCTTCTCTTGAGTCTTGTATTTTAAAGTCATATTTTCTATTCAGCTCTATTTTTTTTATCAAGAATTCTTAAAAGCCCGTTATTTCATCAAATATCCATTTTCTCCCCTGAAGGATTATGTTCAGTCTTGTTGGATAGGTTACCCTTGGTTATGATCTTAGCTTCTTTGCCTTCTAGAATATCATATTCCAAGCTCTCTGACACTTTAAAGTAGAAGCTGCTAAATCTTGTGCTATCCTGACTGTGGCTCTATGATATTTGAATTATTTCTTTCTGGCTGCTTGCTATATTTTCTTCTTGACCTGGGAGCCCTGGAATTTGGCTAAAATAATCCTGGGAGTTTTTATTTTGGGATCTCTTTCAGGAAGTGGTCAGTGGATTCTTTCAATTTCTATTTTACTCTCTGATTCTAGGATATCAGGATAGTTTTCTTTGATAATTTTTTAAAATATGGTGTCTAGGCTCTTTTTTTTGACCATGGCTTTCAGGTACTCCAATAATTCTTAAATTATCTATCTTTGATCTATTTTCCAGATCAGTTGTTTTTCCAATGAGATATTTTACATTTTCTTCTACTTTTTCATTCTTTTGATTTTTTTTTCTTTTTTTGTATCTTGACATCTCATTGAATCATTAGCTTCCACTTGCCTAGTTCTAATTTTTAAGGAAGTATCATCTTCTGTGAGCTTTTGTACCTCTTTTTCCATTTGGCCAATTCTGCTTTTTAAGGCACTCTTATTTTCAGTGGATTGTTGTGCCTCTTTTGCCATTTGACCAGTTTTGTTTTTTAAGGTGTTACTTCCTCAGTATTTTTTGTACCTCTTTAACCAAGCTGTTAATTCTCTCTTCCCTATTTTCTTGCATCAATCTCATTTCTTTTCCCCATTTTTCTTCTATGTCTTTTATTTGATTTTTAAAATCAGTTTTGGAGCTCTTCCAGGAATTCTTGTTGGGCTTGTATCCAATTTACATTTTTCTTTGAGGCTTTGCTTGTAGCTGCCTTGCCATCATGGTCTTCTTCTAGGTTTGTGTCTTGCCCTTCCCTGTCACCATAATAATGTGTTATCATCAGGTTCTTTTTTTGTTGTTTGCTCATTTAAGTCTATCTCTTGACTTTTAACTTCATATTAAAGTGGGCTCTGATCCCAAAGTGAAGAGAGCAATGTCCTAATCTTCAGGCCTTTCTTCTGTTTTCAAAGCTAGTTCTGGGGCTCTTTAGGTTTTTGGTGCTTTCAAGGTGGTATGATCCAGGGAGAGGTGTGGTCACTGCTCTCCTGGCCTGTGCTCTTGTCTTTACACAGGAAAGGACCTTGTTCCCCTGTAGTCACCAGCACTAACATTCCTCCTGGCCCTGGGATTATGATCAGGTCCTGTGCTCTCTTGCACCCATAATTGCTAGCCTTTCCCTCTGTATTCAAATTGAGACCATGGTCCCTACTCCCTGTGTATCACCACAAGCATTCCTCTCCACTTTGGAAGCACAATAAGGGCCCCTGCTCCCCTGTGGCCACAAGTGCTTTAGCTCTTTTTAGTCCTGGGATTGTTACCCAGAACTACATGTGGGCAATGCAACAGGATCTTGAACCCAGTGCCAGTAAAGGGTCCCTTGCAATCTCCTTCCACCTCCCTACCATCTGTAAGTAAAGTACTCTCAAAGCTGCTGCCACTGACAATGCAGTCACCTCCAAGGCCTGCTGCTGGTGCTGTGGTGGTCTGCATTGCACTCCAGGGTCGACCACCAAAGTGGTAAGGCAGCCCTTTCCTGCTGACCTCCTAAGCTGTCTTGGGCTCAAAAATTGTTTCACCCAAACTTTTGTTGGTTTTGCCATTCCAAAATTTGATTTGAGGTGTTATTTTAGAGTTATTTGAAGGGGAATTTAAGAGAGCTCAGCTGAGTGCTACTTCTCTACTTTGCTATTTTGGTTCCAGTGAAACATTAAAAAAAATTCACAGAAAAGACAAGGATGTCTATAAGGGAACAGAGACAAGCAGAATAATTTTGTTATTACTCTGATAAATTTAGTATACACTTCAAAAAGCTCCAAACTAGGTACCAGAAGTTAATTGTTTCTCATACAACCATGTTTCTGTTCTTTGTATATTGAAATGCCCTTGTTTGTTGATATTTAAGGGTTTAAAAAGATAAAAAGAAGATGCACCATTGTCACTGGAGATCTCAGGGATGATTGGAATAAATAATCTCTGAGACTGCCTCTTTCAGATTCTAGGATCTTTGAGGAAAGCTCCAGGGTTGAACTCTCCCATTCTGACCTCTTGAGTGTAAGAACCCGAATAACTCATCATGTCCTTGAAATTTCTCCCTCTCCCCACTATCTTAGATTGAAATCTTATTTCTTTTTCCTAACTGCTGAGACCTTGTCTTCACTCTTTACAGTCACAGCTTCCTTGTCCCTCCCCACCCCCAACTACTCCCCAAAATATCCAGAGCAGTGCCAGGAGCTAAGCCACTTGGGTCAACTTGAGCTCTATAGAATGACTGATATCTGGGGTAATGGGATTGGTAGTGAGTTCAGAACTAGGAAGACATATAGCTGGGAACCTGGAGTCAGTACAGGCCATAGGAAGGCAAGCTCCCTGTTGTAAGTTCAAAGGACTGAGGATAAGTCCTCACACCCCTAGAATCTTAGCGTTGGAAAGAACCTCAAAGACTATCTTCTGTAATCCATATCTGATCAAGAGTTTTCTCTACCATATCACTGGTAAGTAAGTGATACTCAGCCTCTGATTGAAGACCTCCCGTAAAGGTGAGGTAGACCACTTGTTCTGAGGCAACACACTATATTTTTGGATAGTCTTAATTGCTAGGAAGAAAGGAAGTGAGATTCAGTGCATAGAGGGTCTTGAGAGCCAGGATACATGTGGGTTCAAGTCTTGCCTCTAATCCATACTAGCTGTGTGACCATGGACAAGTCACTTAGCCTCTCAAAGCCCAGGCAACTTTTTAAAAAAATTATCTTATTTTTTATTCTGAACTTAACAAACACCAAATAAAATGGGCACTTACATAATACAGAGTAGAACAGAAAAAGATTATACATGAAATTGGAAGTCTCTATTACATACAACTTTAAAATATGTAATAAATGAAACTAATATTCAAAGCTGTCCTGCTTGTCTATCCTTCCTTCTGTTCTTCCTTTTGTTCTCTTCTGTGCTTTATAAAAAATACAGGGTATTACAAAAGTCTTGGTGCCATTTTAAGCTATTAAAGCTTTTAGGACTTCCTTCAATATTTCTCTGTTTTGGGGAGGGGCAACCCTAGTCCTCTTCCCCCTCTCCCTTTCCTACCTCACACACTAGTGACCAAAGGATAGACAAGAAGGAAGAAAGAAACAAAGAAAGAGAAAGCAAGAAAGGAAAGCAAAATTCTTATAACAAATATACATACATACATACACAGTCAAGCAAAATAAATCCCAGCTTGCAATATTTTCTCTTTAACCTGACATCTCAGGGATTTCAAAAAATTTGGCTATGATATTACTGTAAGTTTTCCTCCTGGTAACTCTTTCAGGTGATGATCAGTGGATTTTTTCTATTTCTGCTTTGCCTTCCTGTTCCAGAACTGAAGGGCATTTTTTCTTGATGATTTCTTGTAATAATATATCAAGATTCTTTTTTTTGGATCATATCTTTTATGTAGTCTGACTATTCTTATACTGTTTCTCCTTGATCTACTCTCCAGATCAGTTGTTTTTCTGATGAGATGTTTCAAATTTTCTTCTATTTTTTCATTCTTTTGATTTTGTTTTATTATTTCTTAGTGTCTTATGTCATTAGCCTTGCCCAATTCTAGTTTTCAAAGAATTATTTTCTTCCTTAAGTTTTTGATTATTTCCAGTCAGTTGACTTTCTTTTCATAATTTTCTTTATTTTCTTGGATTGTTCTTATTTTTTTTTCTAATTTTTCTTCAATTTCCCTTATTTGATTTTTACAATCCTTTTAAAGTTCTTCCAAGAATTATTTTTGGGCTTGGGACCATCTGACATTTCTCAATGAAAAAGAGTGGCTTTTCTACTCCCTTATCTTCCTCTAAATATGAACCCAGATCTTCTCTATCCCTATAATAGCTGTCTATGGTTGGGTTCTTTCTCTTTTGGTTACTTTTTTATTTTGTTTTTAGCAGCTATTATTATAATCAAGTTCTGATCATGAGGTGTGGGGAATGATGCCCCAAGCCTCAGGTCCTTCTTACTATTATTTTCTGAGCTCTGTCCCAGGGTCCAATCTTGGGCACTTCTCTTCACCTCTAAGCCATGGCTAGGACCACCCCGCCCCGCCCCGCCCCCTCTCCCCCTCAGCCACACTATCCAGCAAAATCTCTTACTCCCTGTGGCCCCTCTGGTGGCTGCAAACTTCAATTGCCCTCTCTGCCCTGGAACTGAAACCAGGAACTCTGCTCTCCTGCAAGTGCCCACAGCCAGCAGGGTCCCCGCTCCTCTGCTACTGCAGTCGTCAGGTATATGGTAGTGGAGAAAGCCAGGATGAAAGTCAGGACCGCATCAGGTCAGCACAGCTGTGCTTGGCATCCCTCAACAGTAGAAAAATCCTTTAATTTTCTGCTTAGCCTTCTGACCCCAACAGTGTCCCCTGAGGTGAAAGTTCCAGAGGCTGAGACTGCCTTCCAATCCAGCTGCCCTCGGGGCTTTTTGTTTGTTGATTCTACAGAATCAGCTAGGAGGTATTTGCACTTCACTCAGGTCACACTTCAACCCCTGGAGATTGAGTCTTTCTTGGGGTCTTCTCAAGTTGTCTTAGGAGGACCCTGACTCTTGTTTATTTTTGCTATTCTGCATTCACTCTGAGGTGATGTTCTTTTTTTGTGGAAGAAAATCGGAGAGGCAAAAGTTTTTTAACCTATTCCACCATTTCCCAGAATCCTCTCTCCAATATTTGTTATTTCTCGTGGCACATTAACATTCCATTACATTCACATACCACAATTTATCCAGCCATAATCAATAAGTAGTCACTGTTTTGAGGATTTTTTTTTTTTTTTGCTGCCAAAAAGTTACTGTTGTGACCTCCTGGGTTATATACCCAGTGATGGGACTGCTGAGTCAAAGAGTATGAAAAGTTTAATGACCTTTATTGCAGCATTCCAAACTCTTTTCCAGAAAAGAACAGACAATTCACAGCTCCACCAACACTGTGCATTAGTATGCTTGCCTTTCCACAACCTCTCCAACATTTGCATTTTCACCTTTTAGAATCTTTGCCAATTTTTCAGGTATGAAATGAAAGCTGAGTTGTTTTGATTCATTTAAGGAGCATTTTTCAGATTTTCTTTTTTGATCATTTATATTTCTTCTTCTGAAAACTTGAGGCATTCTGGTGGAACAGAAAGAATGCTGGCTTTGGGATCAGACAACGGAAGTTCAAATCCTAGCTCTATTTATCTGTTTGACCTTGGACAAATCATTTCACCTGGGCAGGTTGAATTATGTAACAGTAACAAGCATAATAAATAATAACAAGCATTTTACATAATGCTGTAAGGTTTGTGAAACACTTTACACTTATTATCTAGTTTGATCCTCACAGCAGTGTCGGGAGGGAGGAGCTATTATTCTCACTTGACAGATGAGGAAACCGAGGCTTTGAGAGGTTGTGCCTTGACTGGGGCACTCAACTATTTAAGTATCAGAGGCCATACTTAAACTCAGGTTTTCCTGACTCTAGGCTTAGCTCTCTATACACTGTGCCACCTAGCTGCCTACAGTCAACACAATATTCAATAACTGTGGTCCACCATCTCTCTGTGATGATGTCATTATCTGGTTTCTGTAATCAAAATCAGTCATTAGTCATCCATTAGTCTGAGTTCAGCAGCCATTTAGTGCTGCTTTTATTTATATTCTCTATTTTTCTCAGGCTGCCAGGAATCTTTTTATGGGGCACAAGTGGTGTGGGCCTGTTGTGCAGGCCTGATTTATGCTACTGTAGTCACTGTGTGTATTGCTGTAGTTCTGTCCTTGCTGTGCATCATAAGTCTTCAAATGTTTATATGGTCTTTGCTTCTTATGGCATAATAATATTCTATTAACTTCCTATCACGTGTTCAGCTCTTTCCCAAACTATGGGCACCCATTTTATTTCCAGTTTTTTTGTTTTTTAAATCGCAAAAGTGATGTTAGGAATATTCTGGTACATATGAGACTTTTTTTTAATCTCATTGGGGTATACATCTAATGGATTATTACTGGGCACTTTTCACATATTTCCAAATCATCTTCCTGAACCATTGGATCAGTTGACAGTACTGGTAAAGTATACCTCCTACAATCTCTCCAACATTGACTACTGCTATCCTTTATTATCTTGGACAATGGTATGGGTTTGAGGTGCTAAGCATTGTTTTCATTTATAATTATTTAATTTACTATTAGTAATTTTCAGCATTTTTATTAAGCACTCACTATGTGTCGGGCACTGTGCTAAGCTCTGGGACACAAGAGACACAAGACAGTCTTTGCCTTCAAGGAGCTCATAATCTAATGGCTCACAATGTCACAACATAAATTGACTCATTTTGAGCTTGTAGTCCAGACCCTCACCCACCCCGTCATCTTTTTTTAAAATATGAAATGTCATGTAACCATGCTACCATAATCTCATATTTATGAATTTGGTTATTTGAATCCAACTTTTGTCTTTATGTTATTCAGCTCATCATTGTAGCTTTTTTCAGACTAGGTTTGGTAGCTAACAAGAGTTGTTTGCAAATTCATGAGGCCCTTTATTTTTTTCTTTAAAATTTTTTAGTTTAAAATTTATTTTTTTCAATCAGCCCAAAAAACCAACTTTTCTCCTTTCTATTCTTCCCCTCTCCCCCTGCCATTGATAAAGAACACAAATTGATAGTCAAGCAAAACAAATGTCAATATAGCTCATATCCAAAGAAAAAATTATGTCTCATTTTATACTCTGAGTCTTCCACCTCTCTATTAGGAAGTTGGTAACATGTTTCCTTATTAGTTCTCTGGAATCATCGTTAGTCATCACACTGATCAGAGTTCCTAAGTCTTTCCAAGTTGTTTGTCTTTACTATATTGTTGTCATTGTATAAATTGTTCTCCTGGTTCTATTCACTTTTTTCTAGGTTTCTCTAAAACCATCCCTTTATCATTTCTTCCAGCACAATAGTTTTCTATCACACTTGTATACCATAACTTCTTCAGTCATTCCCCAAATGGTGGGTATCCTGTATGATCTCATTCTTGTCCACCTCAAAAAGAGCTGTATTTTTGTACATTCTTAGAATTCATTTTGCTTAGGGCTAGTGACTCCCTTAATCTATCTTCCCTCTAATTCCTCTTCCCTTCCCCCACTCCTATTTCCCTGGTGAGTGAAATGTGTTTCTGTACCCATCTCTTAATACAGGTATACACTTTCTTCTCAGTTACAGTTTTGTGAGATGCTTCCTTAACCTTTCTTTCCCTTTCTACCCTAATGTATTCCTCTTCCCCTTCCTTTCCAAACAGAAGCAAATTACTTTATTAGACAGCAAAAAATATTAAAACAAGGTTGAAAATTGAAAGACTAAAAAAAAAAAAAAACTGAAGAAAATTTAAGGTCTCAAGATGTAATAGAAACACCCCCAGGTCTTCTAATTAGACAATGATCACTGGTGAAGATAAAGAGTTCAGAAGGGACACATGTACCATTCCCCACATTAGAATGCCAAATGCTGGAGATGTGGAAAAATCTAGACACTGATACGCTATTGGTGAAATTGTGAACTGTTCCATTCTTTTTGGAGAGCAATTTAGAATTATGCCAAATAGTTACAAAACTGTGTCTACCCTTTGACTCAACAATACCACAATTAGGTCTGTTTCCCAAAGTGATCAGGGAAAAAGGAAAAGAACCCACATGTTCTAAAATGTTTATAGCTGCTCTCTTTGTGGTGGCAAAGAATGGGAAATTGAGAGGATACTTGCTAATCAATTGGGGAATGGCTGAACAAGTTGTGGTATATGATTCTGATGAAATACTACTGTACTGTAAGAAATGAGAAGCGACTTGGTTTTAGAAAAACATGGAAAGACTTGCATGAAATAATGTTAAGTGAAACAAGCAGAACCAAGAGAATATAGTATACAGTAACAGCAATATTGTTCAAAGAACCCCAGACTAAGCTATTCTGAGTAATATGATCATTGAAATCAATTATGAAAAACTTATCCACCTCGAGGAAGAACCGATATATGAAGTATGTACTGTATGGTTCCACTTCTATTTCTATCAAATATTGGCCTTCTCTAATGCAGGATTGAGAGAGAGACAACTCAGAACCCAAAATGTAACCAAAAAATTAAAGAAACAAAGAAAGGAAAAAGAAAAAAAAATCAGTGGGCTACCTAAAAGTTTTTAGTATTCTTGACCTTTTATTCTTCCAAATCTATTTTATTATTTTTTCTAGCTCAAAATAATTTTTTTGGTAGTTTATTTGGGAGGGTACTGAATAAGTAATTAGTTTAGGTAGAATTGGCATTTTTATTATATTGGCTTGGCTTACCCATGAACAATTAACATTTCTCTAATTATTTAAATCAGATTTTATTTGTATAAAAAGTGTTTATAATTCTGTTTATTTAGTTCCTGGGTTTGTCTTGGCAGGTATTTTATATTATATTGTCTACACTTATTTTAAACGAACTACCTCTTTTTATCTACCTCTTCTTGCAGAGCTTTGTTGGTAATATATAGAAATGCTGATTTATATATGTTTATGTCCTGCTACTTTTCTAGGTCAGTTATTTTTCCAGCAAGATATTTCATATTTTCTATTTTTTCATTCTTTTGATTTTATTATTTCTTAATGTCTTATCTTCCCCTTGCCCAATTCTAATTTCTTTTTTTAAATAGTTTTTATTTTATTTTTTTATTTTTAGTTTACAACACTCGGTTCTACATAATTTTGAGTTCCAGATTTTCTTCCCTCCCACCCCTCTCCCTCCCCAAGATAGCATGGAATCCGATATATCTTCCACGTACAACTGCACATTGAATTTATTTACACACTAGTAAAGTTGTGGAGAAGAATTATGACCAATGGAATGAATCATGAGAAGAAACAGAACCAAAAAAAAACCCCCAAAAGCAAAAACAAAAGAGAGAAAAAAAAAGGCAGGGGGTGGGGGGACAGCAAGCATAAAGTGTGCCTCAATCTGCATTCAATTCTAATTTCTAATGAGTCATTTTCTTCAGTAAGTTTTTGGACTTCTTTTCCCAAGAGATTGACTTTCTTTTCATAATTTTCTTGCAAATACTCTATTCTAAATTTTTCCTTGACCTTTCTTATTTGATTTTTAAAGTTATATTTTTAAGCTCCCCCAAGAACTCTTTTGGGCTTGTGACCATTTTACATTTTTCTTTAAAGCTTTACAAGTAGCTGTTCTGACTTCATTGTCTTCTTCTAAATTAGAGCCCTGATAGCCTATCATCATAGTAACTATCTGTGGTCAGGTTATTTTCTGTTGTTTATTCATCTTTTTAAACAGTTTATCTTTTGGCTGTTAACTTTATGATTAGGGTCAGGCTCTGATCCTGCAGTATGGGGTATAATATCTCAGGCTTCAGGTTTTTTGCATTGTTGTTTTCAGAACTCCATTTGGAGGTCTTTGGCTTTTTTATTCTTCCAAGGTGCTATGACTCAAAGCCAGGTGTGCTCACTGCTCTCCCAACTTACACCTTGGTTTATGAGTGACCTCAAGTACTCTTTACCCTAAGCCATGACCAGGACTCTGCGCACCACTGCCATCACAACTGCCCTTGCTCCCTGTAGTCTGCAAATGCTGCACCATCAGCCTTGGTTCTTCTAGCTAGAAGTGTCAGTTCACCTCTCTGGCCTAAAACCCAAACCAGAGGCTCCACTCAACTGCAAGTGTCCACAATTAGTCCTCTACATTCTGGGACTGTGAACAGGGCCCTGCCCCTCTGTCACCACATTTGCCCCTTCCTGTAACCACAGAGTAGGACCATATCCTGTTCAGGCCCAGCATCTAGTGTCAGCAGAGTGCCCTACAATCTTCCCCTCATCAGCCACCAGGACATCACCACTCCCAATTCTTGGAGTCAATGTGCCTTAAGCAATAGCCAACATAGATGCCCCCAAGACTTGCTGTTGGTTGATGAAGTGGTATATGCATTTCATTCCTGGTCAGACCACCCTAGTAGGTCAGATCTTTCCTAACACCTTCCTAAGTTGCCTTAGGCTGGACACTGCTTTACCCCAACTTTTCATTATTTTTGCTGCTGAAAAACTCAATCTGAGGCATTTTTATTTGGAGGGGATTTTGAGAGAACCAGGTGATTTCTTGCCTTATTCTGCCATCGCCATCTTCCCAACTAGTCCAATGATTCTTAAATTTTCTCTTGTCCAGGTCAGTTGTTTTTGCTATACCTTAAATTTTCTTCTGTTTTTTTCTCCAGTCCTTCAAACATTTTTTTTTTTTTTGCTATCCAATAAAATCATTAGCTTCTATTTGGTCCATTTTTATTTTCAGGGAGTTTGTTGCTTGGGCAATGTGTTTGTTTTTTTTAAAAATATGTCTTGTGCCAAACTGTTAATCCCTTTTCCAATTCTTTCTTCCATAGCTGATTCCTTTTAAAAAAATCTCCTAGAGCTCTCATTTCATTTATAAAAATACGTTTGACTCTTTAGAAAGAACTGTTGCTTTATCTGTTTCAGGAATTCTAGTTGAATTTGTACCCAAGCTGTTTTCCTTTGAGGTTTTCCTTGTAGATGTTTTGGAGTAATTTTCTTTTTCAAGGGTTGTATCACGTCCCTTAATACGGTGTTTTGTTTTGTTTTTTAAACAAAAAAGTCAACCTATTTTCTGACTTCAGATTTGATGTTAGGGCCAGGATCTGCACATTTCTGGAGGAAATGCTAGGCTGGTCATGATGTCGTCTGAAAGGGTATTGAGTGTCATGTTCCAGGATCTCAAGGAAAGCTCAGGCTGGGGACTTGGAAGCTTTCAGTGTTCCCAAACTGGTCTCATCTAGGGGCAAAGTATTATCACTGGTGGCCTGGACTGAGTTCTACAAGTTCCTCACTTCAGCTTGGGTTTGAATAGGTCAGCGGACTTGCCCCATTAAGAATTTCGGTTGACTAGTGCTCAACTCAATCACTATCAGGCAGCTGGGAAACGTTCCCGGTTGAGTGACCAAACTGTAGTGTTCCTTTTGGTCTAGGATTCCTGCCCTGGTTATTTCTCTGTAGGCTTCAGACTCGGTTACAACCTGGAATAGACGTGCCCTCCAACCCCAAGCCACACAGCTGCTGCCTGCTCCTGAACATCTTCATTGCTTGGTACAGAGCCTTAGGTCCACAGCTGCTCCATATCCTGGAATGCCACCACTAAGTGCAAGTCCTCTCCTCACTCCACCCTAGATCTATGACCAGAAACCAGATAGTGATCAAAGGAGCTGCCAGTTGGCACCTATTCCTGCATCCTACGGAAGTTCAGGCCCTTGGCTATGGGGATCTTGCCCTGGTGCCTAGCCTCTCCCTGCTCTGCAGTGTGCTTCTGGCTATACCCCATTCCTAGTGTCTGCAGACCCATCTCCTTATGCCAACCTGCGTGAGAAATGTTGTTTCCCAGCTCTGGAGGTTTTTTAAGTTGGGGCGAGGGGCATAAGAATCTTGCTCTGTACTTTCTGCTACTCTGCTATCTTGGATCCACCCCTTTCCTGGTATTTAACTGTGTACAAGTTGCATTGTCTAACTCCCAATTCACTCTGAACAGCAAGCTCCCAACAAGTATGGCTTCACAATGATGCAGCATCATCAGAGCATCTCTATTAGAAAACATGAGTGCATTTTGTTATGCCCCAAATCAGTATGAATTATTGAAAGCACTGCACAATTTTTTCAGAAGCAACAGTCTCTTCATCCAATTTTGGGCCCAACTAATTTTCTTTTTGTTGTGCCTGTCTCAGAACTATTTCTAATGGGCTAATCAAAGGATTGGCAATCCAAATGAATGCCCTACTCTGGAAAATAGGCACTTTGGCATTGATAAGAGGGTCACTGTGTCTTCAACGCAGTCAGATCATTTTTGTTAATCAAATGGAAAATGCAAATCCTTTATGCTTCACTCTTCAGGCAATTGTGTACTGCAAAGATATGATTTACTGTAGATAATAATTTACAAAAACCTGTCTGCCTCCTCAAATTTATATAGATTATCATAAAATTTTTATTAGCACAAAAAAGCCAGCATTCAGGTTGGGGAGCTACCAACTGTTTTGCATCTCCATTTGTTTATTTTATTTGGATATTAATATCGTGAACAACTTTTCCTATTCTTTCTTCCCCTTTCTTGGGGGTATCTTGCAAAAAGATGTTTCAGTGCTTTAAGGACTATGTTGTTTCAACAGATTTCCTTGGAGTATACCTGACCTGGTTCAACTGTAATTGTGATTTCATTGTCTTAAGTACTATTTCAACAAACACTTCAGTTCTCAATGTAATTGAGGACTGATGTGTTAGGATTTAGGTACAGTGGTTCAGTTCTCTGATGATGAAAATGGGTTATTATAGAAATGGTGACATTTGAGCACCTACCTAAAAAACTTAAAAAAATTTTTTAGTTGTCTTATCACTCATTACAAACCTCAGCTAATATCCTTACAGGACTGTGCCACTTTTAAAAAAAAAATTCATTACTTGTCTTTTTTTTGTGTTGCCTAAAAATCAAAGCTGGTCAACGAGCTCTGTGGAATGATATATTCTTTTTATAGTTTGGTGTTTAGCTCAGTGCCTTGCACAAAGAACTTAAAATCTTTTAACAGTCCCTCCCACAGTTATTTTTCCTCATCATGAGAATTCTTTGTCATCAGAATTTCCTATTTCTTAAGCTAAATTCCTTTGTAGAATTTAAGAACATTGGATCCTGACTTTACTTTTTCTGAAAACTCACCCTTCTCAAATTTAAGGTATATATAAAACTGTAGCCATTAACTTCCCTTCCTTTTCATAAATTCCAAGATGATTACTTGCTCTCTCCAGGTCCATTTCCATTTTAAAAAACCTATTCTTCCTTCCTGGCCAGAATTAGCTCTGGAAAAGTAGTTCCTACTTCCTCCACCTTTTCAAGAATGAAATTATCACTATTAAAGCAAGTCAAGAATGTATAACACATAACTTTTGGCAGAGAGCTTCAGCAGATGTCCAGACTTGAAGTCTCACATTACTGCATCAGGCTTTACTGTTAGGCCTTTGTTTCCAAAACTTTTTCCTTCTCTCCAGGTGGCTTATAGTACACTCTCACAACATCAATTTTTCTTACACTTATCACCCAAATGCATTCCAGTATGATTTACCAACTTGGGTTCCTAGATTCCTTTACACAAACATATATTCTTAATATTTAAAGCATTTATACTGTTCTGATGCTGTATTTTTTTTTTTAGTATTAGTACACCCTTCCAGAGTCACATTCTAGTCATGACTTTCATTTTCCAAGTCTCAGTGACACCTATGAAATTAAATTTACCTCCCTGTATTAGGATTTCTAGTTCACCCTATAATTTATCCATACTTTTACATTTATATATTGTCACCAAGAGCCATGGGTCTTATTGCTGGCTTGACATATGCATGAAGTTTTCTCCCTCTTATCCATTTTTAGTTTAAAGCTATCTTGATGAGATTCACAATACTTTGGCCGAAAACATTTTCTATTAATATTAGGTGTAGTTCCATCCCTGGTGAATAGATTATCCATCCTCTAGTTTAAGCCATGATCAAGGAATTAGAATTCCATTCTCAGATTCCATTTGCTTAGTTGGGTGTGTGTCTCCTTCGATCAGATTCTCTTCAGAAGCCCCTACCTTCGACTGGCAATTAAAAACGTAAAAATTCAGTCAATTCTTCTTGATGGCATCCTTGAACTTGAACACAGATGAGTCTGCTTTTGAGGGGTGGACACTCAGGGGCCCAGATGATGAATACCAGGGCCTCTTTCTCATTTTCCTTGGTCTCACAGATGGTATCATAAAGTGCATGATAAGCCTTGTTTGGCAGAATCTTGATAAAAGTGGATTAGTGCAGTTTGCCTCATGTAAATTACCTACAAGGGCCTCTTGACCCTACTCTAGCACAATGTTCTTGTCTTTCCTTCACTTTTTTTTTTTACTTTCTCTGGCACTGAAGACTTGTGGACTCTCATGTCACTGAACACCTTAATTACTCCATCTGAGACAGTAGCAGTAGAATCCATGATTCTGTAAACAAGCAAGGGATGGTAGAACTCACTTCCAGTTTGCAAGAGACAAGGGAGCACCTCTGTTTTGCCTCTGCTGCTCCAATACTGATCCCTTGGCAACCGTGATAAAGACACAACTTGTGCCTCTAAACTCTTCACTTTACTGTAGGAGACTATATAATCTTTAGGAATGCCTTTTAGGTTCATTGTTAAAGTACCATTTATTCCCACATAAACTGCCAGGAGTGGGTACTGGCCATCAGTGCTGCCATATCTTAGAACATTTCTAAATCCATAACTCATGAAGACTGCAGACTTCTCTACTGTTTATGTAAAGAGGACAACTCCTCTCCAAGAAGATATTCATCAAGCACAACTACTAGAAAATCTCTCTCCAGGTAGTATCAATCACTTGGAGCACAAGAAATGGCTTCCTCCTAAGATGGTCCAGCTGTCTCCTCTATGGGAAAAGGTACCAGTCATCATTGTGACCCTTCTCTTCTATCATTCCTCCACCTTGAAACTTTCTGAAGATCATTGGTATTCCTTTGTGTTTCTTCTTGGAAGTATTTCTTCCACTCTTTCAAGGAAGACTTCATTCTTCCTGAAACTTGAAGAGTGGAGGTGCTTTCCTCCAGCCTTTTCATCTCCTCTATGACACAGAACAATTTGTATTTTGTGGAAACATATATGGCTACTTGGTACACTGTGCACTTTCTTCAGATCAATGCAAAAATCTTGTCTTCCATACTGGCTTGAAACAAGGTCTTCAAGTCCTTTGTCACTTTTGTCGGCAGGCCTGAAAGCTCTAATGGCAAATATTTACCACGCCCATTTCTTGTCCTATGAGTGCTTAAATGAGGCTGAGTTTATTGTGGTGGGCTCATAATATGATTTTCATGATGAGAACCTTACTTCAGCTGCCCTTCACTGTAAAACAGCACTTTTCTGTCAAGACCTAATAGAAACAAGAGCTGCTCTAGACTCTTGTGTGGGTGAAGTTCTCAAGCAAGAATTTCAGGTAACTTAGATACTTCTCACCTTATTTTTCTTCCCATTAAGCTCAAATACCTTTTTGTGGTAATTTCATTACCTTCTAGCCCTGTTCTGTCACCTAACCATCATTTCAATGGTAAATGACATAATCAAGGTGACCAAGGGCCCCAAGTGTTTTCAATTCACTCCTATCGCTGACATTAATCCATCCTTTTCTCTACCCCACTCCACAGTCCCCTCTTCCACATGTGGCTTTCTATTACCATTCCTTCTACTTCCACGGGAGGGGGAGTTCTTAAAGGCCATTTCTTATTGTCTCAAAGAGCAAGGTAGAGACATTGGGAAGAACCCCCATCCCTGATCCCAAACTGTCCTTGACCTGAGGCCCTAGACAGAAGGAAAAAGGCACAGCAGGGCAGGGAATGGGAGATTTATTTCTGTGTACACAGCTACACTAACCCCTTTCTTTCCACAGGGGATCCTTTCTCTGTAGCGGTGAGAAAAGAGATTCCAGAATTTAATAGGGGTTCAACTGGGGCCAGCCAGGAATTGAGGGGAGAGAGAGAGGAAGGACAATGTAAATATTTGGGGTGGGGATGATTAGGTTCGCACTTCTGGGTAAATGTGGAAAGGAGCATAAACCACAGGAGTTAGAGAGGGAGGATGCTTCCACATTCCAGTCAAAAGCTGGCTTGTTTCAAATACTGCTCCATTTCTTCCCTTGTCCTGAGTGGGCCGTGGTGGGAGCAGAAAACCAGAATGTTCATATCTGAAGGAAGAATCATGACTACACCTTGAACCTCTTTAAAAAGGTCCACATGTAGTGGTGCATCTGCTCTGGTTGTGCCTGGGGGATCCAGTGGCCAGCATCAGGCAGGACATAGGACTGCAGGCGGCCTGGCACAAAGTGTCTGCTAATACTATCCACAAGTCCACTCTCCAGGTATGGGTCTTTCTCCCCCCATAACAACAATGTTGGTGTTGTCAGCTCCTGATGCTCTAACGGAAAGTGACTGTAAGGCAAAGCGATGTATGACATTCGTTAGGTCCAATGATTTCCTCAATCCCTTCTTGTTCCTAAATATGCCTCTGTCCCTTCTTCCCACTCTTTCACATTTTCCCCTCACTGCATTCTCTTTAAAATCACTCTATTATTCTTCCCACAATCAATCTCCCCTTTTTCTAGTTGCCCCCACTCCTGAAAGGCATCACCTGAAAAGATTGCGGTAGTAGTTGATGGGGCCAAGGAGGCCTTGGTTCTGGGTGAAGCTGAACAGGAGGGCCTCTAGTTCATCATCTGTAAGGTCATGGATTCCAGTCACAGGATCGGTCATGGTGTCCTTCAGGATCTGCACACATGCATCACTCTTAATTACAAATGCCCTCCAGATACCTCTGAGAATCAGTCTTCCCATCTCAGTATAACCTCTCCCCTCCCCACTTCCACAACACATCATTACTCTCCCTCCTCCACAACTCCCTGCTAGCTTTTGCCCCTTTCCACTAAGCAGGAAGAAGGGATGGGACCTGAAAGTCAGAGATAGAAAGCAGCTTCTCAGGCAACCAGGGTAGCTGAAACAGGAACACATAACCAGAGCGAAAGAGCTGGCTGGGATGGTGCAGGGCATACTCTGGGAAGGGGAAAGAGAAAAAGTAAGGGAACCACCCATAATGAACCCCTTGTGGGGGTAACACCCCAGGCTCAGAACTCAGCACCCATTCCCTACCTGTAATACTGGCCAACCCACCCTCCCTCTAAATGTCCTCCTATCTTAGCACCTACCTTGGTAAACAAACATAGGGGCAGCACTCACAATCACCAGCCGTTCTATCAAACTCGGATAGTAGACGGCGAAATTCCAGGCCAAGATTCCACCCCAGTCATGGGCCACCAGGACACATTTGGAGTAACCTATCAATGAATGGTTTGGGAATTGGGGTGTGAGTAAGGTGGGGTAGGACAGGTTTAAAATTAGGAGACTGAGGTGGAAGATGTAATAGAAATGGCACTAGAGTTGGCAAGCGCAAAGAAAACCAGTGACTTAGCCCTCCCTAACCATTAGTAGGAACTTTTAATGACCCTGACAAGTAATAGTGCCTTAGCCACTAAGGAGGGCTAGTAAAGCAACAACTCTATAACCCTCCATTACTACCAAGCCAAGGTGGAAGAAGCTACCATGTTGGAAGTTCTAGAGAATAAACAAAAAGTCACATATCTAGACATCTGAGAGGAAAACTTCTAGTTGTACCAATCATCTTCTGCTATCTCAGGAAGCAGCAAAGAAACTGATTTGAGATGAGTTCAGGAAGGCCCTTGGGGTTCTGTCAGTTCCTTACTATTCCAGGTAACCATTCCAATCTCTCTTCTTCCCTGGGGTCTACATAATAGTATCATCCCTGTAGGCAATAGCCCCAATCAAATGGTACTTCCTTCTCCTTATTACCTTAATCCCTGTGGTCACATCCCAGAAAATCACTTAGAAGTGATTTTCCTAAACTGCCAACCCATGTTCTTGAGGGCAGCCAGTTGGTACAGTGGATATAGCACTAGGCCTGGAGTCAGAAAGACCGGAGTTCAAATCCACCTCAGACACTACCTGTGGGTCCCTGGGCAAGTCACCTAATCCTGTTTGCCTCAGTTTCCTCATCTATAAAAAGAGCTGGAGAAGAAAATGGCCAATCACTCCAGTATCTTTGCCAAGAAAACCCCAAACGGGGTCACGAGGAGTCATGTTGGACATGACTGACCAACAACAAAAACAAGCACCCCAGACAATCAACTCCAGTAACTCCCTATTATTTCTAGGATCAAATACAAAATCTTCTGTTTGGTGTTCGAAGACCTTTATAACCTAGCACCCACCCTACCCTCACTTTTCCACTCCTTATACTTTTTAACCTCTATGTACTCTTTGACGTAGTGACACTTGTTTTGCTCTTCCTCCATAAGATATTCCATGTCCTAATTCCAGGGATTTTCACTGGTTGTCCCTTGTGCCTAGAATGCTCTCTCTCCTCATCACCACCTCCTGGATTTCCTTAAATGACAAATAAAACTCCATTTTCTACAGGAAGCCTTCCCTAACCCCTTTCGGGGTTGTTGATACTGCCTTCTGTGGATTATTTCTTACTTCTCTTGTACAAAGCTTGTTTTTACATATAGTTTGCTTGTTGTCCTTACTATTAGATTGTGAGCTTGAGGGCAGGGGCTATTTTTTGCTTTTCTTTGCATCCCCAAAGGTGAAACTCCCTTCTCTGCCACCACTCCCTGCTTTCTCATCTCTCCCCAGGCACTGCCCTTCTGGCAGTTCCACTCCATCATTAACAACCTATTTATCCAAGACCTCTTCTTCTCATACTTCTTGCACTTGTAGAAACCTGGCTTTACTGCCTTCTAGGGCATTTCCCTTTAGTCCTGAGATTACCTTCTCTCATGGTCCCTGACACTAGGTAAGGAAGGAGGCGAGGCATACTCCTTAATCCTCCCAGACCCGTTCTTTTGCTGCCATCACTTAGCAACTTCTTTTCCTTTTTGGCCCACTCTTTCCATCTATGTCCCTCTATCTGGATTCTGGTTGCAGCCATCTCCAAGCAGCCCCTAAGCTTATTCTCCCTATTTTCTCAAGTTCAGTGGCTCAGTCTCCTTTTGCTACCTACCCTCACATCAGGGAACTTCAATATACATGTCCTCAAACACCATGGCCTCCCAGTTAATTAATCCCCTATTCCCATGATTTGGTCCAGAACTCTGAATTTCCTCTCTATAACCATGACTGTTTTTCCAACTTTGCCCTTTACCTTACTCCTTCTAGAATTTAAACCTATTCTTCATCCCCACTGGGCCCTCCAGTCTCTCTAACCCTCTGTCCTTCCACTGTGTCACCACTATTCAAGTCTCATCTTTTTAAAAAAATTCTTGACCCCATAGTTCATGGCTGTCCAAAATGCAGCCTGCTGCGTGCAGCCCGAAGTTTGATTTATGCAGCCTGCCTACAAGCAAAGAAATTTACATAAATGCTTTAGTAAACGAAGCCGAGCTACCTGAGCTCTCACCAAAATGGCAAATAAATATATTGTCCATTGTTTCAATAAAAACCTAAGGTTGGACAGCCCTACTATAGTTAATGAGTTCAACTACACACTACACTTTTTTTCTCCTTGCTAAGGTTAAGGTTCTCCCTAAGGATTTATCATCCCATATCTCTGTCCTTTTTATAATCAGGCTTCCAGAAAAAGCCACCCACACCTGTTGCCATCACTTCCTCTTTTCTTATTTAATTCTCACTCTAAAGCAAGGGGCTACTGCCTTCACCAACTGAAACTGCTCTGGGGTTAGCAATGATTTCACAAATCATAAAATACAATAGATTCTTTCCTAGTTCTTATCCTTTTTGCTCTCTCAGCAATGCCTGAAACTGCTGACTAACAGTAGTTGGTCCTGCCACCCCCTAAGTTTTTGTGATAACTGCTTTCTCCTCAATCTCTTCCAGCTCTCTATTGGCTCTCTCAGTCTCCTCACCTTGACCGTAATTAAACTCCTGCCCCTAACCATGGCTGTCTTAGGGCCTCTTCTCTTCTATCACTTAGTCATCCCCTCAGCTCTCACGATCATTTCTAAGCAGACTCACAGATCTACGTATCCAGTTCTTTCCTCACGTCCAGTCCTGTTATTAACCGACTACTTGTAAGACATCTCCACCTGGATAACTCACAGGTATAATTCAACATGAAAACTCCTTATCTTTCTCCCAAAACCTGCTCTCACCTACTAACTTCTTTATATCTGTTGAGAGCATCAGTATCCTTCCAGTCATTTAGATATGACTTCAGTCATACTCAACTCTCTTCCTCTCCTCCCTCCCTTCATCCAATTATTTGCCAAGTCTTTTGATTTAACATGGACAACATAAGTCATAAGTCATGTCTACTCCCTTTTCTCCACCCACATGGCCACCACCCTAGTTTAGGTCCTTATCCTCTTACCTTATTACAACAGACTTCTAAATGAATTTATGACTTCAAGTCTGTTTCCTCTTCAATTCATTCTTTGCAGAGCTGTCAAAACCTTTCTAAAGCAAGAGTCTACCCAAAATTTTAAGTTTGAGCTTAAATGGCTCCCTCTAAGTTCTAGCATAAAGGTTTTTAGCTTCATATTTAAAATCCTTTATAATCAGGCATATTCGTATTATTCTCCTTCACAGCACACTTTAAATTATAGTTGACTGGCCCGCTTCACATTCCCTATAATTCAGAATCACATTAGTCACCTCCAAGCTTTCTTGATGTTACCTAGGCCAAAGCTGCACTCCCTAACCTGTTTCTTAATCTCCAGCTTCAATTAAGGCTCAGCTCATGTGCCATCTTGGTAGTCAAATCATCATACGTGTACATGTCTACATGTAAATAAACGTGCAAACCCACTTTTATAAATTGTGTCACAAGGCAGAATGAAAGCTCCTTTAGGGCAGCAGCCAGCCTTCATTTTATCTTTGTATCCCAAGAACCCACAACAGTGTCTGGCACTATTGGGTAAGTGCTAAATAAATGTGAGTTATGATGACGGTGTAAGGGGTGTTTAGGAAATGTTTGCAGATTGGAGATTGAATTTAGAATCAGAGGACACAAGTCTGAATCCAGCTCTGAGGGCTACTATCTGTGTGGTTAAAGTCTCTTAGCACCCTCATCTGTTTTCCTCATTTGTAAAATGAAGGGACTGGACTAGATCTAATTCAGGGGTGGGGAAACTTTGGGAACTTCATGTGAAGTTTGGATTCAGTCAAAGGGCCACACTTGAGGACCTAGAGGGCCACATGTGTCCTGGAGGCAACAGGTTCCCCACCCCTGGTGATGGTCTCTAAGGTTTGTTCCAGCTTTAAATCTTATCATTTATGAGGAAGTTTAGGAAAAATGCTGAAGGTTCTGAAATGGTAAGAGTATTGAAAAGGTACCAGATTTTAGGGGAGCTCCAGGCTCACACCCCACAGGTTCTAGTGGTTCTTCTGAAACTTCATCAAGGGGGTGAAAATGGAGAGCTGCATTTAAGCCTGGGCTAGGGCCATGTCATATCCAGTATGTCACCAGGGGAGTGAGAGTGGGGAAGCAGAGATGGAGGGAAAAGGCCAATCCATTCCTGTGCTCCTTCAGGCACCCACCCCCATTCTTTGCCTAGACTTAAGGTACCGAGGGCTTCAATAGCATCTTTGATGTCTGTTGTCAGGGCATCAATGGTGTAGCTGTTCAGGTTGGTAGGTGAATCTGAGCTCCCGTAGCCTCTCAAGTCCAGCGCTACCACATAGAAATCATGGTAGAACTCCATAAGCTGGTTTCTCCAGGAGAACCTATGAGGCCAGTAAGGGGATGGAGGTGATGGTTGAGTCACCTCCCTCTCTACCCCTCCCCGCCAACCATTCCAGTGGGACTGGCTCAACCAGAGCAAGAAAGGTGGTTTCCATGAAGAGCTCCACCTGTTCCTCCTAGGGGCTGTGTCAGACACAGAAATGTAATGAGGAAGGGGTGGGGGAGAGGTCGGCTGTGGCTCTGGGCTCTCTTGCTTCCCCCTAACCCTGCCCACGTACCAGATTTGAGGGAAGCCATGGAGGAGCAGCATCAGTGGCCCTCGACCCCTAGAGACGTAATGCAGACGCAGGCCAGAGGTCTGGAAGGAAAAAGACTGGAATCAAGGTCCTTCCCAACCGCGAGGGGAAGACCCAGGGAGGCTAGGGCGTCTGGCCCTACAGGAACACCTCAGGCCAAAGAGATTTCATCTCACAGCTCAGTTAGATGGCACAGTCTCTAAGATGGCAGGGTTGGCCCCGATGATTTGAGTTCATACTGGGCACCAAACAGTGGCTATGTGGGATGCAGAAGGGGGTTTGCCTTGGACCCGTACCTAAAAGGGAATTCCAAATTCCTGTTTGGAGGGAGTGGGGGGAGAAGAAAGGCTTGCAGGGGGCTCGTCTCCATGTTTAGAAGCCGGTCCCTGCCCTAAGCAACCCCTGCTCCTGGCCTTTGGGCTCCCTTTCCTTCCTCCAGTTGGTTCCATATGGCCAGGGAGGCACGGGCCAGGCCACCCCTCCCTCCACGAGTCCCCAAGGCCGAGCTCACCTTGAGAATAAGGAAGTGGTGCTCCCCGAAGCAGGGGTCTTGGAGGCACGTCGGGGCCTTGTGGTGGGGCTGGCCGCAGCAGCCTCGATCCGGGTGCCGCAGCACATGGCCCAGGGCCTTGGCTAAATACACGAGGGCTGCCAAGCACGCGCCCCAGTACAGCAGGATCCACATGAAGAACCGGATCAGCCTCAGCGTAGCCCGCGAGGGTGCCAGCAGGGCCGACACCAGGAAATCGGGCATGGCGGCCTCGGGACGGGAGGCCTCGTGGCCGGGGGCCACTTCCGCCAAAGGAAAATGGGGTTTTCTGGGCTCGGGGAGAGGGGTGGCACCGGGGACGGGGGCCACTTCCGCCAAAGGAAAATGGGGTTTTCTGGGCTCAGGGAGAGGGGTGGCCCCGGGGCCGGGGGCCACTTCCACCAAAGGAAAGTGGGGTTCTCTGGGCTCGGGGAGTGGGGTGGCCCCGGGGCCGGGGGCCACTTTCGCCAAAGGAAAGTCTCTGGGCTCTGGGAGTGGGGTGGCCTCGGGGAGTGGGGTGGCCCCGGGGCCGGGGGCCACTTCCGCCAAAGGAAAGTGGAGTTCTCTGGGCTCGGGGAGTGGGGTGGCCTCGGGGAGCGGGGTGGCCCCGGGGCCGGAGGCCACTTCCGCCAAAGGAAGCTGCGGTTTTCTGGGCTCGGGGAGCGGGGTGGCCCCTGCGTCAGGGGCCACTTCTGCCAAAGAAAAGTGGAGTTCTCTGGGCTCGGGGAGTGGGGTGGCCTCAGGGAGCAGGTTGGCCCCGGGGCCGGGGGCCACTTCCGCCAAAGGAAGCTGCGGTTTTCTGGGCTCGGGGAGCGGGGTGGCCCCGGGGCCGGGGGCCACTTCCGCCAAAGGAAAGTGGAGTTCTCTGGGCTCGGGGAGCGGGGTGGCCCCGGGGCCGGGGGCCTCTTCCGCCAAAGGAGACTGTGGTTCCCTGGGCTTGGGGGGCGGAGCGGGGCCGAGCGCCGGTGGCCCGGAAGCGCTGCTCAGCTGCTCAGAGGCCAGCTCCAGCGAGGATTGTGGAGGCTCCAGCTCGTAGGTTGTGCTGGGAGCTCTAGCCCCAGCTCCAGCTAGGAGGGAGGGGGTAAGAGCCCGAGCCCAGGGGCGGGGCCTTCAGTCTCACCCCAAGCCTTTCTTGAAGGCAGGGCAATCACGCCACTCCTCACTTAGGCTCCACCCCTTTGGCTCCCTCCTGGGTTCCCAGGCCCGCCCTTCTCCTAGCTTTTCTTAGCTCTGATTGGGTAGTGAAGGTCCCCAAAGGTCACATCGAAGGAAGGAAAATGGCTAGGATCGGGGCTCCGCAGCCTTGGCTCCAGCAGGCAATCAAACGTCCTCTGTCCTTCCTGGAGGGGAACTCTCGGGAAATGCGGAATCCCCCGGGAAGCCACAAGGTGGCCGAGCGAGGGGCGTACCACCAAGGTCCCGAATCTCCTGAGCCATGTCTCTTCTCGCGTCACACCTCCCCTGGGAGGGATAGTTTTCAGGCGGGGAGCGGACCACGCAGCGGGCAATGATGACAAAACAATTGATACAGATTTGGTTTAAAAACAAGGGGAGGTGACCACTCGCGCTGGGTTTCCTATCACAAGAATCCAGAGTCCCGGTGGCATCCTCCTCCCTCCCGGTTTCTACTCTTCCACGATCCTCTACGAAGCCCTCAAACACGGTTCTCTTCATCCCCCCAAAAAAGCCGCCTCAAGGGTCACTTGATATTCAGTACAAATGTTTATTTTGCAATGAGAACTGCACAAAAAACCTTTAGTATATAAGTGAAAATTCTATTAATTCCCTTCTACAAATATCTAGAGTGTTTAATACAAGCCTCAAATTCACTGACATAATTATTGGCCAAGCGATCCATCCGTGCATCAAGTACAGTGGGAGATTGTACACGTCTCTCTCTCATCCTCCTGTACATGACACAGAAGGGGGAAGAACCAGATGTACATCTCGGGGACTAGATTCCTAGGGGAAGGAGGGGAAGAGGTGGGAGAGAATCCATCCTATGGGCAGGGTAGGGCGAGGAGAAAAAAATTAAGTAGTGGCTCCACCCTAATTGCAACCCAATTATAAGCACACAAACGAGTCAAACAGGGAAAAAACATCCTGGATAGCAATACCTTTGGCAGAACACACAACCATTACTCCAGCATTGTCTGGCCTAGGAGATGCTCCAACAAAACAGAAGAAAAAAATGGGAGGAAATTAAGAGATAAAGAAAAAAAAGAGCAAAGAAACAGGTCAAGTTGAGCATGGGAACCTAAATGCCTTCAAAATCCCAACCCCTGGAGAGAGATGTGCACCCTGGGCTCAGGGATGATCATGGCCTGCTCCCTAGCAAGAAGCAATTACCCCCGGGCTTCAACCTGTAAAATTTGGCAAAATCCTGAATTCGAGAGAAAAGAGTTTAAAAGAAGGGTCATTTTAAATTTTGGTTGTTAAAAAAAACAGGAGACTAAATATCACTACTATTACATTTGTTTCTTCGCATACATATAAATTATAATATTTGTATTTTACATTCTTAAGCCACTCTCAGTTGGAGTCCCAGCTGGGTGTGCCATGTGTATGTGTGTGTCAGCCCCTAAATAAGTGGGGTAGAGATGTGGTAGCTTTTATATACAATCCCAGTAAGGGAGATGAAGACCCAATGTGCAGAGAGAGAGAGAGAGAGAGAGAGAGAGTGTGTGAGAGTGTGCGCGCGCACACGTGCAGTGTCTGTCTGTGTGTCTTTCAGGTTATGTACATTTAAGAGTACCTGGTAAACCCTGAGCTTAAAATTAAAGGAAGGGGGTAGGGGTTGAGGAAAAGGGAGGGAGAAATGTCCAAAGTGCTTTCACAAAAGGGGGTAGGAGGGAGAGAAAGAGAAGGAATACTGTCTGAAGATCAGGCCTCCATGGTGCTAAGAAAAGGAAGCTGGGTATGGGGCTCCATGGGGGTTGGGGGAAAGGAAGAACCCACCTCCCTACAGCTTTGCCTGGGGATAGCAGGGCCTTTGCTTCTACTTTCTTTGAGGTCCAGAGCCAAGCTGGCCTGCAGCTAATCCTCTGGCTAACACCTTGTGGCTTGAGCACCCTAGAATAGTCTGGGGAGTAGTGCTGCCTCATGCAGTGGGGGAAGAGAGCTCCTCCCCACACTACCCCAGAAATGTCAACTTCAAAAGGAGGGAAACTTTTCTACCTAGTATCCCACCTGCTCCTGCTGCTTCAGCTGGATCTGAAAGCCATGGCCACCCAATTGTACTCTTTTCTATCTTTAGGTCGGCTTTGGGGGCTTTGATCCCTTTCGCCCCATCCCAGATGACTTCTGCTAGGGACTCCTAGACAGTGTTGACTACCTGGGAGGCAGTGGCTTAGAAGGCTGTCCCAGCATTCAAGGAAGACAGGACTGGCGGAAGGTTGGAGGCATCAGTTGGAGGAACAAGGACCTGGCTGACTGAAGTGCTTCTCTCACCTGCATGGCCATTACCCTAGTGTTCCAGGCCCAGGTCTATCACAAGGAGAGAATTCAAAAGAAATATCAGTAAGACGCCAGCTTTTAAAAAAAAAGAGATGCGTTTATTCCATGATCAGTACAGACCAAATGCATATTCACCGTATTAAAGTCAAACCAGTTAATTACTCCAGAGTTTGGCCAACACTGAGGCACCAGTATTGTACTGTATAGTGGGTACTCATGGCACGTAACCTTGTGAACAGTTCAAATTATAAAATTAAAAAAAGAAAGAGTAAAGAGAAAAACACGCTGGGTCATGGGTGGGGGAGTAAGGGTAGGGGCGGGACCACTGATGGTGGAGGGGGGTGCCCACCATCTCTGCTGTGCCACGCAGCCCAGCCCTAGGTCCACTCCCTTCCTGGTATAAAACAACTTGAAACAGATATGACATTAAAAAAAAAAAAAACGAAACAGAAAAAAAAAAACCACACACACCAAAAAAATTTAAAAAAAAAAAAAGAGAGAGAGAGAGAGAGAGAGAGAGATGCAGCTTTCTGGTTTTACAATTAAAAAATATAGACTAATAAAGTTTGAAATTGAGTAAAATATAAGCAGTTTTTTTGTGTTTTGTATTTTGTTTGTTTTTTTGTGTTTGTTTTTTTTTACACCAAGTTTGGTGGAGTCACCAACAAACCTCAAACAAATATATGCCAACTATATTCACTATACAATACAGCCACGGTCACACACTACCCACAGTGCGGCGCCCCCTCCCCCCCACCCCCATTGCCACCACTCAAAGGAGAGACGATAACACCCATTCCAAGTTAAGCAGTGCCTTTGTGTCTGAAGGAAAATTAAAAAATAAAATTTAAAAAGAACAGAAAGGAAGGCAGAAAGAAAAAAAAAAAAAACAAAGGCGGAAAGGAACTGACTTTGGTTGGTAGTCTCGCTCCCAGGCGAGGCCTCCACACACGCGTGCTACGACGACCACCTCACTCCAAATGGCCATGGACACTCACACACCTCCACTGGACTATTCCCTTTTTCACAAGCGAACACTTACAGAGAACGGCTCTCGGTTAAAGGCTCGAAGGGGATGAGGGCAGGGTGGGATTCTGTTCAAGGCAAAGCCAGCGGCTAGGGACTTTAGGCAGCTGGGGGCTGGTCCCAACTGTCATTCTCCCCCCATACCTCCCACCCCCCAATCCCAACAACACGGGTAGGCTCCCGCTCTCCATGGGCTACCTCTGCAACCCCTGGTCTTACAGTGTGGGGTAGAGATAGTGATAGGTGATATCAGGGAGGGAGACAGGGCCCCTGATGGGGCTCCTCTCATGGTTAGAAAACTGGTAAAGAACGTGACATCCTGGATATACTGTGAATACGTCTGGCACAGAGGAGGACCTCATTCATGCCTAAGAACCACCTGGTCCAGCGCTTGCTTGAGGTTGGGTCTGACTTCAGTGTGTGCAGGGGGTGGGGAAGTCCAACGGTAAGGCAGACTCTGCTGATCCTTGGCTGACAGACCCACGATGGGTGGAACATGCACAAGGGCTGGGCCCAAGGGACACCCCCTCCCAGCCGCCAGTAACACTAGGCAGAGTCAGTTTTGCCAGAAAATCAGAGTCAGAAGAAACCCAGGCGCTATCAGAAAAGATTCTCTTCAAATATTGCCAAAAGATCACTCTGAAAATTCATGTCAATGGTAGCTGCCATCTAGAGAGAGAGAAAGAGAGAGGAGAAAAGGAGAATTAGAAGCCATGTTCCAGCAACTAGCTACTTCTCTATCTGGACCCTAGCTGCTCTCTTAGCCAGGCTGGCATCTCACACCTTTGCTCAACCCAGATACTTCATGGAAAGCTCCCGACTCCAAACCCTGCTGCCTCTGACAAACTTCTTTCCCCCATACCACACTGATCTCTGTATCTCTATTCTCAGAGATGCTTCAGTACATCACTGTAAATACTTGTCCTATTCATGGCTTGTCTTCTCCTTCCACCCATAACTCCCAAGTGATCAGTTTCAATTATGAGCACACACACAGAGATTTTAAAAACAAATAGGTCAACAAGCTCTCATTTTAAGGCACTGCTATTTGTGAGGACAGACAGACTAGTAACCAGGATACAGTACTATCCATGCTCTAGAATGTATTCCAACTCACCGCCTCCCTGCGCCTTCGCTCTTGTTCCCGTTTCCTGGCCAATTCCCGCTGTTGATCCAGCATAGACTGGGAGGCCTGGGGCTGAGAGCTTTGTGCTTGGGGAGCTGAGGAGGCTGCAGCCACCGGCGGCTGCTGCTGTTCTGATCGCTGTTGCTGTTGCTCCTGACGCCTCCGAACCTCTTCATGAGCCCGCCGAGCCTGCTCCAGGGCATCCTCCTCCTCCCTGCTCCTGCTAGTAACAAAGGATGAGATGGAGGAGGGAGATGGAAACCCATTCTCCCTCTGGGACAAGAATTGGAGATGTTCAAACCCCACTCAAACCTCCAACTTTCATTCCTGAGTTAAAATCTGATCTCAAACACTTGGTAGCTGTGTGACTTTGGGAGAGTCATTTAATTTATGCTTGCCTCAGTTTCCTCAACTGTAAGAAGCACCTAATTCACAAGATTGTTGTAAGGATCAAATGAGATATTTGTAAAGCACTTAGCACAGTGCCCGGCATGTAACAAGTATTCCATAAATGCCATTTTCCTTCTTTCTTCTTCTTACCTCATCCTTTCCTGTTCCCGTCTTAGCCTCTCTTTTTCCTTCTCAGCATGCTCAGCCTGGGCTTTGAGGGCCTTTTCACGCTCCTCCTTCTCTCGGGCAGCTCGGCGGAACTGTTCAAAGCTGTCACTAGATGACTTGGCTGTGGAGGACGGAGTGGTGGGGTGTTTCTGGACTAGGCTGGCCCAGGAGCCCATGTTTTTGATCTTGAGATCCTAGTCAAATAAGAAAGTCTGGTTAGAGACAGGCAGAATAACTTGTCTCATAACACCAAGGACAGTGCCTGTGAAGTTCCTTCTCTATAATGTTTGCACAAATGATTGTAATGTAGACAGACTATTCAATGGTTTCAATGGTGGCAATGGGTTTCCTAATTCAGTCATGAAACCATGACATTTTAGGAGTAGAACCTTTAGAGATGATCTAGGCTGTAGGCCACTCTTACTTCAGACTAAGCAATACACCACCCCCTACCTAGGTATGAGAAGCCACTTCCAATGATTTGTCCAGTACTAGAGGAAAGAGTGTGTGAGCTAAGGTTTCATGATTCTTAGTGAGGTTTATTTTACCTTTTTGGGAGCAACTGGGGTTTTGGGTTCTTGCTTCTGCTTGTCCTTGTCTTGCCCCACAGGTGGGGGTGCGCTCTGTTCAGGAGGCCGGATCACAGGTCTGCCAACATCTAACGGCTTTATTTCAGGCCCTGAGACACAGAGGGGAAGGCTGAAGGGCCAGTGTTTAGGATGTGACACTAAACTTTAGCTTCATTAGAGGGAGGGGGCAGGAAAGAAGTAGCAAAAAAACTCACGCTGAGGGATGTGGACAGGGGCCTTGATGTTCTCAGGATGCTTGGGGGGATCCTGTCGAAGGGAGGGGCCAAAGGGCTCATTTCGGATGATAGGTGAGTGGATCTTCTCCTCCTTCACTACCACCAGGGGTTGGGACTGCACTACTGAGGCTGCTCTAAGCTCCTGAAATAGTATTGGCATTTGGAAAGTAAGAAACTGTTGTCCCCACATCAGCTCTCAAGCTTGGGCTCTTGACTAACAATTTCTATTACCTACCTGTTTCTTGGGTTGGACGTTTTGCTGTGGTGGAGACTGGTGAGCTAGCCCCTGGAACGGTGGCATTGGGGGGGAATGCATCATGAGTGGGGAGGGAGCTTCTCGTAGATGGCCTATGATATGGAAACAGATCAAAATTAGTAAGGTTAAGCACATAAATATGACAGTCATGCTGACACCAGAGGTCAGGACCACATGCTCAAAAGCAACAATTCCCTAAGATAGCCACCTTTCATGGGGAAGCAGAGAAACTAGGAATGGTTAAACATTGGCTGACTGCCTGCACTGGTTTGCTCCAGTAGTAGTGACCACATTTCCCAATAAAAGAAACTATCAGACAGATTGTTGAGCTCTGGGTACAAAACAGCCTCCAAACCCTTGGCAAGGAAAGGTAACTTTTAGGACTGCACATAAGGAAGGAACTGGAGACTCCTTAGGAAAGGGAGAAATGAAGACGTGACATATGATTTAAGGCACCAGTAAAAGTTAAGCTAACTCACATAAGGGAGTTTAGTCTACTGCTGAGCTGGTAGGTCATAGGATAGGAGGGACAGACCCAAGGACCTTGATAGTGTCACTGATCCACAAATAGCTGCTACCCAACTTAAACGTATCCTTCCTTTGCCTTCGCTCAATGTTATTTCATGCTAATCTTATACACATATATGTTAGACTCTGTCCCTTAAAGTTCCCACTGATTTTCATTCTGTGTCCCTAGTGCTAAGCACTTACACACATGGTAAGCAGACACTTAATAATGCTTGTTAACTAAATGAGGAAGTCAAAATCATCCCAGATTAGCAAAACAGTTGGTCCATCTACTCAGTCTGTGTGCTGTTACAAGGAGTCTAAGTTCCGGAACAACTGCTTTGTTTCCATTTTATCTTGGGAGATGCTAAGAGCAAAAAAGGAGGCTCTTTCAAATAAAGCCACTTAAGAGGTCTAAGGTCTCCCACTCAAAGATTCAATAGGCACATGTCAGAAAAGGCCCAGCATCTTGGTGATTATTTGTAGTATTGCTGGTCATCAGATCTGGAAGTGGTGCTTTTTTTTTTGGAGGGGGGAAGGCAGGGCAATTGGGGTTAAGTGACTTGCCCAAGGTCACATAGCTAGTAAGTGTGTCAAGTGTCTGAGGCCGGATTCGAACTCAGGCCCTCCTGACTCCAGGGTCAGTGCTCTACTCCTAGCACCTAGCTACCCCTGAAAGTGAGGCCTTGTATGTACGACAGTGGAGAGTGGTCCCTTAAAGTGCTTGATTTAGGAAGCCCTCTTCACTCATGGAGGTGGGGCAATTTGTGGTACCAAGGCTTTGGATTTCACATCAGTCTTGCCAGACTTGGGTTAAGGATATAACACCTTACCACCTCTTAACTACTACTGTATAGCATGTCTCCAGAGAAGTGGTGTTGACAATTCATCAATCATTTTCAATGCATGCAACATCTTGTAGAACCAGTACAGGAAAATTCACTTTCCACCCCCTCAAACGCACCCAGGATTGATTCCAGAGGCCTGATAGGAGGTGGTACAGTGTCTTCATTCTCTAGTAATTTCACTGCTAAATACGTTGATGCTTCCTATGTTGTTTGACATATGAGGACTGGGAGTATAAAAGGCAATGGGCACTGCAGATAGGTGGGCTTATGTTAAAACATCACTTCCCCTGAAGGGACAGTGTCATATTTGATGAGATACAGAACTTAAATATTTTTAAAAGGTTCTGTTCCAACTCTTATTTTAAAGACAGGCAAACAGGCTCAAAGAGGTTATACAATTTGTCCAGGGTCAAAGAAATGATAGAATCAGACCTCATAAGAACCCAAATAGTCTAACTCTTGATTCAGTGCACTTTCAAATGGACCCTGATACCAGTCTCATTCATTAGGATTAAGCTCACATATCAATTTTATTAACAACAGACTAAATGGTCAACAATAAACTTGTGTTGTCCGGGTTATTTGTCCCAGGAGGTTAACTTTGTTTGTATCAACCGCCTACAGGGTTAGCTGTTATTTTTCAGTACTAATCAGAAATCCAAAGAGAACAGCTAATTAATAAATGATGGGGTCAACAACAAATTCTGAATCAGAGTAAGAGTCTATCTAGTCAGGTGATTCCCTAGGTCTTAGGCTGGGGCATTCGGCAGTTTTATCAATGATGTGACTAATACAGGCAAAGATAATTTGTATACTTATTTTTATAGATGACAGAATGCTAAGAGAGAGATAGCTAATACACTGGATAAGAGTTAGGATCCTAAAAAATTACAAACATCTAGAATATCAGACTAAATCTAATTAAGATAAAACTTAATAGACAAATATAAAGTTTGACATTAGTTCAACTAATTAACTTCATACGTATAAGACAGGACAGTTGTGGCTGGACAAAAGACAGCATGGTAAAATTATCTAACATGGCTTCTGGCTGCGTTGAGGAGAGGCTACTATCCAGGACTCTGCTAGTATCGGACACTACTTGGAGAACTGTGTTCAAATAGTGTTGTCATCTTTTTGGAAGGGTACTGACAAGTAGGATGTCACCCAGGATGAGGTTTCCCAATTATACCACATAAAGCTTGAAGAAAGAAGAACTAGGAATATTTAGACTGGAAAATAAGCCTTAAGGGGGATGAATTTTCAAAGTATTTGGAGGACTGTCATGGAGAAGACTGGTCTGACTTGCATCCAGAGAGAGCAGAATTAAAACAAGAATGGTAACTGAAAACTTCCCAGTATTAAGTGCTATGTAAAAGTGGAATGGACTGCTTCTAGAGGTAGTATGGTTTCTTCAAGCCAGGGCTAGCTAGATTATGATGATTTGATAGGCATGTTTAATTACAAGGTGTAGTAGATGGCCTCTAAGGTCACTTCTACCTCTGACACGCTGGGTAGGTCCAGTACTACAGCCTTCAAGAGATCCCTGTTACAGCAGCCCATTCCAATACCATGAGTTTCTGCTAGCACCCATCCAGAAGGAAACAAACAAAACACCCAAGCTTCAATAGTCTACTATGGCTAGGATTCTCAGAACACTCCTCCTCCTCTCCTCCCCTACCCCTGCATGTACTGTTGGCTGTTTACTCTGCCTTTTTGAAAGGTGGCTTGTTGGTTCTGCTTTACCTCCTCCCCCCAGTCTCCTTTTCAATTCATGTCTGATCAACCAAACTGGTATATTCTTGTTTTCTTCCTTTCCCCTAATGATAGAATGAATCTCTTCAAGTCCTAGGCAACAGAAACTGATAAGACAAGATAAGCAGGATCAGTGAACTGGTAATGGCCACTTTCTAGACTTAGGTGTTTGAAGGTAAATAATTAAATGATTAAGACATATAAGGTAGTTGTTCTTAAACAGGAGATGGCTCTTCTGAAAAGAATAGTGTGTGATCCTTTTATGTGAGTCCTTTAAGGCAAAGTAGGGATTCATTTGGAACTGAGAAACCAAGTGAAAATTTGACCAGCTGCCCTGTGGTCCAGTACAGTTTTACTTGGAGACAGCTAACAGGTTTCATACTATGTGGACCTTGTGTAATAGCACTTAACCATTTGGTGTAAGGCAGCTAAAACTTTGTCTTGGTTTTTGTACTATATTGATAAAACCAACCACAGAATCATAAAACCTCTCTCCTTTCAACACACTGACTGATGTCTATTATCATTTTGTCTCTTTGTGGTCTTTTATTTAAGTCCTTCAAAGTCCATCCAGCTCTCAAAGGCAAGGAATGAAACAGGCTCCTTTCCATTCCACATTGCGCCTTGTAGATTTACAAATACTTTTAACCCAGACTTACATTTTAATGGTGTGGGGAAACTGTTTTTGTTGAAATCCCTTCAGCAATGTGGATCAGAAACTCACCTGTCATTTACAGTCTTAGACATACCCTTTGACAACTAGACCGGCAAAGGTGACAAAATATGGGAATAGTCAATATGGTAGGAGTTGCAGGAAGACAGGCAAATTAATACACTAATGGTGGAGATATAAAAAAAGTCCAAGCATTCTGTAAAGCAATTTGGAAGTATGCAAACAAAGTGACTAAAATGTGTTCCAGAGATTCTATTGCTAGGCATATATCTCAAGGAGTTCATTAACAAAGAAAAGGCCTTCATATAAACCAAAATATTTATGGCAGTACATTTTTGCAGAAGCAAAGAACTGGAAAAAGAGCACCTACCTATAGGTTATGGCTAAACAAACTGTGATACATGGGATATTACTATGTTGTAAAAGAAAAAAACAATACAGAGAAGCATGGGAAGACTTATATGAACCAATGTAGAGTAAATCAAGCAGAACAAGGAAAACAATATACAATGACTGGAAAGAACAACAAAATACTGGAAATCAAGTTCTTTTAAATCATAATGACTAAGCCAGGACCCAAAGAAGAAATTTGACATGATATATCACTGACTTTTTTGCAGAGGCGGGGACTTTAGATTTAGCACACTGTACATTCAGACTCTTTTGATATGTTGGTTAGTTTTGCTAAACTGCCTTCTCTCCCCACTTCCCTTTATTCTTTGTTTATAAGAGACGGCTTTCTAGGAGTAGATGGTAGTTGGGATATATTAGGGATATATTTCTCTCAATTAAAAAAAAAGGAACAAAACTAATAACTTTATAGTCTCAGAGACCTCCTTGAATTTGGGTCTGACTCCCAAGGCCACCCCTCTATAGTCACTATAATACCCTCATAGAAGGTAATGCTTCTGCTAAGTGTATTTTTCAAAATAAACTTTTATTGATATACCTTGATTTTATACTTTGTTGACATAAAATTTTCCCTTGTATCCTTGTATTTCCCTTGTATCCCTTCCCTTTCCCACCCTCTTCTGAAAGAGCCATCTATGATATCTTAAAGAGGAAAAGAGAAAAAACCCCAGAAAAACTCATCATTATATTGAAAAAAGTCTGAAGGTACATGTAATGTTCTATACTTGTGAACTACTTGCTTCTGCAAAAAAGTGGGGGAGGGAGGCATCTTCTCATATCTCTTCTTTGGTCTGTGTTTGGTTTTTTGCAATGTTAATTTTCAATTTCTTTTTGCAGTTTGAAGTTTCCATCTACATTGTTGTCATTTTATATGTTGTTTTCTTGGCCATGCTTCCTTCACTTTGAATCAACTCATCTAAATCTTCTTTGTATTAATCATTTCTTACAGCACAGTAAGACTTGACTGTAGTCATGTACCACTAGTGGGCATCTACTTTGTTTTTAGCTAGCTATTTTTTGTTTCTAATACACAAAAAATATTGCTAGAAGTATTTTGGTGTATATGGGGACTTTCACTTGTGCTCTGTTTTAAAAAGAAAAGAGATTCTGTAAGCTAAAGGAGAAGGTAAGTGTTCCAGTCTAAGCTTAGGGGATAGGCAGAATAAAAGTGAAGAAACTGGAAGAGTGTGAGGGATAGCAAACAGGCTAGTATGGCTAGATGCTGAAAAGTTAGTTAGGGTTCAGATTGTTTCAGAGCCAGGAGCTTATATTGGATTCCTGAGATAATAAAGAAACCAGGAAATTTACTGAGTAAAGGCAGTAAGTCAGATGTGCACTTTAGGCAAATCACTTTGGTAGCAGTGTGACAGACTGGGGAGAGGAGAGACGAGACAGGAGATCAACAGCTAGCATTAAGCTAGCATTTATAACAACAGTCTTGGTGAAAGGTGAAGGAGGAAAGTGAGTAGAGAGAAGGGGACAGAGGTGGTGGAGGGTGAGGATTTGAGAATGACACACGGGTTAGTTAAAGTTGGTGATGGAAAAGGTAGAAACAGAAATAGAAAAGAAGGAAGAGTGGGGGATGGGAGGAGGGAGAGAAGATGAATGTGAGATGTCTGTGGGATATACAGTCTGCAATGTCCAACAGACGGATGGTGATGCGGAACTAGAACTTGGGAGAGAGACTAGGGCCAGATGTATAGATCTTGGTGTTTTCCGCATAGAAGAAAACTGCATGCAAGCTGATGAGGACACCAAATGAAAGGATAGGAAGAGGGTCTAGGATAGAGACTTGGCAAATACCCACAGTTAAGGGACAAGACACAGCTGATGACTTCGACACATGTTCCTTACCAATTCCTTACCTTCTGAGTGTCCTATGGCAACTGTGAGTAAAATTGTAGGGCAAGTGACTAAATTATTAGCAAACAATCCAGAAAGTAAGGCTCCAATCCAACTGTGGCAGAATTACAGATTAGCAGAGATGGAAGAGAACTCAGAGGCAATCTAATTTAACCTATACCTAATAGAGAATACCCTCTACAAAATCTGAAGACAGGAAAAAGTGTGATAAATTACAAAACTGACAATACAGCCAACTACTCTTACCTTGAAGCTGACCCATGCAAAGCCCAGAGGCTTTCCACAATATAGTTTAGCAGCCGAGGGCCCATTCTTAAGAATTTCTTCAGTTTCAATACATTTATTTTACATTATGTATTTTATTTTGCTAATAAACCAGGAAATTTAGCTGAAGTACTGACATAAGAGATGAGTTTAATTTTGCTTTTCTGAAACTGCTGAATTTTGTCTACGGATTATATGAGGTCAGCAGTACCAGGTGGTCAATGCACCAACTTTCCCCAGGTGGTTCAATACCTCCTTACTGATTTTACTCCTTTTTGCGGTGGAATGTGTAACGATGTCCATCTAATAAGCCTGAGTTAGCATAAAGTAGCTCACCTTTGGGCCTGATTTACCAGATATCAGTTAAAAGTTCTGCCTTTCCATGAAGAATACAAAAACCCTAAAGGCAATATACAAAGTTATACTGCCTATTCATCATCTCATAGTTCATATGCCATTAACAGGAATGACGTTTCGGGCCTGTCAAAACATCTGGGCATACCTCCATAAACAAATCTGCTTTTATTCCTGGTGATTAAAAAAAAAATAAGTGATTGGGAGGAACTTCTCTCTGCTCATTCAGCCACCATACACCCTTCATCACCCTTGCCTGGAATATTGGCGTAGCAGAGTAATTTGTTTCCCTGTCTTAAGTCTCTCCCCAACACAAATCATCCTCTAATCAGCTCACAAAATGATTTTCTTATAACATGAGTGTCTAACTATGTTGGCTTCCTACTCAATAAAATCAAGTGGCTCTATATTACCCACACAATCAAATAAAAAATGGACTCTTTGGGAATTTAAAACCCTACTCCCATCTGACCCCTTCCCATTTTTTTAGTCTTCCTCTACATATACAGGCCTGACAGATGAGCCTGATAATCCATGTGTAATCTGGCATTCAAAGTTCTCCATATTTTGATCTGAATTTAAATTTCTTTATCCTCATTACTCTTTAATTAGCTATATAAACCCTATATTTTAACCTAATTTCCAGGCTACCTACTTAAAACCGTTTTGTGTGTTTTCCAATTTGGATAGTCTATGCTTGTTTCTTTTCCCAGAAAAAATTTTCCACTTTTTCTCCTAAAATGATTCCTTTCAGAATCAGCTCAAGAGCAGGGACCCAGGATATAAATCAAACATGATTCAACAAGCATTTCCCAAGTGCCCATCACATGCAAAGCATTGAGTCTGGAAAACACAGCTAAGACACTGGGCTTACACTCATGGATCTTATTAAGAGCATATGCACAGATGTCCAATAAGTAAGACACATGACAACGTCACAGGGAAAACCCAAACGGAGCTTTGAGAGAAGCCCTTAAGGGCCACTGCTTATCTTCCACGATGTTTACTTGCCCTGATTGCCACTTACTGGTTGTATAGGGATCAGACTTATGGTGCCGTGGTGAAGGATGGTGTTGGATGACTTGCTGAGGCTTGGCTGGCTGTGGTGGTGGTGGCTGTTGCCCTGGAGGTGGGTGGGTCGGTTGCTGGGGAGGGGGGGGTGGCTGCTGGATATGGGGAGGAAATTGCATGGGCTGCATGTGCATGGGCCGTGGTGGGGGTTGGTGCTGCTGCTGCTGCTGCTGCAACTGTTGTTGCACAGAAGGATGGGCTGGAGGAGGTAGGGGAGGGGGAGGCTGGGATTGCACCTTCACAGAAGGGAGGAGGGGCGTGGATGGCTGCACCTTCTGTAGCTGTTGTAGGTATATCTGCATCTGCATGGGGGTAAGAGGAGGGGTAGGTGGCTCTTCATCCTCTAGCAGGACTTGGGGTGGCTGAGGCATGGGTGGCTGAGGGAGAAGGGGCTGCTGAGAGAGTGCAGGTGACACAGCTGGGGGGCGGGCTGGTTTGGGGGGCAGGGCAGCAGCTCGATTGCTAGGCCTTGATGGCTGCTGGGGCAGAGCATTGTGCAAAGCTGGAAGAAAGAAGCAAAAATTCAATTTCAGACAACACATAGCCACTAACACCTCCCATTTTCTCCCCAGCTGGTTAACAAACTTTACAGAACAGTAAGCTCTCACTAGCAATCTGGTTCTATGGGTTGCACCATTATAATAGGACCCCTTGGGAACCTTATTTCACCCTCCTCTCCACCCTCATTCTGCTTCATTGCTTACCTGGAGGAGAAACTACTGCATGCTGGTTGAGATGAGGTGGAGTGCTGTGCTCAGGAGGCTGGGGGAGGTGGGGAGGCAGCTCAGTTTGGGAGAGGTGTATGATTGGTTGGGCAAAGTGGGTGATGGGATCAAAGACACCCCCTGGGAGTGAGTGCTCAAGGACTGGCACCTGGGCAGGGATGAAGGGAGGTGGGGACGACTTTATTGGTGGGGCTGTCTGCTGAGGGATTGAGGGAGGGGCTGGGGGTGGTAAAGGTTGCTGTTGAGGTGGTGGTGGCTGCTGGGCTGGGGGCTGCTGTTGTGGCAGCTGGTTTGTTGGTGGGGGAGGCTGCTGCTGTGGCGCCTGCTGATGGTGGTGGTGGTGGTGCTAAAAAAAAAAAAAAAGATATAACAGGTAAAGATTTAAAGAGAGAATAGCTTAACTCAACCCAGTCCAGAATGGATTGTAGGACCTATCCTCCCTCAAAGGAAAGGAAGGAAGCACAGCAGTCCTCCTTCCAGAAATCTGAGAAAGGGTTTCTTGTCCACACAGCTGGGCCACCTGCACTTACTTACCTTCTTTGGTTCCCGCCCAGGATGCCCTTTCTTTTTGGATTTTGGTGCCATCTCTGTAAAGAAGAAAAGAAGACAAGGCTCTGGCTGAGGTAAAATCTGCCAGTATTGGCTTGGGGGCGGAGGGGGGGGGGGTGGCGTGGAGGAGAAGATAGGGATGGAGCATGTAACTTTAAGATAGTAGCCAAAGTGTCCAGTAAAAGTGTTGAGTCACTGGGTTTGAAAGAAAAAGCTGCTGGTAAGACTGAGGGCTTGAACACAGAAGGGCCAAGGACCATAGTCATTATCCTTACTAGGCCATCTAGAAGAGAGAGGGTGCTTGGATCACAGAGCTTCCAGAAAATCAGATGGGGAGATTTACTAAGGATTAAGGACACTGCTGCCACTGCCACCAGAGGAAAAAAAGGCTCCTTCCTCTTTCCCCACCCTCCTTCAGTTGGTCCCTTCAGTTCATGCTCCTCTTTTATGTCCATCCTTCCTTCCTTCCTCTCTTTCATTTCAACAAAGGCCCAGTAACTTAACAAAATGGGACACAGAGATAACAAAGAGACTCCCATCTTCTTTGCTCAGGCCTCATTCTTGAGCAGAGCCCAGTAGTCTCCACACAATATGTTCAGCCAATGTTTTCCCCCCATCTCCATCCCTAGTTTCTCTCCTATTTTCTGAGGACCAAAAATCCATGATGAAGGAAGCCTGTGCAGGGTTTTGTACCAAACTTTAACTGTGTCAAACCCAGTGAAGACCTCTGTCTTGGGGTCTTCGCCAAGATGCCACTGTCATCTATTTCCTTAGTCATGGGAGTCAGATAGCTACTTCTGAGGGGGCCTCATAAATCTAAATTTGGCAAGGGCAAGAAAGAAGCTGACAACCAGGAATACTAAGGCCTCCAAGTAAAAGTAGCCAGTTTCCCAGACCCATAGAGAAAAAAATGCGTCAGAGAATGGGGCAGCTGCTGAAACTGGGGAGTCATGTGATTTAAAAAAAAATCTTTGTGAAAGAATATCCTTACCCTCATCCCCAGTCACTGTTTCAGGCAACAGATCACTGGTACACACCATCCTGGTATAGTGGGAAAGTTTCCTATACTCCCGATAAGAGTGAATTGATGAGGACAAGTCTGGAATCCTAAAGATTGTTTTCCTCACTCAGTGAAACAAGCACCTTTCAAGAAGGGACTGCTTTAGTCATTGTATTTATATGCTGAGTGCAGAGCATAGTGTCTGGCAATCAATAAATATTTGTTAATCGATATGCCCTTTGATCTCAGTTGACCTCAGTGTGCCCAAACTTACACTGTTTTCTTCAAACTCATCTTCCTTATAAATGTTGGTGACAAGCCTACAAGGTCAATATTAGTGGGGTCAAACTCAAATAGAAATAAATGGATCCATGTGGGCTGCATACAGACTGTGTTATATTGTATTTTCATTTACTTTGTGAAATACTTCCCAGTTCCAGTTTAATCTAGTTCACTGGCACTCCAGGTAGAGTATGACATCTCTGGCCTATCCTATGAGCAGATGGTTGGGTCCAGAGGATTCTTGAGTCACCTCAGCAGTCCAGAGAGGGTCTTCTACTCCACACTAGGGATGCTGCTGATGGGAGGTGGGTCTAAGCAATGTTTATGAAGAAGACCACTGAATGTATCATTTGTGACAAGAGGGGAAAAAGTGATTAAAGAAAGAAAAAAAGGAGCAGAACAAGAATGGAATTGATCATAAGATTTAGAGAACTCTTAGTCTAAAACTTTTCATTTTATGGATGGGGAACCTACAACTACCTAAGGGGCTAAGCATGCCTTTCAGGGCTTGATCTCAAACTATTAAAAGGGCAGCTGTGTGACCCAGTCAGGTTGAAGTATCCACTGAACTAAAGTCAATCTGACAATCCCAGTCAAAGAAATTTAGTTTAACTAGTTTTTAAAAATAAGATGCATTAGAATTCTCATGAAATTAAGAAAAATAAGTTTATTTTAGCTAATACCACTTATCAGATTAATATTACAACCACATCAGACAAGTGGAAAGATAATTTTGTTTTTAAATGGCAACAGATGCTCATAAAGTCACTGGGAGGTAGGTAACCTTTCTCAAACCCAATAGCTATGCTGTGCATATTCCAACCATATTATATATTAAGTACAGAGCTCAAACAAATCATTTTTGGTGCTCTAGCCAAGGTGTGAAAATGGTGCATCCCTTATTAATGTTCATACATTAATGTTCACAAAAGCCTAGAGCTTTTTATTGTAGTACAACCAAAAAAGACACATGGGATTAAGTTTCTGGTATTATAAAAATTAACAGTAAATACTGTCTTGCTAGCTAGTGGCTAGCTAGCCTACCTTGCCTACTCCTAGTCCTAGAGCTAATCAAGAGGTCAGTAATCATGGTCCAATTCTACATCCACACATTTAAATTATTTCAACATATCACAAAGTCTGGATATTATTTTTCTAATAAATCTATTTTTAAAAGAATAAAACTAATATTTTTATTATTTTGTAATAAATTTTAGCTATAAATATTAAAAATTATTTTTTAAAAATATAAGTAAACTACTCCAAACTACTATACCACAAATAACTTGGAAATGGAGATGAATGCAGATAGTCAGCCCAGAATGGACTGGTAGTCCTAAAGGACAAAGCATTCTTTCTATATCTTGGGTTGCCAATTTGTCACTCAGTATTTCAGAGTTGTGATTTCATTGACATGAGTACTTTCTCCACCAATGCAGATAAATCACAGCCCCTTGGCAGATTGTCCTAATGAGTTGCTGTGCCTAGAAAATATTTACCACCTGGAAGTCAGGAAACTCTATAATCTGTTGTTGGGCATTAAAAAGTCTTTCTAAGATGGGAAGGGCATGGCAGGACCTTTGCTATCCTGGCGTGGGCTTTGAGAACCCAGGTTACGTGTATGCCGAAGTAAGGCATGGAGGAGTTTTGTGGAAGATCCCATTACCAGCTCTGAAATTCAGATGCTTAAAATGCCACCCACGAAGTCCCAGTGACAAACCAACAGAAATGGTCACTCTTATCCTTTAATAATCTCTATTTATTTAGGGCTCACTGTGGGTAGAACATCTGTGCTAGGTGCTGAGGATAAAACATGATTAAGTCTAGTAGGGGATAAGACACCAAAAAAAGGATATAAGATATCTTACAACAAAAAAAAATAAGGTCTTCCTGGGAACTTTATTAATATCTAAGAAAATCATGGAAAGGTTTGTGGAGCAGGAGGCATGTGAGTTGGGATTCAAACAGTAAAACAGAAGGAAAGGAGCCTCTTAAGACTAAGGGGAGGCAAGTATGGCAGAGAACTGGGCTGATAACTAACTGAGAAATAAAAGCAAAATTGAAGTTCTCTGGTCTTTTAAGTGCTTGATGTCTCATCATATGAGAGTAGTGACACAAAACAAGAAAAACAAAGACAAACAAAGAAGGATGTAACCGTGGGGCAAAGGGATAGGTTCAGAAAAGGGAGATAACAATGATGAGATAGAGCTAAGGTGAGAAAGGCTTTAGGAAGGAAGTAGAATTTGATATAAGGAATAGTGAGACGTTGAGATAGTTAAGATGAGGTCAAATTTGAAGGAGTTTTGGAAACCATTTCACTGAAAGGTCCTACTCCCATGTTTCAGGTAAACCCAATGGTTGTATAGTTAGAGTTTGTACATAAATAAGCATATACAAAACAAATACAAGTTAAATGCAAGAGAAGGGGAAAAGTACCACCAACTGAGGAATTAGGAAAAGCTTCATATATGAGGTGTTATGTGAACAGAATTTTAAAGGAAACAAGAATTCTATGATGTAGAAATGAGGAGGGAGTACATGTACACACACACACACACACATCAGACACTGGGGACAAGCATACAAAGAGATTGGAGTATCATGTATGAGAGGTAGCTAGACCACAAAGTATAGAGTCTTGAGCTTGGGTAGGAAAAAAAAAAAACCCAAAATGTCTTTGTAAGTAAAAAATGTGACAATCACTCCCCAAAAGAATCAAAGATTTATGTCTGCCCTATTCTGAATTCTATGTTGTCTGAACCTATCATCCGTCCCTTTGCCCCACAGTTACATTCTGCTTTGCTTGTGTTTGTTTTTCTTGTTTTGTGTCACTGCTCTACCTTTCCAATGAGATAACTTCTTAAAGATCAGAGAACTTCTTCTATTTTGCTTTTATCTCCCTCAATTTCCAGCCTAGTGCTCTGCATAGCCTGGCACTTCCTTTCTTTTCCAACCCATTCCTCTATAGCGGATGGTGGGCCAACACACCTGGCTCTGATCCCCCTAGACCTAAGATGCTCTTTTCCCTCTTGTCCAACATTTACATTCCTACCACCCATCCTTTGAATGCCATCTGTTCCACAAACTCTTCCATGATTTTCTTAGATATTAATAAGGATTCCAGGCAGACCTTATGAGGTCAAGTAGAGAGAAGTAAGGAGAAAGACAGGGACAGAGATGCTGTGGAGGTAGAAATGACAAAATCTGGCAAATGAATGTATACTGAGGGAATTGAGTGAACCATATTGACTCCATCTTGTGACTCAATTCTGGAGCTAGCTCAGTTCCCTTTCTATTCAATGGGGGGTCTAGTCCAACTTCCGGCTTGTGAGAAAACTTTATTAAACTGTGGAAATTGTGAGAAAACTTTATTGCACTCTTTGAACCTAGCTTTGCCTGGCTGGGAAGCCAGACCACCTCTTAACTGCTACTTAGAGATCCTTACCTAAGGACCTAGATCATGAGACCTCAGACCCAAAAACTGATGCAAGGAATTTTCTTACAACTATACATCTCAAGCAACCCATATGTCTTATCTGAAAATTGGCCCTGTACTAGTCAATCAGTTTTTGTTTTCATGTTCCTTGGACTGTATATAGACACTTGGGGGAAATGGGAAACATCTTTTTCTGATTTCAGGGAATTGTAGCTGTTCACTCTCTCCCTCCCAACTTGGAAAGTCCCTAATCTTTCCTTGAATTAGAAATCAGATTTCCTAATTTTGTATCCTAATTGTTTTCTTTTAGTTAATTGGTCTTATCTGAATAATTGTTTTTAATGTATTAAAGTCCGTCTCTTTCTGTATTTGGGGGCCAGTGCCAAAGTTAAGGAAGGCCTAGAAGCTGTTATGCCATTGGCATGCATTGCTCAATAAACTAAGTATGCTTGGAAGCCCAGACCTTTGATTCCTCAGTCATTTCATCTTTTACCCACCACAATAAATGGGGCGAGAGTAATGAGTTAAGGATACTAATGAGGTTTAAACCTGGGTGACTCGAAGGATAATGCGAACCTTGAAAGGAATAAGATGGGTTTGTGGGAAAAGATTACAGGATCATAGAATGTGAGTTGAACAGTGGCCAACTATCTTATCTAGTTTAGGAGTTCTTAACCTAGGGTCTGTGAACTTAAAAAGAAATATTGTGAGGTTATAATTGTATTTCAAAATAATTAATTTCCTTTATAATCCTATGAATTTGAGGAGACAACAGGTTTTAGACTAACAAAGGTATCAAGAACACAAAAAATGTTATAAATCACTGAGCTGGTCTAATCCCCACATGAAAGAGATCCTACCAAGTGCCTACCTTGTGCCAGGCACCATGCTAAATACTGGGGATACAAAAAAAAAAGGGGGGGGGGAGTCAGTTCCCACTCTAAATCAGCTCACAGTCTAATGAAGGAAGTGTGGGATGGAAGCAGGGGGAGACAACATGTAAACAAATGTATAAACAAGCTCTATACAGGATAAATTGGGGGGTAGTCTCAGAGCAAAGACACTAAGATCAAGAAGGACTAGGAAAGGTTTCTTACAGAAGATAGGACCCAAGAAGTGGTTGTGCAACATCTACTTGAACATGCCTGCTCCACATTTGGACAGCTCTTAACTGTTACAAACTTCTTCCTGACATCAAATCTAAATTACTCTCTTTGCTACTTCCACCTACCAAACTCTCTCAGGTCAAACAGAACAAATTTAATCTCCCTCACGTAACATTCCTCCAAAGATGTGGGGGCAAATTTCATGCTCTTTCTGAGCTTGTTTTTCTCCAAGCCAGTTGTGCCCACTTGCTTTAACCTATCTTCAAATAACATGGTCATTTCAATTTATCAATATCCCTCTTCAACCATGATGCCTAGAACTGAGTAATACTGCAGAAGAGGCTTAACCAGAGCACAGTGAGACTATCACCTTCCTATTTCTGGGAGTTATGCTCCTTCTAAGGAAGCCCAAGACTGCAATGGCTTTTCTGGCTACTTTATTAAGCTTGTGGTCAACTAAAACCTCCAGATCTTTTTCAGAATGGCTTTCTCATTTTATACTTGTGAAGGTGGTTTTTCCTATCCAAGACTACATTTATCCCTATGGAATTTTATCTTATTAGATTTAAACTAATGCTCCAGCCTGTCAAGACCCTTTTGGATAATGACTGTCATTTGTCATCTCTCCCAGTTTTATATCATCTGCAAATCTGATATGCATACATTTTATCCCCCTCTTTATCCGCAGAGTCCCTGAGGAAATTCCATTGGAGACTTCCTGCCATGTGAACACTGAACAATTTACAACTACTCCTGGGAGTATAGCCACACAACAATTCTGAATCTGGCTAAGCAATATTTTTCCATCTTTGTCACAAGAATGGTATTAGATACTTTACCTAAAGTTTGGCTAAAACCTAGGTATGCTACATCCAAGGCGCTCCCTTTATCTACTAGTTTAGCAATCCTGTCAAAAAAGAATGTGAAGTTATTCTGTGGCATGACCTGTGATTGAAGAAATCATGTTGATTAACTGTAATTATTACTTTCATTTCTAGCTGTTCACTAACCATCTCTTTAATGACTCATTTAAAAAATTTTCCCCCAGGAATCTAAAATTAAGTTCACTGGCCTAGAGTCTGCAGATTGTTTTATTCTCTCTTTAAAAACCAGGACACTATTTGCCCTTCTGCAATCCTGCGGTACCACTGTTTTTTTTTGTTTTTGGTACCACTGTTTTTCGTGACCTTTCAGATAGTAACCACAGTGGTTCAGCAATCACATTTGCCAGTTTTTTTCAGAACCTGAGGGTGTAGTTCACCTGGGCCAGTTGACCTGACTTCATTGAAGGGAGGTAGGTGCTCTCCTACTTATCTGGGGCATCAGTTCCCTGTTAGTCATTTCAATTTTTAAATTTCCAGTGTAAAAATTATTCTTTTTGGGGGTAAGAAACAGAATCAAAATAAGAATTGAACAGCTGCCTTATCTACCTCAAGACAAAGACATTTTGTATATTGTTTGAGATATTTATGGAACATCTAATAGGTAGCTGAGGATGTACAACTGGAGCTAAGGAGAAAAACGAAGGTTGCACATATGGAAATGGGAATCATCTGCATAGAGATAATTAATCACAGAAGCTTATGAAGTCACCACTGTGAGTGAGTTTAGGGAGAAAACAAGGAACCCAGACAGAGCCTTGGGGAGTACCCACAGTGAGGGAGATGTAATATGGATGATGCTCCAGTAAAGGAGCCTAAAGAACAACAGTCTTTCAGGTAAGAGAATTGAGTTGTCTAATGAAAACTCAAAGAGAAACTGTCTTGGAATAAAAGTTCATTAACAATGTCAAATGCTATGAAGGTCAAGAAGAATGAGAACTGAGAAAAGGACATAAAATTTGCCAACTGAGAGATAAGGTTAACAACCAAAATGCAAAGGATTGAGAAACAAATGAGAGAGGAGGAAGTGGAGGCAATGGTGAAGACTCTCCCTTTTCTGGAAGCAAAGGCATACTTACCAAATCTGTGAATGAAAAAAAGTCAAGGGAATATATCCCTATTTACAATCATTTTACTAGGCAGGAACCAAGATCATAATTAACCTAAAAAAAAACATGGGAAGAGGGAGACAACCCAATAACAAAGCACATGAAAAAAGATTCATGGTTTTAGTTGAGCACAATGTGAGTATAAACCAATGGCATGTAACATGAGTGCTTAAAAAAAGAGGTACATTTAAGTAGCCTTAAGAGAACTACAGGGGCTAGATCAAAGGAAACAGTCCAGTACAAACCTGAAGTAAGTTGTATGCTTACTTCTGGGTACTTCTTGTTTTAAGAGAGAAAATGAATAAACTAGAACTTGCCCAGGCAAGAGTCACCAATGTCAGAGGAAGGAAGTTGAAGAATAACTGAAGAACATAATAGCTATCATTAAATATATGAAGGGTTGTCATGTGGAAAGGAAGAAGACTTTTTTTTGTTTTGCTCAGCTTTTAAGTTCTGTGATTCTCTCCAGTAGTCAACAGGGAGGCACCAGAGGTTTCTTGGCTAAGAGGAAAACATGGGGTTTTGTAACCCTAGTATATAAGGCTGTCTACAATCTGGCTCTAATTTACCTTCTTCTGTCTAATCTACTGTTGTTCCCTTATTTAAACTCTTTAGTCTCACCAGCCAATTCCAATTCAGACATATTTTTTTTTTTAGTCTAGAAGCAGTACATAGATAGGATAGATCAGAAAGAGAAGAAAAGGCTGGGAGACTGGTGAGGTTATTCCAGTAATCTAATATCGTGATGGTGGTAGGAAAGGAAAAGACAGGATAGATATTGAAGACATTATAAGAGGCAATATGGAGGGATGAAAGCTAGATGCTCCGTGTTATAGCTAAATAATCAACAGCGTTTAAGACTGGCCTAGGTAAGGAATGCAGAATTGAAAGTTACTTCTCCCCTTAAGAGAAATTACTGAACAATATAATACAATGACTACAACAACACAAATGAGGCAGGGTTTCTGTATAGAATATTTCTGCTTATCTTTTTCTATGTCACAAGGGAGAGCACAATCTGGAGGATGGTAGTATTGGGACAGGACTGATGTAAAGAAAAAAGACACCAAAAATATATTTTAAAAAATATACCAGTTTTTTTTTTGTGACATCTTTTTCCCATTAGCAGATATAATCTTTATCCCATCATAATACTATAATTCCATGATAATATATTTTTTTAAATGTAATTTATTTATTTAACATATTTGGTTTTCAGCATTGATTTTCACAACAGTTTGAATTACAAATTTTCTCCCCATTTCTACCCTCCCCCCCACTCCAAGATGGCTTATATTCTGGTTGCCCTGTTCCCCAGTCAGCCCTCCCCTCTATCACCCCCCTCCCCTCTCATCCCCTTTTCCCTTCCTTTCTTGTAGGGCAAGATAAATTTCTACGCCCCATTGCCTGTGTATCTTATTTTTTAGTTGTATACAAAAACATTTTTTGTTTTTGAACATCTGATTTTAAAACTTTGAGTTCCAAATTCTCTTCCCTCTTCCCTTCCCACCCACCCTAAGAAGTTGAGCAATTCAACCTAGGCCACACATGTATTATTATGTATAACCCTTCCACAATACTCATGTTGTGAAAGGCTAACTACATTTTGCTCCTTCCCAACCCATCCCGCTTTATTGAATTTTCTCCCTTGACCCTGTCCCCTTTCCAAAGTGTTTGTTTTGATTACCTCCACCCCCATCTGCCCTCCCCTCCATCATCCCCCCACCTTTTATTTTATTTTTTTTTATCTTCCTCCCTCTTCTTTCCTGTGGGGTAAGATACCCAACTGAGTATGTATGGTATTCCCCCTCAGGCCAAATCTGATGAGACCAAGGTTCACTCATTCCCCCCTCACCTGCCCTCTCCCCTCCTCCCATAGAACTGCTTCCTCTTGCCACCTTTATGCGAGATAATCCACCCCATTCTATCTCTCCCTATCTCCCTCTCTCAGTATGTTACTCTCTCATCCCTTAATTTCATTTTATTTCTTTTAGATATCTTCCCTTCATCTTCAACTCACCCTGTGTCTGCTCTCTCTCTTTTACATATATATATATACATACATACATACATAAAAACACATATATACATACACATACATACATATACACATAGATATATACATAACAACACATTCACTTATATATATACATAAACATATATATATATATGCATATTCCCTTCAACTACCCTAATACTGAGGTCTCATGAATCATACTCATCATCTTTCCATGTAGGAATGTAAACAAAACAGTTCAACTTTAGTAAGTCCCTTGCAATTTCCGTTTCTTGATTACCTTTTCATGCTTCTCTTGATTCCTGTGTTTGAAAGTCAAATTTTCTATTCAGTTCTGGTCTTTTCACTGAGAAAGCTTGAAAGTCCTCTATTTTATTGAAACTCCATATTTTGCCTTGGAACATGATACTCAGTTTTGCTGGGTAGGTGATTCTAGGTTTTAATCCTAGCTCCATTGACCTCCGGAATATCGCATTCCAAGCCCTTCGATCTCTTAATGTAGAAGCTGCCAGATCTTGGGTTATTCTGATTGGGTTTCCACAATACTCAAATTGTTTCTTTCTGGCTGCTTGCAGTATTTTCTCCTTGATCTGGGAGCTCTGGAATTTGGCAACAATATTCCTAGGAGATTTCTTTTTTGGATCTATTTGAGGAGGCGATCGATGGATTCTTTCAATTTCTATTTTGCCCTGTGGCTCTAGAATATCAGGGCAGTTCTCCTTGATAATTTCCTGAAAGATGGTATCTAGGTTCTTTTTTTGATCATGGCTTTCAGGTAGTCCAATAATTTTTAAATTATCTCTCCTGGATCTATTTTCCAGGTCAGTGGTTTTTCCAAGGAGATATTTCACATTGTCTTCCATTTTTTCATTCCTCTGGTTCTGTTTTATAATATCCTGATTTCTCATCAAGTCACTAGCTTCCACTTGCTCCAATCTAATTTTTAAAGTAGTATTTTCTTCAGTGGTCTTTTGGACCTCCTTTTCCATTTGGCTAATTCTGCCTTTCAAGGCATTCTTCTCCTCATTGGCTTTTTGGAGCTCTTTTGCCATTTGAGTTAGTCTGTTTTTTAAGGTGTTGTTTTCTTCAGCGTATTTTTTTGGGTCTCCTTTAGCAAGTCATTGACTTGTTTTTCATGGTTTTCTCTCATCCTTCTCATTTCTCTTCCCAATTTTTCCTCTACTTCTCTAACTTGCTTTTCCAAATCCTTTTTGAGTTCTTCTATGGCCTGGGGCCAGTTCATGTTTTTCTTGGAGGCTTTGGTTGTAGGCTCTATGACTTTGTTGTCTTCTTTAGGCTGTATGTTTTGGTCTTCTTTGTCACCAAAGAAAGAATCCAAAGTCTGAGACTGAATCTGGGCGCGTTTTCGCTGCCTGGCTATATTCCCAACCAACTAACTTGACCCTTGAGTTTTTCAGTGGGGTATGACTGCTTGTAGACTAACGAGTTCTATGTTCTACGTTTGGGGGGGAGGTGCCAGCTCTGTCAGAGCCGCACTCCTCCTTCCCCAATGACCCCCAGTCCAGGCTGGGCTTAGATCTTCAGCAGGCTGTTGCACTCCTGCTCTGATCCGCCACTTAATTCCTCCCACCAGGTGGGCCTGGAGCCGGAAGTAACAACAGCTGTAGCTGCCCCACCTCCGAACAGCGAACTCCTCGCAGCTTTTCCCACTAACCTTCTCCACAGTCTTTGGTGTTTGTGGGTCGAGGGGTCTGGTAACTGCCGCAGCTCACATATTCAGGGCGCTAGGGCCCCCTGCGCCCGGCTTCTGGTCTGGATCGTCCACGCCGCTCAGGCTGGGCTCTGCTCCACTCCGTTCCCAGCTCCCAGCTCCGTGTGGAATAGACCTCACCCAGAGACCATCCAGGCTGTCCTGGGCTGGAGCCCTGCTTCCCTTTGCTGTTCTGTGGGTTCTGCCGTTCTAGAATTGGTTCAGAGCCATTTTTATAGGTTTTTGGAGGGACTCGGATACGGAGCTCACTCTAGTCCGTGCTTACCAGCCGCCATCTTGGCTCCGCCCCCATGATAATATATTTTAACTTTAACATTAAAAACTTCAGATTACTTTAAAATTCAGTTCTCACCAGGATCAAAACAAAGTAATACTGTGTGAGCTACAAAATTAAGTGGGTTAAAAAGAGTACTGCAACGGGATTCAGGAAATATGAGTTCTAGTCTAACTGGACACTAATTAGGCCACTTCGTTAAGGGATGCAGTGTAAAGGGTTATATTGTCAGACGTGGGCTGGCATATATAACCTGTGAGGCCCCTTCCAACTCATATTATCCTCCTGAGATTTCAGTACTATCACCTGTAAGTAAGGAGATGAAGTACATGATTTGGGAAGGATTTAGAAAGCTAAATATTTTACGATTCTAATAATACAAAAATAAGAGACCAGGGCTTCTATTCCGTATCTTAGTTTTCCATTCACTGAGGTTAATACATATAACTAATAAACTTGGATTTTAACTCTAATAAAAATAATAATCTCACATTTGTATGATGCCCTATGGCCTAAAAAATGCCTTTCATCTCATCTAATCCAGTTGATGACCACATCAGAAACAAAAGAAGCAAAAAAGGGGAGTCATTTAAAGGTGCCTAAAGCAAATGTTCTTAACCTTTCTTTTGTGTCACAGAACCTTTTGGCAGTCTGATAAAGCCCAGCAACTCCCTTTTCAGAATAATTTTTAAATGTAAAAAATACAAAATTATTAAGAAAACCGATTAAACTGAAATATGTTTATTAAACAAAACAAGTTCATGTATTCTAGGGTAAGAACCACTGGCCTAGAGTCTTACTGTGGAATAGAAACCTGTCTGAGCTCTACTATACTTATGATTTATTAGATGAAAGGGAGAGATTAACTGAGTCAAATGTAGACTGGTAATGAGAAAGGGCTAAGACACCTAGGGTAAATGAGAGACAACTAACTTGATGGTGTTTCTTACCAAAAAGGGTCAGTGATGATTTCAGTAGCTACTCTCAACTGGCACCTGAGTCTTGGTTTAGTATAAACTGACTTTGTTGTTTATAATCCTCACTTTGCAATTACCCCTCACCCTACATTATTCCCACACAACAGCCTGCCCTCCTTCAGTAATGTATTTTATGACAACTCTAATTTTCTCTCAAATGTTATGGTCCAAATGATGTAGCCACCCATTCCACTGGGCTAAACAGTTATTTGTCCATACCACTTAACTACACACTGCTATTTAACTCTTCATGTTTTTATATCTTAAGTTCTAAAATATATTGTAAATTTCTGGAGATGAGGACTATGTATTTATCTTCATTTCATGTAAATACAATTAACATTTATTAAGTGTTTCTTACGTCTAAGACATTGTGTTGAGGGTAACAAAGGTGGCTTACGACAAAAGCTCTATTCTGCAGACATACACAGTCTAGTGGGAGAGAAGTTACGTAAAGGACTATAACACAAGGGAGAATGGACTAAATGCAAAGGAGAAGTCATTATCACTTTTCGGGCCCAGGGCTATGGTAGGCACTCCAATATTTAGTGAATGAATAAAATGTAAGGTGGCACAAAGAGCAGATTAGAAATCTCTCGCCCAATAAACCCTTGGCAGAAAAACTGGGCTTCCCAAATGGTGGGAGAGAGAGAGAGGAGTAGAGATGCAGAACTAAGTGGGCTATGCAGATTATTAGACACTGCTGGAAAGGGATGATAGAAACTATGAAAGGCTATTTCCTAAAAGAAAACGGAAACATAACGGTACTGAAAGTAAACAAATTCACTAGCTACTGTAGTTTTTTATTCCTAGTTCTATGGGAATCTTTAAGGCATAAACCAGAGTAGCAATGGGAAAATATTCTACTCAGGCAAAAGGGCAAGATGAAAATAGTCTATTTAGAAGATGGATTAAAAACAGAATTTAGGGTGCTTTCAGCAGTGTTACCAATCCATGCTGGGGATATACAACATGATACCTGAAAACTAGAAAAATTAGCACAAAATACTAGGGGAGAAGCAACATCAAAACCATAACATTCAGGCTATGGGGTGACAGAAGCCAAGTTCCTATTCAACAATCAGATCAGTTTGAGGGGATCCATTACATGCAACACAGGGAAAGAGAAGCTCACCTACTAGAATTATCTGAGGCATTCAACACTGAGAAGATGAACAAATTGTCTGGTGTGCCATTACTTAAAAGGAAATGGCAATTTTAATGAAGCACTGGTGCTTCGAGAACTTGAGGAATGAGGAAGTGTAGAATGAGGCTTGATTACAAAAGACTAGGCTACATAAACATGGATTTCTGTAGGTAAGTCTAGTGGATACATTTTTCAGAACAAGAAAAAAAGCTGCTCCTGGCAAATGGGAGACAAGGCTGCATGGCAGACCTTTACAGAAATATTTTGTCAGTGCCACTGGGAAATTAACCTTCCTGATGCTAAAAGAAGGCAATGCTTTAAAGACCAAATGATGGCAAACACTAAAGTGCACAGGAAATGGGGCTAAAAACAGGATCCCAAGAGCACTGAAATGCATCATTTCATAGCACACATACAAAAACAGACCCTTTCACATGAATGAGGCATTTAAAGTTTTCCCATCAGATGCTAGATTCAAGACCATAAAAGGGTTGATATTTATTTTTAGAGGGAAAATGTCTTGTGGACTCAAAAGTAGGAAGTGGATCCCTTTGGTTGAAATTGACAGCCTTCCTCCTAAAAGAATTCATTTTTAAATGGAAACCAAGAAGAGGAAGTTATTATCCAAATAATTTATCATATTTTAAAGTAAATAAAAACAACAAAATTTATCCACAGAAGTGTAAACATTACAGCATGGCATGAAAAGAGATGACAGAACATTGGTCTTTTAAACACCAATTACATAGGAGGTAGAGAAAAAAGAGGTCTACTTTACCTACTATTTCAGGATCAAAGCTAATGTGGTATAGTAGCAATAAGCATTTAACTATGAGTCAGAAAACCTGGTCTCTTTTCACCTAATATACTATACAAGCCTGGACAAATTATAGATAGAAGGGACCTTAGAGACCATCTCATACAATGGGAAGGGGAAGGGCAATGGCTCTGGAGGTAGAATTTATGAGTTCAAATCCTGCCTGTGACATTATTTTTGTAACCTTGGACAATAAACTTAACTTCCCTGAGTCTTGGTTTCCTCATGTGTAAAAAAAGGAAAGGGCTGGATTCAATGTCTCAGAGATCCCTTTCAGCTATAGATTTATGGTCTAGCTCAACCCATTTCATTTCTGAAAATGGGCAAGTGGAGTTCATAAAGATGAAGTTGCTTGCTCACAGCACTAGTTAGAGACAGAGCTAGTATTCAACACTACTTTAGTTCAGTATGTTTTCTATCATATACTAGAAACAGCAAAGGAACAAGAAATAGTAAAACTGGATTTGGATCCTCATTGTGACGCTGCAGCAGTCACTTCTTCTGGGCCTGTTAAACAGGAAGAATTCTGCTCTAAATCCTCTGAGCCTATGACTACACTAGACAAGCTATTTCCCTTCTCATAGCCATACCCTGCTCATCTCCCAAGGTGATGGTGGATCCAATGAGAAAGTATGTATTTCATCAAATCTGAAGACTCCAGAAACTAGTCCTACTAGGCCATTTTCACACACTTGATCCCTGAACAAGAGTGTCTTCTACAACACTACTGTAAAACACTGTTGATAAGCAGTCACTGTTGATAAGCAGTTTAAGACTTCTAGTAAGAAAGAAACCTGCTATAAATGCCCTGAGGTGATCCATTTCACTTCCAAGTAGAGCTCTAATTTTAGAAGGGCTTCTCTGGCATTGAGCCTAAATCTTTCCTTGGCAGTTCTCTACCCATTGTTCCTAATACTGTCACCTTGGGAGCCAAGTAAAGGTAAGTGTAATCACTCTTTAAAATCGGGTGGTTTTTTTTTTTACATTGAGATCACTTTCCACTGACAGTATTACTACCCTACCCTTAGAACCCTCCTTTGTATCAAGAAAGTACCACTAAAAACAAACCAACAAATGGGCCATAATTCAGCTATTTAAGTCTTTCCAAGTCTCTTTTACTTCAACTGATTGTCACATGATCAAGGCCAGCTTAACAGCCCTTTTCTGATACTATCAAATTTATCAATGTTGTTCCTTAGAAGTTATATTAAGAATTTAAAACTGAGACTATCATGCTTCCAAATACCATGCTTCTTTTATAAAGAAGCCTAAGATTACACTGGCAACTAGATGGAATATTATGGACTAAATCTTTTGCCTCCCAAGTAAGGGCAGTTGGGTAGAACAGTGGATAGAGTAATGAGCCTGGAGTTAGGAAGACTCATCTTCCTGAGTTCAAATCTGGTCTCAGACACTTACCATCTGTGTGACTCTGGGCAAGTCACTTAAATGAGCTGGAGAAGGAAATGACAAAGCTCTCCAGTAACTCTGCCAAGAAACTCAAATGTGGTCACTAAAAGTTGGACATGACTCAACAAGAAGATTACATTAGCTTTTTTTGCACACATTGCCGACTTTTTTTTTTTAAATGTACACTACTGATCTGTATTAAATATGCAGTCCACTAAAACTCTCAAGATCTTTGTCAAATAAACTGCTACCTAGGATATGGGTACCTAATCTTTCTCGTGTTTATTTTTTAAACTGCTTCATAAAACTTTATATTGAACATTAAGCAAATGAACTTGCTTTGTAACAGGTGCACATCTAACTCCATGCTTTAGATACCAAATCTAGTAGGTGTGCATCAATTTTAATTTCATTATAATATGCACTTACATTAATGAATGACAAATTAATTATGACTATTTTCAGATATATTAAAAGCAAAGATGTAAAGAAGTAAATTTAGACTTTTAAGGAAAAATTTCTTAATGATATTAGAATGAGACAAAAGTGGATGGGCTGCCTCAAAAGGTAGTAAGGTCCCCCTTAAAAACCAAGGTTGATGTTGTAGAAAGAATCCTTGCTTAAGAGTTGATTAGGCTACAAAAAGCTATTAAAGTATGCATACTCTTTGACCCAGCAATACTGCTGCTAGGTCTATAATCCAAAAAGATCAAAGAAAGAGGAAAAGGATCTGTATATACAATACTACTTTTAACAACTTTTCTTGTGGTGGCAAAGAATTGGAAACTGAGGGAATGCCTATCACTGGTGAAAGGCTGAACAAGTTATGGTGTTACAGAATACCAATGTGCTGGAAGGAATGATGAAAACTGAAGTAAGCAAAACCAGGAGAACAATTTATACAATAACAACAACACTGTAAGGATAATCAACTTTGAAAGACTTAGGAACTCTGATCAACACAATGACCAATCACAATTCCAAAGGACTCATAGTGAAACAAACTATCCATCTCCAGGTAAAGGGCTGACAGAGTGAAGATGGAAGCTTATTTTCTTGTCTATCTTTCAGGCATGGATAAGGTGAAAATTTGTTTTACATGACTATACATACTTGTAATGGTTCCCTCTCCCCGCTTCTCAATGAGCAAGGCAGGCGGAGAAGAAAAATAAAAGTGAATTAAAAATTGAGTACCGTTGTAACGTTTATTATATTTTGCCAAATTGCTTTCCAACAATATTTTACTAGTTTGCAATTCCATCTGTATTGAATAGTTTAACTTCTCCACCATTTCTCCAGGGTTAATTTTAACAGGACGATTTGAAGCATCCCTAAGAGAATGAGAATTAAGAAGGCAAAGCTAATACTGGAATTTAAGAGGTCAGAGTTTGGCTGCCTATTGCCTCCAGGTGATAACATCATTGCAAAATATGGAGTGGGGAGGGAGATAATGGGTAGAATCCAGAGTTTTCCGCGAAGCTCCCTCATCAAGAACCTCTGCTGTGAATGTCTGAAGGCCAGTATGGCAAGATCAAATAAAGACAACTCATCTTCAAATGGAGAAAAGTGGTAGGGATAAGCTTTTTTTAGAAGGCACACATTAATCTACAAGATCACTTCACACTGAGGAACAGGTAGTGAACCTATAATGAAAAATAAGCAAGAGAGAAATGGTATAGAAAATTCCATAGGATCAAAAGAATTTCCAGAGCAGGTCAGATTCATGTGTTATACTTGAAAGAAGTAGCAAGGGATATGTAGAACATTATAGTTACAGTTGACCTGTAAATCAAAAGACGCGTGTTTTGGTTTCCCCTTAATAAGTGGTCATGGATCATTTCAGTTTGAGTATATTTATATTTCTGTTTATACAATCTCAATAAATTTCTTATGTTTAGTTCTCAATGAAGATACTTATACTTCTTTTTCCTGGTAACTATCTTGAAAAACTATCATCTACTTGATTTATTCCCAAGTCTCTATCTTTAGCTCTAACCTCTCTCTAAACTTACATTTTTAAGTACTTATTGGCCATTTCCTCTTGTATATCCTCTGCAAATATATTAGCTTAATAAAGCCTCATTCTCCACCACCAAATTGCTGTTGCAACCTCTCTAGTATCAACCACTCTGCTGGATTATCTGTTATCAGTATATCCTTGATGGCTGCCTTATTAATTTTTCTAATAAAGAAAACAAACTACATCATTACTTTATTTAAAGGCCTTCAATTAGAGGCACTACGGTATACTGGAAAAGACCTGGTTTAAGTCCTTGCTTTCCTACATACTATCTGTGTGACTGTCCAAATCACATAATCACTACACAGGAATATTCACAATTATCATCAATGTTGTGACTACTGCCTTGCTGCTACATCTCTGGAGCTCAGTTTCCTTCTGTGCTAAAGGACAGGACTTTTGCTCCCTAGACATGGAAGATCCTTCCACTTACAAATGGAGTCAGTCTGTGTCCGATGAAATCCTACTGATCCTTTGAGGCTCAGTTCAAATGCCATGTCTTCCATGATGGTCTCATCCACATCCTCAGCAAGCAACAACCTAGTCTCCCTTCAATTTTGCGTATTAGTTCTCAAACTATCAGCAGAGGATAGTATATTTTATTCTATATTATTCTATGTATGTTTCCCCTATTTCTAAGTTGCATGGAGGCTTAGCATGTACTTTAATTGACTTTTATTTCCATTAATATATACCACAGCTCTTTTGGGTCATGAGACCAACTAGATGGCAGATGAGATAGCTCCAGTCCTCATTAACTTTCACACTGCCTGCCTGCCCAGCTCCCTCCTCTTTGGGCAATTACAGAGGAAAAGGGCAACGGAGGGGCACAAAGCGGGGAGAGATGGAGAGAGAAACACAAACACAAGAATAAACCATGATAAGGTAAAATCTTGATGAATTTACAATGCAAACTACAATGCAAACACTCAGGATACCTTCCCTGCCAGCCTTCTTGTTAATAGCAGGAAGTGTACTGATCTCTGTGTTCATCCCTGGGGCCGATACTAGAACCCTCTTCTGTTTCAGAGCCTTTGCTAGCACACTTCATTCCATAACATGTCCCAAGTCACAAGCAGACAAATAGAGAGGATGCTAAAATTAGAAGGATGAGTGTGTTAAACCCTCAAAGAGATTATAAAGCTTATCAAAAATCTATAAGGCAAAGGAAAGAGAACCAATAGCTCCAAAAGCACAAAATCCTATGGAACCCCAAGATAGCATGGAAGAAATTACAGAATGCTTCCAAAGAGAAAGAAAATCCATAAAAGAAGAAATTAAGAATATATGTCAAAAGTTATAGTTCTACTATGTCCAAATACTATAAAATCATGTTTACCTTTTGACCAACCAATACCACTACTAAGTCTGTCTTCGAAAGAGATAAAAAATGAAAATGAAAACGACCTACAAAAGTATTTACAGCAGATCTTTTAATGGAGGCGAAGATTGGAAATTGAGAGCACGTCTATCAAGTGGGGAATGGCTGTACAAATTGTTGGATATGACTGTGATGGAATACTATTGTGCTGTAAGAGATGACAATCAGGATGCTCTCAGAAAAACCTGGAAACACTTTCATGAAGTGATGAAAAGTGAAATAAGCAGAACCTGTACAAAATTCAAAGTAATCATGAGCAGGAAGAGGATGTGACTGTTCCTCTAGCTGTTCCTTGGAGAACAATGTATATACAACAACAGCAATATTGCAGCGGCGATCAACTGTGAATGATTCAGCTATTCTCGGCAATACAATGACCCAAGATAATTCTGAAGCACTTATGAAACATGCTACCATCTCCTGAGAAAGAACTGATGGAGGCTGAATGCAGACTGAAGTATACCTTTTCTTTTTCTTTCAAAATACAACTAACATGGACATATGATTTGTATGACTGCACATGTATAACCTATATCAAGTTGCTTGCCCTCTTAATGAGGGGGAGGAAGAAAATTTGGAACTCAAAACATCTTTCTGAAAGTGAATGTTAAAAATTATTTTTACATATAATTGGAGGTAAAATAAAATATTAAATTCATTAAAAACACTCCTCCACAAAAAGTTATAGTTCTCAATGTAGAAAAAACTCCCCCACAAAAAGTTATAGTTCTCAATGTAGAAAAAACAACACCCCTCCCCCCAAACAACTTAATTGCAGAGTAGGAAAAAAAATGAATCCATGAGAGAGAGTTTCTCCAAAGAAACAAACAGATTTGAAATGCAAAAATACTGAAGTGAAGTGAAATTTGGCAGAAGGGAGGCAGAAGGCAATGGTGTTAAAATAATACGTTTGTTTTCACTCTTCTTTGTATCTTCAGTGCTTAGCACAATTCCTAGGACATACTAAACATTTAAATTCTTGCTGAATGACTGGGGAAAGAATACATGCAGAAAGAAATGCTTCTGAGGAGATGACCAAATGGCAGGTTTAAATGTGGAAGATTTATGGGAGACAACATTCTCCAAGAGAGTACTGTTCCTCCATGGGCAATATTCTGTCCTAGGAGAAGGGATATCTGAACTTCTAGGGCAGCAGATACTCAGAAATTTAAGTACATCCGCAAAGGAGAGTAAGGAAAATGACAGGGAGGACAGACACAGATCCAAAAAGGAAAGTGTGAGGTTAATGGGAAGAACAATGATTATGAGAAAAGTAGAACTGGATGGAACAATTTTAAAAAAGGGCATTCCTTTGTTCATGAATTGAAAGTTTTTACAGCATACACCACAAGAGAAAAAGCAAACTATGGGGCAAGATCTATCCAGGGAACAATACATAAATGGGTTAGAAGAGGGAGCTAAAATCTATTACTTAAGAAGCTTTAAGTCCATGAGGTAAACAAAGAGATTAAAGAGGGAATAGATAAGATAATAAAACTGCAAAATATAAAGTAAAGGGAAACAAGAAAAAGAACAAGGAAATTCTTCTTAGGAAAAAAAAAGCAGAAAAAAAAACCTAAGAAAACTAATGGCAGGAAAGAGGATAGGAGATTTTGAATCAGCCACTTAATTGAGAGGAGAAAAAAGGGAGAAAAAACAGAAAGAAAAATAAATAAGTGGCAGAGCACACCACCACCTCCAACACACAGGGTAAAGGATTGACAGAAGGGAGGGAGTGGGGAGGTAGGGGAAGAGCCTAAGGAATGAGGTTGCATCAAAGAAGCTTGAGCAAAATAAATTTTCAGGACAAAGTACTGACTTTAAAGATGAAGAAAAACTGGAAAATAAGAATACTAGAGAAACAGAGGAACACACAAATTAAAACTGGTAACAAAACTCCACAATTTGTTGTTTATAAGAAACATATCTGAAAAGGAAAGACAAAGAAAGAATCAAAATTGAGAGGCTAGAATAAAATTTTCAATAAATCTGGTGACTTCAAAAGAGCAGGAAGTATAATCATGCTATCAAAGAATTCACAATACCAATAAAGTCAGACAGGCAAATTACATTATGCTTAAAGGTACCATAGACAATAAACCAATATCAATATTAAACATACATATGCACCAACAGATAGCACCTAAATTTATAAAGGAAAAATTAATGGAGCTGAAAGAAGACATAAAAAGTAACACTAAATAATAGGAGGTTTTAATGTTCCTCTCTCAGATCTAGACAAATTTAGCAAAAGGATAATCAAAATGGAAAATATAGAACTTAAGTACTGGAAGATTTATGGTGCTTTCTGAATGGGATCTACTAAAATAATATAAAATTTCTCAGCACCCCATGGCACTTTTACAAAAACAAGACCTTGTATTAAGGCACAGAGAAATCGCAAGGTAAAAAAAGTAAAATTCCCAGCACATCCCTTATAGGCCATACCAGAATAAAAAATATTAATCAATTAAGGGAGCACAAGCAAAAGAAACAGACCTAAAAGAAGACCTACTAATGAAATCCTAAAGAATGTAGCAAGTAAAAGAGAAAATCATAGAAACAATAACTATGTGAAAGACAAGGATAACGACAAAACAACATACCAAAATTTCTGGGATGCAGCTAAAGCAGTCCTCAGAGGAAAAATTATATCCCTAAAAACATATATTAACAAAATAGAAAAAAGAGAGAATTAATGAATCGAATATCTAATTAAAAAATTAGAAAGTCAACAAGTAAACAAACCCAAAATAAGGACAAGAGAAAATTTAAAAATTAAAGATAAAAAGATAAATTGGAACTCAAAGATTACAGAATTGATAGAACTGAAAGATATTTTTGCCAAAACTAACAAAACTGATAAACTTTTAACCAATTCAAGAGAAAATGAAATTAAAAAATTAAAAAACGAAAAAGGTAAAATCACAGCATAATAGAAATAAAATTACTAGAACCAATTATATTCAATTATATACTGAAAAAAAACAGAAAATTCGAAAGAAGATTACATGTAAAATAGAAAATACTTGAAAATGATACAACACCACACAAAGATCTTAAATAATCCTATTTCAGAAAAAGAAATGAACTCACTGTTAAGGAACCATGAGGGGGAGAGAAGATCTCTAATCCTGGCGGATTTACAAGAGCTTTCTAACAAACTTTTAAAAGAATAATTTACAAATTAACTCTCAAAAACTGAGAAACAAAATATTCTCTACCAAACTCATTATTAAGACAAATACACTCCTAATTCCTCTAATTCCAGAGAAGGCTAAAACAAAGAATGAATTATAAGGCTAATTTAATAAATGAATTTAAAAATTTAAAGCAAAACCCTAGTAAAAAGATTGCAGAAACTTTTTTGAAAAAGTATTTCCTACGATGAAACTGGATTTGTACCAGAGACGTAATGATTGTTCTGAACATAAAGAAAACAATGAACACAATTTACTCATATCCTTAAAAAAAGGTCTCCTAAGCCATATATAATCACATCAATAGATATAGCAAAAGCCTTTGACAAAATATAACACTCATTTATGGTTTAAAGCAACAATAAGACATCCTACAAAGTATTAGGGTAAAACTTTTTCCCTAAAAATGATTAGGTTAAAAAAAAAACAGCTGAAACTAAAAAATTAGCATTTTATGTAATGGGGGAACACTAGACACTTTTGATATAAATACAGGAGCAAAGCAAGGATGCCTCTCATTTCCCACTGTTATTTAACATGTTTTTAGAAAAGGCAGCAATAGCAAAAAGACAAGAGAAAGATAACAAAGGCATAAAGATAAGCAAAGAGGAAAATAAAACTATTTGCTGATGACATGATGGTTGCCCTAGAGAATACTATGGAATCAGAAACTAACTGAGGGAATTAATATTCAGTAAAGTTGCAGGCAAAAAGCTAAGCGCTCCTTCCCACTCCCTGAAATAAACCTCAAACAGTATTACTATATAACAATAACAAAATCCAGGAAGCCATCACAGAAATTGCTCTTCAAACCAACTACAAAATGCATCAATTATCCAGGAGTCAATCTACTAAAGTATATCTAATAACTGTACAGACACAACTCCAAAATGCTCCTAAAAAGTAGTTATAATTCCAAGAAAATTCTATGCTCATATTGGGTAATCCAGTGTAAAAATGCTAATACTATCTGATATTAATTCATAGAATCAGTGCTAAATCAATCAAACAAAAAAAAAAACAGAAAAATTGATTTGGAAAAACAAAAATTCTGGAATATCAAAGGAAAAATGAAAGAAAGGTAGGAATGAAAGGACACTAGAACTTTCTAATCTCAAACTATGCTACAGAGTAAAGCAAATATATTTGATACTGATTAAGAAATAGAAATGTAGATAATGATAACAACAATAATAACCATCATATATAAATGCTTTAAGGTTTTCAAAATATGTATCTCATTTGATCCTAACAACCCAGTGAAGTAGGTGTTGTTATATCCAGATCAACAGAAGAGACCAGACAAGAATCAGAAATAAATGAATTCAATAACCTAGTATTTGACAAACCTGAAAACATAAAATGCCCAGGAAAGAACTTCCTATTTAACAAGGATTGCTGGAAAAACAAGAAAGCAGTCAGGCAGAAATTAGGTTTAGATTTGAAATTTTATACTGTATACCAGAATAAATTCAAAATGGATATATGACCTGAATATTAAATATCATATCACAAAAAATTTAGAAGAGTAGTGGATCAAATACCTTTCACAGGCTATGGGTAGGAGGTGAATTATTAACCAAACAAGGAATAAAAGAAATTACAGAAATAAATTTGATAACAGGAAACAGAAAAACTTTTTCACATACATAAGTGGTCAAAGGATATGAACAAACAGTTCTACAGAGAATTGGAAACTACTGACAACTAGGTAAAAGAATGCGTCAAATCACTAATAAGAGAAACACAAATTAAAACAATCTCAAAGTTTCGTACCTCATACCCAGAAAATTAGCAAAGATAACAAAATACGAGAATAGCTAATGTTGGGTGAGGGGAGGTTGTGGAAAAACGGGCACTGTTCAAAGAACTATTACATGGTCTAATCATTTTGGTATGCAATTTGGAATTATGAGGAGAGTATAACTAAAAATAGTGACTAAAATGCACATATCCTTTGGCTCAGGGATTTCATTGCTACAAGGGCCCCATGTAGTATCAAAATATTTATAGCAGCACTTTTTCTGGTAGCAAATAACAGGACACAAAAAGTAAATGCCTGTTGAATGAGGAATGGTTAAACAAACGGTGGTATATGAATGTAATGAAACATTCTGTGCTGTTGTAAGTGGTGAACAGGACGCGTACCGAGAAGCAAGAAGAGACTAATATGAAATGATGTGGTGTAAGCAGATCTAGGAAAAAAAAATACAACGACTAAAATAATACAAATGGAAAGAACAACAAAGCAATACAAAGTGAATGCTGAGAAATTACAACCAAGCTTGGAACCAACACTAAGGTTTTGGGTTTTATTTTTTGGATATGTTTGTGGTATGGCTTTGCTGAATCTTTTAAATTTTTTATTATAATGAAAGGATCTCTGAGAGATGTGAGGAAGGATATACTGTGAAATGTAGGCAATATCAAATAAAAAGAGCAACTAAAATCTACTTTACCTCATTTTAATTAATTCTTGGGAGGAAGTGGAGGGAGACTTGGGTCCTCCTATCTTGTTTGGGCTGGAAGAGTAGCAGCCACTCATAGGCCTAACCTCACTGCTAACTGGTCCTTTGACAGCTCTGTTTCCAACCTGAGGTGGTTTGGCCCTCCTTGGGCAAGCTGGTAGCTCCCTATTGCTGGGGCTGACTACATTTGTAGTGTGCCAGACTTAATGTCTAGCACTGATGGGATTTAGCACTCTTGCAGCTCACAACTCTTACACTCAATAAATTTAGCAGTTTTGGCCTAAGAGGTAGGCACTATTGGTGCATGCCACCATACCTAGGAATAAAAATATATTTAAAAAATTTTTTACTGAATGAAGGACTACTTCAGCTTCATAAAAACTGTTCTGTACCTATCATCCTGTGAATCACTCTCGGCCCACAAAAACATGAGGAAAACTTATCATGTGAGATTATACCAGCCTATTGCACTCTCCAACCGTATTCTCTGTACCCTCTGATTAGAAAGCTGGAAGGCAAAGCAATGAACTCTTCCTAAAGCATCCATTTGTTTAAAGAGGGTTCTGAGGCCAGCCAAATCTTCATTTCTGGGCTACATTCATTTAGATTGGATTAGTGTGCCCCACTGAGTGCTGACCCTCCCTTTCCCCACCCCCTTTTTAGCTTCCTTTTGTGTGCAGTCTTCCCCCTTAGATAGCAAGCTCCTTGAGGACATGGACTGCCTTTCTTTTTTACATCTGTATACACACTGCTTATTAGCACAGTGCCTGGCACACAGTACTTTCCTTTCTTTACTATGTTCCTCAGATCAAAAGTGAGATAAGAACTATATGCAGAAGACGCATCAAAAGAAAACAATGTTACTTCGAGCCACATGTTGATTTGCCCATTCAATATTTAATATCAATTAATCATTCTTCTGAACTTTCATGTTCATAGCTCTCTTAGGTACTTAGAATATTCTATTTTGTAATACGGCTATGTCCTTGTTGTACCCCCTAAGTGGTAAGGTCCTTTGAAGTTGGAAACAATGGTATAATTATGTTTGCGCCTTTCATAGAGGCTAGCACAATACTCTCTATACATTGCAGATGTTTTAATATGTGTTTGCTAAGCAAATGCATAATTATACATATAAACACTTTAAAAAGTCAGTTTCTGTTAATAGGGGCTTAAGATTGGAGGGGAAAATTGTTAACACCTTCTTTAAAATTCCATTTCTATTTGAAAGCAGCATGAAACTAGAATAAACCCAGAATTTTGCTTTAAAAAAGCAGTATTATATTTATTGTTAAAATGGAAACATTTGAAATATATTATACAAGTACATTTAGAGCAAGAGTTCTTAACCCAGGTGGTGAACTTTAAAGAAAAGGGGGCCCCATAAGCTTTACCAGATTGCTAATAGGATCCTTCACATGAAAAAGGTTAAGAATTTCTAATCTAGAGCAATGGTGTCAAACACTGGACCAATCCTCCTGAATGAGGTTCCAGCCAAACTAAAACATAATTGGGAAATACTTAACAAAATGAAAATACAACAGAACATAGATACCGTTAATATATGGTTTTTTAGTTAATAGGCAGTCTACAAAGATCCTTATGTATGGTTTACTGTTCCCCTCCTCCCCTTTTTATTTGAATTTGACACCACTATAAATAAACGCCAACTTTGGCTACTTCCTACTTCAGAAAAAATAACCTTGGAAAAGAATTCAAGTGAATGGTAGTTTATTATTTGTGACCAGAACTCAGAATAGTTTTCTATAGCAATTCTCTATTATATTACACTCCTAGGTCCTCAAATCTTCTTACTGGTTATTACTGCCTTTTATATCCTATTATTCTATGGGAAGATCTAACTCAAGAATTATTTTAACTTTAGACTTAAAACCACTTCAAATGCCATGAAAAGTTCTCCTTAATACAACAAAGAACTATGGCTTGTTCATATTTAATTCCAAAGTAATTAACCACTTCTTAGGAGAAGATACAGCTCAGGAAAATCAAGCTCTGAAGACAAGGCATAGGTATCTTGAGAAGTGAGGTAAATAAACTGATGAATGCACAATGGCTTTGCACTTTGCTCTGGAAAAAGCTACAGCTCCCTCTGGCTCTAAGGCCAAAAAACAAAATCAGTCTGATGTAGTTCAGTGGGGGAAAGTTGACTACCCCACCCCCCAACTCCACTCCATGGGCCTCACTCTTTCCCCAAAGGCAAGGGCAAAAATGTTCAGCACAGGTGGGCACACATGCACACAGATACACACCCACACATTAAGAGAGGGCTCAGGAGCAAAAGAAGCTTTATAAAATTCTTCAGACTGGTGGCGGATTTCAGATAGATTTTCACTAAGAACCTACCACATCTTCTTACTGCACTTTTGGCTGAAATCTTTTCAAAACATTCAAGAATTCCATTTTTCCCTTGAGCTATTAACGACCTACTTTACCACCACCCCAGCCCAAACCTCCTCCACCATTCTTCCCCCCTCCGTCCCCCCCGTCCCCCCCCCCCGCCGTGGGAAAAGGAAAGCAGAAGATGAAAATAGCCGGACCATACTTCCATCCTACAAACATAAAATTGAGTACAAGTCATCAATGTCTCCCGCTCCTCCCTCCACTACTGGCCAAATCATATCCTAGATGTTAAGAATGAAAAAGCCTAATAGTTTGGGCTAAAAGTTCAGTCGAGTAGGACACACTTTTAGAAACAACTGGAAAAGAAGGTTTTGAATCAAAAGGCCACAGAAAGATAGGTCAAATGATACTTTTCTCCTTGTGTATATAAAGTGCTTTCCTCACAACAGGTGGGGGAAATACAAGTACTATTATCAACATTCTAGATTACTGCCCTTCCCCTCTCAAGTGAATTTCACCCATCTCTGCTAAAGTTGGAATTCAGTGCAGAATGAAAATACAACTTGAGTGAAAAAGTAAGATGAGACTGGAAAGCAGAAAATAAGTTCCATGGGGGAAAAAATACCCCCCTCAATATCCCCTTAAGAAAAAAAAGCAAATCCAAATTCACAACAGCTACTCTTTGCTTCTCCAGCCTTGCATTTATTTAGATTAGTAATGGAATGCCAGGAACATAGATCATCAAGCTGTCAACCCTTTCACTTGACTCATTAAGCAGGAAGGCCCAGTCACTATAGGTTAAGTAACTTTGTCAGGCTGTTATACACCAGAAGGCCTCAAAGTGTCTAATGGGGAAGTAGAAGACATGGGAAGGAACATGCATTCTACCATCCCTACCGGTGCTATACCCTTGGAACCTGGGCTTCATATCTAGCTGAATGAATGAACAATCATAACCAAGGTAATAAGTAGGCTCAGAAGGATGTGGTAGAGTTGCCCAATAACATTTCATGCTGTTAGAAAAAGGAATTGGGATGGGAAAGAAACTTCCCACTGACTGTGGCCTCTGTGTGTGGCTTTCCAAATCACAGACTGAAACTTGGATAGAAATCTCACACTGCCCTGAGTGGTCTGGCTGCCCTCATTCTGGTCTAAATTTGCCAAGAGACATTCGGCATAGTTTGCCCCTCCCACCCCATTTCATGCCTCTGCTCCTTTTAATGTTAATGATCTGTCTCTTGGGGGCCTTGTCAGTTGAGCTGACCCCTAGCCTAAGAGACAAATATTCCTTTTCAGGAATTTCAGCTCCCATCCAGATAGAAACTCTTGAACAAAAGGAGAGCTGTAGAAGAAAAAATAATTCTAACTAGAATTTTCATCAATAAGCCACAGATAGAAACAAACTTACTGGAATTTCTATTCAGAAAAGACTACAAATGGGCCTACAGGGAAGCTTCATTAAAAAGGAGGGATTTTTATTCTTACTAAAGCATGCCATCTTATGCTATGTGAGGTCCCTATCTGGCTAATACCTGTACAATGAGAGATGCCTAGGGATTAGCAATGTTAGAAGCTCGGTAGCATAAGTCACATGCAAAGACTAATACTTAACCAGACAAATGATGAGATTTGTCACTAGTTTAAGAACTGCTCAGATGCAAACAATCAAAATGTAACAAAAAAGCACTACAAAGATAAGCTAAGTTGGTCAAAAGCTACAATAGTCAGGGAAAACCAAAATGGGAGCAGTATCCCAGGAAAAGGGAAAGAAAATGGGCCCTAAGGCAACCAGTGTGTCAGAGCTAAAGCTGTTGGGAGTTTTAAAGATAACTCAAAGATCATAAATCTCATCCTCTTCCACAAGCCAGGACAGCTGTTCCCAGGATTCTCATATTACTTATTGCACAATCTTTTTTTTTTCCACTTCTTAGGAAAAAAAAAAAAGAAAAAAAATTGTGCTAGCCACCATAGAGCTCTGGATAAGCTGCCAAATCTCCTCCCTCCTCCCTGCCCCTGATGGAAAGCAAAGGTCTTCACTGAATGAGGAAGGTAGGAAAGATGTACTCAATGCCAACTATCACTGCAAAGGCAGCAGAGACAATGTTACTCCATGGGAAACACTATTTAACGAACTTATTGAGAAGCAAAGTTTGTTCTATAGGATTCTTCAGAGAATAAAACAAAGGCAACATTCTAAGGAATGTAATTCAGATGTAACTTTATGACTTAGACAAGGTGCCTGGCTTTGCTATTAGCAACAAACCATTTATACCTACTGTCCATAACCTTTAACCGATGCATTTTAAAAAATGATCAGGTATCCTGTTGATTATAGATTTAGGAGTTTTCAGTCATTTGAAGTCCTTCAGAGAAAGAAGGTGCCACATAACTCAGGAGCGAAAGACCTTTTTCTTTGTTTGAGCTACTAGAAACAATATGGGTGCTAAAAAAAGAGAATAAAAGTTCACGTAAGATTTGGCTAGAAATGAGAGCAAAGAGACAGGTACTACTAAGAATATTAACTAGACCAAAAAATGTAGCTGTTCAATCCAAAAATCTGACTTGAGAGTAGACAGTAAAGACAGGAACAATCCTTGAGAAACAATCACAGCTTTTAAATAGTGCAAATCATTGCTTGGTAAGGACTCCATCTGCTGGTCAGCCTAGAAAGCCTTTAACTTGTCATTCGAAGGGCTAGGTAAACATAAGAATTAAGACCATAAGGGTATGCCTTGTGGAGATTAGCTTCATGGGATAATGAAGAGGTACTTAGCATAGCCCTAGCCAATAATGAGAATTTAATAAATGCATGTATACACACACACACACACACACACACACACATTTTATAGTAATATATGTTTATATATTATAAACAATATTTAAATACTATATATAATACATAGTATATAAAATATATATTTATAAATGAATATATAGTATTTATATGTAATAAATACATTTCATTGAAATATCTAAGCAGAGGTCAAGAATTCAGTGATTTGACTGGATAATCGTAACCACAGAAACCTCTCCTTACTTTTTATGGAATTGTATTTCTTGATCCATCATCAGTATTCTCAGATGTAAAATATTTAACAAACACAACTCCACATACTTTTCCCTTAGCATAGTATGAGTATTTATAAATGCTTGGTGCCTTGACTTAATGTACACAACTTCCTCATTAACTAAAGAATATTTTGGGACAGATTCTAAAATGATGGTGACATTAAGTATCAATGACACTGAATTTGCCATCTACTGAGGAAAACCCAGAGCTGAGAGCTGCTTTTGACCATACATTTACATTGCTAGCACCAAGGCTGAGTATAGTATCTAAATTAAGAGAATGATAATAGTTTCAGAGAAAGGAGAATGATAATAGATTTAAAGAGAGAAGGGATGTTTGATATCTTCTATTATATTACTTTCATTTTATAGATGAGGAAACTGAGGCCCAGAGAAGTTAAGTGATCTAAATTGAAAAAACTACTAAGTAGCAAAGCAGAGAGTTAAACTCAGGTGCCTTGGCTCCAAATCCAGTGTTCTTTCTATTACTTATCAAGCTGTCTCTCAAGATTATAAACTGGTCACTGTTATGATTCATAGAAGGATTTCATAACTTTATAGTAGGGTTTGGTTATAATGTCTGACAATGTTGTTGGCTAGGGTGAATTTATATAAAAAAGTCCTGAATTTGATGGTACAATGAAATGTGGGTATTGATTATAAATAGAATTTATTTATTATCAAAGATAATTGAGAATTAACAGCAAAAGGAAATTCTGCTTCCAACAAAGAGGAGTTGTATTGAAAAGAAAATAAAGTTCCCATATGTTTGACTCAGAAGGAAATCTATTACCTAAAACACAACTGTACTTGTAATTATGAGGAGCTTTGCATTAAGATTTCAAATTAATTTTTAGGAATAAGAAAAGATACAGGCAGAAAATGTGCCTAAAACTAAAAGTCAAATATTGAGGACTAAAATGGTTTATTGGGACTTAGTATCATAAGATTTAGAACTAAAAGAGACCTTTCCTTCCAACCTCTTTCTTTTAAAATGAAGTAACTAAGACCCAGAAATATACAAGACTTGCCAAATGTTACACAGATAAACTGGTAGCCAAACAGAATTTGGACTCCAAATATAAGGTTGATTTTCTCCACTACTACTCAAAAAGTTCTCAGTGCCAAAAGATACTTCTCACCTGCACAAAGAGGCACCAGCAAGTAACTTCAAATTGTTGTAATTCAATGCAGTAAGCATTTATTAAGTACCTACTACATACGAGGAACTGTGTTAGGCACAGAAGAAACAAAGATTAAATAAAAAAAAAGGTCTGCTATCGAGAAGCTTAAGGCATATATGACACACAGAAAAACAGGCACATAGAAAAAAATTTTAAAGCTGTTCAGATAAACACAAAGCGGTTTCACAGTGGGCACAGAGAACTAACTAGTGAGATCAATCAGGAAAAGCTTTCCTGTAAGATATAGCATTTGGCCTGAATCTTAAAGGAAGTTAGGAACTCTAACGGGGAGGAGATATGGATAAGAGCATTCTAGAAATGAGGAATAGTTTTTGCAAAGGCACGGAGAAAAAAAGATGGAATGTCATGTATAGATAACAGGAAGTCAACCAGTTTGGCTGGAACATGGTGTACATGAGGGGAAATAATGGAAAATTGATGTACACATATAAGACGCAGTCAGGAAGGAATAAACGTTTATTAAGTGTGTACTATGTGCTACATACTGCGCTAAATGATTTACAAATATTATCGCATTTGATCAGAGGAGATTGTATTTTCTCTCCTGAAAGGCAATAGGGAACCACTGAAGATTCCTGAGGAGAGCAATGTGATCACATCTGTGCTTTAGGAGTTTCAATCTGGCAGATGTGTGGAAGATGGATTAGAGAGTACTAGGAGATTAATTAGGAGGCTATGGCAGTTCTTTAGGGAGAAGTGCAGAGGGTTGAAAGTTAAGGTGTATGAGTTGAGAGAAGGGGACAGAAGAAAGGGGAAGAACTGAAGATGACTCTAAAGTGGCAAGTCTGAAGAATGAAGACTGGATAGCATCCTCAAAAGAAATCAGCAAGAAAGGGAAAGATATGGGGCAAGATATTAAATTGTTTTGGACATGTTGAGAGCTTGAGAAAACCTGCAGATTAAGATGATTAGATGATGACTGAATGAAGGGTACTAAGAAGGATCCGTGAAGAGAGAACATCTAGCGATAGTGTCAAATACCACACAACACTGAGAAAAGATCACTGGATGTGGCAATTAAGAGATTGTAAGAAATGTTAGAGAAGGACCAGTTTTAGTTAACTGTTGGATCTGGAATGCAGATCACAGAGGACTGAGAAGAAAGTAGGAATTAAGGAAACAGAAGCAACCAGGAAAATTAACTGTTTTCAGAAGTTTAAGTGTAAAATAAAGAGATATAGAAAAAAGAAAAGTATCTGCCATGTATTTTAACACTTTGGGGAAAAGTGGTAAAAATAGGAATTGGTATTTTTTAATAATCATCTAGTTTTTGTTTCAGTCTCAGGAAACAAGGATGAATATTTTTAATCAAGCTTTTGATTTTAGGCCACTTATTTAAGTTACTGAGACACCATCAGTCAAGCCTCTCTTTTACTAAGAAGCAAGCAGGGTAATTTTTAAAATAATCACAAGGGCTATGAACCTGCAGGATGATTGTGAGGTTTTGAACCTCACATCAGAGTGACACCTTATCTTGTATCAAAAGTGCTACACAGTTGTATACCCGAATAAAAAAACCTTCAACATTTCACAAACTGATTAAAAACATGACTTGTAGGCCACTCTATACATCAGGTGACAGCTGGAAAAATGCCTAGAAACCTAAGTTCCTCAGCAAGACATTTTATATCCCCCAAAGATGTGTATGCAAGATTGTAAATAAACAAAGAATTGCCTCAGAATCTTTTAAAATATGAAAGCATCAACTTTGACTTTCTGGATCTTTTCTGCGTAGAAGCAGAATAACCACCATGCTCTCTCTCTTAAGGTTATATACTTGTAATATCAATTGAGTTGGGTGTCTTTGATTGAGCTTTACTAGGTGCTAAACCCCAGGCCCCAAACCCCTATCTATTGGGTGCTAAGCCTATGTGGGAGTGAATTGGTAACTAAGGTGGGGCTCCAGGTGGAGCCAGTGAAGGGAGCTGCTAGCTCCAGAGCCAATAGTAAGAGCCTAAGTTCTGGTTGCTCAGGTGACGTTTGATGACGTCTGAAACTGTATAAAAAGAGAGAACAGAGTTATTTGCTTAGGGCTCTCACTCTTGGTGGCACACTGATGTGGAGACTCCGGGCAGCTGTAGCTAAGAGCCCTCTAGACTGTAAACCAGACGTTGTGACTTTGTTAAACTCTGTTAACTATGAATTGGGATTTGAATCAGACAAGGTCTATCTGTTAATGTTTGCAATTTGTCTGTATTTTCTCTGGATGCTAGTTTTTCCCCCTGAACTAAGTGAACGATCTTTGTATACTAGATTAAAGTAAGATTGTTAACCCCTTAATATTGCTTTCCTTAGTAAAGCAGATCAAAAGAATGTGGGCTTGCAGTGTTCTGAGAGCTGGTTGTCGTTGGTTTTAACACCCCCACAGCAGCTGCTAGCCGGAGTGTTGAAACAAAATTACAAAACAGTATTAGGACAGTACTTCAGTCTAAAGTCCTTAGTCATTCCATGATGGGAAATCCTTATCAATGTTTCTTTTAACTCAAAATTCCAGAACAATGCCCTACACTAAATCCTTTCCTTTACTAAAGGTACACAGGAAGTCTAGTCACCTTAAGGAAAGAAACTGGTTTCTTACTTAAGAACTGTTCCATCTACTTAAGAGCAGTACTCTTTTTTTCATGCCCTGACCAATTAGAGCTAAGGTCCTTAAATTTTTTTTCTGCTTCATAGATTCTTTTGGTAGTCTGCTGAAGCTTATGTACCTTGTTCTCAGAATGTTCTTAAATGCGCATAATAAAATATGTGGAAATTACAAAAGAAACCAATTATATTGAAATATAACTATCAGAATACTAAAAAAAAAAAAAAAAAAAAAAGGACACAGAGCCCCCCCATCCCAGTCAAGAACCATTAGATTAATGAAAACAATAAAGAGAAGGAAAGATGTCAGATTATCTTGAGGTCACCTCTGATCAATTAGAAAGCAAAATATCTTTTGGAGGCTGTAGTCAAAAAGGGATTGAATGGTTTTAGGGAAATGATTTTCTAAGGACAAGCCAAAAGTTAAATGACCATAGTTATTTTTGATGAAGCAAACTGATAATTGAACTGTTACCTAAATTCTGAACTCTTGTTCAATTTTGAATATGGAATGTGTCTTATGTCTGGCAATGCTATTCACCTAACTTCAAATGAGGAGCAGCTAGGTACAGTGGATAAGTACCAGCCCTGGAGTCTGGAGGAACAGAGTTCAAATCCAGCCTCAGACATCCGAAACTTACTAGCTGTGTGACCCTGGGCAAGTCACTTAACCCCACTACCTCACAAAAATAAAATCACAAAAAACTTCAAATGGCACATTAGATTTTTTTCCCCCTCCCTCCCCCTTCTCCCACCCAAGGAGGCAAACCGACCCATTTTTATTTGAGGTAAAAGGAAACCTCTAGAGTTTAATGAAAGGAGTGGACATAGGGAGCACGACATGGCCAGATCTTTACCTTAGGAAAATTACTTTGTCAGGTGCGTAAAGAATGGATTGAAATGGTGGCAGGGCAACATGTAGAGGTACTGCAGTAATTCAAGCAAGAGGAAATGAGAGCCTATAATACATAGAGTGGTCATGCTAAAATTGGAAAAAAGGGGACAGTGTCTAAGACATGGTAATATAAGAAATATTCATTAAGTGCTTATATGTAAAACACTGTACTAGCAAAGACAAAACATGAGATGAGACTGAGTACATACCCATATGGAACTTGCAAGAATAAGAATACCAGCATAAAAAGCTAGCTAAAACCACTTCTAGGGCTGTATCCCAAAGAGATCACACAAGTGGGAAAGGACCCGTATGTACAAAAATATTTATAGCAGCTCTTTTTGTGGTAGTGAAGAATTAGAAATCAAGGGGATGCCCATCAATTGTGGAATGGCTAAGCAAGCTGTGGTATATAAATGTAATGGAATACTATTGTGCTATAAGAAATGGGGAAGACACAGACTTCATAATAACCTGGAAAGACCTACATGATCTGATGCTGAGTGAGCAGAGCAGAACCAGGAGAACATTGTACACAACCACAGACATACTGATTTTGTGATGACTGATAGACTTGGCTCTTCTCAGCAATACCAGGCTCAAAGACAGCTCCAAAAGAATAATGATGTAAAAAGCTACCTACATCCTGAGAAAGAACTATGGAGTCTGAATGCAGATTGAGGCAAACTATTTGCTCTTTTTTTTCGGTTTTGTTTCTTCTTTCTCATGATTCATTCCATTGGTTATAATTCTTCTTTACAACCTGACTGTTGGGTAAATAAGTTTAATGTGAAGTAAATGTAGAATATATATTGAATTCCATACCGTTGGAGGGTGTGGGGGTGGGAATCTGGAACTCAAAATGTTGTGGAACTAAGTATTGTAAACCAAAAATAAAAAATCTAATTAAAAAAAAGCTATCTAAAACGATTCATATATTTTAAGGTTGCAAGGAACCTTATAAATAAAGTATAACCTCCTGATTTTAAAAGATGTGGAAACTAAGTCTCAATGTGTGAAGTGACCTGAGAGTGGAGGCTGGAAGACCTTGGAAAAAGCTACTGTAACTGATCAAAGGAGATGGATGTGAGGACCATTGTTAGGGTAGTGACAATGGCAAGAAGGGATGGAGTTGAGAGATACTGTTAACATGTAACAGAAAGAAGCTAGTAACTGACTGGAGGTGAAAAGAAGGTTACTTTTATAATGCCATGTGAAAGGTATTACCACAGATATAATTGGAGAAAAACCAGCTACAAATGCAGATTTAAAGGCAAAGATAATGAACCCAGTTTTGGATGTGTTGAATGTGAGGTATTTGTTGCACTCCTCCTACTTCCCTTGAGGAATATGCAGGTTTGGACCTCAAAAGTTGGGGTGGAGGAAGACAATAAGCATTTATATAACATTTGCTATGTACCATGCACTATGCTAAGCACTTTTACAAATATTATCTCATTTGATAATCACAACAACCCTATGAAGTGGTTGGTGCTATTATTCCCGTTTTATAGTTGAGGAAACTGAAGCAGATTAAGGTTGAGTGACGTGCCCAGGGTCACACAACTAGTAAGTATATCAGGCTAGATTTGAACTTAGGTCTTCCTGACTCCAGGCCCAGAGCTCTCTTCACTGCTTCACCAGCTACCTCTTCCTGGAGGAGAATTAGAATTATGTTTAGGACTTGGCTGCATAGAGTTGGTAGCTGATACAGTGAGTGAATGAAATTGAGAAGGTAACGTGAAAATGAGAAAAGAGTTGATGACAGAAATTTGAGAAACACTCATGTTCATGTATAAAGAAGATTTGGAGCCAACTGAGAAGTGGCGATACAAGAAGCAGGAAAATGTGGTATTTTGGTGGGGTTATCATGTTAACAAATACTTTTAAAGCCTCTATGTGTGCCAAGCAAAGAGGATACAGAGTCAAAAACCAAACTCTCCCTGCCTGCCCTCACAAAGAGCTTACATTTCATGGGGATGATACAGCATGTACACAAATAAGTAGAGGACAAGGAAACAAATGGATGGAAGGGGTAGAAGTGGAGGATGAGAGAAGTCTTCCCATGATGGTGCCCAACAAAGGTGGAGATAATGTAGTGTGCGGGCACAGGACATGGCTTGTTCAAATGCAGAGGTGGAGGACTGAATGTTAAGTTTGGAACGGCTATCAATATAGTTGCAACAGAGTTTGAAGTGAATGATGTGAAATAAGACTGAAAGGTAGGTGGGAGTCATATTGTGGAGGGCCTTAAATGTGAGGCTAAGGAGTTTGTATTTTATTTTCAACAAGTCAAAGTTCTTGAGCAAGGGAATGATATCATTAGAAGTGTTTCATAATAAGATCCATGAGGAGGAAAGAGGAACTCCTGGAAGCAGAGAGTTCCATGAGAAGGCTACTGAAATAGTCCTAGTAACAGATGATTTGACCTATTACTAGTCAGGAAATGTGACTAGCAGAGGTCAAGCAGAATGGAGACTGAAAAGGAAAAAATGATTTTTGTCACAGGGCAGTTTCAGTAAAATGGTAGGGTTGGATTAAAATGGAATAGAAGAGATTAAAAAGAGGAGGAGTAGTGAAAAATGGAGACACCAGATACAGAAGGTTTTGGACAAACAGTTTAGCAGATGGTGAGAAGCCAGCGGGGGTAGAAGATATTGAAGAACAAGACAAAGGGAATGACTATTGGAAGACCCTATGAGAGTCAGAAAGGAACGAATCAAAGGAACTAGCCTCAGTGAAGAGCAGGGATATCTGTAATTGGAGAATAGGAAAGGTAATCACGAAAGTTTGAGAAATGAAAGAGAAGTGAAAGAATCCACATCTGCTGGCTTCAACGATGGCAGTGAAACAAGAAGTTAGGTCATCTACATTAGTACAGGGAATTGGTTTGGGTTGAGATGAGGTGAAAAATGTCTGAAATAATCTTATCTGAAATAAACTAAGGAGTCAATAGAGGTACAAGGGAAGGCTTGTCCAGCAAGTAATGAGAATTTCACTGAAGTTGTGTACCAATAATTTATAGCAGCATCTTGAATTTATTCTATGTTTAAAAAGTAAGCTCTATATAAGAGATTCATAGTTTGACGTACAATCTTTTCCTATTCAACACTAAATGGAAATCCTATTTTTATATGGTATTTAAAATAAAAAGAAAGTAATAGAATAAAAACACTACTCAAAATTAAGAATTTTATAGTAGTGATTATCTAGAAAGAAAAATTCACAAGTTGGGACAGCTATCATCATGCCATTAAGTTGAGTTGTATGTCCAAAGTTAGGCTGAGGACTTCATGAAACACCTAGACCTAGAGATAGTCGCAAGGTTCTTTTTCCATGGAGGCTACCTTGTTCCACTTGGTTACAAGCAAATGAGGACAGTTGCTGGCCTACCAAATACCTAAGAGAATGAAGGCAGAATCCACGTCCAATTGATTAACAGATTTCTATTTCATCAGAAGCCAGTAGTATGCTGAGCTTATGAGAGCTGATCTTTAAATTTTCAGGGTTTAATTTATTGTTTTGTTTTATGTCTAAGACTTAATAAAATGATGGAGAAAATATTAACGAAGATTAAATTTAAAAATGTGAGTACACATTCCCCCTATCAACCACCCAGACCAGAGCCACTTATTAAACATTTCCTGATACACATATCCCTACTGAAACTACTGACTTTCTCTTGGCCTTAGTTTATCCACTATAAAATGGAGGGATAGGAGGTAGGAGACAGGATTCAGGGATGTATAGACAATATTATCTGTAAAGGCCCTTCCAGTTTTAAAAAGCATTTTATGATGGGAGTCTCTCCCTCCCCCTCCCCCACCCCCAACCCAAAGGGCTAGTATCAATGTTTTGTTCTATTTTCCAAGTCACCATTGTCATCAAACTTGACAAAATCAGCAGACATACTTTGATCATTACCCTAATGATGATGATAATCCCATGTTCATATATAGTGTATGGCTGACAAAAGAAATTTCCTAATGATTCTGTGAGGTAGGTTGAACATGTATTATTTTCCCCATCTATCCAAGATAACACATAGTAAGACACTAACAAAGAACCAGAATCTAGGAGCTCTCAAATATGGAGGATGGCATAAGTCATGGTGGTTAAAACGTGGTCTCTTGTTTCTAGTCTAAAAAAAAAAAAAGTTGCCAGCTGGGAGAAATAATTTGTCAGGAAGCTGTGATGAGAAACTCATGTTTCTAATGTCCTTGCATAGGAAATAATATATAGGTGAATTGAAATACACAGAGAGTTAACAGTTTACTTACTGTCTCTGCTCCACTCTCATCATCCTCTGAAAAGCAGTACCAAGTTAGTACTGAAAACATTTGTATAGAACATAAACAGGGCTGAAAAGATTGGGAGCCTTCAGATAAGCTGGATCTAACCTGTTTCTGAGTCATCACTGTCAGAAGAGCTGGATTCACTGGTGCTCTCAGACTCTGAAGATGAAAAGCCCTTCATCTTAGAGGACCCGGCAATCATATCCACTTTCTCAGCTGCAAAAAGAAAATAGCAAAATAGTGTCCAATAGGGGTGGAGACAATTTTGTGTGTACATATACCTTTCTAAATAAACTGGTAGGAAAGTGGAGAAGGGGGTGTATTTCAACCAAGTCACAGACAACTACTTAGCAAAGAAGCATGATTCTCCAAAAAAGAAACAATAAGCCTAAAGGCACTATTGCCTTGGAAGATCTAGAGAAAATTAGGAGCAGCTGAAATTTCAGCTAAGGTTATGGTTACTGAATTCATATGCTGCAGTTTGGATTAGAGTGATTGTTGTTGGGGCCAAGTAGATAAGCAATATTTCTCCTAATTTTCCAAACTACTCCCTATTCATTGGAGATTCAGGAATTTTAACAGGTTACTGTAAAGACAGAGTTTAGTTTTTTGTGTTAGTGGCCTCCTTCCATCAAATACTTTAGGAAGAGCAGAAGGTGGCCGATTCTGTATTGGAGAAAGCCAGGCATTTTCAGAGGCCAGGAATTCCTTCCTAACTCCACCTGATACTCTTTTATACCAATTTACTTCTTCTAGCAGAGGAAAATGTAGTTAGGTCAAATTCTGGGCAAGGTGCTTGTTTCCTTTTAACTGAGTAGATAGAGAAAAGGTAAGATTGAGAACCTTTTAAATTCCTGCGGTCTTACTGACACAGATTCTAGGTAATATCAACTTAGAAATCACTGAGCAGGGCCTGTAGCTGTTAAGTCAAGTGAGAACCTGGCTCTCTATTTGTAAAGGAAATCTAACCTCCCAAACCCAGTCTTTGTGAGTCTTTATCATCACATGAATTTGAACTTTGGAACAAGTTTCTAGCAAGACACTAACGTTTATTACAAAGATAATCTGTGTATAATAAACTCGAATCTGGGTCTAAGCAAGAATTTTTTTTGTGGGGGGGAGCAGGAGAGACAGAAGGTTCATTCTGTTGGCCTTTATTAAGATCTGTCTGAGTTAAGATATTTACAACAAAATGCTGAGGTTTTAAAATTAAAAACTCAAACAGTAACAAAGAACTCCCTTAGGAAACATTTTAAAAAGTTATCACAGCACATACTTGTTTGTACACAATTCACTGTGAACTCTTGAGAGCAAGGAATGGGTTCTTTTCAGGGAGTTTTCCTTTGTATCCCCCAGGGCTTAGCACAGTGGCTGGCATACGTTGTTGTTATTGTTTTGGTCTTGTCTGACCTATTTGGGGGACCCATTTGGGGTTTTTGTGGCAAAAATACTCCAGCTCATTTTGCAGATGGAGAACTGAGGCAAACAGACCCCAGGGTCACACAGGAGTGTCTGAAGCCAGATTTGAACTCAGGCAGATGAGTCTTTCTGACTCCAAGTCCAGTGCTTATCCAGGCACCACGTACTTGCCCCTAGGTGGCATAAAGAAAGCACTTAACAAATGCTTCCTGAATTGACTAGTGCAATGTGGGTACAGAACATTAGAATTCCTAATTTTCTATTACTTCTACAGTGAGGGCAACTTGCATAAGATGTAGCTCCAATATCATATATTGCCCATGATACCCATCCTGTTGCAAGGTATTTTGCAGCACACTTAAAAGGGAAGTTTAACAGATAACTCAGACCAAAATGCAGCTGTAATAATGGGTTCAAATGGAAATGTATCAAGCCCCAGAGAAACAGACCACCATAGCTATGGCCCATATGATGGGGCTTCTTTTATAGCTGAATGGTTGTCAGGTGACTACTTCTTGTGAAGGGCATTTATAGCCCAGAAGTGAGTCTGAATTAAAAAATTCTGGGTAGAGGAGAAGACGCATACTGAAAAAATTAAGTAAGGGTAGCCAATTAATATCCAACTGCCAGAGAGTCCCTCCCTCCAAAACATGTAAAAGAATGAAGTACTTATGGTCAAGATCAGAGTACATTATTAATCTCCAGGCACTTGGGGGTATGTATAGGGATGCATGCACCTGCAAATACACAGGGCAATCTGAAGAGGCTGCAAGGGGGAAAAAAATCACTGGGGAAGGAGACCCCAAAAGAGGAAAAGAGAGAGAGAGACATAAAAAAATGTCATTAGGTTAACCCACAAGCTGACTTGAAAGTATTATTTTCACCAGTTTACTGTCTCTTGGCTGGTAGAGGTAACAAATGCCTAATCAGTTTGTGACCCCATTTGTTCTACATGCCTGTTACTCCAGATAGGAAAAGCTGCAGGACTAGAAAAGATACCTTGAGGTTTCCTCTTTTTTCGCAAACATGAGGTGACATAGCGCTCTAGTTCCCTTAAGGTAGAAGGTTTTAATGTCTCAAAGTCGATTTCAATTTCATCTGGATTGGAGTTCTTCAGTGAGGGCTCTCGGGACTGGATGATATGGACAACCCGGCCCAGCTTCTCACCAGGAAGCTTGTTAATGTCCAAACTCAATTGTCTCTTCTCTTCATAGGACATTGGCTTACACTTGTCCTCTTCTTCTGATTCATAGGTGGGAGGGGGCTTGTTCTTCACAGGCATAGGTTCCTTCTTGCTACTTAAGAACAAAAAGATACATTGTTAAAAGGCAAGGGAGAGAAAAAAGCAGCAGACTATTTTTGATAGAAGCTGTTTTCTCAAATACACCATCCAAAGGGGTTCAATCTTAAACTGTCACTATAGACTCCACATTGACTGCTGGAAGGAACCTTATGCTTGTTCACCCACTCGGGCAAGTGTACTTCACCTCTAACTTCTTTTCTTGACTAAACAGGGGAAGATAACCCACTTAAGAGCCATTCAGGAGAAGCCTCTTCAAGAGATTAGAAGGGCTAGTTAATGAGAGACCTCCACCTGACTGGTTCAGTTTGTGAACCCTGGTTTTTCTGTATATCAATTACTATTTCTTAAAAACAATTTTGTCTACTCTTTTATTAACAAAGACAAATAGGTGTGCAAATGAAAAATGAAATAAAAGCTCAAGTTACAGAATCCTCTCAATATGTAGTCACTATAGTATTAGAGTTGGAAGGAAACTCAAAAGACATCTAGTTCAACCAGGACCTTTAAACAAAGATTATCCCAAAAAAACAACAAATGGTCACTCAAACTCATGACCTCTGTACCTGGCGTCATGGAATAGCCTCTGATTCTCTCTGAATTTCAGGGTTAGAAGGTATTCATAGAGAAGGCAGTTAATAGTTAATGGGCTGATGGGGATTTCCTCAACTGTCAACCTCAGTAAGGTTCAGCTGGGCCAAGAGACAACTAATAAACTGGCTAAATTTTCCAAAACTAAAGGGAGTCTGGAAAATCAACCACCCTGTGTGAGCAATGGCTCTCCTGATTCAAGGCAGGTCCCTTCCTGCTCTTCCCAGTGGCCAAAGTCACAGACCTGGCATTGTTGTTGCTGCTGTTACTTTTCTTTGCCTTTTTGGGAGGTGGTTCCTTTGCTTTGCATTTCTTGTTTTCTTCCAGTTCCTCCTTCTTTTTGTGCTTTTCTTTCTTCTTCTCTTTCTTGTCTTTCTCTTTTTTCTTTGGTTTGTTCTGCTGAGGCTGGGAGAGGGCAGCAAGTTGCTCATGCACTGCCTTGAGCTAAAAGACAAACAAGAGGCTTATCATAAATATTGTCCTGATATGCTCTTCTCTCTGTGCTAGTCCTGTGCACAATCAGTGGAGATGTCTAAAAATATAGGTGGTCATGTTTGATGTCAAGAAATGAGGAACGCAAAAAACAACAAAAAAAACAAAAGAAATGAGTAGGGCCAAAGGCAATAACTGAAGTTGGTGGCATAATTAAGAAGCCCAGTATACTGTATATAGTCAAGTGGCAAAAGCCAAAGAGTACAGTGACATTCCAAGAAGAACTGGGCTGAGGAATATAAGTCTAGGAGAGTCACTACATTCCCCCTCAAGAGGATGAGGCTTTGTTCTAGCAAATCCTCAAAGAGGTCTGAGTTGGTATCACTCTCCCTAAAAGGACCACACAGTCAGAGAAAATTAGGAACATATATATGCAATTAAAAGGTCAGATTAGTTTCAAATACGCAGACAATATGTTGGCATTAGGCATGACAATTCTCGTAGTCCTCATCAAAGGCTAAAAAGTTTCTACATGCAGTGCACAGTAGATGCAGAGATGGAGTAGCAAGTCAATCATAGCTTTAAAGGATTAGAAGGTTTAAGAGAAACATGGGTCTGGGTCTTTGCTGGGGTAGCAGAAATGCCACAGGTAACCAGGGTAAAATGCTTCCTGGTCTTCATTACACTGGAAATGCTATTCTCACTAGAAGTTGCACCTAGGAGTTCTACTTGAATTCTGTATACCTTGTGAGGAAAAGGCTCTACTTAGTGTGTAGCTAAGAAGCACTCAGACCTAACTTGTAAGGACATTCCCATTGATCTCATTTTAATCTTAGAAAAAAGGGTTATAAAAATGTGCATACCCTTTGACCCAGCAGCACTGCTTCTAGGGCTGTATCCCAAAGAGATCATAAAAATGGGAAAAGGACTCACATGCACAAAAATATTTACAGCAGCTCTTTTTGTGGCGGCCAAGAACTGGAAATCGAGGGGATGCCCATCATTTGGGAAATGGCTGAACAAGTTGTGGTATATCAATGTAATGGAATACTATTGTGCCAGAAGAAATGAGGGGCAGGTGGACTTCGGGAAAACCTGGAAAGACTTATATGAACTGATGCTGAGTGAAGGGAGCAGAACCAGGAGAACACTGTACACAGTAATAGCCACAGTGTATAAGGACTGATTTTGATAGACTTAGCCCTTCTCATCAATGCAAGGACCTAAAACTTTTGGAAACCCCTGATGGAAGGTGCCGTCCACATCCAGAGAAAGGACTATGGAGTAGGAATGCAGAGCAAGGCAGACTCTCTTCTCTTTTGTTTTCTTTCTCATGGTTTCTCCCATTCATTATAATTCTTCTACACAACACGACTAATGTAAAAATGTGTTTAATAGGAATGTATGTGTAGAGTCCATATCAGACTGCATGCCATCTTGGGGAGGAAGGGGGAGAAAATTTAAAACTTATGGAAGTGAATGTTGAAAACTGAAAATAAATTAAAGAAATAGGGTTAAAAAAAATCTTAGGAGAACGGCTTTCCTAGTTGATCTCAGGGTAGGAATCCGTAAAGTACACAAAAGATGTCGTAAATGGTAAGACAGGAAAGAAACATTACGGTTACAGCTTCACAGAATAAAAAACTCCCTCCATTTAGAAGCTGCTCACTCTGGTGTCATCCTTACCCCATGAATTAATGCTACATTCAACTAGCACTTAGCAGTCTTCAGATGGAATACCAGTACCTGTTCCTGAAGCTCTGCCAGCCGCTGAGCTCGCTCCTCTTCAGAGTCATCAGTTGAGCTGTCACTGTCCGAAGAGCTGTCGCTGCTGCTGTCACTAGATGATGGTGGAGCTACCACCTTGGTGGGTGGTGGTGCCACAGGGGAGGACACAGCAACCACTGGCTCTTCGGGCTCATCAGGCATCTTTGCAAAGCGCATCTCAAACACATCCTGAGTAGGAGAAAAATAGTTATATTAATGGGTTGGATCTGCACTCAAGGGCAATAAACTAGAAGTACAAATAGCTAGCTGTGGTGAGCATTGCTCTTAACAGAAGTACCCACAGAAGATCAAGAAGTCTATGAAATCCTCTTTTAAAATGAAAGGCAAGGTTGAGGACCAGGCCAAGAGTAGGATGGAGAACAGAATCACCTGGGAATAGTTTTTTGAAACTCCTCACACCAAAGCAAGGACATTAAAGAAGAAATGGATTCTAGCTATAGCCCACAGGCAATCTTTTCTTGTTCTTAATTTCTGTCTCATATTTCATTTTGGACTCACTTAAAAAAATGTGCTAATTTGCTCTCTCAGTTTCCATGAGGTTACTTACCAGCAATTTATTTGTCTATATCCATCTGTATCAATTAATGCAAACTAAGAAGGACACGTTGAACATACTACAGAACTAAATTGCTTCCTTCCTGACATGTTCCTGTACTTTATTAGCATCCTGGAACTGCCTCGATTCCTTAAACTTTAGCTTCTATTTCCCATATTGGCATCCCTGGCTAATGGAAGCAAAAAAAAAAAAAACTGTCGAAAATATCTGGTAGGAGCTAGTGGGGTATACTGAAAAAGAGCATTAGATGGGGTCAGAACACCTGTGGATCTAGTTCTAGCTCTGGCAATAAGTCAGCATGGGATCTTAGTTTAAACTCCCAGGGTCTCAGTGTATTCCTTGGTAAAATGAAGGGGCTGAATCAATCAACCAGCATGTGCCAAGCATGTGCCAAGAACTGTGCTGGGGATACAAAGACAAAAACCGAATAGCCCCTCCCCTCAAAGAGCTTACATTCTCTCAGGGGAGAGAACACATACACATCTAAATATATACAAAATATACTGAATGGCAGACACAGAGTCAATCATCAGGGTACATACTTAAATAGTCCCTCATCATTTAGTAGCATCTGCTATAGCATATACACCACTGGGAATACAGGGTCCAGTGCTAACATTTTATGATAATGATAACAATGGGTGTATATTATAAAGCAGCAGATTTTTTGGCAGCTCTCATATCTACGGTGTCTTCATTTTTTAAAAAAATTAACTTGTAATAGTAATTTTACATCCCACCTCCACAACAGACCATAGCGACCACATAAGATAATATATAAAATATTCCATTAGAAGAGTGCTTTGCCTCTAGAGGGATGGTATGTTTTATTATTGGTTCTCTAGGAACATTAATGGTTTTTCCAAGTATTCATCATTCAATGTCCTTTAGTGGAATTTTTATTTACATTGTTGTGGCAAGTGTGTACACATACGTTGTTTTTGTTCATTCTAAATTTTATGAATTCCTTAAGTTCACTTCTCACTGCACAGTAATATTCTATTATAGCAATGTTTTTATGACTATAATCAAAAAGCAATTACTTTGTTTCATTTTTTTGAACATTATTTAAAGTGTACTGCTTTGAATATTTTGATAAATGGACCTTTGTATCTTTAAATGCCTGGGGGGTATAAGTCAAGCAATAGGACCACTGGGTCAAAGGCATGGAAGGTTTAGTAGCTCTTCTTATATAACTCAGCATTTCTATCCACAATGGGTGATTCACTCCTCAGTTGTACCATCAGTTCATCGTGGTGCTTGTCTTTCCTTAGCTGTACCAACAATGACAGATCCTACTTTTTTTCTTGTCTTCTATGACAATTTGCATGGTGTGATATGAAACTGGTAAGTTGTCTTAATTTGTGAGATGGAGTGTATTTTCATGTAGTCATTGAGTGTTTGCAATCTTTTGAAATCAGTTCATACCTTTGCTTATATATCTATGGGGAATGGCTCATATTATATATGTCTCAAGTCCATACCAATATAATTTGGATAGCAGACTTTTATTACTTATATGTTCTCCATTCTACCACTCCTCATTTAAATCTGACTTCATCAAAATGATGCATGCGAAAACTTTATGTAATTGAAATAATTTTTAATAGTAAAATTTGAAATTCTTTAACTTCAAGTTGCACGTTCAATTTAAGATCAATTTAAGATGTTGATTTAAATCTAATTTCTGCCAAAGGCCTTTGGAGTTCCAACACTAGGCAACTGTTTTCAATTTCTTGGTCAGTTAACTGTTTCTTGTTTATCTACTTTTTTTACATTGACCAATTTTCTGTTTTTATTTTTAAAACTAAAGCAGTATTAGTTTTGATGACTAATTTATAACATAAAGTTTGAAGTCTGAAAATGATATGCCCTCTTCATTCTCACTCTTTCCAGATTTTCGACATTTTGCTCCTTGAAATGAATTTTAGTATTTTGACTAATTCTATAGTGTAATTTGAGTGGCACAGCACTAAATAGATAAAATAATTTAGATAGTATTATATTACCATGGCCCAAAAATATACATTAAATTACTCTTACTTACATCTTTCCTTTATTCCTATATTTTGTAGTTAGTTGTATTTATATAAATCAAGTATATAGCTTTGTAAATTAACTACTGCATATTTTTACTTATTTTGAAGCTAATTTTCTCCTCAATTCTTTCCTAGTTTTTGCTTGTGTTGTACAAAAATGTTGAAGAATTTTATGGACTAATTTCCTTTCTGGCTAAGTTGCTGAACCTATTAACCTCTTCAGTTAGTGATTCTCTAGGGTTTTGTAAACACTCAACTATGCCATAGTCAAACAGAGATAATTTTGTCTCTGCTTGGTTGAAGTTTATACCTTTAATTTTGTAGATTGACTTATAATACCTTAACATTTACAAAGCAATCTGTTCACAATGACTCTCTGAGTACAGGCAGTAATCACCATTTGACACAAGGAATCTTAGATTGGGAGAAGTTAGTTAACAAGTATTAGAAATGGGATTTGAATCCAACTCTTCTCCAGGCTCCAAGTCTAGTGTTCTTTGCTGCTTCTCTTCTAGTAATTAAGCTTGTCAAAAATGGAATGGAATGCCTAAAAAGAGAGTGGGTTCCCTGTCATTCAAGTATTTAAGCAGAGGTTGAATAACGATCATCTGTTAGACATTAATGGAAAGTTGAAAGAGAAGATTTAACCTTTGCAACCCTGAGATTCTAAGAGAAAATTGTACCCAAACACCCATTGTAGGTGGCATCTTTATGCTTTGTATTGTTCCTGTTCATTCATACACTCTAAAAGAAAAAATCACACAACACACCTGGAAACTGGAGAGTCAGTACCTGAACTGCTAACATTGCTGGGAGCGGAAGAATCCAGCTGTGCTCTGTGCTTACCTCATCCCAGCAATAACAGCTCTGCAATTGGAACCAAGCTGACTTGGCTGATATAAGAGGTAGACCACAACTCCATCTCTGTAGGGGCACTCTCATAAATCCAGTAAATCACTCAGATAAACAGAGTGCAGAGAGGTTGAGAGAAAGGGGTTGATTTTCTGGTCACACTGTCATCTTAGAAGAAGGGCATTTCCCCCACTGTAGTCTCAGGATGGGGAGCTGAAAAGTGCATAATAGCAATGGATGGTGACATAGCAAAGGAATGGGATGGCCATACTTTTTATTGGATCAAAGACTCTCAGCTGCTCTCCTGACCAATTCGTGAAGCCTGGATCTCCCCAAATAGTGATTGAAAGCCTTCAACGATGGGGAAAAACATTATCTGAAACAGTGCACTTCATTTCTAAATGATAATTGATAGGAAGTTCTCAAAATCTGTTTCCTTGTAATGTCTACCTATTGGTCCTAGTTTTTTCCTCTGGAGCTGTGCAGAGTTAAGTTTAATTCTTCTTCCAGCTGAGAGCCAAACTTGAATGAAGCACAAACTCCATCACCAAAGCTCTGACCTCGATTGTTTGGTTCCTTTTCAGAATAAGTGCCTGTCAGGCCACTCAATTCAGAGAGAGGTCCTAGTTGCTCCCTATCCAGTCTTGTATGAAAGCATCCAGAAACAGCAATTCTTCTCAGCTTTCTCGCTTGATTTTCTGCCTGAAATTTTTTTTAAGGAAGCAAAAACATTCATATAAAACTCCAAATGGGTAATGACATTCAGGTGTATTCAGAAAGAGTATGTATAAGAATAAGAAAGAATAATCATGTGAGGAACAGTCAAATATTGTCAATTATTAACCAGAAAAGAAACATGCAAGAGGTATACTGAAAATTAACAACTCCAAAAGAAACTATAGATTATATTTATGGGCCTTAAAAAAGACTCTCTGCCATTACAAGCATCTATTTGAGAATTCCACCTAAGTCAACTCTGTCCTGGAGAGAACAAATAATTTTTGCTGGTTCATCTTCCAAGCCTATGAAAGGCAGATAACAGCAGTGGTATCTTCTGCAGCTCAAAAGGGGCTTGCAGTTAGTCAAGACTACTTAGACTTCTAGACTATGAAATGATGTATATTGCTATGTCTACTGGCCTGGTGAGCATGTCCAGCTAGAAGTGCTGCCAGTTCCATAGATGATAAGAGCTAACAAGACTCTAGTGTAAGATGGAAAGCATGTTTGAGGAAGAGCTGACAGTTTTACTTGATAACAGCAGTAAATACCACAATCCGCAGTGGAAGAGACAAAGAATAACAGGAATATGAATGCTGAGCCAAAGCAATTACATACTATGAGTAAAAGCCATTTCCAGGTAAAATTTCCAATCCAATCATGAATTTGTACAATACAATTATGCATACTTCAATTCCCTTCTCTTTCTCCAAAAACAATCAACAAACACCAACCACTATTATGTGCCCAAATATTAAATAGTCTCTGCCTTCAAGTAGCTCATGCTCTCAAGAAGAACATGTACATAAACAAGTCTGTACCATACTGGGTCTCTGTGAAAAACCTACTGGAAGGTCTGGACAAGAGTCATATGAGTTAAGCAGATATAGCTGGGCTGCTGGGTTGATCTACATCAGAGGGAGTACCTATATCGATCAAATCACAGATCCATTGGTATACAAGTAACTAACTCATGTGGTCTTTTGTGAGAGCAAGTTTTAATGAAATTTTGAGATTATTTTAACAAAGTTATCTGCCTTCACCTTCATTAAAGCACTATTCTGATGGCTCATCACTTGGCTCTGAAAGACTGACTATGGAGCACAAATTCTGGTAAATCTAAAAGGAATTCTGGCCAAAATGGCTTCCTGGAGAGTAAGATCAACCAAGTCCAACATATCTACCTCCTAGGAAAACCCTGAGTTTGCACTAGATTAAATAATGACCAAGAAATACAACTAAAAACTACAAAAAGTGACTTCTTCTACCCCAGAAGCACACAAGAAGTCAGAGAGAAGCCTGAGAGCAATAGGAAAGAAAAGCTATTAGCAAAATTTTGTGTTCAGAGGCAATAAGAACAGAGGTGGCCCCTGAGAAGCCCCCAGAATAGGGACCTTAGAAGTTCCAGAGAATGGTGAAAATAGTGGCCAGACTAGGATAGTACAGGCTCTGGGGCTCTGTAATCTCAAACATTCTGTCGTAAGATACATGAGAGGATCTAAAGATCCAGGGGGAGCCTAACCCCAGGAGGTAGAGGTAAGCACAGGAATTTAGCAGACCAGGGCAGAGTTAAGCTGAGTAGTCCACACAGAAGCACACAGGCAGTCCTGGCATATGGCTCCAATTCACCAACTAATGTTGGAGAAATGAGTAAATTAAAGAAAACACTAATATATAAAATTTAGCAAATCTAGAGAATTAAAAAAAACAGGAGTGAGTAATCCTCCAACAGAGATGAACTAGGTGGTACAGTGGATAGAGAACCAGGACTAGAATCAAGAAGACCTGAGTTCAAATTTGACCTCAGACACTTACTTACTAGCAGCATGATCCTGGGAAATCCTGTTTACCTCGGTTTTCTCATCTGCAAAATTAGCTGGAGAAGTAAATGGCAAATCACTCCAGTAACTTTGCCAAGAAAACCCCAAATGAGGTCCCAAAGACTTGGACATGACTGAAATGACTGAATGACAACAACAAAACCCTCCAAAAACTTCAAGGAGAAGATAAACAGAAAAACAACTAACTGGAATTCCCATGAGGACTAGAATGCCTAGAAGAAATGAAAAGGGAGATAAACTGCTTAGAAATATTAGAACAAGACAGCAAAGATAGGATCACATTGTGAAGAGAACCTCAAAAGGAAAAGTCCCAGGGATAAAAGATAAAATCCAAAGCTCCCACAAAGAGAAAATATTGAAAAGGAGGAGGAAGAGGGAAGAATGAAGGGGAAACGAGGAAAAAAGAGAAATTCAAATACCAAAACAAACAAAAAAACATAAAGCTAGGACCACACAAGAACTAATAGTATCTACTATAAATGAGAGGAAGTCTTGGAAGACAACATCCCAATAAGCCAAAAATAGAGATTTACAATCAATAATAACATCATGAAGAACTGAGTATAATTCTACCAGGGGGGAAAGAAGATGGATCTTTAAAGGAATTTTCAAGAAATTCTAATGAAAAGGGAGAAAAAGCCTGGAAATATAAGAATCTGGAGAAACCTAAAAAGGAAAATTTATTTGAGCAATTAGAAGGTGCTAAATGTTAATATAGTACTACCATCTGATACTAGGAAAAGAAGTAAGTGTTCCTCCAAAACTTTAATGTATTAAAAGGGTTTTCAGGGAATTGTACTTTTGAAAAACAGGTCATACGGAGCAGATTGATTTTGTTCTGAAGGTTGAAAGGACGGTATAAGTAGAGAGAGGAGGAAGAAGGGAGCAAAACTCCCTGCTTTTCAATATTTGGGTGCGAAGAGTACACAAAACATGGAAGAAGGTAGGTATTAGATGAACTTTACTTTTATACAAACTGGTCAAAGGTGGATTGAACACATGCGCGCGCGCACACACACACACACACACACACACACACAGTGTAACAGCACAGAGGGAACAGAAATAAGCAAAAAAGAATTCCTGTTCCTGACAAAGGAAAAGTGAAACAAACACCTTGAATGTAATCAAATCATTTCTTAGACAATTAGGGAATCACTGATGAAATTATGGGATATAAATGTAATAAAGTATTATTGTGCCACGTGTAATAAAAATATTTTAAAGAGAATCCAGGAAAGTATGAACTGATGCAAAGTCAAGTGAGCAGACTATGGAGAAGAATTTGTAAAAGGATAGCAACATTATAAAGAAAAACTACTTTCTTTAGAAGAGAAAGTAAAATAGAGACTGCAGGAAGACTGATCGATGCAATGACCAACCACGTCTCCAGAAAACCTATAATAAAGCATATTACTCACCTCCTGACAGAGAGGAAATGGACACAAGGTTCATGAAGAGATAAACATTTTTGGACATGGCTGTGTGGATTTATTTTGTTTGATTATGCTATCTGTAACAAAGGGGTTCTTTTTTTTTATGAGAATACTGATACCCAAAAAGGTGGTGGTGTTGCAATTTTAGTATTTTTGAAAATGGAAAGAGAACAGAAGGAAGCATAGAAAAGCATGACAGTTTTGAAAGCAAAGCATAGAGTTTTCTTTTATAATTAAAAACAAGCAGTATGAAATGGAGACTCATATTGTCATAAAGAATTTTCTTTCTGTGGTCTGCTGTGTAAATAAAGTTTAGAATAATAAAGTACATTAAAAAAATGGAAGGTATAGACGTCACTGGAGAAACAAGTTAAGTTTACAGATGCTGCTCATTAGATTGCCCTCTTATTCTACCAAGTGACAATTCTTTTTTGGTCATATCAACTCTCAACAATCACCTATTAAAAGGTTAGTGATCTCCAATATTAAAGGGAGTTCCCATTCCAAAACATCATGAGCTCTTGTAACTTGTCCTTAATATTGACAAATTGAAAGTTAATAATAATAATAATAATAATAATGAAAGTAACAATAAATAATAATGATGATGATAACACCTAGCAGTGATATGGCACCTGCTAACAACAACATGTACATTATGCCTCTTAATATAGGCTAAGAACATGTGATTGTGATGGAAAACTACTATTGTGCTGTAAGAAATGATGAGCAGCATGGTTTCAGAAAAACCTGCGAAGACTTAAATGAACTGATGCAAAGTGAAATGAACAGGATCAGCGGAACAGTGTTCATAGTAACAGCAATATTATAGTGACCATAAACTGTGAAAAAGGTAGCGACTCTGATCAATACAATGTTCCAACACAATTTCAAAGGACTGAAGATGAAAAATGCTATCCACCTCCAGAAAGAGAACTAATGAATTCTTCAGTGAAGAATGAAGCAAACTTTTTTCACCTTCTTTATTATGCAATTTGGCTAACATGGAAATGTTTTACATGACTTCACATGTATAATGAGTGTCATACTGCTTGCCTTATTAATGGGCAGGGAAAGGACTAGAAGGAGGAGAATTTGGAGCTCAAAATTAAAAAAAAATTTTAATGGCAAAAATAAATTTAAAAAAATTAATAAAAAATCTAGGTATACTCTCCATATAGAATTCCACTGATCTAGCATTCTAATAACCCTGTTCAGGAAAAAAAAAAAAAGGCATGAAGGTAGTCCAGGAATACCAGTTCTTGATTAATCATGCTGGTCCAGCACATGAAGAGTTCCATGTAACAGCAAATAATCCAGCAAATGTCACTAAAATAGGAAACAAATAATTTGTATTTTGTTTTTAAAATTTCCTTTATAAGGGAAATGATACTTAAAAATGAAGAATGGAAATACTTCTCCTCATCCAAGGATGAAATTGGACTAAGGCAATCTGCAATGACACAATGCCGTAAGAGAGACCAATGGGCCAGGAAATCAGAAAATATGGGTTCTAGAACTCCCTTGGTAGCTACATGACCACTGACATGTAAATTAATCTCTAAGGCCTTAAAGTAACTCATTTGAAAAGAGAAGGGGCAGGTTCTGGATTATTATCTGAAAGATAAGAGGATTTAGAGTTAGAAGGTTCCTTAGAGATCATACTGCAATGAAAAAAAATACATTTCATAAAAAAAGAGCTAATAAAAACTGGATTAAAACTATATGTACTGTAGATTTAAAATAAGTCATTTGCAATTGCTTCTAAGAGAAATCAGCTAAGAACTCTGCTAAGTAATAAGATACTTTATGTAGATTCAAGAAATAGAAAAGGGGGAAGGGCAATTCTTTACTCCTATGAAAAAGCAAACAAAAAAGTAGCTAAGTCCCCTGATGACTTTCTTAAAGAAGGTGGTAGGGGATAGGATGGATGATACTGGTCTCTCTAAGAATATAAAAGCTAGATAACTGGTTTGTATAGAGAAGTTTGGACAAATTAAAAAGAGACATAAGACACATGATCCTTACAGTGCTCCAAACTGTGGGGTGAAGAGATGAAGCAATGTTAAAATTATTTAATATTTTCAAGTATAATTCCTGAATATACCTAGAGTTTAAATCAGTCAGTAAAAACATCACTAACAGCAAAATCAGTGCAACTGGAAAGGCATGAAAGAAAGGCAACTCAACACTGTCTAAATCCTTCTTTTGTTTCCCTTACATATCCAGAGAGGCTTCATATGTAACCTCAGGCTTCCAGGAGAAGGGATGGGGCCAGAAGTAGCTGGGAAAATGGTCATACTAGTACTACCACCCAGATGATAGAAGGTTCCCAGACCAAGGTGAAAAACCGGGGGCGGGGGGCATGCACATGCGGGCACTCAAAAAACTAAAACCTATTTTCCACTAGTCCTAGGGGTCAGGTGGCTACCCAGTTCTGTTATATTTTTTCCACCAGCCTTTGGAAGGCCACAGGATTTAATGAAGAGTGGTAGTTTTAGGATCAGAAGAAGGGTTTAAACCCTGGCTGTTATGAGTAAATTACTTAACCTCTCTGGGCCTCCTCAACTGTAAAATGAGTGTTTGAACTAGGTGATCTAGAAAGAACTACTACACCTTAAGGAAAATTATTAAAAGTTGCCATGGACTTTAAGGATTTAAACATCCAGGGTGTGTCATTTTTTTTCCTTTAAAAAGTAAGCAGAGGAGGAATATAAATGATCAAGGTAAAAAAGTACTAACGTCTGAGAAAAAATATACAAGTCACAGGAATTCTACCTGTAAAAAACAGCCTCAAAGCCTTACCTTCTTTATGTCAAGTTCCACTCAGATAAAGTTCTGTTTTATATGATCAGAATTGGAAGGGACCTTAGAAGACCTCTAGGACAGTGCTTCAGCCTTAAAAGCAGAATATTCCATACATTCTTTCCGTTACACCACACTATCTCTCTGTGTGTGTATAACTAAGTAGGAAATTTGTGAATTTAGGTCTAGGTAGGCTATAGCCAAGAAACTGACATCACTAAAAAGGGTGTATGACCATGGACTCACCCAACTATACTGAAAAAAGACTGAAAATCAGTGCTTTAACAATAAAAAGAAATTAAATTACTTTTTTAAAAAAATATAAGTATAATGAACAAACAGGAAAGGGGTAAACCACTGTAATATAATAGGAATTTTAACGACAGGTAGAAGTTAATTATTCATTCCTAATAATTAAAAACACATATGTTTATACATTACACAGTGTACGCACACAATATACAGTATATAACGTTTACACATCAACAGCATAAATGATTATAAAGGGGTCCTCTGCTAAAGATACACACACACACACACACACACAGAGTTCTCGATTTACTAAGTGGAAGGGAGGGAGACAGGCAAGAAAGGGGCCGTGGGCCCATGGAGGGTTGGGACTGGCACACAGTTCAAGGACAGAGAAATGAGAGCAGGAAGAGAACATGTGGGGGCTGGGGCCAGACACAGAGACAAGAAAGGACCAGTGATATGTGGGGGCTGGACACATGGGCAGGTGGGTGGAGTAGGACAAAGGTATCCTGGTATCCTCTCCTGGTGCCAGAGAGCTCCAGCCAAGCCTCCATTCTGTCTGTTTTTCTGCCCTTTTTTGGAGGGGTTGGGGGGTAAGGGAGAGGGTGGCTGAGTTGAGGCAAAAGTGCAGAGAGAGCACAGTACTGTACTATTAATAAAATAAGGATGCAGATTTCTTTCAGAACTCTACATAAAGTTGAATTTTTGTAACGTGAATTTACATAAAAGTGAGAACTGTCTATGTATGTAATATAAAATGCTTTTATGACGACACAAAGTAACTAAGTCTAAATCAACCTAAGCTTTGGCTGACTGTATTAAGGTACAAAGGCTTCTAGCAAGGACCCATCAATAGACTCAAGTCTAACTCAAGTTTGATGCAGAGGCATCAAACACATACTTTGACCCAGAATACTCCCAGACTGTTGATGAACCAGTTAAAAATATAAAAGTAAATATTTTTTAAAAATAAAAAATACAAGAAAACATAGGGTTTTCTAAGTCAAAACCCTTAGGTCTTCATATTGGATCTGATTCTTAGGTATAATTTGGTGGCCCATTTCTATTTGAATTTCACACCACTGGAGTAGACGAAGTATTTGTCATTGAAGAACCAATTTAACTAAATGCTGAGAAGTTCACCGCTAAACAGAAGACTGAATGCACATGCACCTATGTGGCAAATCTACCTCGCTTTATTTGAGGACTTTAAATGTGACTATAAGGAAACACTGCAATGATTATGGAGTAATTCTGCTTTGTCTTTGTAAAAATTTCAAATACTCCAGTGCTCTAGCAGGCCCCTCTTCTAGATATTATCCTGAATTGAATATGAGCAGAAGAGCCAATAGACAAAAGATATCTAGACTTAAGATACACATGTTATCGCTCTACTCTGTCTTTTTTAAACTTTAATCATTCTGTAAAGACCCAATTTGAAGGGATGATTCAATACTGATTCAAAGAGTCAAATTTAGTAACGATTATACTTCAATCCCACTCTCCCACCCACAAATCCATTAAATATAAACGAGGTCAAGTCTCTATCAGTTTTGTTAAATTTCAGCACATATTGACCTTTACTAAATCTTCCATTTCATAGGGTAATGATTTTAAAGAAGGGACCTCAGAGGACATCGAGCACAACTCGCACACTTAACAGACAGAGAAACTGAAGTCTAGAAAGGTGAAGTGTTCTGTTCAAGGTCACACAAGTGTTAGAGCAGCTGAGTTCAGGTTTGAACCCATGTCTTCAAACTCTAAATTCAATCTTTCCCACTACATCATGCTTTCTCTCATTCTCTCTATTCTAAATCAACATGGCAAAAAAGAAACAACATTCAAACTCACAAGAAGTCTTCTTGATTATGAGTATAGTAATTAAAATTCAGCTTCCAAGTAGTTTAGCTGTTTATTTAAAGAGGGAAAATCATTAATGTGACAATCCCTAAAATCCTCACCTGTAATTTACGTGCCATGGCTACTACCTCATGGTCAGGAGGGTTGTATTTGTAACAATTGGAAAACATCAATCGAACATCTGCAGCAAATTCCTGAGCATCTCTGTACTCCCGGGTCTCCAGTTTAGACTAGAAGGAAATATGTTACAATTAATAGTATGTGAACACAGGCAGACAGGCAGGCAGACATGCTCACGTGCGCACGCACACCACTGAGACTTATTGGGAAGGATGGCTTAGAGGGAGTATGCCACTTTCTAGTACATATTTAATGTGCCCATGGAGAACGCCTATTAAATTATCCTGATACTTAATATTAGTAGTCTGCACTTGCATTTCCAATAGTAAGAGGAAGCATCAACTGAAGACGACAACTGGATTGGCACTAATCTGCCATACACTTGCTCTGAAACACTGTTCTGAGCTGCTCAGGAGAGTAATGCTTTTGGCTAATTACTTCCTGAACCATGGATGAATGGAGAGCACCCCACAAGGACAACTGGTTTATAAGTCAGAAAATATGAGTTGTAAGTCCTAGTTTGGCCATTACATAGCTATCCAACTACAGGCAAGTCTCTTTATCTTGGTGTACCTGTTTTTCCATCTATAAAATGGAAATAATGCTGTTCATTTTAACAAAAACTCCCAGCAAGGATTTAGGAGCATGGGCAAAGTCAAATAATCCAAAGTATATGAAAAGGAAATATACTTGGAAGAGGTTAACATAGTGGAAAGAATACTAGACTTGCAGTTAAAGGGACTTGAGTTTGAGTCCTGGCTCTGACACTGACTACTTACTTGTATGATCCAGAGCAAATTAAAACATCTCAGTTTCCTTAACTGTAAAATGGACATGGCAACAAATGTGCAAGGTCAGCTTACATGGCTTTTTTGAAGAGAGCTCTTTACCTGTCTTATAAGCATGAAAGAAATGTGAGCTATCTGTGACATATTACTGAAGCACTACCAAAGTCAGTTCATCTCACCAAGAGATGAGAATAAAGAATTACACCTTTTTCGATGTCCAGTGTTCAATAAAGAGAGAAAAACCTGACCAAAATATTAACTGATAAATCAGCAAAATAGTGGCACTTTATTTTGTCATACAGGTCAGCTATCTGAAATACCCAGCAGGGGGAGCTGGCAGTTATAACAATAAAATTTATAAATGAAACTGGGCCAAGCAAGCTACAAATGTCAAGATGGAAAATTTCATCAACTTTATGCATAACTATCCACGGACTAGAAAATGTCAAGGGTGAACATTATTGCCATATTATCGAATTAGGCCAATCTAGGAAGGCTCCTGAGAACAAAATGGTTAAGTAATAGAAGCAGAAGTTTGCCACTGACAACATTATCTGTATAACTGCAGCTCTACTAAGAAAGAATTTCTCAACAGGTAAAAAACATGATTCTGAAATGCCCTAGTTCCAAGTTCCTACTTCTCCCCACTCAAATAGTCTACATACTTCAGTAACCTAAAACAATTACTCACTTTGATTGTGCTCAGATCCATTGGGTGCTTGATGATATCACAATAATCATGCAGGCCTAAGGCTTCCACGTCCACAGGTTTATAGAAAGGCCAAGCATAGGCTGCATGTTTCTTGGCAAACATCTCCTTGATGATGCCAGTGCAATATTTTAATTGCTCTGACACCTTATTACTCTTCTCTACTGCATGCTGCTGGGAATCTGGGACATCCTTCTTTGGAGGCTTTACTGGGCGGCTACTTTCCCGACGGGGGCCCAGCTTTGTAGATTTGGGTTCCGTGGGCAGTGAAGGTGATTCATGAATGGGGTCAATGGTGGTAGGTGTGGTGGTATCTGCTTTCCTTTTCACCCCTTTTTTTGTCTGTACACAAATGACAATGTTAGAAATTGAGGCAATCTTACCCTTCAGTTAAAAACTCCTCTGCCTCCTAAGTGCTTTTCCGTTTCTCTGTCCCACTATATTAAAATATCCTTGATATATATGAACCCAAACCCTAGCATCTATGGAAAAATACAGTGGTCACAGGAAAAAAGGTGGCAATTTACTAATAAAAGGGATGTCTAGATAGCTGGGAACCTAGCCATTTAACAATAGCACTATTTGGTATGCTACATCTCTGGGCATGGTTCTTTCAATGTTAAGAAATGAGACTCAGTATATGGGGCATAAAATTCAGTTATATACTTAAGTGATTTATAAACCAAGCATTGAGTGCAGCTACCTTATAACTTTTCATTTCAAAGTTTTTTAAAAGTACATCTCTCAAAAAACAAAAGTTTACAAATTCTTCGGAATTTATAGCAGATCAGGAATCTCTACTAGATTTAGATGTTACCTGTAAATTTTTGAAATTATGAAAGCATAAACTACTAAATTTGTCAGTGTAAACTTCAAGATGGGACTCTGAGATGGTAAAAGCACATTCTCTAATCTCAAGTCACACTTACCTTCACAGGCTGTGGGGCAGTTGCAATGATGGGTGGGTGTGTCTGAATGGGCTGAGGAGCCTGGGGTGGAGGTGGTGGGGGAAGGGGTGCAGGTGCTGGAGTTGGAAGTGTCTGGGCAGGCACCACAGTCATTCCTGGAGTCTGGATGATAAGATCAGGGGTTACAGCAGGAAAGGAATGAGTCGTTTGTACAGGCGGAAGATTTTGCTGAGGGGTCTGTGTTTGGGGTGGGGTTGATGCTTGAGTTGTGTTTGGTACCACTGAGGCTCCAGGTTTTGATGTCACTGTCAAAGATAAAAGAAATGAATAGTCATATGCAACTGACAGGACAGATAATTTGGGGTTGTAGGTGTGGAAAAAAGGATAAACAAACAATATACTAAATGTAAGCAGTACTCAACATGATGTTACTATACAATATCACTGAAATTCAGCCCTAAATCACTAGCTTTCTGAGTATACCCAAAGCAGAAGCAAAATGCATCATACATGGCTTCAGAAAAGTCCTTGAACAAGTTTATGACTGACCCTCAAGGACAATCACTACTTCCTAATGATCTTAAGAATCTTGCTACAGTTATTTCATAGAATTATCCTTTCATACTACTTAAGGTTTACACTACAAGAGCAGAACATACAACCTGCTCAACAATGTTTGTATATAAAGAAATATCCTTCATATTTTCACATAAAGTTGGTGTTTTGAAAAGCACTCCTGAATCATTAGTATGAGGAAAGGGTCCCAAATAAAAAAGAGCCAGTAGCTTTTGCAATAATTTCTGCAGTCATAATTTTGTAATTCTGTGCTTCTCTAGAATCTATGGCAGAAAGAATATTTTGGGATGAATGAATCAACTGCCATTTATTAAATGCTTCCTATATGTTAGGCACTGTACTAGTGACAGAGAGTATACCAGACAAAATCAAGTAATTTCCCAATTTCAAAGACCTAACATTCTAATGGGGAGACAACCTATGTACATGTTTAAAAAATACAAAGTTGTTTGGTTTTTGGAGGGGAGTGGAGGGGGTGGGTGAGACAATGACTTGGAGAGAGGGAAGATCTGTTCAAGCAGCTGTGGGGATCAGGAAAGGCATCATATAGATGGTAACACCTGAGCTTTGAAGGAAATCAGACATTCTAAGGGAGGAGCAGTGAAGGAAAACTGGTGATTAAAGGTAATGGCTCATTTTACTGAGGTTGTTTTTGACAAACTTCCCTTTTTTAAGGCTTTTCTACAGTTTAATGTTTTCTGTTTCTCTTCAATGCTACTTTTGGGTAAGCCTGTGAGTTTTACACTCCTAATTCTGCTTGGCAGAACTGTATTCTTGTAAATTATATAGGTAAATTCAAAGTTCATTTCAGCTTAGTCTGACAGTTATAACAAAAGAGCCCTAGTAAGAACAGAGTTTCCTCTGGCAATTAACTGCATAGTTTTCGTTATTAAAACTTAATTAGGAGCCAGAGAATACTAACCAGATTTGCCTATTTGCCAATCTATACTTATACTTGTCTTCCCTGGTAGGCAGAAGTAAGATCCGTGATGGTAAAGACAATTTGTCTTTTGTTATTTCCAGTACCTTCTACACAATAATTGCCTAATTAAGTTTGTTGAATTCAAAACTTTTAAAGGTACTGCTGTCTCCTTTACTTCCTAAAAAGCTTTTAATTAAGAGCTTTATCTGGGGAAAATGAAAGGAAATAGGTAATATTCACATTTCTATATTGAATAAAGACATAAGAAATAATTTAGTCCCAATTTATCTAAACCAGTTCTATAGGTAGACATATGGGGGAAAAAAAACTTTCCACCAGTTACTATAGGGAGAAAAAGCCAATTCTAAAACTCCTGGAAAATCATGGCATGCTTCTCTACCCAAGTTTATGCTACCCTAGTTTTAGAATTATAGGGTACAGAATCAAATGTGTCCATTTATGTATAAAAAGGCAACATACAATGCAAAAGATCCTATTTTTGTTATTCCCGTAAGTTGTTTTTTGATGTTCTAGTTGTACCTCTCTACCAGACAGTTCATTCTAATGCAGCTACATCCAAACGTTCCAAAGAGGAACAGAGTTGAATTTAAAAGTGAGAAAAGTCTGATTGTTAAATAAAAATACATTCCAATCTGCCTTGGATTGAAAATGCCAAAAATGTCACTTTTTATTGGTTGGGACTGCTATTAGATATAGAAAAGCAACAATTTTAAAAAACAACTTTCACATACAATCAAGAACTGCAACTAACAATTTAAAATGTTCTTTTCACTCAGGTGAAATTTTGAGTTTTGAGGTAAGCCAACATGGAGGACCTAAGCAAACAGGGAACAAGATTAATAAATATAAGTGCATTCACATTTCCAAATTAAAACAAACAAACATAAAACTAAATGAGGGAGTTCCAATCTTAATTTGAAGTGCAGCTCATTATCTAGTTTTAGGAGATTTTATCAGTCTGTCTGCTTTTGTCAAAAATACCACAACACCAACCAAGGATTGATAAGTAGACTAAATGGTTAGTGGTAGAAAGTGCCATGAATTTAGTAGTTCTCTCTCAATTTAAGACTAATATATTCTGTGAAAAACATTTGTAGGTGCAATGAGAGAGCACCACAACTATTGCTCTGTCCCACGGGTTTAAAACGACAGAAGAGATCAAGGGCAACAATTATATGTTTATTTTTGGGTAATGAATTTCCTTCAAGACTTTGACATCAAAAATAATACTTCAGAACTCCCTCAAAGAATCCCTCCTACCCCCCAATTTAATTCTGTGTAAAGCAGAACAGCAAAAAGAGAGAGAGAGAGAGAGAGAGAGAGAGAGAGAGAGAGAGAGAGAGAGAGAGAGAGAGAAAAAAGAAACAGGTGGGCTATTTTTAAAAAATTTGTATGACTGAAATGGGCCACAGATTGCCAAAAGCACTAGACTTTCCAGTTTCCCACATAGAACAAGGGGCATTATTGGAATGACTGTTAGATGTGTAATGTGGGGTTGCTCCTGGAGCAAAGGAGGGAGTGTCTGAGGTGGTCAGCACCAGTTACTCTACCTGCTTCTTTCCTCCCACGTCCTCTTCCTTTTGCCTGGACTATTACGATTTCAGTTTCTTCTGGGGGCAATTCAGAGATTTTCTGCAAGAAGAGCTTCTCTAGAGCTTCTGCCATTAAGACTATGTCATCTCCTGGCTGGATTAACGAGACACATATGGTGAGTGAGTCAGGCAGCACTGTCCACACCATAGCAAACCAAGTGACAGCTCCGTACCCAGCACTCCAATGTGTACAGCCCCAAGATCCAGCACCCTACACTGCTGCTTTTCTAAACACTGTGCAGTAACATTTTTGAAATAGGAACCCCAAGTTAAGAGACTCTTCTCTTCTTAATTTTCCTACTGAGGGTCCTTGCTAAGGCAATCAGCCTATCAATGCAGCTCATGTCTGTGCCTTTCTTTAACTGTGACTCTGAAGAGTAGTTCTAGATGAGAAAATGTGACTACCTTGGTTATAACTGAACAATGAACTTGGAGCTTCAAAATCTGGGTTCAAGTTCTGCTACTAACATTTACTAGCTGTAGAACCTTGGGAAAGTTATTTCCCTTTTTAAAACCCTGGGGTTCCTCATCTATATAATAAAGGATTGGATTAGATGAGGTTTAACACCTCTTTCACTTTCAGTGATAAGTGCATAATAGTAATGTTTCTCAGGTATACATTTATTATCTTCACAAAGATATAAAAGTCTATGGTTCTCAATCTGATGATTCATTTGCAATCACATGATGTCAAATCTGTACAAGTAGTCCTGAAAAAGCTAAGAGGCACTTACTCTATGTCTCTTACACAGTTTTAAAATGATACTGGTGTGAGGCAAAGGGGACTGGGGGGAGAGGACACACGACTATTTATCAGTGTAGAGAAAGATTTTCCAGTGGGGACTCCTTTCAAATACAGTAGATCAAACAAACCCACCTCCCCATCTCTTCTTGGAAGGGAGACTACAAAAAATAGAGTGCAGGAGTTTTCCCCACTAAACCCTGCAGTGAAATGAAGTTTACATGGGCAGTTTCATTTATCTGGCAGGAAGGAATTGAGGTTCCTGCTTTATACTACATTGAATGAAGTACATTATTATAAAATTGTCAGTTTTGTAGGAACTGTAGGAATCTATAAGGAAAGATTCATTACAGAGATTGCTAGAAATCCTGCTCCACCGCACTCACTCTTTCTTAGCTTATGCTCTTTTCTGTTAAGGCGGTCATTAGAAAGAAAGCATTTTAAAGAGCAATTCTTGATACATTACATTGTCTGAATGAAATGAATTGCAAAGAACACTATATAGAGAGTCAGAGGGTCTAGGTTCCAGTCCTCTCCTTGATATTTACAAGCCTGGGTGACCGTGGGCAAATCAACTTCACTTTTCTGAGCCTTATTTTATTAATTTGTTAAATGAAGGACTTGAACTAGGGCATCTCTAAGCTTCCTTCCAGTTCTAAATCTTACATTCTATCATTTTAAAGTTTTATCAATATTACTCTTAATATCAGCCTAACAGTTAGGGCATGGGGCAAATTCAGAACTGAAAGGGCATCAAAACATAAACACAGATTGTAATTAAAACATCACCAGATCATCAAATAAAACCTTGCCCTTGGAGGATACCCAAAATCAAAGGAGTCCCATTAAATATCTTTTTTGCCTACTGCCCTAAGGAGGACTATCTGAATAATCACCTGTGAGATCTTAGTAGTCCCTTCTCCTGATTTAATAAAGAAAATGAACCCACAAAGAAATCTAAGAAACAAACCTGTCTATAGAATGAAATGAAGTGACAATGGACCTAGAGATTCCCATCAGAAAACAGCCATGCAGATCCTACCTTATTGTAGATGTAACAATTTGTAAACATCGTGTTAAAGTCCTGGATACATTCGTGAGCATTCCAGTAGTAGTTATTCTCCAGGCGCTTCTTGATTGTTCCCATGTCCATAGGTGTTTTAATAATTTTATAATAGTCCTGATGAATAAAAAGAGGTCTAAATGTCAATGCAACATAAAATACAGGTTACTTTGATTATACTTCCCAGTCCCACATTGTGAGTGGCCTATGTGCAAGTCTCTAGGGAAAGGAGGGGAGGGAGAAATAAGTTTGGGTAGGAGAAATTGTGGGGACAGTTTTTAAATGTTAATTTTTGTAATATTTCAGCACATTCAAGAATGGAGAATACATAGATGACAACCTTGTGTTTCTGACCAACATACAGCTAACTAGCAGGTAATTTAGATCTTAGACTCCACATTATCCACAAGATAATGGCACTACACAATGCTGATTTTCCACAATAATTAAGTTAGCTAGGCACATTTAGGTAGTTAGTCCTAAAGGAACCCTTTAATGATTATGCATGTCTCTGGAGGAAAACACATACACCACTCCAAATCAGTAGCCAAGTAGTCAAGAAAAGAGCATGACACCTGAACTCAAAGAGAAGCCTAAATTTGAATTTCATCTCCAATACTGACTAGCTTTGTGTGTGACTATGCATAGGTCACTTCAATTCTAGTTTCTAGTTTCTAGTTTACATTCATAAAATGAATGTAAGACACTCAGATTTCTGCTGAGGCACCTATGAAATAACATATATAAAGCGTATTGTCAATCTTAAAAGTGGCCATCACGTCGTCAACTATTTGATTACTTTGTACTACTTTATGCATATTTCGTACATATACATGTGTATATATAAATAAATGCACATGTTTTCTCATTTTTATGTGTATATGTTTTCCCAGGCAGAATGTAAACTTGAGGACAGGTACTACTTTATGACATTTTATGCCCAGATACTGGCACTGCACCTGGTGCATTGCAGATATTTTTTTTTTTTTTTGGAAAAAAGCTTGATAACTGACTAGGGTTATGTCTTTTTCACAAGTCAAAGAGAAATTATCTGTCATGAATGAGGAAATCTCTGCCTAAATTCTTCTAGTGGCACAACCAACAACTAGTTACTGAATTTTCTACTAAGCAATGAGAGATACAAAAATTCTTAGTGATTCTGTGCATATATTCTAGACAATGTTACAAATGAGAGTGGTGACTGTAAGACAGTATACAATTAGTTAAAATGCACAGTACAACTTCAGAGGTCCAGAAACTGAGGATCGCCTGAGAGGACTATAAGAGGTCCTACTTCTCAGAAAAGGAATGGCTTACATATTTATAATTACATTGTCAGACATGTTGTTTCAGTTGTGTCCGACTCTTCATGAACCCAACTGGGTTTTCTTTGCAATGATAATGAAGTGGCTTCTCATTTCCTCCTCCAGATCATTTTACAGATGCAGAAACTGAGGCAAACAGGATTAAATAAGTTGCCCAGGGTCACAACTCATAAGTGGCTGAGGCTGAATTTGAACTCACGTCTTTCTGATTCCAGGGCACTCTATCCACGGCACTACTTAGCTACCCCTCTCAGATATCAATGACCTATGTGTTTTGTTTGACCATACTTATTTATTATTAGAGACTACAGAAGGGGTAGAAAGTTAAAGTAATTTTTTGTGAAAGTATGAATAAAAAGTTTTTTAAAAAAGATTTGCACAGAGAGTGTGGTTACAGAGAGATATATTTGGAGATAAAAGGGACAGGAATTTCAAGTAAAGAAACGCAAGTTGCAAGTATTTGCCATGGAGAGAAACTCTGCTTGATTAAAGCTTATTCTATACGTTGGTTAGAAAGAGAAAAGGTTGGATAGGTAATAAAGATTATAGACAACTATGAAAGTCTGGCTTTATTTCTAATTTTGTAAGAAAAGGGAAGATAGAGAATGTGACTAATTGCATTAAAATGTCAACATTCTCCTACCTTTGGAAGAGTACTAGAAGCTCAAGAATAATTCACTTAGAATGCTTTCTAGAATCTGGCAGAGACCAATAAATGGAATGGTCACAGAACTAAAGATAAGGAATTAGAAAAACTGAGTTTTGTTGAAGACTCACAGAGGAGTGGGGAACCTGAGGCCACATGTGGCCCTCTAGGTCCTCAAGGGGCACTTTAACTGAACCCAAACTTTACAAAACAACTCCCCTTAATAAAAGGATTTGTTCTGTAACACTTGGACTCAGTCAAAATGCAGAAGGTTCCCCACCCCTGAAAGCTCTGGAACTTTCTTGCTGAGAGAACTGGAGTGCTGCAGGAAGGTTACTCAAATATGGTTCGGAGGTCAAACAAGTTCAGCTACCTAATTTGATTAATATGAAAACTGGTGTTCAAAAGCGTAAAATGACTTTCTCAAGGTATTAAGTAGCAGAGGCAGGAATGAAATCCAAGTGTTCTGATTCCAAATCTAGTGCTCTTTCCATTATATTGCAAAGTCTCATGTTTAAGCAAAGCATCTAATATACATTATCTATTTTTTTCTCACAGAAACCATAAAGCAGGTAGTGTGAGCACTATAACATCTTATAGATAATATAATTGAGGTTTAAAGATTGTTAAAGATTATGAAAGAATGCATGGTTTTAACATGTGTAAAGCTAGAATTGAAACCAAGATCTGAATAAGTCTAAGACTATAATTCCAGACTGTTTCAGTAACTTAACTCTTAGCTTCAGTTGCTGTCACAAGAATTTTAGTTCCAGCATTCTATGATGATACCTATGTGTAAATGTGTGTGTGTGTGTATGTACAGTCACACACATAAATATACATACACTTAACATGCTTTTAACTAACATCAATTGTATTAGAACCTCACTCCAATAGAATTTAGTTCACAACAGAATTTGGTTAGACTAGATATTCTAGACATTCATGTATTTGGGGATTTTGCCCAGATCTCATTTGTGCAAGACCACACCTGAGCTCCCTTCTAACTAAGAACTAATTCAACTGCAATTAGAACTCTGTGTGTGTGTATGTCTGTGAGAGAGAGAGAGAGAAAGAGAGAGAATATGAATGCAAATAAAATGGGCATATGTGAGGAGGAGAAAGGTTAGATATGGGTTGGATAAGACAGACTAATTAGTAAAGATTATAACTTTAAAAAAAAATGAGAGAAGCAGAAGGTATTTAACTTTCATAGTCATAGAATAGGGGAAGAATTCTTAACCCAATAGGGGATAGGGACAACTACAAAAGATAATTATCATGAAATTCAAAAGCTTTTGTACAACCAAAATGAGCAATTAGGATAACAAGTGAGGTCAACTGGGGAAAAATCATTTGCATCAAATATTTGATACAATCTGCCATTGAAGATTGTATCAGTAAGGCAATAATAACAATGTAGATGATAATAATCAAAATGCCTATGTGGTTCTGTATTGCAAAGTTTACCAGACTCTCCATATAGAAGATAGAAGAGGTAAACCATTTATTCAGACACCAGAGAACCATATCCCACAAGCCATTTATCCAAACTATCAGAGCTGTAAAACATTCAATACATAATATCACAACATGGAGCCTCGCCATTCCAAAACCTCTCCGACCCTACTGGGGTCTTCCCCAAAACAAACTCACAGTACAGCTAAGTCACAGCCTGTTCAGCTCTAACTATCACAATGGTGACCATTAGCAGCCATAACTGTGCTCTCTCTCTCTCAGCATTTCCTGTGACATAACTTCCTTTTCCTGTCAGGAAGCTCCTCTCACCACATATGACTTAGGCTTCATGTGACATAAGCAGGTCACATGGCCTATTAATGGGTGGGAAAGATCTTCAAATCTAAATTGCTACTACAAAGACATGTATAGATATAGCAAATGAACAAAAATATAAAATCAAAAGCCATTCCCAATGGAAGTGATCACAGGATATGAACAATCAGCAAAAGTAGTACATTCTAATATCAACTATATGATAGAATGCTCCAAAAATCACTAACAATGAGAGAAATGCAAATCAAAACAACCCTGAGGTTTCACCTCATACTTATTTAATTGGCAAACTATAAGCAGTTGGTGCTGGGAGGGGATATGGGAAGACAGGCATTTTAGTAAACTTGTAAATTGGTACAACTATTCTCCCAAACATCTGAATTAGCAGAAATTTTTGTGGTACCAAAGACCTGGAAATAAAAGTAAACACTCATGTATAAAACATAGATAGCAATGCTAAAGATAATTAAATTTTTAGTCATCATCTCACCGCCCCCACCCCCACACACCAAGATGCGAAATGTGAAAGTTCTACTGCTGCCCAATAATAGCTACAGTTCCAATAAAAGGATGATAGATTAGGTAAGTGAAGAAATGTTCTGGACCATTGCTGCCAGCAGCTGTGGTGCTGAGATGGCTGAATGCCGTAGAGAGTGAAAACAAAAACACAAAACACAGGCCAGGCAAGAGAGTAAAGAACAGCTCTGTTTATTAAACTGAGGGACAGGGCTTATATATACCCTTTTAGGCAAGCAGAATCAACAAATCCACATGTGAGGCATTTGCATAATGCATTACTTCCTCATGCTTTTGTTCCCTTTTTGCCATAAACAATATTGTGTTAATAGCCAACAGGTGGTATTTAGCACTTGTATGCTGAGGGAGGGATGGAGAGACCACATATCAGCACAAGAGCAAGAACAGGCCTCTGGGCTGTATCTTACCCCAGAATGGACTTTCTTAGAGCTGGCCCTCTACATCTCCCCCCTGTTATTTTAAAATGGAGCTTAAACTAATAAAGAGTCAAAAAATGACTTGTAGAAGACAGGGCCTTATAAGACACAACAGTGTTAGGAAGGCAAACAAGGGAAGAAAGTGGCAACAAATGTTGCTAAACGGGTTGATTTGTTTTAGGAGTTGAAATAACTTATTGGTGATGTCTTCAGGATCAATTCCTGAGGCTTTGCTGTGTTCAAATAGGTGAGTGATAAATTCTAAGTCACGTATATCTCATGTCACATTATGATTATGCCATAAATTTGTAGATACAAAGAAATAGGGATATGAGAGACAAGCTTATACACAGTAATCCCCTTTTAAGTAAATATGGAAGGACTGATCGATGCATTGACAAATCGAAGAGGGGCAGTCCCCTTTATGAATATAGATATAGAAAGTCAAAAAGGAATTGTCTCTTTTAAGATTCTTATACAGCTGTCTGGCAAGGAATATTGTCAGTGAAATCCTCTGGTCCTTAGCATCTCCTCCAGCTATCTTCAGCACTGCATCTCAGCATCTTCCTCTTCTTCTCTTCCTGTAGGAACCAGCTTTCTGTCCATACTCCTACAAGAGTGACCTTAGCACAATGCATAACATTCTCACATTGCTTAAAGAATACTTAACAAAGTGAGCCCTAAGAGGCTCGCATGCATTTCTACCATTGTTTATAAAGCTTTACTAAGTGGGTAATAACAAAGTTTCTACTTACTGCAGAATTCCTAGATGTTACAAAGTTTCCTAGTCAAAAAGGTGTTGTAATAGAATCTCACACTGGTAACAGAAGGACATCTTAAGGTGAGTCTTAAGCAGGTTGTATAATTTTTTGCCATGTTCTAGTTTTAGATATTGCCCAGTAGGATAACACAGAAAAGGTCATCAAACCTCCACCTGTTAACAGTACAGGATCACATTCCCTCTGAGTAGCTTGTGGAACTTCTCTCAGATACTGATTTAATGCAGAGAAAAATTAGTTATTTGCTTTTGCCCGAAACAGTAAGTTATACCAATCACAGACTTTCAATAAACAATAAAGATTTGCAAGGACTCACATACACATAAGGGATTTAATTAAACATCTTTCCTTCTCAAATTTAAACTTGTCCTGGTGTAAAAGCCAATCAGAATCTTTTCTATCTATTGTACATAAACCTGCAATTTCTCACCAAGCCAAGTTCATTATTCAGAATTCACATAACTCAAACAAGTTCTTTTCTCCAGGCTGATGACATTGCCCGTGCCCAGGAAGGGGTTAATACTGGTACTCTTTACCCGCTGTCCTCCATACAGGAGGACTGTTCTGAATGGGCAGAACCAACCTTCTTCTTACCCTTTTATAAAGCCCTCTTCCCCCCACCCCGTTTTTAAGAGAATTTTAGTGATTCTAATTTTTACTCAAGTAGATTTCACTTTTGTCTTCACTCCTTAAACTTTTTGAGAGTGAGAACTTTGAATTTGCCAGTCAAGGTGAGTGGGACTCTGGAAAAGATCCAATGGTGCCTTGTCCCTTCTCCTTGTACTGAGACTCAACATGTCTCTTTGTGAGATTTATGCATTTTCCAAATTTGCCTTAGTACCAAATAGTACACCAGATTCAGACTTCATTTCACTTAAATTCAAGGGCAAAAACTTCCCGCTTTCTTTCTTATCACTCTTCACATTCCAAATTGGCCAGATTTGGAATAGAGGAAGAAAGAAAGATCACTTTTTCCAACTACTTCCCAAAACGTTCCAAAATTTATTTCCTTCTAATTTTGACCCAATGTTTTCAAACCTTATTTCTTTCTAATTTTGATCTGATGTTTCTCCAATTTGCATTTTCCATAACAAAAACTAAACAAGAAAACATTTTTTTCCTCTCTAGAGATAATGGACATTACAGCGCATTAGATTACACACTCCACACAGAAACACAGATACAGAACACAGACACAGAGACAAGAAACACAGAGGATTTTTGAATCCTTTACACAAATTGCTTGGCCCTCAGGAATGTAATGGAGGCCAGGTGTGATGATTTACTAGGGTCTTGGAGACTCGACTTTTGAAGATGACCTGCGGCAGATCCCTAACCGCAGGGGAAATGAGCCTGTCTCTGCTGTCTCTAAAAATTCTTATAATTTGGGTAGTTGTTACTAAGAGATCTCTTTCCCTTACTAGCTTTAGAACTTTCATATAGTATTCTTGGTCTCGTTTTCCTGATTGTGTTTGCCCCATTTCTGCCTGGTGATTACCTTAGAATAGGAAAGTGAAGTAAAGGAGAGGAAAGATTATCACCCTCCCATCTCCTTACTCCCTGTACATACAGCTGGTGGGAAAGAAAAAAAAGGAAAGTGAAAGTTTTTAGTACCTGAGAAAAGATTTACTGCCCTATACCTTAGTCGACTGTGTATGTTGACCAGAGTCTCCGTTTTTTTTTTCTTCTAGGGCGTCTCTACCACGGGAGATTGACTCTTTCAGTCTCTGTCCTCTGAACCTCTCTGCTTCAGGTGCGTCTGTGTTTGCTCCAACTGTCCCCCTCAGGTCCGTTTGCTTTGTCTGCTTCGGGTGTCCTTGCCTCAGGGTCCCTCTTTCGGGGACCACTTGCCACCAGCGGCTGTGGTGCTGAAATGTCCGCTGATGGCCGAATGCCGCGGAGAGTGAAAAGAAAACACAAAACACGGGCCAGGCGAGAGAGTAAAGAACAGCTCTGTTTATTAAACTGAGGGACAGGGCTTATATACCATTTTATACAAGCAGAATCAACAAATCCACATGTGAGGAATTTGCATAACGCATGACTCTATCATGCTTTTGATTCCCTTTTGCCGTAACCGATATTGTATTAATAGCCCAAAGGTGGTATTTAGCACGTGTGTGCCGTGGGGGTTTTGGAGACAGCACCTGTGTACCAAGGAAGCCTGAAGAGCCTTCATCCTGAGCAGCACTTGTATGCCACTGAAGGGATGGAGAGCCCAAATGCCGAGTTCTTGCCCAAGTGCAAGAACAGGCCTCTGGCCTGTATCTTATCCCAGAATGGACTTTCTCAGAGCTGGACCTCTACAGACCATGGGTTAAAACACTGCAAAGAGAGGATTTGTGGTGTGGAAGAACAACCCAACTTACAAATATTACAAAAAGGGCTTTAAATGGAAAAGGAGGGGCAGAGCCAAGATGGCGGCTGGAAAGCAGGGACTTGCCTACAGCTCTCCCCCAGGACTTATCACACACCTATAAAAAATGGCTCTGAACAAATTCTAGAACTGCAGAACCCACAAAATAGCAGAGGAAAGCAGGGCTCCAGCCCAGGACAGCCTGGATGGTCGCTGGGTAAGGTCTATCGCGCATGGAGACGGTAGCGGAGCAGAGCCCAGCGTGACCTGTGCCCAGACCAACCAGACCGGGAGCTGGGCAGAACATGCCCTGCCACCCTCAATATGTGAACCGTGGCAATTACCAGATTTTTCAACCCACAAACACCAAAGACAACAGAGAAGGTTAGTGGGAAAAACCGCAGAGAAAGAGTGAAAGGTGTTTTCGGTTTGGCCACTGCCCAGGGGGTAGCAGAGGTGGTGAAGCTCTGAGGCAAGCTTACAGAACTACAGCTGCAGTTGCTTCTGGCCCCAGGCCCACCTGGTGGGAGGAATTAAGCTGTGGATTAGAGCAGGAGTGCAGAGCCTGCTTAGATCTGAGTGGCAGTCCGAGTTGGGGGGTCTTGGGGGAGGAGGAGCACTGGTGTGGCAGAGCTTGCTGTGTAGAAACAGCTCTGAAAACAATAGTGCAGCCCCTCAAGCTTGGGAAAAAGTACTCTCTACTCTACAAGCAGTCATACCCCAACAAAAAACTCAACGGTCAAGTAGTTGGCTGGGAACATGGCCAGGCAGCGAAAACGGACTCAGATTCAGTCTCAGACTTTGGAATCTTTCTTTGGTGACAAAGAAGACCAAAACATACAGACAGAAGAAGTCAACAAAGTCAAAGAGCCTACATCAAAAGCCTCCAAGAAAACATGAACTGGTCTCAGGCCATGGAAGAGCTCAAAAAGGATTTGGAAAAGCAAGTTAGAGAAGTAGAGGAAAAATTGGGAAGACAAATGAGAAGGATCCAAGAAAACCATGAAAAACAAGTCAATGACTTGATAAAGGAGACCCAAAAAAAAAAATACTGAAGAAAACAATACCTTAAAAAATAGACTAACTCATATGGCAAAAGAGCTGCAAAAAGCCAATGAGGAGAGGAATGCCCTGAAAGGCAGAATTAGCCAAATGGAAAAGGAGGTCCAAAAGACACTGAAGAAAATACCACCTTGGAGCAAATGGAAGGTAGGGACTTTATGAGAAACCAAGATATTATAAAACAGAACCAAAGAAATGAAAAAATGGAAGACAATGTGAAATATCTCATTGGAAAAACCACTGACCTGGAAAATAGATCCAGGAGATATAATTTAAAAATTATTGGACTACCTGAAAGCCATGATCAAAAAAAGAGCCTAGATATCATACTAACGTTGAACTGTTTTGTTTACATTCCTACATGGAAAGATGAGGTGTATAATTCATGAGACCTCAGTATTAGGGTAGCTGCAGGGAATATACATAGATATATATATATATATATGAGATATATAGATATATAGATATATAGATATATATATGTAGCACACACACACACACACACACACACACACACACACACACGATGAGTTGAATATGAAGGGATGATATCTAAAAAAAATAAAATTAAGGGATGAGAGAGGAATATATTGAGAGGGAGAAAGGGAGAGATAGAATGGGGTAAATTATCTCACATAAAAGAGGCAAGAAAAAGCAGTTCTGTAGGAAGGGAAGAGGGGACAGGTGAAGGGGAATGAGTGAATCTTGCTCTCACTGGATTTGACCTAAGGAGGGAATACCATACACACTTAATTGGGTATCTTACCCCACAGGAAAGGAGGAGGAAGGAGATAAAAAGGGGGGAATGATAGAAGGGAGGGCAGATAGGGGGAGGAGGTAATCAAAAGCAAACACTTTTGAAAAGGGACAGGGTCAAGGGAGGAAATTGAATAAAGGGGGATCGGTTAGGAAGCAGCAAAATACAGTTAGTCTTTCACAACATGAGTATTGTGGAAGGGTTTTCCATAATGATACACATGTGGCCTATGTTGAATAGCTTGCCTTCTTAGGGACGGTGGGTGGGGAAGGAAGAGGGGAGAGAATTTGGAACTTAAAGTTTTAAAAGTAGATGTTCAAAAAAATTTATAATTCAAGCTCTTGTGGAAATCAATGCTGAAAACTAAAAATATTAAATAAATAATGTTTGATTGATTGCAAAAAAAAATTAAACTGAAAAAGAAGGGGAACTAAAGTATAAGAAATAAAGAAGAAAAATGTGTAAATAAAATCCATGGTCTTATATGATACACAAATGCACATAGTTAGCTGTAACAGATAAGATGAAATAAATCCTATTGCAAAGACTTGAATTTAATTTCACTGGGTGTTGCTAAAAGTTGATGGGATGAGACACATGAATGGATTTGGCTTTTGAAGGGCACACCAAATTTCAAAAGGCGGGGGAGGGGCCAGGAATGGAGGTGGGAAGGAGGAGGGGTATTCATGAGTAGCATTATATACTAAAGAGTTATGCTCATTTCAGTAAATCTGGAAACAAGAGTAAGGAAGCATGATAGAAGACACTGGGGTGAAGATTAATGGCTGCAGAAACAAATGTTACTGGTCAAGAGTATTCTAAAGACCACCCAGACAGAAAAAAGAAATAGGAGTTCAAGACACAGATTAGAAACCTGGCATGGAGGCAGGTTATATTAGAGGCAGAGTATTTCGATTATCAAGACATCAGTTGGAACTTTCTATGCCAAAAGCAAAGCAGCTATTTCTTAATCTGCCTTAATGATAATTTAATTATTCAAAATATGGAACAGTTATCTTAGATCAGATTCTGACCAACAATGAAATGGCTGCAAGGAAGGAAATAATGGGAACCTTGGGGATGAATTACTGACAATTCCATCCTGGAATCTGTGATAAGGAGGAAAGTTCAGTAATCTGACATGTACCCTAGATTTGGGGTTAGGTTTCATAGAAAAGAGTACAAGCAGGAACTAATGGTCTAAAACTCAGGAATTCTACATGGAATGTCAGCCAAGGACAAACTCTTGAAAGATGAAATGAAATCTGAAGCCATAAAAAGAAACAATGATGAATTAGGAAAAAGGAAGAAGATGGTGCTGGTGTACAAAGGGCCTATTTGATGAACACAGAATTCACTGACCAATTCTGATTTCTAAAAAATGAGTGAAGTGAGGTAACTGATTCCAACCTAGCCTCAGACACTTACAAGATGTATGACCCTGGGCAAATCATATAACTGTTATCACTGAAAAGCAGGGATAACAAATGTTCACAACATGACTATTATGGAATTGTTTTGCACAACGATACATGTAAAACCTATATTCAATTGCTTGACTTCTCAAGGAGGGTTGATGTCCCCATTTGGGACATGGGACTCAAAGTTCTAAGAACAAATGTCAAAAAAAATTGTTTTTACATGCAACTGGGAAATAAGATATAAAGGCAATAGGGTATAGAAATCTATCTTGCCCTTCAAAAAAATAAGGGGAAAGGGAATAGGTGAGAGGGTGACAGAAGAGAGGACAGACTGAGTAAAGGGGCAATCAGAATACATGCCACCTTGGGGTGGGAGGGAGAGTAGAGATGGGGAGAAAATTTATAACTCAAAATCTTGTGGAAATGAACGTTATAAACAAAAAATAAATTTTAAAAACATCTGTAAACTTAAAAAAAATACACTTAAAACTATTTTCCCACTGGATTTTTCCCCAAAGTCTTTCACACAGTTATATATTCTTACTTGAGGTTTGCCCCCACAAAGCAATTTCTATCCACTTCCTCCTCCTTTTACCACCTGATTATTTTAGCTTTTCCTTTTCATTACAAATGGCTCTCAGGCTGAGAAGATAGACATACTCTTACAGAGTTTACGGTGTTATACACTGATATTGGTCAAACCATTCCATAAAATGTAGAATTAGGCAAAAAAAAAGGAAAGTCTTCATCCCCTTTAATTGAGCAATCCTACTGCTGGTTACGTACTTGAAAGATGTCCAATACAAAAAGTCATTCATGTATCTATTTGTGTGTGTGTGTGTGCGTGTGCGTGTGCGTGTGTGTGTGTGTGTGTGTGTGTGTGTGTGTGTAAGCATATTTTGTGAAATAAATAAGTGGGTGCTTACCAACTGGAGAGTGGCAAAACATACTGTAGTATATGAATGGTGGACTATGCTATAAAAATAAATGAAGGATCTCAGAGGAATATATTAAGATTAGCATTCAGTAAGTGGAGCAGAAAAACTGCATTTGCAGTTACTACAACAACACGAAGGAAAATAACCGAATACTGTGTAATATTAATGACCCTGACCTCAACGAAAAGATGATGATACAGTGAAAGGTAGAGTGGAAAGTATTCAGTAATGACTGTGATGTTAAATTAAAACATTTCAATACAATTAAAAAAAGAAAGTTCTCTCCTCTCTGGGGCCTCGAGAGTTGCTTACAGAACCTAGGCTCAATCCTGCTTATCTATACCCTGAGAAAAAACGTATCACACAACAACCAGGAAGGAAAAACACCTTGACCTAATCCTCAAAGAAAAGTTTTCCTGGGCTTTTTTTTTTTTGGCTTCCACTGATCTCTGCCACAAAACACTAGCATGGATGTAAATAAGGAAAATGTAGTGAAATCATAAGAGTTCTGAGGAAATCACAAAATTTAAACCAAAATAATAAAGGAAAACATAAAAAAGATTATTTATAATTGTAACAAGGCACTCTCATTTCTTTTGTTTTTCTATTTTCATCTTCATGCCTCAGTGCTATTGATAATATTCTCAAAGGTTCACTCTCATATCCTCCCATTGTCTCCAAAAGATTGGAACCTAAATCTATTCCTTTCCTATATCCTAGTTCTTTCCCTACTGTCTTTCAAGTAAGTCCAAGTCCTCTCTAGCCTTAAAAATCTTCATTAGATCCTCACATTCTCAAGTTATATTACATCTCTCCTCCCTTTCTTACTCCTAGAAAAAGCTATCTAGCTGCTGCTTCCAAACCTGCCCCCCCATTCCTTACCTCTGAAATTTGGTTTTTGAGCTCAACACTAACTGAAACTGCTCTTTCTAAAATTACCAATGATGTAACAAATTGCAAAATCCGATAATCTTTTCTCTTGGCTCATCGTTTTCAATCTATTTATTGCATTTGATACTGCTGACCACATCTCTTAGGTATGACCACTATCTCCTCTCTAGGTGTACATGAAATGACTTCTTCCTTATTCTCCTATCTGCTCCTTCTCCATCCCACTTTTGGATCATGTACATATGCCTAGTCGTGGATACTTGCCAAGATTCTGTCCTAGGCCCTTGTCTCTTACTCCTCTATTCTCTCTCTCTCTCCCATTATACTCATGAGTTCCCATTTAACTATTACCATTATGGAGATGATTCAGAGACCAAGATGTATATCCAAGTCAAGTCGCTCCTCAAGAATGTCAGTCCTGGACTAACAATTGTCCATTTCAGGATAGATATGTCCAAAAGAAAAAGCAAATATAGTGCGTGCAAAATGGAGCTCATTGACTTTCCCAGTAAAGCCTCCTCTTTTCAAATCTTCCTTATTTCTGTCAGAAGCAACACTCCACTACCTTTCCAATATCCTGGGTTCATAAACATGGAATCATCTTTGTCTTCTCACCTACCTTCAGCTCACACATCTAATTAGTTGATAAATTTTGCTTCTACCAACATCTTCTCACATCCATCCCCTTCTCTCATCTCAGATAGTCACCACTTTAATTCATATCCTAATCACCTTTTGCCTAGATTACTACAACAGCCTCCTAATAGTTTTCCCTGTCTTTTACCACTCTACATATTGCTGCAAAATTGATTTTTGTTTTGGGCAGGGCAATTGGGGTTAAGTGACTTGCCCAAAGTCACACATCTAGTACATATGTCAAGTGTCTGAGGTTGGATTTGAACTCATGTACTCCTGACTCCAGGACCAGTGCTCTACTCACTGCGCCATCTAGCTGCGCTGCAAAATTGATTTTTATTGTGTACAGATGTGACCATGTTATCTTCTTACTCCATCAACTTCAGAAGCTCCTCTCTATTGCTTCAAAAATAAACTCCTTTGTTTATCTGTTAATGCCTTTCATAACCCTGCCTCAACCATCCTTCTAGGTTCACTGGCCATTGGTTTTGTCATCTGTAATCCAGCCAACTGGCCTTCTCATTGTTCCTCAGACACTCAATCTCCCATCTCTGTGTATTTACACTGGCTATTACCTATTCCAGGTATGAACTCCTCTTCACCTGCATTTCATAGAATCCCTCTTTTCATCCAAGATACAGTTCAAGTGACAGCTTTCTATATGACCTCCTACAATCAACTGCTAGTACATTTCCTCCCAAAACTAACTCATCACTACTTTGTATTTTACCCTGTAAATACATACACGTTCTGATTCTCCCATTAGAATGTAAGTGCCTTATAAGTACAGAATTTAAGTTTCTGTTTCATATCCTCAATACCTGTTAACAATGTCTGACATACAGTAAGTACTAATAAGGGTTTGTTGATTGACATAGCACCCCGAAAGTCACCTTAAAACCACTCAGATGAAAAGAATGGCCAAACCTTTAAACTCTAAAAAAATGTCAATTGTTTCTCTGGGAAAGGCCAAAGAAATGAATACAGAATAACCATTCTAATTGTTTTAACAGGCCAAAATGTGGCAAGCTGAAAGTTTTCAGGCCAGGGTACTTACAGGGAGGTTCAGCTTGACTGCATCCACAGGCTGTTGGAAAGGCCACGCAAACTGATGTTTCCATAACGTCTTAAGCACCACTTTGAGCAGATATTGCAGTTGGTTGGTTTGTCTCTTGGGTTTGTTAGGGTTGGAAGTCTCTGGGGGTGGGGGATTACTGCCTGCAGTGCTGCCTTGCTGGGGTTGGGCCTGGGCCTGCGTTGTAGACATTTGTGTAGTTTCTAGTCCATCCCCCATTACTGGTAAATTTCTCAGTCTTGTCCCAGGGCCACTCTCCACAGACATGCTATTGATCCCATTGCATTCTTCACTAGGAACTCTGTAAAAGAAAAGAAGACTTGTCACCACACGTAAACAGTCTGAGATTCTGCGACTCTAGTAAATAAAAGTTTAACTTTAGTAAGAAGGGACCTTAGAGGTGGGTCAATCTACATTAAGCAATAATTTTATCATACAGACTGAACAACCCTATAGGACTATTCCAGCCAAGTCTCTAGGGTAATTAATTTATGGTCCAGTTCCTCCATATTTAAACTAATAAATGTAGCTTACAAAAAAAACAGAAATGTTCAAGGATCTCTTTTGTGACAGCACTGAACATTTATTGCAGATGGGAAATGAACTGAGAGTAGAAATAAGTAGGGGAACAGGCTGAATTACATGTGTACTGTGCTTTACAGGGAAACAGGTTATGTAATGGCACTGACTACATTGAGCATTGTACCATATAAATCTAATTGTGTGTATTATGCCATAAAAATGACAGCTATGAAGAACACAGAGAAAATCTAGAGGACTTACATGAACAGAACATGAAGAATGAGTTACAAAATATTCACAGGAACAAAGGAAAATGAACAAAGTTTTAAATTAACTGATCATACCTTCAGAAGCTAAACCTTGACCACCACCAGACCTCTTATACAATAAAGAGATAAAAAAAAGAGGTAAGGTTTCATACATATAAATTTTTTTTTTTATACCAGTGGCTCTTTTTCTTACTGTCAAAAAGTAGAAGCTAAAAGGGTATCCATATGCTTGGGGAGTGGCTATACAAATTAGGGTACGTAATTATAACAGATAACAATGATATTGAGCAGTAAGAAATTACGATAAAGACCATTTCAGAAAAACCTGGGAAGAGTTATATGAACTGACACAGCGATGTGAGCAGAACCTAGATAACAATTTATACAGAAACAATATTTTAAAGAAAGAAAACTTGGAAGAATTTAGTGTAATGACCAACCACCACTTCCAGAGGATTGATAAAGAAACATCCTACCTTCCTTCTGATACAGAGAAAATGGACTCAAGGTACAAAATGAGATGTATATTTTTAAATACAGCCAATGTGATGACAGATAAAAAATGCTGCAGAGGCATGCAACAAATACTAAAAGAATATAAATGTATCATCCATAGAATAGACTCAACCACAGGGTTTTTTAAAGAATAATTCTAATTCATTTTCTTTCATCAAAAAACTTGAAGGAAAAAAAGCAGGGGTGGGGGTGGGAGGGAAGACCAGGAGAGGGGCTTTATATTATTTAAGGAAATGTACTAAGTCAGTAAGAGAACAAGCAGCAGAGAAGAAACAACCCTGTGAAAATAATCAACACTTACTACTGATTACACTCGACACTTTGAGCCGTATATTCATGCTTCTAGTCTTTATAAGTTGTGTGTGGCCAAACCAAAGCCTTGTACCACTATTACTATTATCTGCTTGTCTTTTGCTCCTTCAAAAGGGAAACGTCATACTTAATTCCATATTTTTTACTTCAAATCAGTTTAGGATTAAGGGGCATTATACAACCATTTTTTAGATTTTATACCCTTCTGAGAGTGCTCTGAGATTTTAATTATCCTTTAGAAAAGAACTATAATGTAATGGTTTATATATCATTAGTGGTAAAGTTAAGAGGAATCTCAACTTAACCATATTCTATTAGTTAAAATGAATATCTACTGAACACCTTTCCATGCCAGTCATTTTGAGGAATACAAAGATAACCAAGAAGATCTTGGCCTCCTAGAGCATAAACAAGTCATAGGAAAGTTACGGTATTGTTCTGTAAAACAGAACAGTAAAAATAAATGTTAAATGCATAGGTATTCAGAGGCAGAATAACAAGTATGAATATTTGTATGGTAGTTTCTCATATATTATCTCACTTGATCCTCACAAATATACCTATGAGATGCCATAGGAAATAGCATTATTCTCATTTTACAGATTAGGAAATAGAATCTCAGTGAAATTGTGACTCACTCAAGGTAATAATTTTGGTTAATGGTAGCAATCAAAATACAAAATCAGATCTCATCCCTCAGACTAGGGGTGTTCTCCTTTCATATCCAACGGGTCACATCTTTGCTCAGAGATAGGTGAGACAGCACATACAATGAAGTTCAACTGTAAGGCAGATGTTAAGGTCCAGTAGTTCTCCATCACCTGGAAAAATTGTAGTTGAATACTCCCTACTTAATCCCAGTTGTGTAAATTCCTTCCAGGAGTAGGGTACTGAGGAGCCTAGTCCATGACCTTTGGGAAGACAGGGAAGGAGCTAGCAGCTCAAAATGGAGTAGGGGCTGTGAGTTCCCCAAAAAAGCAATAATTAACAAATGTCTCCTTTTGGCAGGTAAATACTGTTTTTATAAGAGACTACCTACATATGAAAGGAAGATTTGGACAGGAAGCAGTCTTTCAATTTTTATATTTGAAAATTAAATATATTTGTAAATAGTATTACATCCATTTCCCAAAAGGGGGGAGGCAATGAACAATAAACAACAGAGCTTACTCCCAGTCCATTACATCACGTGGTTTAGTAGTTCACTGGAATAGGCTCCTTTTTTAATTGTGCTGTTAATGCTCTAAAACAGAGATGTCAAAGAGGGACCTACAAATGCAGAATCAAGATTAAAATGCAACTAGGAAATAAAGGTTCAACTTATGAAAGAGTTATTGTGAAGAAAGTACTTGGAAAAGTTATATTATGTCATGTATATATGCACATGCATACATGTACATATAATATATACATATATATGTACATACACAAATATACACATGTGTATACACACACAATTTGAGTTGTTATTATAGTTAGAACACTCTGGAATAGTGAAAAAATGAGTCAGAAGCATGAATCTAGACTCTGATAATTCCCAGGATGTTCCATGGTATACCGTGAATTAAACATGCCCTAAACAGAACTAACTGATTAGGTCCCCAAACTTACCCCACAACAAATTTCTCTATTTTTGCTAAGGACACCACAATCCTCTTGTCTCCAAGATTCAAAACTCTGAGGTCATTCTTGACTATTCGCTCATTCTTCTCTATCAAACCAGTTGCCCAATTCTGAAAACATATGAATCACCATGTCACTACCCTATTCAAAAATCCTGAAAGGTTCCTATTCTGCCTACTGTTTCTGGGACAGAATACAAATATATTAGCCTGACATAGAAAGGCCTTTACAATTTGGCTGCCATCTATCCCATTTCAGTCCAATTACAAATTACACCCATTTCCACATTCTCCCTTTTAGGCAAAATTATCATATTACAAGATACTTCTAGTACAGAGTATTTCATCTCCTGCCAATATACTTCTGTTTAAAAAAAAAAAAAGGGAGGGGGCAGTCCCCTGAAATGTACTTTTTCCTTTCTTACCAAAGAATCCTTCCTCCCTTCAGATCACAAGTGAATATATAATCCACAAATATTCTTTAAAATATTCCACAAATTATTCTAAAAAAATTTAGACAAAAAACACCCTACCTGCTTTTATGAAGCTGAATATAGTTCCAATATTTAAAACAGGGAAGGATACAGCAACAACAACAAAAAAAATTACAAAGAAAAATAACAGAAACAAATTAAATAATTTAAAATAAAATCTTGGTCAAAAGACTCTGGAAATAAATTTCAAAAGTTCACTGTAATCAAGTTGATTTTTACCAATGATGCAAAAATGGTTCAACATTAGGAATACAATTAAAACATATTAAAGCAAAAGCATTCAAAATCACATATTGTCCACAGTGAGAGCAATATTTTAACAATAATCAACTGTGAAAGACTTAGGTACTCCAACACAATTCCAAAGGACTCACAGTAAAAATGCTATCTACCTCCAGAGAGAGAAATGATGAACTCTGAGTAAAAGTGGAGTGTAATTTTTTTTTCCATTTTATTATTCTGACTTTTTTTGCAATGTGGTTAATATGGAAAAATGTTTTGCATGATTTCACACATATAATTGACATCTTAGTTCTTGGCTTCCCAGTGGGTGGGAGAAGGGTTGGAGGGAGAGGGAGAAAACTTGGAACTCAATGTTTTTTTTAAAAAGTTTGTTAAAAGTAACTAATTAAAGTAGAAAACTGAATCATATAGCAATAAAATCAAGAAAAGGCCTTTAACAATGTGCAGCATTTAATTATGCTAAAAATTTTACAAAGCACAGGCAGAGGATCTTTTGCCTGTTGATTTGATCTCTAGCATAAGGCCCCTTCTTCTCTCCTCTGACAATGCCATTACTCTAATGCAGGGTCCTACTCACCTCACACCAGGACTACTGCATTAGCCTGCAGGTGGTTCTGTCTGCCTCAAGTCTCTCCAGGCTCCAATCTAACCTCCATTCAGCTACTAAACTGATCTTCCTAAAACACAGGTCCAACCATGTCACACACACCCTACACCCCCACCTCAACCCTTAACCCCCAACCACCCTCAATAAATTCCAGTGGCAACCTGTTGTCTCCAGGGGCAAATTCCCACAAACTTTTAATAATAAAGGTCTACTAATCAGAATGGAATTTTGGGAGGGGGGGTACATTTTGCTTAACTGGGGTTCAAAATGTAAGAATGGATATTATGTTATCTTGTTTTGCGCATACAGATGTTCCTGGGAAATGGTGAACACTCCCACGCTGTTGGGAGCTTCAGATAAACTTCCATATCCTGTTTTGCAAGGACAGCGGTTGGGCCCCTCATGGGAAATAGGGGGAAATAGAAAGGTTGGGAGAAAACAACCAGCCAGAACCTGAAGGGTCATGCCCCATTCACAAGTGTCCTCACTTGTGAATGGGGCCTGCTCAACTAACCTCATTAATATTAACTTACATGCCCAAGGGGCGGAGACTGTGCCATTTTCTAATCATGGAATGTATGATCTGGGAGGGGAAACATGTTAATGAGGGCATGTAGTGGGAGTTCAAGGAAGAGTTGTAACCTTGAGGAGTCTGGACCAATCACGACTCTGAGGGGAGGAGTCAGACTACACTTAACAATATTTAAGCTTGCTCTTGCTCTTGTATTGGAATGTGTTCTTTGGGAGCAGCACACCAGATTTCCCAGAGAAGTGTAATATTCACCTTCCTCCGTCCACTCTCTTTCTGCGTTCTTTCCATGAGAAGGTGACTGTCAGGTGGATTTTCCTAAGGGCTCACAACCAGGAAAGGAGTGACCAAGTCTGAGAAATCCTGTGATCCCCACTAGTGTATTTCTCACAAAATTTAGTGTTCCCTATCAATCCAAACTGATTGTAAACATAGTTGGAAGGGTAGGTGAAAGTTCCTTAATTAGTTAAATGGATTTTGAAATATGGAAATTTATTTTGCACTTGCATTAAGGTCCAAAAAACACTGCTGGAACTATAGTTTTAGTTGAAAAAGATATTCCTGTAAATTTATTTGGGAATGGAACCTGACTTCTTGTTTTAACTTCTGATGCCACAATAAGCATATAAAGCATTCATACTGCAATTCAAACGTTAGTTGCCATGGAATTGAGTTTATCATCGTATAAGTTTTACATACAAGTACTGTTTTGAGTTGTAATTTTAAATGTAACAAAAACTAATCACGGCCCTGAGCTAAAAAAGTAGTAATAAAAATGTCACTCATCTTCTATTTTGACATGATGGGAATGCATTGGTAATAAAAAAAAATCAAATGTTTCAGAATGGCAAAAAAATTGGGAAGAGAAATGAGAGTGATGCGAGAAAACCATGAAAAACAAATCAATGACTTGATAAAGGAGACCCAAAAAAATACTAAAAAAAAAAATATCGAAGAAAACAACACCTTAAAAAATAGACTAACTCAAATGGCAAAAGAGCTGCAAAAAGCCAATGAGGAGAGGAATGCCCTGAAAGGCAGAATTACTCAAATGGAAAAGAAGCTCCAAAAGACCACTTTAGAAAATGCTACCTTAAAAATTAGATTGGAGCAAGTGGAAGCTAGGGATGTTATGAGAAATCAAGACATTATAAAACAGAACCAAAAGAATGAAAAAATGGAAGACAATGTGAAATAGCTCATTGGAAAAACCACTGACCTGAAAAATAGATCCAGGAGATATAATTTAAAAATTATTGGACTACCTGAAAGTCATGATCAAAAAAAGAGCCTAGATATCATCTTTCGAGAAATTATCAAGGAAAACTGCCCTGATATTCTAGAGTCAGAGGGTAAAATAGAAATTGAAAGAATCCACAGATCACCTCCTCAAAAAGATCCCAAAAAGAAAACTCCTAGGAATACTGTTGCCAAATTCCAGAGCTCCCAAATCAAGGAGAAAATACTGCAAGCAGCCAGAAAGAAACAATTTGAGTATTGTGGAAACGCAATCAGAATAACACAAGATCTAGGAGCTTCTACATTAAGGGATAGAAGGGCTTGGAATATGATATTCCGGAGGTCAATGGAGCTAGGATTAAAACCAAGAGTCACCTACCCAGCAAAACTAAGTATCATGCTGCAAGGCAAAATATGGATTTTCAATAGAATAGAGGACTTTCAAGCTTTCTCAGTGAAAAGACCAGAGATGAAAAGAAAATTTGACTTTGAAACACAAGAATCAAGAAAATCATGAAAAGGTAAACAAGAAAGAGAAATCACAAGGGACTTACTAAAGTTGAACTGTTTTGTTTACATCTCTACATGGAAATATGATGTGTATAATTTATGAGACCTAAGTATTAGGGTAGCTGAAGGGAATATACATACATAGATACATACATATATATGTGTGTATATATGTAACACACACAGAGGGCACAGGGTGAGTTGAATATGAAGGGATGATATCTAAAAAATAAAATAAAATTAAGGGATGAGAGAGGGAGAAAGGGAGAGATAGAATGGGGTAAAATATCTCACATATAAGGTGGCAAGAAAAAGCAGTTCTGTAGGAAGGGAAGAAGGGGCAGGTGAGGGGGAATGAGTGAATCTTGCTCTCATTGGATTTGACCTGAGGAGGGAATACTATACACATTCAATTGGGTATCTTACCCCACAGGAAAGGAGAAGGAAGAAGATAACAAAAAGGGGGGAATGATAGAAGGGAGGGCAGATAGGGGGAGGAGGTAATCAAAAGCAAACACTTTTGAAAAGGGACAGGGTCAAGGGACAAAACTGGATAAAGGGGGATAGGTCAGGAAGGAGCAAAATATAGTTAGTCTTTCACAACATGAGTATTGTGGAAGGGTTTTCCATAATGATACGCATGTGGCCTATGTTGAATTGCTTGCCTTCTTAGGGAGGCTGGGTGGGGAGGGAAAAGAGGAAAGAATCTGCAAGTTTTGAAAACAGTTGTTCAAAAACAAACAAACAAAAATTTTGCATGCAACTAGGAAATAAGATACACAAGCAATGGGGCATAGAAATTTATCTTGCCCTACAAGAAAGGAAGGGAAAAGGGGATGGGAGAGGAGTGGGGTGACAGAAGGGAGGACTGACTGGGGAACGGGGCAACCAGAATATATGCCATCTTGGAGTGGTCAGGAGGGTAGAAGTGGGGAGAAAATTTGTAATTCAAACTCTTGTGAAAATCAATGCTGAAAACTAAATATATTAAATAAATTAAATAAATAAATTTAAAAAAAAAGAATAGGACCCAGGATAAAGCCCTGGGAGTAGATAACCAGGGTTAGTCTGAGTGGCTCTAGGCCAAAGAAAATTAAGATAGCAAGGAAAATCAGGAAAGAGCAATAATAGGTAACGGAACACAGTAAGCTTTCAAACATTTGTGGAAAGAAGTCATAAGTGCATATTCTTTCATCTCTAGATCTTTAATTTACAGAAACAAAACTAAAACAGGGCTCTTATTGGTTAGTCAAGATTGAAATATTTATGTGAATGAGGAGGGAGTATGCAAAGAAAGCACAGATCCTTAAAAATATCAAAGTAGTGTCTATTGGGACTGTGTGAACTAGGTCTTAGATGGAATGAGAGGCAGCATGACTTACAGAAATACTCTCCAAAGTGCCAGGCCTGTTCCCAAAGGATATACACATTATATGCTCAACCAATCATAGTGTGGGATAAGATGGGTGAAATCCCACCTTCCCTTGAAATACCTCCATTGGAGCTCATCTGTCTTCTTTTTCAGTCAGGGTAACCCTGAGTCACAAAGGAAGAGAAGGCATGGATGGATCAGAGAATCATAAATGTGCAAGTAAAAGTGTTCTAAGAGGTTGACCAGTCCAAAGAGCTCATTTTACATAAGATGAAAAAGGTTCATAGAAGTTAAGAGATTTCCCCAGAGTCATACAGCTTATAAATGTCTAAAGCACAATTCAAACCAAGGTCTCCTGGACTTTAAATCCAACACTTAGACTATTCTACTGCAGATCTTGTACCCAAATTCATCTCATTTTCAAACTTCTTGACTGCTATTTACCATTTCAGATTCACCATTTTAGTGTTCTTTTCCACTACTCTTCACTAGACATATCCAATTACTTGCCAAATCTTGTCATTTCTAACTTAACATCACTCTCACATCTGCACCCTTCTTTCTACTTATATAGGTTCCAATGTAGTTTTAAACCTCATCACTTGTTTGTTAGCTGAACCATTCCTAAAGTCTCCCTGCCTCAAGTCTCTTTTCTGTCCAATACATTTAGCTGCCTTTGATTTTTGTAAAGCATAGGTCTGTCATTAATTTATTATTCAACACCCTTATTAACTTTAAGACTGAACAGTATTTTATTTTTCTCATCTATATTAATTTCTATTTTTGCATTTTATAATATAGTAATGAGCTGCCAGGTTTGTAATTTAGAAACAAATATATACATATTGAGGTTCCTAATAGGAGTGTGATCAAAAGTTTGGAGGCCACTCACTGGCTTAGTGAATCATGTGCTAGAAAACCATGAAGACTTATTTCTCTGAAATACTGAAATCATCCTTCTACTTGCCTTCCCCAATACTTAATGCAAAGTGAAGTGAGCAGAAACTAGGAGAACATAGTACAAGGTAACAGCAATATTGCAACAATAATCAACTGTAAAAGACTCAGCTACTCTGATCAATACAGGGATCAATCCAAGACAATTCTAAAGAACTCATGATGAAAATGTTATCTACCTTCAGAGAAAACTTATGAACTGAGTGTAGAATGAAACATCTTTTTTTCCTTGGTTTTGGTACTGAGGTCTGTTTTTTTTTTTTTGGTTACATGGCTAATATGGAAATATGTTATGCATGACTTGCCTCCTCAACATGAGGAGGTAGAGGAAGGGAGAGAATTTGGAAATGAAAAATAAAAACAAAATCGAATTTTAAAAAGAATAAAAAACCAAAAGATTTTCTATCTTTCCAAATGGAGAAATCAATTCTTGTTTCAAACTACTTTTATGAAGTCCCTTACTGTAAGGGCATGTGATTACTATGACTCATTCACACCAAAGGTCTGACTCACTCTGGAAAGAAGCCCAGCTCTGGGCACTGCCCAATGAGTAACATGAAACGAACTTAAGAGGTCATCTTTTATGCTCAAATGGCTATAACCTCATTAATACGAGTATTCTCTACGAGGATTCAAATCAAAACTCATTTGTGCCTATCCATCCTGTATTTGACTTTTGCATCATTGATAAGTAAACTTACAAGTTTGCCCTAAGGGATCCATCCCACATGACAGGAGTGTTTCTCAAGTTCTTCTAGTATTTCAAGAATACCAAGTATTCCAATACATGACTAGGTTGTCAATTGGCCCTCATGTATCTTGTATATTAGAGCCTCAGAAGTATATGATGCAATTTTTCTCCTGTTGACACTATTCCTTCTGATTCTGGTCACACTGATTTTGTTTGTGGAAAAGCACTTCTTGTCTTTAACTCTAAACAAATCTCCCAGGTCTGAACTTCCCTATATTATTAAAGGGCATGACCATCATCACAGTCAACCAGGTTCAGAACCCCTCAGTGTCACTCCCTCAAGTCCTTATTCATCCCACATATCAAATCATGTCCTTTTCTATTTCCACAACATCTCTTGTCTATGTCCCCTCCACTAACATAGCCACCATCATAGTTCAAATATTCAACACTTTTCACCTGGACTACTCAAACAGCCTTCTAATTGGTCTCCCTTTCTTTTCTCATCTCAGTCCATCCTTCACACAATAAAGTGATTTTGCCTGACCACATCATGCCATCCATTAAACTCCAGTAGCTCTTCACAACCTGAATTCATTTCTATCTTTCACAGTTTCTTACACATTACTCAACATTCCTATAATCTTATTTACTCTTCATCACATTAGATGCTACATCTCCCATCTGTTCCCTTGAATGCTTATCCTCCTGGTCTCCACTTCTTATATTCCTTCAAAAAATAAGCTCAAACTTTCAAAGACTTGGGAAATCTAAACACCATTTCTGAGGACTAATGATTCTGAGAGTTCAGAGGGAAGACAGAGAAACATTTTTGGACATCAATGTGGGAATTTGTTTATTATACATGTTTATAACTGGTCTTCCTTTTCTTGCTTATCAACTAGAGGGGAAGAAAAGGGGAAATGAGAGGGTCAGAAGGGATCTTCATTTGAAGATAAAACTTAATCTAAAAAAAAAACTTGAAAGATTTTTAGAACTCTAATCATTGCAAAGACAAACAATAATGTGCGAGAAGACTGAAGACTAAGTGTGCTACCTCCCTTCTGCCAGAGAGGTGTTGGGCTTAAAATGCAGAATGAGACATATGGTTTTTGAATGTGACATGTAGGAATTTATTTTGCTGGACTATGCATATTTGTTGAATGTTTTATTTTTATTATTCAAATGGGATGGTAACATTTATTAAGTTACATATACAATATATATGTACATACATAAATATAAAACTCATTAATAAAATAATAATAAAAACAGAAATAAAGAATAAGCTCAAATGCCATCTTCTGGAGGGAAGGAACAAGCATTCATCAAGTGCATACCTACTGTGTGTCAGGTATTATGCTAAGCACTTTACAAATATCATCTCATTTGATCCTCACAACAACCCTGGGAGGTAGGTGGAGATTATTATTCCCATGTTACAATGGAAGAAATTAAGGCAAATAAAGGTTAAATGACTTGCCCACGGTAAAACAGCTAGTATGCTTATGAGGCCAGGTCTTCAACTTGGGTCTTCCTGACTCAAGGCCCAGCGCTCTATCCACAAAGGCTGTCCATCTTTATTGGTCTCCCCAGCTACTAGTGTTTTCTTCTTCGATGTTATCTTCCATATCTATTTATGTATAAATCTTGCCTCTCCTATTAGAATGTAAGCTCCTTGAAGTCAAGGACCTTTTTTTTTTGGGGGGGGGGGGGGAGGAGGACAGGGGACCTTCTTTGTTTCCAACACTTAAGACAGTGAGGAACACATAATAAGAACTTAAAAATGCTTGTTGATTAAGAGATTGAAATAAAAGTTCTATACATATATATATATATTACAAAATATTCATAGTAGTACTTTTTGCAGTTACAAAGAACTAGAAAAAAGATGTCCATTGACTAGGAAGCAAATTGTGGTACATGAATGTAATGAAATATTACCACACCTTAAGAAATAATAACATGAATGCAGAGAAGCATGGGAAGATGTATATGAACTGATGTATGTAAATGTTAAGAACAACAACAAAAAACCATCCCAATATATAATATTTTGTGATTTTATTAATCACAAAAATTGAAATATGGAAGGGGTATCTCAACAGTCATCCAGACTCTACTTGAATACCTGCAAGGAGAGGGAATATTCCATGTCTAGAGAGGACTCATTTCACTTTTGAACAATCGTTTGGAAATTTTTCCTAATAACAAGCCTAAAATGTCCTCACTGCAACTTCTATCTGGTTCTGCCTCCTAGAGCTAAACAGAACCAACTATAACTTACTTCCCATGTAACAGCCCTACAAATATTTGAACACAGATATCATGCCTCCCCTCCCTCTCCTATCCCCACCTCCAGCCCCCAGTTTTATCTTCTTCAAGCTAAATGTGCTGAGCCTCATATATCATGAAAAAGGCCTGCTTTTTACCCACCTGGTTGTACTCCCTCTGGACACTCCAGTTTATCAATGTTCTTCACCCAACACTAAACAAAACACTGCAAATGAGATCTGATGAGGGCAGATAACTGAGGAATTAACACTTTCTTCTTCCTGAAAGCCTTGCCTATAACTGCCATTAGCAATTTTGGCAAATATATCATACTGTACTGAGGCTATTTTTTTTTCTGAACTGTTACATAGTACCTCTATTTGGAGTTGATTTTTTTATATGCAAGCACAGACTTTACATTTATTCCTATTGTATCTTACCAGATTCAGCTCAGTGCTCTAGCCTGTCAAGTGACTTTAGGGTCCTGATACTACCAATGAAATCATGATCTAGCACCTCTCCCACCTCGTCTTTGCATTAAAGGCATCAAATATAAATGTACATGCTAGTTTTAAAGAATTCCATAGACTTGCCATATATCTTGATTAACTGCAAAAGACTGAAGATAGATATAGGCTAAAATTATTTTCATCGTGGTCTTTTTGCAAATGCTTATAATGAACACTGTAAACAGATAAAAAGAGTCATCCGATTTAGAGCTGGAAGAGTTCAATACTGTCATTTTACGGAGTGAAGAAGCTGAGACCCAGAAAGACAGTGACTTACCCAAAGTTAAGAAGTGATAAGCTACAGAACTGAGATTTAAACATAGGTCCTCTGATTACAAATCCACTACCTTTTTTTTCCAGTGAGCCATAATTCTTCTCATTTAATTGGCTCATTAAGTAATATTTCTGGTTTCCTTTGGATGCAGGAAAAAGACAACCCCCTTAACTATTTTGTTTGTATCTTCTAAGAGGGCAGGCATGTACAAAATTCTTCGGTTTTATTGTAGTTTTCTTTTGTTTTAGTTTCATTTACAATGAAAAGTCAAGACTGATATGATTCAGTTATAGGAGGTTTTAGCTTTTGGCAGGTTGGTAAAAACTATGGACCTCTTCTCAGAATGTTTTATATAATAAACATAACTAAAAGAAAACACACTATTATGAACTACTTATAATAAATTATATTCTATAATTGAAGGAAATTTATATTTATTATATAATTATTAGAAACACAGGTCACTTAGTCAATTAAGTAGGTACTGCATTAAGCACTGGGAATACAAAGAAAAGCAATGCTCAAGGACCTTACAGTCTAAAGAGGGATACACAATATGCAAACTAAATACAAATAAAATACAGACAGGTAAATTGAAGATAATCGACAGAAAGAAGGCACTAGCATTAAGGGGCATTCTTGCAAAGCCTGCAGCTGAGAAGAAAGTGAGGAAAGGCCAGAGGCAGAGAGGAGGAGGGAAAGAATTCCAGGAATGAGGGGTAGTTAGTGAAAATGCCCAAAGCAGGAAGATAGAATGACTCATGAGGAAGAGGAAGGAGGCCAGAGTCTGGTCTGAGAAAGGGCAAGGAGGCCTATGTCATCGGATCAAAAGAGAATGTGGAGTATTGAGGGGTTAAGAAAGTCAGAATTAATTTCAGGAAGATCAGTTTCACAGCTAAGGGAAGAATAGGCTGGAGTGAGGAAAGACCACCAGCAAAGGGCTAATGCAACAGTAATCCAAATATGAGGCAAATGAGTATAAGAGAAGAGAGAACAGGCTATGTGTGAAAAAAACCCACAGGATCTGGAAACTGATTAGATTTTTGGGGAGCAGGGAAAGAAAGGAGGAGGAAAGGGAGGAGGGAAAGGGAAAAATACCTAACATTCTATCCACTGAGCCATCTAGTGGCAATTTTCTATATACTTTAATGCCTTAGAGATGGTAAACACTAAAAAAAACCTAGAATGTTATATGAAATGAGAAGTTTCAATAATTCTTTTAGATTGAGACTTGACTTGTATATGCACAGTTCATGTTAAAATTTTAGAGACAAATAGTGAATGTCACAATTCTAATCATGAAAGAGTCTAACAAGTCTCTTTCATTCTGGCAGTTAATGGAATCAGACTTCCAATCATGCCTTGTATTTATAAAACCACGTAGGTTATACAGAATGATATTATAGAGGCTTCTTGGGCATTAATGAAAGCAGTGGCTATCTAGCACAATTTTAAGACTAAATGTAAATACTTCATACACTAATACCATTTAATTCTGTTCTCAAGAAGCAAGACAGCAAATGGAACTGTTATTGAAGAGTCCTCAGAAATCCTAGTCTCAGTTCTACACAAATTGGCTATGTGACCTTGTTAAGTCTCATTGTCTTACAACAATAATACTTAGTAGCTGTGTGACCTTGAGCAAGTTACAAAGAGTTATACAGCTGAAAAATGACTAAACAAAAACAAATAATACTTGTGCTATCTACTTCACTCAGTTGTGAGGAAAGCTCTTGCAAAACCTGAAAACACTACATAAATATTACCTACTGTACTTTGTTGTTGTTCAGTCATGTTGAACTCTCTGTGACCCCATTTGGGGCTTTCTTGGCAAAGATACTGGAGTGGTTTGCCATTTTCCTGTTTTATAGATGAGGGAACTAAGACAAAATAAGAGTTAAATGACTTGCCTAGGGCCACAGAGCTAGCAAGTATCTGAGCCCAGCTTTTTACTCAGGAAGATGAATCTTCCTGATTCCAGGCCCAGCAATCTATCCACCATGCCACCCAGCTGCCCTGAACCATGTAGCTATTGTAATTATGGTAGGCCAAACTATCATAATGGGAAAAAGGGAGGAAGTCAAGATTAGGGGATCTGGGTCCTATTCTAGCAACAGCAACCAAGAATATATTTTACAATGTAACTTTAAAGAAAGAGTTATCCATTCTTTGGGAACTTCAAAGTTTCCAAAAGGAAGTAGAGTTCAGTTCTTGCATATTATATTCATAGAAATTAAATTTTTGCATAATAAATGTACCTCCTTGGTTTATCTCATTTAATAAGATGCTCTAAGATTATACCTCATAAAATATTTTGGGACAAGTAAAACTGAAAAAAAAACCCAACTATCATAGAACATACTAATTTGATCAGAAAAGACTTAACCTGTTAGATTGGAACAAGACTCCTTACGCAATCCTATACTTCCAACCTGAGGTTTGACACTGTGGCATGGGTCTTACTGGCAGATGAGGAAACAAATGAAGCACAGACCTTAGGAAGCAGTGCAGATAATATGTGAACTCCAGGTCTGCTGAGTCCAAGTTTAATCAATGGCACTTTCCACTATACTCTACTACCCTCCCCCCACCCGTGCTTGCGCGCATGTGCATGGGTAGGTTTCTCCCTACAAGAAAGGTTAGGATGCCCTGGCTCTAGGATTACAAGCTAGTTAATTCCTCAATGGCATTGCTACATAGTCAACATGCTTGTTCAAATGCTCAACACATTGCTTATGATGCCAATTATCCTGAACCATTCTACCCTCAGAGTTCAAACAAGCAGGAGCACAAAAACAAACAGCTAATTCATATTCTTAGCAGATCTTCCCTACTTTAATTCTGCAATCTGTGTCAGTAGGAAAATACAAATAGGATTACTTTTCCATCTGACCGCTTTAGGCAGCTGGTGAGAAGAGTATTCATGTCATCAGCCAGACGGCATTGTCGGGATCCAATTCAATGATCATAACGCAAGATTCTGTATTAGAAACCTTAATCCTTATTCACAGAAGGTTGCACATGTTCTGACCTCTACTACCTGCATTTCTTCTTTTCATAAGTGAGACATGCAAAAGTCGCATCAGTTTTCAGCCAATACTTGGTTATACTAAGCATTTTCCTAACAGAACTCTAAAAGCAATAAGCTTTTTTTCAGTCAATTTCATCATTCAAGAAGTGCTCCATTTCTCTGGTCTAATTTTGTCATAAAAAGCATTTTCAACATCTCTTTTCCAGATCTCTGAATACCTAAAAAGGTGAGCTTAAAATATCCAGCAGAAATCTGAACTTGATGTTCTTAAATACAACAAATAGAAAGGCCATTATGAAAATATCCCTCTAAGACATATAAGACAGTCATCCAGTCTTGAAAGAAGAAATCTAATGTGGATGAGTTACTTACTGAGGCAACCGATTACACTTCAAAATAACTGTTACTACAGTTTTGTTTTTTTAAAATGTTCAACCTACATCTGTCTCTACAAAATCTGAGTCTTGCACTCTGGGGCCAAGTTAAACAAGCCTAGTCCCTCATCTACAAAAAGCATTTCAAAGGCAGCTTCATACCACTCAATCAGTTAATCTCACCCCACTACCAAAGCTTCCCTCAATTTATCCTCACACGATTTCAAGGTCCTCATCTATCCAAGCTGTCCTTGATATACTCTCCCAGATTATAGATGCTCCTTCTTAAACTGTGGTGCCTAGAACCGAACACAATGCTATACGTGGTATGATAAGGACAAAGTACAGTAGGACTAATATCTCCCTAGTTCTGAACTAGGTGTCTCAAGATAATTTTAGATTACATTAGTTTTCATGGCTGCTATAGCACATTGTTGACTCATCCTGAGTTGATAATCCTCTAAATCTGGATGAACAGTCCATATGCATGTATTTATCATATGTATATGAATCCAAGTGTAAGACTTGACATTTATATCTATTTCATTTCACCTTATCAGATTTATTCTAACCTTCCAGGCTGCCAAGATCTTTTTGGAATCTCTTAATAGCCAAAGTTAATTATCCTTCCCAGAGTGGAGTGACATGCAAATGTAATAGGCCCAGCATCTACATCTTACAGACATTGATTTAAAAAAAAGAAAACACTCAAAAAAAAAAAAAAGCACAGGGTGAAGTTGAGCTCCCTGGGTATATCCTTACAAATTGAAACATTAATCATTACTTTGTATGTGGCCATTCAAACTCATCTAACTATACTATTATCTAGCCAATAAATTTTGCATAGGAACAGCATATGAGACTATAAAAATGCTTTGCTAAAATCTAAGCAAATTATTTCTATAGAAATATTGCCTTTTCATTGCTGGTGGAGTTGTGAACTGATCCACTTGTTCTGGAGAGCAATTTGGAAGTGTGCCCAAAGGGCTATAAAACTGTGCATACCCTTTGACCCAACAATACCACTTCTACATCTGTATCCCAAAGAAATCATAAAAACAGGGAAAGGACCCACATGTACAAAAATATTCATAGCAGCTCTTTTTGTGGTGGCAAAGAATTACAAATTGAGGGGATGTCCATCAACTGGGGAATGGCTGAACAAGTTGTGGTATATGAACGTAATGGAATAGTATTGTGCTATAGGAAATGATGAACAAGATGACTAAAGCCTGGAAAGACTTTTATGAACTGATGCTGAGTGAAATGAGAAGAACAGGAGAACTTTGTACACAGTAACAATCACACTGTTCGATGATTGACTTTCATAGATTTATCTCTTTTGTCAGTAATGCAATGATCTAAGACAACTCCAAACGATTCACAATGGCAAATGCTATCCACATCCAGAGAGAACTCTGGAGTCTGCATGCAGATGGAAGCATACTTTTGCTATCCTTTTCTCCTGTTGTTTTGTTTCTTCTTTCTCATGGTTCCTCCCATTAGTTCCAATTCTTCTTTACATCACAACTAATATGAAAATGTTTAATATGAATGCATAAATAAAGCCTATATCAGACTGCATGCTGTCTTGGGGAGGGGGAAGGAAAGGGAGAGGAAGAAAATCTGAATCTCAAAATCTTATGGAAGAGAATGTTGAAAACTAAAAATAAATTAATTTTTTAAAAATTTCAAAAAAAGAGAAACATTGCCTTTTCTATTTTCACAGTAGCAGCTAGGTAGTACAATAGATAAGAAAGTCAGGAAGATATGAGTTCAAAGTATACTTACTAGCTGAATACCCTGGGCAAGTCATTTAACTTCATCTGCCAAGTTTCCTTATCTGTAAAATGGGAACAATAAGAGCACCTACCTCCTAGGGTTGTTATAAGAACCAAATGAGATACTTTTTGTAACATAATTTGCAAAGCGCTTTGCAAGCATTATAGTACTACATAAATTGTAGCTACTAGTGTAACAATTTATAACATTCTGGTAGGTTACTGCTGCCATTACCCCATTAAGAATGAAATGAGCTTACTATGGCATGACTTGTTAATGATGAAGGATATAAATACAAGAAAGTAAGACAGTCACTGCTTTCAAGAAGAGGAGGGGTGGTGGGTATGTACAAGCGTAGAGGCATGGCTGGAGAACGGCCTGGTTGCAGTGAAGTAAGGTGAAAAGGACACCTATCAGTGCTCAAGGGACAGAGTCCAAATTCCCATGGGTTAGGGATAAGAATGGTTAGAATGGAGGCCCTATAGCTCTGGGAAACTGTCGTACAAAAATATGCTTCAAGGCCAGAGTCATGACCTGATTCTTGAACTCACCTATTTTACCTTCTGATCCAACTAGAATAAACATGGACAATATTGCTTCCATTTCTGCCTCATCCTCCTAAGTATTCTGACCTCTGGTTCTGACATCTCTTCTTATTTTATGTCATGCACTCCCATCCTTTCACTTGTTTCCTTTTGAACATAACCCCTTTTGAGGAATATTTCTTTTATGGATTGCATCTTATTCAGTAACAATAGGCATGAGTTTACATTTAACTTAGGCTCTCTAGTTCACCCTGCTTGTTTCCCTTATTTTGTCTATTTTGTTGTTCAGTCATTTTAGTCATGTCCAACTCCTCAAGATCCCATTTGGGGTTTTCCTGACAAAAATATTGGAGTGGTTTGCCATTTCCTTCTCTAGTTCATTTTACACATGAGCAAACCGAGGCAAACAGGGTTAAGTGGCTTGCTTAGGGTCACAAAGCTATTAAGTGTCTGAAGTGGGATTTGAACACAGATTTTCTGACTCCAGGCCTAGCACTCTAATTCACTGCACCACAGAAGACAGGGAGAGATTAAAGAGGAGAGAGATAGCAGAGTATGATAGAAAGTACAAAGATAGGGAATATGTAGAGGTTGGGGAGAGAAAGGGACAGAGAAAGATTGGGGGTGCAATGTTAGAGAAGACTGAACGGGATGAAGAGAACTTGGACTTGACAAGAGCTAAATCTTTGTGTCAAAATGTGAGGGAAAGGAGGAAAGAATAGAGGATATTGTCAAAAGATTCTTCAATAAAGCCAAAGTGACCTAAATTACACGCTAGCTTCCATTTCTCAGTAAAATAAGGCATAAGGTCCTCAAGTGTGGTGATGGGAGCAATGGAACAACTTGAGGAGGGAAAAGATGGTTTGGGAAAGTTTCTGTGGGGAATGAGATAGGAAATTCATTAAGTGAGAATAAAACAACTATCTTGCTACAACTGAAGTTGTACATGATTTTATAATGTGAACAATCAGTGCAGTTATGTGACTTGCCTTAGTTCTTTTCTGCAGCACATGATCAAGAGCAGAGGAAGCAGAAGGTGAGAATAATCTAGGGATCACGTTTGTCAAAAGAAAAAGGGGTCCAGGGATTTTAAAACAGGAGACAGTGTGGTGTTAAAATATTAATAATATTATGATATTGGAAGGCAATAAAGTGAAGTCAGGATGGAGATAATGAGAAAATGTCTGAGAAAGTACTGAGGAAAGGGACTGAGAATCTCCATAGTGGTAAGGTATAAACAGGGAGGGGTTTCTGTGGTCAAATAGAGAAATGTTAGTTTCTAATTTAGGGAGTGGAATAACTGTGGGTAATGATGAGATCTAGTTTGCATAGCTAAGGCAGAGTGAAAGAGTAGGTCACAGAATACAAGAAGGTTGATAAATTGGGAGATCAGTAAGTATACACATTATATTATAAATATTATATACATACATACACATACAAACATTATATTGCATAGATTTTATATTGAAAAGAGCATTGGACTAAATGGAAAACTGAGTTCAAAATCCTAGTCCTGACACTTCTTAGATATGAGACTGCCTTAAAAAGAGTAGAGGAAAATCATTTATTCACATCAGATATACCAGTGAATTTTTTGTTTCTGCTCAATTTTAAGAGAAAATTATACCATACAGTGATGTTCTACTTCAATCTCCTCCTGTAGTCATGCTAATGATAATTTGGAGCTTTCATTCAGAGAGTATTGTTAGTACAAAAGTAACAAGTTGGAAATGGCTTGGTCAAAACTCAATTTCATCCTTCACTGACAATAATAACTCATGAAATAGCAGGTTGCTTAACAAGGGTAATCTGCCCTACACATCTAAAAAGTTAAATCTGTAGAGAAATTACAAAAAACAATACCCATTTCCAAATAACCATTTTGGTAAAACCAAAACTTCAGTTTGGTGGAAAAAGTTTTGATTTGAGAGGCTTTCCCCCACCACCTTAACGAAGAGCTGACCTTATTTATTTATTTAGTATGCTTTTCTTCATGTGTGACCCTTGGACCTTCATTATGAAGCTTTATTTTAATAGAGTTGGGTGAGGCACGGCTGGAGAAGATGAGAAAGAAGGTTGCATGACAGCATTCTGACTTCTAAAAAGAACAAAGATGTGAACTTAGATTATCTTTCTGGTTTCTGCATCAAGCACTTAAATCCAACTCACAATGGAGTTCTTTTGATTTAATATTTACAATTAAACCTTCATTAAGATTCATAAGAAAGAATATAGAATGTTGGAAATGAATGAAATAAATGTTTAAAATCAACTCAATTTACATATGCAGCTTTAATAAGTTATTCCTTATGGACTTAAAATGTTTTAATGTTTTGTCCTAGCCAAGTTTTAGCGAAAGTAAAGGGGAACAAGGAGCAGGGCATTTCAGATAAAAACCAAAAGGTCTGTTGGTGTTGTTGCTGTTAATCCTGGCATCAAGTGGTATTTGGAATATGTTAAAGAACAAAGTGAGGCCCAGAGATTAAAGGACTTGCCCTGGGTCATATAGTTAAGTAGCAGTCAAAATTGGAACTCAGAGGTTTTTATTCCAAAATCTCATTCTCTTGATTTAATTTTAGTAGACAAGACAAACTTGCACAGGTAGTGTAATATGACAGAAAGAACACAGGGTTTGTGGTTTGTAGTCAAAGAACCAGAGTTTTTGATTCCTGGCTAAGCTACTTGTCTCCTGAGTTATTTGGGACAGGCCATTTAACCACAATGAGTCTCCATTTCTTCAACTTTAAAATAGGAGGGTTTAAAAGTTGACATTAATGGGCCCCTTTAGTTCTAAGTCCCAGGCTCTTAAAAAGTGATGCCATACTGGAGACAACTTTATAATCAGTAACCCTTGATCTATTGGAATATGGATTCTTAACACTTTTTTGTGTAATGAACACTTTTGGCAGCCTAGTCAAGTTACTGGATCACTTCTCCGAATGATGTTTTTAAATGCACAAAATAAAATACACAGAATTGCCAAAGAATGTTTTTCTCAATGAGAATATAGTTTTAAAAGTTCAATATCTCTACATTGCTCTTCTAGGGCAAGGACTATTTTGTATTTGTATGTATATTCCCAGTACACCTAATAAATAAAAGAGATTTAATAAATTGCAAGACTGCTGAATTAAATCTGATACTAATCAGAATAAACAAGGAGTGATTTAACTGAAACTACAGGAGACCTAGTCCACTCCCACCCCCAATAATTTATATACCCTGGCCAAGTTCCAAATTATAGCAGGCATAAGCAGTCACAAAATAGAGAGTAGGAAGGGGTGTTAGGAAGATTATTAGGAGATTAATTAGTCCAAAAGTTAATGTTTCTTCCATAATTTTCTCTTAATTATCTATTACAACTTTGCTTCAAATATTAAATTGAGACTAATCTTCCAGGTTTTGGTTTAAATCTTGGAAAATAAAATTGGGGTTATCAATGATTTTTGGAATGTACATCATATTCATTCAGATAATTGGGAAAACAAGTTTGAGGAATAACTGCTAATTTGTGAGTACTGAAAGACTTAAGAGTTTGTTAACTCTGGGAAAACGTTTTATGCTGTCCCAAGTGGGAAGTGTTGGGTAGGTAGAAAAATGCAGAGGGTTCTAAAATTTGGAAATTTGTTTTTTTGTAAAATTGACTTATAAGAGATGGGAATTCCCTAAATTAACTGAGGAGCTAAGGAAGGCACTTGTAGAGCAGTAAAGCCTAGATATACAGCAAAATAGAATTCAAAAGGCAGGGTGCAGTGGAATGAGTTTCAGAGAATATGAGTCTAGTTCCCACTTTGTTAGTAATTAAATGCAATTGTGGGTAAGTTATTTTCCTTTATTGAGGCTTCAGTTTCTTATAAAATTAATGAAATTATACAATTTAGTTACTCATGAAATAAGGTAGATTAAGCCTATGGGGCCCTTTCTCAGAATATTATTTTTTAGTGCACAAAATACATAGGTTCACAAAGGAAACTAGTTTCATTAAAAGTTATTAAGACATTTAAAAAACCCTGAGTTCCTGGACTCACTCCAAATCTGATAATACCAAAAAAGTCCAAAAATTAACAAATGAAGACTAGAGAGGTAAAATGATGTGACCAGCATCACATAGCTAGCTTAGTAATAGAACCAGAGCTAGAACCAGGATAGAGTGAATGTCTTTATTCTCAGATGAAGGCATGGCTTATCTCTTACCTGGTACTACTCCTAATATACAAAATTAAATAAATCCACTGGATAAGAAAAGATGAAAATGTACTTCTGTTGTCTTAGTGAAAGCAGAAACATTTTTGTGGACAAAAGAGAGATTTCAACAGATAATAATAATAGCTAACGTGCATATAATGCTTACTATATGCCAGTAAACTGTGGTTAAGTGCTTTATATTATCTCATTTGATCCTTACAACAAACCTGGCGTGGTAGGTGTTATTATCTCCATTTTACAGAAGAGGATACTGAGGCAAACAGGCTTAGTGTATGACAGCAGATTTGAACTCAAGTCATCCTGACTCCAAACCTAGGGAAAACTATTTTCCTTTCATCAACCAGCAGACTTGCTACAGCACACCAATGGGGAAGGGGAGGTGAGGAAGCCACTACAGCTGAGAGTTAAAGGGCCATACTAGGTTCTGGGGGAAAAAAAAAGTGAAAACATTTTGAAGAATATATCTGAATAATCCTTTTTTGGTAATTCTAGTTTACAACGACATTGGGAACAAGAAACTGGAGTAAAGCTAAGGTATCATATAAAACTGAACTAAACTCCTAATTAAGCAATGTTTTCTCCTTCAAGAAGAATAATCTTTAGATTAAAATAAAAATAAACTAAAAAAAAAAGCTAAAAAAGAAATGAAATCCAAGATAAATGAACACCGAGTTTTCCTGTTTGAGCTTAAATCACTGCAGATTTGATCAGTTATACTGATAGCAGAGGAACTATCCAAAACAGGAGAGGTACTATATAAATTAAGTTGGGCAAAATCATCCAATTTTCAAAAGAGGAAGGAAAGGATTAAGTAAACTATAGATCACTGAGCTTGAAAGCAGAGTAACAAGTAATTGTTAACTGTATTCCAAACAAGTCAGATGGCAATTGGAAAAGATTCCGATTTTAGGAATGACACTTTGACAAGCTGGAATACAGTATATGCAGGTGGGAGAAGGGTTTCAAAACTATGGGAAGAAATGAGTTTAGGAGGCTCTAAGAACTGTCTTTCAGCATTTGAAGAGCTGTCATATATAGAAAAGGGGTGAGACTTTTTCTGCTAAGTACAAAGAGCAGAACCTTAACAAAGGGGAAGTTCTAAGGAGGCAGATTTAGGCTAAGTGGTTTATTATGTAGTTGTCTGAAAATGGAACAATCTACCTTGTAAGGTAGTGAATTCTATCATGGGACATATTCAAGCAGGAACTGGAAGGCATTCATCTATATGGCAGGAAGTTCCCCCAGATGAATTGTAATGTCCCTTCTAGCACCAGGACTGTGATGATAATCCTGTTTCTACATCAAGTATAAGGCACAATGCAAGGTGATTAGAAAAGAATATGGCTGAATTGGAAGAGGCATTTATACTGAAGTAAAAGGAAACGCAAAGAACATCCTTTCAATGTCCCATCATTTAACTAAACTCAATCACAGGGGCTTACCAATTTAACAAAGATCTCTGTAGGGTCAAAAAATACCTCAATTTTCTGCAGTTTTTTCTTGCCCTTTCCTGATCAGCAAACTAAAAATCTAAAATGGATTTCTTGGTTACCTCTAACATCCAGTGGCTTCTGTTCATCTGTTTTTGACATATGAAAAGGTTAACTAAAGGTATAGTGAACGTTGATCAAGAAGGGCCTGCAAGAATCCCTATTAAGATGGAAAAGGGCAGAACTCTGAGTGTCCCAGTCAATGAATAGCATCAATAGGATCCTTCATTTAGAAAAGGGAAAGATGAAACAGTACAATTTGCTGGGGGTGGAAAGGTCAAGGGAACTAACACTGATTTCACAGATTCTCCTTTCAGAGGACCAGAAAAAAATTTCCATCTAAGTTAGGATAAAGTAGTTTCAATGTAATAAATCATGTGCAGAGAGATATAAACAAAATTTTTACACAGGATTAAAATACAAGATTATGCTTCTGTAACCAGAAATGCTTAATTTCATCTCTACCTTTAATTATTTGCTCTCTTTCAACCTGCTGCTATTTAGAAGTCCAAATGAGAATTTTGAGCTAAATAGATCAAGGAAAGATTAATGGTAAATGATTTGAGATGGGTAAGACCTGGTTCAGCAGAAAGGCAGAGTTAAGGGCATTCTACTCACAAGGGCAAAGGACACCCAGACAAGTCCAAGATGTGTCTGGTGGTGAAACCAACGTTGCCAATTATAGAGATTCCTATAGAGGAGATGGGAGGATAGATAGATAGACAGATGATCCAGATCTGTAATTCTCACTTCTAGTAATGGCTAAATGCGCTTAAGTAAGAAAAACTTTTTAAAAATCTGTGGTGCCTGAAAACTAGGTATTCTTTTTAAGATGGAAGCCTTAAGGCTGTGCATAGAAATTGAAAATATGTAAATTAAAAAGTATATTAGAGAGTAAAATAATAAAATTCCTGACCTGTATAATGTGAAATCTCCTCACCAGTATAAGTAATGACTTACTGAATTTCCTATATTCCTCCACCAATCTTGTTAACAAAGAGAGTCACATGAAAATAGGATTTTGGTTTCCCCAGAGTTCACTGGTTGTCATAGAAATGATTGTTATATCAAAACGACTTGCATTTTCAGGTGAGAAATGAATAGATGCTGAAAACAAACAAAACCCATATTATGTCACATATCCAACAAAGATTCAAATATTAAAAAAAAAAGAGGACATGGACATTCATTACAAGAAAACAGACATGTCTTGTGCCTTAAAATGAATGCCAAAAAATTGAGCAGAATAAATTCCGGGTAAGCAACAGAACTAACATACAAGCTTTAGAAGAACACATAATTTGCTTTCTGTGCTATGTGCTTAAAAAAAATCCAGGCTCAGAGGGGTAAAGAAATCTCAGCAGGAAGACTGATTTGTGGCTCATACAATTAATTTCTACTTGGTTACGGGAACTGACTGGACTTTTAAAAACTTCAGTAAAACATTAGACCAGTCTGCACATATTAAATCACCTGAATTCCTATGATCGTATGAATGATGTGCCAACTATTGGGGGCAGGTCTTCAAGATGCTTTCATTTTCTATGGGGACTTAAAAGTAAATAGTCAGCATGGGCATATACTAATTCACAAATTTTTTTCCCCATCAATTCTGTAAAAGGCAATTTTATGTGAAATATCATCTGCACATAGATTAACACATAATTAAGAGTTAACCAAGAAATCCATTATATTTTCTTAGTTTGCTGACCAGGAAAGGACAAGAGAAAATTGCTGAAAACTCAAACATTTTGACGCTCCAGAGTCTAAATTCTTTGATGGAATAATTTTAAGCCTCCTTTTTTGGAATTGTATGCACAGCACATTATGCTCTAGTTTCATTCTGTATGCATTTATTTTTCAGATGTTTCTTGTATACAACATATTATTAGGTTTCCTTACCCATTTGGCAATTCACTTGCTTTACTGAATTGTTTAATTAATTCACATTCAAGGGTACTATTACTGGGCTCCCTAATTTCTTCTGTTTCTCTATTTTTAAAAATGATACTAATTTACAAACTGCTTGGTATCACCCCCCTCCATTCTCTAGTAATGAAGTGGTCCAAATACTTGTAAGAGCCAACCTCTCTACAAGCATCCATGATCTATCTCCTCCCCTCCCATTTTCTCCAGCAGATTGTACCCTTAATCATTCCCTATTTTATCTCCAACCTTTCACTACCTACTGGTTCTGTCCCTAAATCCCTTAAAGATGTCCGAATCCTTTAAAAAAAAAAAAGACAAATGTTTTTAGACCCTTGTGTCTTTTTAGACCTTATCTCATCATCAAGTTATTATCCTATGTCTCAATTTAATCCTAGGGGAAAAACACTCTTTGCTTCCACCACTTCCTCCTCTCATACACTCTTTGAGTGTTTTGCAGTATGGTTTCCAACCTCATTACTGAACTGAAGCTATTCGCTTTTAAAATTACAACTGAAACTGAACACCACAAAAACATGATGATATGAAGAGAGATGAAATAAGTCCCACTTCTTTAAAGAGGCAGTAAATTATGGGTCTGGAACAACAATATCAAATTCAAATAGCAATGGATCCCTATGGGCACATAGTGATTTAAAAAAATCACAAATTAATAACCTGTGTTGTATTATTTTATTTATTATTAAACATTTGCCAATTATATTTTAATCTGGTTCTATCAGTTTCATAGGCCAAATTTGACATTTCCAGTGTAGAACACTGCATATATTATCAGACTTTTTTACTTGTTGATTAGTTTTGCTGAACTGCCTTTTCCCTCTTCCCTCTGTTCTGTTAGAGCTGAACAAGGCAAGTAATACTGGGAAAGGTAAATAATTTAATTTCAAGAACTGAATTCTATGTTCTGAGTTCTGTGCAACTATGGACTATGAAAATATGTTCAACTACTAATTGTTTTCCTACAATCTGCATGGTTACTGATCATTTTCATGCTGTATTTTATATCTTCAACTAGACTACAAAATCCTGAAGGCCAGAACCCTGTCATCTATTTCTCCCACACAAGCCCATTACAGAGACTAGTATAGTGTTCAGCACAGAGAAAATGTCAATAATCTGCTTGCTGACTGAAAACTAAGGCACAGATGCACTATAATAAATTTTAGATATTAGTGACTGAATGTCAATTGTGGTCTTAAAGCACTTAAGAAGAGACTGTGCATACATGTTTTTAGTCTTTTTTTTGGGGGGGGGGGGGAGGGGGCAAGTGGTGGAGATCTGGAACTAATTTCAGCTATTTAAATAATTTCCTGGTGTGAAAATGTCAGCGTGCCGAGATAGATCAACGTCTATAACTGATACCCTTAGAGAGCTGCCTAGAAGCACTGAAATGTTATACAGCTTATCAGAGAGAGACAGAGAGAGAGAGAGAGAGAGAGAGAGAGAGAGAGAGAGAGAGCGAGCACGTGCGAGCGTTAGTGTGAGGGAGGCCTACAGTTAACTTTTGTCACTAAGGTATTCCCCTCAACTAGGCCAGAGGTTCTTAGCCCTTTTTTCTGTGTCATGGTTCCATTTGGCAAGCTGGTAAGGCCTACAGATCCCCTCCCAGAATAATGCTTTTAAAGAAATGAAGGAAATGTGAAATTTTAGTTAAAAGTTGGTGAAAAGAAAAATGTAATTTCTTCCCATCAAAGTTCATGGATACCTTGAAATATATTCAGAGACTTCAGGATAAGAACCCCTGTATTATAGAGGAAAAAATAAAGAAAATTTCACTTTGGTCCTACCTCCAAATAAAAAAATCCACCAATTCACCAAATGTTCATATTCCCAGAAAGCATTTTTGAAAAACAGCCTACCAATAGCTGCTCTAGAAAAACTCAAAACCTAAAATTTTTCAATCAGGACGCAGAACTGTATAATGGATATGGGTAAAGGAAATTGTGAAGTCCAGCAGTAATGTGTTTCTCTGCACTGACTTCCCAGGTTTTATGTGGTCTGGATAGCAGAGATAGTCAGAAAAGAGTAGTCTTGGATAAGTATACCATATTTATGAGTCTCACTATAACGTCACTCTCAAATGTCATGCTTTTTAGAATTGCCTCATAGATGAGACTCTTTGGTAAATGAAGGTTTTGGACAATGATAGCTAAATCCTCAATCCTGAGATACAAGGACAAAAGTACAAAATCTCCATCCCAAAGGAAGTTGTATTCTAAGTCAACAGTCACTTATTACACACTTGCTAATACTATTGTAAGCCCTAAGGAGAAAAAGAAAGTCAAAAGCATTGCCCCTTTCCTCAAGGAGTTTACATATTAATAGAGGAGACTACACACAAATAACTATGCACAACATAAATAGAAAATAATCTGAGCAAAGGCACTAGCATTAAGGGGAACAGAATAATCCCTCCTGCATAACATGGTATCTGAGCCAAGATGGTTAAGCTTTCCTTCATTAAGGTTGCCAAGAAAGGTAGGAAGTAAACAGGGCCAGACACGGGCGACGGCTTACACAAAAGCACATAGTAACTGCAGATGGAATGTCACACACAAAGAACTGAAAGTAACAAGCCAGTATAGCTGGAATGCAGAATACGTAGAGAGAAGCAGGAAAGGTAGAAAGGGGTATGTATGTATGTATGTATGTATGTACGTACGTATGTATGTACCATGTTTCCCCATGTATAAGACACTCCTATGTATAAGATGCACCTTAATTTTGGGCCTGAAATTTGAAAAAAAAAAATACACTGCATAAAGTTATTGAACTCAAGTTTTATTCATCTGCTCATAGCTTTCAGGCATCTTTTGGGCAAGTCTGGTGCATGTACACATGGTTATTCCATTCCCTTTCATGAACCTGAAGCACCAATTGTGTCCTCCTTTGAAATCAGGAACTTCTTTTTTATCATCAATTCTTCTTGCCTCATGCTGAACCATCTCTGTGGACACAGGAATTCCAATTGCCCTTTGCTCTTCAATCCATATTTTCAATTCCCTTTCTAAATCAGGCCATTTTGCTGACTTGCCTCTCATGGCTTTCTTCTGCCATGGCGTTTTCAGTAGGGTTTCTCGTTCCCATAGCCAGTCTCGGATTGTTTTCTCAGTTGGAGGAGGACCAAACTAATGTTCAGCAGCATGATTTCCATTCACTTTTGCAAACTGGATCACCTTTAACTTGATTTCAGCACTGCATGAAAATCTTTTCTGAGCCATTTCTGGGCAGAATATGGCAAAACATAACCAAATATACCAGTAGCAAATGCGAAACAATGAGCGCAAAGACAACAAGCATAAAAAAGCAGAAAATGCAAGTAAAAAAATGTACAACGACGAGCACAAAAGCAAGCATGAAAAAGCGGGAAATGCAAGTAAAAAAATCTACTACAACCACTGTTTTAGACCCAAAATTTTTCGGAAAAGGGTGCGTCTTATACATGTGGAAATACAGTATGTGTGTATGTGGAAGGGAAGGAGAGACATGGTCAGACCTGTTTTAAGAAATCTTTAGCAGCTAAGTAGAGGATGAATTGTAATGGAGACACTTAAAAGTCAAGTAGGGAGACAAGGCAGCAGAGCAGACTCTTACAGTAGTCTGGACATGAGATAAGGGTCTTTTCCAAAAGGGTGGTGGCAGTGTCACTGGACAGAACAGGAATATATAAAGAGGTTACAATGAGAGAAGCAACAACACTTGTCGGGATAAGTTTGAGTAAAGATTAGAGAACGATAGCCTAAGTGACCTAGAAGATGGTGGTGCCCACAACAGTAATGGCAAAATTTAAATGAGGGGACAGTTTGAAGGGAATGTTCGATTTTGGACATTTTGAGTTTGCTGTGCCTATAGGAAATCTATTTTGAGATGTCTCAAAAGCAACTGATGATGCTAGACTGGAGCTCAGGAGAAAGAACAGTGATAAATATGTAAACTGGGAATCAGATGATGATAACTGAACCCAGGAGAGTTCTAGAGATCAGCAAATGAGATAGTATAGAGGGATTAGGGGATCAGTCCTATACTGGGTCACTAATGGAAGTGACTTGGGCAAAGAGCCAGAAAAGGAAAATGAAAAGAAAGTCAGATAGGTAGAAGAAAAAGAATATCCAGGAGGAGAGGAGAGGGTGAATGATTATGTCTGAGGCTACAGAGAGGTCAAGGATGAGGACTTAGGAAAGTAAAGATCATCAATAACTTTGGAGAGAATGATTTCATTTAAATGGTGGGGTTTGAAGCCAGACTGTAAAGTGTTTAGAAATGAGTTAAGACAGGGAAGGAGATAGTAGGACATGAAGGAAATAGTTGGGGAAGATGTCTGAGGGATATGAGATGAAGGAGCTCTTGGCAAATGATTTCAATGTTTTTGGTGAAGCATGAGGTTAGATCCTCAACTTAGAGTTGGGTGGGGATATGGGGAGGGGGGTGTTGAAGGGAGGTGCTGTGGGAGGCTGGAGGAATGAGAACAATGTGTACAACAGGGGCTGGGGAGAGGGATATAGAAAGTGGCTTAGTGAGATGTAAAAGGTGTATCTGATGGAGTGTGGACCTAGACAGATGTTTTGTGATTTTCTCCAGCTCTTTTCAGCACCATGTGAATAGGAGTGAAGAAGGAGGAGTCTAAGGAGGGTAGTTCAAGGGAACAGAGTAAGTTGGAGAAATGGGAAGTTAAGGTATTTGAGGGAGCATCAATATATACACTGAAATCCTCTGGTATGGGCCCAAGAATTTAGTGGAAAAGATGTTTCAAATACTGAACTCTGCAAGAAAGAGAATATCCTCAGAGGTGGGGGTGGATTGATAGATAATGGCCAACAGGATAGTTTGGAAAATAAATTTGAATAGTGGACCTAAAGAAGGAGAGGTTGCTTCCTAATGGCGGTAGAATAAAAGTGTGAAGTGAGTGCCACCACTAACACCAGTGAGTCAGAAGGTGTGATGGGGCATCTCAGTGAAATAAGTCAATCTGGTCTGTGGCCTCCAGAGCAATGGAGAAGGTCTTGGGATGAAGAGAGACTTGGGACTTAGAGGAAGTAGGTGGTTCAATTAGCTAAGCTCAAGGAAGGCCCTGGGGTAGAGACAGAGTAAATAGGATGCGGAATTAGGAGGTGGAAGTTTAGCCAGGGCCATGGGACAATGCCACTGCCAGCCTACCCCACTCCCACCCCTCCCAACTGGATTGTAAAGCACAAGCACAACTGGAAAGACTGCTTCAGTTCACAACACTGGGTTGGGAAGTAGGTCCACTTAATGGGAGCTCTAAGGGTTACAGCTATCCTATGTTATTTAATGAACTTTATAACTTGTGTGGTAGATACTACCACCTTATCTTGTTGATTTAGCATTACTTACTCTATATCTACCATATAATTGGTTTTTTTAAAATGAACTTTTGGGGTTGAGGAGTCTGTAGAAAACAATAGTGGTTCTCATGCCTAGCATACTTTCCCTCCTCATCTCTACCTTCTGGATTCCCTGGCTCCACCTTGACTCCTTGTATTTTAACTGGCTGTCTCCCATGCAAGAAATTGTCTCCTTACAGCTACCTCCTTCAAGTTCCATCTAAAAGCCCCTCTTCTTCTATACTTTCACAATCCTTTCCCATTTGGCTAAACTCCCTTGGACTTCATCATGTCCTCAAGGAACCACATTATCCTGCAAAGTTACCTTAGCCTTGGTATTGACATCTCATCTGTACCTTTTGTTCCTGGAATCCTTCTAAATGGATGGTAGACGGAAGAGCTCTTCCCCAAATCTCCATTAAAGGAGAGTTTCTAGACTATACATCTCTTTATTTCCCACCAGCTTCACTACTTTGGCCTTTTTCATCATGCCCCTGCACAAGGTACACAGCATGATAGTAAGAATTAGCTTATTAAATATTTGTTGATCTCTCCCCAAAAAGTAGAAAAACCTCTAATCTAAACTAATAAACAGTGATCTCTGAAATATACTCTTCTAAAATGGAGGTGTGGTTATATAGCACAAGTAGCCTTAGTTACAACACCTTTGTCATTAGACAAAGTCTGCCCCCATATCACACACTTTCAGTCTTTCGATTTGTCAAAAAGTTAAAATAACCAAAATTTATATGTTCATGTCCATTAGAAAACTGGATTATTTATACATCCGGGGCCAAAAGAAAGTTTTTCAGAACCATTAGAACAGTTAGCTCTAACCAAAAAGAGGGTTGGGCATGGGGAGTAGCAAACCATCGACATTTTCCACTGGTTACAACTCTATTTGTTTTGGGGTGTCAAAGGCCAATGATTCCATTCCAATAGATTTCTTTATTGAGTTTATAAGCAAAAGTGATCTCTGTTCAGTCCTGTCTGACTCTTTGTGACTTCACTTGGGACTTTCTTGGCAGAGATGCTGGAGTGGTTTGCCATTTCCTTGTCCAGCTCACTTTATAGATGAGGAAATTGAGGTAAGCAGAGTTAAATGACTTGCCCAGGGTCACAAACCTAGTAAGTATCTGAGGCCACATTTGAACTCAGCAAAAGGAGTCTTCTTGACTCCAGGGCCAGCTGCCCTAAAGCTACCTTATATACATTACCACAGCTAAAAGAGTTCTAATAGTGTTTAATAATTCACTTGGTTTTCAATGGCCCCAAAATGTGTTGTGGGTGGTGGTGGGGTTTTTTGCACTTAATCATTTTATTTATCTTCAACTATGTGCAGGGCATTGTGCTAATGGTTGCAGATATAAAGAGAGGCAAAAGGTAGTCTCTCCTCTCAAGAAGCTCACAGAATAATGGGGGAGAAAACATGCTAACAACTATGTACAAACAAGATATAGAGGAAAAATTGAAAATAACAAATAGAGGAAAGGTGGTAGCACGAAGGGGGATTGGAAAAGGTTTCTTGGACTTCAGCTGAGACTTGAAGGAAACAAGGAAGTCAGAAAGAAAAGATGAAGAGACAGAATTCCAGAAATGAGGACAGCCAATGAAAATGGGACAAAATTGAGAGATGGAATGTTTTGAAATAGCATTTGGCCATTATCAAGAGTACATGGAAAGAAGCAGGGAAAACAAGAGAGGACTAGGTTATGAAGGACTTTGGATGCCAAAGGGGGAGTTTTATATTTAATTCTACAGATGATGAGGAACCACTATAGTTTAATGATAAAAGGTAAGAGGTGACATCATCACACCAAAACTATAAGAAGTTCAATTTGACAGTTGAGTGGAGGATGAACTGGAAGTGAGGAAAGACTTCAAACAGAGAGACCCACCAATTGGAATAATTCAGATGTGAGGAGATGAGGGCCTATACAATTAAGTGGCAGTATCAGAAGTCAGGAGACATATACAGGAGATGTTATAAAGGTAGAATTGTTGTCCTGTGCAACAGATTGAATATGGGGGTTGCGAGTTATGAGGACCTACAGTAGTCAGTTAATACATATTAATGTACTTACTATATCTTCATTACTCATTAAAACAAAAAGTACATATATAGGTTGGCTCCTAAATAAAGTTGCTATTTTCTTAGAATGGGAACATATAGAAGGAAGTTTCCAGTCATTCAACTTGAAGTTGATACTTATCAAATGGGAATGGTAGTGTTTCCTATGTTACAGAATAAAAGAGCAATATATCATGGAATACAGCAACAATCAAGTGCAAGTCATGGACAGGATAAAGGAACCCAGAATTATTTAGCTTGCTCTTTATGTAGAAGAGAGACTAACTAGACTTCCCCACAAAATGGATTTCTTAGTCCCAGGAAGTAGATTTAGCCTTATTTACAAGGAATGTGTTCTTAACAATGAGATATCTAAAAGTTAAACAGGTTGTTTTGGAAATTACTGGATTTTCCTGCACACTTTGTCTTCAAGCAGGGCTCAAGTACCACTTGCCAATATGGTAGATGGGATTTTTGTTCAGGTCCAAGCTGAACTAGGGAATGTTTTAAAGCTAGATTTTGAATCTGTAATGTAAACGGAAATGACACCCTTTATAATCAAAGATGATATAAGAGGCAGACAGATTCATCTTGAAATTTGATGTGGAACTGGTAGTATAGAGGTACTCATAACAATTTTATTCCAGTAAAAAACATTTCAAGTGGGGAGTGAGATTACACTCACACAGCCTACCATTCCACCCACCATCCCCAACCCCCGGCATTTCTGCAATCTCATCTTTCAGACTGAGAGAAAATTCATTTCTAAACAGAAAATTCATTTACAGTCAGTGGTGTCCTGAATTTGCCTCAACAAAGCAGCACACGAAATCATCATCAATCATGAAAGTACAACTCTTCATGGCAAATAATTAACAGAAAGGAATTTTTGCTTTTCCCAAATAGCTGCCACCAGTTTACAGTCAATCAGACTGACTAAATAGATGCCAAAAGTTTAGAGAGTGTACAATATATAAACTTATCGCAAAGTATTAGGAAATTAAGAAGACTAAATTGAATTTTTCATGTGCACTACTATTGTTCAGCCGTTTTTTGGTAATGTCTGACTCTTCATGACCCCATTTGGGGTTTTCCTGGCAAAGTTCTTTAAGTTGTTTGCCATTTCCTTCTCCAGCTCATTAAAACAAAAAAAATTAGGAAACCGACATGCCCATGGTCACACAACTAGTGTCTGAGTTGAGATTTGAACTCAGGAACATAAGTCTTCCTGACTCCAGGTCTGGCATTCAATCCACCGCAGAAGCTCTAAATTGTTAGCCATTCCCCCTCCCCCCCTCCCCCTCCCATTGGGAGCTGTAACGTGTTTTTATGCAATTTCCAAGTTGCTTCTAGCTTTGACCTGTATTTTTGTATTTGAGGGTAGAGGGGAAGAGAATCAAAGTGTGTATAGATTATTCTCTAATCTTTCTGATTAAATTGATTTGCTTCCAGTTTTAAAAATGAAAAATCATTACACATAAAGGGTAATACCATTAGCAAATTAGGATAGTAAGGAATATTTACCTGTAAGATCTATATTTACCTGTAAGATCTATGGATAAGGGAAGAATTTATTACTAAATAAGAGAGGGAAAAGTATGATGAAATGCAAAATGAATAATTCTGATTACACTAAAAAGTTTTTGCACAAACAAAACGAATGCAACCAAGATTTAAAAGGGAAGCAGAAAGCTGGGAAAGAATTTTTATAGCAAATATCTGATAAGGACTTAATTTCTCAAATATATAGAGCAATGAGTCAAATTTATAAGAACACAAGTCATTCCCCAATTGATAAATGGTCAAAGGGTATGAACAGGCAGTTTTCAGATGAAGAAATTAAAGCTATCTATTAGCATATGAAAAATGCTCTAAATCAGTACTGATTACACAAATGCAAATTAAAACAACTCTCATGTACCACCTCACACCTATCAGATTAGCCAATATGACAGAAAAGGAAAATGATAAATATTCGAGAAAATGAGGGAAAACTGGAACACTAATGCATTGTTGGTGGAGTTGTGAACTGATCCAACCATTCTGGACAATAAATTGGAACTATGCCCAAAGGGCTACAAAAATGTGCTTACCCTTTGACCCAGCAATACCACTTCTAGGACTGTATCCCAAAGAGATCATACAAATGGGAAAAGGACCCGCATGTACAAAATATTTATAGCAGCTCTTTTTGTGTTGGCAAAGAATTGTAAATTGAGGAGATGCCCATCAGCTGGGGAATGGCTGAACAAGCTGTGGCATATGAGTGCAATGGAATACTATTGTGCTATACAAGAAATGATGAGCTGGCGGATTTCAGAAAAACCTGGACTTACAGTGAAGTGTGCAGAACCAGGAGAATGTTGTTCACAATAACAAGCAACAGTGCACAATGATGGACTATGATAGACTTAGCTATTCTCAGCAATACAACGGACAATTCCAAAAGACTCATGGTGAAAAATGATATCCACATCTAGAGAAAGAAGTACGGACTCTATATGCAGACCCAAGCATAATATTTTCATTTTTTTTGTTTTCATGGCTTTTTTCCTTTTGTTCTGTTTCGTTGTTCACAACATGACTAATGTTAAATGTTTAACATGACTTCACATGTATATACCTATACCAGATTGCCTGCTGTATTGGGGAGGTGGAAGGAGAAAAATTTGGAACTCATAATCTTATTTTAAAAAATGTTGAAAACTATCTTCATGTAATTCGAAGAAATAAAATAGTATTTAGGAAAAAAAAAAAAAGGAAAAACCATATCCAAAAAGTGCAACTGACTACTGCGCACACAAATAAGGTTATGTGATTATCATTTCCTCAAAGTAAGCACATCAGAAAATACTTGAAATTGAACTCATTCCCAGCAAAAAGCATCAAAATGACATCGGAATGACAAAGAAAATAAGAAACAGTGTCATCTTAGTGCAGCATGTTAAATTGGTTGGTTATGTTCCATTTTCTCTTGGTATTCCAAGGCTATGCATAAATACATCATTGGGCAAATAACAAGAACATTTTTATTTGTAGGAGGAAGGGTTCTTGGGAGGGGGAGGAAGATGGCGCAGGGGGGCACAGTCACTAATTAAAGGGAAAGAGGGACTTATACGTGAAGGGAAGAAAAGAGTTCACCCCAGGCATTTGGTAAGGTCAGTACAAAAGGCACAGAGATGAAGAATAGAAAGCCACGCATGAAAAACAGAAATAAGATCACTCTGGCTAGATCAGAGTGTAGGATGAGAAGTTATATCCACTGAGCTGGAAAGATGGATTAGACTGGAGTGAAAAGACAAATAAACTGAAAGACATAACAACTCTGATCAATGCAAAGACCAAATATGATTCCAAAGGACTGAGGAACTGGTTACCTACTTTGTCACAGAGGTGATGGGGTTCAAGATACAGAATGAGACATTTTTGGAGGAGGGGCAGTGTGGGAATCTGTTTTTCTTGACCATGCATACAAGAGATTTCCCCCCAATAAAAGGGAGAGAGAAAAATAAGATGGGGCCAGAGCGTGATGCACTTTATTTATAATGTGTTTTACAAAATAAACAGAAACTTCTATATTTTATCCTACAGGCAATAAGATATCTCTGATTAAGGTAGCCACATGGTTAGATCTAAGTATTTTGTCATCAGTTTGTAGAGTAAGAAGAGACTTGAGGAGACTAATTAGCAGGGAAGTCAAAGAAAAAATATTTAGCAAGCCCCTACTATGTACTAGGCTTATTAGAGTAACCTAAGTGAGAAGTCATAAGGGCCTAAACCAGGAAAATGCCATGGTTATGAATATGTCTTTGTTTAGCATAACTGCTGTTCCAAGTATCACATGTGTATCAACAAATAAGTTAGGCTGGAAGTTTAGGAAGAGTATCAACTCATTCATTGTTAGTTTCCCAATTGGAAGAGCTATGGCCCAAATTTGACCAGTGTCCAGGGAGCTTGATGATTTTAGCATAAAGGTAAGCATACCTATTTAAAAACTCATTCAAATTTTTATTGGTACCTTGTAGAGAATGCTTGAGAAGTGAGGAGGCAGGAGATACAAAGTATTCCATGTTCAAATAGCTCAATATGTATTAGAGGAAAGAGTTAACGTAAGAACTATAAATACAAATTAGAATGTGATCATGATATGGAAGTAGAAACTGCCACTAATTCCAGCAGAAGAGACGGGAGAAGATTCCAAGAAGTTACAGGTACTTTTAGAACAGGGCTGTCCAAAACATGGGGCCCGCCTGTGTCCACCACAAGCACAGAAATCGAATGGACAGAAATGCTTTAGTTAAAGCACTTCTGTCAATTTTCACGCCCCTGGTAAACACAGGCAGGCCACATAAAACAACACTGCAGGCCGCACTTTGGACAGCCCTGTTTTAGAACACAAGAATCGAAGCTTAGCACCTTATATAGAACCTTAAGAGATCCATCCACCTATTCCAGATATTCTTGTCCTGGGGTTTTCGTAGTTAGATTTCCACAAGGGAATCCATTAGCTTCAAGAGGGAAAAGAGTTAAATCTTTTTTTGTAAAACTAAACTCTAACTGAAATTTAGCATTTCCTGCAATTATTTAAAAACATTATTCTGAAAATAGGTCCAAGGGTTTCACCAGACTGCCAGAAAGGTCCAGGACACAAAAGAGATTCAGAATCCCTGAACTCCAAGAAACACAACTTGATTACATCAATAACATCTGGAAAGTTAAGGGTTCTTTAATCTTATCAACTCCCATGGATTCGACCATCCTCTCTCTGCAGATGATTCTCAGAATTAGGCCTAATTCTCCTGACCTTCATCTCCAACTGACTACTGGACACCTTGAATTGTCTTGAAATTATCTTAAGTCCAAAACTGGATTCACTACTCTCCCCGCCCAAAACTGTCCCCTTCTTCCTAACTTCCCTATTACTGTTGAAGGCAACATCATTCTTTTAGTCACTTAGATTACCAATAACAAGCGTCATAATCGACAAATCATTCTCTTTCACCCCTCCATATTTAATCTGTTGCCAAGTCCTGACGATTCTACCTTCAAATAGCTCTTTTAAGTATATTATATGTAAGTACATATGGCCCCTCTTCTAACACTGCCACCACTCTTGGTACAGGCTGTCAATGCCTCACGCCTGGACTAGTGCAACAGCCTGCTAATATAGTCTCCCTATTCCAAAACATTTTCCACTCAGCTATCACACTGATCTTCCTAAAGCTCAGGTCTGACCACGTCACACCCTTTTTCTCCTCCCTGCCCCCCAACCAAATAATGTAGTGACTTCTTGCTTCCAGGATGAAATATAAAATCTAATGTTTAAAGCCCTATACAACACGGCTCTAGGCCCTTTCTACATTTCCAATCTTCCTTGAACTCTACAAGCCAGGAATACTGGTCTCCTTGAAAAATTTTGCTCAAGCAAAATTTAATCATCCGTACCTGGAAAAGCCACCCCCATCTCCTCTCCAGCCTTCTGGTTTCCTTCAAGTCTCAGCTTCCGAAAGAAGCTTTTTTTTCTTGCCTGCCCCCATGCTATTAGTTTCCCGAGATTACCTCCAACTTACCTTGTACATATCTTGTATGTACACAGTTGTTTGTATGTTGTCTCCCTTATTAGACTGCATGCTCTTTGGGAGCAAAATTGTTTCTTTCCTTTGTATTCCCAGCACATAGCATAGTGCTTGGCACACATTAAGTGCTTAGTAAATGATAGCTTCCCTTTCACCATCTCACAGTAAATTATGAGTCAAGTCAAAGCAACATGTATTTTGGTTACCTTAATATTTAGATTGGCATTGCTAGAGGTCTCAACAATTGGAGGGACAGTTTAAAAAATGTGTGGCAAAGTTGCTTGAAGAATTTATTGTTGAGAATCAAAAGTATGGTAGCATTCAATGTTTACCTCAAACAATCCAAAGCAGATTCCATGTACGCATTTAAAAATTGCAGTAATGTAAAAATTGAGATAATCATTTACCTAATGCTAGAGAAGGAAAATGTTCAACATGACAGAAAAATGACCTAAGAAATATAAAAGTCTGTCTTATTTCTCACATTAGAATGTGAACTCCTTGAGGGCAGGGAACATGTTTTTGCCTTTCTTTGTATCTACAGCACTTAGCAAGTGCTTGGCACATAGAAAGTGCTTAATAAATGCTTTTTGATAATATAATATGGCCATAAAAGCATTGTGCAGTACCATATTAAATGAAGACATAAACATCAACTTTTCTTTTTTTTAGAATTTTGAGTCTTCTAGATGAAATCAAAGTAAGGCTAAGGAGCCAAGGGAGAAGCTTCAAAACCTCCTAGGATTATACTAACAGAGAAGAGCTCCCAATTCTTGGCACAATTTCACTGTAAATTTAACTACTTTTAAGGATAATTTAGAGGTGCCAAATATCTTTGAAGTCATTTAATCCAACTTCCTCAACTTAAAAATAAGAAAGCAAGCCCAGAAAGGTTAAGTACTTGCTCAGACCATATAAGTAGTAAATGGCAGAGTAGACAAAGTCCTCTGACTCCAAATCTAGCATTCTACTCAATCAAAATGAAGGTAAAACACATAGATACATACACAAGAGTCTACCAGAAATGCACATTAAATCATACTTAATTATTCTATACTTGGAGGGGGGGGGGGGGGAGAGGAGGTGTCAGCCAAATGGCCTGCCCTCTCTGTCCAGCCAAACCCATTCTACAGCTCGGGAATTAGGAAGTATTTTTACATTTGAAAAGTTTCATTGTACTTAAAAAATGTAAAAAATCAATTCTTAGCTCACAGGTGTACAAAAGACAGGGAGCAGGCTGGATTTGGCCCTCACAGGCCATAGTTTACGTAGGGTAACTTCCTCACTAAATCTGTAACTTAAAGTGCTAGAATGACTTCCACTTATTAGGCAACTTGCTTTTATATATTTGTAGGACCTCTAAGTAGTACAGATAATGTGTTATTCTTCCAAGGGAATTCAGTGATATATCATTGTAATTACATTTAGTTTTGCTTATTGTTTAGGGTATGGGAAAAATAATGTGAAGTCAACTAAACTGAATTCAACAATCTCTTTGTTGATGATTCTCAGATCTGTTTATTCAGCCCTAACCTCTCTTCTGACCTCCAGTCTCTCAACTTTAATTCCTATTGGATATCTTGACCTAGACATCTTAAAAGTCAAATGAACTCTTTATTTCTTCTCACAAGGCCTCCCCCCTCCTTCTGTCAGAACACCATTATCTTCCCAACCACCTAAACTCACAACCAAGGTGTCATCCTGGACACCCTTTTCACTATCCATATCCAGCCAATTTCCTGTTGTTTCTACTTTCATACTTATAATATTATATACTTCCTTCTCTTCTCTGACAGTATCACTACCTTGGACCAAAATACCTGTCACTACATGTCTGGATTACTGCAACATTAGCTTCCTTTGATGTTCTTGGTACATAACATTCTATCCCCAAAGTCCTGACGTTTTCATTGTCTCCCATGCCTGAAATGCTCTCCTTCCTCATCTCTGCCTTTTGGCCCAGAGGAAATCTCACCTTTTATGAGAAGTCTTTCCTGATTCTCCTTAATAGTATTCCCTCTGCAATGATCTCCCAATTTATCCTGTATATATCTTGTTTGTATGTTGTCTCCCCCATTGGACTGTAAACTTCCTGAGAGGAAGAACTTTTTTGCTTCTCTATCTATAGGGTTTAACACAATGCAGACAGGCACTTAAAAAATTTCTGCTAACTGATCTTGGTATGGATTACTCCTTAATTTATTTCTTTCCCTTTGATGATTATTTCCAATTTATCCTGTATGTATCCTGTTTATATGTGACTAGGGATTCTCCTATTAGACTATGGGCTCCTTGAAAGCCTTAATTATTTTTGTCCTTCTTGTATCCCCAACAATACTTTACATCGTGTCTGGCACATAGCAGGAACTTAAATGTTAATTGACTTAACTGGGAATCAAAACACTTAATTCATGGAAAAAGGTTTAAAAAGAAAAGTATTAGTAATTATAACAGTAAGCTAAAAATCAAAGTTGCATTAATGAACAAATGTTTTATAGTAGCTTTCCTATAAGAAGCTTTTCCTGATCATCCATAATGCCAGTACCTTCGCTCTGTTCATTTTATCAAATTTATCCTGTACATATCTTGTTTGCACAAAGTTATTTACTTATCCGTTAAGCTGTAACCTCCTTAGAGTCTTTTATTTTTTTTAATTTGTTTAGTATCCCCAGTGCTAAGCATAATGCCTGGCACATTAGTAGGCACTTAATATTTATTGACTTGAACTGGGAACTGAGACACCTGATTTATGGAAAAAGGCAAGAAAAGAAAAATCATTAATAATCCTAAAATCAACCTAAGATCAATGTTATACTAATGAGCCAGTATTTTGTTGTTACTGATAAATAGTCAAAGTACTCATAAGCACAAAATTATTTCAAATCTTTTTTGTGGCAAAATGGAAAACTAAAAAAATGCCCATCAATAAAGGAATGACTGAACAAATTGTGGTATATGAATGCAATGGAAGACTATTGTGTGCACTAGAAAGAAAGGATTTGGGATATTATTTCAGAGAATCCTGAGAAGACTTGTAGAAACTGATACAGAAGGATCCATGCTATCAACCTCCTGATAGAGAGATGATGGATTCAAGATGCAGAATGAAATATAGGTTATTGGACATGGAAACTGCAGGAAGGTTTTGACTCAGTATAATTTTACAAGGGTTTTTTTTTTTTAAATTAAGAGTAGGGTGGGAAAGAGAAATGCTGGCTAATTGAAAAATGGAAAAAAAATAAAACAGGCAAATTGAAGTATCACTGAAATAGGAACAATGTAAAAATGTAACTTGTATGAAAATTCTGACTGTACAAAACTGCTGAATACCACACTACCTACCCAGAAAATCTCACCGAGAAGATTTTACGTACCCACACACTCCATTTTATTTAAGAAAAAGAGGATGAGGGAAAGGAAAATTTTGGAGAGTACTAGATTCCATCATCTCTAGATTTCGTGTCTTTTCACTGGCTGTCCCCATATATGGAATGCTCTCTTTCCCTACTCACCTTTCTCTTGGTTTCCCTGGCTTCAAGACTCAGCTTAAATTCTACCCTCTGTAAAGGGCTTTTCCAATACTCTGGAGGTGCTAGTGTCATCTGTGAGATTACCTTCTATCTACTTTTTATCATATACATATGTATGGAGTCGAGGATGACACCAAGGTATGAATTTCAGTGACTGGAAGATTGGTGGTGGGTAGTTTGGAAGAGGCAAAGATAATGAATTTGTTTTGGGCATCTTGAGTTTAAGGTCTCCTAAACATTCATTTTGAAACGTCTAATAGGTATTTGGTAATGCAATACTGAAACTCAAGGGAGAGAGAGCTCTGAGTCACTGGCTAGAGATGATAATTAAAACCACGGGAGCTGATTAAGTCATGGAGACCTTAGAGAAAGGATCTAGGACATAGACTTTGGGACCACCCAGTTAGGGGCCTAATAAGGATCATGATCCATTAAGGATCATGCTCCATCAATGGAGACTGAAAAGGAACAAATATAAGAATCAGGAGAGAGAAGTGTCAAGAAAACCTGAATACCCAAAATGAGAGAGCAGCAACAGCACCATATGCAACAGAAGAATCAAAAAGGATGAAGACTGAGAAAAAGTTTGGAAAACAAGGTAGATTTTAAAGAGAACATAATGAGTTACTTGGAACCTATTCAGTTTGAGAAAGGGGAAAATGATCTTAACCATCTTCTCCTTGTACAGGAGGAAATTGAGACACCCAAGAATTTAAATGAGTGTTCCAAGGTCTACTGACCTCCTTTACAATGCCAGACAGCCCACTTCACCCCAGAATTTACAATCCCTTCAAGGCTCCACTCATGTGTCACCTTCTCCAAAGCCTTTCCTGACATCGCTGCTAATGCACTCTCTTAATTTACCTTGCATTAACCTATGTTTACATGTTGCACTTCCTGATTCCTCATAAAGCAGGATTCTTTAAGACAGAGGCTATTTTCTTTTTGTTTTTTTATTTCTAGTGCTTTGAATATTGTAGGCTCATAATAAGTGCTTGTTGAATGAACCACATTATTTTCAAATAAAAAAATTATGTTCAATCTATTGGAAAAAAAAAAGTCTGGTGTGGTATAAAGATTGCTTAGCTTGGGAGTCCAGGGAAGCAGGTTAGAATCCAGTTTAATTAACTGGGACCATGGTCCACTCAGCCTTTCCACACCTGAGTTACCTTATTGGTAAAAGGCTTCTGATACTTGTTTCAATAATAGGCATTATTATATAAGGAATGAAAGCCAACCTCCAAGTTAGGAAAACCTGGGTCCAAGTCCTGCCTGACACCTATGGAGACAAGCGACCTTCCAGAGGACGCGTAACATCTCTCAATCCTCTGGGCAACATTCTAATACTTTTTTTTTTTAAAACAGAAATCTGTCCTGGGAGAAGGAGCTTCCTTAGCAGGAGGGCAGGTGTTCCAATGCAAATGAATTCACTGGTTTGAAGTACAGTTATAAAGAAGATGATGACTCTTGTGTCTACCTGACAGGATTACTCCCTTCCATATCTGTGCAGATAAAATGCAATAAAAGTACATTAAATATTTTGTAAATGAATGTTGATTATTATCCCAAAGGCAGGAATTTTATATTACATTTTCACAAGATTTCAACCAAAGATCATTAAAAAAAATTTCTGGACTTTTTATGTGGTACACTTCATTTCCTAATGATAGTCAATTAAGGAGCTATTACTGTATCTTTCCTTCCTTCAGAGGATACTTTCACCATCTATCTTATTTTGCTCTTTGTATACTTCAGACTGTCACTGGCAGACCACCCTGACTTCATCCAAAGTCTCACATTAAAAATATTAGTTTTGCACTACAATCACAAAAAGGGACAGATAATGCAAAAGATTATACTTTTTAGTGACCTGCCTATCAATCAATGTTTGATTCTAACCGTTTTTTTATTTGGTAGTCTGGGAAACACTTTTATGACTTAGTCAAGTGGAATTTTTCAAAATTTAATTTACTGCTTAAGCTTTACAGACTCCTTGAAAAGCTTAAGCATTAGCAAAGATCAACTGAAATTCCCTCCCCCTCTTTTTTTAAAACAAATATTGTCATAGCCCACTATTTTTATTTAAAAAATTAAAAAACGCAAATAATTTATTCAGCTCATCTTTTATTCAGATAAAATTAAGGATTTATTTCAGCTTTTTAACAAAACTTAAAGAGAAAACGACATACAGATATTTATTGAAAATATCCTTTACATAAAAAACTGACACTTATTGTGATTGACTATAATCATTTGAGATATTTCAATTTTCTAAAAAGTTGCAATATTAATACTGTACTTACCAAATTCAGTAATGTTGAGAAATGGGCCATTTTTAATATCCACACAAATACTGCTAAACTTCATAGATTTTACAGACTTCAAATTCAAATGCAGCAGAGAATGTGAAAATACAACTTGTCAGGAGCTAGCCCACATTAAGTTAACAAATGCTGACTCAAATTTACCTTATTTGCACATTCTGCATTAAACAATTGCTTTCGCTGGCATTCACTGTCAGGTGGAGAAAATTTACCTTATTAGTCTTTCAAATACGGACTTTCATCTGAACTTTGACTTCTTAAAAAAAAAAAAAAGTAGATTTATACACGTTGTAATTGTGGCCATTGCTCTGTACCGTTTCCCCTTAGCTCCATGATCTCCTCCCCACATCATCCTTATGGTTTTCCCCAAGTTCACAGGGATGAAGTCAGCTTTCTCCTTGGAGTTAATATTTTCCTCTCTCCAATCATTCTGTATCTACAGCTGCCAAACTTAAACCCAGGTATGACTATTATTATTATTTATTCCCCTGCTCAATAAAACTCCAGTAGCTCCTTATACTGAAAGGATCAAATGCAAATTTTTATTTGGCATTTAAAGCCATTTACAACCTGATTATGACCTATCTTTTGAGCTTTGTTATACATTATTCTCATCAATGGTGACTAATAATTAGAGCTCAATAAATGTGTCATTTATTTATGAACTCTTCAGTTCAGTCAAACTGGCTTTCTGCTTGTTCCTCTATAACATTCTATCTCATGTCTCAGGACCTTTGCACAAGCAAGCTACTTCCTTGGCTAAACTCCCAATCTCATGCAGTGAAAACTTTATTTCTCACCTTCATACCTCCCTTCTAGTCACCTCCTACAAGATCCTGATCATGCTAGCTACTACGGCCCCTGCCAAAAATTATCTTCTATTTATTTTGTATATGTTTTTTCTATTATAAAATATAAGTTCTTTGTTGGGAGAGACTGTTTTGTTTCTTTATCCCCAAGGAAAGTGCCAGGCATATGTAGATACTTAATCTATACTTGTTTGTGGATTTAAATACCTTGTTTATACCACTCAGATCCACTTACAGTCTTATTCTATATTATCACAATTAAATGGTTTCCTCTCTCCCTGGGCATAACAGAATACTCAAACTCAAGTTCAACTATGTTTCCAAAGAGCCTTCCCTGAATATAAGCAGGCTTCACCATGTGAAGTTCCTCACCATGTTCCCCTTTCATTTTTCCTTTCAGTCTTTCCTTTCTTAATTACTACACTATGTAACAAAGATAATGCTGCCAAAAGCTAGACCAACAATTTAATAAGTCAACAAGCATTTATTATACAGTGAAAAGACAAAGAGAAAAGCAAAAGTAGTCCCTACTCTCAATCTAATTGTAGGTATGGGATAGAGTAGGGAGAATATGCAAACAAGTATCTACAAACATGATACACATAGGTTAAAACAGGGATAATCACAGAAGAAGGCACCAGGATTTAAAAAAAAAAGTTAGGGAAAGGCTTCTTAGAGAAGGTATTAAATTTTAGCTTGAGATTTGATGGGAGTCAAAAATGAAGAGAGACAATTCTTGGCATGGACAGCAGCCATTGAGGATAGTGTCATTAGATCACTAAAGGAAGGTAGTATAAGGTCTAAGAAGGCTGGAAAGCTAGGAAGAAGCCAGGTAATGAAAAGCTTTAAAAGCCAAACAGAGGATTTTGTATTGATCCTAAAAGCAACAGGGAGTCACTGGAGTTGTTTAAATAGGGAGTATCATGAGCAAAAAACGTGCTTTAGGACGATCACTTTAATAGACAAGTAGAGGATGGACTGGATTAGGCAAAGACTTGAAGCCAAGAGGCCAACCAACATGCTATTGCAATGCAGTCCAGGCTTATAGTGATAAGGACCTACACCAGGGTGATAGGTGGTAGTGTCAATTGAGATGCTTAATAGATGGTTTAAGAGTTTCTGATTAATTGAGGTGCCACAAGACAGTCAAGAAATAGCTCTACAAACTGGTGTAGATAATTTGTTTTAAATTCCCTCTCTAGGTAAAGCAAAAATATTTAGCTTGTTTGTTATTAATTCCTTTGGTGCTGACTTGCAAAAAGACTAAGTTTGGAGTAGAATTTTATTCTCTGGTTTTTGTATGTTCATCCGACATTTTTGCTTTAATAAAGTTAAAATTTAAAACACACACGCCCCTCTACCAAGTACAGTTCCTGAATGATGATAATATTTATTCAAAAACATCTGAGCACTCTACAATTTTCTCACATTTCACTTGATTCTCACAACAAACTAGGGAGGTAGGCTATTATAGGCAAAGAGGTTAAGTCTACCGCCCAGGGTGACACATCTAGTGTCTGAGTTCAAATCTGAACTGAGGTCTTCCTAAGTCAACCACTCTATCTGCTGTTCCACCTACACACAATGATCACGGATGATCCATTTCCTGATCAAGTTCTAATAAGAGAGCATTTTTCTCCATCAAGGTAAGAGGGGTCAATGTTTAGAACTAACATTATAAGGGCAGGATTTAGATGTAGCCTTTACTTTTGGTGTTGGGCGCTCTTTAGAAAGTACCTAAAATTCCTGATAAAGAATGTGATATGATACTGAAGGGAAAAAAATGAAAGTTCCTATGGAATAGGTATTCTTAAGGGAAATAGCAAGTTAGTTTATAGATTGATTAACTCTTCAGGTATTATAACCTAAAAATTCTAAAATATTTTATTTTTAAAGGAACTACAACTTTATTGACCTATGAAGACTATTGACCCCTCTAAGACTTACAAGAAAGAGGCCCTTTAATACTGCTATAGCTGAAAAATTAACCATCTTGCATTTTATGTTATGAGTAGATAACAATACCTAAAACTTTTTCATCTTAGTAGGATCCAGGACCTTTCAGAGCTTTTGCTCCATCAGCATAGCCTTCTAGAAGATAAGGTCACCTCCATACCATAATAAGGCATCAGAATAGGAAAGATTCACAGAGGATCCAAAGATGAACATTATCAAAATGAAATAATGAAAGGGGGGAGGGGAACTCACTTTAAATTTCTACCTTTTTAAAAAAATTCTGTGGTTAACATAAGCAATGTGAATTAGTGAAAAGCCTGATGAATGGACTTAAAGAGTTAAACGCCTAAAAATGGGATCCCAAAGCCTACCTCTTACTAGTTTTGTGGCCAGTAATTTAAATGTTCCTGACTTGTTTTTAAAAAGGGTAAGAGGAGCAGGAGGAGAAGGAGTTGTGTAGGGAAATCAATATACTTATCAGGATACTTATACTACTTATCTTACCAGGTTTGCTGTCAAGAAATGGCTTTATTAAAACCATAAAGCACTACAAAGAAAAGTAGGTTGCTATTATTAGAAAAGATCTGTACTTTGCATTTCAAACTGATGCAACAACGAAAATCAAATATCAATTATTTCCCTACGTAAGCAGGTCAGAGATCTACGTAAATTAAAATTTAAAAAAAATATTTAGGTACCTCATTTCTCCTCATGTTTACTGTTTAAACAGAAACAAAAGGAGAACCAATTAGGATCCCTAATCCAGATCTGTATGAAGAGTAAGATTCCTTCAAAATGTCTAAGGAAAAAAAATGTTTACAAGAAAAAATAAGGCAAAATAGCTTTAATATGAGACAGCAGTTTTGAGTTGAATGATGAGTTTGGAAGCCAGTTTGCAGAAGGTTTAGAAGAGACCAGGAGGAGAGGAAGTAAAACAACCTAATGTAGATGGCTTTCTCAAGGAGTTTAAATGGGAAAGGATTTTAGAGATAAGGGATGACAGATGAAATGACGGCTTTTTTAAGGATGGGGGAGATATGAGTAGGTTTGTAGGTATCAGAGAAGCCAGTAAATAGGGAGAAACTGAAGATTACACAGAGACAGAGACGGGATGATACAGGGCAATTTGCTAGAGAAAATAGGATGGAAGAGGATCATTTGTGGATGTAGAGAAATTTATCTCAGCAAGAAAGGAATGAAAAAAGGAATGAAGCAGGAGTCATGTCAAATGAGAAAGAGGGAGATCTCAATTTTTTCAGGAGAGTATAAAGCAAGATTCAGTTAAAAAAAAAACGCACCAGAATGAGCCTCCCCCGTCCCCCCGCCCCCCCCCCAAGTCACATGGCTTTGAGGGGAAAATCTAACCAAAAGATGTAGGAAGTCAACAATAACAATAATTTCCTATCACCACAAAAGAAATGTGTAATGGTAGTTTAAATTTGAAGAGCTTTCTCATTCATTAATAGGCTCATGTGACTTGATTACATCACAGCAAGCTTAAGTCACCTGTAGTAGGAGGAGTTTGCTGAACAAGAGGAACAGAAAAGGGTGGAACAGGAAATGCTCAGAGCAGTTAGAACTGAGGGAGAGAGCAGACATGTGCTGGCTGTGTGTGCTGTGAGTTTGTTGGTGTCAAGGCCCCAGCAGGAGGCCAGAATGGTTTTGAGATGGAATCCTCTGCTGTGATAATGTGTATTAATTTCTTTGCTGCTATGACGGATTGGACTTATCGGTTTTGGAATCTGGTTCTCTGGTGTCTGAATAAATGGTTTACCTCTTCTACCTTCTAAAAAAAAAAAACTTTCCCTATTTTGTCTTTAGGAGCAGCAAAAGTTAGTGCTCTGAATATGCCTTTCAAATTCTCCAAGAACTGTGCACCTTAAAGAAAAAAAAAAGGCTGTTCAAGACAGTCTGATAAAAGAATGACCAAGAAAAAAGAATGGTAGCAAGAAACTCCATAACCTAAAATGAGAGCAAAAATTCAACATGCCAATGGGAGAGACAACATGCAAACAAGCTATATAAAGGATAAATAGAAAATAACTAAAAGAGGAAGGCACTAAAATGAAGAGGTTAGAAAAAATCTTCCTGTAGAAGATAGAATTTTAGTTGGGACTTAAAAGAAGACAGGAGGTGATGAGAAGGGAAAGCATTCCAAGAATGGGGTACAGCAGAAGAAAATGCCCAGAGCTGAGAGATGGAGTAAGTTACTTGTGAAACAGCCAGGAGGCCTGCATCACTGGATAACTGAGTACAATGAGGGAAAGGAAAGTGTAAGAATACTGGAAGGTAGAAGGAGGCTAGGTAATGAAGGACTTTGAACCCAAGAAGATTTTGCATTTCATCCTGGAAGTGATAAACTGCAGTTGAGTCTGGGGAACAACATGGTTGGAACTGTACTTTAGAAAAATCAGTTTGGTAGCTAAGTGGAGTGCAGAAAGACTTAAGGCAGGCAGACAGAAACAGCAGAAGGTCATTTCCATAAACCAAGCAGAAAATGTTGTGTTTCCTCTCTAGAGTGGTGGCAGTGTTGGAGGATCAGAGAGATGTTGTAAAGGTGCAACTGACAGGATCTGGCAACAGATTAGATTTTTGTGGGGTATGGGGGTATGTGAGTGAGGGGTCTAGGATAACACCTAGATTATGACTGAGGGACTGGGAGGATGGAACTGCCTCAACATTAGTAAAGATGGGGGAGGTTGGGGCAGGGAGAGTGTTTAGGGGGACAGATGAGGTCAGCTTTAGACATGTTCAATTTATTAAGATGTTAACTGGAACTCCAGTTAGAGATGTGTGAAAGGCAGATGGAGATGTGAGACTAGGGGTCAGCAAAGATATTGAGTCAAGAAAGGTAGATTTGAGACTTATAAGCATAAAGATGGTAATTATTAAATCCACAGGAGTTGATAAGATCAATAATATAGAGGGTATAAAATCAGTGGTATAAAGGAAGAAGAAATGTGTATGTAGCTGATGGCCCTGTGAGACACTGTTAGAGGACAAGATCTGGATAACGGTCTAGCAAAGGAGACAATTTAACATCCCAAGGTGACAGATTACCCTCAAGGATTAATATTCATTTGGACATGTAATTAAGTGTTGCTCTGTTTTAATTTTCACTCCTATTTTATACTCACATCTAAATGTGTGCTGACAGGGTCCCAGATAAAACCTAAAAATGCAGTTTTATCTAATACAATTCTCAGTAGCAGGAAAATCAAGCAGAACACAATTAAAGCATACACACAGCAGCTCTCAATTTCAATCTAGCTTTTAAAAAAAAATCTAAAAATAGGTATCTCGCTTAATCTTATCTTTCTGAAGCCATTTGTGAACAGAACAAATTGAAATAAAATTAACCAGTTCAAGACATTCTTTAGTTAGGCCTAGTTTAAGAAATTGTCCTCTGTGCCTAACATATAACGAATATTTAGAGGAAAATTTTTTGAAAAAAGAAATGGGGCTTTTTCATTTGCAACTGAAGTAAGCCAACCAGGGAACATCTTATTTCGAAATATTTAAAATGTTCTTCCAAAGTAGCAATACCACTAACTCACAACACCAAATTAGTCTTCTATGCTGCAGTTAACTCAAGATTAACACCAAAGTGTGATTGTACCAAATACACATTTGAATAATATTTCTAGTTGGAAAACACTTCAGAGGTTCTCTAATCCAACTCAAATCACAAATGCCCATTTAAAATATCAGATTTTATTATGTTTATAGCATTCCCCAATTGCCTAGTCATAAAAGATAAGCAGTATGAAATGCATGACTTAATTTTAGCAATCATTTCCTTGTGCTTAAAAACTGTCATTTTAATAATAAATCCAAGAGGTTACTAAGAAATAAGTATCAAGATCCTGGATCAGTTTCAGGAAACTTTCTTCTCCTTTTTGAAAATTAGGACATCTCCCTTCCCTGAATGAATAAATGAACGAATTAATTTTAAAATGTTTATTTTAAAATATTATAAAATATTCATTATTAAAATACTTAAAATAATGTATTCTATCATTTAAAATATTTATATAAAGTATTTATTAATATTTATTATTTTAAAATATGTATTAAAATAATAATAATAATGTTAATAAAAACTGTTTGCCAAGCCCCATAATAAGCAGAAATACAAAAAAGATAGCCCCAACTCTCAAGAAGTAACATGATAATTAGGGAGACAACATACAAATTAAAGTGAGTGATGGGTGAGTGGGACCCTATGGTCCTTACCCTTTTCAAGGGTTTCTCTTTTTCTTCATAGATTAGCAAATGTTAAAGTGGACCAAGTGACTTAAACTCATTAAAAAGAACTAAGTGACTCTTTTGCCATCTACTTATCTTGGTTTTCAATTTCTCATTAATCATTTCTGTCCTATCCCTCTCAAGTTGAAGATCAGTCTCTTTGGTAAACTAAATCAAAATGTGTTGAATAGTTCTACCTTCTCCCTGTCATCAAAACAAGCAGGTGTCCTCTACCTTCCTCTTGCCCTAAACAGTGCCAACTCCCCAAGCCTTTTGAAAGAACTGATTTTTTTTAAATCAAAACTTCAGTTAACATTAGGCTTCAGGCTTTCTGACAAGATTCTCATAGGATGATGTCATTCTTAGTCTCCTAAGTTGACTTTCTCCTACTTCCACATCTTGTATATATTCTTTATCTCTTAATTGTCAGATGACTGCCCCAAGGAACTAATATTATCATCAGATATACTAAATATCCTGCATCACCAGAATTTCATTACTATGATCCTCCATCCCACCTGCACTGATTCCATCCCTCAAAACTTCTCAATGTCAGTAATTATGCCCAAATAATTAAAAGGCAAAAAGGATATATCTGAATAAAAACATACTTTGTAATAGAAAAAAAAATACCTTTCTCTCCAGCAAGTTTAGAGTGCCTAAGTAAATTACTGTACACTAATGGAATGGAAGCAAAATGATTTTCCTAAAGCCTGCAGTAAGTCACTCCTCTACATAACAAACTCCAACAGCCCCCTCTGTCTCTAGGATCAAATATAAATTAATTTGTCATTTAAAGTCTTTTACAGCCTGACAAAAACCTAACTTTCTGGCAGGTTCCTCTTTAACCCAATCTGAAATACAGACATAATAGCCTCTCCAGAGTTTCTACAGCATTTCAATGACTGTTCCCCTCATGCCTGAAATGGACTCACTCTCTCATCCTAACCTCCAGAATGTTTTGGTTCCTCCCAAGTTCAACTAAAGGGCCACATTTACATGAAGACTTCCTCAACCCCAACTTAGTGAATTCCCGTCCCCAAAATATCTTGTGTTTTGTACATACCAAAATATATTCACATTGTCTTTCCAATAGAATGTAAGCTCCAAAAGGAGAAGTACTGTCATTTAATAAATGCTTGCTGTCATAAAATATTAAATGAAGTATTCTGATGTAGTTAATTCAGAACCTTGAACCCCAAAGCCTTAGAAAAACAGTACACCTCTCCCCAAAACACCAGACCGGCTTCTAGTTCCAACTAAAGAGAGAAATCATTGAAAGGGAATCCACTTTCTCCATTACCACCAGCAACAACTACTTACTAATCATCACAGTCAGACAGACACAGAGTCCTGGGAGTGGCGACACTTCCCATAACACCAGTGCTGCTTCCACCAGCCCAGCCCTCTCAGTGATCATCTGGGAAAACAACTCCTGTAGAGAAGGGGCCAACCTGACACACACAGGGTAGGTAATTCAGTCTAGCTCAGAAGTTCACAATGTGGGTAATCCCGAGGCAGTGAGGATGGGGATGGGGGGGAAGGGGGGAAGGGTCACTAGAATGACTGGGCAGAAAGGGGAAGCAGTAGTAGTCTCAGGAGCAATTGGGGGGCACTGAATAAAAATAAGAGGGTAGTGGAAACATAAGGAAAAAAGAGAAGAAAATTTAGAAAAGCTATTCATATGTTTCATCTGATGCAGAGTTAAAGTCATAGTGATTACTTGATTTTCCAAATAAACATACAAAATGCAAGTTATAACTGATCAGTGGTCAAACATGCTGACAGGTGTTAACAAGCAAGTGTTGGCCAGCCAGCTTGTTTCCCTTTGTCAAGAAGTCCAGAATGCATTGGCAGGAATATGTGGGTGTAATGACTTATTTACAACACAATACTATATTGTTACATGACACAATATTGTGTCATCAAAATTTCAATGCAGGAAAAAAACACCACAAATTTATAGTAAATTCTTAAATTTAAGATGCATTTTTTTAAAAAAAATATTTCTTTTGAAAATGCAAATTTAAAAAAAAAACACATTAAAGGGTTAAAGATTTCTAGGAGGGAACTGAATAATAATTTTTTTTAAAGGGGGCAGTGGGCCAAATAAGTCTGGGAACCTCTGGCCTAGATGAAGCAAGACATCCTGGGACAGAAAGAAGGAAGTATGTGCCAGGCAAATCAAATCATCACCACTACCACACCTTGACCACCCTTTCCCCTCAGAACCTGAGGGAGAGGGCTGGCAAACCTTGAGTCCAAGAACTTTGGGAATAGTTATGCCCTCAAGCCACTGAAGCTGCTGCTAGTGCTGCCGCCACCCCCATCACTGAAGGAAGAAATCTATAGAGTTGGGGGCCTGCTTTCCTAATCAACACCAGGTACTGACGAACGGTCAGGAACAGAAGCCCTGGGAATGGCAGTACCTCCTAGAGCACCACACCTGTTTCTAGCCTAAGTATTGCTACTAACATCCAAAGAGACTGCTCCTGTGAAGATGCCACACCTACAAGGTGCCAATCAACTGCTACATATGGTACAGGAAAGCAGCCCTAAATCCAAGAACTTTTGGGAACAGTGGTGCCTTCCTCCATCCCAACCACCAGACTTCCAGCCTACCTTTAGCTGTCATTGAAAGAAGAAATGAACTGTCAAAACACCAGTGGTAGCTACTGACCAACTTTTACCAAGAAGATGTAAGTGCCCTAAGAAAAGCAGCACCTCCCCTAGGGATGGGGAACCTGTGGCCTTGAGGCCACACGTGGACCTCTAGGTCCTCAAGTGCAGTCTCTTGACTGAGTCCAAGTTTAACAGAACAAATCCTTTTATTAAGACTATAGCCTTCCTGCTTCCACAGCCTAATCCTTAGATGGCCTGAAAGATGACTTTTGTAGACAGGAATCCTAGGTAGCTGAAGCCGGGAGGAGGAAAAGGAGGCAACAAGTACCAGGCAAGTCAAATCACCCCCATCTTAAGACACAATCTCCCCTCAGTTCCTGAGTGGGAAAGTGAGGACCTCTCATGGAATTAGGTTTCAGCCTTTCTATGAGTTGAGTTGGATGAATGGGGGTGGGGACTTTTCAGCACGGCTCAGGGCTTCTGATTGACAGGCAGGCCCAAGTTTTGAGTTACTAAGAATCACCTGAACTAGGTCCTTGCCAAATAAGGATAAAAGCGTTCTTAAGAGTTGTTATTGGCTAAATTAGCATTCCCTTGTCCCTTGTACATGGGTTAGGTTTCTCGCAAGATTGTGAGCCTCAACTTCACCAAAGAGAGTGAAGGTCAGTGGTGGGAGGATGGAACCAGCTAAGGTATATAATAATGCTTCAATTCCTGTACTGCACCTCTCCTACTTGCTCGCTGCTGGTGGTGATGGCACCCTTTCTCAAGGGATCCTAATAAAGAAGTTTTCTGTTTCTACCTTGAGAGACCTCTGACTCTTTTCATTAATTGCTGGCCGGTGGTCTCACCCCACACAATCCCAATAGAGACAACCCAGGATTCTGAACCTGATAGCCTTGGTAGTACCAGTGCTTCCAGCACAATACCCTCAGTCTACCCTGGGAAGCAACTGTAAAATTTCAAGTCTGGCAGCTGCCCCTGCAGGTGCTCCAGCTACTGAAAACCAAAAAGAAAGTGGTTGCCATCAAAGTCACTGGCAATTTTTAAATGGTTCAATATCAGAAACTATTAACATTTTTACTATTTGAAATTAACATTAAAGAAGAAGCATTAACATCTGCTTCACTGCTCTACCCTAAGAACCATGAGATCCTTCTACCTGACTTGCAGCTAAAACCTTCCATATGGGAAAGAATAGGAGGAATTTTGTTTCCACAGGATTAAAAGTACTCCTCCTAAGCTGTGAGTGTTGGCAAGATGTAAGTCAGAGGTGACTGGTTCTAATCAGAGCTGTGACCTAGCAAAATAAGGCTTCTGACCAGGTGAAAGGCTAGAAGCTTATACACATGCTTAATGAACTGTTTGCCGGGGGCATGACATGGGTAGTTAAGGGGGTTGCATCTGGCCAATGGAGAGCAAGGCTGGAGATTCGAATTGGGAGCCAATAAAAGGACTCGCATCTGTCTGAACAAGCTGTACTCCATTAAGTGGAGTACTCATTTATTCCAAAAGAATAAATGTAAAATATAACAAAAACCTTCCTGGTTTTCCGAGTATTGTTTATTCCTAGACTAAGTATGTTTCTCGCAATTTAGGGGCTCATCCAGAATTTCTAACATCAGAGAAAGGAGTGGGACGGGCTACAAGGTGCCCAGGTGCACAGGACTGTTAGGGTCACTTCCCCTCTGCTGAGTGTTGCCCCTCCCCTCCTTTTGCCAGGTGGAGAAGGGTGATTTAAGTTTTCCCTACAACTCACCTGCATTTTCTTCTCTTAATCTGATCTGGGGAGGGAGTGGCTCTAAGAGCACATGGGTTTGCTGCTCCCCTGCTCCCCAACTAAATCATTCCTCTTTCTATTTTACCTTCCATATTCTGGCTCTAGCTTCTATCTCTCTCTTTCCTCATACCACCTCCACCCTCCTTTTACATTTTACATTTCAAATAAGATAAAAGAATTACATTTACCCAAATCTGTCCTCTCCTCTACACCTAAGGAAACTAGATGCTCCCCCCCAACCCAAAGAACTGTTTATAATGCAATTTAAACAGAACACTGAAATCAAAACCCTCAGTTTTGTTCTGCTAATTAACCCACTTCTGACCTCCAGCTCCAGGCCTCAAAAGCTTCCCAAAGGTTTCTCTCTCTGCATTTTGAATTTCCCATCACAAAACATAAAACATTTTTCACACACTCACAGAGGACACCACATAGGACAGTGTAAGTGAATTATTTCAAATTTGGACCTATATTAAGCATTAAGAGTAACACATTTCATATTTCACATTTCTAAACACGAACAGCCTGAATTTAATTACCTTTCCTTGTAGCCCACCCTCCTAGGCAAAGCTTGGAAATGTCACGAAGGTCCCATACATTCCGGGCACCCTGTCCCAGCAGCTGCACACTGCCCTAGGCTCAGTAAATTCTACAGCTGTGGGGGAAGGGAAAAGTTGATGGGTCAGGTCTGTAGTGAGTATTCCCCAAGCCTTGCCACCAGGAACTAAAACCACTGGAAAGCCAGCCTCTGCTTCTCTGTTCCACATGCAAAATGTATCAATTTTTGACTAGCTATTTTATCTGTTTGCCCTGTTTCCTGATTTAGGAAAAATAATAATGGTTGTTGTTACAGGATCAAAATCATATAATGACTAATGTTAGATAAAACATTATCTCTAGTGTAATTGTTAACTTTGAAATGGTTTTTAAAATACCAAAAATAAGATGAATAATTTCTATATGTGATAATTTGGAAATGTAACTGATGTCATCTTATTTCTTGTTATGTATTTTTAAAGTTCTTTTAGGTTGTAAAATTTGAGAGACCATTGTTAGGTAGAAATCGTGTTAAAGCAATTTTTTAAATCTGAATTTTGTTGCATATGAATTGGTTTTTTTAAAGGGATGCGACAAAAATGTGATCATTTGAAACTTATATTTGGTTATAAACAAGCAATAATATTATAGCAGATTTTCCATTTGAAATCTTGGCTATTTATGAAAATGTATATGGTGGTTTAGAGTGATAGTTTCCAAGTGTTGGTGATGAGATGAATGATTCTCTGTGCAAGGTGAATTAGAAATGTCATATTGTTGAAAAAGCAGTTTCTCTTATCTAAATGTTGTTGTATTAGGAATTGCATTGTAAAAAAAAAAATGATGAATGGGTTAAGAAGGTGTTACAACATTTTATTTGACCATATGACCGTAATTTAAATCACGAACTTCCATGTTTTGTCTTTATTAAAAAGAAGTTTCAGTTAAAATTGTTCTGTTATGGGGGCAGCTAGGTGGTACAGTGAGTAGAGCACTGCCCTGGAGTCAGGAGGACCTGAGTTCAAATTTGATCTGACACTTGACACACTTACTAGCTGTGTGACCTTGGGCAAGTCACTTAACCCTAATTGCCCTGCCTTTCCCCCTCCAAAAAAAAAAATGAGGCAAGAGATTTTAAAAAAAGTTGTTCTGCTATAAATCAAGCATTTACAAAAGTATATTTGTGAAAGAAAACTTGGTAAGTATGCAAGGAAAGACTTTGTAAGATCTCTTGCAATTTTTGTCAATTACATACAAGGGGTTTTATGATCAGAAATTTTGGGAACTTTGTGATATCTAGGAATTCTGTAATAACCAGGAATTTAGTTTGTTAAAATACTTTGGAAATGTATGTTACTTGAGGATAGATTATAAACATTTTTTTTAAAGAAGGAGAAATACTTTTGGAAGAAATGTTTTGTAAAATCTTTTGTTATGATTCCTAATTGGCTGTAATAACTTGATACTGAAGTTTATATTCAAATCTACTTTGAATTTTCTGAAGTTTCTAGTTCAAGTTGATCACAAACAGTCTCCTGGTTTTTCTCTTTATCACAGGTCAGATTAAGAAGACACAGCTTTACCTTTCCCCACCTGACAAAAGGGAAGGAGGGGGAAGGGGCAACAGCTACAAAGAAGGCCCCTCAGGTAATGACCTTGGGCCTGCCTCTGGGGCTGGAAGGCCTGGAAACATTATCCAACACAAGGCTAAAAAGCAGCACACATCAGCCTTGGGTAAACTTGCTTTGTTAAAGTTGTAGTTTCTATGTAAAGTTTGTCCAACAAAACTGAAGTCAAGTGTATCAAATAATTGGGTAAATTCATACTCTTGTATAGTCATGAAAAAAAAATTAGAACACTCTTTCTAAATGTTATTGGAATAATTAGATAAAGGAAAAGAAACAAAGATGCAAACACAATGTTGAAGCATTATCCCATAGACTAAGACTGGAATTTAAAGTTACTGTGTATTTACATGGAATAAGGTTTCAAAATGGTTTAAGAGCAATTGGGCATTAATGCAGTTGACTGAATTAATTACTGGAACCAAGTCTTCAGCTTGGGAAAAGAATTTCAGTGTAAGTTTCTTAGAGCAAAGTAACTTGTGGAATACTTTTGCATTGATTGAAAAGTTAAATGTTTTTGTTTGGCTTTGAATTCATCCAGTGACCTAAAGCATAAGATAAAGTTAGTGTTTGAACCTGTCATATTTATATGGTTCAACTCTTGAAATATATCTCATTCCTTCAGGTCAAGCATGGTCAGAGGAGGATAGAGAAGCTTGGGAAACAAATGCAAATCTATTAAAGCAATAACTTATGATCTTAATGGAAAAATTTTATGGAACAGGGCAGAAGTGCATACAAGCTACTTAAGGCTCACTTTAAAGATGTTCTTTAACCAGTGTGAGATTACCAGTCATATCTTAAACTGATTATTGGAACCTGCTATTCAAAGCCTTAATGGGACTGTTAACTGACTTTTTCTCAATCTAACTCCAGGTATGGATATCAAGAAAGGCTATCTGAGCCACTGGTCCATGATGCCAGCAACCCTGAGGAGCAGGTATGGATTGCAGAGCGTGATCTCATGGGAAGGTTGGGAAAACGGCTATTCCGCCTGAGCTGAGGTAGGATTTTCCCGATTTGATCTCTCAACTGAAACCTGGCAGACTTAAAGCCTGGCTCCATGAAGTTTCCAGTTTGACATGCCTTCTGCCTGGAATCATCTTCATGGAAGTAAGGGAAATATTGTTCCCTTACTTTAGGTTTTGACCCTAATCTTAGTGGCAACTTTCTATCATTGAAGGTTTTGTAAGTACAGTAACAAATCTATTAAATAATTGATCATGGAACATCTTAGGTTACTATAAGATTGAGCTATGAGCCTTAGGATTTTAGCCCAAACAACAACTAGCTATTTAGACTTGATATCTCTTACTAGTATATATATTCCTATACGAGTTAGGGTCCTTTAATTATTTGTAATACTATGTAGACAATTAGGTCAAGGGCTTGTGAGAATAGTATTTTGTTACTTAGTTAATATCATATTGTCTCAGTTTTGTTACAATTAGGTAATGTTAAAAGAAAAATGGTTTGTGGTTTATTTTGTAAATGCCTTAAAAGAAACATGGCATGACTAAGATGATTAAAATTGATTACTTAATGTATTTATGTATGTACTGGAGTCTGTTATTAATTCTTTAGTGAAATCTCATCCTCCTGGTGGGGGAATTAATAATGGATTAATGTAAAGTATAAAAAACCAGATTCTAATGTTAATCTTAAGACAATTGGCCAAGGTTCCAATTTTGACTTTGTAAGAATGATAAGAGTATAAGGATTAGGAATGGTAACTTAAAACTGTGCCAAGGTCACTTCTGTAGGACAATGGACAAAAGAAAGTCAGTTCCACAAGAAGATGATGCTGAGATGCTGTGCTGGAGATGGCTGAACAGATGCGTAGACCAGAGAACTTCACTGGATGATGTTCCCTGCCAGACAGCTGTATGAGGAAATTCAGAATCTTAAAGAGATGATTGCATTATTGTTTTCCTTTGGGTCCCTGCATCTGTTTTTACAAAGGGGACTGCCTCCTTCTGATTTGTCAATGCATCGATCAACCTCTCCCCCTCATGCCTACTTAAAGGGGAGATGGATGAGGGGAAGAATTCATATGAAAAAGAGAGTAAGGGAGTATTAAAGATGTGGAAACAAAAATTTGAATAAAAGAGATGGAATTGTGGGAAAAAAAATAGGAATTTTGTTTCCACAGGATTAAAAAGTACTCCTCCTAAGCTTTGAGTGTTGGCAGGATGTAAGTCAGAGGTGACTGGTTCTAATCAGAGCTGCGATCTAGCAAAATAAGGGTTCTGATCAGGTGAAAAGTTAGAAGCTTGTACACATGCTTAACGAGCTGTTTGAGGCGGGGCATGACATGGGTAGTTAAGGGGGTTGCATATGGCCAATGGTGAGCAAGGCTGGAGATTCGAATTGGGAGCCAATAAAAGGACTCGCATTTGTCTGAACAAGCTGCACTCCATTAAGGGGACTATTCATTTATTCCAAAAGAATAAATGTAAAATATAGTGAAAACCTTCCTGGCTTTCTGAGTATTGATTATGCCTAGACTATGATTCTCAGATATATATGCCATCTTCCCTGTTAAAATGTGAATTTCTTGAGAGCAGGGGCTGTTATATTTCTCTATTTGTATCCTTGTGTTCAGCACAGTACTTTGCACATGTAAATTATTAATAAATCCTTCCTACCTACCTACCTACCAAGAAATATGGAAAGGCCTAGAAATGATGCAAATCAAAATAAGCAGAACCAGAACAGTACATTGACAACAATATTTTAAAATGACAAAAAAAAAACCCACGTTGATACACACACAAAGAAAAATCAAAGCATGAGAGCAAATCTTGAGTCAAATCCAGAACATGACACAAATAAATCAGGGATAAGGGAGGGATATTTGTTAATTCATTTGGTTCTGCTTTGTTAAAAGCTAAGAGTTTGATGTGAATACTCTTTTGTAAATATTTCATTATCACAATAAAGGTTAGAAAAGATTAAAATATGCAGTTGGATGGACAGCATACATATTTCTCTTGGGCAAAGACTAATAAAACAATAATACTGACTCGGAATTGAGGCTGGGCAGAATTGGAATACTAAAAAGTTTTCACAGTGAGAACACATTTTCTCTGAAACAAAGGCCTATTTTTGTATACTTAAGTCATATACAGGTATGAATTAGATAATATTACAGACCCCAAAGAACTGAGCTAAAGATTTATGAAATTTGTGAAAAAAAAATGACTGAAAAAGTAAATTAGTCATATCATAAGAACCAGGGAATTCTGATGGCCTGTCTAGAAGGTCCATTGGCACCTTCCTGATGTCAAGAGATACGGAAGAAGCAATATTGTATAGTTCTAGTCTACCACTCTAATGACAAGATGTAGGGAGGCATGATTCATCTGCCTTTTGGAACTGTGATTGGTCAGTGCATTCACTAATTATCTTTCTTAAGTCTTTCAAAGCTGTTTTCCTGTACAGTGTTGTAATCACTGGATAAATTATTTTCTTGGTCCCGTTCAGTTTACATCATCAATATCTGGGTTCGTTTTGTTTGACTATACTTGTTACAAAGGAAAGCTGGGATGGTTTTTTTTTTGGCAGAAGTGCTTGTGGATAGTGACAGTGGTGCTCCCCACCCTTCCCAAAGGGATAAAAGTGTGTCAGTGAAACATTCTTAAAATACACAGAAAAAAGCTGAATGAAGAATGGAAGTTTGAAAGGGGACAAAAAGACAATGTTAATACTCTGTATTAACTTTGCCATATACTTTTAAAAAAACTCTAGATGTATAAGAGATTCACAGTACATATTCAATCCTATTTTTGTTATTCTTTGTATATAGAAATGTTCCTGTTTCTGTAAAGTTCAAAACAATTTTTTTAGAAAAATTGAGGAAGCTCACCAGCATTAAATTTATAAGGAGAGCATGGCCTTATTGCATAAGTAGAAAGGTAGGAATCCTTTGTGATCTGTACTCTTATAAGGAACATCCACATGGATAAAATCACATCACAGATCTTTTAAGCTTTTGCTAAAAACTGCACTAAGACTTTTAGGACACCATGTATGTAAATTTAAATAAATACATTTCCCAGCTCTACTATCTGCTCTCTTCTCCTTTCCCCAGGTCACAGGAAAATATAACTCATCATGAAAGTTAACTGTACCACCCATGAACTATAAAATTTCCCTTTACTCTCTCAGCAGCCTATTTCTTCCCCAAATTATTGACAGAAATGCAGAAAAACAGAGGATCCCAAAAGACCCCAAGGTAAAGTGATCATGAGTTCCCCAGGTTAGTTTAGAAACTGGATGTTGATTAGTTAAGAAACATCATAGAAGAAATATGTACTATATGACCTCTAAGTAACCCCTAGCTGGCAACTTTAAGATTCCAAGAAGATCAAATGAAATAGTAATATGTAAAGAACTTTGCAAACCTTAAGCTCTACAGAAAGATGATGGTTGAATTAAGTTTTGGAAATGGAGTCAAGAATTTGAATCCTGCCACACAGACTTACTAGGTGTGTGATCCTGGGCAAGTCCACTTAATCTCTCAGCTCCGTGTACTTATCAGTTATAATTAAAATGATAACAATAACAATTGACACACAGGGTAGTTTTAAGGATCAAATGCATTAAGGGTTTTTTGCTTTGCAAACTTTAAAGTCCTAAATAAATGATAGCTAGTATGATCTTTTAAAAGAAAGTATAAGCATTTTCAGGTTACTGTCATTGCTGGATTGGAAAAGATCAGTTTACATCCTAATCCTAAAGAAGGGTAGTGCCGAAGAATGTTCAAATTACCAAACAACTGCATTCATTTCTGATGCCAACAAGGTTATGCTTAAGATTCTGCAGCTAGGCTTAAGAAGTATGTGAACCAAGAATTACCCAAAGAGAAGACTGGTTTTTGAAGAGGCTAGAACTAGAAACCCAATTGCCAACATTAACTGGATTATGGAGAAATCACGGGAGTTCCAGAAAAACATCTATTTCTGCTTCACTGACTACACTAAAGCTTTTGACTGCTTAGATGACAACAAAATGTCCCAAGTCCTCAAAGAGATGGGAGTACCAGATCATCTTACTTGTCTCTGAAGGAACATGTATGCCCAACAAGCAGCAACAAGTAGAACCAAACATGGTACAACTGACTGGTTTAAGATTGGGAAAGGAGTACCACAAGGCTGCAAGCTGTCGACTTATTTAACTTATATGCAAAATACATCAGGCTGGATGAATCAAAAACGGGAATTAAGTTTGCTGGGAGAAACACCAATAATCTCAAATATGCAAATGATACCACCACTCTGATGGCAGAAATTAAAGAATTAAGAAGCCTTTTGATGAGGGTGAAAAAGGAAAGTACAAAAGCTGGCTAGAAGCTTAACATCAAAAAAAAAAAATCCCAGTAACATGACAATTCGTCCCAATACTTCCAAACAGAAGGAATGGAAGCAGTATCATATTTTATATTTTTGGACTCAAAAGATCAATGCAAATGGTTACTGCAGCCATGAAATTAAGACACTTGGCTCCTTGGAAGGATAGCCATGGCAAATCTGGACAGCATACTAAAAAGCAGCGATGTCACTTTGCCAACAAACATCCACATCTAAGGTTTTTTTCCCAGTAGCAATTTATGGCTGTGAGAGCTGGACTATGAGGGAAGCTGAGCAATGTAGAATCAACACTCCTCAATTGTGGTGCTAGAGAAGACTTTTGAGAATCTTGAGGATGGCAAGGAGATCATATCAGTCAATACTTAAAGAAAGTAATTCATTGGAAGGACAAATAACTGAAGCTGAAGCTTAAATACTTAGTCCACCTAATGAGAAGACAAGACTCATTGGAAAAGAACCTGATGTTGGGGAAAACTGAAGGCAAAAAGGGGGTATGATAAGAGAATGAGATGAATAGATAGTGTCATGGAAGCAATGAATGTGAACTTGGACAGACTTTGGGAGACAGTAGAGGATAAAAGGTCCTGGAATCAAGTCCAATGGGACTGAACATCATAGCTTATCCTCTATGAGCCAGGAGAAAAAAAAAAAACTTCATTGGCATTGCAAGCTCAATCAAGCCAATGTAAACATAAAAGGCAAGGGGAAAACAATACATCATAAGGTTACGATATCATAGCATTAAATACTGTAAAAAGAGGAGCTAACTTAACAGAAGAGAACCAATTATAAAGTTGGAAAAACTTTAAGCAACAACTTTTTGCATAATATCCAGTTCAAGAATTTGAATTATAAACATAACAATCTCTGCAAAGAGCTTCTGAGCCTACACAACAAAGCCATCTATCTTTCCTTCAGCTACACCTGCACACCCTGATACTAATATTCACCAGTAATATAATAGAGGGATAAACCCTAGTGACAAGCTTCTAAGTGACAGTGAGTTGGGATTCCAAGCAGCCCAAATAGATATACAGTTTAAATGTACTGTTGAATACAATAGGAAGAATTACATAATTTAGAAAATGATTCTAATTCAACCACCTCACTTCTTTTTAAAAAAATAAACACAAAGGTTAAGTGACTTTAAACCTACCTTTAAAGACCTGTTTTCTGGAAATTTGTATATCTAATTTAAATAATTTTATAAACAATAAAATTCACTGCATTTCAGAAGAGTAAAATACAGTCTAGTTGAGAGTACTTAATATTCTGATGGGTTTATAATCCCAACCTTATTCTGTTCCATTCTTATTTCCTTCTATCAGTCTTCCAAAGATTTATTCCAACATACAATAGACCTTTCCCTATGTCTTTTAATAGTTAATGAATGCTAGTGTACTCAGGGTGCCTATTTTTCATTGTGATTTCATAATTTCCTTTTCCTGTTATCTTTTATTCTACTTTCTGCATACAAGTCATATTGGTGGCACACTGCAGCCTATTTAAATCCACCAAGTGTCTTTTCAATTACCCTTTCACAGTCTCTTACAATTCTGGTTCTATGGAGATCATGGTCTTCTTAGATTCGCAGCTACCATCACTAGGTCAACATTATCTCTTTTAAAAAAGATTATGACAGGTGAAAGCTGCTTGAAATAATTGGAAACACTTTTAAATTACTCAATTGTAATCTAGCCAACTCATATTCAATTCTGGGCCTAGGTCCATTTATTCTAACTGTCCCACAGATGAACACTGCAATGTCCTATTCTACTGCCTATTACAATCTGGACAACATTCATCTTCCATCCATTTGTTTTGCTTTCCTGTGTGGATTTGTTACTCATTATTTTTTGAAAGGCTATATATCTCACTGATGAAGCCTTATTGAGTATGTGTTCTATTTATATTTTTTTAAATGAACATTTAAAATACAAAATAATGACACAAGTTTTAATGAAATAATCCTCCCAAGTTGACCTGCACAATTAGAACATTAGTAAGAAATAAGGGCTAACTGATGGCTGCTACACTCATTATTTAGTTCTAACCTCCCCCCCACTCCTGACTGCCACCACTATCACATGAGGTTGGTTGGTGAGTCTATGGTGGTCCAGTTTGCCAATCTGTTATCAGCTTTCAACAACACTACACCGCGTTCCTATTTGAAGTGGAATTTTTGAATAGTTGCACAGCTCAACAGTATTTTTTTAATTCTCTCTGCTTAATAGCCCATCATGTCAAAGAAGAACAAGAGAATGCTGAAAGAAGAAAACAGATTTTTTTTTTTTAATGAGGATTGGGAACTGCGATATTACCTTGCTTCTAAAGACAAGATGATTCGCTTGCTTTGTAATATTGCAATATCAACATTAAAGAAATTCAACGCTCATCGGCAATACAGCACTCCTAAGGACCACGTATATTCTAAATTAGAGGGAGAGGTGCTAAAGGTTGTATTGCAGAAATTAAGATATAAAAGCAAAAGCCAAGACAATTTTTTCAAGAAGCAGTAAGACCTGGAAATAATGTCACTGGAGCAACTTATAAAATAGCTTATATACTTGGAAAAAAAGAGAAGCCATTCAATGATGTAGAAATTGTGAAAGAATGCATTGTCTAGGTTGTAGGCTGCTTAGACCCTGATAATATTTCCAAGTACAAAGAACTGCCTCTTTCAAGGAGAACCACAACTGATGGGCAGTATGAATCATCCTTCAACTTAACAGAACAATTTCATGCAATACTTCAAAAGAAAAAATATATTATTGCTTTGGATGAATCAGTTGATACTACTAATTTGGTCCAGGTTTTATACTTAATTTGGGTCATAACAGAAGATTTTCTTTGCTATGAAGAGTTACTCACTTTGAGCACTCTTACAAAGAGAATGTGGAGAATAGATATCTTCAACAGCTTTCAAGGTAAATGTCATGAAGTTGGACTGAATTTGGTAAATTTAGTGAACGTATGTACAGATGGTGTATCTTCCATGACAGGAAAATATGAAGTTTATTGCAGAGTTAAAAAAAAAATATTAACAGATCCAGATGCTCTCATTTCTTTTCATTGTATCATGCATGAGCAAAATCTCTGTGCTAAAGCTATTTTAAGTACCACTTTGCAACAAGTTGTAAGTATTGTTAACTATATGCATGCAAATACAACATGGCATCTTCAGTTTTGTAACATGCTAAAGTTGAATGAAGAGGTGTTCCCTGTGGATTTGCTATATCATTCTAAAGCACTGGCTATTGCAGGGACAGGCGTTAGCCAAATTTTATCTCTGCGAGAACAGATAATGTGGATTATTGAAAGATGATTTCTATGGGAATGCTACATTTCTGTGTGATATGTCAAATCAAAACAATTATATTTCTTTGCAAGGTAAAACTAAGTCTATACATGATATGTGGCAAAAAAAAAAATCCAAGCATTTCAAAAAAAGCTATCTTTTTTCAAAACACTTCAGAAGGAAATTTCAGGTGAACATTTTCCCCAGTTTGCAAATGCCACTGATGAGCAGGATGATATATAAGAATCACTGGAAGGATGTGCAGCTGTTACAGAACTATTAATTGAAGAATACAATGAAAGGTTCACTGACTTTGAGAATCATGACATCACACTCAAATGAGCATTTCAACCCCACCTAGCTGATATCACCAAGGCACCTAAAGAACTGCAGACAGAATTTGACTGAGTCATTGATGCTAAAGAAAGAACCAACTGAAATATGGAAAAATGCAACAGAATACCTACATCTTCGTCAACATAGCCGAAAAATGCTTTCTTGCTTTTCAATCACTTATTGCTGTGAATTGGCATTCTCCTACGTAACCCAAACCAAGATGGCCTAAAGGTTACACATGACTGATACCCATCTAGAGGGATCAACTGAAACTGTGGACCTCCATGTTGCAACCAAATATTCAAATGCTTTCCAACAAAAAACAGACACCACAAAGTCATTAAAAGGTTAAATTAACAACTAGTTTTCATTTTTTGAAATTATTAAGCACACAAGTTAGATTTTTACACAATAATGTACATTTTTAAAGTATATCTAATTGAAGTTTCTTGAATGAGGCCTTATTTGATTACAGCTAAATATTAACATGGCCTTCCAATATGAAAAGTTACCCACCCCTCTACAATACCATCAAAACCTGGGAAAACCTATCATTTACAGGGTTAATTTCCAACCTGGATACTTTTCTGGACTTCCTAATCTCTAGAAACTCATCAATGTGCAAGATGAAATCACCTCTAAAACTCTCCCCTCCTCACCATGCCTTCCCCACCCTACCCCCAGTGGACATAGTGGACACAATTTGCATAATCTCCAAAAGGGCAGGTAGGTGGTGGCACAGTGGATAGTCAGGAAGACCTGAGTTCAATAGCACCTCAGGCACTCACTTAGCTATGTGATCCTGGGCAAGTCACTTAACCTTGTTTGCTTCCATCTCCGCATGTGAGGATTTACCATTCCTAGTATTTCTCCTTGAGCTTCCATATACCATGTTATGTGAAAGCTGACTTAAACATCAATAGGCTTTGCTCACAGCTAACTGGTGTTATTCTCTGGGGCTTCTTGATTAGAGGAATGGTGTGGTATAGTGGAAAGAGCAATGGATTCTGAGAACACCCGGGTTCAAATTATCAGCTCAGCTTACTAAGCCATACTACCTTAGGCAAGTAACTTGACCTCATTTTCTTCATCTGTAAAATTAATGAGGTACTAGAAGATCTCTTAAGATCTCTTCCAGTTCTAAATCTCTGATCCCATCATATAGAAGAACTCTGCTGAAATTTTCCTACTTTTCATTTAAAAACAAAACAAGAGGATATTGGACTGGAGACTTAACTAGGTGAGACACTGACCTTTCCATGAATGACTTGAGGTGCACAGACCAATTCTACTTTCCAATTAACTGTAACTTACATTTCTTCCCATGTAACATGCAGAATGTCTCCTCTGCAATTGACATGTGGCAAGACAACCTACCCAGATAAAGAATGATCACTGTAGAATATTTCATAAATAATACATTTGCTAGTTAGTGATATGCCTACCATTCCATAGCTTTTAAAATAACTGATATATACTCTCTGCTTTAACTGAAAATTCCTTTCTAGATTCTTCAGACAACTAATTCTCAATTTTTCCCCATGCAAAATCTTAATTTTTCAATATTATTTTATCAGCTCAGTTTCATTTCGTGGCATAGCCTTTTGTAATCTTCACATTAAGCCTTTTGTGTTTTCAACTGTATTCTTATCTTGTTTTTTATCCTCAGTGATTCACTTATTCTGGGCAGAATTTTAGCTTTTTGATGACACTTATCTCTGTAAACCCCTTTCTGTCTTTTCAAGCTGAGTATCTTCTGGCCCCAGGACTTCTTTTGCATGGAATAAACTTTTGAGCAGGGTTCCTTTATGCTTTACATAGTTGATTTATTTCACAATGTCTAATTACTATTAATTTGTTTTCATCTTACAAATGAGAAGTTTAAGGCCCAGAGATGTAAAGTTCCAAGCCGAGCACCACACAGTAAGTCAGTGGCAACATGTTTTTTTTTCCCCCAGTACACTGCCTTTCAGTGATATACACTCTAAGTATTAATGTAAGGCTATGCTTAAAAGAAACAAAGACAGGCCTCCAACAAATTGAGTGTATCCATTATGGAGGATTTACTGGAATGCATGGACAAGAACTGCACAGGATAAAAAGACACGGATTGATGAACAGCACAGATCAATCACACATCTTAAGCCTGCTCTTGGATTTCCTGCAGCCTCACCTTTTATGTGTGAGAGAGAGAGAGAGAGAGAGAGAGAGAGAGAGAGAGAATATCCTCAGTAGAAAAGCAAACTTGTTAGAATTATGTGTAAGTGTCTATGTGCCATGAATGTAAAGCCACAAATGCTGAACTGTATTAGTTTCAATACATGAAGTACTATTTACAGACCTTTTATCTCTCTTGGTTGTCAGTTATGTTCTGTGTAACTTAAAAAGTTGCTTAATAAGGGAGGTCCAGAAAAGTGAGATATAACAATTCCCTCAAATTCTCTCCTTTCAAAAAATCTCCCAGTTTACTTGTATGTGTGTCTGTCTAGCTATGTATCTTTCTATGTATCAGGATTAAATTGATTCTTCCCATGAGTTTTCTTTTCTGTTAACGGTTTATTTTTTTCAGAATGACTACTAACATGGAAGAACTTTAAAGAATTTTTACAAATTGTAATGACATCCTTATAGTGGCAATAACAAAATACTGTCACCCAGCATTCCACGTAAGATTTGCTGTAGTATTTAATATGTAATTGTTTCAATTAAGACATAAAAGGATAACTTTTCCCCAAAAGATACACCATCAATTTTACTGTGAAAGGAAAAGATCTTCTATCTAGTATCCCCTCAATCACAGTAACTTGAAAGGGACTCTAGAGGTCATCTAGTCTAAAACCCCTAGTCCAGGGGTAGGGAACCTGCAGCCTCAATGCCACATATGGCCTTCTAAGTCCTTGGGTGTGGCCTTTTGACTGAGTCCAAGTTTAGGGGATTTGCTCTGTGAAACTTGAATTCAGTCAGAGGGCATCCCACCCCTGTCAGTTGTTATCCAGTATGAACCTTAATTCTTATTTTAAATCTGGCTTCAGCTAAATTCTATTGCTCCCTGGTCCACTACTACTAGCTTCTCAGATCTACTTTGTCAAACAAAACGAAATCACTTCAAGTAGGATAAAAGGTAAATTCTCCCACAATCTCCTCTGGAACACTTGGTATATTAGCAACATAACCTGCCAATCCTCTGGTATAGTGACTATTACTAATTATATTATGTGAAATAATTAATCAAACATTAAATATGTACTATGGGCCAAACAACATTCATTGTATCAGGAACCTGGGATACAAAAACAAAACAGTCCTTTGTCCCCGAGCAATTCGCATTCTATTAGAGGAAAACACTCAGACCCATCAGTACATATATATACAGTTATTATATATACACACACATACACACAAAGTAAATATAAGATAATGGACATAAGAGGCACTAACAGCTGAGACTATAAGGAAAAAGTGTCTTGTAGGAGATGGAAGTTTGAACTAAGCTTTGAAGGAGGGATAAGAGTTGTAAGAATCATAGGGGAGGAAAAAGTTTATTCCAGCACAGGAAACAGATATAAAAAGGCACTAAAATGTGAGATGGAACTTCCTGTGAGTGAAAAGGTGGCTAGTTTGGCTGAAATACAAGATTGCATGAAAGGGAGTAATGTGTATTAAGTCTAAAGGTAGTATAGAATCAGATGATTAGAGGCTAAACAGAGGAGTTAACATTTGGTCCTAAAGGCAATGAGGAGACAAACTAGAGGCAGGAAGATCAAAATTAAAGAGTTACTACAAAAATCTAGGGAAAAGGCAATGAATTCCTTCTAAGTTCTTGATGAAATATCATCAAGTTATAATAGTTAACTTATATTTACAATTAGGTAGGAGCAATATATATTTCCAAAGAAATCCATTGAAATTTGTCTTGGCTTGTGGACTTTTCAAGGTAATAATTTGCCAACAATATAGTAGCTGACCCCGATGCCATTTTCGTCCTTGTTTAAGGTGTCTGACAACATTGCTGAAAACATAACGCTAAAAAGCATGGGAGCAAGCACACAGCCTTTCTTTACTCCACTGGTGAGCATCTTACATTATCCAGGGCCCATGTAAGCATACCATCATGAAAACTGGTGCACAGTCCTGATGAATTTCGCTGAGGAAATAAATTTTGCCATGATCTTCCACAAACCCTCACAACAGTCACTGAACATTGTGTACAGACCTCTGCTCTGCTCCTGGCATTTCTTTTAGAGTTGTCGGGCAGCAAACACCAAGTCAACTGTTCCTCAGCCCTTCTAAAGCCACACTGGCTTTAAGGTAGATAACCATCTTCCAGGTGAAGGAACAACTAATTAAAGAGGATGCTGGCAAGTATCTTGTAGGCAATGACTAAGAAAGAGACACATGTACTGTTCCCACCTCTCTACAACCTCTTCTGATTGCCAAGGATAACCTGTTTCCTTTTTCCTTTATGGAGATGGACAAAGGAGGTAAACTTGATCTCCTGGAGGATAATCTCTTCTTGACATATAACCTATAAGATTTCAGTCAGCTTCTGTATGAGCAGTGGACCCCTTGCCTTGTAGATCTCTGCTGGAATGGAATCAGTGCCAGGCACTTTGCCATGTGAGAGTAGCCTAATGGCATTCAATACTTCTTTTTCTGTTGGAAGTTCAGCTAGAGAGGGATTGACTTCAACCTGAAGTATATGGTCAATGGCTTCAGCATTGATGATGGTCTGTTGAGAACACCATGTAAGTCTTGAGCCCATCTCTCTAGGATGCCATGTCCTTACCATTAATCATGTGACTCCATCAAAGCTGAGCAGTTTAAATGCACCAGAGCTCTTTGGTACATAAACAGCCTGAATTTCAACTGCCTTCTGAGCCAAGAATCCTGCATCTCTCTAAACTTTGCTTGACTTTTGACAGAATTAAATTCTGCTTTCTTAGAGATGAATGAACTGTCTTGCTGGTTAAGTCCTATGGAGTTCTCATTTTTTGTTTAGTAGCTTCTGAATTTCCCAATCATTTTCAACAAACCAATCCAGAGGTTTGAGAGTATTCTGGCCCAGATGAATAAATGTGGTGTTGTACACCAACCTGCCCACTCCTTTTTCGCTCCACTGTTGCTATATGCTGCCTCAGCTTTCCCTCCAGATCAGCAAAAAAACTCTTCACACACAGAGAGGTGCTCTGATCTGCTGAAGCTGAATATCCTGACAATCATCTTACCTTGGGGCTGCCACTTTTGTTGAATAGGAACGTTTAGTTTGGAGAAGGTAAGACTAAGATGGGGTGTCTTGTTTAAGTAACAGTAAGGAGACCAGTGCAGACAGAGTATATGGGGGGAAGGAGTAGAAGTGGAGGGGTATTAGGAACGTAAGAAGACTGAAAAGGTAGGAAGGGGACACGGTAGGGCTCTAAAGTTCTAACAGAGTTAATGAACTGACACAGAGAGAGACTTAAGACAAGGAGACCGATCATTAGGATGTTTTAATAGTCCAGGCATGAGGTGATGAGGGCTCCACCAGGATAACAGCAGTGTTGGAGGAAAAAAGGGGGCAGTATATAGACGTTGTAAGATAGAATAGACAGGACTTGGCAACAGAAAGACTACTGGAGGGAAAGAGGGGTAAATGATGTGTTGATGATGATGTCTTTGGCTGTTATTGGCAACTTAGAAGACTAGGAGGATAGTGACGCCCTAGTAATACAGAAGTTAGGAGGGGAGGTTTTTTTTGGAGGAAAGATAACTCGAGTTTTGGATATGTTGAGATTAAGATATTTATGAAATATCTAGTTAGAGGAGTCCAAAAGGCAGTTGGAGATGTTAGGTTTGATGTCAGAAGAAAAGTTAGGAATGGAAAAATAATTCTGAAAATCATCTGTATAGAAATGGTAGTTAAATTCATGGGAGCTGATGCAATCAGAAATAGTTATACAGAACTTTCTTTAATATCAATTGTGAAACATGGGAGACATTAGCACAGGTCTGCCCAACATGGGGTGCCCGCATCAAAGAAGGCATGTGCCCTATGAGTAAAGTAGAATCACAGTAGCACAAAGGAAATATGAGATGTACATATTTAGAGACACCTCCACCCCAAATGAAGAACTACTTATGCCCAATCAGCAGTAGAGCCTTCTGAGTTTGTATTGGACTAATCAGCCACAGTTGAATACACTACACTGTACCTTGACCCTCACCTCATGCAGAAGCAGCAGCAGAGAAACAGTACCAAGGGAGAAAAGAGGAGGGCCTAGTATAAAGCCTAAAGTGAAACAAAGGAACCTTAGAAGAAAAGGTCAGTAGGAGAATCAGGACAAAGCAGTTTCACAAGAACCTAGAGGAGGATCTTTGACATTGTCACAGAAAGGCTCTAGAGAGGTCAAGAGAGATGAGGCATGAGAAAGTCCATTAGATTTGGTGATTAAAATATCACTGGTTATTTTGGAGAGAGAAGCTTCAGTTAAGAGATGAGGTTAAAAAGGAGAAGCATTACCTTCAAGGAGTTTAGTCAGAGAAGGGAGATAGAGAATTGACAGCTAGCAGGGATGGATGAGTGAGGGTTCTGGGGGGAAGGAGGAGATAAGTGTTATTTGTAGGCATCAGAAAGTATCTGACTGCTGTGGAGTTTGGGTGGCCAGAGAGAGGGTAGCTAGGGCTGCCTTTGAAAGCCAGAAGCCCTCCTGGGCAGGTGCAGGCAAGCATACTGCTGTGTAGGTGTTTGTCAAATGGTTACCACAATAGTGCAGGTAAGAGTGATGAGGGCCTGGATTAGAGTGATGGTCATGTAAATGAAAGGAGATTAGAAATGTTATAGAGGTAGAAATGCCAAGATTCGGGAATGACTTAATCTATGAAGTTTGGAGAGTGAAGAATCATGGCTAACACCAAGTATGGTAACCTGGGATACTAGAAAGATGGTAGTGCCCTTGAAAGAAGATATTTCAATAAAAGGGTGGGTTTGGGGAAAAGATAATGAGTTTGGTTTCAGACATGTTAAGTTTGACAGGTATCTCTGAGACACCGTGCTTGAAATGTTCAATATGTGTGTACACCTGGAGCTCAGGAGAGAGAGCTGGGTATATAAAATTCAAAGTCATCAGCGCAAAGATAATTAAACCCATGAGGGCTAAAGAGGTCACCAAATGAAAATGTATGCAGAAAAAAAGATCCATGAGAGAGAGCTTTGGGGTATGTTCACAATTAGGGGGATGATACAAATGATGATACAGCAAAGAAGTCTGTGGTCACACAGGGGGAAGGAAAACCATGAGAGACTAGTTGAAACAACTAGGTATACACGGCCTAGCAAAGACTCAAGAGAAGATATGACAGCTGTTTTTCAGTATCTGAAGTTCTGCTTGACTTCAGGTGACAAAAATACGAACAACTACTGGAATTTATAAAGGGCTAACGTATGGAAAAATTTCCTTATGATTAAAAAGATTATTTGTCTGGCACATTCTAATGGGGATTCCATTCAGGTATAGATTGGATTAGAAATGAACTTGACTAAGGATTCCTTCAAATTTTCTAATTCTGTTATCCATCAAAATACTATCTAAACCTCAAAGGGGGTTATATATGCTCATCAGTTGGAGAAAGGCTGAAATTAGGATGTATGAACGTAATGGAATACTACTGTGTCATTAAGAAATGATGAAAAGGAAGTTTCAGTGAAACCACGGAAGACTGTACAAACTCAAGAGAGTGAAGTTGAGAAGAACTAGGACAACAATTATACAATAACTACATTGCAAAGACAAACAGCTTTGAAATGCTTGAGAATTCTGACAAACACAATTCTAGAAGGCCAATGATGAAGCAGGGGCAGCTAGGTGGCCCAGAGGATAGAAAAGAGTGCCAGGCCTAGAGTCAGGAAAATTCATCTTCCTCAGTTCAAATCTGACCTCAGATACTTAATACTTGTGCGACCCTGGGGCGGAGCCAAGATGGCGGCTGGAAAGCAGGGACCAGCCTGAGCTCCCTGCCGAGCCCCTCCAAAAACCTATAAAAAATGGCTCTGAACCAATTCTAGAAAGGCAAAACCCACAGAACAGCAGAGGGAAGCAGGGCTCCAGCCCAGGACAGCCTGGATGGTCTCTGGGTGAGGTCTATCCCACACGGAGCTCGGAGCTGGGAGCTGGGAACGGAGTGGAGCAGAGCCCAGCCTGAGCGACTTGGACCATCCAGACCAGAAGCCGGGCGGAGGGGGCCCTAGCGCCCTGATTCAGTGAGCTGCAGCAGTTACAAGACTTCTCAACCCACAAACACCAAAGACTGCTGAGAAGGTTAGTGGGAAAAGCTGAGGGAGTGGAAGGAGTTTGCGGTTCGGCTTCCAGCCCCGGGGGCAGCGGAGGTGGGGCAGCTACTGCTGCTGCTGCTTCCAGCTCCAGGCCCACCTGGTGGGAGGAATTAAGTGGCAGATCGGAGCAGGGGTGCACAGCCTGCCGAAGATCTGAGCCCAGTTCGGGTTGGGGGTCCTTGGGGAAGGAGCAGTGCTGGTGCGGCAGAGCTGGCACCTCCCCCCCAAACGTGGAACATAGAACTCTGTAGTCTACAAGCAGTCATACCCCACTGAAAAACTCAAAGGTCAAGTTAGTTGGCTGGGATTATGGCCAGGCAGCGAAAACGCACCGAGATTCAGTCTCAGACTCTGCATTCTTTCTTTGCTGACAAAGAAGACCAAAACATACAGACAGAAGAAACTAATAAAGTCAAAGAGCCTACAACAGAAACCTCCAAGAAAAGCATGAACTGGTCCCAGGCCATGGAAGAGCTCAAAAAGGATTTGGAAAAGCAAGTTAGAGAAGTAGAGGAAAAATTGGGAAGAGAAATGAGAAGGATGCGAGAAAACCATGAAAAACAAGTCAATGACTTGCTAAAGGAGACCCAAAAAAATACTGAAAAATACACTGAAGAAAACAACACCTTAAAAAACAGACTAACTCAAATGGCAAAAGAGCTCCAAAAAGCCAATGAGGAGAAGAATGCCTTGAAAGGCAGAATTAGCCAAATGGAAAAGGAGGTCCAAAAGAGCACTAAAGAAAATACTACTTTAAAAATTAGATTGGAGCAAGTGGAAGCTAATGACTTTATGAGAAACCAGGATATTATAAAACAGAACCAAAGGAATGAAAAAATGGAAGATAATGTGAAATATCTCCTTGGAAAAACCACTGACCTGAAAAATAGATCCAGGAGAGATAATTTAAAAATAATTGGACTACCTGAATGCCATGATCAAAAAAAGAGCCTAGATATCATCTTTCAAGAAATTATGAAGGAGAACTGCCCTGATATTCTAGAGCCACGGGGCAAAATAGAAATTGAAAGAATCCATCGATCGCCTCCTCAAATAGATCCAAAAAAGAAATCTCCTAGGAATATTGTCGCCAAATTCCAGAGCTCCCAGATCAAGGAGAAAATACTGCAAGCAGCCAGAAAGAAACAATTTGAGTATTGTGGAAACCCAATCAGAATAACCCAGGATCTGGCAGCTTCTACATTAAGAGATCGAAGGGCTTGGAATGCGATATTCCAGAGGTCAATGGAGCTAGGATTAAAACCTAGAATCACCTACCCAGCAAAACTGAGTATCATGCTCCAAGGCAAAATATGGATTTTCAATAAAATAGAGGACTTTCAAGCTTTCTCAGTGAAAAGACCAGAACTGAATAGAAAATTTGACTTTCAAACATTAGAATCAAGAGAAGCATGAAAAGGTAATCAAGAAACAGAAAGTGCAAGGGACTTACTAAAGTTGAACTGTTTTGTTTACATTCCTACATGGAAAGAGGACATGGATGATTCATGAGACCTCAGTATTAGGGTAGCTGAAGGGAATATGCATATATATATATATATATATGTTTATGTATATATATATATATAAGTGAATGTGTATGATATCTATGTGTATATATATGTGTGACACAGGGTGAGTTGAAGATGAAGGGAAGATATCTAAAAGAAATAAAATGAAATTAAGAGATGAGAGAGCATCATACTGAGAGAGGGAGATAGGGAGAGATAGAATGGGGTGGATTATCTCACATAAAGGTGGCAAGAGGAAGCAGTTCTGTGGGAGGAGGGGAGAGGGCAGGTGAGGGGGGAATGAGTGAACCTTGCGCTCATCAGATTTGGCCTGAGGAGGGAATACCATACATACTCAGTTGTGTATCTTACCCCACAGGAAAGAAGAGGGAGGAAGAAAAAAAAAATAAAAGGGGGGGGGGATGATGGAGGGGAGGGCAGATGGGGGTGAAGGTAATCAAAAACAAACACTTTGGAAAGGGGACAGGGTCAAGGGAGAAAATTCAATAAAGCGGGATGGGTTGGGAAGGAGCAAAATGTAGTTAGTCTTTCACAACATGAGTATTATGGAAGGGTTATACATAATGATACACATGTGGCCTAGGTTGAATTGCTCAACTTCTTAGGGAGGGTGGGTGGGAAGGGAAGAGGGGAGAGAATTTGGAACTCAAAGTTTTAAAATCAGATGTTCAAAAACAAACAAAAAAAAAGTTTTTGCATGCAATTAAAAAATAAGATACACAGGCAATGGGGCGTAGAAATTTATCTTGCCCTACAAGAAAGGAAGGGAAAAGGAGATGAGAGGGGAAGGGGGTGATAGAGGGGAGGGCTGACTGGGGAACAGGGCAACCAGAATATAAGCCATCTTGGAGTGGGGGGGGAGGGTAGAAATGGGGAGAAAATTTGTAATTCAAACTATTGTGAAAATCAATGCTGAAAACTAAATATGTCAAATAAATAAATTTAAATTAAAAAAAAAAATACTTGTGCGACCCTGGGCAAGTCACTTAATCCTGTTTGCCTCAGTTCCTCATCTGTAAAATTAGCTGGAGAAGGAAATGGTAAACCACTCCTGTATCTTTGTGAAGAAAACCCCAAATCATGAAGAGTCAGACACAAATGAACACACAATGTTAAAGCACCCACCTCTTGATAGAGGTAATGGACTCGAAGTGCAAAATGACTTTTTTGGACTTGACCAACATGAGAATTTGTTTTGCTTGACTAAAAATTATTTATTACTTTAAATTGAAAAATATTTTTAATTTTTAAAAATATAACCTAAAGATGCTCCAAATCAATAATTGTAAGGTAAGAGAAACGCAAATCAAAACAATTCACACCACGCAAACTGGCAAAGTTGGGAATGGTCAGTGTTGGAAGTGCTGTAAACAATGGGAACAATGAGGTGAAGTTGTGAAGTAGTCTGTTTTAGATTTGAATTTAGAATCATGCAAGAAAAGACTCTGTAAACCTTTTGACTTCAGCAATTTCACTCTTCAGCATACATTTTTGGGTCAAAGATCCAAAGGTCCAATAAATAGCAACATTCTCTATGATAGAAAAGAAGCAGTAACAAAAGTGTATGCATATGAACTGGAAAAATGGTAGAACAAAAAACAAAAAACTTTTTAAAAATAATTTTTTAAAAAAGCCTAAAGTGTCATATAAGATCCAAGTTTTTTAGAAATGCTAATTATTGTTCCTGGCAGCTGTTTAAGACAAGAGTGACTGTTAAAGACAAGAAAGGGAATTTTCTTTGCAACAAAATTTCAAGTTAAACTCCATCCCGTTACTTTCTTCATGATGCTAAAGAAGCAAGGTACATACATCTGCGACAATTAGGTTTTATGAATGAGTCCTAGAGAGAGAAATATATAATTCTGCATTGTCAGGGATCTCAAAACCACTAATTCTGAGCACCAAATATGGAGGGATGGAAAGGCTAAGAGAGACTTTAAGAAAGTAGAATTACTTAAAGGACTTCACAAATTATTTGATAGAAGTAAGGAAAGAATCAAAGAGAACACCTTGAATTTCAGTTGTCCATGGGACAGTGAAGCAGAAATGTCTTAAAAGTAAGGATTCTTCTCTTTGTCATTAAGTTGGATGGTGAAGCCCTCTCATGGAATCTAGATCTCGGTCTTTCTGTGAGTTAAGTGGGATGAATGGGGGTGGGGACCTTTCAGCATGGCTCAGGGCTTCTGATTGACAGTTAGGCCTAAGTTTGAGTTACAAAAATCACCTGAAGCATGTCCTCACCAAATAAGGATAAAAGTATTCTTAAGAATTGTTATTGGCTCAATTAGCATTTCCTTGTCCCTTTTCTCGTGAAACTATGAGCCTGGACTCCACCAACCAGAGTGAAAGGCTAGTGGTGGTGGGGTGGGGGTTGTTTACATTAGAGTAAAAAGCTAAATTCTGCCTTCTGGGTGCCACCTCTCCCTAGGAGATCGCCCTTTTTCACAGGATAGAAATAAAGAAGATTTCTGTTTCTAAATTTGAGAGACCTCGGACTTTTTTAACTAATTGCTGGTGAGTGGTCTCACCCCACACATCATGGACTACTTTGGCAGTCTGGTGAAGGCTGTAGATCCCTATTCAAAATTTTTTAAATGTATATAATAAAATGCACAAGATCACAAAGGAAACCAACCAAATTGAAATAGTTAACAAAAGAACTTTAAAATTGTCTTATAGATGTCTGGAAATGCAGATCAAGAATTTCTAAGTCAGGAATGGAGGTATTAATTTGGAAGCTATTTATACAGTAATGGTGCTTCAAGTTTTGGGAATGAAAGTGACTGCCAGAGAAAAAAAGGGGGAGGGGGCAGCTTGCAAGACATAGTGCAAAAAGCACTGGCTCAATGGACAGAATGAAAGACTAGGACTTATCTCTGACATTTGCTACTTGTGTAACTGTAAGTCATTTAACCTCTCCTAGTATCAGTTTTCTCATTTTCAAAATGGAGCAATGGAGAGTGAGGAATAATACCTTAGGTATGTTATGTTTGTCCTTCATTCTCTAAGAGGACCATGACATCAGGAAAATGATGACATGACTTGCAGTTGACTTTGATTTGAGTGAGGGAGCGCTGTGCAAGGTCACCAGCCTAACTTTCTCCCCCAGAGCCATCTGGGCCCATGTATGTAAACCTGGGAGAACAGAAGGCTACATGGTACCCTGAGAGAAAGAGGAACTTCAGAAGAAAGTTATGTTTGGGGGGAAGCACATTAAGAATTACTGTTTTTATTAGGAGCCAGAGAACACAGATTCTCTATCTTCTATCAAGTGCAAATCTCAGTGTTAGAAGGAAATTCTGAGACTATTTAGTCCAAAGTGTACCAGAATAAAAAATCCATGCTATGACATACCTGACAAGTAGTCATCCAGTCTTTTCTTGCATAATTCTAGGAAATAGCAGCCCACTATTTCGAGGTAACCCATCCCACTATCATCTCTAATTTTAAGGGTCCCCCCCCCTTCCTGACATTGAAACAAAATACACTTCTATGCTTTCACCTTCTGTTTTGACCTCTGCCCTCTAGAATGCTAAGCAGAACAATTTTAATCTGTCTTACCCATGATAGCATTTCAAATACTTGAAGACAATTAACATGTGTTCAGGACAAACATTAAAAATCTGGAAACTTGGTTTAATTGTTTAATGGGAAATGCTGACTTTAAACGTAACATGAGACTTGGCCAGGTCAGAATCTGAGCTGATGGGAGTAGGACAGGTCACGGAATTAGCCTTTCCTTAAACCTGAGTCCAGTAAAGGAAGGCTGGTTCAGAGTAATTCTCTGGGCAAGTCACAAACTCTTGGGGCCTCAAATTCCTTCATCTGTGAAATTATGAGACAGGACTAAGTGACCTCTAAGGGCCTTTCTAACTAACTTTATGATCTATGACAAATTTGTGAAGAAGACCCACAATAAGAGACTGGGAAGGCAAAGAACCAGTAGACAGAATTAAGAGGGACCAACTATTGACAAGGTCAACTGTTGTCAATTGAAAAAAAGTCACTGCATTTTTGAGAAAGCAGTTTCATAAGATTAATGGGGACAAAAAGAAAATATTTCAGAATAGACTCAAAAAAGTTGGGAAAAAAATTTTTTTTAAATTTTAACAACCTTGGGTGATTAGGAGGATAGTGATAACAAGAGAAGTGAAGAATCTGGAGGATGAACAGGTGAGTCTTTATTTTCTGGAATAAAGAAGATGATTAATTCAGGTTGGAGTATTTCAGCCTAACGGATGGTAGGAAATCAGGTATATACTTAACAATATTGAAGAATTCTTACTAAGCTTGCACTAGGGGAAAGATAGTAGCAGTTGGAAATAAATTTGGAGCCCAGGGAAGAAATTCATGTTTAGAATTATAAATTTTGGAGTTTTCTGCCATGGAGAAATTTGTCAGGTGATACAAAGAGATGGGGGAAGGAGGAAAGGAAAAGACATAACATTAAGAGGGTGGTAACAAACTTAACAAAGAGGTCATTAGTGACTTAATCAACTCCTCTTAAGTGGCCTAGTATTATCATATATTTTCTTACAGACACAAGCCACAACATAAAGAAAATACAATCAAAATCTAGCAAAATTTTAAAATGAATTCTGTCTTAACCACTTTTGCTAAAGTAAAAACCATCAATTTCAACATAGGATGTATTTTATTACTGATTTTAAAACCTCCAGACATCTTTCTCCTTTAAATGACTTGCAACCAATTTAATTTTAGATACAATGCAGAAATCCAGAAACTATGCCAGACTGAGCAAATGCAATCTGGGATAAAAGCTACAAGTGCCTTTTAAAATGAAAAAAGGAGGGGCATACACAAAAATCCTCTTGTCAAAAATTGCCAAACACCACAATTCTGAAGACACACACACACACACACACACACACACAAAAGGAATAAAATCCTAAAACTGCATGGATTTCTTTGCTTTTGGAATACTAAATACATTTTTATTTTGTTTTAAAGTCCCTAATGGCCTCCTATACAAACACGTATAACTTTTTTCTGAAAAGCTGGTAAGAAATGAGTGGATTCAACAATGCCCTTAGGCTAAAAGTTCAGTTGAAGTGAAAAGTCAACAAATTATTCTACCACTCTATTTTGATGATTTCCATTTAAGTTTTTTAAAAATGAAAAAACCTGCAATGTGTTTTAATCACTGTACTTTTATAGTTTTTTTAAGTTTCTGCCCCCTCAAAAAAATTGTATATTCCACAAAGTATCTTATGATGATGCTAAGCACTAAGCTCTGGAAAGTTCCAGTTCCAGAAGAAAGTGGAAGTTAACTCCAACATCAACTAGCAACTAACACAAGTGAAAAATAAATCAGGGGTTGACACCTTAACAAAGACAAAAATGCAAATAGGTCTAGAAACGCACCAGCTTAAGTTCTTGAAGTACCCTCAAAGTGCTGTTACCCTCTATAATTTCACTGTATTTCTTTTTGAGCTTATAAATCTTCATCAAATTCATTTCTATATACAAGGCAATTCAACAAAAAGAAACAGTTCTTTGCCCTCACGGAACTTACACTCTATTAGGAGAGACAACTTAGAGTAAAGGCAATTTGAGGGTGGGGGTGATTATCAACAGAATGATCAGGAGCAGACGAGGTGATGCTTACTTGCCTAAAGACTCTACAATGGATGTACAATTCATCATCAACTCTAATTTTTAAAATTTACATAAAGTTTATCTGCAAGGGCAGATATGAACTATAAAAGGCTTGACATAGGTCCAATAAAAAGTATCAGGAGCTAAAAGCTAAGAATGCTAACAAAAAGGGATAAATGTTTTATTTAGCTATGTTAGGGAGAGGTGAATCAGAGAATTCATAGGGTCAGTAGAGTGAGACAAATGACAGTGGGAATGTAGAACTCAACTGTTTAATTTTTCGACTTATTTTCTCTAACAAGGGGGTGGTGTTTGGAATAGGAAATACAAAATAAATAGCTTACAAGTTAAGCTAGAAGGTAACTAAAGATTATACTACTTAGCTACTTTTATTCAGTTCAAGAGGTCACCTGTCCCCAGACATTCTAAAATGTTGGAAGAGCTGGTAGATGTGATTAATGTGGAAACCTAAAGACACTAGGGCCCAAGCGTCCTAAGAGCAGCACTACTATTGTTCACTTCTGTTAAATATTACTAGGTCTTTCAAACGTTGGGTCCATATTGACATTGTTCCCCTTTTGTTAAATATAAAACTATCACTGAAAGTCTTACACTTTGTCTTTTTCTTAGACTGTTTCCTCATTTTTTGCAACACAATTACTATATACTTGGAAATTGTTCTAAGCAGAGATGCCTTAGCTGACAAAGAAAGCTCTGTAAGTCAATGTCTCTAAAATAGCCTGTAATCTGAATAAAGGTGACTCACTGAGAAAGACTTCAGTCAAAACTTAAAGGGAAGCTTAATTTTTTCATACTGAGCCATTTAATGATCTTCAAAAGAGCACAAAGGAACAGAAGAGATGTTGCAAGACTGGAAAAGGGAAAATGTCCCAATTTGGGAGAAAAGCATAAGCCAACAAGTTTCAATGAAAGCCCTAGAGAAATTCACAGAATCTATTTAATTTATTAAAGTATTAAAATACATGCTTTATATTTACAAATTTTATTTGTAAAATCAGTATTTTTCTGGATGCAAAAAAATCCTGTTGAATGTGTGGGAAATTACAAATGAAGGGAACAAAACTGACAATATATCTATTTATCATGATGATATGACATTGTGATGACAGTAGAGGGATCTCTTCACATATTCTGAAATAAGGTACTAGCAGTACTTTAAGAAATGATCCTAAAATGCCACAAATGTTCTGCACACCATGATCTGATACCCTTAACATTTTTGCTATTTGAAAATCAGGGCACCTAATTTAAAATGCTGATCTACGATATAAATAGCATATTACATTAACATTACTATGAGGTGTTATCTTTCTTAATTATTATTTAATATTTTGATTTTTCAGCATTGATTTCCACAAGAATTTGAATTACAAATTTTCTCCCCATTGCGACCCTGCCCCCCACTCCAGGATGGCATATGTTCTGATTGCCCCATTCCCCAGTAAGCCCTCCCTTCTGTTACCCCACTCCCCCCCATCCCTTTTTCCCTTACTTTCTTGTAGGGCAAGACAGATGTTTATGCCCCATTGCCTGTATATCTTATTTCCTAGTTGCATGCAAAAACTTTTCTTTTTAAACATCAGCTTTTAAAACTTTCGAGTTCCAAATTCTCTCCCCTCTTCCCTCGCCCCCCACCCTCCATAAGAAAGCAAGCAATTCAACACAGACCACGTGTTGATACATGCAAAACCCTTCCACAATACTAACCATATTTTGCTCCTTCCTAACCTATCCCTCTTTATTCAATTTTCTCCCTTGACCCTGTCACCACCTCCCCCTATCTACCCTCCCTTCTATTGTCCCCCCTTTTTTATCAACTGCCTCCTTCTTTCCTGTGGGGTAAGATACCCAATTGAGTGTGTATGGTATTCCCTACTCAGGTCAAATCCGATGACAGCAAGATTCCCTCATTCCCCCTTACCTGCCCCCTCTTCCCTTCCAATGAACTACTTTTTCTTGCCTCTTATGTGAGATAATTTACCCCATTCTATCTCTCCCTTTCTCCTTCTCTCAATATATTCCTCTCTCATCCCTTAATGATTTTATTTTTTTAGATATCATCCCTTCATAGTCAACTCACCCTGTGCCCTCTGTGTGTCTGTGTGTATGCATATTCCCTTCAGCTACCCTAGCACTGAGGTATCATGAATTATACACATCATCTTTCCATGTAGGAATGTAAACAAAACAATTCAACTTTAGTAAATCCCTTGTGATTTCTCTTTCTTGTTTACCTTTTCATGCTTCTCTTGATTCTTGTGTTTGAAAGTCAAATTTTCTATTCATCTCTGGTCTTTTCACTGAGAAAGCTTGAAAGTCCTCTATTTTATTGATTTTGCCTTGCAGCCTGATACTTAGTTTTGCTGGGTAGGTGACTCAGTTTTAATCCTAGCTCCACTGACCTCTGGAATATCATATTCCAAGCCCTTCTATCCCTTAACATAGAAGCTGCTAGATCTTGTGTTATTCTGATTGTGTTCCCACAATACTCAAATTGTTTCTTTCTGGCTGCTTGCAATATTTTCTCCTTGATCTGGGAGCTCTGGAATTTGGCAACAATGTTCCTAGCAATTTTCTTTTTGGTGTCTTTTTCAGGAGGCAGTCAGCGGATTCTTTCCATTTCTATTTTACCCTCTGGCTCTAGAATATCAGGGCAGTTCTCCTTGATAATTTCTTGAAAGATGATGTCTAGGCTCTTTTTTTGATCATGGCTTTCAGGTAGTCCAGTAATTTTTAAATTATCTCTCCTGCATCTATTTTCCAGGTCAGTGGTTTTGCCAATGAGATATTTCACATTGTTTTCCATTTTTTCACTCCTTTGGTTCTGTTTTATGAGAAATCAAGATATCATTATCTTGATTTCTCATAGTCACTAGCTTCCACTTGCTCCAATCTAATTTTTAAGGTGGTATTTTCTTCAGCGGTCTTTTGGACCTCCTTTTCCATTTGGGTAATTCTGCCTTTCAAGGCATTCTTCTCCTCATTGGCTTTTTGGAGCTCTTTTGCCATTTAAGTTAGTCTATTTTTTAAGGTGTTGTTTTCTTCAGTACTTTTGGTGGTGGTGGTGGTGGGGGGATTCTCCTTTAGCAAGTCATTGACTTGTTTTTCATGGTTTTCTTGCATCAGTCTCATTTCTCTTCCCAATTTTTCCTTTACTTCTCTAACTTGCTTTTCCAAATCCTTTTTGAGCTCTTCCATGGCCTGAGACCAGTTCATGTGTTTCTTGGAGGCTTTTGATATAGGCTCTTTGACTTTGTTGATTTCTTCTGGCTATATGTTTTTTGGTCATATTTGTCACCAAAGAAAGATTCCAAAGTCTGAGTCTGAATCTGAGTCTGTTTTCACTGTCTCACCATGTTCCCAGCCAACTACTTGATCCGTGAGCTTTTTGTCAGGGTATGACTGCTTGTAGAGCAAAGAGTACTTTGTCCCAAGCTTGAGAGGCTGCACTGTTGTTTTCAGAGCTATTTCTACACAGCAAGCTCTGCCACACCAGCATTCCTCCTTCCCCAAGAACTGCCAACCCAGACCAGACCGAGACTCAGATCTAAGCAGGCTCTGCACTCCTGCTCTGATCTGCCACTTAATTCTTCCCACCAGGTGGGCCTGGGGCCAGAAGCAACTGCAGCTGTAGCTCTGGAAGCAGACTCAGAGCTGCACCACCTCCACCGCTGCCCCATGGGTGGTGGCTGAACCGCAAACTCCTTTCACTCTGTCCCCTGCAGCTTTTCCCACTAACCTTCTCTATTGTCTTTGGTGTTTGTGGGTTGAGAAGTCTGGTAACTGCCACAGCTCACTGACTCAGGGCTCTACACCTGTTCCGCCCAGCTCCCAGTCTGGTTTGTGCTGGCGTGGCCCACACTGGGCTCTGCTCTGCTCCCAGCACAGCGTGACAGACCTTACCCAGCGACCATCCAGGCTGTCCTGGGCTGGAGCCCTACTTCCCTCTGCTATTTCATGGGTTCTGCAGTTCTAGAATTTGTTCAGAGACATTTTTATAGGTGTTTGGAGGGTCCTGGGGAGAGCTTTAGGCAAGTCCCTGCTTTCCAGCTGTCATTTTGGCTCCACCCCCCCGCAGAATCTGTTTAATTTAAACGGATGGCTTGTGAACATCTAGAAAAGGAAGCAGTGATCATTAAAAGCCAGCTTGGCTTCATCAAGAACAGTTCATGTCACGCCAATTCTCTTCTGAACTATTACTAGACTTACAGACGTGGAGAATGCTGTAAGCATAGTTTCTGAGATTTCAGTCAAGCATTTGAAAAAGTCTCTAATGTTATCCTTTGAACAAGATGAATAGATGTGTTTTAGATGTTGGCAAAATCGGATGGATTGACAATCAGTTTATTTTTTTATGCAGAAGATGTGGAATACTGCATATAATGCCACATGTTTTTGGTATTTTGATTCGTTTGGTTAAATTACTTTTCCCACTTTTTTATTCCTTATAAGGGATGGCTTTTTCGGAGGGATACATTAAGAAACATAAAGGGTGTAAAAACAAAAGGTATTAGTAATATTTCATTAAAATAAAAATAATAGAAGGGGCAGAGCCAAGATGAGGGAGTAAAAGCAGGGACTTGCTTGAGCTCTTCCCCCAAATCCTTCCAAATATCTGCAAAAAATGACTGGGGGGGGGGGGGGAGAAGGCGCGGGGAGCCAAGATAGTGGAGTGAAAGCAGTGACTCACCGGATCTCTCCCAAAAATTCCTGCAGGTACCTCTAAGAAGTCAATCTGAACAAATGTAAGTCAACTTGAACAAATGTTGAGGTGGCAGAATCCAAGGGGAGACAGTGTGGCAGATTTCCAGCCCAGGATAGGCCTGAAAGATTGATCGAAGGATCTGTTGTGCAGAGCAGGGAGATGGCCGAGTGTGTGGGCTGCACCAGCCCAGACTTGGCCATGGTAGAATGGGAGCCAGATCAGGCAAACTCAATCAGCAATAGTAGCAACTGCCAAACCTCAGCACAGGACAGGTGTCTCTCGGAACTGGGTGAGTGAGAAGCCCAGGACCTGCTGCAGCAGCTATTCCTGGGGATATCAGCACACAGACTAGCATGGAAGTCATCTACTTGAAACTCCAGGAGCCATGATGGCAGAGTAAACCATAAGTGCTCTCATCACCCCCTTGTTGACCTTGAAAAACCTAGAGAATATTGCCCCAGGAAAATTCCTGGAATAGTGGAACCTAGGGGTACAGCAATCTTTTAGCTCAGGAGGCTAGGGAGATCTAAGGGAAGGGTCCCTCTTGCTCTGGCTAAAGAGCTCCAGTGCAGGACCAGAGGCATTCCAGCAAGCCCCACTGGAGCAGACCAGCAGATCCTGAGCCCCAGGGAGGTGGAGTCAGTAAGTGCCAAAATCAGGACCCCAAGCACACATCTGCACAGCCCAGGAAACTGGCACACACCAATACAGAGGTCCACCAGTGGCTGAGCCTATCCAGACCTAGCGAAGGAGGTGACCTCCAATGGCCTGACCACCCCTCCCCAACACCTCATGCTGTGAGGATTAAGTGCATCCCCCAAAAAACTCAGAAAGACCTGCCCTCAGCACACATCATCCACCTCCAGGTCAGTACTAGTTGGGCTGCAGCATTACATAGCTTCTAGCTGATAGAACCAGAGGCTACAGCATACAAAGCCAGCAACCAGGACCCTAACTCCTAGCACAAGAGGCATGGGACAGAGCCCCCCTTCCTTCCCCTGCAACCCCATTAATAAGAAGCAAACTAGAAAAGTAAAGAGCATAGAATCTTACAATAGGGACAGGTAAGGTCAAAATACAAATTCAGAAGAGGACAGCATTGACACACCATACCCACACCTGAAACCTCAAAAGGGAGTATGAACTAGTCTCAAGCCCAGAAAGAATTCTTGGAAGAGCTCAAGAAAGAATTTAAAAGCCAAATTAGAGAGGTAAAAGAAAAACTGTCCAATGATTTTAAAAACATAGTTGATAAAATGAAAAAAAGAAATTCACCGAGGAGAACAACTCCTTAAAAAGTAAAATTGGCCAAATGGATAAGGAGAGACAAAGTCTATCTGGAGAAAATAACTCCTTAAACAGAAAAATTGACCAAATGGAAAAGGAAGTACAAAAGCTAACCAAAGAAAATAATTCGTTAAAAATTAGTATTGGGCAAGTAGAAGCTAATGACTCTAAGAGGCATCAAGAATCAGTCAAACAAAATCTAAAGAATGAAAAAGAAGAAAATGTAAAATATCTCGTTGGAAAAACAACTGACCTGGAAAATAGAGCCAGAAGAGAAAATCTAAGAATTACTGGTCTACTGGAAAGCCATGATTAAAAAAAAAAAAAAAAAGAGCTTGGACAGTATCTTCTAATAAATCACCAAGGAAAACTGCCCTGAGGTCCTAAAACGAGAGGGAAAAATAGTTATCAAAAGAATCCACCCATCACCTCCTGAATGAGATCCCAAATTGAAGATACCAAGCAATATTGTAGCCAAATTCCAGAGTTACTAGGTCAAGGAGAAAATATTGAAAGCAGCCAAAAAAAAAAAAAAAAAACCCAGAACAAAAAAAAAATTCAAATATTGAGGAACTGTTAGTCAGGGTCATACAGGATCTTGCAGCTTCTACATTACAAGATCAGAGTGACTGAAATATATTCCATAAGGCAAAGGAGCTTGGACTACAACCAAGGATCAACCCAGGAACCCAGCAAAACTTAGCATAATCTTTCAGACAAGGAGATGGACAGTCAATGAAACAAGGGATTTCGAGACCTTCCTGATGAAAAGGCCAGAGTTCAATGGAAAATTTGATCTTCAAATATAAGACTCAAGAAAGGCATAAAAAGGTAAACTGGGGAAAAAAAATAGGGGAAAAAGAACCTTGTTATTCAGTAAGACCAAACTGTTTACATTCCTATATGAGAGGATGATACTTGTTAATCTTGAGAATTGTATATTTATTATGACATTTAAAAAGGATACATAGAGGATGTGGGTATAAATTAACTGACGTGATGATAAAAAAAAAATCTAACTAAGGGGTGAGAAGGGATTGTAATGCGAGAAGAGGAAAGCAGGAGGCAGAAAAGGGTGAATTACATGACATGAGAAGACACAAAAACATTAGAAGGGAGGGAGATGAGCATTGTTTCAGTTTTACTCACTGGATTTGATTCAAGGAGGGAATAACATACTCTGTTAAGTATAGAAATCGAACTTGCCTTATAGATAGTAGGAAGGGAAAGGTGAAAGAAAAGGGGGGGGAGGTTAGGAGGCAGGGAAGAAGTAGTAAGCGAAAAGGGATTGCTGATAGAATAGAGGGAAGACTGAGGGAGGCGGTGGTCAAAAGCAAAACTCTTTTGAGGGGGCGAAGGGAGAAGTAAGAGCATAAACGGGTGAGAAATAGAATGGAAAGAAAGACAAAGATAGTAATCATAACTGTGAATGGAATGAACTCTCCCATAAAATGGAGGCAGGTAACAGAACGAATTAAAAACCATATCCTAAAATATGCTGTTTACAAGAAATACATCTGAAGAAGGGGGATATACACAGGGTAAAGGTAAAAGGCTGGAATAGAATATATTACACTTCAGCTGAAGTATAAAAAGCAGAAAAGCAGGGGCAGCAATCATAATCTCAGACAAAGCAAAGACAAAAAAATAGATCTAATCAAAAGAGATAAGGAAAGAAACCATATCCTGCTAAAAGGAACCACAGACAACAAAGAAATATTATTACTAAACACATATGCACCAAGTGGTATAGCATCCAAATTTTTAGAGGAGAAGCTTAAGGGAGTTACAGGAAGAAATAGAAAGTAAAACTATACTAATGAGGGACTTCAACCACCCCCTCTCTGAATTCAATAATATCTAACCTCAAAATAAACAAGAAAAGAAGTTAAGGAGGTGAATAGAATCTTAGAAAAGGTAGATATGATAAGAGGTCTGGAGAAAACTGAATGGGGATAGAAAGGAATATATCTTTTTCTCAGCAGTGCATGGAACATACACAAAAACTGAACATGTACTAGGGCATAAAAACTTCACAATTCAGTGCAGAAAGGCAGAAATAGTCAATGCATCCTTTTCAGATCATGATGCATTAAAAATTATATGTAATGGGGCAGCTAGGTGGCCCAGTGAGTAGAGCTCCGGCCCTGGAGTCAGGAGGACCTGAGTTCAAACCGGGCCTCAGACGCTTGACACACACTTACTAGCTATGTGACCTTGGGCAAGTCACTTAACCCCAATTGCCCTGCCAAAAAAAGCAAAAAAAATAAATAAATAAATAAAAAATTATATGTAATAAAGGGCTATGGAAAGATAGACTAAAAATTAATTGGCAACTAAATAATCTAATCTTAAAGAATGAGTGGATCAAAGAACAAATCAAAGAAACAATTAATAACTTCATTCAAGAGAATGACAACAATGAGACAACATACTGTAAGAAATGGGAGGAGGAGTTTTGTTTCCACAGAACTAAAGGGGTGCTTCCCTGCCCTCCCTCACCCCAGCTTTAGCAGAAACCAGGCCTCAAGGTCAGTCAGGTGAGAGGTCAGAGGCTTGTACACATGTGAATGCTTTTTGAGAAGGCAGTCTGGGGAATTAGAGAGGCCAAACCCACTAGAACCAGTTCAAGCTTATCTAGGGTCTGGTCTCCTACAAGAATCCAGGCCTACTGATTTGCATAATTTGCATATGTTAAAGAGGAAAAGTAGGGGAAGTAAAAGAACATAATTTAATCCTAAACTAAGACAATGAAAATCTAATGAACTTCACTTTTGCTTCTGTATCCTTATTATCCTATTTATAAACTGTATAACCTAGGAAAACTATGTAAAAAAACAAAAACTGTAAACTAACCATAACTCTAGCAGGAGTGGAGGAAATGGTTACCCCTGCTAATGCAGCTGTATGGGTGTGAGCGTTCCCATGAGCACTACACCCGCTCTCTCGAGGAGCGTAATAGGAGCGTAATAAAATGCCTTCCTCTGCCCACTCTGGTCTTGAGTTCTTTGGGTGAGAATGGGCAAATCACATGGATCTTCCTAAAGTCAAGTGAAGGGAAGCAATAGGCAACGGAAGCTCACCAGGCTTACTCCTGGATCTTGCCTTGGAGTGTCCTGTGATCCCCACTGCGGTGTTAAGAGGGCTACTACTCCAGATTCCCTTGGGGAACCCCCTGTGGTCTGCACAGCCTTCTTAAGGGGACATCACTTGGGACTTCTGGCCCTGTCTCGGGAGCCTTGTGATCTTACTGCCATCCTAAGGGGCCATCACTTGGGTCTCCTAGGGTCTGACCCCTAGGAGGCCCTGTGATCCCCACACATTAAGCGGGGGGGGGGGAGGGGGGGGGGGCTACCACTTGGTCTTCCTCAGGGAGTCCTGTGGTCTGTACAGCCTTCCCTAGGGATTGTCACAGGGTTCTTCCTCAGGACTTTGGCCCTGCCTAGGAAGTCCAATGATCCCCAAAGCCGCATGTTCTCACAATTTGGGGAAGTCCAGTGATCTCCAAAACCACGTTTCTCACAATACCAAAACTTATGGGATGCAGTAAAAGCCACTTTTAGGGGAAGTTTTATATCTCTAAATGTTTTATATCTCCGAATGCTTACATGAATAAAAAAGAAAAGCGATCAATGAAATGGACATCCAACTGAAAAAGCTAGAAAAATAACAAATTGAAAACACCCCAATTAAATACCAAATTAGAAATACTGCAAACCAAAGGAGAGATAAATAGAATTGAAATTAAGAAAACTAATGAACTAATAAATAAAACTAAGAGCTGGCTTTACGAAAAAAAGAAACAACAAAATTGATAAACCTTTGGTCAATTTGATTTAAAAAAAGAAGAAAACTAAATTACTGATATCAAAAATGAAAAGGGCGAACTCACCTCCAATGAAGAGGAAATTAAAACAATAATTAGGAATGTATGTCCATAAGTTGACAGTCTTAGGGAAATGGATGAATATTTACAAAAATATAAATTGCCCAGATTAACAGAAGAGGAAGTACAATACTTAAATAACCCCATCTCAGAAAAAGAAATTGAAAAAGCCATCAATGAACTCCCTAGGGAAAAATCTCCAGGGCAGGATGGATTTACAAGTGAATTCTATCAAATGCTTAAAGAACAATTATTTCCAATACTTTGTAGACTAATTGGGAAAATAGGCAAAGGAATCCTACCAAATTCTTTTTATGAAACAAATATAGTACTGATACCTAAACCAGGAAGTGCCCAAAACAGAGAAAGAAAATTATAGACTAATTTCCCTATGCAAAAATTTTAAATAAAATATTAGCAAAAAAGATTACAGCAACTTATCATGAGAATAATATACTATGACCAGGTAGGATTTATTCCAGGAATGCAAGGCTCAATTATTAGGAAAACTATTGGCATAATTAATCATATCAACAACAAAACTAGGAGAAATCATATGATTATCATTATGCAGAAAAAGCTTTTGACAAAATTCAAAACTCATTCCTTTTAAAAACACTACAAAGCATAGGAATAAATGGAATCTTCCTTAAAATTATAAGTAGCATCTAACTAAAACCATCAGCAAGCATCATATGTAAGGGGGATAAGCTAGCTGCATTCCCAAAAAGATTGGGGGTGAAACAAGGATGTCCATTAAATAAGAAAAAGAAATTGAAGGAATTAGAATAGGCAAAGAACAAACTAAGTTATCACTCTTTGCAGATGATATGATGATATACTTAAGAGAATCCTAGAGAATCAAGTAAAAAACTACTTGAAATAATAAATAATTTTAGCAGAGCTGCAGGACATAAAATAAACTCACATAAATCCTCAGCATTTCTATATATTACTAAAGTATCCCAACAGCAAGAGATTGAAAGAGAAATTCCATTTAAAGTTACTGTAGACATTATAAAATATTTCTTGTCTACCTGCCAAAAGAAACCTAGGAACTGTATGAACACAATTACAAAACACTTTTCACACAAATAAAGTCAGATCTAAGTAACCAGAAAAACATCAGTTGCTCGTGGTTAGGCTGAGCTAATACAATAAAAATGCCAATTTTACCTAAATTAATTTACTTATTTAAATTATTTTATAGAGCTAAAAAAAAATTTATCTGGAAGAACAAAAGGTCCAGATAATCAAGGGAATTAATATAAAGAAATACTAGGGAAGGTAGCCTAGCCATACCAGATCTTAAACTGTATTATAAAGCAGCAGTCATCAAAACTACTTGGAACTGGCTATGAAATAGTGGTGGATCAGTGGAATAGGTTAGGTACACAAGACACAGTAGTCAATGACTATAGTAATTTACTGTTTAATGATCCCAAAGACTCCAGCTTCTGAGATAAGAACTCACTGACAAAAACTGCTGGGAAAACTGGAAAATAGTATGGCAGAAACTGGGCATAGACCAATGTCTTACACCATATACCAAAAATAAAGTCAAAATGGGTTCATGATTTAGATATAGAGGCTGGTACTATAAGCAATCTGGGAGAACAAGGAGTAGTTTCCCTGTCAGATTTATGGAGAAGGGAAGAATTTATGACCAAACAAGAGATAGCATTACAAAATGCAAAATGGATAATTTTGATTACATTAAATTGAAAAGTTTTTGTACAAAGTCAATGCAACCAAGATTAGGAGAGAAGCAGAAAACTGGCAAAGAATCATTTCTAAAATATACAGAGAACTGAGTAAAACTTATAATACAAGTCATTCCCCAATTGAGAAAGGGTCAAAGGATATGAACAGGCAGTTTTCAGAGGAAGAAATTAAAAATATAGTCATACAAAAAATGCTCAAAATCACTATCGATTACAGAAATGCAAATCTAAACAATTCTTAGGTACCACATCTCACCTGTCAGATCAGCTAACATGCCAAAACAGGAAAATCATAAATGCTGGAAAGAATGTGGTAAAATTGGAACACTAATGCATTGTTGGTGGAGTTGTGAACTGATCCAACCATTCTGGAGAGCAATTTGAAACTATGCCCAAAGGACAACCAACCTGTGCATACCCTTTGATCCAGCAATACCCACTACTAGGTCTGTATCCCAAAGAAATCATAAAAAAGGGAAAAGGACCTACATGTGCACAAATATTTATAGCAGCCCTCTCTGTGGTAGCAAAATACTGGAAATTGAGGGAATACTCATCAACTGAAGAATGGCTGAATAAATGTGATATATGAATGTAATGGAATACTATTGTGCTAATAAGAAATGAGGAGCAGACAGACTTCATAATAACCTGGACTTATATGAATTGATGCTGAGTGAGGGGAGCAGAACCAGGAGAACATTATACACAATTGTATCTGTGATGTCTAACTTTGATAGACTTGGCTCTTCTCAGCAATACAAGGTTCTAAGACAACTCTAAAAGACTCATGATGGAAAAAGCAATCCACATCCAGAGAAAGAATTATGGAGTCTGAAAGCAGACTGAAGGAAACTATTTGTGCTCTCTCTCTGTTTTTGTTTCTTCTTTCTCATGGTGCATTCCACTGGTTGTAATTCTTCTTTACAATTTGACTAGTGTGAATATGTTTAGTGTGAAGGTATATGTAGAACCTATATCAGATTGCATGCTGTCTTGGGTAGGGAGGGGGAGAAAAAACTGAAACTCAAAAACTGAACTGGAACTGAATGTTGTAAACTAAAACTAAATAAATTTAAAAGAAAAAAAAGACTAAACAAATTCTAGAGCTACAGAACTCACAACATGACAGAGAGAAACAAGTCAAAGGAGAAAACAGAATGGGGGCTGGATAGGCTGAAGGGAAATAAAGTTAGTCCTTCACAACCTGACTGTTATGGAAATGTTTTGCATAATGACACATGTACAACCTATATTGAATTGCTGGCCTTCTCAATGAGAGTGGGTGGGGAGGGAAGAAGGGAGATAAATCTGGAATTCAAAGTTTTAAAAGCAAATATTAAAAATTGTTTTTAAGTTCATATCCAGCCTCAGACACTTGACACACTTACTAGCTGCGTGACCTTGGGCAAGTCACTTAACCCCAGTTGCCCTGCCTTCCCCCCTCCAAAAACAAAACAAAAAACACAAAAAAACAAAAACAAAAAATTGTTTTTACATGCAACTGGGAAATAAGATATACAGGCAATGGGGTATAGAAATCTATCTTACTCTAAAAGAAAGTAAGGGGGAAAGCGATGGAGGTGGAGGGGGGTGTGATAGAAGGGAGAGCAGACTGGGGAAAGGGTTAATCAGAATACATGACATGGGGATGAAGGGGAGAGATAGGGAGAAAATTTGTAACTCAAAAACTTGTGGAACTTAATATTGAAAACTAAAAATAAACAAACTAATCTAAAAAAAGAATAGATTCAATACCTAGAGACCCAAAGAATTTTGATGTCAAAGAGATAGTTGTTCTCAGGTGAATTCCAGGGATCTGTTCCTGACCTAGTCCAATTTAACATTTTAATTAATGACTGGGATACAGACATTGATAACAAACTTGTCAAATGCAAAGGAGTTAACATTCCAAAGGATCAAAAAACAGGCTGCAACAGTGGACAGATGAAACTTAATAAGCATAAATTTAATAAAAGAGAGGAATGGTAAAGGTGATTAAATTTAACAGAGATAACTATAAGCTCTTCTTATTTTGGTCCAAAAAATAATCAATTTCAAACATACAACACTGGGAAGAGTAAACAGCAGTTCTGCTATTTACATGCCCCCATCCCTGTCCACTAAAACCTCATCTGTAAAAAATGATCAATTAGTCAACATTGTCTTGTGGCAGACAAAAATACTAATGAAATCTCAGGTTGCATTTAAGGAAGGACGTAGATAAAGTGGAATATGACCAGCAAGGAGGGCCCTGAGGCTAATGCCAAATGAGAATCAAATTGAAAGAACTTGAGATGTTTAGACTTAAGACTTTAGAAAGAACATGATAGCTGTATCCAAGCATCTGAAGGGCTGTCATGTGGAAAAGTAATTAAAACTTGTTCTTTTTAAACCCAGAAGGCAGCACTAGGGAAAACAGGGAGAAGCTGCTGGCATGTAGATCTTGAATCGATGTCAGGAATGCTTCCAAATCAGAGTTCTGAGAGCTGATTTTTGTTCAGACATAGATTGGAGCTGATGGGCTTCAAGGTCCCGTCTAACTTAAAGAGATTCTGTGAACTAAGAATGATATTAAACTGGAAGGGCTATCAGTTGACAAAACTGAGATACAAAAAAGATGAACCTAACCTGACTAAATGAAAAATATAAAGTTCTATATCTGGGTTCAAAAATATTAACTGAACAAGTATGTGGATAACAGCATAAAGCAATAAATACAATAGTTAGAGGATGTCCCCAAGTCCAGTCTATATCTAAGAAGGAAATCCTATATATGGTCACTCAATACTCCTTTAAAGAGTTTCTAATTTGGAAGTACTGTTTTCTCTGACTGCCCTTTCTACTTTGGGACAATTCTAATTCTCAAAATATTTTACCTCATACTGAGACAAAACGTGCATTTCTATAAGGTCCTATTTCTGTCTTCCTGAGGCCAAGCAAGTCTGATTTGTATTCTACATGATTAGCTCTATGATCTTATCTTTGTCATTTGCCAGTTCTATTTATATCCTTTCTTTTTCCTACTTCTATCCCTCCAACTTAGGATTTATATTTTCTGGTTATTTAAAAACAACTCACATGTTTAAAGGAAAAGCTTAAATTAATGACTGGTCACTTTCATGACTACTTATTCTTGTTCACCCTCAACATCCTGTCCACAGTATATGGGACAATAAATATCTGTAATTTGATAAGACTGCTCTACTATGAACAAGTACTTGGCTTCAAAAAGGAGAAAACAAACAACAGCACTCTTTCAAAGCCCGTAGAGACACTGAATCCCTAAAAGCCTTAGTCCTAAACTGCGACCCATGATTTCAAGCATGTAATTCTTGGACCACTCTTGTGATCTGCCACCATTGTGATTTTTTTGCCACCTCATGATAATTTATTAATTAAAAAAAGACCAGATTTTACAATAACAGAGGCCCCTAGGTGGTACAGTGGATAGAGTGCTTGGATTTAGGAACACCTGAGTTCAAATTTGGCTGTGGAAGTTTACTAGCTGTGTGATGCTGGACAAATTATGTAATGTTTGCCTCAGTTTCCTCAACTGTTAAATGGGGATATTACAGCACCTATCTGAATTACTGATGATCAAATTAAGTATATGTAAAAAAAAAAAGTGCTTAGCACAGTGGTGCCTGGCACATGGTTAGGCTATACAATAAGTGCTTATTTCTTTCCCTTAACACTCAGTCACAGTAAGGACCTCCAATCACTCACATCTATTGTTCCAGAACAGAATGACAAAATTCGTTTTATCAAAGAAGGTAATGCACCAAAAAGTGTTTTATTATCTCTAAAGTACTATGTAAATACGTAGTATTATTAGCCTATTTCCCACCAGTACAGGTTTACTTGCGAATTGTTTAATAACACTCACGAAAATCTAGAGTTGTAACAAAGCTCAGAATGGATTAAAACAAGTTAGCCCACATTTCATGTTTTGAGGTTTAATAATAACTAACATTTATATGAGGATCAAATGAGATAACATGTATAGCACTCAAAATCTTAAAGACCTATATAAATGTTAGCTATTATTACTCTATTCAATTAAAGCATTTATTAAATGCCTATTACCTGCAGGGCACTGTGCTGAATGATGAGGACACAAAGACAAAAATAAAACATACCTTTCCTCAAGGACCTACATTATTAGGGGCACATAAAATATAAATAAATAAATACAAAGTACATACAAAGTAACTTCAGTAAATACAAAGTACATACAAAGTAACTTCAAAGTAACAACTGGAAGATCAGGAAAGGTCTTGTTAATATGCTAACTTCTGAGCTATGCTTTGAAGCTAGGAATTTAAAAAGCTGAAGGAAGAAACTGTATGGAGTCCAAATCCGGCTGTCTTTCCTCAGTCTTGAATCTTCCTGACCTCTCTTGCTTTGGACATGGATAAACACTCTCCTCAAAGACACTCTTTCCTTCCCAGATTTTTGTGATGCTGCTTTCTCAGTTCTCCTCCCACCTGACTCTTAAAACTCCTAGGCCAAATCATCACACTCCCTAACTATGGGTGTAACCCAAGGTGCCTAGAAGAAAAAGCTCTATGTCTTCCCAGAGCTCTCCCTCAACCACTTTGTATTTTAGCAACCTTATAATTCATATTTATTCTTCACATACTTTTATAAAGACTGTCTCCCATAATAGGCTGTAAACTACTTAAGCTCGTAGATTGTTCTATTTTTTGTCTTTTATTTTTTGTCTTTGTATAACTTCAGTTTTTAGGAAAGTGGATGGCACATAGGCAATGAATAGATGCTTGCTGATTAACAGGAAGATGATATTACAATAGGATTAGCATGACAGGGAATATGAAATACAACTGGAAAAATAGGTGGAAGCCAAACTGTAGCAAGCTTTAAATGCCAGATTGAGGCAGTTATATTTTATCCTAGAGGCAACTGGGAATTGCTAAAGAATGGGTAGGAGAGATAGTCAAATTTGTGTTCTAAGAAATATCCATTTAGCAACTGTTGCGAAAAGAGGTTTGGGAGTGAGAGTGGAAGCAGGGGCCAAAATAAGTTGTAACAGTAATCCATTTATGCAGTGACGACTATCCAAATTACAAAGGCTGGGGTTAGTGCAGAGGTACAAGAAATGTTGTGGAGTGGGGTTCTTAGCCTGGGGTCTGTGAACTTGTTTTTTATTTAAAATATTCTAATGTACTTGATGGCTTCTGCAATATCCTAAGTATTTGATGTGTTTAAAAACAGATTATTTGCCAATCATCAGAGGTAAGATTTGAGACCATTTCTTCCTGACTCCACATTACCCTTCTATTTTCTTCACAATTCTGTAAGGTAATTAGTATAAGTTTTATCACATTTAGTTTTACAGCTGCTGGAACGAAGACTCAGCAAAACTAGGAGACTTGCCTTGTGAGGTAGCAATTGGGGTCTCTGGTATGTTACTCCTAAATTTAAGTCCACAACTTTCTGTCCTATCCCATGCAATCTCTCTGGGTTCCTGCCTGCAGGAAACTTAAGACAGTTGCCTGAACTGTCCAACAAATCAGAAAAATATTTTAGATTACTCAATCTATACCTACTTATTACCCATTTATCTTTTGAAAAATACCTTTTTCCTTCTATACAAGTAAAAACAAGCCCAAAATCCACCTGCAACACTCAAATTCCTAAACTGGAAAATGTATGGTAAAAATAAAACCGAAAACAAGAAATATAATTTGGCTCAGACAACCTCAAAGACATCTTGGTCACAACTTATTGGAATTCCATGCTATGCTGAATGACCAATGCTTGAAATTTATTTCTAAACTGAATTCTTTACAAGTAAAATAGCTGTCACTAGCCACCTGCATTTTATTTCATTTTGCATTATAATTTCTGAATTGTCCTATCTTTCCACCCTGCTGCTCTTCACTTAGGAAATGTATGAGGAATGCATGAATCTCTAGATGATAAACAAAAGATGAGAGGTAGAACTAGAAAGGGTCATCTAGCCTAGCCCTTTAATGATGAAGAAATTATCTGCTCAAGGTCATATAGGTATGAAGTGAGAGTTTCTATTCAAACCCAAGTATTCTCATTCCACATCCAGTACTCTTTCCATTACTGTCAAGTATATATTTTTGGTATATAAAGAATGCATATCCACATCTTACTTCTTCAAGGCAGGATAATGTCATTGTTTTCTTGGTATCTGCAACCCAGTGTGTCTGACACAGCAGGAATTTATTAAATGTTTACTGAATTCAAGTCAAAGAAAATTTGAATTCCTTAAGGTGAGCAATAACATTTCCAATTTCTCATCAATCAAATGGCATAAATGAAAAACAAGATTTGAAAGGATATAAACTCCTAGCAAAATATTCCCAACTGAACCCTCCAGTACTTTCCAAAGGCTAAAATATCATGCAGACTTATGAAACATTAGAAAGTGTGTCCATTTATGAAGTTGTTAGGCATAGTGAGATAAGATGGAGCTGCTTATTTCAAATTTTAAAAAAATCAAAATATTTTCATAACCTTAATTATGACAGATAATTACATCTTAAAATATGGAACCATCAGGAACAAACTTATGACAGATCTACAAGTTTCGTTTCTTCAATATACAAAATAATTTTTGCTTTGTTATTTATAACACTATGGCCAAAATTCGTGTAACTTATTCTTGCACGTGAGTCAACAGCCAAAACTGTCATAACTCTAGAACTTAATACTGCATTTTTTTTCTCCTACAGTAAGAATATAATTTGATCAACAATCACCACCACCAGTGCATAAGGGATCCTTTTAGAAACAAGTATTTTTTTTTAAATACTCTAAGGTAATTCAATAACAATATCTTGCTTATTTAACTCCTATTAAGTACAATTACAATTCTTAATTCCTACACTCAACTACAAGTTTGAAAGAAAGCACTATCAATGACAGAGATATTCTAAGATATATATATATATAAATACAGAGGCTGTCACAATTTGAACTTCTCCCAAAAAACAGGTCCTAATTATCATTAGTTTAACTCACAGAACCTCAACAGAGACAAAATAAGATTGGTGTGCACCGAAAGAAACCATTTTATGCTTGTTTTCCAATAAAATTACATTCAAACCCTGTAGAATTTAATATTCTGCTTCCCACTCTCACATTTTTCAACTTATCAATCTATCCATAAAGTTATCTTTGCAAGAAACATTCAGGCAACTCTCAATCTTAACAAGTTCATTTTATAATATTAAGAAAAGTACAAAAGGAAAGCAAAGATAGATTTTGAATTGTGAGTCAAAAACCATTCTTTTAAGTATAAAGCTATTCGATTTTTCAGAGCCATTAAAAAGAATCCCTATAGTTATCGCTAGCCCACCACAGCAATACTCAATACATGAGAACAATGAACCTATCAAACCATGGCTTTTCCAAAGCCTTTTTTTTTTAAACTAAATATTACCAAATCCAAGGAAAAGAACTTCCAATTCTAAGGACAGCAAACACTAGTGAAATTGGACATATTTTAATTGATATAAACATAAAGCAAAACAGCATAAGCAGCCTAATCCTAAACCCTTTATAAAGCCTAAAAACAATAAGCAGGCTGTACGAAAAAGATTCACTTTAAAAGCAGCCACCACAAGAAATCATGGTTATAAGCAAACAGGAGGTCAGTTAGTCACAGAACCACTTAGGAACGACAGATGACTCATTCACTGCCTTGAAATAAGCATTTACTCGGTCCTCAACATCAAAAGATAACTTCTCAGTTCACAAAAGGCTGGATTCCATTTTAAGAAAAGCAATTTCTTAAGAGTCTCCTTTTCTTTTGGTGATTCATAAAAATACAGCCACAACCTAATTGTAGAAACACAAACAATTCCAACTGCCAAACAATATCAAGTGCCTTGCAACATGCAACAGAACTGAGGCTGTCACGGGTCCCAAAACATCGCCCCGCTCCCCCATTCCAACGACTCTTATCTTCGGGAACACATTCCTCCCACCCTGCAGGTCTTGCAAAACCCCCAGGCCCCTCTCCGAAACACAAGCATTCCAAAAGGCTAAGCGGAAACAGAGATCCAGGGAAAGGGCAACAAACGTAACAGGGATGAGAGGTCAAGCTGACTCGGCATCGGAGCCCGGTCAGGTCCCGGCCTAGGTGCACGTCTCCACCCCGGGAAGGGCATCGCGGGATCCTAGGCCCACGTGACGGATCTGCAGAGATGGGAAAGGACCTCGGGCTCAGGGGATTCAAGAACCAAGGCCGAGGCCCTGCCCAGAGAAGGATGGGCCTGAGGCAGATGCCGCGGGGATGAGAGTGTAGAGGTGAGGGACCAAGCCGGACCATATCCCTCCCCCTCGGCCCCGTCACCGCCGCTCACCGAGGGCAGGAGGGGGAGGCGGCTCCGGGCTGGGTGCCTTACGCCGCAGCACAGCCACAGCAGCGGCCGTCGCCGCCGCCGCCGCCGCTTCCTCCTGCTCACTTTACAAAATGGCGGCGGCAGGAAGTGCCATCAATCTCAGCCCGCCCCCTGTCCCCCTCCCTCTCCAGAACTTGGGCCCGGCGTTCTCCGCGCCCCCAGACCGGCCCCCGAGCTTCCAACACAGACACGCACCCTCCCCCGTCCTACGCGGCCGGCGCAGCCCCGGGCGGAGGTCCACCCTCACGTGCGCCAACGGCGACGAGCAGAGCAGGAGGGAGGGAGCGAGGGGGAGGAGACGGTGCTTACGCCAACGGCGCAGCGACGAGAGGGGAGACCTCCCCTTACGCCAACGGCGCAACGCCCGTCCCGGGCGGCTGTGCGCAGGCGGCGCAGAGTAACCCCCGGGCCCGGCCCGCTGCGCAGAGGACATAGCGGGCTCCAGGCGCCCCCGTTATGGAGGCACGCCGGGCGGCAGCCGAGAAGCTAGGATGAACCGCGCTGAGGAAAGGTGTCTCCCTGCCCCCCCTTCCCGTGCACCGCCCCAGGCTTCCCCCATCTCCCCCCGCCCGCGTCCCCCCGCCCCTCGGCGGCGCTGCGCAGATAGCGTAGGTGTGTTTGGCGCACTAGCCCTATTACGCAATGCAGGTTACGTTGGCAGGAGGCGTAAGTAAATGTCTAGAATCCGACAGCTTCCCCCCCACTCACCCGGGACCGCTTCCTGGCCGTACCCTGCTGAGCTTGGCGGTCCGGTCCCAGATCCCCGCCCTCCCGCCTGCTTCCCGCGCGCCGTCCTTCAGTCATCGGTCCGTGCCTCCCTCCCTGAAGGACAGAAACGTTCGCCTCACCTGGGACTAGGCCGCACACTGCCGCCGCCTCTGCCGCCGCCTCCTCCGGGCTGCACGGCGCCGGGGCCCAGCCCCGCGGCCGAGGAGCGCGGTGCCCGGGAGCCGCCGCCGCCGCCTCTACCTGCACACACAGGGCCCGGGCCCGGGCCCGGTCCCCCAACTCCACGGGCACCACCGGGAGCCGCTGTTTCAGCTCTCGGGAGCAGGAGCCCAGAACAAACAGCTCCGTCGCCGCCGCCGCCAGCGCTCTGCCGTCACGACGCACGCACTCGCGTGCGCGCACGCCGCCGCTCCACTTGGACACGCCCCTCCCAACCCGTGGACCCCCGCGAGGGCGCGCCTCTCGGTGCCCTCGCGCAACTGTTCTCCGTCGCGTCCGCAAGTGGGCTGATTGCGCATCAGCTCCTGATTCCGCGCGCTGGGGAGGGACGGAGTGGGCAAGGGAGTGAAGCTGGGAGGGAGGCTAGGGCGATAGGGCCGCCTCTCTGGGGCGTGAGAGGATGCCCAGCCGAGAAGGAAGGAGTGAAGAACCAGAAGAACCCAGGGGGCAGGGTGGGGGTGTGGGTCAAACCAGCAGAGAGGGAGAGAATGAGAAGGGAAGTGGGTGGAGGGAGCGCGGAAGAAGAGGAAGGAAGGAATAGGAGAAAGAAGAGGGAAGAGAGGAAGGAAAAAAGAATAGAAGGAAGAGCAGGAAGGAAAAAGGAATAGGAGAGATAGGGCAGGGACAGGAAGGAAAGAGAAGAGGAACAGCGAAAGGGAGAGGAGGATGGGGAAGGAAGAGAGGGGTCCAGGGAAGAGCAGGAAGGGAGGAGGCATTGGAGAAGGAGAGGGAGAGGAAGGAAGAAAAGAGAGGGATGTAGAAGAGGAAAAAGGGAAGCACTGGAAGGAGGGGGAGGGAGAGAAAAAGAAAGGAGAAAGAGAAAGGAAGAGAGAAGAGCAGGAACGGAGGGGAGGAGGAGAAAGGAGTAGGAAGAAGGGGAATAGGATAGGATAGAGCGGGAAGGGAGAAGGGGCAGGAGAGGGAAAGGAGGAAGAAAGAACGAGGAGAGGAAAGAGCTAGAAGGGAGGAGAGAAAGGAAGGAAAAGAGTAGAACAGAAGAGGGGAAGAAGAGAGAAAAAGAAAGGGAAGGTGAAATGAGGAAGAGAGGAGAGGAAAATGTGGAGATAGAAGTGAGAAGAGGGAAAAGAGAAGGGAATGATTTGAGAAAGATAAAGAGAAGAAGTAGAGGAGGAGGAGGAGTGAAGCCGTTGAAGAGAGGTTAGGTGGGGAATAAGGAAGAGGAGAAGAAAGGGAAGAGACTGGGAGGGTATAGGAGAGAAGTGAGAAGAGGAGAGGAAGGGGGAGCAGAGTAGGGAAGGGAGAATGAAGGATTGGAAGCTTAAGTGGAGTTTTGATTTTTTAAGTTTAATTTAACTAAAACATTTTTCTCCTTAACCTCAGTTTCACACATACTGCTTGACAAAAAGGGTGAAGAAGGGTGTACAGAGGGGAGGGGGGAAAATGAAGGAGTGGAGAAGGGCAGAGGGGAAGGGGAGAGAGAGGGGTGTTACTAGCTACTGAGATTCTAATGAGTCATATCTGAAACATTGTTGATTGAATTCAGAAAAGACTTCTGCTTACCTTTTGTGGATAGAACCAAAGAGTAGGGCGAGTGGTATTCTGTAAGTACACACATGTGAGGAAACAGGAATGAAAGGGTGTAGGAGGAATGATTTAAGATCAATGGAGACAAAAACAAGTATTATAATGTGCTGCATAACACTCGGACAGAAAATAAGATCTAGATGAGTTTTGGAACATCACAAGCCTAGCATGGAATGCATAATTAAACCAGTGATGGTGGACTTCACAATAGTCAGGACCACAGCTGCTAGGGGTTGTTTGCTCAAAGGAAATCAGGTAATAATTTCTTGATTTGCTTTGATGGTAATGTTATCCTTCAAAAGATAGGAGAACAGTAGTGGAATACTATTGTGCTCTAAGAAATGATGAGCAGTGAGACTTCAGAAAAACCTAGGAAGATTTGAATGAACCAGGGCTGAGTGAAGTGAGCAGAACCAGGAGAACATTGTACACAGTAACAGCCACAATGCTCGATGACTAACTTTGACAGACTTAATCTCTAGACTTATCCAGAAAAAGATCTATGGAGTCTGAATGCAGATTGAAGCATATTATTTACTCTTCCCCCCCCCTTTTTTTTGTCTCTGCTTTCCTGTGGTTCCCATTGGTTCTAATTCTTCTTTAGAACATGACTAATGTGGAAATAGGGTCAATATGAATATAAATCAAGTTCCAAGCCATGTTGGGGTGGGGGAAGGGAGAGATGGGGAGAAAAATTTGTAACTCAAAGTCTTATGGAAGTGAATGTTGAAAACTAAAAATATATCATTTTTTAAAAAAAGAACCAATGAATGAAAACTACTGTTTTGGATCAGATTTTTCAACCACCAGAGAAACTACTTGAGGTTAGGTGGAATCAAGTATTAAATGCCTGCTATGTGTCAGGTACTGTGCTAAAAGCTTTGGATTCAAAGAAATACGAAAACAACCCCTGCCCTCAAGGACCTCAAAAATCTAATAAGAGACAAGATGCAATGTACTGGCAACATGTATGTCTAGTAGACATCTTAAACTCATCATATCAAAACTGAACTTATCATTCCCCCCCAAACCTTCCCTCCAGCCCCTGCTTTCCTGTTACTGTAGAGAGCAATATTATCTTCCCAGTCCCCCAGTCCACAACCTAGAAGTCATCCTGGATTCCTTACTATGTCTTTCCTCTATCATATATTTATTTGTTGCCAGGACATGTCAATTTCACCTTCCTACTGTCTGGAATACAGCTGCTTCTTTCCTCTGATGTTGCTACCACTCTGGTGCAGGCCCCCATCATCTCATGCCTGGACTATTACAACAGCTTGCTGGTGGGTCGGCTTGCCTTAAACCTCTCCCCACTCTAATTCACCTTGCATTCTGCCACCAAAGTGATTTTTCAACAGTGTAGGTCTGACCATGTTACTCCCCTACTCAAACTCCAGTGGCCCTCTATTGCCTCCAGGATTAAATACAGTATTCTCTGTTGGACATTCAAATCCATTCATAACCCAGCCCCCTCCTACCTTTACAGTATTCCTGCACCTTACTTCCCCCTTGCCTCCTTGCTGTTCCATGAGCAAGACATTCTATCTCTTGGCTCTGGTTATTTTCTCTAGCTGTTCCCCCATTTTTGGAATGTTCTCCCTCCTCATCTCTGCCTTCTGGCTTCCCAGGCTTCTTTTTAAGTCCCTGCTAAAATCTCTTATACAGGAAGCCTTTCCCAGCCCCTCTTAATTCTAGTGCTTGCCCTCCCAATTTCCTATTTATCCTTGTGTATAGCTTGTTTATACATATTTGTTTGCTTGTTATTGCCCTCATTAGATTGTGAGTTTCTTGGGAGCACAGACAGTCTTTACTTCTTTTTGTATTCCCAGTGCTTAGCACTGTGCCTGATAGTAGTAAGTGCTTCATAAATGTTTATTGGCTGACTAAACCACCTTTGCAAACAGGTTATATACAAAATAAATTGGAGATATTCTCAGAAAGCATTAACCAGTATTAAAGGGAGATCAAGAAGGACTTCTTCTAGCAGATAGGATTTTAACTGAGACTTGAAACTACAAGGTAGAGATGAGGAGAGAAAATTCCAAGCCTGGGGGACAGCCAATGGAGCCAAATGCCAGAAGAGGAGCAGACTGGTGAATGGTCAGCCTTTGCCTGAGGTCTTGTTCAATGAAGGAAAATTCTGTATCAAGGCAACTCATCCCACTTTTGGATAGCTCTAATCATAAGCAAGTTTTTCTCTATATCAAATCAAAATTCACATCTGCAACTTCTACCCTTTACTTCTGGTTCTGCTCTCTGGGACTAAATAAATTTAATCCCTCTTCCACATTATAATTAGAATACTTGTAGTTATGTCTTCCCTTAGTACTCCAGGCTAAACATCCCAAGTTCTTCAAGTGATCTTTGTGTACAGCAAAGATTTTAGACTCTTCTCCAAGCTGGCTATCTCTTGATTCTCTTCAGCTTGTCAATGTCTTCCTTAAATTTTGGCATCCAGAACTAAACGACATATGAAAAAAATTCTGAAGACAGTAAGACTAATGTGGATGCACAGGAATCTGGCCCATTGACTTAGGTTTGTTAAATAATAAAAGATGGAGGCAAAAGCAGGCTACTAAGAAATACAGAATTATGGCAGGATCCAGAAAAAAGAGTACCACTTGTCCTAATGACAATCAAAGACAGGATAGAATTAATGCTTGTTGTGATTGGCAAGATGACTGGATTATGCAGAGGTAAGAGCTATTCAACTTTTCCTTTACTTCTACTTTATCTGTCAAACAGAATGATCTTTTGCCTAGCATGGACCAGAAAAAAAAATGAATAATAGAGAGCTGCTACCCAAGATCAGTTTCAAGAACTGGGAAATGTAATAATTGAGTCACCATTGGTGATAGGCTCCCTTTTTTTTTTTTTAAGAAGTGAATGTAGTCCGTAAATCATAGGTCAGTTGGCTTGGCTTCCATTCCTGGTAAAATTTCTAAGCACATTATTAAAGGGATGGTTTATGAATATCTTAAGAAAGCTGTGATCACAACTATCCAACCTAAGTTGACAAACAGGTCACAAAACTTTTTGTCCTCTCTTTTCGTTATGAGTTCTTTCTTTGTTTTAAATTACCAAGAACTGCTAAAAAAAAAAACTCGAAATGGGTGTGGTGAAAAAAATAGTATCTTATGCTACCTACTACACTTGATTGCACATACTACAATTTCAAATGGATTTTAAAAAATCTAAATATTTAAAAAGTTACATTATAGAAGAAGAAAGCCTAAGAGACGAAACCATCTTGCCCACATAAAATTTCAGAACTTTGATACAAATGAAAATAATCCATTGAGGGTCAGAAGAAAACAAAGATTGGGGGGAAAATCTTTGTATTAAGTATTTGATTAAAGTTTCTACCTCTAGAGATAATTGAAACTAATCTGTGAGACTGAGCCATTCTACAAACAAAAAGGAAATATGCCAAGGGACTGGGTGTAAAAACTATAGTATATAAATATAAAGTAACATTATTGCATTGTAAGGATTGATACATATAAAGTATATGAAACATGTAGACTTCTATGAAGTGATTCAATGTGTTGTCTACAACAATGTGAAAACAACATTCAGAAAAACAAGACATTCAAATACAGTAGTTAATGTTAGTATACTATCATTGTTAAAAGCCACTCCACCTTTCTAAGTGATAAATATTTTAGGAAATGTTTTTTGTGTGTGTGTCTTGTGGAGGTTGTTTGGATATATTTTTTGAAGTATGTTGTGTCAGACAACAAGATCAGTTTAAAAAATTATGTGTCTTCCTTTTTTTTTTTTGAGGGGGGAAGGCAAGGCAGTTGGGGTTAAGTGACTTGCCCAAGGTCACATAGCTAGTAAGTGTGTCAAGTGTCTGAGGTCACATTTGAACTCAGGTCCTCCTGACTCCGAGGCTGGTGCTCTACTCACTGTGCCACCTAGCTGCCCCATGTCTTCCTTTTTTAACAGGATTATTGAGTTAGTAGTATATCAGACCTTTATAGATAAAGTTCAGTTCAATTTTAGCCCAGCATTTGAAAAAGTCTTGGTATTCGTGTGGAAAAGACGGAGACGAATAGACAGGTGTACTAGATCATTGCACAGTTAGGTAGGTCTGGACACCACTGGAGATGTCCTGCCAAGCTGCCATTAGAGCATTAACAACTACTCTTTCAGTTTGGATATTTTGTAATATATCTAATCATGTTATAACGTAGCACACATCTCTTTTGATTTTCCAAAAGAATATCATGATATACTTTATTGTACTCTGCAAAAACCTATGTAAACTATGTCTGTGGCATTCTTCTGATCTACTAGTTTAGTAATCATGTTCAGAAAAGGAAACAAAGTGTGCATTATGTATGACAAAATCATAGTGGCTCTTTGTGATGACCTCTCTTTCTCTAGCTATTCACAGCCAGAATGGACACGGTGGAGTGAAAGTGGACTCTGAGCAGATAAGTCAAAATAAATGAACTTGATAGTTTGACATGGCAATCGTGTTACTGGGAATCCTTTGGGCACTTATCTTGACCTCCAGCAAATGTTCTTTGTCATACCCTGACATTTTACATTTCCCCATTGGATTCTAAGTATTCTATGGGAGCAGAATGGTGTGTTGAGATGTCTTACAGGCACAGTTTGGGGAAACAACCCCTGTGGAGAAGGTGTCATTCATCTCTACTATAAGCTATCCTAACTAAAGCATCAGAACACTCTTAAGACAAAAGATGAAGTGGCATATTCCAGAAAAGTCAAATTATCACTTTGACCATGTTCTTAGACTGTAATGGAGACAGTACAGAGCCCTGAACGCAAGAGCTTTGGGAATAGCAATGCTTCTAGCACAGTGCCTGTAGCCATTATCCTGGGAAACAATCTCTTTGCAGATGCACCATAGACCTGTTTATGCAGATGCAACAGCCACAGCTAACTTGAAAACCCAGAAAAGAAAGGTCTTGCCACTGAAGTCCTTGGCACTGTCAAATGGCTGAAAATCAGAAATTACTAAAATTTTGTTGGTGGAAATGATGCTAAAGAAGAGATTTTAGTACATGTTTTGTTGTTGCACCCTAAGGACGATGGGATGTTTCTTGCAACAGAAATTTATGTGTGTTGTCTCCCCTACTAGAATGTAAGCCCCATGAGAGTAGGGAATATCTTTTTTGTTTGTATCCCAAGCACTTAGCACACAGTGCTTTTTTCACATGTTAAATAAATGCTTAATACTTTTTCATTCAGTCAGTAACAAAAGTTTGAATTAGATGGATGTATTCAGTTTTGGTAAATGATAGTTGAAGTAATCTTAGAACGCAGAATTTGGAAGAGAACATGCTTTAAAGAAGAGCCTAGAGAGGCAGAGCCAAGATAGGGTGGAGTAAAGGCAAGAACTTTCCTGACTCCCCCCAAACCTCTCCAAATACCTTTAAAAATGACTCTAACCAAATTCTAGAGCATCAGAACCCACAAAAAGATGGGAGTGAAACAAATTTCCAGCTCAAGACAACTAGAAAGTTCAGCAGGAAAGGTCTCTTACACCAGGATGGGTATGGAACAGAGTCTAGCACAGGCTGTGCCAGCATAGACCAGCCCCTAGCAAGCCAGAAGCAGGCTTTGGGAGCCACTGAATCAGCAGGGGCAGCAACAGCAGTGGCTACTTCTGGAGCTCCCAGCCCACAAACCATGAGGGGGTTGAACAACTGGTAAGAAGTAAATTACAGGGGTCTTTTTGGTAGCACTGAGGCAGGACTCTGTTGCTTTGCCCATACTTGGATTTGGGTCCCAGTCCTGGGTGGCAGTCCCAGGGCAAGGAGGAGTACTAGCATAGCAGAGCTTGCTGCGACAGTGGAAGGGGGACCCTCCTCACAGTTCCAGAGAGCAAAATTGAGTGTAATCCTTCAGGAGAAAAAGTGGATATTCAATGAAATAGAGAACTTTCAAGCATTCTTGATGAAAAGACCAGAGTGGAATAGAAAATATGACTTTTGAATGCAAGACTCAAGAAAAACATAAAAAGGTAAATACTGTTACAACAATCTGCTAGCGGCTGCTGAAGAGGTGTGAGATCCACCAACAACCAGCACACAGAAAGCTGCCAGCAGAGGTTCTTTTGATCTGCTTTACTAAGGAAAGCAACGTCAAGGGGTTAACAATCTTATGGATCACTTAGTTCAGGGGGAAAAGCCAGCACTTTAGAGCAAATACAAATTACAAGCATCAACAGGCAGACCTTGTGTGATTCAAATCTCAATGTTTAACAAAGTTGGAACAACCTGGTTTACAAGCTGGAGGGCTCTCAACTACAGCTGCCCAGAGTCTCCACCTCAACACTCCTCCAAGAGTGAGAGCCCTCGCAAATAGCTCTGTTCTCTCTTTTTATACACTCTTTAGCTATCATCAAACGTCATCTGAGCGACCAGAACTTAGGTTCCCACTATTGGCTCTCGTCTTAGAAACTCCCTTTAGGACCCTGAGGGCTTCATGCCCACATAAGCGTAAGCACCTAGTAGATAGGGGTTTGGGCCTGGGACTTTGCACCTAGTAAGGCTCAATCAATGACATTTAATTTATCATTTTAAAACAGTAAGAAAGTCCCAACTTAATTGATATCACAAATAAGAAAGGGGAATAATAAGGGACTCAACAAGGTTAAACTGTTTTCATTCCTACATGGGAAGATATTTGTAACTGATAAGACCTTTCTGATTATTAGGGTAGTTAGAAGGAATATATGTGTATATATATATATATATATATATATATATATATATAGAGAGAGAGAGAGAGAGAGAGAGAGACAGACAGACAGACGGAGGGAGAGGGCACAGGTGTGAGTTGAATATGAAGGGATGATATCTAAAAAATAAAATTAAGGTATGAGAGAGAAATGTACTTCGAGAAACAGAAAGGGAGAGGTAGACGGGGTAAATTATTTCACGTAAAAAAGGTCAGAAAAAGCTTTTGCAGTGGAGGGGAAGAGGGGGAGTTGAGAGGGAGTGAGTGAACCTTATTCTCATCAGAATTGGCTCAAAAAGGGAATAGCATACACATTCAATTGGGTATAGAAATCTATCTTACCCTACAGGAAAGTAGGAGGTGAAGGGAGTAAGAGAAGGGGGTGGGTGATAGAAGGGAGGGCAGATTGGGGGAGAGGGTAGTCAGAAGTAAAATACTTTTGAGTAGCGACAGGGTGAAAGGAGAGAAAATAGAATAAATGGGGGGGGACAGGATAGAGGGAAATACAGTTAGCAATAGTAAGTTTGAAAAAAAATTTGAAGCAAATTTCTCTGATATAAGGCCTCATTTCTCAAGCATATTGAGAATTAAGTTAAATTTATAAAAATAAGAGCCATTTCACAATTGATAAATGATTAGGAGATATGAACAGTTTTCAGATGAAGTAATCAAAACTATCTATAGCAATATGAAAGAATAACTCACTATTGATTGGAGAAATGTAAATTAAAACAATTTTGAGGGATTACCTCATACCTGTTAGATTGGCTAATAGGACAGAAAAGGTAAATGACTAATGTTGGGAGGGATGTGGAAAAAAATGAGCCATTTAATGCATTGTTGGTGTTGTGAACTTATTCAACCATTCTGTAGAACAATTTGGAACTATGCCTAAAGGGCTATAAAACCACACATACCCTTTGACCTAGCAATATCATTACTAAGTCTGTACCCCAAAAGAAGTAAAAAATAAAAAAAGGATCTATGTGTACAAAAATATAACAGCTCTTTTCTGGGGGCTGTAGCCAGAATGGCCTTTGTTTTCTTTGAATGACTCAGCTTACCTCATTGAGCCTCTGGACACTGTGGCTTGCTCTTCCGGGGCAGGAGGCCCAGGGAGCATTCCAGGAAGCAGACAACTTCCTGTGTGATGAGTCATGGGGCTGGCTGAGGGGAGGTGTTAACGGCTATGCTAGGGGGAGGGGCCAAGTCAAGAACCAATCGGCCCTGGTCGTTCAGGTGGTGCTTGATGATGTCAAAAACTCTATAAGAGGGGAGAGGACAGCTTGAAGATTCTCTTTTCCTTTTCCGGTTGGAGCCAGCGACAGTTACGACAGTTACGTCAGTTACAGCCACAGCCACAGACACAGCTGAAGCAGGAGCTGCCAGTAGCAGAGCTAACCTACGGGAGAAAGCTGAACAAAGACTTCAGGCCATTACAGCGACAGTTACAGCGACAGTTGGAGCCAGAGGCAGTTACAGAGGCAGTTACGACAGTTACGTCAGTTACAGCCACAGCCACAGATACAGCTGAAGCAGGAGCTGCCAGTAGCAGAGCTGACCTACGGGAGAAAGCTGAACAAAGACTTCAGGCCAGTGGGTAATCTTATTACCATAGAGGGGGAAACATGATTTTGCTTTACGCAATCATGCTTCTCTGTAGCCTCCTGGTTACTCTTTCAAGGCGTACTTATTGGGCCTGGAAGCTTTTGATCAATATATCAAAATGGGGTTGCTGGTTCATGGGTTGGTTACTGTGGAGCCTAAATAAATGTTTTGATTCTTCTGCCTTCTACTTTGAGAGTTTCTTATATCCGGCGATTCCGAACGTTTCAGACATGTTTATGATCCTCTTTGAGATTATAAACTCTGCCCTCCTAATACATTTGGCGACGAGGATGGGATCGCTAGGTATAAGATCTCTATTTAGAAGCAGAACAATTCCAGAGGAAGAGATGAATATCCCAGGATGGGAGGATCCATTTTATTCCTCCCTAGCAAAAGAATTGGCTAAAAAAGCTGGACCCTGTGAAAACTGGGAACCAAGGCTACGGAGAGGAGATCCTAAGGATTTGGAAAAGTGTTTACGAGAAGTTGGGATTCAGTCAGGGGCATCACTATCTAGGCAAAGCTGGATAGTGTTATCAGCCTACCGGCTAGTATACGAAAGATTGAGATTAAGTGAAAGACATGGGGGCACTCCTACCCCACAGGAAGAAGGGGAATCTCAGATAGCAGGAGACCAAACTGACTCAAATGAGAACTTTTCTATTAATGTGGCTAAGAGCAACAGGAGACCAAAAAAGCCCAGAGTGCATTTCAACCCAGCCCAGAAAGAGCCTGACTGCCTGCTTCGTCCTAGCCATGGTGGCAGAGGAAGTGAGTGGGGAGAGAATGAGACAATGTTAGGGGCTGAGGCACAAAACACTACTGGGGTTCAGGATGTGCCTCACACAGAGAATAGGAGATGGTTAAATGATCAGACAAGGGCTCGACCCATACAAAGGAGGAAGACAGAAACCCGAGGTGAAGATTCAGTTACAAGGGAAATTCAGGAAGATTTCTCACCGCAAGAGGTCACAGATATTTTGAGTAGATTCAGCCAAAGAATAGGAGAACCATTGATATCTTGGATGGTAAGACTCAGTGATCAAGGGGCCAGTGGAATATCAGTAGATAGGACAGACTGCATGAGATTCATAGGTATCAGCCATGATCCTCTAGTTCAACAAGCTTTTAGGGAACATCATCAGCAAGGAGATGGTGATAGCAGGACTACTCTGTTGGCATTAGCCGCTGTGGGATGCAATAAGAGATATGATACTGATTCTATGTGGCCCACTGAGCACAGACCCTGGTATTCACTTAGAGATTGTATCATGAGACTAAAGGAGGAGGTAATGAAGACTGCCATTATGATAGGAACTGCAGACAAATATTACAATGATCCAATGGGACTGTCTCATAGGAATTTAATAATTAGGACAGCTCCCCCTGCTTATAAACAACTAATTTTGAATTTATTACTTGGAGAAGTAGGGAGCCGTCTTACAACAGTGATAAATAAGATTTTACAGTTATATGACTTAGGTGACTGGGGAAGGGATAGATCTCCTCGAGAGAGAAGAGTGAATAACCAGCAAACTTGGCGCCAAAGGAGAGTAACAAGGAAAGAAATGTTTACTGCTTTATTGAGAGCAGGGGTAGGTTTTGAAATGATAGATGGAATTCCAACCAATGAATTATATAGAATGTACAGAGATAAAGGCCTTGATAACAGGAGAGATAGGGAAATCAGAACTGCTCCTGCAAATACTACAGATGTTGAACCTTCATACCCAAGTGAATCACATGAAAGGGAATACTAGGGAACAGGCCAGGCCCCAGCCCAAATTAAGGAAATACGTAAGCTGGATTGCAGACCTCACATTAACTTGACCATATATTGGAAAAATGGGTCAAGTACGGTAACTGAGGCATTAATAGATACTGGGGCCGAGGCCACCCTTATTTATGGAAATCCAGACAAGTTCAGCCATGGAACTCCTATTACTATCACAGGACTAGGAGGGACTGAAATATCAGCCAGACAAGTTAAATTAATGATGAAAATTGGACAGTTGCCCAAGAAAGAATATAGTGTGGTTATTGTGCCTATTCCTGAATACATCATTGGAATAGACATTTTGAAGGGTATGACCTTAAATTTACCTGAAGGGAAATACCAATTTGCTGTGAGGAAAATAGGCATTAATGCAGTCTTAGTGGGGAAAATCAAGATGGATCCAATCACTTTGCCCGAACCTTCTGAAGTAATTACTTTGAGGCAATATCGTGTGCCAGGTGGGCAAGATGAAATTGCCAACACTATAAGAGAATGTGTTGAGGCAGGAGTGTTAGTCCCTACAACTACTCAATGGAACAACCCTGTCTGGCCAGTCCGAAAATCAGATGGAACATGGAGGATGACAGTAGATTATAGACAGCTGAACAAAGTGACTCCTCCCTTGTATGCTGCTGTTCCAGACACGGTTACTTTAATAGAGAGAATACAAAAACATGAAGGGACTTGGTATGCAGTTATTGATTTGGCCAATGCCTTCTTTACGATCCCAATAGACCCCAAGCAATGGAATCAGTTTGCTTTTACTTGGCAAGGCCGACAGTATACATTTACACGCCTGCCGCAAGGATATATTCATAGCCCAACTATTTGCCACAGGATTGTAGCTGAACATTTGGATGAATTAAAGTTACCTGGTGTACAGCTTACACATTACATAGATGACATCATGATACAGGGAAAGAATATAAAGGAGGTGGAAGAGAGTTTAGCATTATTAATTGACCATATGAAAAGCAAAGGATGGGAAATCAACCCTGCAAAGGTTCAAGGGCCAGCTCAAACTGTAAAATTCTTGGGGATACAGTGGAATAGAGGACTGCGAGAAATTCTCCCACAAGCTCGACAAAAAATCCAGGATTTTCCCACCCCTACCAATAAGAAAGAGGCCCAAAAGTTCATAGGGCTGTTTGGTTATTGGAGACACCACATCCCACATTTGGGACAGATTTTAAAACCCTTGTATAAAGTCACCAGAAAGAAATATGAATTTGACTGGGGACTTGAACAAAGTAGAGCTTTTGAGGAAGCAAAGGCTGCTATTCAATTAGCTCTAGACTTATGGCCTATGCAAAATGGGCCAGTGGAGTTACAAGTGACTGTACAAGATGACTATGCAAATTGGAGTCTGTGGCAAAAACAACAAAGCCGAAGTGTACCTTTAGGCTTTTGGTCAAGGAAACTGCCCTCATCTGGAGTGCAATATACACCTTTTGAGAAGCAGCTGTTAGCTGCATATTGGGCTTTAGTAGAAACTGAGCAACTAACTCTGGGTCATGAAGTGGTATTAAGGCCTGGAATTCCAATTATGACTTGGGTAATGAGTACCCCAGCTTCTCACAGAATTGGACATGCACAAGAGGCAAGCATAATCAAATGGAAGTGGTATATTCAGAATAGGTCCAGAGCAGGCAAAAATGGAGTTTCTGCTCTACATGAATCTGTGGCGAACATTGATACTGAGAGCAATGAAAAGCCCCTTGAATCTAAGCAACAGATGGTACCATCCTTAGTGAAATGGAATAATGGATATGACGGACTAAATGAAGAACAGAAGAAACATGCTTGGTTTACTGATGGGACAGCAAAATATTTAGGACAGAAGAGACATTGGAAAGCAGTAGCCTATAACCCCTGTACAAGGAGAACTCTGGAAAGTTCTGGGATAGGTGGAAGTAGCCAATATGCTGAACTGATGGCAGTGCATCAGGCCATCAGAGCAGAGAAAGGAGGACAATGTCATATATTTACTGACTCGTGGGCGGTAGCTAATGGATTAGCTACGTGGATGCCTATATGGAGGAATCAGAATTGGGAGATTCATGGCAAACAAGTTTGGGGTAAAGAGTTATGGGAAAATATATGGGACATGTCTTTGGTTACAGATCTGTCAGTTTTTCATGTTGATGCTCATGCAACCCTGACCACACCAGAACGTGAGTACAATGCACATGCGGATCGACTAGCAAAGATTGCTACTGAATGTATTGTCCCTACTCCGACTCCAACTGATGACCCAGCCTTAGCAAGATGGGTCCACCAGACTGCTGGCCATTTAGGGGTCCAGGCCACCCATCGATGGGCACAGGATCGAGGTATCAGTATTTCTCATGCGTTGTTAAAACAAATAACAGAGGAGTGTTGTATATGCCAATTAGAAAAAGAACGAACTCTTCCTAGGATAGTTACTGGAGAAATAGCAAGGGGAAAAGTTCCAGCCCAAATTTGGCAGATAGATTATATTGGCCCACTACCCCAGGATAAAGGATGTAAATATGTATGTACGTGTGTTGACACCTATTCAGGTGTACTAGTGGCTTGTCCTTATAAAGACGCAACTCAGAAAAACACCTGTAAAACTCTAGATATTGTAAGTTTATATTATGGAACCCCAATGCAGATTCAAAGTGACAATGGGTCACATTTCAAGGGCAAAGAAGTGAAAAGATATTGTGTGTTGAATAATATAGAATGGATATATCATATTCCATATTACCCACAAGCATCTGGGCTAATTGAAAGAATGAATGGATTGTTGAAAGAACAGCTGAGAAAATTAAGCTCAAATAATTCATATCGACATTGGAAGGATAATTTGTCTATTGCCTTACGTAATTTGAATAATAGGCCCTTAGGGGGGAGTACACCTCTAGCCAGAATGATGACCCCAAATCTGCAGATCAGAGAACAGCAAACATGTGAGATCCAAAACATTGAATTTTGGACTGTGAGGGAAGATGTCCCACTACCAAGTCCAGGAACACCTGGTTCAGCAGGATATGATTTACATTGTATAGAGAATTTTAGGTTAAATAGGAAAGAGATAAGAAAAACCCCTACTGGAGTATGTATGAGAATCCCCAAGAATCATCTTGGACGGATATTACCTAAACCAGGATTAGCGGCTCAAGGAATACATGTATTGGCTGGAGTGATAGATTCTAATTATCAAAAAGAAATTGTTGTGACACTCCAGAATATGGGTAAAAAACCTGTACAATTTTGTAGAAATGATAGGATGGTTCAAGTCATTATTATCCCCTGTGAAAAAATACCCTTTGTGAAAACTGACCCTCCTCCCAAAATAACTACTAGAGGGGCAAAAGGGTCTTGCTCCATTGATAGAATAAAGTCAGGAGCTAAGGTATGGGTAAAACGGAAGCCAGATGATATTCCAAAGGCTGCAGAAGTTATAGCCCATGGGAAGGACAATACTGTAACAGTTGTCTATTCAGGGGAAAATAATTACCAAATCGTACCCCTGAACCATATATTTTACCGTGAATAGGTTATAATAATAGATTCACAGACTATTCTTTTTGTCCTTTGTTTTGGCTAACCTTGTTGCTAGTTTTGTTTCCTTCAGGCTTAAGCACCCTGCACTTTCCGGTGACTGCCTAAGCATGTAGCATTCTTGGAATTCCTGCCAGCTCGTTAAAGAAATGACCTCTGGAATGGGACTTTTTGGGGGCAGGGCCATCTCTACATCCAATTTCAGCATGAAGAAGCTATGGAAAATGAGACCTTCACCCCTCACCCCAAGATTTTGAGCCCCAATCGTTCAAGGGGGGGGGGGTGGAAATGATGATAGTGTTCTGTTTACTTATTTTGTGTTATCCTTGCTGTGTTGTTTTATTGTTATGATATTATTGATCCTATGTAATGGATACAAGGATTTAGGGGTGGACATTTGAATTATTAATAATTATTTTGGGGATGATTGATTGAAGAGATTATCTTGCTGGGACCTAGGGGTGGATCACATTTGAATCGTAAACCAATATTTAGGAATGTCACCAAATGATATGTTTTGCTTTATAATGAATGATATGTTTTAGTTTCCTTTGTAATTGGATCACAATGTATGTTCTAGGATACATGGCTGATTAGATTATGTATCCTATAACAAGGGGTGGAGTGTAGCCAGAATGGCCTTTGTTTTCTTTGAATGACTCAGCTTACCTCATTGAGCCTCTGGACACTGTGGCTTGCTCTTCCGGGGCAGGAGGCCCAGGGAGCATTCCAGGAAGCAGACAACTTCCTGTGTGATGAGTCATGGGGCTGGCTGAGGGGAGGTGTTAACGGCTATGCTAGGGGGAGGGGCCAAGTCAAGAACCAATCGGCCCTGGTCGTTCAGGTGGTGCTTGATGATGTCAAAAACTCTATAAGAGGGGAGAGGACAGCTTGAAGATTCTCTTTTCCTTTTCCGGTTGGAGCCAGCGACAGTTACGACAGTTACGTCAGTTACAGCCACAGCCACAGACACAGCTGAAGCAGGAGCTGCCAGTAGCAGAGCTAACCTACGGGAGAAAGCTGAACAAAGACTTCAGGCCATTACAGCGACAGTTACAGCGACAGTTGGAGCCAGAGGCAGTTACAGAGGCAGTTACGACAGTTACGTCAGTTACAGCCACAGCCACAGACACAGCTGAAGCAGGAGCTGCCAGTAGCAGAGCTGACCTACGGGAGAAAGCTGAACAAAGACTTCAGGCCAGTGGGTAATCTTATTACCATAGAGGGGGAAACATGATTTTGCTTTACGCAATCATGCTTCTCTGTAGCCTCCTGGTTACTCTTTCAAGGCGTACTTATTGGGCCTGGAAGCTTTTGATCAATATATCAAAATGGGGTTGCTGGTTCATGGGTTGGTTACTGTGGAGCCTAAATAAATGTTTTGATTCTTCTGCCTTCTACTTTGAGAGTTTCTTATATCCGGCGATTCCGAACGTTTCAGACATGTTTATGATCCTCTTTGAGATTATAAACTCTGCCCTCCTAATACAGGGGCAAAGAATTGGAAATTGAGGGGATTGAGGGGATGCCCATTAACTGGGGAATGGCTAAACAAATTGTGGTATGAGATTATGATGGAATACTATTGTACTGTGGGGAATGATGAATAGGATGATCTCAGAAAAAACCTGGAAAGATTTACATGAGCTGATGAAAAGTGAAATGTACTGTGCACAAAGTTAACAGCAATATTGTAAGAAGATCAGCTATGAATGATTACTTAGCTATTCTCAGCAATGCAGCAATCCAAGACAACTCTGAAAGACTTGTGATGAAAAATGCTATCCATCCCCAGACAAAGAACTGATGGTGTCTGAATACAGATTGAAGCACCCTTTTTTTTTTAAACTTTATTATTCTTGAGTTTTTGTCTTTTTTTTTCACATGACTGTTCTGGAAATGTTTTGCGTGACTACATATATATAACCTATATCAAATTGTTTGTCTCCTCAATGAGGATGGAGAGTGGGGAGGGAGTGAATTTGGAACTCAAAGTTTTCAAAACGAATATTAAAAATTGTTTTTACATGTAACTGGGGAAAAATAGTAAATAAATTGAAAAAAAATTATTTAAAAAAGGGCAGCCTTGAAATTTAGGTTCAAGTGAAAGTTAAAAAGGTTCAGACAACAGAGGACTGATTTTCTTATCTCTATACCTGCTATATCGCAGAATAACTGAAGGCCAGATGCGATGCTCTGTGTCATACTTTTCCCTTGGTGAAAAATTTAAGCCCTACTTCACCATTCATTTCTGTCATCCTTAATCTGTAAAATTTATGCACATATATCAGATAGCATTTTCTGGGGATATTGTAAAAACAGTACTACATTGGGAAGAAATTCTAGCTCTTCTGTTAGCTAGCAATGTAATCTTTGACAATTTATTTAACCAACTGACCTATTTCCTCATTTGTAAGATGAGTGTGTGAAATGAGTTGTCTTGAAAGTTTGAAATTCTATGTAAGCCTATTATTTCAGTGTTGCTACTATAACAAGAGAATTAGCTGTACATCCCCCTACTAAGCCACTATTTACCTTAGGTTAAAAGGAGAGATAGCTGCAAGCTCCATTAATTAAGGCTTAGAGTTATTAGCTTCTCATTTAAGTGCTTTTTATAGCATCAAATCAGAGAAATCGGCCTTTATCTATCCTTAACTTCTCAGTTATTTTTTTAATTAGATTTTTTATTTTTAGTTTACAACACTTAGTTCTACATATGCTTGAGTTTCAGATTTTTTTCCCTTCCTCTCCTCCCCCCTAAAACGGCATGTGCTCTGATATAGATTCTACATAAACCTTCGCATTAAACTTATTTACACAATAGTCAAGTTGCAAAGAATTATGACCAATGGAATGAATCATGAGAAGAAACAAAACCAAAAAAAAAAAAAGGAAAAAAAAGAGAGCAAATAATTTGTCTCAATCTGCATTCAGAGTCCACAGTTCTTTCTCTGGATGTAGCTTGCTTTTTCCATCATGAGTCCTTTGGAGCTGTCTTTGAGCCTAGTATTGCTTAGGAGAGCCAAGTTTATCAAAGTTAGTCATCACAGAATCAATATGTCTGTGGTTGTGTACAGTGTTCTCCTGGTTCTGCTCGTTTCACTCAGTATCAGATCATGTAGGTCTTTCCAGGTTATCATGAAGTCCGTATCTTCCCCATTTCTTATAGCACTATAGTATTCCATTACATTCATATACTACAACTTGTTCAGCCATTCCACAATTGAGAAACAGTCAAAGGATATGAACAGGCAGTTTTCAGAGGAAGAAATTAGATATCTATAGGCATATGAAAAAATGCTCTAAATCACTATTGATTAGAGAAACGCAAATCAAAACAACTCTTAGGTACCACATCTCTTCTGACAGATTGGCTAAGGTGACAAAACAGGAAAATGATAAATGCTGGAGAGGATGTGGGCAAATTGGAACATTAATACATTGTTGGTGGAGTTGTGAACAGATCCAGCCATTTTGGAGAGCAATTTGGAACTATGCCCAAAGGGCTATAAAAATGTGCATACCCTCTGACCCAGCAATACCACTCCTAGGGCTATATCCTAAAGAGATCATACAAGTGGGAAAGGGACCTGTATGTACAAAAATATTTATAGCAACAGCTCTTCTTTTGGTGGCAAAGATTTGGAAATCAAGGGGATGCCCATAAACTTCTCAGTTATTAACACTATTACTAAAATGTTCAAGAATTAGTGGCTGTATCAGCACAATGAAATATCTGCATTTGCATAAGCCATCCCAACAACTCCCTTTCATCTCTATTTTCTGAATCCTCCTGTTAAGACATAATTCTGGTTGGCACCTTCCCCAAATCTCCAGCTGAAATACCTCCCATGTTTTCCTAGAGCATGATCTCCACTTCTCTCCTTACCTGCAGTCATTCCCTATTTTATTTTTATACATGTATTTCCCCCAGTAAATATGTATTTTTCCTGAGAGTAGTAACTGTCATTTTTAATTGTATTTATCCCCTAGTGTATAGTTAGGTGTTTTATACATGTTTCTGAACTGACTTAAAATTATATGGACAATTACTCTTAGAATAGACTACAAAGACTACTTAGTAGACAAGCATAGCACAGATAAAAGCACATACCATGAGCCAGACACTGATAAAATATAAAGGGGTGCTAGACATGGCATATAGGTGGCTGATCTGAAGAGGGTCAGGAAGTGACATGGAGGTCTGGATCTGAACAAGCTAAGGTACTAATTCATTATCAGAGTGTGGTGTTCCAGAGGCCAAGGTCAAGGTTCTGACCTTTCAATGGCAGGACTGCCAGTGAGATCTGTAGCCAAGATAAAATATGTAGTTAATACTAGGGATGATATGTAGTTAATTATAATTCTGCCCTTCAATGCATTTGCTCTTTACTTCCTTCAGAGCAGATGTTATCTTCAGTTTCAATGTCTAGTCAGAGAAGGCCCATACTTGTAGCATCTTTATAGAAAGATTATAAATAAGGCAGCTGCTCCTATCTGGAGAGTTTCCCAGGTGTATCAGTAAAATAACAATGGATGAAGCCTATCAATTGCTTGAGGACTTTAGAAGGGTTCTTCGCTGTCACCATCCAGTCCTAGAAAACCCACGTTGTGCGGTCCCATTCAGGCAGTCCTTACATTCATAGTATCCACATGTGATCCTACCAGAAGTTATGCAGTAATGTAGACAGGTCCTCAAGCAATGCTTTGCAAACAGATTTGGCCACTGAATGCCTATAGGCTTGAAATATGGTGATGGAGCCTATAAATATTAGGCTAAGAATATAGAATGCCTTTGGGATGACAGGTTCCAGGGGTGAGGGAAATTTTATACCATAATACCCTGTGAGATGGGTGGTTCTTAGTATTATTGCCCTCACCTTATAGAGGAAGAAACAGACTCAAATTAATTAACTTGACCTTGGTCACATGGTTAGCAAGTACCAGGAGCAAGATTTGAATCCAGACAGCCTGACTTAAGCCCCATGCCTTTTCCATTACACTTGGCCATCTTCCCTAGCCATAGAGGTCCCTAATTTTCAAGCTGTATCAGAGAAACAACTGACCTCCAAAATGGTTAAAAGTAAGGCAGTTTATTGCTGCTAAGGAAAGCATTGTTATAGAATATTTTTATCTAGTACTGTCTTTCACAGATATATTTAACAACTCTAGGATTATGTTTTTGTATTGTGGTGGATCCAAATGTTTTTCTTGATGAAAACCATGGGGACTAATCTTTTCTTATGGTGTAAAGTATCAAGGAAAAGTTAACAGAAATCCAGTATTTCCACTTCTTCCTTATTAAATAATTTCATTTATCTTTTATATTTTTAACATCACTTGTTTCTTCTAGTTAGGTGATAAACTATGAGTACAAGGACAACTTCTGATTCTTTGTGTCCTGCACAGTGATTTGCAGATCAATCATTTCTTTCCTTCTTTTACGTTTTAGAAACTCAGTTATTTGAAAATATTTCATTCCAGGCAGTCAGAACTTATCAAAACTCTAATAATGTTTCCAATAAGCAAAACAATTCTAGATGTCATTTAGTCATTCTATTTAGATTTCAAAATTTACTTAAGACCAATAGTTAGTTCTGTTTGATTCTCAGATCTGGCCAAAAAGATGAGTTTGACAACTGGTTAAGTATTAGTCCTTTGAAATATTTTAATGTTGCCTACCTAACAAAAAACTCTATTTTCAATATTAATTTCTGCTCTCAAGCTGGTAGAATCTCTCATGAAAAGTAAATCCCCTGACCATTTCTCAATTGGGGAATGGCTTGTATTCCTATTGTTGTAAAGATTTTCTCCCAATTTTCTGCTTCCCTAATTTTTGTTGCATTGGCTTTTTTTTTGTACAAAAACCTTTCAATTTAACATAATCAAAATTATCCATTTTGCATTTTGTAATGCTCTCTATCTCTTGTTGGGTCATGAATTCTTTTCTTTTCCATAAATCTGATAAGTAAACTATTCCTTGCTCTCCCAAATTACTTATAGTATCAACCTTTACTCCTAAATCATGAACCTATTTTGACTTTATTTTGGTATATGGTGTAAGATATTGGTCTATGCCCAGTTTCTGCCCTACCATTTTCCAATTTTCCCAACAGTTTTTGTGAAATAGTTAATTATTAGCCCAGAAGCTGGCCTCTTTGGGTTTATCAAGGAGTAGATTGCTATATTTGTTGACTTCACAGCTAGTGTCTCTGATAAAGGCCTCATCTCTAAAATATACAGGGAACGGAGCAAAATTTATAGGAATACAAGTCATTCCCCAACTGAGAAATGGTCAAAGGATATGAACAGGCAGTTTTCAGAGGAAGAAATTAAAGCTATCTATAGGCATATGAAAAAATGCTCTAAATCACTACTGATTAGAGAAATGCAAATCAAAACAACTCTTAGATACCACATCTCTCCTGTCAGATTGGCTAAAATAACAAAACAGGAAAATGATAAATGCTGGAGAGGATGTGGGAAAATTGGAACACTGTTACATTTCTGATGGAGTTGTGAGATGACCCAGCCATTTTGGAGAGTAATTTGGAACTACGCCCAAAAGGCCACAGGAAATGTTCATACCCTTTGACCCAGCAATACCACTTCTAGGGTTGTATCCCAAAGAAATCACACAAGCGGGAAAAGGACCCATATGTACAAAAATATTCATAGCGGCTCTTTTTGTGGTAGCCAAGAATTGGAAATCAAAGGGATGCCCATCAATTGGGGAATGGCTGAACAAGCTGTGGTATATGAAGGTAATGGAATACTATTATTGTGCCATAAGAAATGGGGATGATACGGACTTCATAACAACCTGGAAAAACCTACACGACATAATGCTGAGTGAGCGGAGCAGAGCCAGGAGAACATTGTACACAACCACAGATATACGGATTCCGTGAGGACCAACCCTGACAGACTTCGCTCTTCTCAGCAACACAAGGTGCAAGGACAACCCCAAAGGACTCACGATGGAGAATGCTATCTACAGCCAGAGAAAGAACTGTGAAGTTTGAATGCAGATTGAGGCACACTTCATGCTCGCCTTTTTCTCTTCTCTTTTGTTTTTGGGTTCTTTTTTTTTTTGGTTCTGTTTCTTCTTCCTCACGATTCATTCCATTGGTCATAATTCTTCTCCACAACTTGACAAGTGTATGAATTAATTCAATACGAAGTTATACGTGGTAGTTATATGAGATTCCATGCCATCTTGGGGAGGGAGGGGAGAAAATCTGGAACTCAAAATTATGTAGAACCGTCTGTTGTAAACTAAAAACAAAACAAAACAAAAAAAAACAACCAGCTGATTCAAAAAGAAAATAAAAGTAAATCCACAAAAAGTGCAAAGAAAAATGAAAGTGATCCATTTGTACCAAAATATTTCTAGCAGTTCTTTTCAGAGTAGCCAGAAATGAAACTAAGGGAGGTGTCCACCTGTTGGGAATGGCCAAATAAATTATGGTATATGAATGTAATGGAATATTGTTATGCCATAAGAAACGATGAGTTCTAGGATGCAGAGTGAAGGAAACAAAAATAGAACAATTTATACCTTGAAAATAACATGGGGGAAAAAAAAACTTTGAAAGACTTTAGAACTGTAAGCAACGCAGTGATAAACCCCCAGTCCAGAGGACTGAAGATGAAACATGCCATGGATTTCCTACCAGAGAAATGATGGACTTAAAGTGCAGAGACATACACGTATTTTTGGAAATGGCCCATGTGGGGATTTGTTTTGCCTTGGACTATGCATATTTGTTCTGAGGTTCTTCTTTTTTTCTCATTCAATGCGGAGGAAGGGCAATGGGGGAGATAATAAGTACTAGTGAAAAAGACTATTTTGTAAAAAAGAAATGAACAGTTCAGAGGCTGTATTTAGTGATGAAATTATCAAGTTTTATTTTTAAATGATGCTTTTCCATTGGAGGTCAAAAGGAAAACTATAGTTTTATTATTTCTTAAGAAATGTACAACTTTGTTCAATCTTCAACCCAAAACAAAAGGATGTAGAAAGCATAGCATAACTAAGCAAATCTACAGAATACACCACTGAAGTAGCCCTGATGGGTCACTTCTCTGAAACCCCATAATGTCTTCCAGCAACATACTTGAGTGTTGCATCCAAAGAAAAAACATCCAAGGATTCTATAATAGTGCCCAATAAATCACCTTCACAGGAAAAAAAAAACCCAAAACTTATTCTACCACAATCTCGTCTTCTGATTCTGCACCAAAGTTTTCTACGTTGGCTTCTTTTTCGTGAGCACTGACAGTTCCCATGCTGTTCCCCTCTGGGTCCAGCTCTCTGCTGTTTCCTACACATGGATTCCCATTCTCACATGTTGGTTTGCTTACTATTTCTTCTTCCAGTGGCTGGCTGGAAATATCACCGTTTCTAGCCTCACCAGTATCAATAGTGCTTTGTCCTTTGGTCCTCACTTCACTGTTTTCTTGTGGTGGTATTGCTTCTTCTCCATCGACTGCCCTGACTGCCGCAGCAATGACCTCTGCTAACACTGCTGTAACGACCTCTTTAGCAGTCTCCTCTTTGTCTTCATCTCCTTCAACATCAGGATCCACTATTTCATCCGTGAAGGGATCTTCACCCTTGGTGAATGAATAGAAACATCATCAGTGACCTGTCATAGAAAGGAGAACACAAAGAACAGCCAGAAATCTAGACCTTCAAAATAATCATGATAGGGCCTAAGCTGTTGGATCTAGTTAGAAAAACTTATCATTTTACCTTTTAAAACATATGAACTAGAACAACAAATAGTCCACGCAAGATCATATCGCTAAAGCACCTGAGTTAAATTTAGGGAAAAGAACAATCTTTTCCAATAACAATTTTGTAAATATACATCAATTCTTTACCAAAAAAAAAAAAATAAAAAAAAAAAATCAGAACCATCTCTCATGAGAGATGTAACTCTCTACAAAAACATTGTAAAATAAATAAATGACCTTAGGAAAAAATTACAAGAACCTATACCTAACAGTTTCATGGATGGATTTATATCATCTACTTATCTTTAATATTGCATTTGAAAACAAAGGCCAGGACATTATGGACTATAATAAATAGGGTTAGGGGCCTTTGTACTCAAAATATAGCAGGAAAAAAATATTTTTTTCTTTCTGTGTTTCCACTCAAATTTAGGACTAGAACATGAAGTTAATCTTTAACTTTCTACTTAATTATTTTAAAATATATTTAAATTAATTGAAGGCTCAAATGTGAACCTGACTTGAGTCAGTATTTCTGCATATCTGAAGGCATACACAGAAATGCTTCTGTATACTGAGGACTGTAAGAATTATTGACAAGAAATGAGTCCATACTTTAATAACTGAAAAAACACAGAAACAAAGACCATCAGATAACATGTTCTTAAAAGTCTTAATTTCTCAAACTGGGCTAATCCAGGACTTCATTAAAAAGGCTCTAATGAAAATTTCCCAGTGTATGTTATTCAGCAAGACTGGCATTTTAATGACAAACAGTGTGCTCCTTGATCTCCTTTCCACAAGCAACCTCTCTCAGAGTCTGCATCTTCTGAATTCCAAAATTAACGGGAACTTAACTAAGTGAAACACTGAGCTACTTTGGATAAGCCATCTACCCAGAGTAGTTTGAGAATTTTAAAAAGGATTACCTTAAAAAGCACTGTGAATGGAATATAGAAGACTTAACACATTTTCATGGATATACTTTCTAGATATATGAGAGTATTATGTTAGTCTTTATTGTAGTAGAAATTTTCTGTTCATAAGTAAATAGGCTATCAATTTAAAGTACTGTATAACTTTAAATTATTTTTTATAATTTTAAGCTATAGATATATACAAAAAGTTAAGTTCTCTCAGAGTATCCCTAAGATCTGGGTGAAGTCACATCTTACTAAACTTGTGCATATCTAAAACATAGACATACACATCTTTCTAGAAAATCCAATAATTGCCAAATATTGCATTGCGGATATGCCTATGTAATGGACAATCCTGTTCTTTTTCCAACAGGTTCTGCTTACCCACTGACATGTCTTCCCCTGGCCCCACCACAAACCTTGAGGTATTTTTCAAGCATTTTCACTATATGTCTGTTGTTCAAGACACTCTTAGCCACATGTAGGCTTGTCTTCTTGAATTGTTCAGCAGCAAGCTACAGAGGAAGGCAAACATAGATTACTTTTGGAAAACTTACACTGAGGGAGAGGAAACAGATGACAGGCCTGCTGTGAAAGATTAAGGCTACAGAGGTGCTGATCTGCGCTTACAGGGACAGTCTCCTGACTGGAAAATCAACATCAGAATAACATCACAAGTCCTGTCTAGAGGTAGCTAGACCGCACAGTGGATATAGCACTGGGTTGGGATCAGGAAGACCTGAGTTAAAATCAAGCATTATACACTTAAGTGTGACCCTGAGAGCAAGCCACCTCACCTTTGCCTGCCTCAGTTTCCTCATTTGTCTGACAGGAATAATTATTATCCCCCAAACACTTACTTCCCAGGGTTGTTCTGAGTAAAAGTGCTTAGCACAGTCCCAGGCATATAGTAAGCACTAACTAATGTTAGCTATCATCTAAAAACAAACAAAAAAGAATCATTCTTGTAAAGAAGGAAGCAGTAGTACAGCTTATTTTGATTCAGAAGGGCATGGTGATAAGAGCACTGGCCTCATAGTCAGAAGATCTGGGTTCAAATACAACTTGGCTATATGCATCCTCAGGTAAGTTGCTTAGCCTTTGATATTCGCGTTTTTCTTGTTTTAAATGGGGGTGGGGAAAAAGGAGAAAGAGCGAGGCTTTTTACATATTAAAAGCATTACAGAACTATGAGTATTTATTGATATAGGCAATCATCAAGATATGGAAGTTAGATTTGTTAGGAATCTGCACTGTCCAAGGTCACCTCTGCAAGGTACCATCTTGGGTGCTGCAAATACAGGGACAAAAACTAAATATCCCCAGCCTTCGAAGAACATACAGCATAATGCTTTCAGATATACATATCTTAGCAACTTAAAAGTCAGGTTACATATAACATATTTGTGGAAGATGGTAAGGAATCTCTTTAACTTTACAAAACGAAGAAAATCCTCAATCTCACAAATTTCAACCAAACCTCAATAAAATGCCTAACCTCAAATGACAGGGTTAATTTTAACCTTAGAAAAATAAAAGCTCCTTTCCAACACAATCCCTCAAAATGACCACAAGATGTTTTGGTAATGACAGAATACCACAAGGATCAAGACGGTCATCAATTTTCTACCTTCTACACCATAATAGCTGATTTCAGAATCGGGCAGGGAGCACTTACACGGCGATTGTGATTGTGATCAGCAGAATAAAGGTGCCTCTGAAGAAGATGGTGCTGGGCAGGAATTAACATGTCACAAGCCATACAATGTGCCGCTTCAATCCTCTTAAAAAAGTGTTCCTGGCCAATTCCTGTAGATCCAAATGAGGGATGTTTAATCACTGCCCATGTGATTGGAGTTGTTCATTTATAGGGTTCTATGGCCACATAAAATTTGTAACCCCTTCAACCCCCACCCAGCTTTCTCTTTAAGCATCCTGATATCATCTAACTAAAGAGCATTTGTTAAAATTGTTTCATGCGTAAAATCAAATATGTGCTCCCTTGGTTTCTCCTTTTGTCCAAATTATAAATTCTGAAAAGATCTTTGGAAAATAAATTCTCTTCCTAGTTGTCTGTGTGTATGTTTTCCTTCTGCTAAATATACTAACTATAAATAATCAGAGTTCATGGCTCACTTTTCAGCCTTCTACTCTCACTGCATTTGCGTTGAGGCCGACAGAAAATTTCTGAGCATGCTAGATGCTATGATGTACATGTGGATCTTCTAGATCCCCTTTCACTACAGCCTCTCAACTCACCTTTGAAAGGGTCTGGTTTCTGCTTCACACTTTCCTTCTCAGCCAGCTCCTGGCGACGCTTCTCTATTTTCTTATTCCTATTCACAATGTATTCCTAGAAAGGTTGAAGGACAACATAAAGGGGACAAGGCAAATTTATACCCCCAAGCGACTTCAATCAAGGGCTTTTCACCTTCTCTATGTACAGCAGCCTGGTGAAGCCTATGGACCCTTTTTCACAATCACATTTGTAAATGAACAAAGATACAGAGGACGTGCACTGATGGTTCCCTAAAAAAGTGTCTTAATAGCAGTATCAAAGATAGGCAGGCTTTGTTCCTTCAGATCATTTGGGCTATTTGGAAAAGATCTGAGATTTAATAAAAGAATTCATCTCTTCTCTCTGCTTCCCTTTGGTATTTATAAAATGAAGATAAACATTAGCTAAAGCAACTTTTTGCATCAACAATTGTTAGAAGATCCTCTGCCTTATGTTATACCTCACCTGTAAGAACTCCACTGTCTTGTCAGGTAGCTTAGTACCAATAAAACGCAGTGTATCTTTATGGAACTTGCTCTGTAGGTGCTTATGGATTTCTTCATCATTAAAACTACGGAACTTGCATATAGAACAAGCAAACTGAATCCTAAAAGAGAATAAAGAAATATTAAGCACAGAAGTCTGCCAACAATTGAGTTTTCTTCCTATAGTGCTGTATGTATTAGGACTACATGAGGAGATGAAGAACCTATGAAGATCCTTGGCTAGTTTTCAGGGGATAAACTAGCACATTATGAACACTGAACACCTCTACTAGTTATAATACCAGCACACTTTTACATAGCAACTGAAGCTGCTTGAGACTACAGACAGTGTCTTCCTTCATTTTGCTACACCCACAGCATCTAACTCGGATAATTTTTTCAGTTTGGATGCATAAACAACAGAATGATCTCGGTAAAGAGCAAGAAGAGGAAACTGACTTCTAATCCCCACTTTTGTTGATGGGTTGTGATACTGATTTCAATAGTAACACTTCTTTACCTTAGTTTCTCACTTCCAGTAAATGGGATAAAAAACATCACATTGCAAACATTGTGAAGATTTAAAAAGGATTCTGACAATCTATTCATCCTCTGGCATAAGCAAGTTGCTTATTTCAACTCTGGTGCTACTGAATACTAGTGGAGAAAGTCACTGCAATTTTTTTAAATAGATCCATCACAAAATCAAGTCATTTTTCAACTCGGCTGGACAAGGATTCTTCTATTCTTCCCTATCACACTTACTCCAATCCAAACCTCCACTTCAGCCCCCAAACACCAGCTATCTCTCCTCTTCATAAGAGAAAAAGCTTATCACTTACTGAGAAAATTAAGACCTCAGCCTCTCTACTCAGTATGTCCTAAACACTCTTCACCAGCAGCCATCCTCTCTACTCCTTTGCTCTAGCCTCCAAGAAAAAGGAAGTTTTATCTAGCCAAGGCCAACAATCTATTGTACTCTCTAAGAAAGCCTATGCCAATCATTCCTTCTTGTTATTTCCTCTTCAGTCTTCTACTAGCTACCTTCCTCACTACCCATCAACATGACCAGGTCTCTCCTTTTCTTAGAAGACCTTCACTCTACCCTGGCACACCCTCAAATGAGCATCCTACAGAGGCCCTCCACTTCAATCTCTGGAATCTTCTTTCAATACTTAAACTTCATCTTAGACGTATCTCTCTTGTGCTCCTTCCATCTTCTGGCACTCAAGAAAACATGGATTTCCCCTCTACTCCCCAGAATACAATGTGTCCCTGGCCATCATTTTCCATAGTGGTTACACCTTATTTTATATGTATCAATCAAGCACTGAGTAGCTGGTACATGTTAAGCATTATACCAGGTACGTAGGACACAAAGACAAAATGGAAACAGCAGCCAATAACCTCAAAAAACTTATGTTATATAGAGTAAAGTACCACATACATACATGAATGTTCAGAAAATAAAGACGGAAGAAGACTTCTAGATCACACCACCAACAAGATGGAGGACTAGACATTTTTTCCAGGCCTCATGATCTCTCAAACCTCTCCAAAATAGAAATTGTGTGCAACAGATAAAGCAAATCCAGCTGTCTCCAAAGACTAGGACACCAAGAAACCAAATGAGGTAACAATTAAATGAACTAATAGCGAAAAAGACTCTTTGATAGCCACTACTATGCTCACTCAACACCCCTCCCTACAACCCACCATGCTTCTAGCAGCAAGGCCACACAAGTCATCCTCAGGGTTTGCAAGAATAATCAACTCTACACACCACCCCCCTCCAAGGCAACAGAAACCCAAAGAGCAGAAGACTGCTCAGGCCCTGACAGCAGCATGACAATGCTCTTGTGCCACAAAAGAGCTCAGTCAGAACCGAAGAACAGAAGAAACTAGGGCAGGATATGTGTGATTGGTTGTGTGGCACTCCAACAAGATAGAGGGAAAATAGCCCAACATCCAGCTGGGCCCAGTTCTGCAGCCCCAGAAATCATTTAAGGCAGAGACCAAGAAAGGCTGAGAGCTTTAAGGTCTAGTTCCCAGAGAAACTTCTGAAAAAAGAAAACGTAGCGTCAATTGAAGGAATCCAGATTGTTTCCAAGAGGGGGAAAAAACCATATACTAAAACTCCAAGACATGTAGTAGTTAAATTTAACAATCCTGCTAACAAATTCAACAAGTGACCTTCAAAAAAAGACCTTCAAATACAAAGGAAAAGAAATTCAAATAACATATGATTATTGCGCACCTACCAAAAACAGCAAGAGGGAATGAAATATATTTCAAAGATCAAAGGAGGTCAAGATGCAAAACAAGGTCATCTATACTTCAAGTATGAATCTAACCATTAATGAAAAAAAAAGAGGAATGTTTACTAAAGAGGAATTCAAAACATTCCTACTCAGAAAACCAAACCTGAAGAAATATTTTGCTTCTCAAACACAGAAATACAAGAGTAAACAAATACAGCAACCAACGACATTATAAAAGATCATTAAGATTAGATTTTTTTTTCAAAATGCACATAAGGATGAAAGCAGAAGTCCAAAGAAGTGTTGGTGGAGAAAGAGACCTGAAACATCATGAACTAAATCTCACAAGATCCCACATACAAATAAATCAATCAATGGTGTTTTTGTTTTGTTTTGGTTTTTTTGTGGAAGTAAATTACAGAATGGGAGGACATATACAAGGGTGGGGGGAGGAGGAAGATAAAGAGGAATATGTCTTGTACTCAAAGGCTAACAATGAGGGAAAAACTCCTATAGCCTCTCAGGAAGTAAGTCTAAAAAGAATGGGGGAGGAGGCATAGGGAGGGATAGAAGAGGGAGAAAGAAGCGCAGAAATCTTGTTTCAGTGCTGGGGGGTGGGGGTAGAATTGAAGAATGATAGTTATTTCTAAGAGTGAGGCACAAAAGAAAAAAGGGCTAGGGACAACATCTGCAAGGCAATAATACAGAAACTGTTTAGAAGGAACCCAAAACAGCTACCTTAAGAACTTTAATTTTAATTCTATGAGGAGTACAGATACTAAGGAAGAATTAAATAAGTGTAACGGCCATGAATCAAAGAATAAGTCTGGAATAGACAGGGGAGAGAAATAATAAACAGAATGAAGGAAAGAAATCCTTTTTAGTAAAAGGCACAGAAAATTAAATTTAAAAACAAAAGAAGCTGAAGGTAGGATAAGGAAACTTGAGGGTAAGAGGAAGAAAGCCAGTAGGAAAAGAGTTGCTTTAAAATAGATTGGAATTAAAATAACTGAAGAGACATTGTACTATGTTTATATAAAGGGGAAAAAATCCTAATCTAAAAAAAATTTTTTAGAAACAAATGGAGGAAAAATATAGAACTCTCATAATTTTAAGCGTAAATGGATTAAACAATCCAAAAAAATAAAAGTGATAGACTGGGTAATAAAACAAAGTCCCCAAATCTGCTGCTTTTAAGAAACCTAAGACCTGGGGAAAAGTTTACTATGAATCAAATGAATCCAAGGAAACAGGAACTGTAACAATCATGTTATCAAACAAAGCAAAAACAAACACAGGCAGCTGTGTGGAAGAAGAATTGCAGAGGAGAGAGATTGAAGGCAGGGAGAGAAACTAAGAGGCCATTATTGCAACAGCCCATTTGAGAAGTGATGTGGGCCTAAACTAGGATGGTTGTGATGTAAATAGGAAGGAGACAGATGTGAAAGATGTTAGGGAGGCAGAGTGGACAAAAATTATGTGCCAAGGGGGCGAAACTGCCTAGCACTACTCCTGGAAACTTCCTATAACGCCCTGAGTCAAAGCTCAGTCTAGTGCCTGCCTGCACATGCAAACATACACTTACGGCCCAGAAGCCCAACATCCCAGTAAGTTTCTCTTGCCTTCTGAGCCAAAAACAGAGGAGGTCACCACCTGATTTAGTGATGCTCTGGGCCAGGACCTTATTCAGCTCTTGTAGACAACACCTCTTCCATCTCTCCTCACCTCCCCAAATGACCTTAACTAGGACAAACAAGGTACTCTGATCTCCTGTCTGGGTTTCTTTACCTCTATGTCAAAGCTTGCAAAACTTGCAGCCCTCAGGCTGCTTGTGGCAAGCCACAGGATTTCAGGCGGCCTATGGAAAAATGTAGAAGAAAACATCCTTTGTATGTAGAGGAAATCCTCTGGCAGCCACAAGTTGTGCAGGCCTGCTCTATGCGCTTGGACATGCCACACGGGGTCTACATAGAACACCTCTGGTTGCTAAGAGGTCAAAGCAAGGGCTTTGAACAATGTAATCTCATGCCTCCTTCAATGAACTTCTCTCCAACCCCTGATGCGGAGTATAAATTCTTTTAAATGGTATACTTACTTCCAATCCCTTATATTCACACACCACTTGAGGGATCCAGAACCTAGGGCTCTCAATATACAAACCTTAATCCCCATGCTCAACTGGTTGCTCCTTGACTCCCAAATCCCTGAACTACACCCAACCCACTCCAGATTTGCATGTCCCTTTCATTTTGCCCTCTGAAACTCCTGCTCCAAGAACAGACTTTCATCTTAAATGTCTTTCTTCTTTCATCTTCTGACTCTCACTTGGACACAGCACCTCCTAATGATAGCATTTCCCTACTTGCCCTTTCATTTCTTTTCTTTCATATCCCCCAAATCAGACAGTGGTGGGAGAGCTAAACTACTCCCTGTTCCCTACCATTATTTCTGCCCACTCCCCCAGCACAACCCCCTTCTGATTAATCAACTTCTCCTCACTTGAAGTTAACACTATCCAAATTTATCATGCAATTCAGAACCTCAAGGTTGTACATAGAAGCCCTCAGAACATTCTCCTTTGTTCTTCAATGATTTAGGTGTCTGGTTTGCAGTCTTTCTCTTCCCCCGGTCTCCTTGCCTTATACTTGGGAGAATTTAATATGCAAATTGATAACCCCTCAAAAATCGTGATGTACTCCATTCCCATGATGTATTCTTCCACTCACAGGTAGAGATGGTCATACCCTTGACCTTGTTATCACCCACAAATGTTCCATTTTTATGCTCATGAACTTTGAAATTCCCTTATCTGATCATGCTTTTATCACTCCATCTTCACCTATTGTTTACAATCCTTAATCCTGTTCACATGTTCGTCATGATCTCCATTCCTTGTACCATAGTTCTTTCCCAGACCAACACTGCTGCACTGTCCATACTCTCTTTTGTTTTCTATCTTGACCTCTTGGTGAAACAACTGAACTTTGCACTGTCTTCCATCCTCAAATGCCTTGCAAACCAACTCTGGATTATTTCTGCTATCTGCCTCTTTTGTTCTTATTTGCATACTACTGAAGGGCTAAAAGAAACTACTGACTAAACCCACTAAAATTCTGTTATCTAATTTTAACTAGGCCCTAATTTCTGCAAGTAAAATATTCTAATCCTCTCTTGTTTATTTTCTATCCTACTTTCTGCAGCAATTGCTCCACAGCTTCTAGTCTTTCTCAAGCCTCTCACAGTATCCCCACCTGATAACCTTTAAGCTAAGGAATTTATCTCATACATCACGGAGAAAACTGACAACTTGCCCAAAGCTGCTTCTCATCTCACTCACTCAGACGTCTCTCCACTATTCCCTTGCCAAGGCAAAAACTTCTAAATGTGCCCTTGATTTCTACAATTCTCCATCCTGAGTTACTCTTATCTGTGATTTTTTTTTTCTGTTGCTTACAAACAAGCCTGTGTTTTTCCCATCCTCAAAAATACCTTTCTTTAATCAGCCCATCCCTGATGGCTGTTACCATCTTCATCCCTTTTATGGCTAAACTGCCCGAGAAAGAATTCTGCACATGCTGCTATCACTCTTTCTCCTCCCACCAGTCTAAACCCTCAAAAGTCATGCTTCTGATCTCATTGTTTAACTGAAACTGCCCAGTTACCAATCATCTCTTAAATGCTATGTCTAATGGCTTTGTCTCAATTTTGATCCTCCTTGGCTTCTCTGCATTTGACGCTGCTTCCTTCTAGACTGTCTCTCTTTCATAGGTTTTGATCACACTGCTCTCTCCTGATTTTCATCAGTCAGACTCTTCTCAGTCTCCTTTGTTGGATTCTCATTCAGAACACACCCACTAATCAAAGGCATGCTCTAAAACTACATCCTGTATCCCTTTTTTTTTCCCTCTATATCAGGAGTTCACCGTTTTTTTTTGATACACTGCTTTGGCAGTCTGATGAAGCCTATGGACTTTTTGTCAATAACATTTTTAAATGTATAAAATATAAAGAAGTACAAAGGAAAGCAACTATATTAAAAGGTAGTTACCAAAAAATTTATGTACCCCAGGGTATGAATCCTTGATCTATATTAACTCATTTGGTGATTTCATAAGCTCCTATGAGTTCAATTATCATCTCTGTGAAGACCATTTACAGATCTACAGGTCCAAGACTAGCCTCCATCCTGAGATAAAATAATGCACCTCAAACAGCATGGGAATCTCAAGATGGATGTTCACTAGACATTTCAAATTCAACATGTTCAAAACAGAATGCATTATCTTTCTCCCCAAATTCTCCCTCCTTAGAACTTCCCTAATACTGTTAAGGATACCACCGTCCTCCAAATCACTGATAATCACCACCTCAGCATCATCTTCCACTATTCATGCATATTCACCCCAAATCCAATCCATTGCCAAATATTGTTTATATTTTCACATCATCACAAACATACATCTTTTCTTTCCACTCATATGTCTACAATCTTTAGGGCCTCATCACCTCTCAAATGGACTATAGCAATAGCCTAATTAGTCTCCCTGGCTCAACTCTCTCGATTCCATTTACCCTCTACCCAGCCTCCAAAGTGATTTTTCCTAAGTGTAGATGTGACCTTATCACCTCAAAACCTCTTTTGTAATGTGAAATTTTTACATTTTTTTCAAATAACATGTAAAAACAATGTTTAAATTTCATTTTTAAAAAATTTGAGCTCCAAATTCTTTCCCTTCCATGAACCCCTTATTGAGATGGCAAGCAATTAAGACACAGATTACATATGTGCAGTCATGGAAAACATTTCCACATTAGTCATATAGTAAAAGAATAGAGAGGCAAAACAAAAAACCAAAAAGAATTTTTTTTTCAAAAGTATGCTTTGATTTGTGATCAGATTCCATCAGTTTTTCCCCTGGAGACAGAGAGCTTTTTTTGTCATAAGTCCTTCAGAATCATCTTGGATCATTTTATTACTGAAATTAGCTAAGTCATTCACAGTACAATATTGCTGTAACTGAGTACAATTATCTCCTGGTTCTGCTTATTTCACTTTGTATCAGGTCATGTAGGTCTTTCCAAGTTTTTCTGAAAGCATCCTGGTTGTCATTTTTTGTATCACAATAATATTCCATCACAATCATATACCACAACTTGTTCAGCCTTTCCCAATTGATGGGCACTCCACAATTTCCAGTATTTCACCACCACAAAAAGAGCTGCTATAAATATTTTTGTACAAATTGGTCCTTTTCCCTTTTCTTTGATCTCTTTGAGATACAGACCTAAGAGTGGTATTGCTGTGTCAAACAAAGGCTATGCAGTTTTACAGTCTTTTGGGTACAATCCCAAATTGCTCTCCAAAATGGTTGGATCAGTTCATAATACCATGAACAGTGCATTAGAGTCTTAAATTTTCCAAATCCCCTCCAACATCAGTCATTTTCCTTTTCTGTCATATTAGCCAATCTGATAGGTGAGGGACGGTACCTCAGGGTTGTTTTAATTAGCATTTCCCTAATCAATAGTGATTTAGAGCATTTTTATATGACTATGCATAGCTTTGATTTCTTCATCTGCAAAGTGTTTCTTTGTATCATTTGACCATTTACCAATTGCGGAATGACTTGTAGTTTTATAAATTTGACTGGGTTCTCTATATATTTGAAAAGTGAGGCCTTTATCAAAGACACTTGCTATAAATCTCCCCCCCCCCGCCCTTTAATCTTGGTTGCATTTCGTTTGTGCAAAACTTTTAACTTATTGTAATCAAAATTATCCATTTTACATCCTGTAATACTATCTCTTATTTGGTCATAAATGCTTCCCTTATCCACAGATGCATGTGAGAGGTAAAGTATTTCATGCTTCCCTAATTTGCTGATATTACCCTTTATGTCTAAATCTTGTACCCATTCTGATCTTATCTTGGTATACTGTGTGAGATGTTGGTCTATACCTAGTTTCTGCCAAACTGCTTTCTAATTTTCCCAGTAGTTTTTGAATTAATGTACCAGAAACTTGAATCTTTATGTTTATCAAATACTAGATAACTATGGTCACTTATTATTGTGTATTTATTCCACGGATCCACCATTCTATCTCTTAGCCAGTATCAGACTGTTTTGATGAATGCCCCTTTATCATACAGTTTGAGATCTGGCACTGCTAGGTCACCTTCACATTTTTTTTTTTGCACTGATCCCCTTGAGATTCTTGACCTTTTGTTCTCCCAGATGAATTACACTACTACTTTTTCTAGGTCCATAAAATAATTTGTGGTAGTTTGATATGGCACTGAATAAGTAAATTAACTTAGAAAGAATTGTCATTTTTACAACTGTTTAGATAATACTTTTTGTGAGAAGAGTTTTATAATTGAGTTGATATAATTTCTGGCTTTGTCTTGGCGGGTAGACTCCCAAGTATTTTATATTGTCTAGTTATTTTAAATGAAATTTCTATCTTTCTCTTGTTGCTGGGCTTTGTTGGTAATATATAGAAATGCTGATGATTTATGTGGGTTTATTTTATATCCTGCAACTTTGTTAAAATTGTTGATTATTTCAACTAGTTTTTTGGTTAATGTTCTAGGATTCTCTAACTATATACCATCATATCATCTGCAAAGAGTAATAGTTTTGTTTCCTCATTGCCTATTCTAATTCCTTCAATTTCTTAGATAACATATCTAGTACAATACTGAATAAAAGTTGTGATAATGGGTATTCTTGCTTCATCCCTGATCTTACTGGGAAGTCTTCTAGCTTATCGCCATTACAGATAATGGTTGCTAATGGTTTTAGATACTACTTCTCCATTTATTCCTATGTCTTCTGGTATTTCAATATAAACAAGTGTTGTATTTTGTCAAAAGCTTTTTTTCAAGATTTTTTTTTTTAGTTTACCATACTCAGTTCAACGAATTTTTGAGTTCCAAATTTTCTCTCCTTCCATCTCCTCCCCTTTCCCACCCCCCAAGATAGCATGTAATCTTACATAGGTTGTACATATACCTTCACTTTAAACTTCTTTTCCCAATAATCAAATTGTTAAGAATTATAACCAATGAAATGAACCATGAGAAAGATGTTAACAAAACCAAATATAAAAGAAAAAAAAAGTGAAAGCAAATGGTTTGCTTCAATCTGCATTGAGATTCCGTAATTCTTTCTCTGGTTGTGGATAGCCTTCAAAAGCTTTTTCTGCATCTATTGAAACAATCATGAGACTTTTCTTGGGTTTTGTTATTGATACCGTCACTTACGTTGATAATTTTCCTAACACTGAACCAGCCCCACATTCCTGTTATAAATCCCACCTGATCACAGTGTAGAATCTTTGTAATATAATGGTGTAATACTTATGATTGTATTTAAAAATTTTATATCAATATTCACCAGGGAAACTGGTATATACTTTTCTTTCTCTGTTTTTGTTTCTGGTTTAGGAATCAATACCATATTTGTGTCATAAAAAGAACTTGATAAGACTCCTTCTTTGCCTATTTTTCTAAATAGTTTACATAGCACTGGAATTAATTGTTCTCTTTAAATGTTCGGTAAAAATCATTTGTGAATCTATCTGGTCCTCAGGATTTTTTTCTTAGGGAGCTCATTGACGGCTGTTCAATTTCTTTTTCTAATGTAGGGTTATTTAAGTATTTTATTTCCTCTTCTATTAATCTGGGCAATTTACATTTTTGTAAATATTCATCCCTTTCACTTACATTGTTAGATTTGTTGGAATGTAGTTGGCCAAAATAGCACCTAATAATTGCTTTAATTTCACCTATATTGGTGAATTCATTCCTTTAATTTCTGATACTGGTAATTTGGTGCTTCTGTTTTTTAAATCAAATTAACCAATGGTTTATCTATTTGATTTTCACCCCCATAAAAGCAGTTCCTAGTTTTATTTTAGTTCGATGGCTTTCTTACTTTAAATTTTTTAAATCTCCCCTTTGATTTTCAGAATTTCCAATTTCTTCTTTTTCTAGTTTTTTTTGTTAAGTGGTATGTCCAACTTATTAATCTGCTCTTTCTCTATTTTATTAATGCAAGCATTTAAAGTATAAAATTTCCCCAAATTACTGCTTTGGCTGCATCCCATAATTTAGCAGCTTATCTCATTGTTGTCATTCTCTTTAATACAATTACTGATTGTTTCTATTTGTTCTTTGACCCACACTTTAGAATGAGATTTAGTTTTCAATTAATTTTTAATGTTTTAATGGCCCTTTATTGAATGTAATTTTTATTGCATTATAATCTGAAAAGGATGCATTTATTATTTCTGCTTTCTGCATTTGGTTGTGAAGTTTTTATGCCCTAATTCCTGGTCATCTTTTGTGTAGGTATTATGCACTGCTAAGAAAAAGATATATTCCTTTCTATTCTCATTCATTTTTCCCCAGAGGCTACCATAACTAACTCTTCTAAAATTTGATTCATGTTCTTAACTTCTTCCTTCTTTATTTTTGAGTTAGATGTATCTTGTTTGGGGAAAGTTGAGATCCCCACACTGGAATAGTTTTACTATTTCCTCCTGTAACTCATTTAACTTATACTTTAAGAATTTGTAGGCTATATAACATTTGGTGCATATATGCTTAATATTGATATTGCTTCATTATCAATGGTACCTTTTATCAAAATGCAGTTTCCCTGCTTATCTCTTTTAATTAGATCTAGTTCTGCTTTTGTTTTATCTGAGATCATGATTGCTACTCCTGCTTTTTTTTTTTTTACTGTAGCTTAAGCACAGTAGATTCTGCTCCAGTCTCTATTCTTACTCTGTGTCTCTCTCTCTGCTTCAAGTGTGTTTCTTGTAAACATTTTTGTCAGATCCTGGTTTTAAATTTACTTTGCTATCTGTTTCTGTTTTATGGGTGAGCTCATCCCATTCACATTCACAGATAAAATTACTATGTTTCCATCCATTCTATTTTTTTCCACTTATCTTTCTCTTTTCTTTCACTCTGCTGTTCCTCAGGTGTTTTGCTTTTGTCCACCCCGTCCCCCAATCTGCTCTCCCTCCATTGGTCCCACTTTTCTGTTTTCCCCCTCCCCTCCTACTTCTCTTTGGGGCAAGACAGATTTCTATACCCAAATGAATGTCTGTTATTCTCTCTTTCAGCCAATTCCAATGAGTAAGGTTCAAGTATTGCCCACCCCCTATATTTGCTCTTCTTGCACCTCTTTTATGAGATAGTTTTCCCCATTCTTCCACTCCTTCCCTCCTTCTCGCCCCTTAATTTTACTTTTTTAGTTATCATCCTATCATTATCAACTCACACGCATGCCTTTTGTCTATGTAACCACCCTAATAATGATAAAATTCTTAGGAGGTATTAAGTATCATTTTTCCATGTAGGAATGAATATAAACAGTTTAACTTTTTTGAATCCAAAAATGATTTTGCTTTCCCATTTACCTTTTTATGCTTCTCTTGAGTCTTGTATTTGAAAGTCAAATTTTCTATTTCAATTCTGGTATATGTATTGGGAATGCTTGAAAGTCCTCTATTTCATTAAATACCCATTTTTTCCCTCAAGATTATACCCAGTTTTGCTGGGTAGGTGATTCTTGGTTGTAATCCTAGCTACTATGCACTCTGCAATATCACATTCCAAGCCCTTCGATCCTTTAATGGAGAAGTTGCTAAATCTTATGTTATCCTCTGTGTGGCTCCATATTTTGTTTCTTTTTGTCTGCTTTCATTTTAGCATCTCTTTCAGGAGGTGACAAGGTGGATTCTTTTAATTCCTGTTTTATCCTTTGGTTCTAGGATATCATGGCAGTTTTCTTTGATAATTTCTTTAAATACAACGTCTAAGCCCTTTCTTTGATCATGGCTTTCAGGTAGTCCAATAATTCTTAAATTACCTCTCCTTAATCTATTTGTCAGGTCTGTTCTTCTTCCAATGAAATATTTCACATTTTCTTCTATTTTTTTTCTTCTTTTGGTTTTGTTTTATTATTTCCAGATGTCTCATGGAATCATTAGCTTCCACTTGCCCAATTCTAATTTTTAAGGAATTATTTTTTTCAGTGAGTTTTTGTAGCTTTTTCCATTTGACCAATTCTGTTTTTTAAGGAGTTCTTTCAGTAGATTTTTGTGCCTCTTTTATCAAGTTGTTAACTGTTTTCTTACATCACTTTCATTTCTTTTCCCATTTTTTTCCTATACCTCTCTTGTTATTTAAAATCATTTTTGAGCTCTTCCATGGCCTGAGACCAATTCATATTGTTCTTTGAGGCTTTAACTGAAGCTACTTTAATTTCTTCGTCTTCTTTTGGGTTTGTGTCTTGATCTTTCCTGTCACCATAGAAACTTTGAACAGGCAGGTTCTTTTTGTTGTTTTGTCGTTTTTCCTGTCTATTTCTTCACTTTTAACTTCATGTTCAAATTGGACCCTGCTCCGGGGGTGGAGGAGGCACTGACCCAAAGTTTAGATTTTTGTGATGCTGTTTTCAAAGCTACTGGAGGGTTGGGGGTAAGGAGGTGATATGTCTTTAGTTCTTTTAAGGTGGTATGATTTAAGGAGGTGTGGTTATTGCTATCTTGGCCTGTGCTTGGTCTGTGAGTGACCCTAAGGCCTCTTCTATCCTGGAAGTGAGACCAGTTCTCACTCCTCTGGGAACACAAGAGCTAGCATGCTAGTGAGCCTCTTCTCTCTGGGGCTGCAAAGTGGAACTTCAACAAAGTCCTACACCTTAGTGCCAGCAAAGGATCCCCTATAATCTTCTGCTCAGTTGTCTGACTCCCACCTTCTTACTGTCAGTGGGCTGGGAGCTCCGAAAGCTACCACCTCCAATGCACATGCCCCTAAATCCTGCTGCTAGCCTGTGCTGGCAGTGTGTGCCACTCTCATGCTAGTGAGAGAGACCTTTCTTGACAACTCTCTAAATCTGGAATGGGGAACCTGAGGCCTTGAGGCCACATGTGGCCCTCTACATCCTCAAGTTAAGCCCTCTGACTGAATTCAAACTTCACAGAACAAATTTCCATCCATAAACGGATCTGTTCTGTAAAACTTGGACTCAGTCAAAAGGCTGCACCGAAGGGCCTAGAAGGCCACAGGTCCCACCCCCAGTTGGACTAGATGATCTGTGCTATGATCCACATTCAGGAGTTTCATAGATGTTCCTTAGCTTTCTTGCCATGGAGCAATGGTGAGATTCAAGTCTGTAGAAATTAACTATGACAGTGAAATGGAATCCCTCTTTGCTCTGTTATCATTATTTGGATATTGTGCTGAGATTGGAATGTTTTCAGCTCTGATTTGGAGAGGTTGCATACCAATACGTTACAACAACAGAAGCTCAGCAACCTTAAATTGTTTCATTTGGTGTTTATTGGGCTTGGGTTTTTTTTTTTTTTTTGCAAATAAATAGGAAGCTTTGTGGCTTCTAATGTTGTTTTCCAGAATGACTGGATCAGTTCGGAGGGTAAAATAGAAAATTGAAAGAATCCACCAATCACCTCCTGAAAAAGATCCCCAAAAGAAAACTCCTAGTAATATTGTTGCCAAATTCCAGAGCTCCCAGATCAAGGAAAAAATACTGCAAGCAGCCAGAAAGAAACAATTTGAGCATTGTGGAAACACAATCAGGACAGCACAAGATCTAGCAGCTTCTACATTAAGGGATGGAAGGGCTTGGAATATGATATTCTGGAGGACCTAGGATTAAAACCAAGAGTCATCTACCCAGCAAAACTGAGTATCATGCTCCAAGGCAAAAATCAATAAAATAGAGTACTTTCAAGCTTTCTCAGTGAAAAGACCAGAGCTGAATAGAAAATGTGACTTTCAAACACAAGACTCAAGGGAAGTATGAAAAGGTAAACAAGAAAGAGAAATCACAAGGGACTTACTAAAGTTGAACTGTTTTGTCTACATTCCTACATGGAAAGATGATGTGTATGATTCATGAGACCTCAGTATTAGGGTAGCTGAAGGGAAGGGAACACAACACACACACACACACACACACACACACACACACGGCACAAGGTGAGCTGAATATGAAGGGATGATATCTATAAAAATAAAATCAAATTAAGGGATGAGAGAGGTATATATTGAGACAGGGAGAAAGGGAGAGATAGAATGGGGTAAATTATCTCGCATAAAAGTGGCAAGAAAAGCAGTTCTGTTGGGAGGGAAGAGGGTGCAGGAGAGGGAGAATGAGTGAATCTTGCTCTCATTGGATCTGACCTGAGAAGGGAATACCATACACACTCAATTGGGTATCTTTACCCCACAGGAAAGGAGGAGGAAGAAGATAAAAAAGGGGGGATGATAGAAGGGAGGGCAGATAAGGGCAGGAGGTAATCAAAAACAAACACTTTTGAAAAAGGACAGGGTCAAGGGAGAAAACTGGATAAAGGGGGATAGGATACGAAGGAGCAAAATATAGTTAGTCTTTCACAACATTAGTATTGTGGAGGGGTTTTACACAATGATACACATGTGGTCTAATGTTGAATTGCTTGCCTTCTTAGGGAGGGTGGGTGGGGAGGGACGAGGGGAGAGAATTTGGAACTCAAAGTTTTAAAAGATGATGTTCAAAAAATAAAAGTTTTTGCATGCAACTAGGAAATAAGATATACAGGCAATGGGGCATAAACATCTATCCTGCCCTACAAGAAAGTAAGGGAAAAGGGGATGGGGCGAGTGGGGTGACAGAAGGGAGGGTTGACTGGGGAACAGGGCAATCAATATATGCCATCTTGGATTGGGGGAGAGGGTAGAAATGGGGAGAAACTTTGTAATTCAAACTCTTGTGAAAATGCTGAAAACTAAAAATATTAAATAAATTTTTTAAAAAAGGGAAGCAGTGATGTCATCAAGAATAACCTTTTTGGCATCTCAGTCAAGGGAGAGTAAGGTGTAATACGCCAGTTCATAGCGCATACATGTGCAGAGCAATTTCCCAATCAAAGTCCTCCTCCAACACCTACGCATGGCTCAAAAACCTTTATAACAACGCCACTATTGCTGCTTTAGATTGCTGCCCTATCCCAAGACTGACAAACATTACCCTTACTATAACTCTACAAGGTGTGCACTGCAAGGACTGGATTGTTATCCTTGTTTTAAAAGTAAGAAACTGAGGTTCTAGAGATAAAGGTGCTGCAATGGAGAGAGGTCTGAAGAGTCAGGAAGATTTGAATGTGAATCTTGTTTCAGATGCTTCCTAGCTGTGTGACACTGGACAAGTCACTTGACCTATCTGCCTCAGTGTTTTCATTTGTAAAACAGGGATAATGACAGCCCCTATCTCTTGAAATGTTTGTGAGGACTGAATGAGATATCACATGAAATCTATTTTACACATTTTCAAGTGCTATATATACACATGCTAGTTGTTGAAATGCCTTACCTAGGATGACACAGTCAGCTATTCTATGTCAGAGGTCAAATCCACATCCCAGTCTCCTATATTCTTCTGACTTTTTTAAGTCTATGGAAAAACATCTGAGCACTGTGCCTACTGAGGAACCCATGAACTTCCAATTTTCCAAATTGGGACAATGTCTCATTGTTGCTGTTAAAATGGGATCCCCTGAAGTTTTCTTTATATATTAATTGAACAACCCTTTTCTTGTCCCTGGTACTACTGAAAAACATAGAGAGGAAATGATGTCATCCAATGCATGGAAATAAAAAAGCATCTCAACAGTTTACTCTTACAGGAAATTCCGGTAAGAACCACCCAATGACAATTGGTAGCTCTCCTTAAAGTTAACAAAGATTATGATTCTCTTAGAAACAACTGAACTCAAAAACTCAGTGTAAGACCTCCGTATTTGACAACTACTGAAAAAACCATTAAGCAGCATAGTAGAAGTTATGCTTACAATAAAAAAAAAGGAACAGATCAGTCCTATATATATATACAACATATAAGACAGAGATACATGGAAAGTAAGCTCGGACTAAAGGCATTTGCAACTGGGATACAGGGAAAATCTTCTGCATAAGGTGGATTTGAGCCAACTCTTAAAGAATTCCAGACAAGCTAAGACATGGGAAGTGAGAAGGGAGAGCATTCTAGGCATAGGGAACAGCCAGTGCAAAGGAACAGAGGTAGGAAATGGAGTTCAATGTGTGAGGAACAGCAAGTTAGCCAGCACAGCTGGCACAGTACATGGAGAGGAAGAAACTATAAGAACACTGGAATGGTAGGGGCTAATAAGGAGCCACTAGAATTTATGGAAGAGGGGAGTGACATGGTCAAACTTGCTTTGGGAGGATCAATTTGACAGCTGAATAGAGGACGGAATGGAGTGTGAACAGACCTGAGACAGGCAGTCACCATCAGCCTATTGCAACAGTTGAGGCATGAGGTGATAAGGGCCTATGCCAGAGTGGTGGCAGTGTCAAAGGAGAGAAGCAGGCCTGTAGAAGAGATATTATGAAGAAAGAAATAACAAGACCTGACAGCAGACTGGATAAATGGGATAAGTATTCTTGAGGATTTGGAAATGAGAGCCTGGGAGACTGTGAGGATGGTGGTAATCTGCACAATAATAGCAAAGTTGGAAAGAGGAGAGTGTTTTGACCACTCCTAACTTTCTAGACTTCTCAGCGGGTACCTTGTCCCACAGTTCTCTGCCCGAAATCCCTCCATTTTCAGCTTTTTTTCAATGTTTTGTCTTCCCCCATTAAAATGTATGCTCCTTGAGGGCAGGGACTATCTCTTTTTGCTTATATTTTTATTCCTAGAACTTACTAGAATATTTGATATATTTACATTAAGTATTTAATAAATGACTGTTGTTATATTTTGGGGAAAAGATAAATGAGTTTTGTTTTGGAAATGCTCAGTTTGAGATGGCCACAGGAAATCCAGTTGTAGATGTTCTAAAGGCAGTTGGTATTGCAGGACTGGAAAAGAGAACAGGAGAGAGCCTGGGACTAGATCTACAAATCTGGGAATTACCTGCATAGATTAAAACCTACGGGAAATGATAATAGTAGTACAGAAGGAAAAGAGAAGGTGGCCAGAGACTTAGAAGACACCCAGAGTTAGGAGGTATGACGTGGATGAAGATCCAGCAAAGGGGACTGAGAAGCAACAGTCTGATGAGTAGAAAGATAAAATTAGGAGAGGGTGATGTCATGAAAGCTTAAAAGAGGAGAGCCAGGAAGTGATGGAGATCAACAGGGGAAATTAAGAGATCATGAGTACCTTTGGAAAAGGTTTCTTCAACAATTTCAGTTGAATAATGCAAGTCAAATGATGATGGTAAAAAAAACCATAAATATATGAACGGTTTTTGAAAGGAATGAAAATCAAAAGAACTCTGAGGTTTCATCTCACAATCAACAAAATATTGGACTGTTCAATACCGGAAGAGTTTAGGAATATCAGGCATGCTAACACACCATTGGCAGAGCTGTGAACTACGAATTGGTCCAAAAATTCTGCAAAGCAATTTGGAATTATTTGAACAGAAGTGCTGAAAATGTCTATACTTTGACCAACAGATTCTACTACAAGGTCAATGACAAAAAGAAAAGTTCCATATACGTAAAGATATTTATCCTATCACTCTCTGTAGTAGCAAAGAACTAGAAACAAAGTAGATGCCTATTGACTGGGGAATGACTAAGCAACCTTTGGCAATCTGAATGTAAAGGAATATTGCTGTGCTATAAGAAACAATTATAATGAATACAAAGAAGCATAGAAATACTTGTAACAAACTGATGCAAAGTGAAATAAGTAGAATGGAGAAAACAATAAACAATGATTATTGTGATATAATTAGAAAGAACAACAACTGAAACTAAATGGTAATTACCAGGCTTTGTTTCAAAGAAGAGATATTAGAGGGTACTTCTCTACCTTTCTTTGATGAGAAGGGGAAAGGTAGGGCAACTCAGGGTGTAGAGCACCATAAAAAAAAAAATGACATTTTTTTCCTATATGTATCAGCTTTGTTAAAAACTTTTCCTCTTTTTTTTTTTTGTAAGTGATAGTTCTGGGGAGGGGGAAAGTTTATTTTGGGAACCATAGGTTATATAATAATAAACACTTTTTTAAAACCAGTGATTCTAATTCTTAGTAAGGATTAATCTACATAAGAATGTTCTAAAAGCTAAATTTTCACAACCTAACTTAGTTTTTGCTCCTGTAGAGCTCAGTAAAATTTCTTCCTGATCCTTGGAATAATTACTTGACATCTCACATTACATGTGAAACTGAGAATTGCCAAAGTCCACTCTTCCAACAGATCCACTCAGATTCAATTCCAATGCTTATTCCTAAATTCAATCTTCCCTTTTTCACACCTGAAAAGGCAAGCACAAGTTACTGCTTCAAGATTACTAACAATCATCTAGCCTTTGACTCATTTCCTCTGTCATACCTGTCTGCTGTTCGGTCCCGCATTCTGTCCCTTCTTCGCTGTTTCTCCCTCTTTTTTTTCACTTCATCATCTTCATCACCCTTATCCCCTGCAACAGAGAAACCCATTTCAAGTCAGTGTGAATAGAAATAAAAGCAAGCTAAGTGTTGAGAACCTCGTTATGTAAAGAAATTCTATCACCTTATTTCCTGATTTGTTTAAGGGTTTGGAAAGACAGATTGTCCTTCTCTAATAGCAGGGTCAAGAACATTTGGTACCAAAGGACTTTGAAGGCTTGGACTCCTCTGGGATTTTGATGAGAAATCCAGTGTTTCTCAATGGGACTGATTAAACCATAAAGATGCTAGAACATTAGGGTCTGCCAAGGCTGCTATCTCCAACTCTCCTCAAACATGTGCTGTCTTCCAGCTTTCAGCTAGATGCCTCCATAGCCTTGTTCATTTCTCTTTCTCCCATCATTTATTCTCCCCTTGTGCTAACTTATCTTGCTTCTCTTGCTTTCCAAGTCTAACAATATAATACTTCAGTTTTCCAGACCTAAAATGTATAAACTGTATTTCCTTTAAAAGCATTTAAAGAGAAAGCCAAATTTCCTTGGAGATAAGAAGATGGCAGCTTCAAAGCCTCAAGGAGGTCATCTGTTTTACACACCACCTCCCCACCCCCAGTCAGGCCTCAACTATTTTTCCAATTGATTTCAGTCTGAACTATAGCAGCTTGGCCAACATTTGCTGGCCCAATAAGTGTCTTCCATTCACAAAAGTTATCAATCTATGACTTATTCAGGGTCAGAGGGGTCGGGGGTAGGGAGGAGCAATCCTAGAAATAAGAGATGGAAAAGACCAACAGGTCCTCCAGTCCATCCCCTGGGGCCAGTGCAGGAAGCCCCCTCTAAGAAAGGTATAGCCCAATGCCCCAGAGTCAAGGAGCTCAGCTCACATAAGCCAGTGACAGGGATAAGGGAAGACCCTGAAGACCAGGATCTCACAAAGAGGGCTGGGGAATGGGGCAGGAAACTGGAGAAAGGATCAATAAGCATCTGAACTGTAACCCCTACCCCTGATGCCAGTCACGAGACTGTCCCACGAAGATGGCGACCGGCGTGCGCTGCTCAGAAGCCTCTCAAAAGGGCGTGGGATTTTTGGCAAGAGGTCACTGCCTGAAACTATTACTGCTGTTAAATAGCAAAGTCATTCCGGGTACCAGGACCTGTGCGCAATAAACATTTCACCTTCGCTTTAGCATAGACCCCACTGCAAGAGCTGTTTAGTGCTCTGTATGGTCCCATGCTATAGACATAACCTCTTCAATAAGCATGGATGGAAGAATCTCAGAAGGGTCAGCTAAGCCCTGAAAATATAAGAGAAGGAAAGTCTTAAGGGAGGATCCTGCACAGAAATAGGTTTATGTGAGTGGAAGGTCAAGAAGGAATCACCCTTTGGTTCTTCCAAGTTGTGTTCATTTAGAGAGGGCCCAGAGGGAAAGTAGAAAGAAGGGGTGTTCGGAAAGACCACCACCATCTCCAAGCTCCAGTTTTCTATTCCACTCTTAAGGGTCCACTTATTAGTCTGGTCTTGCAGTTTAAGTTGAAAACTCTTCAGTGCCACTTCCCAATGGTGGAGCTTATGAAAAGTACCAGCCAGTTAGTCTCTTGTGACCCCAGAACTAGGCCCTCTCTGGCTCCCAGCTGGAAAATGTGGGAGAAGCCAATGGGACAGATGGAAAGGACTTGATCCAAGTCCACTTACCCTCCCCAAGACCCCTGCTTGGGCAGGTATTTCCCGCCACAGCCACTGAACACAAAGGAAAGGGATAGAGGCCCCTGCACTGTAGCTCAAAGCACTGCACCAAAGCATGGCAGTGAAAATGGAAATCAAATTCAAACCAGCAACCAAGGAAATAACAGACTGAATGAAGCTCAGGGGAAAAAAAAATAGTTCAGGGAACCTGCATTGGCCAAGGGGGAAAACAGACTGGATGGGATGGATGGAACCTCTTCTCTCTCTGATTTCTGTGATTTCCCCTGTAACTCCTACAGAAAAATTACTTCAGACAAGCTGAGGTGGGCTTTCCTTTTCTAATACCCTATGAGAAATCTGCTCTCTGCTATCAATTGTTGGAACAAATGAAACTGTTTTCAGTAGGTGCCACATCAAAGACATCTGAGCAAAGCCTTTGTGTGATCCCCCTACCCTCACAGCCTTGCCCAACCAACTGTAAAACTTATGTCCCATCTCACAGAACATCAGCTCCATGCCAGGCCCAATACTTGCATGCCAACCCTTCTCCTACCACTGAACCCCACTAGAAGAGAGAGAGAGAGGGAGAGAGAGCTGGAGAGAACAGGGGCATGGGGGTGGGGTGGAAGTGGTGCAAAGTTAATATACAGACAAACACTAAAAGCAGGGATATGCAGGGTAACTCCTACCTCTCCTCCTTCCTTCGTCATCCAATTCCTCATCCTGAAAAAGATACAAAGTTTGAGAATGACACAGTGTTTTTAGACATCCAACTCCCTATAGAGAATAAGAATCTCAGACCTGCTAGCCTATACCCTCTTCCAGTATTCTTAACTCAAACTCTAACACCTTTTTGAAATAAATTATGGGATTTTGACATTTGCTCAACTTTGATACAACAATTAAGCAAATACACAATACAGGTTTAGGATTTTTAACGGGGCTGTGGATAGTATGGCTCAATTCCAAATAGAGCTATTGGGAAAACAAGAGAATCCAGAACTGATAATTAAATAAAGAGCCCTCAAGCTAGTTCTGATGGTCATTTGCTAAAGTAAAATCAAACTAAGCTCTCATAAGTGATTAAAGAATAAGAAGATTTTGAGCTAGAAAGAACACTTAGTCCAATGCCCTAATTTTATTGATGAACAAACTCCATAGAGGAGAGGTGATTTACCTAAGGTAATATACAAGTAATAAGTAGCAGAGCCAGGATTTGAAGCTCTGACTACTAACCCAATTACTCTTTCTAGACATTAGGAAAGAATAGCAGACACCAAAATTTCCAGGAAATTTGTAGGTGACAAAAAGATAAAAAATCAGATATTCTAAACTACAAACACATGGAAATAGAGTTTAAAAAAACCCAAAACACCAAACTTCCTTCAGAAATGTACAGGCTCAATAAGCATACAGGTATGTTAAAAGAGTTCCCATAGTGAATCTCCTAAGGGAGAATCCAACCTCTCATTGATCATTCTTCACTCTTACTTTGAATAGATCCAAAAACAATGTAAAACACACACACACACACACACACACACACACACACACACACACAGAGTCTCTCTCTCTCTCTCTCTGTCTTTTCCTGTGGAGAATGCTGTCAGATCTAAACAATTTAATGCAAGCATTTTCCAGTACCAACAGGTCTCTGGCCTGAAGCATCAGTTACCATCCGAATAACACTAGGACAGGAACTCATTTCACACTGTAAAGTTGCTACTGAAACTGAGATTGTTATAATGTTAAAAGGAAACTTCAGATATTACCTAGTTGTCTATGCCCCAAAGAGATCAAAGAAACTGGACCAATATGTATAAAAATATTTAAAGCAGCTCTTTTCTTAGTGGCCAAGAACTGGAAACTGAGGGGAACCCTACAATTGGGGAATGGTTGATGGTTATTATCTATGTGATAGAATGCTATAGTGCTGTAAGAAATGATGAAGGGGGCAGTTTTAGAGAAACGTTGGAAAACATTTAGGAACTGATACAAAGTGAAGTGAAAGGAACCAGGAAAACAATTTATACAGTAACAGTATCATACAAACAACTCTGAAAGATTTAGGAACTCCTCCTGACAAAACATACTATATTGCCTCCATATAGAGAAATGATGGACTCAAGAATACAGAATAAAGCATATTTTTTTAAACATGATAATGTGGGAATTTGTTTTGCTTGACTATTCATATTTTTAATGGGTTTTATTTTTCTTTCTCAATAGGTGGGGAAGGGAGAAGGTCAGAAGGAGAGAATTCAGAATTGAAAAGTAAATTAAAAATACTATCTAGTCCAGCCTTCTCATTTTATAGATAAGGAAATCCTCATCCCAGGGAGAGGAAGTGTTTCCCTCACCATCAGAAGGTCAAGTTAGTAAAGCAACTGGGACTAGAACCCAGATCTTCTGACTCTAAACCTAAGGATTTTTCTACTGCACAGCACAGCACCTAGGCAGCAGGATTACTGATATACCCACAAAATTTTATTTTTTAAATGGAAATTTCTAACTTTACAACAAAGCTACCTTTTAGGCTTGAGGATAGAAGGAAAAAAGATCCCATCACAGGTTTGAATCTCATCAATAAATTTCAAGGTCAAATGCAGGCACATTGATCCAATCAAGAGGTTTGGATAAGAATAGAAAAGCAGCTGGCTGGTGCTCCAGGGATCAGTGAGAAGGTGAAAACCACTACAGAAAAAGAGAAGAGCTGAGCAAAAGTCTTACAGATGATGGCCTAAGGATACTCAATGGGTAGAACATCTAAGGGGCTAAGAAAGTTCTATCACCTTTCAGATATTAGCTAATTTGATATTACCACCATCATTGGGAAGAGATTTTGTAGTACTCGGAAATTATTTTCATTTAACACATGGGAAGCCCAAGTTAAATGATTTTGTAAGGTTCCAACAGTAAGCCACAGAGTGAGGAAAAAAAACCCCAAGAATGCTAATTTTTAGTTCAGTGCTCCTAATCACCAGACCCTTGCTTTTCTCAAGATTTTGGGAATTTAGAATACAGAATAATTGACAGAGGGCCAGGATGCACCAAATTTGCTAAATATCACCTATAGATTTGGAAGAACTGCATACTGACAAATGGAGATACTAAATTAGGTCTAGATACAAAAGACATAATTCAACAAAATATCTAAGAAGACTCTACAGTTCTTTATGTTAGCACCATAGAAAAGCAATGAACATAAACATAATAGCTGCAGAAGAGAAAGATTAAGGTAGCAATCAGTAAATCAAGAGAGATTTACAGTTCTGGACCTAAAAGAGATAAAAACACAGGCAAGTAAGAATATTAAAAAAGAAAATATAATTCTGTAACACTGATATTTATGCTTGATGCCTAATGCATTGTTCTTTAGATAGTTCCTTTCTGAAGAGCTAGGGAAAATTCTGCAGGACAATGATGACTCTTATAATCTTGAAAAGAATCTTTAGAATCTGTCCAGCCTGCAAGGTTGGATAAAACCCACTCTTGGATTTATTTCTGCAAATAAGTCCATAGAAAGTGGGACAAAATGAAGTCTACACCAATAGCTGTTCCCTTTTATTTGTGAAAGCCAAGTAAGAATACAGCAAGAACTAAGAAAAACTGGAAGATAGAGGTGGAAAGACAGAAGATCTATAAAGATCACTTACACCCCTGTTGCCTTCATCTTCCAACTGGTAATCACCATCTCCACCATCTGCCAGACACAAAGAAGAGAGTCAACACGGAGTCAAGGATTTGAGTTCTTTCCAACCAAACACTGAATTTTGCTTTACTTTCATATACTCCTTATCTAACAATAAATGGTAATTCTCCCTATCCCATAGTCAAAGAAGGTGCACACAAGTATATATTTAATAGAACAAAGTAGTCTTGTGCTTCAAAGCTTATACTAGGAGAAAAGTTTTAGTAGCTATTGTCAAACTAAAGACTTTAAGTATGAGCTTGGTAGCAGACTATGAAATATCAGCCAAGCTAATTCTGGAATGACTCATGACCAAAAGGCTAGTCATGATTAATTTTTCAGTAATGGCACTTCATAAAACTTCTACAAAGATGTGCATGAATTGTAATCTGTGATGGAAGGGGTACTTATACTAACAAAATCCTGGGACTCTGAAGTACTGACGTAAGAACAGTAGGACTAGTTGAAATACGGGATATAAGAATGTAAGGCTCTCGCCAAAGAGGAGAAGGCTGAACCTTCAGAGGGGGATGTGGATGCTTGTCCTCCAAAAAATGATGCAGATTCCTAAGTGTTACCAATTGAGAGAACATTCAGGAAGAACCTGAAAAAGAGACCAGGAGTAGTGACTAGTGAATACTTCCTAAGTAGTCCTTGAAGAGTGAAGAACACAACTCCCAAGTTTGATATACGGTATGCAGCCAGCAGGTGAACTCTTCCAAGGCTGGTCAAACCAATGATGTGTGTGGGCACAAATGATGCTGCCAGAATGGGAGGAAGAGAACAAAGAACTAGGAAAGAAACAGAGAATTTAAGAAGAGGGATGGCATTTTCATCATTTCCATCAAAAGTAAGGGCTCCAAAACAGAAAGGCAGATAGAAGAAGCAATCGCAAGTGAAAATGACTATATCTGAGAATAGGGTGTGGACTTCTGGACCACTGGTTAAAAGATAATGATGACAGTCTCCTGGAGTGTACTATCTAATAAGGTAAGAATGTACTTGCCTAAAGAACTAGAAACAAAGTAGATGCCCATAAGATGGCAGATAGGTGGTGCAGTGGGCCTGGAGGCAGGAAAATTTGAGTTCAAATCTGGCCTCAGGCATTTACTAGTTGTAAGAACTGGGCAAATCACTTAACCTTTGTCTGCTTCAGTTTTCTCAGCTGTAAAAATAGGGAGAACAGCACTTACCTCGCAGAGTTATTGTAAGGATAAAATGAGATATTTATAAAGTGTTTCACAGTACTTGGCACACAGTAGGCACTATATAAAAGCTTATTCCCTAAGGCATCTTTCTATCAAACAGGGAATGGCTAAACAAACAGTCGCATATGAACATAAAGATCATTACTGTGCTATACAAAACAATGTCTATGAAGAATTCAGAGAAGCATGGGAAAACTTATGAACTAATGCAGAGCAAAGTCACTGAAAACAGGAGAATAAACACAATGACAACAAGCACATGAATGGAAAGAATAATAAAACCCCAAAGTGAACAAAAAATGAGTAATTAAAATGACTAATGTAACTTTCTCCCTTCTATATATGTAGAGCATATATATTATTGGGCAATCTTTTTTAAAATTTCTTTTTTATTCTGTTACAAGGGATAGCTGGCTGTGGAGTGGGGAAAGAAATGAAGATGCTATAATAACAAAAGATAGTACTGTTTTCTATTTTTTATATAGTCCTGCAAATGGAAGCAGCAGGATTTTAAACTAAAAGGAGGGGATAGTGGTAAGAAATGTGTGTGTATGTATGTATGTATGTAAAATATACAGTATAGCTATAATGTAAGAAGAATAGCAGGAAGGATACTCACATTCATAGGAGTCAGATTCCAAAAAAGGAGCCACCACTAAATCCCATGGCTTAAGAAGTTTATACTTAATATATCAACATTTATAAGTAACTACTATGTGCCACAGGCTATGTTCAATGCTGGGGATACAGATATCATGAAACAAATCATGCTTGTAATGAGCTTCTAGAGATACTAACAGAAATTGGCAAATTTCATCTAAATATCAACGAGTGAGATGGAACCCGTGACTGCACTGTGTAGCTGGCAATATATATATATATTTTCTAAAGGAAAAGAATCGGTAAAATTAGAGGAGAGAATGGCAATGCATTATAAAGATATATCTACGTGAGAAAATAGGAACCAAGGAAGAAGGGCATGGTAGAAAGCATTTGGATGAAGAGCAGTGGAGACAGAAACAGGAGTATTGTGAATGAAATACACTTGAGACCACCTAGTAGTTTAGGAATGAGATTATAAATCTGGTAAAAAGGTATGATATAGGAGAGGGGAAGACTTTGATTATTAAGACATTTTTGGGCATGGTGTCTCTCTCTCTCTCTCTGTTCAAAACAGCGTTACTAATAATTTGTCTTAATAAATAGCTTCAGCTTTTAAAAGGAGACTAACCAACATATCTTTGGGATCTGTTTCTCACCAACAAAAAGTAACTAGCTTGGTAGGTTAGAAATTATGTAGACATTTGTGATCATGCCACCTTAAAATTTGTGATTGAGGGGAAGAAAAGTGGAGTGTAATCTGAACCCAGGATTTCGAGAGAAGAGATTTCAAAGGGTTCAGAGCAATGGCAGGTAGGATCTCGTGGACCAAAATCCTATAAAGGAAAGCAGCTTGGGCAGGATAGGAAAGAAATTCCAACGATAACACAATTCCAATAAGAAGGAAAAGAAACAGTTGTTAAAACTTAGATTTGAAAAAGGCATATGTATGGGGAATAAAGTTCTGAGAAAATTGCAAAGCATTTTGGCACAAATCAGGTTTAGCCAAATATCCTCAGATTGGATATAGGACCTGAATATGAAAGATTATATAATTTTTAAAAACCAGAAAAGAATGACATCTAGTAACTTTTATAGATCTGACTAGGCTGAGCTTTCTTAACCAAACATGGGACAGAGGTAATCAAAAAAGATAAAACAGTTTTGGTTAAATGAAATTTAAAAGCTTTTGTAAAAACAAAATCAATGAAACTAAGACAAGAAGGAAAGGAGCAATCTAGGAAAAGTCTCTGCATCAAATATCTCTGATAAGGAAGGACCTTTTCTCTAATAAGGGCCTGATAGCCAAGATAATCTAGGAAACATAAGACGAAGAGATGTTCCTCATTGGATAAATGGTCAAACGTTTTCCAAATACTTTTAATTATAAGAAATGATATGAAAGGGTACCTTCCTACCCCCTTCCTGCTATGCTGAACCCTCCTTTCAAAGGAACTTCAGCTTCCAACCAGCAGTCATGATTAATGGTGAGAGTTCATTATATCTCATTGGCTCCACTAGATCTTGACTTCTCAGCTGAATTGCACCCCCCTCCCCTTCCGATGGTCAATTCTAGCTCTGCAAACAGTGACTAGATAAATACTACCATTCCTTATGGAAAAGGCAAGTCAATAGATTACCTGAGGGCTCCATTCACCATCCTTGTGACTTCTTCCTTCCTTGATCAACCTTTCCCTATTTATGTAATCTCCTCCCCACCCTTTCTTTGACCCCCAACACTTAGCACAGTACCTAACATTATCTTTCTCATTCATTTAATTTACTGATGGGAAAAATGCAAAATAATTCACCTCATACTCAGCAAATTGGGTAAGAAGACAAAAGAAGGGAACAGTCAATGTTTCAGGGGTTGGGGAAAGACAGGCAAACTAATACACTTTTGCTGTAGCTGTGAATTACTCCAACTATTCTAGAAAATAATTCTAAATTGTGCAAAGAGAACGACTAAAACGTTTTTAATATTTTAACCCAGAGATCCCATGGCTGCGCATACGCCCAAAGAAGGTCAAAGATGGAAAGAAATACCCCACATGTATCAAAGTATTTATAGCAACACTTTTTGCAGTAGCAGCAATGCCTTAACCTCTGGCCTTACTCAAGTCGATTTAAAAACATTGTGACCCTCCTCAAGACTGAATTGGCTCAAGAGACTAAAGGTTTAGGCTGTTGGCATTCCTGTTCACCTGAGTGCAAAACAGCCTGGAGGAGCTAGCTCCAGGCCTTCTTTGATACTTGGCTGGTAGACTGCAATAGGCAACTCAGGCAGGGGAGCTCTGCTCAACTGAATCAACTTGAGGTGTCTTCAATGCTTGTCCTTTTTGAATACCCTTCTCCTATTACAGCTAAGTAAATCTCCTTTTGTTAGGGGTTGAATGACCTTTCAGTGTTTTGTTTTATAAATACCAAATCCACTCAAGCCAGGAATGGCCTGAGTCAGGTTCAACCCAAAACAAAAAGCATCATTAAAGACGGCTTTAATACCAAGACAAAATCTCAAAGCTGCCACTGTTAGACAAGAAACAGAGGACCTAAAAGATACCTAAAGGCCTCTTTTAGAAGTGAGACTATTGCAATTGAATATGACATTAAGAGACCACTAACAGAAAAGATATTGGTCATTACAGAGACTTGGAAAATGGATGTAGTAAAAAGACATGAATGTCTTTTTAATCCATATTTGTTAATAATGTTGCTTATAAAAGAACTAGGAGAAATTGTGTTAGTGAAAGATAATAAAGTAGCTACCATTTATACAGCACTTTATAGTTTACAAAGCACTTTACAAATATAATATGATACAACAACCCTGAGAGGTAGGTGATATCATCCTCATTTTACAAATGAGGGAACTGAGGCAGACACAAGTTAAGTGACTTTTCCAGAGTCACAGAGCTAGAAAGTATCTGAGGCAAGATCTGGGGTTAGGTCTTCTTGACTCCATCTAGCACTCTAACCATTGCACTATCTAGCTGCCTAACTCATTTTTATCTCTTGATGTCCATCTGTCAACCATTAGTGAATTACTTTTCATATCACCAATTAGATTTGATGATAAATTTATAGATAATAGGTATGGTTTGAGTATGATCAATCCACCAATCTCCCAAGAAGAGCTATGAGGTCATCTCAGCGCCTCATTTTCCTTGGTTATGTTGTAGTTAATAACTGATATCTTAGTATGGTCATTTTTATTAATGCCTCCCCTCTTAAGGTGTGGGTTAATATCTGATAAAGGATGTAGAATAGCCTTCTCCAGCCCCAACATGGCTCTAGCTGCTGGAAATGGCCCCCTAATGGATCTTCAACTGAAGACAGGACTCCTCTGCCCCACGGGACATGATTCCTCAATGGTTTCTGTGGGCTGGATTGCTTTGCCAACAGCTTTTGGTTTTTTAATAGGGCTAAAGCCTCCTTGATTTAGAAAAGACTTGAGTAGAGCAAAGAAAAGAAGTTCTGCCATCTTTAGAGGGTAGAGGGGGTCTGTAAGCATGTAAACTAGTTGGACCATAGGTTGCAGGATGATCTTCCAGAATGTGTGACTCTTAATGGTGCTTTTGGTCTCTCTCTCTTTCACCTGCTGGCAATCATTTCTAGGTATGACTCATCCCTTACCTTCTCTTTCAATAGCCTGTAAGAATGGCAGCCCAGGATTGGGCTCCAGGTTTTTATCCTTCCAGATCTTGTTGCCTGTCATGTATCTGGTATGACCTAGAGTTGAACCAAGAAGTAGAGGCCTGGCTTTTCAGCCTCTCTGTCTAAGAAGCATTGGCCACCTACGTGGCTAAGTAGTCAGATATACCCAACTGGGCCTAAGAGAGGCCTCTACCGTGATTTTCTGTTCTTCTGAAGATCTAATCATGTGCTTTATACCTTTAAGATTATTGTTAAATATCACATTTTCATTACATATGAGTCATTTTTGAAAACTGTTATGTTCATTACTGCTTTGATCATTTCCTCTATGGTATATATACCCGACAACATTTCAACTACTGATTCAGGCACTCTATTACTTCTGTGCTTCATGGTTGACATTAAACATTTCATATTCCCTAGAACAGAAGTGCCATAATTTTGTGGGGTGTAGCTATGCAAGTGCAAAAACACTAAAGTCTTTTCTAACTCAGAGGTGTGCTGAATTCATAATATTGTATTTCTTAAGCTAATAGAGATGATAGGGGAATGGAGAATTAAATAAAATTGCTCTTACAAATGTGCTCTAGAGTGGGAACCATCTTTGGAAGGTAGAGCCAGTGGTCATTAGTGATGCGTACGTGTGGGCAACTCAAGGAGTCAAGTCTATACAAAGACTGTCCTTGATGACAACTTCAGCAACATTTCAGAAGGACACATACACAAGCAGTTCTGCTATAACAGTATATATAGTCAATACTATACTTGCATAGCTATGCAAAATCACACAATAAAAACTACAGGACTTACGGAGAAAATGGGGTTGGGGACATAACACTCAAACTTGGTCCTGGGAAGGCACTGCAGCCTCAAGACAAGGATGCCCCACTTTGGAAATTGGATCACTGACAAAGCTAGCCACTGCCTCATGAGATGCATAGTTGGCATCCCCCTATGGCTAGGAAAGGGAGATCTTGAAAGGATCCTATTTTATGAGGTGCCCTGGAGAACACCCCCAGGACCCAGCCCAGGACCTTCAGATTAAAGTGGTACACAGAAAACCATCTCTAGCAGGGCTTTTCCCTGAGTGGGAGGCTCAGGGATAGCAGGAGCCAAGTTTGCATCTGTTAAGGGTCTTTCCCTTATGTGTCTGCCTTTCCAGGCTCCCACCTCTCACTGTCCCAAGTGTTACATCCCCTACCCCCTCCAGCAGCTCTCACCTAATCCTGGGTCAAGGAAGAGGACCATTACAGCATTTTCCCCCAGTTGGAGCCAGACATCTCTTCTTTCCATAGGCCCCACCATATGCTAGTGCATCTTCTTCATTAGTAAAGGTCCTTCTCCACCCTGATGCATGACCTATCTCTGTGTGCACCACCGTGCCACACTGTGTGCACCACTATGCCACACTGTGTGCAATGTGCAGTTTTCCTTGATGAAAAATCTCACATAAGCAAATGCAAAAATCACACGATGCTCAAACTGTTCCTTAATATATCAATTAACATGGAACAAATTTGAGTTTTCAAAACAAGCATTAGAGCAGAACTACTATACAGGCACCATGGTATTCAGAGGAAAGTTGTATCTAATGCTATAGATATTTGGGAAGAAGGGCACTTGCCAATAAAGCCAAATACAAAATTTGAATTATTCCCATGATGTTTTGAGTAGTTCTTGGTCTATCTGGTTATCCACAGACTTTTCCAGTTCTGGTATAAGGCTTAAGAAATCAGAGGCAAAGTCAAGATGGTAGAGTAAAGGCAGGGACTCGCCTGAGCTCTTCCCCAAATCCCTCTAAATACCTTTACTGACTAAACAAATTCTAGAGTGACAGAACCCACAAAAAGACAGAGTGAACTGATTTCCAGCCCAAGACAACTTGGAAGGTTGGCAGGAAAAGTGTGTGGCACCAGGGTAAGAGAGGAGCACAGTCCAGCACAGGCTGCACCAGCATAGACCAGTCCCCAGCAAACCCAGAGAAGGCCTCAGAGTGGACTGAATCAGTGGCAATTTCCAGATCTCTCAACCCACAGATGCCAAAGACAACTTTAGAAGGTCAGCAGGAAAGGTCTGTCACACCTGGGTAAGAGTGGAGCATAGTCCAGCGCAGGCTGGGCCAGCAGCAAACCAGGAGCAGGTCTTGGTAGCTACTAAATCAGCAGCGGTAGCAGCAGCTTCTGGAGCTCTCAGCCCACAGATGGTAAGAGGGCTGAAAAACTGGTCAGAAACAGATTAGAGGTCTTTTTGTTAGTACTGAGGCAGGATTCTGTTTTTTTGCCCATACCTGGATCTGGGTCCCAGTCCTGGGTGGCTGTCCCAGGGTGAGAAGGAGCACTAGCACACCAGAGCTTGCAGCCACAGTGGAGGGGGAATCCCTCTTCACAGTTCCAGGGCAAAAAAGAGTGCTTGTGGTCACTCACAGACCACAGTACGGGCCAGGGGAGTAGTAAACACCTCTTAAGATCATACCAGCTTGGAAGAACTGGAAACTTACAGATCCCTAGAAGTATCTCTGAAAACAGCTACAAAAACCCCTGAAACTTGGGACAGTTCACCCTCCACCCTGAAAGCTGAGCACTACTTTAACAAAGAGTTTAAAAGTCAAGTTGTAAGCTGTTGAAAAATGAGCCAACAACAGAAAAAAATTCTGACCATAAAAAGCTATTATGGTGACAAGGCAGACCAAAGCACACTCAAAAGAAGATAAAGCCGAAGTTCCTCCATCCAAAGCCTCTGAGAAAAATATAAATTGGTCTCAGGCCAGGGAAGAACTCAAAAAGAATTTTGAAAATCAAGAGGAGAGTCAGAGGGGAAATTGGAAAGAGAAATGAGAGTGATGCAAGAAAATCATGAAAAATGAGTCAACAACTTGGTAAAGGAGACACAAAAAAATACTGAAGAAAATAATACCTTAAAGAATACAGTAGGCCAAGTAACAAAAGAGGTACAAAAAGCCAGTGAGAAGAATGCCTTAAAAAGCAGAACTGACAGAATGGAAAAAGAGGCATAAAAATTCACTTTAGTAAAAAACTCCTTAAAAAAGCGGAATTGGTTAAATGGAAAAGGAAGTCTAAAAGCTCACTGAAGAAAATAATTCCCTAAAAATTAGAATGGAGCAAATGGGAGTTAATGACTTTATGAGCAATAAAAAAAACAACAATCAAATAAAACCAAAAAAGTGAAAATATAAAAGACAATGTGAAAAACAACTGACCTGGAAAATAGATCCAGGAGAGAAAATTTAAAAATTATTGGACTACCTGAAAGCCAAGATCAAAATAAGAGCCTATACATCATTTTTCAAGAAATTATCAAGGAAAACTGCCCTGTTATTCTAGAACCAGAGAACAAAATAGAAATTCAAAGAATCCACTGATCATATCCTGAAAGAGATCCCAAAATGAAAACTCCTAGGAATATAGCCAAATTCCAGAGTTTCCAGAGCAAGGGAAAAATATTGCAAGCAGCCAGAAAGAAACAATTCAAGTATCATGGAGCTACAGTCAAGATAAAAGAGGATTTCACAGCTTCTACATTAAAGGATCCGAGGGCTTGGAATATGATATTCCAGAGGGTAAAGGAGCTAGAATTATAACTAAGAATCATCTACTCAACAAAACTGAGTATAAACCTTTGGGAGGAAAATAGACATTCAAAGAGATAGAGGACTTTCAAGCATTCTTTATGAAAAGACAAGAGCTGAATAGAAAATGTGACGTTCAAATATAAGGCCAAAGAGAAGCATAAAACGGTGAACAAGAAAGGGAAATCATAAGGGATTTAATATGGTTAAACTGTTTACATTCCTACATGGGAAGATGGTAGTTTTAACTCAGAAGAACTTTCTCATTATTAGGGCAATTAGAAGGAGTATTTATAGACAGAGACTACAGGTGTGAGTTGAATATGAAGGGATGATATCTAAAAAAATAAAATTAAGGGATGAGAGAGGAATGTACTGGGAGAAAGGGAAAGAGAAAGGTAGAACAGGATAAATTATCTTACATAAAAGAAGCAAAAAAAAAAAAAAAAAAGCTTTTACAGTTGGGGGAAAGATCCAGTTGAGGGGGAGTGAATTAACCTCACTCTTATTGGACCTGGCTCAAAAAGGAAATAACATCAATATTCAATTAGAAATAGAAATCTATCTACAGGAAAGTAGGAGGGGAAGGGGTTAAGAGGAGGGGTGGTGGTGATAGAAGGGAGGGCAGACTGGGGGAGAGGGTAGTCAAAAGCAAACCATTTTTGAGGGACAGGGTGAAAGGAGAGAGAGTAGAATAAACGGGGATAAATAAGATGAAGAGAAATACATTTAGCAACAGTTAACTGTGAAAAAAAGTTTGAAGCAAGTTTCTCTGATATAAGGCCTCATTTCTCAAATATATAGAGAATGGAGTCAAATTTATAAAAATGAGAGCCATTCCACAACTGACAAATGATCAAAACATATGAACAGTTTTCAGATGAATAATCAAAGCTATCTATGGCCATATGAATAAAGGCTCTAAGTCACTATTGATTGGAGAAATGCAAGTTAAAACAATTCTGAGGTACTGCCTCATACCTATTAGATTGGCTAATAGCATGGAAAAGGAAATGACAAATGCTGGAGGGGATGTGGGAAAAATGGAACATTAACTCATTGACAGTAGTGTTGTGAACTAATTCAACCATTCTGTAGAGCAATTTGGAACTACACCCAAAGGGCTATAAAACCATGCATAACCTTTGACCTAGCAATATCACTACTGTGTATCCCAAAAGATTTTTTTTAAAAAAGGAAAAGGACTGGACCGCAGTTGGGGGGCGGAGCCAAGATGGCAGCTGGAAAGCAGGGACTTGCGTGAGCTCCCCTCCAGGTCCCTCCAAAAACCTATAAAAAATGACTCTGAACAAATTCTAGAACTGCAGACCCCACAAAATAGCAGAGGGAAGCAGGGATCCAGCCCAGGACAGCCTGGATGGTCGCTGGATGAGGTCTATCGCGCATGGAGCTGGGAGCAGAGTGGAGCAGAGCCCAGCGTGGGTGGCGGCAGGACCAACCAGACCAGGAGCCAGGCTGAACAGGACCTAGCACCCTCAATCAGTGAGCTGTGGCAGTTACCAGACTTCTCAACCCACAAACACCAAAGACAACAGAGAAGGTTAGTGGGAAAAGCTGAGGGGGACAGAGTGAAAAGAGTTTGTGGTTCAGCCACCACCCATGGGGCGGCGGGGGGAGGTGCAGCTACAGAACTACAGCTGCAGTTGCTTCTGGTCCCAGGCCCACCTGGTGGGAGGAATTAAGTGGCAGATCAGAGCAGGAGTGCAGAGCCAGCTTAAGATCTGAGTCAGGTCCAGGTTGGTGGTTCTTGAGGAAGGAGGAGTGCTGGTGTGGCAGAGCTGGCTGTACAGAAACAGCTCTGAAAACAACGGCGCATCCCCTCAAGCTTGGAACAAAGTACTCTTTACTCTGCAAGCAGTCATACCCCCACGAAAAACTCAAGGGTCAAGTAAGTTGGGCTGGGAACATGGCCAGGCAGCGAAAATGGACTCAGTCAGTCTCAGACTTTGGAATCTTTCTTTGGTGACAAAGAAGACCAAAACATACAGACAGAAGAAGTCAACAAAATCAAAGAGCCTACATCAAAAGCCTCCAAGAAACACAAGAACTGGTCTCAGGCCATGGAAGAGCTCAAAAAGGATTTGGAAAAGCAAGTTAGAGAAGTAAAGGAAAAATTGGGAAGACAAATGAGAATGATCCGAGAAAACTATGAAAAACAAGTCAATGACTTGATAAAGGAGACCCAAAAAAATACTGAAGCAAACAACACCTTAAAAAATAGACTAACTCAAATGGCAAAAGAGCTCCAAAAAGCCAATGAGGAGAAGAATGCCTTGAAAGGCAGAATTAGCCAAATGGAAAAGGAGGTCCAAAAGACCACTGAAGAAAATACTACCTTAAAAACTAGACTGGAGCAAGTGGAAGCTAGGGACTTTATGAGAAATTAAGATATTATAAAACAGAACCAAAGGAATGAAAAAGTGGAAGACAATGTGAAATATCTCCTTGGAAAAACCACTGACCAGGAAAATAGATCCAGGAGAGATAATTTAAAAATTATTGGACTACCTGAAAGCCATGATCAAAATGAGAGCCTAGATATCATCATACTCCCCAAATATGATTTCTGTATGAACATTTTAAAGAAAACTGCTGAGAATTTAGTCTCAAAAGGTTTCATATGTTTCCTGGACAAATACTATTTTTTTCCATATTACAAATAGAAAGCCAAGTACAGAATATATTAAACAAAAAATAAGATAAGGAACAGATCTGTCATTTTTTGATATAGGGAGCAGCCTCTACCAAAGCAGGACAGAACCTTCTCTGCAAGTTATACTATGAGAGAGGTACTGAAAGAAGCAAGAAGTAAAATAATAATGCTCAGACTTCAATGGCCTGGGGCCCTGAACCTCAAAGGTCTAGGCGCACCTAAGGCCCGGAGGCAGAGCTCAGTAAAGGAATTCAGGCAAGACCAAGCCAAGAACTGACTGACCGCCCCAACCACCACTGCAACCAAGGAAAGAGCCTGGCCCTGGCACAAAACCACAATTCAGGAACTGATGCTGGAGACACAAATAAAGCAAAGACAGTATCAACCAGCATAAAAATTTATCATAAATCTAGAAATGTCCCAAAAACTAGCCCAAAAGGAGACAACTGTCTGAAGGAATTGGATGTAGAGACTCAAAGGAAAAAATGGGGTTTTCTACAAGGACTACATGAATACCTAGAAGAAATGAAGAGATTAAAATAAATTAAATGCTTTGCAGGACAAAACTGGAACACAAGTAGTTAGACAGTAGTAGTAAATCTCACACACAAAAAAATGGACTCTCTGAAAACTAGAATAAGTCAAATAGAAATCAATGTTTCTATAAACCAGCAAGAAATGTCAAAACAAAATAAAAAATTAAAGAAAGAAAACTCAAGTTGATATTTTTAAAAATGATCTGAAAAGCTGGTCAAAGAGAGCTATTTAGGGGCAGCTAGATGGCACACTGAGTAGAGTACTGGCCCTGGAGTCAGGAAGACCCGAGTTCAAATCCGGCCTCAGACACAACTTACTAGCTGTGTGACCTTGGGCAAGTCACTTAACTCCAATTGCCCTACCTTCCCCCCTCCAAAATAAAAAAATAATAATAATAAAAAAGAGCTACTTAGCAATCATCGGAATCTCTGAAAACTTTAAGTTTTTACAAACCCTGGGCACTATAATTCAAGAAATCCTCAATGAAGACTGCCTGTCTATTAGAAGAAGGCAAAGTAAAAAGAGAAAAAAAAATCAAATCACCTCCTGAAAGAAACCCCCAAAGTAAAAAAGTCCCAGAAAGTCATAGCAAAGTCTGGAGCTTCCACTTAAAAGTAATGCAAGGCCCCAGAAAAAAAGATTTTAAATACCAAAGAAATACAATCAGTCTTACATAATACCTAACAGTTTCTATACAAGACATCTTGGAAAAACAATTTCCCAAAAGGCAAAGCTAAGTATAAGCAGACAGAGAAAAAGGGGGGGGCGGGGGGCCCTTAATGGAAAAGAGGGATGACAAGTATTTCTGATGAAAATAACAGAGCTGAATAAGAACCAGGAAATATAAACATGAGTGCAGAGATAGCAAGGATGGTAAATTTATTTGAGCAACTTGGAAGGAGTTGTATGATGATGTAGTGCTAACATTTTAATAGGAAAGAAAGATTTACTATTTTTGAAGGTATTGAGGGAATTAAAAAAGAAGTTCTGGGGAGTGAACTGATAGTGTTCTGAGGATTATAGGAAGAGAAGGGAAAATAAAAGGAATACACTACTATAAAAGAGAGGAAGAAGAGGGTAGAATTGGCTATTTCTATAAATGGAATGTGTGAAGAGAAATAGGGTGGGGAGGAAGAAAAGGTGAAGGGGAACAAGAATAAGTGGAACCTCACTCTTAACTGAAACAGTCAAAAGAGGGTTGAAAATTCTCTCTCTCTCTCTCTCTCTCTCACAGACACACACACACACACAGAGTTTGATGCAGAAACAAATCAAACTTAATGTGGAAACAAATGGGGCTAAGGGCTGGTGAGTTAAGAGGGAAGACAATAGGTAATAATTACCTATCATAATAATCACTATTACCAGGAAGGTAATAAAACAAACACTGTAACCCTGAAGAGAGGATGTGGTGGTGGGAATGAGACGTCTTAAAAGGTTTAAAGAAAAAGAGAAAAGAATCAGAATCTAATGAGGCACCCTTCAATTAGGGGAAGGCTGATTTGACTGCAGCACAGAAATGTAGTCAAATAGATATTTCAGAAAATCTTTTAATATGACTGATGTGAAATCAAGTGAGCAAAACCAAAATAACCCATACAAGGACTGTAACATCATAAAATAAAGCAGCTTTGAAAGGCAAGAACTCTGGGCAAAGTAATGATCAATCATATCTCCAAAGAACTTATGATTATATTCCACCCCCCCCATCTCACTCCCGATAAGAGAGGGGAGTGTCATAGCGTGAAGAGACAGACATTTTTGGACATCGTCACTGAGTGAATTTTGCTTGACTACGCTTATTTGTTACGAGTGTTATTTTTTTTCCCCTCTCCGTTTTTAATCGGGAGATAGGGTCAGGCTGGCTGGTAGTAACACTGATGCCGAAAAAAAGAGAGGCAGTGAAACATTTTTTTTTTAATGTACAGAAGAGAACAGAAGGAAGTTTAGAAGCAAGAAGATAAGCAGGATAATTCTGAAAGTAATGTATGAAATTTATTATTTTTCTAAAGTAAACTCTATGAAATGGAGATTAATGGTTTCACATACAATCTTCATTTTGTGTTTTGCTGTGTTTAGGTAAATACTTATTTGGGGAGTGTTTCATTTCAAAATTTTAAAATGCTTTTAAAGAAATTAAATTAAGAAAATTAAACTAAAACATTAAAGAAAATAGGTGAAATATCTATACCACAACAGAGTTCTGGAACTTACCATTATCTGAATCATCTCCTTCACTGTCTGTTCGGGCCTGCTTGTAGTCTGGTTCTTCACCACTTTGGGACTGCTTACGTTTCTTGCTTATGCTGTCTTGTCCAGAGTGATTAAACCCCCTTCTTCTGGACTAAAAACACAAATAAATTTAAATGATTCTGTTCAACTAATCATCAAAGCCAACCAAAGAAAAAAATGAAGTAAGAAACTAGGAATATAATGAAAAAAAGAAAGCCTCATTAAGTAATTGGTAATGATTAAGAAGCACAAAACTCACCCTGTCTCTCATTCTGTTCCTTGACCTGCCACATCCATAAGGTACGTTGCCAAACCTGCTTATTCCTTGCATGCCCATCATGCCATAATCAGGGACCACAGCTTGTGAGAACAGAGAAGGTAGTCGGTTGGGGCAGGGTCCTCCCATTCCCCTTCCACCCATATAGTTCAACTCATTCCAGCGAGCAGACAAACGTTCTGAGCTTGAGGATGGCATGAAGTGGTCACTGCGCATATAGGTGTTAGGATGACCCCGATCCCGGAACTGATTCTGACACTTTTCCTGAACAATGCCATACAGAGATGCTCGGTTGTGAGACAGGTCTTGGTGGTCATCATACTGACTTCCAAAGCCATCATTCTGATCAGGTCTGAGATCATAGTCATAATTGTAACTCGAGCGGTAGAGATTGTGATCAGTCATTGAAGCCCTGGAGTTATAGGAGTCAAAAGACTCAAATCTGAAAGAGCTGAAGAATAAGCACAGAGCCAGGTCAATAAGCAATCCTGCTAAACAAACTGCTCAGAGAAAATGAAAGTTGGCCTCATCATGGCATACACACCAACATCCCAACACAAAATATGAGCCAAATGCACTGGCCTCTTTCCAAAAGGCCCACTTTCATTAGGCCTTGCATGTGACTAGTTGAGAGCTCAACAAAAAATAGATTTTTCCTTCATAAAATAAATCACACCTACAAACCAAAATGCTTAAAACATACAGGTAGCACTCCCAAACCTCACCCCCAATATTTTCAATTTGTTAGTTTCTTCAACTGGCAAGTGCAGAAGCAGGTGGTATTCCTCTCTACATTAGATTTCAGTGACGTTGGCTTTGGTGTACAGTGGAGACATTATATGAATTTAGTAAATTCAGGATCTGGAAAGAACTAAGAGTTTTAGATATAGATTAGGCAGCAGCCAAAAGCTAAATAAGCCACATCAAGAGTTAATGAATCTTTAACACAGACCTGCTTGCACTTTCTATACCCTGTCAGATGGTCTCAATTCATTTATTCCAAATTGAAGAGGACTCAAGAAGCACAAAACTGTGTTTAGGAATAATGGACCCACTCATTCCCAAGAGGAAATACAAAGGCCTAGTTTCCATATTGATGTAATCTGTACGGGCTAGCACTTGGTGCTGCTCCTTGAACAAGAAAGCCTGTAATCACCTCTCCTGGTCTTCCATGCCCTCCCCACTGCCGCCGGCCCCGCCCCTGCTTCCTTCCTTCGACATCATGTCCAAGCGTTGGTTGATCTTGGCAATGAGGGAATCAGAATTATCAGTGACAGTCTCTGTTCCATAGGTAGCAATGTGCATGGTAGCACTCCCATCTCCAAGGCTTGCATTGTCTGTCTTGGGAGCCTCCCATGAGGCTGTGCTGTAGTTATATGTAGCCCCAGCAGTAACACCAGTATTCTGGGCACCATAATAATTGTAACCTTCATAGCCTAATGGAAAAAGAGAGCATTAAAATGAGATCTCAACAACCAGGAGGCTGGTCTTTGCTTCAAATAGATGATGGGCTTGGTAGTGGGGGATGGAATAGGTATAATTCAACAAATTCAACAGAACTTCTGAGATATAAGAAAATGGCTCAGCAGCCAGGTTTTACAGAGTTTTTGTTCAGCATTAAGTGACTCAAAAATTATTAATCATTCTATGAAGCATAGAGGATCAGCATAGTAAGGGACAATTAAAAAGGGGCTGACTGAGGAAAGATACCTACTCTTGGAAGCTAGGTATAATCCAAAGCATTTCTGTAACTGTACTGTTAATTCTCATTTTTTAGCCTCTTTAATAGCCTAAGGAAAGATATCCCTACCAAGATATTCTGGCTATATGTATGTTACAGTCCCAAAATAGCTATACTTTCCAAAAAGACTATCTTCAAGTTTTTGATGTTATCCTAAAAAAAAATAAAATAAAAACTAAGAAAACCTAGTAAGAAAAAATTCCTACTTGAAAATTTCTGCTTATCTTTCCCTCTTTTCTGAGGTCCTGAGGACTACTTGAAGATAAGTCTCCAAGGACCAATAAAACAAGCAAGAACTACCAATCAAATCATTATAATTCAACTTATGCCCATTATTCAATAGAACACTGGAAGAAGCACTAAGTCTGAAGGAAGAGGCCTATCTCAGTTTCTTTCTATCCTGTTATACTTAAGGGGCAGAGTCTCAGCAGACAGTCATCCTACACATGTGGGTTGGCTCAAAGACCTAGTTAAGTTGGATACATTAGGAAGAACACTGGATTTGGAATTAGAGGCCCTCAGTTTGAATCTTAAGTCTTTAAGACAAGGCTGTCTAAACTTGAGTTTTTATTAAAACAATAAACAACATATTTCGTTTGCCATTTTAGTGAGAGCTCTGCAGTAGCTCAGCTTCATTTACTAAAGCAGTTATGTACATTTCTATGCTTGTAGCTGGCCCTGCTTTAAGAAATTAGGCAAACAAAATCTGAGGCTGTTTCCTTAACAACAAATGGAGGGAGGTGGTATATATGATCCCTAAGGTCACTTCATTTCTCATAGTCAGATGAACTAAGCAAGCAACTCTCAAGATCAAATCTATAATTTAAAAACTCATGGAAACATGTCCAGAGACATAAGTGTAAGTACATACCTTGCCAGTTGGCTGCACTGGTCCCATATGCACCTTAAAGGAAGTGGGGGAAAAAATACACAAAACCTTTGTTTTCAGAGCAGACATCAGAAAATACATTTTATAGAATTACAAATATCTATTTTATTTTCACATGAGGAATGGTGCTAGCTCCTAAATTAGCAATGGCACTTCAGGGCAAAAAAGAATGTCATTATGTCACTTACTGAAGCTAGAAGAGGCATATACAAGTTTTAACTACATTTCTCATAAAACCAGTGGGAAGAACCAGGAAGGTTTACCAAAAAGCTTGGCAAGCTTGTGCCAAAATTTTAGGCTACTTCCCAATTCCTCGAAGCAGCTGGACTGAAGGCTCACAGAAAACGAACGATGACCCATTTTTTAACAAAGAAAAAAAATGAGTAGCTGCTGACAACATTAAGTATTGTTTTTATTTCTGGAGAGCAATGGAGAAAGAAAGCACTTCCCTAACTTAAGAGAAAGAACATGACAAATCACTGAAGACAGTCTAGGCACAGGAGACACTTCATGAAACATTGCCTTATCAAACTCAGTTACTGAAAACTGGCCATGGAAAAAGTAAGAATGCCACCAAACAATATTATAAATAATATATAGCACACTATTCAGAGATATTACATGAAAAGTTCAAAACTAGCTACCTGTAACCCATAAAACTAAGAACGTATATCATTCTTCTGAAAAAAAAAATAGCCTTCTAATAGGAAGAAGTTACATTTGCTAATTTGCTAAGCATCTGGCCAAGCAATTAAATGATTTCTAGACCAAAACTGTATCTGTCAAAAAAAACAAAACAAAACAAAAAAAAAAACACACCAAAAAACCTTAGTCTCAACAAAGCAGAAAAACTCACCCTGGGTGTTAGCAGCTCCAGTGCTCCAAGCCCCATAACCTATATGGGAAGAGAACAAGGTTATGGACCTTTTTAAAGTCTGAGAAAAGGGAAATCATCCAGGAATACAATGACTAAAAACGGTAAAAATCTAAAAAATCATTTTTTGCTGGTTTATTTTATTAGATTCTAACTCTCAGATTCTGTAACAACATTTATCCTTCTATGGTTTAACCCTTCCCTACTGCTCTAGAAAACGGTAGGCCGCAAAATTTAGCCAAAAATTAATGCATGTGACATGGCCCAGATGAAAGAGAAAGGAAGGAGCAGGTCTGTGGGCTCAAAGACTAAATCAGATGGCTCCATTGCTGACTTGCTGGGTGGCCCTAGCAAACCAAGTTTCCTTCTCTGGGTCTATGTTCCTCTATTCAGCAAAGAAAATAAAACTTGTTTTTCTCAGTGGAAACTGACAGGAGTAATGTTTATTGAAACACAGTTGCGGGGGCAGGGGAGGAGGATACAGACACCAAGACCTGTCCAAAAGTAGGCCAATACAACAATAGGGTCTGTCCCAAGGTAGTGAAGGCCTGAGGACATGGAGTGGGGGGCAGGTGGACAACAAGAGTACCAAATTTAATTTTTCCCCCCAACTTCTTATTTTTCCATTCAAGTTCTCTTTTAAATCCTCAGTCTCCTTAAATCCTCATGGCATACAGATAATCTTAGCTTCATGAAGATTAGGTAATAGCAGGTCTTACTAGGCTGGAAGGCTTCAAGTAATAGACAACAGACTGGTGCTGCCTTACACGGTCATCACTCTAAGATAGGCCACCATTAATTTTTTAGCCATGGCATCTCTTGAGGGGTTGGACTTCTTAGTGAATGGACAAAGTCACGGATCTTTCAAAATACTCAAGCAAAACTCACATTTCTAGAGAAAGCCTGAATCTTGACTATAAGGTAGTGATGGAAATGGACCTCAAATCAACAATACAAACAAGATTATTACAAACATATCCAGTCAGCTTTCTCTCACTCTTAAACTACTGTATATTTCCATTACTATCAGCAATCTAAGTTCAGGTACTTGCCTATATCAGGTGTGTTACTGAAGCAAGGTGGCCTCCCTTTAATCACAAAGTCAATACCAACCATTTCCATGAAAGGATGGATCAGAGGCTCAGAGTCGGAAGGACGATCTATCTAGTACTACCCCTCATTTTATATAACAGGAAAATGAGGCTCAGGGAAGTGACATCCAATTCAGTAAGTTCAATAAACATATATTAAGTGCCTACTATGTGCCAAGCACTGCGCTACATGAGGGGGATACAATTAATAAAAACACAGTCCCTGCCCTCAAGGATCTTACAAACTAATAAGGGGAGACATACACAAAAGGAGGCAGAAAGGAGGGGGAGGAACCTGGGGGATAACAGGCACAGGGACAGACATCTTGCTCTGTGGAGCTGGAACCAGGTAGGGCAGCAGATAGAATACAGTGGGCAGGAAAGTCCAGGTTCTGCCTTCTCTAAAGGAAGGAATCATTAGGAGTTTGGTACTCAGTCTGCCAGCCTTCTAATCAGAGCAGAGAAGGCTGAGGGAGGCAGAGTCAGTCCAGGCTTAATTTAGCAACATGGTGATGAGATTAGATTATAGGCAGCTAGGCAAAGCAGTGGACAGAGTGCCCGGCCTGGAGTCAGGAAAACTCATCTTCCTGAGTTCAAATCTGGCCTCAGACATTTACTAGCTGTGTGACCCTGGGCAAGTCCACTTAACCTTGCTTGCCTCAGTTTCCTCATCTGTGACATAAACAAGGAGGAAAGCAAACCACTCATGTATCTTTGCCAAGAAAACCCCAAATGGAGTCACAAAGAGTCAGACACAACTGAAACAACTTAACAAAATACTACCTCCTTCCATTCATAGATGAGGAAACAGGACCATTCCCTCAAGGCCATAAAGGTAGGAAGCATCAGAAGCGGAATTTGAATTGAGTCCTCTGACTCCAAGGTAAGTGTACTTTCCACTGTAACACCAATTCAAGTCATCATTTCCTGCCTCCCTCGGTATCAGGATGAATGGTAAAGGGAAATTTCATGCTCTTCCTGACTCTTTTATTGAATACTTCAACATGATTTAAAAACAGAACAAGATTTCACTGTAGTTACTTCACATGGTAGTCAACCTGTTCTTTTTTTAGGGCTGCTGAAAAATTAATATTACCTGATGGGAGAAATGGGAAAGAAGCAGCAGATGACCCATTGTCGAACATTCTCCATGACTACATGGTGTCTATGATGAATGCTGTATAGAAGTGTAACAATGTGAACATTCATTGTGTTGCATTCCCCATCATTCAAGGAGTGTACATTATTAGAAGGACCAGAAATGTAGAGGTGAGAAGGGACCCCAAAGGCCATCTAAGTCCAACCCCTTATTTTATGGATGAGGAAAATGAAACCCAAGAAAGTTAGGTAATTTGACCAAGATTACATGTAGAGTAAATGTCAGAGACAGGATTTGAACTCACTTCCTATGACCTTAGGGCCCAGTACTTGTTCTACTGAACCAATATGCATCAAGAGAAGAGTAATGGGTAAATTTGGCTGATCTCCAAAATACCAACATAAGACTTTAGAGAAATGAGATCACTATAGCAGTAGGAGGGTTGTAATATGCACTTGGTGGGAGAGCTCAGACCTAGACAGGTGGGCTATAGGAGTTTAAGGAAGCAAGAGATCACGAATGGGACTCTCAGAAATCTAGAAATCATGTCAAAAGAAAAGTGAGAGAGAAATGACAACAAACTGTGCATTTCAAAATCCCAGCTGAAGCCATTTCTGATCCTAGAAAAAGGAAAAGAAAAAAATCCTTTTTCTCTTCCTTTTTCCCTACAACAGAGCTCTCTGCTACAAGAACCTAGAATTGCTATAAGTACAGGCAGTCTTGGCATTTACATCGATTCTGAAGGAATAATCCATCCACAGAATAGCTAGTACTCGATAAGATAATACCCTCTCCCACTGCTAATAACAGACCTGTTACCAGGGCTCAGGAGAAAGAACTCCATGCTTGGCCTATCAAAACTATATGGGTCACCCACCTCAAAAGTTACATTGGATTCAGTGAGTTCAACTCAAACTAACCAGCATTTTTAACATTGTTTCTAAGGGACAAAACATTATTAGTAATGCATTACTAGTTCTAAACAAGCCATCATTTATAACAAAAAATGATAAGCTGGGGAACTGCCTGTACCTACCTCTCCATAGCAAGGCCTTTTATTGGACTGATTCCTTATGAGATTATATTACCACTGAAGTAAAGGAACACTGTGGCCTACCTCCTACAGTAACCAGAAGAATCACAGATTGTCCAAATTGAAAGGGCCTCAAAGACCACTGAGTCCACTGAGTAGTACAAAGTATAAATGCAACAGAATCCTTCTAAAGGACCCCTGCCAACTGAGTATCCAATCCTCACTTAAAAACTTACAATGATGGAAACTCACTACCTCTCCAGAGAAGGATGTTCTAATTGCTAGGAAAATATTCCCTTACATTGAGGGCCTAAATTTCAAACATTGCAACTTTTGCCCATTGCACCTAATTCTGCCATGTAGAATCCAACAGAACCGATGTCAGTCCTTTCTTCACACCTGAAGACAACTCTCTTGTCCTTCTAAGTCTTCTCTAGGCATGGTAGCCATCCCCTTTTACCATCCTGGCAGACATTCTCCAAACACTCTTCAACTTGTCTGTTTTTCCTCAAAAGTAGTGCCTAGCACTCAACATAAAACATAAATATTCTGATAATCAAATTACAGTAAGGCCCTCATCACCTGTCACCTGGAGTACTGCAACAGCTTTCTAATTAGTCTCTGCATCCAATCTTTCCCTTTTCTAATTCCTCTTCCCAAGAGCTGACAAATTCATTTTACTAAAAGCACAGGTCTGACCATGTCATGCCCCTGCTAGAGAAACTTAAGTGTATCTACCCATAGATAGAAAAACTATCATTTAAAGTCCTTTACAATCTGGCTCCAGTCTCTCTTTCCAGGCTGATTACACATTACTTCTCCCTCATGAAATCCAATCCTCCTGAAAGCAATTAGGAGACCATTATATTTCTAGGAAGAAATGATGAGAGGCGTAGGGGTAGTTATGTGAGTGAAGAGATGAAGACATAAAAGACGTGGTACAGGCAGATTTGACAAGACTTGGCAACTAACTAATATAACATATGAGAGAGGGAGAAAGGACTCCGAGGACAAGACATCTGGAAGAGGGATGGGTTTCAGGGAGAAAATAGTAAATTATGCTTCACACATGTGCAGGAACTTGACAATGTATGACTAGCCAGACCTGAGGAGACCTATTAAACATGATATTTGAACACAGAGGCTGATGAGATCTCTAAGGGAGAGGATGGAATAAAGAAACACCCAGAACAAAGCTCTGGGTTATAACCATGTTAAGGGGTTGGGAAATGAATCAGCAAAGGAAACCAGGAAAGAACAGTGAGACAAGAAGGAAGAGAACAAGGAGAGGGTACATTACAAAAACCAAGGGAGAAGAAAAAACTGCAAAACCAACAGAGAAATCAAGGAGATCGAGGCCAGAGATTCAGCAGCTAAAGGGGCTGCTGTTCACTTTGGAAAGAGCAGTTTCACATGAGTGGTGGGGCTGGAAGTCAAATTACAGAACTTTGAAAATTAAGTGGGAGATGAGGAAACAGAAGCTACAAGTTTTAGGTAACCTTTAATAGGAGTCTTTTTGTGAAAGGGAAAAGAGAACTAAGACAATGAAGAGATGACAAGGTACAATGAAGGATACTGTATATATTGTATAAGGACAGGAGAGACTAGATCAACAGGAAGGTAACCAGTATAGATTAAAGATAAAGGAATGGGAATAATCAAAGAGTCAATCTCTTGAGAGTATAAAACTCTTCCTCAGGAGTCTGGAATAAAGAAGAAAAGAGGGGGCATAATTTGAAGTATTGAACAGAGGAGAGAGGGAGCTGCCTGGCAGACAACCTCAATCTTCTAGGTTAAGGTAAAAAGGTTTTATGGAAAGGGTTTAGGAGAGAAGAACAGTGAAAATCTGAAACAGCCACTGGGCTGAGTGGGAGAGAAAGTCAATTAGGAAATAAGAAAAATATAAATCAACTGTGAGATTTCACCTCACACCCAGCAAACTGGTAAAGATGGAAAGAGTCAATAAAGTGGTGGAAAGATGGCCCAATAATGGAACTATGAAATTAGTCCAACCATTCTGGGAAGGAATTTGGAATTATTAAAAAAAGTGACTCAAATGACCACACCCTTTGACCCAGAGCTTTCACAAGATCAATGACAAAAATAAAAGTTTCACATACAACAACATACTTATAGCAGCACTTTTTGTAGTTGCAAAAAATAAGAAACAAAGTAGATGCCCATGGACTGTGGAAAGACTTAACAATGTTTAGTGACTAGGATGAACAGAGAAGCATGAGAAAATTTATATGAACTGATACAAAGTGAAATAAGTAGAACCAAGAAAATCACGCACAGTGACAACAACAATGAAAATGGAATGATCAACTACAAAAATAATGGAAGTTGCATGTTGTTAAATTATAATGACCAACCTCAGTGCCAAAGAAGGGAGAAGAAAAAGGAGAGATAATTTCTTTACTCTTTTTGACACACTGTATATATTAGACTTTTTTTCCATGTTAAAATGGTTTGTTGAATTGTTTTTCCTCTTTTAAAAATTCTATGGGAAATGTAGGTGATATCAGAAGAAGAGACTGATTAAAATGTAATTTTAAAAAACCAACAAGGCAGAACAAAACAAACAAAAGCTGATCAGGGAATAAATAGATTGCTTTGCAGCACTGGGGGCTCAGCTGATATCAGATGACATAAATGAGTAGTGGGCAGTTTCTTGGTGACTTCAGTAACAGGCAAGAATGGGAGAAGGAGAGAGGTGGGGTTACTCCAGAGGTAGTCTAGTAGAAGACTCAAGTGGAGGATTTTATCTAATTTAATTAGCTAACTACAGAAATTGCACGAACAGAGAAATGGCCTTGGAACTGAGAGGAGGTCTGTCTCAAACATTCAGGTCTATGAGCCTGGGAAAGTGTATTAACATTAACCTCTTAGTGATCTATGCCAGAGGTATCAAACTTTAGAGTGCAACCCTAACTACATTAAAATGTAACTGGGAAATGTTTAACAAAATAAATAAAAATACAATACAACATAGTGTTCATTTGTGGTTTTCCAAGTTAATATGCACCCCTAAGGGATCAGTTTCTATTAGAATTTGACACTGTTGCTCTTGGAAATTCTCTAAGTCTATAAATTGTGGATTATGTGCTGACCTGTACAGCACTTCTCTATACCAATGAAATCACAGATCTAATCCCCATCCCTAAGTATTGGGTCAAGATCTATGTAGTCTTAAGGAAAGTGAAGCTAGAGCAGAGACGATAAACTAAAAGAACAAGGAGATGGGGGCTAGTAGTTCCAGTGAGCATTAAAAATAGTTTTAGAGGAGTTCGGAAATGAAGGAAGAGATGAATCAATAGGAACTTAACTAAGAGAGAATTTTAGAGTTCAAGATTATAGACATTTATGAGTAACAGTGAGATCTAGGGTATAATCACCACTGTGAGGGATGAAGATATAAAACATAGGAACTGAGGAATATGATAAATTTAGAGGACAGTTGTTCAAGGGGATATCAATGTACATAGTGAGTATGAAGTGTAGGACTTGGGTGGATTAAAAAAAAAGGTATAATATAGGTACTAAAGGAAGAAATGAGAAAAGAAATGTTAATAGTCTGGAGGCCAGATGATATCTGCAGCAAAGATCTGGTCAAGGTACAGATAAAGGAACATTGCAGAGTGATGGTTGAAGGAAGTTCAAGTGTTAGTAAGGAGCAACAAGTATACCTGCTATTCCTTCAGGGAAAGAGAAAGAATATCTGGTTTGAAAAGGGTAACCAGGGGATCCCATATCTTTAGGAGAGAATGAGATTTTTCCAAATGCAAGAACATGGAAAGTGTGAAAAGAAGAATTCTAACTTCACATGTAGAAGTCAGTTCTGGAGTGAGTATACTTCCAAATATAGACTCTAAGAACCTTGAGAAGGGGTGGAGTTAGGTCTCCATACTCCTAAATTCAGTGATGGAAAAAAGAAGGGAATGTCAGTGAACCCCACCCACTTGTGGTAATGGGGGCCAAAATAGTGACCCAAAATAAAAGAGGTATTCCCATCACACTTAGCAGTAGGTTATTGGGCACAAGTGGCCTCCAATTTCTGTTTATTACCAACAAAATCCAGCAGGAAGGGATAGAAAGAGAAATTACATCTAAAATAACTACAGATACATATGAACACTTAGGAGCCTACCTACCAAGACACATAGAGTAACTGTATTAACACAATTACAAAATATTCATTACACAAATAGAGATCTAAGTAACTGGAGAAATATTCATTGCTCATTGGGTAGGCTAAACCAATATAATAAAAATGACAACACTATCTAAATTAATTTACTTATTTAGTGCCATACCAATCAAACTACCAAGGAATTACAGAGCTAGAAAACAGAGCTAGTAACAATTCATCTAGAGGAACAAAAGGTACCTCTATAAATATAAAGGGAAAAAAAGAGACCTAATAGTATTAGCCAAAATAATCAAAACAATTCAGTACTGGGTAAGAAATAGAGAGGTAGATTGGTAGAAAAGATTAGGTACACAATATACAGAAAAAAGGGGTAACTTAATGTTGGATAAACCCAAAGATCCCAAGTGTTGGGAAGCTATTGGAAAAACTGGAAAGCAGTCTTGCAGAAATTAGGTCTACCCCAACATCTCACAACATATACTAAGACAAGTACCAAATAGACACGTGATTTAAGCATAAAGAGTGACATTATAAACAAATTAGAGGAGCACAGAGGAAAGAAATTCATGACCGAAAGATAAGAGGTTCACAGGAGAAAAAAAAATACCAATTTCTATTCCTACCTCTACTGCTTTCCTTCCTACACATGGGCTGCTGAACAGAGCTGGAGAAAAACCACAAAATTATGCTGTGTCCTCTACAAATTTGTCATATAACCTCAACTGGGTCCTCACTACTACAAGGCAATCCTTTTACATCTCCCTACTCACTACGCCATCCACAGTAGCTCTTCCAAAGCTTTACATACCTCTTCAAACCTTCCATGGCTTCCCCTATCCTCTTAGCTGAGGATCTTGCCTCATTTTACTGAAAAAAAAGAGGCCATTCATCATCAAGTGCTCCCTCGCCCCCCTTCCTCATCTCAACAATATGCCTTCTGACATTCTCTTTTCCATCACTCACCTCACATGAAGAGGTAACCCTTCTTGCCAAGATTAACCCCCTCTACAGTCAGGCACAAGGGATCCCATTTAATGAAATGTCATCTCCAGCACATTGCTCCCTCCCTCACTTACCTTCAATTTCCCCGTTTACTGGTTGTTTCTCTACATATACACCCATGTCTCCTCTATCCTCAAAAAACAAAACAAAACAAAAAAAACAAACCCAAAACAACAAACCCTCACTTAATCATCCTGGCTAGCTATGGTCCTATGTTTTTCCTCCCTTTTGTGACTAAACTGTTAAGAGAAAGCTCTCCACAATCAATGCTTTTACTTCTTTCTTAACTCTCTATAGTTGGGTTTCCAACCTTATCATTCAACCCAAACTGCTCTCTCCAAAGATAATAATCTCTTAATCTCTGCTAGACTTCTCTGCAGCCTTTGACACTATCCATCACCCTCTTTTCCTTGATACTTTTATTCTGTCTAGGTTTTCATGACACAACTCTATCCTGGTTCTCCAGCCAGCCAAAATTCCTTCTCAGTCTCCTTTGTAGGATCTTCATCAAAGTCATGCTAGCCAACAGAGGGTGTCTCACAGGGCTCTATACTGGGTCCTCTTCTTTTCTCCCTCTATTCCGGGTCCTTCTTCCTTTCTCCCTTGACTTGGTAATGTCATCAACTCCCATGGACCCTCTAGGCCATGACAGCTCTGCAACTGCTTGGAAGATCCTCAATCAAATTCAACCCACCATTCTTCTTTTTGATTCAATTAATCAATAAGCATTTGTTAAGCACCCACAACATATAAAATACAGTGCTAGGTGATGAGTATACAAAAAGAGGTGGGAAAAAAAAAAGTCCCTGCCCTCAAGAAGCTTACAATCTAATGAGAGGGAAACAAACAAACAAATATATACAAAGCAATCAATATACAGGATAAGTAGTAAATAATTAACAAGGAAGGCACAAGAATTAAGAGGGGTTGGGAAAGGCTTCTGGTAAAAGATGGGATTTAGTTAGGATGGTTAATTGACTTGACTTAAATGAAGTCAGGGAAATCAGTACTGTGTTAGGGAGGAAGGGCATTCCAAACACAGGAGACAGTCAGAAAAATTGCCTGGAGCTGAAATGGAATGCCTGTTTTGTGGAACAGTCAGGAGGCCAGAGTCAGGGACTAAGCTGTAAGAAGACTGGAAAGGTAAGAGAGGGCTATATTTTGAAGGGCTTTGAATGCCATACAGTGTGTTTTGTATTTAATGCTGGAGGCAATCCAAAATTTCCAAAGGATTTAAAAATTTCTTCTCAAGATCAGACCTATATTGTACCTTATTCCAATAACAAGTTCACAATATTACTTATGAGACCAAATTTACCGTTTTTGTATTATTAACTCTTTTACTTTGTTTAGTACCCATTCTGTTTATATTTGTATACAGACTTCCAAGTCACTGGATCACATACTTAGAGGTGGAAATGATTTCCAAGGTCATCTAGTCTACAGGTATTAAAACACACACCTTCTGAGAGCAAGAACCTGATTAAAATTAATTTGTAAAATATTTAACAAAATAAAATACAATAGAATATAAATCATGTTATGTGACAGTTTTCTAAATCAATATGCAGCATGCAGGGATCTTTACATATTTAGTAGCCTCGTTTCTATTTGAGTTTGATATCAATGGTCTAGTCCTTCCTGAAAAACTTCCTTGTTTTTCAGATTAGGAAACTGAAACTCAGAGGTTAAATAATTTGCCCAAAATTACACAGATGGCAAGCTACAGAACTGGAATTTAAATACAGGTCTGCTGATTCCCAAATCTGTACTCTTTACATTAAAACTCGGCCCTTCAAGCCAAGGATAACTTGCTGGATCTCTTTTTAAGAGAATTACTTGTTCTCTTATTATTCTTTTTCCTATATTGTAAAGAGGCAGCATAGCACGATATATAGGGAGCTGGCCTTGGAAGAAGGAAGACTTGAATTCAAAACTTACCTGGCTACCATATTGGCTTTATGTTCTCTGTCCCCAACTTTCTTTCAAAGCACAACTCGGGTACATCCTACTTCAAGAGGTTTCTGTGAGATCTCCAGTTAGTCTCCCCATACTTTCAGAGAAAATTATCTGGTATTTGTATAATATAATCCAACCTCAGACATTTATTAATTGTGACCCTGTGCAAATCTCTTAACTATCTGCCCTAGTTTGTTCATGTGCAAAATGGGACTGGAGGAGATCTATCTATAGTTCCACTAATCTTAATTGCGATTAAAGCTGGCATTCAAGCTCCTCCCTGACCTATCAATCTACCTAACATTTTTCTTCTTAAAATTACAGACATCCTTCCCATTCCAATCATGGCAATTTCCTTTCTGACTCAATATATCATGTTTATTCTCACTTTTCATTATGGTCCCCATTCCTTCAATGCTAGTGTTGGAGAGGAGGCCTCAGTCTCTTTTGGATCTAGCCAGAGTGCAAAAATATATAATGTCTGAGAGGGCAGGAGATGAAGTTCAAAGAATAGTCGACTTCAAGTCCTACCTAAAACACTTACTAGCTTCGTGATCCTGGGCAAGTCCTTTAATCTCTGTGCCACACTTTCTTCACCCAAAAAAAAGGACATAACAATAGCACATATACCTTGGGGTGTAGGGGACGGGGAGGAAGATTGTTGGGGAGAAATGACATAACACGTAAAGGGCTTTGCGAACCTTTAAGCAAGATTATATATCTACTCAAAACAAATGGCCGCAGACATTTAATAGCTGTGTGACCCGGAGCGAGCCCCCAAACTGCTATCTACCAAATATACCAGCGGTTCTCCCGGGTGTCCCGTGGACCCTAAAGCACGCGGAAGGAGACACGCGAAGGGGGCGGAGTCGGCCTCGAGGGAGGGGCCTTCGGCAGCCGCCATTTTGTGTCACTTCCAGAAAGGGGAGGCATCCATTTGAGCCCTCGGCGAGGGCAGCGGGCGGCCTTGGCCGCTAAGCATCACCAGTTGGACTAGCTCCTCGGTGACCCCGTGGCACATGCCCTTCCGTTCCCCGCCGCTCAGCTCTCAGATAGTAAGGCCCGGCAAGGGCAGCCAGGCCACCTCGCAGCGGCGGCCGCCCAATCCACAACGAGGTCCGGCAGAGAGACAGCCATCACTACCAATCAGAAAGCCGATTAACCCCCCCCCCCCCTCTACCCCCCCCCACCCCGTAGGATAAATTTTCCCTAATGCTGACATAACCCCGACCCCGACTGCCTGCCTTCCCTCCGCACTCGGACGACCCGTTGGATGACCCGCATCTCTGTCCGGCTAGGGAGTTTGCAGAACAGAGTCCCGGCTGCCCCCGCTAACTCACTCCTCTTGAACCCACCTCCGTATCCCGTCTCCATGTCGCCTCTACGGCCAGCCAAGAGTTCCTGTTCCTCGACAGCAACACTGCGCATGCGCTAACTCGGCTTCTTCTTCCCCGCTTGCTCCCCCCGAAACGCTATTGGCTGCTCCACGCACCGCCTCCTCCTTCCCCTGTCCGAAATGCCACTGGTTGTCTCGTAGCTCTTGGCCCCGCCTTCTGAAGCTAGAGTGCGCAATCTCCACAGGTGTAGGGGGCAGTGGAGCGACACTTCCAGGCTGGGCACCACTACCTGGAGGCGGGATGGGATCGGTTCAAGGAATACGGGGTCGGGGAAACTCCAGCAAGAAAGGTTTTGGGAACGACGTACTTTCCTCCAGAAACATTTAGTTTCTCAAAATATGGTGTGGAGCCAAAAGTATCTTCTTCCTTCCCGTGATGCCCAGGGGACAGAACGATGCAGATCCCCCCTCCCCGCCACTGCTACCGATGCCCAGCCCGGGAATGTAACGTGTCTGGCTTCAGCTTCTCCACAACCTTCTCAGATGCTGTGCTCCCCAACTCCCGGACCCTTTCCACACAGCATCCTCCAGACCTGAAGAGTTGTAAGTCAAAGGAAAGGGTTGAGCTGCCCCTAGGTGGGAGCATTAAGCAAGAGAGGTTTGGCGTGAGTGAGCTATTGAGTACAGAACTTCACTTATTAAATGCCTACACGATGCTAGGCATCCCCAAGAGGGGACCCTTCAGCCTCTTCTAAAAGCCTTCCTGTGAAGGGAAACCTGAGTGATGCAAGATAATTTAACTTTTGGACAGCTGTTAGGAAATCTTTCCTTATCTCCAGTCTAAATGTGTCTGTTCAGTGCTTCCAATGTGTTCCTCTGAGACTAAGAACAAGTATCTTCTCTTTTCCATGTGACATGCCTTCAAATACTTGCAAGACAGCTATCAGGTGTCAGCCCCCTGTCCCCAGAACCCCCTTCTTCAATCACATCCCAAGATTACTGTATGTCCTTGTTTGTGCCACGCCTCACGTTTCTTCACATGCTTGTCTATTAGTCGTCAGGCCCTCCCCTCCTTTCTCTCCACTTCAGCCTATGGCTTAGGCCACCTTACATGTTTCTCCCTTGAATGGAGCCAAACCTCAGTCCACCCAGAGGGGATTAGAAGCAGGTCCTACTAAACTATAGGGCATTTTGGTTTTTCTGTCAGAGCTGTCCCTTGTGTTGAAGGACATTACATATAGTCTATCTCCACCTCGTATCTATCTTCTCCTTGTGTCACTTGTACCCGTTTATTCATCTCCTTTAAATCCCAACTCAGAACTCATCTAAGGAAGCATTTCTTATAAATCTTCATTCCTTGAGTGTGATCTTCTCCATCCTAATTTTGTAACTTCTACTTGGACACACCTTAGTTTGGGCTTTGGTTCTAAGTGCAACCAAAAGTACTCGCCTCTTCCTTAACCCCAGCTTGGTATAGGGCTTGAGAAGTAGGCACTTAGCAAAACTATTAAAGTATTTTCAATTGTTTCTCCCCCAAAGATTGCCCAGCCTCAATCAACCCCCCAACCAAAAGACTAAAACTTAATAAGACTTTTATCAGTTCTGACTGAACATTTATTTAAGATTTTTTACAAACAATATGTTGACTCTGGCTTTGCAGCACAGGGAAGAGAGTAAAATAAAATAACTAAACAGGCAGAGTTGTTGTGGGGACCTGGGGTGGAACTAAAACTGAAAAATTTCTTTTACCAGAAAGAGTTCAAACCCAGAACCAACCAACCAACCTTTTAGTATACAAAGCTAAGGAAAAGGACCAGGAGCCAACAGTTTTTCACATACCCTGTTGCAGATACTATAAAAGATGATGTTCCTAAAGGTACCTCAGAACTCAAGGGACACAAAACTGAGATATAGTGTAGTTGGGGTTTCAAAACAAACACTTAATCCCCTATACTCCTTCCAGCCCCATAACCCCCAACTAAAGCAACCAAAAAAAATCCAAACCAACCCTATTTCCATAACCATTTACAAAAAAATGAGACTAGGCTTTCAAGGGCCAGAATGAGAACAAGCATCCAGGCAAGTGTTAGCAATTCTCATATTCCATTTAAAAAGATTTGATGATAGCTCTGAAACAGGTCTGAGGTCTCTCCTGTTTCTTTCCTGAAGTGTGGCTCCTTCATTCTTCATCATCATCAGCTTCCACATCCAGGCCAGGGATGCCCCGGATCTGCTGCTCCAAGGCACCCCCTAGCAAGGGCACTGGTTCCTCTTCTGGAGCTAACTCCAAGCTTGACTGCTCCTGTACCAAACCCTTGGCTGGGGTTTGTTCTCCAGCCCTTACTGTTACTTGAGGCTGCTGGTTCTGGTCCCCTGCCTGAAGCTCAGGTTGTCCTGCAGTGCTTTTCTCCTTGGTTTTGTTCTCATCTTCCCCTTCAGCCACTCCTTCTTCTACAGCACTGCCCTCTCCTTCTTCTTGTTCCTTTTCTTCTTCGGGGTCATCTGTGAAGGGATTCTCACCCTGAGGATGACAAACACACACCAGTCCAGTGGTACTATCTTTCCCAAGCAATCCTGTTCCCTAAATCCCCAAATCTTTCCTTTACCACCCTCTCATCACTGCCCTCACTGGGGGGAAATCCACGATCCCATCTGCTTCCATTCAACAAAGACTAGGATGTTCTCAGTTCCTACCCCTTTTCCCAAAATACCTGAGGGCATATACCAATTTGGAGGCATGAGGCAAGTCATGACTCCCATCCCCAAGCTTGAGATTAGCCCAGAAGAGTATTGTGCCAAAAATGTGTATGTGCAAGGGCACATGTATTGGGGGGCAAGCTGTAGGCAAGACGGTTCCCTGGGCCAGTCAGGCCTGATTACCTTAAGATAGCGTTCTAGCTTCTTGCTGATGAGCTTATTGTTCAGGATACTTCGAGCTACCACGAGTGAGGATTTCTTGGACTGTTCCATCATGAGCTAAAAAGAAAGAACAGAACCCACCTGAGCAGCTGGAACCATCCTAACAGCTCAACTCCCAGGAAGCCAAAGGTCAGGAGCTTTACATAATTAATACCCAATTTGTTATCTCTATAACATGTAAAGTTTATAAAGCACTCTTTCACAAGCCTGTGAGGTAGGTAGCACATTTTCAGATAAGAGAGTTTCAATGACTTGCCCATGTTCACAATTTGGCATTCAAGGCCAAATTATTATCCAGGTCACCAGACTCCAAATTTGGCACTTTTTACTAGACCATGATGTCTCTGCTGTGGCTTAAAAGTACACCACCCTATGGGTAACTTGGTGATGTGCCTCTCCAAGTGTAGCTGATTCTTAAAGATTTATAGGTCTGTCAGAAGGCCCATAGCCTAAGTCTTTCCAACTTGGGAGGCTCTGCCTGCTTGGCCTTGGAGAATCTCAAATCACCTCCATAAAGATATCAGAGTAGAACTTTAGCAGAGGGCAGGAATTATTATTCCAATTTTACAAGGGAAAAAAATGGAAATGCAGAGAAAAACCAACTTGCCCACGGTCACACAATGAGTAAGCGTGGAACCAGATGTAAAGCCAAGCTGTCGGTCTGTAGACCTAGTACTTCCCACCACCACAATTCAATGTTTCCTTGACTAGAGAGGCTAACACCAAAGCACTCCACTCACTCTTCTGTTTCGATTGTGTTCCATGGACTTGAGGTGCTTCTGTATGATCCCAAATTGCATGGGAATGAAGAGGTCACAGGCTGCACAGTGAGCTGCCTCCACTTTCTTCACAAAGTGCTCCATGGCAATCTCTGCAAGGGAGGGAGTTGCTAGTGTCCACTTCCCACCAGTACCCCTGATGGGATAGATTTAGTTCCAAAAGAGGGGCCCACTAATTGCTACTATGAAATCCCTCTCAAATTACAAAACCAGAGAAGTGTGTAGTTCGGGCCTCTGAACCCTAACAAAACAGATGCCCTGGTCCTATTAGAGGCTTCAACAAAGCCAGTCTCACCTTCCTCTCACCCCAAGAGTTAACCCCAGGTATTTCAGGCTCAGGAAAGACTTTAGTTCTCATAAAAATCATGAGAATTCTCTCTAATTTGGACCCAAAATAAAGACCAGAAAACAGCTTACATGGACAGTCCAAGTCAAGGCAGACCCAGCTATCTCTTGGTTGACCACGATGGAAAGAGGAGAGTTGACACTCACCTTGAGTAAGGTCTTGATCTTTATAGATCTGCTGGATTACACCATTTAGGTCCTCGATGGTTTTGCGACGTTCTTCTGTCTTCTTGGTTTTGTTAGCAACATATTCCTGGAAGTGCCAAACAGGAGTTATCAGGGTATCTATAACTGAAAAAGCCAGGATGGAAAGGGAGTATGTATCTCTTTTGTTTAAATCCTAAAAACAAAAAAGGAGGAATGGGGTAGCTGAGAAGAAAGCGGACACGGAATTCAGGTATATGGGGCCCTCTCTTGGTCATGTCACTTCCTTTTGGTTTTGTGATGATGATCTCTCTTGCCTAGTCTGGATGATAAACCCTAATATTTCTGATTTTCTCTGTGTTTAGGAGAAGAATGGAAAGAGGTCAAAGCAGTCCCATTCCCTAGCAAAAAAGGGGAAAGGTGATAAAAATCCAATGCACCCCCAAAATCAAAAGAGAAGATCACCTGCAAAAAGTCTGCAGTCTGCTTTGGCAATTTAGTGCCTACAAACTTGAAATGTTCCTTGTGGAACTTGCTGTCTAAGTGGTTGGTCATCTCATCATCATAAAAGGTCCGATATTTGCAGAGAGAACACACAAATTGGATCCTGGTAAAAGAAAGAACAGAGGTCAAGCAAGGTCTGCATCAAGGGTGCTACTACCAGCACCAGGTCCCTGAACCACGAAAAGAGCAAACCCCAGAAATGGGTTGGGGCTACCCCCAGGTTCTGATACTCAAATTGCTTCCTTAACAGGACTCTGAGGCCCCAGGAAGGGGAAAACTCAAAAGTTCTGAAACCAGTTCCCATTCTTCTTCAAGAAGGGACATTGACACCATGAGGAAAGAATTAAGTCACAGTGCAGAGTGGGGAACAGGTGAGAATTTCTGAACTGTAGTGCTAGCTAAATAAAGCGGGTTCTACTGGCTTCCCTAAGGGATAATACAGGAAATGTTCTTCCCATAGACAGGAAGAGCTAATCACAGGAGGCAATGCTATGGCTGGTCTAGACTCAGGGGAGTCAGCTGCTTCTGAGAGACAAAGACTAGCTGGAAAGGTGCCAACGGGATGGTCAGGTAGGTCTCTCCTTGAAAGTAGGGAGCACACCTAGGAGAAACAATTGGGGCAAGGGAAGGGCAGCCAAACTTGGAGGATCTGGCCCCATGGTGCAGAAAGAAGAGATCAGTCCTGAGCCATTGCCCGCTGAGAGGTGCTGTGTCTTCCTGGGGCTCACCACCCCACCCCATCCTCAGCTCAGAGAGCCTAGGTGTGGTGGAAGGAGGGAGGGAAGGAGAGGCTGGATGCAGCCCAGCCTCTGGTGCCTGCTGCCTCATCTTCCTCTTCCAAGAACAAAAAAGTCTGACCTGGAAGGAGGGTGCCCAGCATGATGGCAGCTGGGAGCCACCTGTACTGAGGTGGTCAGGGCCAGGCTGTCCATAGCAGGTTCCCCTGGGGGGATTGGGGGCCTGAGCCGAGAGGCAACGGTGGCCGTGGCAGGGGACGGAGGAGGCTGGCCTCCACCAAGGCCTCAGGACGGGTTCCTACCTCTGCCGTCCATATCTGGGCCACGGGAACAGCTTTGTCTGGAGAGCCCAGGGGCCCGGCGCCGGCTTGGCCGAGGAAGATCCAGCAAGAGCAAGAGTCTGAGTCGGAGGCAAACACCAGTTCGGGGGCCCTGAGGGCAAATAGACCCGACAGCAGGGGCGTAAAGGGCTCAGCCACCTGCCGGACACGGGCCTGAGGCGGACTGGCCCCTCCAGCACCAAGTCACGGAAATGTGGGAACTTCTGCCATAGACTGGGCATAAGGGCGGGGCCCAAAGCTCCCGAGATTCCCCCATTGGTGTTTCAGTCTCTCCCAGGCATGGTAGTAGCCACTTGGCCACAGGTTTGGGCTGGAGAGGTGCCTCAGAGTCTCTGATGAGCTGGACCCCTCCCTTGGGGGCCAGGGGCCCCCACAGCACCTCTGGGCATGTTCGGTGACCTGAGCGCTGGAGCTTCTGGGCAACAGTGCCAAGCAGTGTCAGGTCCCGAGCCGGAGAAGCAGAACAGTTACAAGGCGGCCTCTGGGGGGCAGGGGGAACAATTCAGGCTCTTAGGTATGCAACCAGGGCCTTGGAAGCCCTGACTGGTGGGAAGCAGGGTCCATGCACAGAAGAGCAGGTGCCAGCTGCCAGGGCAACACTGGGCCCCACTGAAAGGCCAGAGGGAGAGACGAAGAGGCAGGGCCAGGCCAGGAGTAGAGTACATCATTCATCTCCTGACAAGACCCCAATTGCCCTGGGAAGGTGGGTTGCCTGTGGCTGCCAGGAAGGCTAGCCATGGGGAAGAGGAAACGGCGCTTGCTGGAACCCCTGGCCAGCCACAAGTTGCTAGGGCAGAGGTCCACAGATGAAATGAAAATAGAAAGTGTTACCTTTCCACCATGCGGTCCCTCTGTCGTTTCTTCTGTTTCTCCTGGGTCTTCTTGCCAGCCTGTAATTTGCGTTTGATTTGACTGATTTCCTCCTGAATGGTCAGTGCTCCTATGAGAACAAGAGGGATAGGAAAACCAGGATAATCATCACATTTCTTCTGCAGCAAAAAGGGCAGATTCTGTTGCCCTTCTTCCTCCCAGCTACCAACCAGAGCTGGTGGTATTCATTTGGTAAAATCCATTAAAGTCCAACCTGAAGAGCCAGGTGACCCCAAGTACCTTTCCAAGGCCTCTGTTGAGGGAGATGAATGTAGAGATAAGAGCTGGGGAGGAAAAGGGAGAGGTAACCCCCTCCTGGTTCTGTGCTACCCACAGCTTCCCAAGGTGCCTCACCCAACTCTATTCCTCCTGCACTTAGGAAGGACCTCTAGTGCGCCCCTGAGAGCTTATGAACCCCCATTCTCTGTGGAGTTTGAGCCCAAGTTCCCAACCCCACAGCTTTACCAAAACACAGCAGCTCGGGAATTCAATGGGGTTAGTGGGTAGCTTGGTGACAACCCTGACAATAGTTCAGTGGCCAATCCAGCGGGGTGGAGGCCAGAGGGAGCAATACAGTAGCAGCCAATGATAGCTATATGAAACGCTTAAAATGCCCTACCCACCCCTCCAACCAGTCACCGTGGCAACAAGTGGCCAACACTGGAGTTGCTGTTTGGTACCTGCTGGTGCTCATCACACAAGTAGGGGGACACGGACTCCCAACTGGGACTGGAGAGGTGCTAAGGGAGAGGACACGCAAACCAGAGCCGTAAAAACTGGAACGAGGGGGCCTCGGCTCAGACGTCAACAACTGCCAGCCACTGAGGAGAACTTGCAAGTGGGTATCACTATGGGACTAGGGAATGGTAGGAGTCATAGGGCCATGTACCTGATTGTGGCAGGAGCATGTATTCCTTGGGGTACCCCAAACTACCTGGCCTATCTAGAGATATTGGAGAGCAGACAATAGGTCAGAGTTGGCTAGCTATACCCAACACTAGCCCTAGCCTCTGGCTCAGTGGAAAAGAGGATTTGTGCTTAACTGCATACAATAACATAACCAGCCCAGAAGGGTGGGTCAAAGGCAGGCTGAAAGTATTAGCATCAATGGATACTCTGCCAAGTCCCAGAACCACCTCCCCACAGCTCTGCCCACCTAAGCCAGTACCTGCATGGTCTTTTCTAAGAGGGGAATGTCCAATTATAACTACAGAGCACTCAAACATACACCCACCTTTTTCAGCATCTTCTTTCCCTTCTTCTTTCCCATCTTCTTTCCCTTCCTCCTCTTCTCCTTCCTGAAAATTCAAAAGATCAAAACCTATACATAAATAAGATCTATAAAACCCACCATGGAAAGGATAATCCTACAGGTTCCTATATTCAAACAGGGCCAGCATTTTGGGGAGCCCCAACATCATAACAAATAAACTTTTCCCAAAGTCATAGATTTCTTCTACCCAGTCTGTAGTCTTTCTTCTACTATGCTCAAATTCAAGTTAGCAGCTAGCTGGCTGGCTATACACTCAGGTAAAGCTGCCTTTTGTCTAGGAGACCACGTGGGGCAAGAAAGTCAAGTATCCCAAAGAACCACTTACTGCTCTGGAGCTCTTTCTGGCTGTATCAGGGGCTTCTGTTCCTTCTGCTGTCTCACCTTCTGTCCCCTCATCTGAAAGAGAAGTGCAGCATCTCAGGAGTTAGGATTCAGCTCGTTATGAAAGAGGGAACAAGTGAAGAGAGAGTGGCTGACTGGCGGCACCTCACCGTTGTCAGAATCACTGTTCTCAGAACCATCCGTCTTAGCTGCTTTGCTGTCAGGTTCATCGGTGCTATTGGATTGTTTTCGCTTCTTTTTATTCTGCAGATCAAAGGGAATGGCCAAAATTGAGCAAAAAGTTTAATTAATACACCAAATGAGCCATGGTACCCAATTTTAAAATGGTGATAGGACTAAGTATACACTAGAGAGCCACATTCCTGGCCAACAACAAACGCATGCCTGTAACACTGAGCTGTTCCATCTTCAAGGAGCTGGCCCTGTCTTCACTGCCCAACTAAAGTGAATAGTCCTTACCCGGAAATCTGTAGTAGCCCAGGTCTTCCAGGTCCTTCTCATTTGTTTCATCCCACTGCCAAGTCCGAAGCCAAATCGCATGTTCCCATAGGAGCCTCTCATGCTCTGAAACATGCCGTATTCAGGAATAATGTTCTGAGAGAAGAGGGATGGGAGGCGGGACGAACCTGGTACACATTGGCCCCGGGTCCCCATGGGGTCATCCCACATGCGCCCATAGCCCGTAGCCACAGGCCGGTTAGTGCGGCCATCTCTGGCCCAGCCCTGTGCCCGCTGGCCAAAGGCATCACGGACTCGGAAATGATCCCGGTAGGCATCGTAGTGGCCTTCATAGGCCATCTCCATTTCAGGGTCAATCTCACTGTAGTCATAGCCGGATCTGTACAGATCACGGTCGCTCAGTGCAGCCCTGGAGTCATATGCTTCGTAGGAATCATACCTGCAAGAGGCGCACAGTATTGCATCAGTGACCTGGGAAGGACTCAGGAACACAGAGGCCAGGACAGTGTACAACAAATACAAAGCTAAATGGCCTAAAGGAACAAAAACTACTTTCCCCCTCAAAAACAGTATAAAGCTGAGCAGTTGCAGACTGAGCCCAAAGAACCTGCTTTACTCAAGCAGTACAGACACTGTAGCTGAATCACCAGGGAGTTGATGGCTTCAACAGCACCCAAGTGACATATTCCCGTTTTATAATTCCATCTGTATGATCAAACCCTTCAGTCTCTAGATTAGAGGGAAAATAAAAGTTCTAAAAAGCAGAGTCAGATGCTTCTGGCCATTTCAAAAATGGCAGAGGCAGAAATCTCCCTAACCTATTAAAGACCAGCTTCATTCTTCCCTTCCAACTCAAATTTGAGTTACATTACAATTTTTATCCCCAAACTTATAAAGTCCAATTTTCCTGATTCACCATAGAAGCTCCAAACGTTCAGAGAAACAAATTAAAGAGACAGTATCAAATCAAGAACTTTAGAAGCAAGGCCCTTTTTACTACTGTATATACTGCTACTCTGGTCAGCTACCATCCATGGTAACCCTCCTTAGGAAAGATAACAGGTAAAAGAAACATTCTAAACCTAAAAGCTTCAGCTTCCCATTCCAATTCAATATAAAGGAAGTCTAGTGTTCGCTATTCCTAAATACATTATAAAGTCCTAACACCCAAAAGAATTCCCTTTGGTCTTAGGGAAGTGACAGAAAGAAAATTTGTTTTCCAAAATTCACAAAGCCTTTCCAGCAATTTGAGATAGAGCTTTACCTTCATCTGAGTAAGGTACACTTTAGATATTAAATACCATCAACTGTCAAGGAGGCAAGCCCTTATGCTTAATAACAAAAAATATGCCACAGCTCGAGGAAAACCAACAGAAAAGGTTGATTAACTGTTCTTGAAAGCCCAGACTTTCCCATAAGTTCATGAAACACAGGCATAGAAAAGATGATTTCATTAACGCAAACCAACAAGGCTACAAACCCTAATAGCTGGTTAAGTTTAACAGCAAGGATATGAAAATAAGAAAAGGATGATGGCTGAGTAAGAAATATAGCTCTTTCTGACTTCAAAGTCAGCCTAAATACCAAAGAACAACCCTGCCATTTATCTACCAACAACCAAAATTCTAAAGATAGCTTATGAAGTACACTCTCCTCAAACCAGATCCTCAAGGTGTACTACAAAGACTGGCTGTCTTAGCCCCCAACATAAACAACCAGTGTGTGACTTAAGATCAACAACCAGACAGGAGTGCCAAGAAAGAAGCAGAAACTTGGCTCACATTTATCATGTTGTCCAACCAGCTTCTTCTTAAAAGTTAGTGACCCAGTCACCAGTCTCATCTCTACAATATGTTATTTCAAAGTGGAAGGAGGGTCATTATTAAAAAACCCAAGAGGCTGCCCAAGGCATTTTGCTTTATTGCACTGCAAGCATAACCCCAAATACCAAGGGTCAGAAACCATTTGATGGAGAGCCACGTTGCCCTGCCTTCCAATTTATCTCCAAACTGAGGAACTTCCCTATGCAAGATTCACTATTTTAGTTAGTGCTTCATCTTCAAAACAACAGTTTTGGTACAGTTTCTGCTAATGTTTTAAAAGTACCTTTCTGGGGGCTCTAGGGCTCACTTCACATTCTTGGCTCTGCCCTAATCTAGACAGTCTTTTCTAATCTGACTTTGATGGTATATACGTGGTTTCCCAAGAAAATTCCAAATAGTCTTTAGGAAAACATGGATAAATTACATCTTTCTCCCCCTACTCCATTCCCCCTGCCCCCAAATTAAGGAGTATGGCTTAAATATTAACTTTACACCTCCCCACCGTCTAACATTTTGTTGTTGTTCAGTTATGTCCAACTCTTCGTGACTTTATTTGGGGTTTTCTTAGTAAGATGGTGGAGTGGTTTACCATTTCCTTCTTCAGATCATTTTACAGATGAGGAAACTTAGGCAAAGTTAAGTGACTTGCCTAGGGTCACACTCTGCTAATAAGTGTCTGAGGCCAGATTTGAACTCAGGAAAATGAGTCTTCCTGACTACAGGCCCAGCACTCTATGCACTACGGCGCCACCTATGGTTCTTCACAAAGTAGGTCTTAATGCTACAACTTCCTGGATTAACTGGCAACTAAGCAAACATGAATTATCTTACTGATTACACATTTAATGGAACTAGAATGCTAAATTGATATCACCATTCATGCCAAATCTATAGCCCTTGCTTCTCTGAAGGAAGGAAAGCAGATTATAATTCATGATTATCTCTGAATTGAGATGGAGACTACCTACCACCTCGGCTTGAGTTTCATGCCACACATGGGAAGTGAGAAGATGGGAGAAAAAAAGAAAAAAAAAATGCCTGAACCTAACCTAAAAACCTAATCAAGGTGGTAAAAAAGGTATATTGGGAGCAGCAGTTGACTGAAAACATCTACCATTCTCAAAAATAAACACTACTTCCTATTACTAAACAGTCTCACCTTCACAGCTACACTCACCTGTCTCCACCTGAGCCATATAGTGCTCCTTGCATCATGTCCGTTTCTAGGTGAGACACCACGTCAAAGCGCTGGTTAATTTTGGACAGAACATTATCGGTACCGGTGCTAGCAGAAGCATTAGGGTTTGTATTTGTTTCGGAGTTAGGAATTTCCCAAGAGTTTGAACTGGCCATACCATACCCATAATTGGTAGTGTTATCCTGACCATATCCATATCCATAACTATAGCTCTCGTAACCTGTAACAAGAGATATGGACAACTCCAGTCACACAATTTGAGGGCAGGTCCATTTTAAGTTGGCCTCTTGGTTTATAACCATTCCAACCTGGAGTCTCTGGTCAAAATTCAGTTAAGGAACTATATTAGCTCCACAGAGAGAGATCAGTGGTGTAGCCAAAAGCTCATCACCAAACTGGTCTAAATCAAGTACATACCTAAAAGGATAACTCTTCAAAAGGAAAATATATGGCATATATACTGAAAAACAAAACTAGTTCTATGGTGCACATGGGTTTTATAAAAACAGGCTTTTGGGGGGTGGGATGGGGAGGGGAAAGGGGAGAATGGGAGAAGAGGAAGAAATCTGAATGTAGCCAGCTCTGGCAAAGATTTAACTGCCAAGTCACATTAAAAGCCACTTAATTCTTCAGGAAGTTTTATATTTATACCAGGGACAAAAGAGCCAAACTGAATATACCACTGGTTTAGTTTCAAGGGAAAAATTTTTTAAAAAATCATACTTGCCTCTGTTTGTCCCAGAGTTCCAGGTTCCATAGCCTACAAAACCAAAAACCATCACTAATTAAACCCCAAAATGTTTAATGAAAAAAGTTCAATGTCTAAATATTTTATTAACACATATGCTAACTGCCAAAGTGAAATTATCTACATGTCATAATCCTCTCATCAACTATGTAAAAGCTACCACCCAAAAAGAAACAACAAAACATAAAATCAGGTGGTTTACAGGTCAGGAGACTGACATAGATCATCCCGTATGCTTATACTATACGGCAGTAGAGCAAACATATAGTATAATAGTTGTAGGCTCAAACATCCTGCCACCATTTGGTGAGCACAACTGCCTCTCCCTTCCAGTTCTCAACTGGTAAATGATTGCAAAGAGAATTTGTAGCTCTCTGAGCCTCCCTTAAACCCAGCAATACCTCCACATAAAGTAAAGGGGCTCAGGATACTAACTCAAAGTAGTAATTAAAGGAAGGAGATCTGCTGGGATATCTCACGTTTCTAAATTACACATAATAATTTCAAAGGAATGTATATTCAGTACAGAAAAAATAAGGAAAAGCAATTAATCTATACTGCAAAGCATGAAAGTCTCTCATTCTGTCCTTCAGGACAATCTCAGTTGGAAAGAATAGCAGAGGACACCTATTCACTTCTTGACATTTACTAGCTACTATATAATCCTAAACAAGCCATTTGTCTCTCTGAGCCTCAGTGTCCCCCAACTGTAAAACTGGACTAACAGTACCAGTAATATCTAACTCGAAAGGGTGTTAGGAAGCACAAATGAAAAAATGTATGTGAAGAGCTTTACAAACATTGCAACACCATATAACTGACTGATCAGATTGTTCCCTTGCTTCTACTTCTGTGGGCCAAGGAAAAATGCACAATTCCTACTCCATGTGAAAATCTTTCAAGAACTTTACGGTAGCTAATACGTCACACTACCCTACTCTCCTCTAGTTTATTAATCTAGGAGCACCTTATCTAGTTCTTCCTAAAATACGGCACCCAAAACTGAACAGAATGCTCTAGGTGCAATGCTCCATGACCAACATGGAATATAGCAAGTATCTATTTTATATGCTAGATACTATCTTCTCTTAAAGCAAGCTAAAGTTATATTAGCTTTAATAATTACCACATTTTGCACAATTTCCCCTTTTGCAGTTCAACAAACGGCCCCAGGATCTTTAAAAAACATACAAATTAATGTCTAAATATGTCTCCCATTTTATTCTTGGAGTCAATTTAAAAACACAAATATAGGATTTCAACATATCAAATTCAACCTATTATTCTAGTCTATTGAGATCTTTTTGGAAGCCGGTTCTATATAATCCAACAAGTTACAGATCCCTTCCAGCTTTGTACTACTTGCTAACTACATGTAAGTATGTTATTTGCATCTTCAGCCCAAGTGAATAATTTTAACTTTTTATTAAGCAGCACAGGGCTAAAGACAGACTATTGAGGGATTCTATTAAAACAACAAGTTCTCTTGGGGCAACTAGGTGGCACAGTGAGTAGAGCACTGGCCCTGGAGCCAGTCTCAGACACTTGACAAACTTACTAGCTGTATGAACTTGGACAAGTCATTTAACCCCAATTGCCCTGTCTTTCCCCCCACCCCAAAAAAGAACAGTAAGTTCTGAAAGTTTAGTCTAGGGACCTATGGGGGTCCTCAAGACCATTTCAGAGGGTCAAAATTATTTTTATAATAATACTAAAATGTTTTTATTTCTATTATGATATATACCAATAGATAGAAACAACATAAACAAAAGCTGGGGAGGAGGATCCTCAATAATTTCTAACAGTGTAAAGAGGTCCTGAGACCAAAAGATCTGAAAACCCCTGTATTAGAGAAATCCCTTGACAAAGACCAATTAATGACTAATCTTTACGTCTAGTCAATCTAACCCGCAAAGCTCCATCTTGTGCACAAGGACAGTATGTGAGGTCATGTCAAATGCTTTGCTAAAACCTAGGCTAATTATCATACATGGAGAAAATTACTAATAGGAAGCCTCCCCCAAATCCCTCTTTAATTCTAGTGCTTTTTTTCTTTTAATAATTTATTTATCCTATATATAACTCACTTTGTGTATATTTGTTTGCATGTTGTCTCCCCCATTAGCTTATTATAAGCTCTGAGAACAGGACTGTCTTTTGCCTCTCTGTATTGGTCACACTTAGCACAGTTCCTGGTACACAGCAGACACTTAATAAATGTTTACCGATTGACTGATCTTAGGTCCATACACACAGTGTATATGAAAACATGGCAAGGTCCTGCAAGAAGAGTCAGGAACCCTCAAGTTCAAAATGAACTGAGGATGGATGGAGAGAAATGGTAAGAATAAGAAAAAGGGTTTGGGCTGGGTTTTTTTTAAGCAGCAATGGGAAAAAAAGAAGCTCTGAAAAGAGGACAGGACAACTATAATTAAGGATGGATAGAGGAAGGGCTATCCAAGTCTTATTTTGCTGCTCTGGTATTCCAAGGAAAATGAACTTTGCACTGCGAAAGACAAAACAGAAATAGCTAATAGGAGCTGACACCAAGATAAACAAGGAGCATTTAACAGAACATCCTGTTGCCTTCAATAATTTCAAGTAACTTGCCTGAGATGAAATGACTGAATGCTCTGGTCAGATGTCTATCCAGACAGATGTCTCCAACGGAGTACTCTAGGGATCTCACAGCTGTGACTTGTTTAGTATTATCAGCAACGTGGATAAAGGTATAGATGGCATGCTTACAGAAGCCTTGAAAGGACAACTACTAACATATTATATGCCAGATTTAAGATCTGAAAAGATTGTGAAAGGCTAGAGCAGGGGTGGGGAACCTGTGGCCTTCTAGGTCCTTTGAGGCCTTTTGACTGGATCCAAGTTTTACAGAACAAATCCTTTTATTTAAGGTGATTTGTTCTATGAAGTTTGGATTCCGTCAAAGGGCTGCACATGTGGCCTTGAGGCCACAGGCTCCCCAACCCTGGATTAGAGTATTAGGTCTAATCTAATAAAATCAAATAGAATAGGGATAAATGTAAAGTATTACATTTGAATTTTTAAAAAACTATTTTACAGAGAACTCACATAAAGATAACATTCACATAGAGGTCAGAAGAATCAATACAAGGAAATTCTCAAAGTTTCTATGAAGCTACGGAATCGATTGTGAAACATGGGAGACACTGGCACAGGACGGCCCAGAATAGCATGCCCACAAAGAAAGTGCTGTGCTCTATAAGCAAAGCAGAATCACAGTTGCTCAAAAGAAACATGAGATGCACAAATTTAGAGACATTGCTACTCCAAATGTTAATATGGACTATATGTGCCCAATGTGTGATAGAGCCTTCCCAGCTCATACTGTCTGACTGACCCCAATAGAGTGATGTCATTTTGGTCTTCTTTGAGAACAAAGGACAACAATCAACCAATCAACCAACCAACTCTGCCCTGGTCTGACCACTTCCAGAAGAGCATTCAGTTCTGGGTGACACATTTCACGAATGTCCAGAGGAGGGCAACCAAGATAGTTGAAGGACTGCAGTTCATCACCTGTGAAGATTAGTTTTAGAAAGTAGGGGAAACTAAAGGAAAGGCAAACAGGGAAAGGAGGGGGAGGGAATTGGCCCATCAGAGACATTTCCTACTATCTGTAAGGTTGTTCTATGCCAATAGGATTAGACTTGTTCTGATTGTCCCCAGAGAAGTAGGAATAGAGGAAAGAAGTTACAAAGAAGCAAATTTAGGGGAGTTTTTCCTTTATCAAGACTAATAATTAGAACCACTGAAAATTGGAATGCCTTGGGCAGAGAATGGGTACCCTATTACTGGAGGTTTTTCCAGCAAAGGACTAAATTTATTAAATATACCATGTGATGGAAGTCTTATTTGTCAGGTCATTCAAGTGCCTACTATGTGTCAGGGACTGTGTTAAGCACAAGAGATACAAAGAGAGGCCAAACAGCTCTTGTTTCCAAGGAGCTCACAGTCTAATGGGGAAGACAATATGCAAACTACTATGTACAAATGAGGCAGCTATGTGATGTAGTGGTTAGAGTGCTGGGCCTGGAATCAGAGAACTCAGTTTAAATTCTGACTCAGACATTTACTAGCTGTGTGACACTGGGCAAGTCACTTAACCTGATAATAATAGCACCTACTTTCCAGGGTTGTTGTACTGACTAGCTGTGTGACCTTGGGCAGGTCACTTAACTTGTTTGCCTCAGTTTCCTCATCTGTAATAATGAGCTGGAAAAGGAAATGGCAAACTACTCCACTATCTTTGCCAAGAAAACCCCAAATGGTCACAATTCTTAGAAAAGACTGAACAATAACAATAGCACCTACCTCCTAGGGCTGTTGTGAGAACACGATGAGATAGTACTTGTAAAGCACTTAGCACAGTGCCTGGCATATACCCTATTTTCCCGACATAGAAGATGCACCCTTTTTCAAAAAATTTGGGGTCTAAAAACTGGGTGCGTCTTGTACAGTGGTTGCAGATTTTTTTACTTGCATTTCCCGCTTTTTCAGACTTCTGGTCCTTGTGCTCACTGTTTCGCATTTGTTACCGGTATATTAGGTTACGTTTTGCCACGTTCTGCCCAGCAATGGCTCAGAAAAGATTTTCGTACAGTGCTGAATTCAAGTTAAAAGTGATCCAGTTTGCAAAAGTGAATGTGAATTGTGCTGCTGAACATAAGTCCTCCTCCAACTGAGAAAACAATTTGAGACTGGCTATGGGAAGAAGAAACCCTACTGAAAATGGCCACAGCAGAAGGAGCACATGAGAGGCAAGTCAGCAAAACGGACTGATTTAGAGAGGAATTGCAGATATGGACTGAAGAGCAAAGGGCAATTGGAACTCCTGTGTCCACAAAGATGGTTCAGCATGAAGCAAGAACTGCTGATGAAAAAGAAATTACTGATTTTAAAGGAGGACACAACTGGTGCTTCGGGTTCATGAGAGGGAATGGATTAAGCATGCGTACACGCACCAGACTGCCCCAAAGATGCCTGAAAGCTATGAGCTTTCATTCAGTGTCAGAAGACACATCAGTTTGAGTTGGGATAGATTGCAAATATGGACGACGTTCAATAACTTTATGTAATCCATTTTTTTTTAAATTTCGGTCCCCAAAATTAAGGTGCGTCTTATACATGGGGAAATACGGTAGTAGGCACTATGTAAATATTAGCTATTATTAGATATATATGGGATAAATTAGAGTAAGATTCTTGTAAAAGGTGGGACTTTAGCTGGGACCTGAAGGAAGTCAGGAGTTAGAGACAAAGAGGGAAAGCATGCAGAGTTGAGAGACAGTGCCTTTATGTAAGGAACAGAAAGAATGAAGGAACAGCAGCAAGAGGGTCAACATAACCAGGGGAGTACACATGTGTGTAGATTTTAGGCAAGATCACCTATGGGGTCTTGTCCAAATATGAGATTCTGACTAGATGACCCCAACATCCTTTTAACTTCTAAATCCTATGACAGAGCTAGAAACAGAAGATGGTGCAGTGAAAAGATTGTATTTTAGTCGGAAAAGCTCAGTTCAAATACTGGGTTCACTACTTACTCCCTGTGAGACCTTGAATCAGTCATTTCATCACTGGGCTGGATGACCTCTGAAGTCATTTCCAGCTCTAAGTCTATGCCAAAGAACAGAAAAGGAGGTAGGCCCTTCCTGTACCAAGATCAAGGGGATCAAAGGAGAGGCCACATATTCTCTAAGGATTATTGGGGGAAAAAAAAAGAGGAAGGTTTCCTATGCACTATATAGAGCTTCTATAAAAGATTTACGATGACAGGGAATAAATAAAGCATTGGCATAGTGCTAAGTGCTGATGATACAAAAGCAAGCAAACAAGACAGTTCCTGGAATATCAGGGAACTTATATTCCAAGGGAAAGGAAGTGTGGGGGGTGTGGGGGTGGGGGGGAAGAGTATTCAAAAGACCAGGAAGTTTGGGAGGACTGGTTCAAGGCAAGATGATGATGTTAATGGTGACAGCACCTTTAGCAAAGCACTTTGCAAATACCTAATTTTATAAAGTAAAACTTCACCCATTAGAGTTCCTCCTCTCAGGAGCAGAATACAAGGTTCTTTGTATAAGGAGGAAGTCATGAACAGAAAATTCTCAGAATGAGAAGGTAAGATGGATTTGCAATAGGTACTAGTGAAAAGAATTCACACACTAATGTAATCAGAGACCCACTGAAATATTCAGATGAACTTCACAAATATAAGATGGGGGAGACCCCCATCTTCTTTTAGTTGATGAGAAACAGCCAATCATGTGACTACTTAAGAAAAACTACTAGAGAGGTGATCTACATTTGGACAAGAATGTAACTGCTGTACCCTAATAGAAGAGAATTCATAATCCAAAGTTTTATCTAGATTATGTCTAAAATGCAGTGAAGAGCTCTAATGATTTGGAATAGCTAGAATACCCTAAGTTTATGAAACATTTTTTAGAAGTGTTTCAGAAGGTAACTAGCTTGGATCACAGGATCTTAAGTTCCTTCCAGCTCTAGCTCTAATAAGCTATCTGGCCCTTTTATCTCATCTTACAGAAAAGGAAACTGAGGCCTCAGAGGTTAAATGCCTTGTCTAAAATTTAAAACTGGTCTTTATTTCGAGAGGTCAGTTATTTGGTATCTGCTGGAACCAATCCCCTGAACTTTGACTAATCACCTCGTTCCCCATGCTGATTTTCTCAATGATTACCCTCATAGTGTTCTATATTTAACGGTACAGAAACTCTTTGAAGGACATCCTTTCCTACCTTGCTAGATGTATCAAATACAGACCTGGAGGCTGGCAAAAGCAGAGAGGCGTCAAAGATTTCCATCTTATTGACGCTAACATATTTCCTACAATTGTCTGACACAGAAGCATAAAATTTCTAACTAAAATCTTAAGACTACTTACACAGGTAGGCATTATATAAGCAGAAATTTTAACCTGGCCAAAGAAGCAAAGGTTATCTGCTGTCCTTTGCCACCAAATCCCAATCTTAGTCACTTTTCTTCCCTGTTTGAATGTGAGAAATCTAGACTTACCATAGTCACATGTGGGCTGGGCAGTAGTATCAGAAAATGTGGATTGCAGAGTTGTTTCTGATCCCTGAACAAACCCTAGAGACAAGTAAAGTAGCATCATCACTCAAGAAAAATTCATGGAACTGATAACCACCCTACAGACACCACCCCCACAGACCCCTTCATATCAATAAAGAAGGAATTTCATTTAAATCACTAATAAGGAAGACTCAAATTTAATAATTTTTTACATTCTTGTTTATAAAAATGGCCTCACTACAGAAATAGATTTCAACCAGAAGGTGAACACCTTATATAATTAAAAAAAAAAAGGGGGGGGGTGCAAGCCTGAATTAAAAAGAACCTTTCAAACTGATTTGGTAGCTACACCAGCAAACGATGTTGTAATTTGAAATCATTTCATATGAAGGAACTGGAATATTTAGGACAGAAAAGAGACTTAAGAATTATAATTGTTATTTTAAGGAAGAAAAAGTAAGATTTGTTTCGCTTGGCCACAGAAGGCACACATAGGAATAACAGATGGAAATTACAGGGATGATTTCCTTTCATTACAAAGGGAAACTTTCTGGCCAATAAGCAGTGCAAAAGTAAAATGGGTTACTATAAATTAGCAGGGGTGTGGAACCTTCAGCCTTGAGGACACATGTAGCCCTCTAGGTCCTTTGGTGTGGCCCTCTGACTAAATTCAAACTTCACAGAACAAATCCCCTTAATAAAAGGATTTGTTCTGTAAAACCTGGCCTAAGTCAAAAGGCCTCACCCCAAGGATCTAAAAGGCCACATGTGGCCTCGAGGCCACAGGTTCCCTACCACTGAGTATGTTGTTATCAATAGAGGTCTTTCAAACAGACAAAAAAGATGTTATAAAGTGCATATACATGTAGAAAGGTACTCAGATGCTTCTAGATCAAGAAATCCTCCAATGATATGGTTACTTTATTTAGCAAAAATAACAAGCTAACATCTGTGAAATTACTAGAGAATCAAACTATTTAAAAGAAAAAAATCATTGGTATCTATCCCTGAAATACTAGTATGGATAGATCAGCCATTTATACTCATTTAATTTAAGAGGGCTGGTGGGAAGATGATCAGAAACACCAATATCCTGACTTTTAACCTATAAACGCATTTCAACAAGCAAGTTTTTACATTTTAAACTATTTTGTTAGAAATCTATGGGAGAAAAAGACTCACGATGGAAAAAGCTATCCACATCCAGAGAAAGAATTACAGAGTCTGAACACAGACTGAGGCAAACTATTTGTTCTCTTTTTTTGCTTTTGTTTCTTCTTTGTCATAGTTCATTCCATTGGATATAATTCTTTTCTACAACACGACTAATGTGAAAATATGTTTAATGTGAAGGTACATATAGAGCCCATATTGGATTGCATGCCTGGGGGGGGGGCGGGGCAGGGATGGGGGGGGGGAAGGGAATTTGGAATTCAAAAACTTCTGGAATTGAGTGTTGTAAAATGAAAATAAAAAAGAAATTTATGGGAGAAAAAGACATTTAACCAGATCAAAATAAGATGCAAGCAGTTTCCACCCTAGATCCTATCAAAATACCATTTTCTTCGTTCCTGGAGTCTGATCCCTAGTCACCCCAGCCTCCTTAGACTTCTTATCAAGACCCTCCCTAAACCCCTCCTCCCATTACCTCAGACTACTTGGACAACCCTAGATCCCTCCCACAGTCCTTCTGTATATAAGATCCATCTTGCCTCCATGGAGGCACTCAGATTCAATCTAGCTCAGCTCAGATTGTTCTGGCCCGATTGCCAATACAAGGGTCACAAAATGGTGAGATTTCTTAAGAGTCTACCCAGTACGGCGATTCTTTAATAAACTTTGTTTTTCTTTGGCTATGAGAAGGCTTGGGACGAATGCATTCATCAGGACCTGGCGTGTTTATATTTTGGGGTCCCAAGCACCCCTAAGCCTCCAAAAAACATCAACAAATCCAAGTGTTTCAATTAACTTAGGTAAACCCATTAGTATGACTTTGTTTAAATCTATTTATTCAATAGTTGCCCTTTAGTCTAGAAACGTGATTGATACTATGAACTGAGTTATATTCATATATCATAGTCAACCGTTTTTCGGTATTTAAGGACTAATCTTGGCATTGACTACTGTGAATACTGGCAAGAAATGAGCTGAAGCTAGCATCTGGCCTATTAGAGTCTATTTATAAAATATCTCAAAGAAAGATTACACAAGTATATTTCCCAAGTGCCTTGAAAATAATAAGAAAATATATGTTGACTTAGTTGTAACATACCATGATATTGTTTTAACTAACTCAAATCCCCATTGATTATGTGCTCTTTAAGGTCAAGGGACCATGTTTTATTTATCCCAGCACTTGAACTATAGAACTTGAGTCTCGCTCCAAAGTAAGCTCTCTATCCACTGAATCTTCCTTACATATATTAAAAGTTTAATAAATGTTGTGTATATTTCATAAAACTTGTTTTGTTCCAGGAAGACAATCACCTGCAATGCCTTTCTCTCAGTAGTTGCGAGGCCACAAAGGTGGGAAGCAATTTGGTTTTCAAAGGCCTCCAACAGGTCTAAAGTGGCAGGCTAAAAGTCAGTAAAGTCAAGGGAACTACAATTAACTAGGCTTAATCGTGCAAATAAGCATTAGCAAACAACATTTGCCTCAAGTTCAGAAGTGTAAATGCATAGTTTGTTTCCCAGAACCTGAAAATTCCCTCCTCTTTTCATAAAAGCAAGTGAACTAGGTTATTAAGTGAACCAAATCAGTACTTCATTAACTTAGCCATACAAAAATAACCGCACAGCAGATACTAAGCCAGTTGCTTCTACTTTATGGGCTTCTTAAATTTTTTCCACTTGAGAACCCTTCAAGGCTTCTTAAACTATGGGCCTTGACCTCCCAGGAGTAGGTGTATTTACTTTTACACACACACACATACACACTCACTTTCTCTCTATGCAGAGACTAATTTTCCCTTTGTATCCCTAGCACTGAGCCTAGCATATGAAATTCATTTAACTGATGCTTGTTGATTCAAGTCATTTCAACAAACATTAAGGGCCTACTATGTGCCAGGAACAAATCTAAGACTAAGGATATAAAGGGAATGTATGGGTAATTAAGGTGGGACTTTTTTTTTACTGTTTGCTCTTTTGGAGCATTTATTTAATCAATTGCCCTTGATGAATCTGGCCTTTGGTTCTTTGATTAAATTGGAAGTCTTTGATGACCTGCTTACCACAAGGAAAAGCCTAGTTTACATGGGTTTGAGTCACATGTTGTGACACCCTTTGACCTTGAACAGAGTATATAAACCCAGAGGTTGGCAGTTTGCCTTTGGGGCTCTCACTCACTGGAAGTGTTGGTGTGGAGATTCTGGGTAGCCCCACTTTTGAAGAAAACCCAGATGTTGATGCTTCTCTGGGAACTATTGTGATTTGGTCAGACAGATAAGAGACCTGTCTGTTGACTCGTGTTTATTTGCTCTGTTTATATAATGTATGTTTGTAATTTGTTTGCATTTGTTCTGAAGTGCAGGGTGCCAGGTTTTTCCTCTGAACTAAGTGAATGATATATGTATGTTTGACTAAAGTGAGACTGTTAACCCCTTACAGTTGCTCTCCTTAGAGAAGCAGATCAAAGAACCTATGCTAGCAGCTCTTGTTACTAGTCTTGTTGGGTCTTACACCCCTACAGCAGCTGCTAGCCAAACTGTTGTTGCAAAATGGCGTAGTCATGGCAGAATCTATAGATTAAAAGGAAAGTATGGAGTTTTGGGGTACTGAGATAACAGTTGGATGTGTCCCAGTTATTGGGTTGCTCTTTATAGTTGTGGTAGCTATGATTCTGTGGAGCCCCAGGGGCAGCAGAGGGGGGCAAACAACCCAAAAAGCAGCCATTGCTCTCAAGGTCTAATGAGGGAAACAATATGCAAACATCTATTAACAAACAAAATACACACAGGATAAACTGGAGATAATGTTAGGAAGTAGGGTGCTAGTACTAAGGAGAATCAAGAAAGACTTCTTGTAGAAAGTGGGATATTAGCTGGGATCTGAACAAAGACAGATAAACATGAGCGGAAATTAGTAAAAATGCACTGCTGGAGTGTCTTGTAGGAGGAACAGCAAGGAAGTCAATGTCATAGGATTACAAAATACTGGGAGGAGTAAAGTGTAAGATGTAGAGGCAGAAAGGGGTCAGGTTATCAAGGGCTTTTAAAGGCCAAACATGATTTAATATTGGGTCTTGGAGGTAATAGTGCCACTAGATTGACTTCAAGATGCACTCAAATAAATATGACAACTTTCTGCATTTTAAAACATACCATCTCACATGTCAACTTCTCTCCTTCTCTCCTAGTGTTCACAACAACTTCTGTTTGGCAGCACAATCACTTACTCTTTCCCAAATTATTTTCTTTATTTGAGTTAAATGGACTTAGACCTATATGGTTCTACAGGACACTTAAGAAGTCACAACCTCTTTGGACCTACTTTTCCATTTATAAACTAAAGAGGCTGAACTAGATCCCAGCTCTGCCATCTACTGCTTATATGACCTTGGATATTTAACTTCCTCACAAATGCAGGAAGTAGAGTCTAAATGACTTCTAAGGTCCTTTACAATCCTAAATCTCTAATCCTGGATGACTACTTCTAGAGTCCCTTCTGGATTTTAAAATGTCACAATTTCATGAGATGGTGCTTCTTACTTCTTCCCCTCTCTCTGCTGCAGGGCCAGGGTTTTTCCTGCCTTCCTAACTTCCCAATCTCAAAGCCAAGCCCAAATCCCCAGACTGCCCGGATCTAAGACTCCTGCCTAGTTGACCACGAACAACACAGACCACGGGGGTTGGCAGATCGTATCACAACCTACTAAGGGTGCAGGGGAGTGTCTGGCACCCGGCAACCAAAGCTGCTTCCAAGGCCCACGAGATCACCCATGGAGCTGGACAAACCCTCTCAAGTCTTAGAGAGGAGCTGACCCAAAGCTGGAGAGCCCGGGAGGCGGTCTACACCTGCCCACCCCGCCATCTGCTCGGGGGCGCGGTCCAGAATGGGCCCGCGCCGCGCATCTCCGGCCCCAGTTCCTCACGTATTTGTTGCCTCGGATCTGCGGGTCCGCGGCGACCCGGAGCCCGAGCCAGGGGACCCCAGCGCCCAGTTCTGCTCCCTCCCAGAGGCCGAGGAAACTCAAATCCCACCAGAGGCCCCAGGGCCAGTCTCCCTCTCCCCTCCCCCACCCAGTTGTACCGCAGGGGAGACAGAGGTCCAGAGACTTGCCCAGGGTCGCCCAGATAGCAAGTCACGGAGCCAGCATTTGAACCCAAGTCCTCTGACTCCTGAGCCTCCGCTCTTTCGAAGAGCACTGTCCCAAAAAGCAACAAGGCCCCTCCCAGCGAAGACCCACAGAGGCCAGGCTGCATCATCATCAAAGCCGGGCCCCAGGTGAAGGGCGTCCGACCCGACGTAATCCTAGGCCGGGGGAGGGGGGGCGCGAAGATGGTGGGGGGAGGCGGAGGTCGAAAAGTTGGGCACGGCGCCATCTTAAAGCCTCGGCCCGGACACTGGAGGCCTCATTCTCTAACTGAGCCTGGGGGCTGTCACTGGGGCTCGGGTTCACCTCTACGATCTGGTTCTCCTCGACTAGGAGCTGTCCTTACCCGTGTAACTCATGGCGGTCAACTGCTCCGGGAATCTCCACAGCTGCTCTCTGCCTCGGCGGCCTCTGGTGCTCCACTCTCCCCTCCCCCGCCAAGGCTCCGCCTCCCGCCCGAATTGGCTACTGTCTGCCAAGTCTGCCAACGCTATTGGCTCTTTCGACCGTCCGCAACAGGGTTGCAGGTTGTCATCCGAGGTCAGTGGCTCGAGGTCCTGCCAATCTGTTAGCTGCGTGCTCCCTCCTCCTCTGCGCCGGCGTCCTGTAGGCCTTGATTGGCTGAGAGGCTCCCGGGAGTACAAGACCTCATTAGCCCTGCCCCTCCTAACGAGCGCACCAAGGATGTGCTCAAGGCTCGAAGTGGGGATGAAGGGGAAGCGTGTGACGTCTCTTCCGTAGGTGGCAGTCAGATTGAGGAGCCAATGGCTTGCGAGGGCGGGGTTTAGGTTATTTTAGAGAGGGAGAGTGGGAATCTCCTAGCTAGACCTTGCTCGTCCTGTCCAGTAGGTGGCGGACCGCTTCAGGCCACACTCCAGCCCAGACCAGCAGCATATTCCAGCGGCAGGCAGAGCGAGTCACGGCAGCCCTAGCCTCTGACTAGACTGCAGGACTTCGCCACACTTTTCAGTAAGAAGTCTGAGTTCTCAGCGCACGCTGCTTGGGACGTTCAGGGGAATGGATGTGCATCTCATCCGCTCGCTCCACTAAGCGGCTTTCCAGGTCCACGGCCCCAAATCCTCCCCTGGGGCTCTACCCAGTGGACCGGGGCCATCCCCTGGTTCTGTGGAGATAGGGTGAACCTTTCCCCGGTCATCCCCTTCCTTTTCCTCTAATGCATTTTAGGAGGATCTTCTGTGTGCAGATTCTTAACGGTTTGTGTTGGGTTTCATATAAGTTAAGCTCATGGATTGAAAAGGACCATAGGCCAACCTCCTTATTTTCACAAGTGAAGAAACTGAGCCCCAAAGTGTGCCCAGGCCTAAGGACGAGACCGTGCTTTGAACCCTTAACCCAACTCCAAATCTAGGGTTCTTTCCGTGGCACCAGGAAAACTAAGACACAGCTTAAGAAAGCTGGAAACTTACCTACCTTTCTCCCTTTTTATAGAAGGGGAAATAAAAAGCAGCTCTTTCCCCATTTTTCCAGGAAGTTTTCTAGCCTAGGATATTTTACTGGTCCAGGATTTTCTATATTAGTAGAAAACCTTCCTAATTCAATTCAAGTAAGTGTCCTCATGTTAAATGGGGATAAGAGCACCTCCCTCTTAGGGTTGTTGTGGGAATAAAGAGATAATTGTAAAACACTTCGCAAATCTTAAAAAGCACTATTGTGTCGTCCCCCGTCCCCCGTCCCCCCCCCCCCCCCCCCCCCCCCCCCCCGCCATTAAACAGAGCTCCTTTGAAGGCTGGGGCTTTTTTTTTTTTAATTTTCCACTCTAACACGTAACGTGACTAATAAATGCTAGTTGTCTATTTTAATAGAAAACCTTCCTAATTCGATTAAACAGATAATGGTTATACATTTAAGACAGTTTATTTAAGATTTCAAATGTTTAAAGTAGATGGTAATTCATCAGAAAATTAGTGTTTAAGTCCTGTCCCAAAAGACATTTATTGCTTTGTAGTAATCTGCCTTAATAGGACAAGAACTGTATCTCCTTAACACATTGTAGTTTAGTCCTAAAACTCAAAAAGCTTTCCTCTACTTGCCACAATTTAAATTATACTATTCCCCAGGTCCTACAGAATAAATCTCTCACAAATCAAGAATAATGATCTGTATCATCAATGTTCAAGAATATACCACAGGGGATTTACATACTGAGAGCCATATGCAGTAACTAGAAGGTTTTGGAGTCACACATAATTACCTGAATTTCTGAGAGCACCCAGTAAATACATTTGTTTGGAGCAAATTAATTGCTTTTTTTCCTAGGGTGAAGACTGGCTTTTTTCATCAAAAACATGAACACTGTAAGTCATAGCACAAGTAGAGAAGGAAAATTGTTTTAGGATTAAGAAACCCAAGAGGAGAGAATGTGATCTTGAAAAATTAGGCAGGGGAAAGTAAAATTAGGCATTATATAGTCATAGGTCCTTAATAGGATACCAAAGGAAGTTACTTGAGGTGCTAAGTGATAGTCCACCACAATAAACCATCCCATGGCACCCGTACAAGACCTGACCCTGCCTGGTATTTCTTGTATTTTTGGTGAGGCAGTTAAAGGAGTAAGGTGGGGAAGAGAGCTAAGAAGAGGTTAAAAAATTCCCAATTCTACTTGGGGAAGAGAATCTAAGCAGTCTAGGCTCAATCAAAGAGGAACGGACCTGAGAAGTCAACCCCTCCCCCTCCAAGACACCTGACACCCGAAGGAAGACAATAGAATCTAGAGCAGGAAAGGGCCTTTGAGACCATCCAGTCCCACTCATTTTACATATGAATGAAAAGCTTTTATTTAGGGCTTACTAAGTGCCAAGTACAGTGCTAATAAAGATTAGAAACTGAGGTCTAAAGTAGGACTGTAATTTGCCCAAGGTCATACTAGTAATAGGCAGCAGGACTGGGTTCCAAATCCAGTGTTCTTTCCACTATGCAGGGATGCAGGCTGTTCTCACCTCTGGGGATGGCAGACTTGTTAACTTCTTTTCATTTCCATCCATTGCTGCATAGTTCTAATTGTTAGAAAATGTTTTCTTTTATTGAGTCGAAAATGCTAACTTCATTCTCAGCACTAGGGTTCAGACTCCAATAAACCCCCTGGGGAAGGGGGATGTTTCTTCCATGTGAAGTGACCACAGCTCTCCTGCCCACTGCCAACATGATGGCATTTTTGTAGCACAGAAACCCTCTGGGCTTTGCCCCTCATTACTCAAAAAACTACAGCAGCTCTTTCACACCTCCAATGGCCCCTAGCGCTTGAGTCCAAAGACCTCTAGGGGCCTGGGTCCAATTCTAACTTGTCTCTAGGAAAGATCATTGGCTGCAATCCCAAGCAATGAATCTTCTTCCCTGTCCACCCTCAGATCAAGTGAGGGCTCACTAGCTTAGAAAGGACCTTGGTATGTTTCTCTTTTTTCACCCCTATAGAAAAACACACATACACACACGCACACACGCACACACACACCTCCAGCTACCCAGATGTGTTTCCAGAAGAGAAATTTAATCTAATTTACATACTTCTAGGTACATTAATAACCAGAATGTGGCCACTGAAAAAAGTTAAAAGGTCAATTGCCTCCCGGCTTTACTTGGCCCAGGACTCCAAAATAAAAATCAATGCTCCTTATTCTCTACACAAAACTAGTTTAAAAAAGTGGAAGGTCTAGGAAGCTATACATAAAAAGCAATAGTGAAAGGGGATGAGATGGGGGAAAAACACAATCCCATCCCAGAGTGGGGGAAGGGGAGGGGGCCTCTAAAGTACCCCCTGCTGATCTTTGGGGACATGACTTGGCAGGAGAAAGCTGTCAGCTCTGAGCTTAATTCTTCTCAGAGAGAACCCCTCTCAGGGCCTCAGGCTGCTTGGGGGGCCACCAGTGATTTCCGTGGCATTGGAGGCTGTCAGTGCTCCCCAGCCTGGGCATTGTGGAAGGTCTGAGGCCAACGCTGACCCCCACACCAGGCATCAGAGGGCCCTGGAGCAAGCACCGTGGGAATGATGCACTCGTTTGAGCAGGCATCTAGTAGGACAGAGAGGGAAAAAAGGAAGGAAGAAGGGAGGAAGGTAGGGAAGGGCAGATCCCCCCGTGAAACAAGATGCCCTTGGGAGTGTGTGGAGGGTGGGTTGTGTCTTGGGGTTTGAGGAGAGGTCAGAAGTAGTGAGGACTATCATGCAGCCAACCTGGGGCAAAAGAGGAACCAGGTGGTTATTATTAACCACCTGGTTCCTGAGGCAGCAAAAAGACAGGGGCTTTGGGATTCTACACACAATTAACAGAGTGGAGATTGACTGCCTTGCTCTGGCTCCAGCCCTTGGGGTCCCAACAGAGGAACTATTCTCCATGGCTCTCTGCAGATTTCTCATCTGCTTGGCCACAGACAGAAAGAAGCAAGCCACCTCTCTCACTCCTAGCATAAGCAAGACTCAAGTGCTCATAGGTATGAGTTTTGCCCTAAAAACCTGTGGGGAGAAATGTCCTCTTTGCACTATCACACCCTGGTTAGGGTAGTTTCCAAGCCCAAGGAAGAGAGGAAGGAAAGGAGGAAGGGAAGGCTAGGAAAATAACTCATCATCATCTGTAGTGTTCACGCTTAGGGCACCAGGGCCTGGGCCTGGGCCTGAGTGTTGAGGTTGTGACTTGCTCCTTTGGAAACGGAACAGAAGAGTTTAGTGAAGAGAGAAAGGGTGAAACCAACAGAGAGAGAAAGGAAGAGAGGTGGCTCTGGAATGCTTCGCACTGCCTCCCATTACTGAGCCTCTGCCACTGTCTGTGCCTCGGGGGCCTCAGGCTCCACTGGCCGGGGCTCTGCTTTGGAGAAGTTCATTTCCAGGATGTGCCTCTGGAGATGCCGTACCCACTCCTCCTGGATGGAGAGGGGACCCTGGAACTCCACTTCGCAGAACCTATGGAGGAGAACCCGATCATTTAGAGAGAGGCCCCAGACCCTCCTGACACTCAGAAGGACAAGGAAGCCTCCACCCTCTCCACACACCTATCTGCCTTAGACCTGTATACCCCACACCTCATCTAGGGCTCTGAAGGTCAATGGGTAACCTTACCTGCCTGAAGTTGGCACTTCTGTTGCCTTTCTATTAACCTGAGACTGAGCTACTATACCAGAATCGTCATAAAACATGGCCTAGGTCTATTGTATTAGTTGGGCGGAACCAATAGACCCCCTTCTCAGAATCATGCAGAGTGTGTGTGTAGTATTACAAAGGGAATCAATTATGATGAAACAATTATAAAAATTTCTTAAAAATAAGTTTGTGCAATTAATTAAAGGACTCATGATGAAAAATGCTATCCATATCCAGAGAGCGAACTGATGAAGTCTTGAGTGCAGAGTAAAGCATTTTTTTTTCACATTCTTTATTCTCCTTGCTTTTTCTCTCTCTGCAACATGGCTAAGGAGGGAACATGTTTTGCATGATTTCTTATGCATAATGGGTAGCGTGTTTCTTGCCGTCTCACTGAGTGGGGGGAGAGGACAGAGTGAGGGAGAGATTTTGGAACTGAAAATAAAAAGGTTTTAAAATAATAAAAAACAAGTTCAAGACCAGAAGACATGAGAGAAATTGCTCAAACTCATTCAAATATTAGCTTTGCCACACAAGAGCTAATTATACAAATCAGGAAGGCATAATTCCTATGGAGAACTGACTGGAACTGAGGACTCACTTTAAGCCTAAGGAACAAGAGTCCTAGGGAAGAATAGCTAATGGTTTCTAGGCAGGAAGTGGAGTGATTAGTTATTGGAAGAGGCATTTCTGAACCTGTTTTTGGCCTGGAAGGTTCCCAGGCATGTAGATTTGCAAAATTTCCTCTCCTCATCTATCACAGAGCACTTGACAGGTGGGCCTCTCTGGGCATTAATGATTCTACCCCTAAGGAGCCCCAGCTGGTTCCCCATTGAGGTATACAGCACAGAACTACAAAAAGCCAGAGTTGGGATAGCACTGTGACTGCTTGCCCAAAGGCCTAGAAAAACGAAAGCAGACAGAATACACATGACCATTCTAAATCCTGGAGAGGTATACGGTTGCCCTTATGTCTGTAATTCCACAGAATCATACCCTAACAGTTGAGAGCTAGATGTCTCAAAGAATTCTCACCACCAGCCCTCCCTGCCTCCAAAACCAATGTCCCCAGAGGAATGTACCTGCATTTCAGAGTGTAGATGTTGCCCACAAACTTCACCAAAGATGTCTGGGGAGGGCGGGGGACCAGTGAGGGGACAGGCCTTACTCTAGGAGGTGGCTGTCGCACTTCCTCCAGCTTCTGCTGAAAGTCACTGGCTTCTTCACCCCGAGATGAGGTTGTATCCAGAGGCCGGGCTTGTCTTCGCTCAAACTCTACCCAGGAGAGGGATGGACTCAATCAGACAAGCAAGAGAGGCCTGTGATTCCCATTGTTCCAATACCCCACCCCCCAACCCTGTACACGTGCATGCATGCATACAGATATGCATACAAACTCCCAAACCAGACTGTTACAAGATGGGGAAAAGAAAACAGGAACTGAGCTGCCTGTAAGGAGACCAGGTTTGGGAAGCTTGAAATTAATGGAAAGATAAGAGCCCCAGGTCCTGGGAGAAGAGCTCTGCTTCAAGAAAAAGGGAAGAAAGGCACCCCAACTCCCAAAAGCCACTTTGGCATTGACTCCCTGTAGCAGGAAAGCTCCATGCTAATGTAAGAAAAGATCTGGGGGCAGCTAGGTGGCACAGTGAGTAGAGCTCCAGCCCTGGAGTCAGGAGGACCTGAGTTCAAATGTGACCTCAGACACTTCACACACTTACTAGCTGTGTGACCTTCGGCAAGTCACTTAACCCCAATTGCCCTTCCTTCCCCCTCCAAAAAAAGACAAAGGAAGAAAAGATCTGAATTTTTAGTTAGAGAGAAAGAGATGGGAGGCTAACTCAAATAAGTTTTATCACGTCCATATTTGAGTCAGCCAACCCTGATGCCCATCTCTCCAACTTTTTAAATCCCAGTCCCACCCCAAAATAGCAGCTGGAGCATTGTAAGGGGAAGGGATCTGCTGAGAAACACTCATTCTCCACTCACACAACTGAGAAGGGATCTGGTAGTGAGGAAGACTCCCTCTCACCCACCCTGCTAATCCAAGCTCAACACTCACTATTGATATTCTGACGCTGGTGTTCCTCTGCCTTCACCAAAGCCAGAGGTGAGGATGTCAGGGGTCGCTCCCCACCATCTCCAATCCGGCCAGCTTCCCCAGGTCCTAGCTCACCCCCCAGGTTCTTGTTCATCAGGGTGAGGCTGTTGGGAGCCAAGGTGAGGGGCACTCGTTTGTCCCCATCTCGCCCATGGCCTGAGTTACGGAACTTCTTGGTGAAGGGCCGGCCGCCCTGGATATAGCTTCGGTAGGCCCCCACCTTCTGGGGTCTGTGCTTGATCCACTCACTCAGGGTCTCAATTGGGGAGCCATTCACACACCATTCTGTCACCCCAAACTGTCGCAGGTGAGCCCGAGCGTGGCTGGCCAGTGCCTTACGATTCTCAAAATAGAGGCCACACAGCTCACAACAGGCCTCGCTGGCTGTGGGCAGAAAAGGAAGGGATGATGAGCATTTGGGGCCACTTGAAAGTCCAGAGCCACCTGGGTTTCACTCCTGCCTCTGACCCTTGCTAGCTGTGGGACCAAGGACAACTTACTGATTTTTGTGAGCCTGTTTTGTCCTCTACAAAATGAAGACAACTCTACTTGTAGTACCTGCCTCACAGAAGTATTATGAAATAAAGAAGGAGGGCTTGGCAATCCTTAAAGCATTTGTCAGCTATGAGAAGGAAGCAAGAATGGACTGTAAGAGAACAGCATATACCTAGAGAAAACAACAGTGTTCCAATGACTCTGGACTCGGGGAAAGCCCCACACCCACCTTGCACCATATTTAGGCCCTTTTTATAGCTTTGACTCTAGAAAGTATCTCTGCTGAGATATCTTCTAACGGGCACTAGACCACCCACAGGATCCCCAAACCCCTCTGAGGCTTGATGAGAGATACTCCCACTCTAGAAGGACCAGGGGTAGGTACACGGGATGGAAAGGTCTGCTACAAGGCATGTGGAGAGATGAACTAGGGGTCTGGATATCTAGTCCTTACTCCCCAACACCCAAGGGTCTCACCACCTGTGAAGAGAACCCACCCACCCCCCACCTCTGGGCAACAAAGAATCAAAGGTGGGATAGGTGACCAATAGCCAAAGTGTGCAAATTCCCACTTCTCATTCAACCCCACCAATTCCAAACTTACAAGTGTGTGAGCTTTTGTCATGAATGGTCTTGGTCTTGAAAGGCAGCTCCGTCTGTATGTAGGTCTTAGGCTTCATTTCCCCAGAGAGAAGTCGGTCTTCAGGCAGCGGCCGCTTTGCCGTCATGGGGGTGAGGAAACCAGTAGATGGCTTGGTGGCAAGAGGCGAGAGGCTCATCTCCCGGGGCACGTTGGCAGAGCCAGGCCCAGGTTTGCCAGGACGACCAGCCAATGGGGTAAGAGACAGGGCCTGAAGCACCTTTCCGGGGGATTTGGGCCCATCTTCACCCAGGGGTGAGGGCAGGTCACCTGCAGCAGGTTCCTTCTTAATGAGACATGGTTTGGCCTTCTTCTTCAGGATCTCTCGCAGAGTGTCAATGGGTGAACCATTAACTGACCACTCAGTCACCCCCATCTGCCGCAGGTGGGAGCGTGCATGGCTTGACAGGCCCTTGCGGTTCTCAAAGAACTCACCACAGAACTCACAGCGGATGTCCCTGACTGGCTCTGCCCGGGAAGCTGCAAGGAAAGAGGGAGAGAGATGGATGTGGGAAGCTTCCAAAGGTATAGGGTGCCAAGCACACCTAATGGTATAAAAGCTATGCTCCCCTGGAGTCCCTTATGACTCAAGGTCCCCTTGACCTCCTGATAGGCTGGTGGTTGTTCTAGGAAGAGTTCTTAGGGGCTTGCTCTGATTCAGTACATTCCCCAGAATAGACCTCTTCTCCCTTTAGTGTGTGACTTCAACTGCCCCTGAGTCTTGGACCCAAACATGGCCCTGTTTCCTGCCCTTTACAGGCCCAAGAACTTCAAAAGAGCCTCAAAAGATTCTAGTCAAGGAAAGTGTAGAACAATGCATGTCCACTCCCTTGTCTAGTGACTTCTAGTGCTTACCATGATCATACTCAATTAGTAACCCCCATGGGGCCCTGGGTCAGTGGGAGCCAGATTTAGACGGCATTAACTCAGCATATCTACCTTAATATGGAAAGCGTCCTCCTCTTCGCTGCCTTGGCTTTCCTGGCTTTTAAGAAGGTGGGCACCTTCCAGTCCAGTTCCTAGCAGGGTCTCAGATTTCTACGTGTCCCTATCTGCCTTGGATTTGATTATCTTCTACTTCTACCTCCCTCCTCAATCACTGAGGGAATAACTTACACAGATTCAGGGGTGCCATGTCCTCACGAGGTGACCAGGGTCCATCAGATGGGTGGCCTTCACTGTGCAGGCTTCCAGCCAACATCTCTCGTTTGATCTCCATCCGCATCTGGTCAGGCTTCAGTTTCTTCTGGAGGGAGGGAGGTGGCAGACCAGGGAACATCTTACGAGCAGTTGGGGGTGGAGAGGTGGTTGGTGAGTGGCCCAGGGGGCTGCCAGATGGCTGCAGCTTCTTAGGGTGGGGAGGTACATGCAGCTCTGAAGCACTTCGGGCCTCCAGGGAGCCACCAGGGCCCCCAACCATTGCCTTGGCCAGTCCCTTTGGGCCTGGCAAGGTTGGGTTGGGAGGTCCTCCAGCCCGAGGGTGGGTCCGGCGCTTTAGGATTTCTCTCAGGGTGTCGATGGGAGAACCATTGACATACCACTCCGTTACTCCCATCTGCCGCAGGTGGGAGCGTGCGTGACTTGACAGGCCTTTGCGATTCTCAAAGAACTCACCACAAAACTCACAACGGATGTCCCTGACTGGCTCTGGGCCTGATGCTGTAGGAAAAGGAGAAAGGAAGAAAGGTTACTGGGAACAGTTACTGGAGCTGATCACCAAAATCCTGGAGATGACCCTGCCCCCATCCCCCCCACTCCCCTTTCACCAGATGCTCCTAGCCAACCAAGGATAAGAGGAGATCGTTAACTGATTCAGGACTCTAACAGGAAAGGGTCACAGAAAGCTACCTGAGCAGGGTGACAGGAAGCAGGGAGGGATAGAGAGAACAGGGATTCAGGAGGAGAGGGGATGAGAGATGTTCCCCATAGGAAGGCACTTGAAGCAAGCTGCCCCTGCAAGACAGTTCCTGCGATCTCCACCTATCTCCCCAGTTTTCAACAGGGCTAGAGGAGGGCCCCTGGAGCAAAGGAGGAAGGCCGATAGAGCTTTGGGCCTCTGTCTCATCAGACTTTGCCAGCAGCCTTCAAGTTGCACTTGTTTTGGAGACTCAGATTCCTCCATGGTGACCAAACTCCCTAAAATGTGGTTGGTCCTGAATGAGCAGCTAGTGCCGTCATTGAAAGAGACCTCTGAAGTAGAGGATACAACTGCCCACACCGCCCTCCATATGATCACAGGGCCCTGGGGACTTCAGAAGGCAAAGAATGGCCACAGATGGCAAAGATAAGAACCTGAGCAGGGGAAACCCCAAAGACAGGAATGGCTCCCTCAATGGAGACCCAACCGAGGGTTTCCCTCCCAGGAGAGTCCCATAAACATGGTGTCCCCTTCCAGAGGAGGCAGCCAATTAGGGCCATGGATAGTTAATATAGCCTCCTGGTCAATCACAACCCAGGCCCCTGGGCAAAGAAAAGCCCAGCCACATGATGGACCTTCCTGTTTCCTTCCCTCAAATGGGAAGTGATAAAAGTTTCCCTGGACCCCCAAGGGGGAGGCAGGGACTGAAGGGGAGAAGAGACAGTGGAAGAGAGAACCTACAGAGATTGAGAGGAGACAGCTCCACGTCTGAGGCCCAGAATATGCTGGCAGAGAGATCCTGCTTCCCCCGAAGGCTGGCCTCACCCGACGCCCTCGGTTTGGGCTTCTTGGCGGGCGGGGGGGAGAGCAGTGAGAGAGCCGTGGCCGAGGGCCGGAGGGCCGAAAGGCCAGACCGCCCAGGCTCTGCCAGCACCTCCCGCTCTGCTGGGAGGCGGGTCTGGAAGCCGTCGCTCTTGATGAGCTCGTGAAGCACGTCTATGGGGGATCCCTTGGCATCCGGGTCGCTCACCCCCAGGTGGCGCAGGTGGGCTCTGGCGTGACTGGACAGGCCCTTTCTGGTCTCAAACCAGGCCCCGCACAACTGGCAATCAAGCTCTCTGCCCGAATCACTATCTAAAGCTGCGGAGACAAAACATAGGGGGGTCACCATGCCCGCTCCCCTGGGACCATGTTTGCTGGTCCCCCAGGGAAGGGGAAACTATTGTTCCCACCCCAGCCGGCCCTGGGGAGCCACAGCAGTGGAAGGTCCAGAAGACTGAGTCTGTTTCAGCTACTTATGCCAGAGTTCCTGGCAAAAAATGGTAAAAGCCACAGAATCTGGTTGGTTCCTTGACTGCAGGAGATACTCAGGACTAGAGATTTTAACCAAAGATTCATTTCTGGAGGGTATTTTTTTTTACCTCTCCTTCCCTTGGAAATCCCAAGGACAATCCCCCTTGGGGGAAATCCAATTCTGTACATCAAGAGTCTGAAGACAAAATCTCCGTGATTTCAGAGTGAGGGGCAGCAGCTCATTTGAATGGAAGTCTGAAGGGTTTGATACTGCTGAGCCCCTCACCATGTCCATACAAGCTTGGACCCTGGGCCCAGGCTCCAGTCATGGCATGCCATGCAAGGCAAGGTGTGCTTCCTAGGTCAAAGCCAAGAGCCCAGACCTGGTGAGTGGCACACGACCAAGCATAACAGCTGACAGAGGAAACTCCATGCACCCATGGGAATGGAATGGTTGGAAAGCAACTGTATCTGAGGAGTTAAGGAGGCAGAATTAGATGGGTGACAGGCCCAGGATAAAGGAGACAGAGCAGTAGGTATTTTTGACTGCCATCTCAGGACTGGGTTTGATTCTTCAATGGGGCAAGCAAACAGCAAGTCTGCAGCTGGCTCTGCTGTCCTACCCTCACAAAGGATACTTCTTAGGTAGGGCACCTATGTGTTCCCTAACCACACCCAAGTAGAAGGAAAGCAATTAACAGGGGACCTAATAGGGTTCAGCAAGAGCTGCCCAGTGGCCCCACAGGGAGTCAGACCCAATGGCTCTTCTTTGAGAGCTCAACCAACCCAAAAGGTCGTAGCCAACTCTCAAAAGAAGAGATCTGCTATGGAGCACGAAGCCCCAGCAAGGGTTCTTTAGAGACATGGGAAGGCCAGCAGAGAAGCCCATGAGAAGGAAGAGCTGCCTTGACTCTGGTTCTCTTTGTACAAGTGAGTTCATGGGTCCCCTAAGGCCTCCAGCATCACTGTGATAAAACTGGCCTATTGGCAGAATAAGAGGAGCCCTGGCTAGCCTCACACAGATCTTGTGTTTCTTTTGTCACCAAGGGAAAAAAGACCAAGCTGATGCACAATGAGGAGCCAGGCCGCAGGACAGGGAAGGATCAACAGACAGAATCCAGGAGGAGGGGTACCTGGATGTCTGAATATCTGCCTCCCAGGCCTCAGGCCCAGGGGAAGATCAGGAATGTGACAGAGATGGCCCCACTCAGCAGCTGCAGCCCGGGGAGAGCCAGCAGCAAAGAAAAGCAGTGGGGGATGAGAATAAGTGGGACCTATGGTACCACCAGACAAGCTGCTCCATCCTAGCTCTCAATCAGACAGATGCACAGGCTAACCTGAGCTTCAAGTGCTCAAGCTGAAACTCCCTCTGGGGGAAGAGGTGCCAGTCCTGCTGTCTTAAATCTGCCCTCCTAGCAGTCACATATCATCCCCCTCCCCACCACCAATCCCTTTCCCCCAACTGTCCCACCTCCCAAACTTCCTTGACCTTACCCAGCTTAAAAAATCCCAACTCACTGAGGTTCAGGGGCCCCTCATCCTCTGGCTGGGGCCACTGCGCCTTCGGGGAGCCTGACAGGGGGCTCAGGGGCAGCTTGGGGCTCTTGTCCTCAGGGTTCTTGGGTGGGGGGGACCCGGACAGGGCAGGCGGCACCTTCTTGAGGAGAGGGGAGCCTGGTGGGTGGGAAAGGCCCTTAGATGAGAAGCCAGGGGGTGACTTGATGGCTTTGTTGATGGGGGGATCAGGGGCTCTGTCAATTGCCTTGCTGAGGGTCAGCAGGCCTGGGCGGGGAGAGGCAGCAGCTGCCTCCTTCGGGGAGCCGGATTTCTTGGCCAAGGGTGGGGGCAGGGGGCTGCTGTCAGGTTTTCCTTTCTGTTTCATCAGCTCGTACAGCAGGTCGATGGGAGCTCCACTACTTTCGGACTCAGCCACACCTAGCTGCCGCAGGTGAGAGCGCGCATGGCTGGAAAGGCCTTTTCGGGTCTCAAAACAAGCACCACACACCTCGCATGTTGTCAGATTCTGAGCTGGAAATCAAGAAAGAGACACAGACATAGAACAGGAAGGCATATGAGGTCAGGCTGGGAAGAGACACATTTGAGGTAGCACCTTTGAGGCCTGGCCCCAGGGGAATGCCATCTTTACATGAGGACAGAAGAGTAGATGACCAATTAACTAGCTCCAGAGGTACTACAGAAGTGAATTCGTGGACTGGTTACCAGCCTCTCTGACTGGCAAAGAGGAGAATTCCTAAGCAGAGGGCTGGTGGCCTCACAATGAAATGCCTAGATGATTGATCCTCAGTGAGAATTTACCAAAGTGAATGACTAACAATCTCTAAAACACTCTCACTAGTAAAATGCATATGTGGGGGACAGAAGGAGTGGAGAATCTTCAAAACCCTCCTCAGTTGCCTCAGATGAAGAAGAAACTCACCCTTGAGATCTGGGGGCTCTTGTTTGCTCCCATGGGGGATCTCTGGAGACATCTTGTTACCCAACCTGTTGGTGGTGTGCTCTAGTTGCCCAGGTGGAAGAGCACTCTTCTTTGGGAGCGGGGGTGAGGCCAGCTCCACAGCCACCATCTCTTCTTCCTCAGAGGCCAGAACTGCCAACAGAGGGAATATTAAGAGAGAAAGAGACACACATATATTCAGACTGAATAGTTGAGGGTGAAGGGACATTAAACACACCAGCCTAACAAAGAAGACAACCAACAACCAATAACCAAGTGCCACCCATCACAGAACACCTATGTTTTTCTCATGGTGCCTACATATGATACCCACTGCATTCCAATGTTGACATGGTAGATATCAGTTGACTATCCAGCCAATCCCACAGTCTTGGCCTTGAAGACTTGGATCTCTTCATCCTATCTCTCTACAATCTTAGTCTGCCCCAAATACCCTGGACTCAACAAAGGCAGGGTCTTCGGATTGGTGAGCAGCTGGCTACAACCCAATGAAAACTTCTAAGCCTGAAGAAGCCAAGCAGTTGAGTGTCCTTATCAATCAAGCTTTTACCCAAAGAAAAAGAGGGGAACTTTACATTTCCTATGTTCTCTTCAAGCTGTAGTAGGTTTACACAAAGTCAAAGACCATCAGGAGTGGCTAAGAGCTGCAAAGTACCAAATCTATCATAGCCAAAACAAGTTTTAAGTTCATTCCTCTCTAGCCAACTCCTGTATAACTTGCCCAGCTGAACATCAGGATGTAAAAAGCAATGAATTTGGAGTCAGAGAAGCTAGATATAAGTCTTCCCTCTACTACTTACTACCTGCATGAACTTAGGCACTTAAATCTTTCTGATTTAGAACTAGAAGGAATCATCAAGGTATCTTGCCTAACCCCCTCATTTGAAGGATGAGAAAACTGAGGCCCATGTGGGTTGAGTGATTTATCCAAAGTCACAGGATTAGACTAGATGAACTCTAGGGTCAATCTCAGCTCTGATTCTAAAATCTTATAATCCTACATCCTCTGATTGGACTTTCCTTGCTATGATTGTTCCCTGGTTCCACTGCACCCATAAAGGCCCACTTCTAAGGCCCTTTCAATAGAAGCATGACAATGGGGTTCCTCAGGTGAGCTGGGGCCAGGGAAAGTACCCCTGAGTAAATAAGGGACTTCGGAAAAGTTGGCAAACAATCCCATCAGTTGACAGGTTAAGGCCACAATGATCGACTTCTAGGAATACTGGCTGGGAAAGTTGAGACACAGTCTACAGCAGAGTTCAGGCAGAAACAGCTCAGCCTTAGTTAAGATGAGTAGATTTTTAGAGCTGAAAAGAACCTTAGAGGTTATCTAGCCAAACCATTTAAGGAGGAGCGGATAAAAGGCCCACAGACAAAAAGGGACTTGCCCAGGACTACAAAGGTAGCAAAGGGCAGAACCAAGCTCAGAGGCCAAGCCAGGCCAGGCTTGCACGCACGAAGCCCTCCCTCCTCCTCCTCCTTCCCTCTGCTCCCGGCACCGTCTCACCACTGGGGGCAGGCAGAGACATGCAAGGCCAGAAGGTGGGCCGCCCCATGCCAGGGCAGTCGGACCCTTTGGTTTTACTGTGGAGAAAACTTAGGATCTCCAAAGCACTGGGGTTCCCCAGGCCCCGGGCTGAGGAGCTCTGGGGCAGGGAGGAGGTTCAGAAACGGCCCAGGCTCATTCCCCCCATTTTACTGATCAGGAAGCTAGGACTGAGGGAGGAAGAAAGGTTCGGCCTGAGCACGCTCCATCCATCATCGAGGCAGCAATAGTAAGGCCAGGAATCTCAATTTTTTGGAGAGATTATAGGAATAGGAAATGGAAACCCCTCTTGAGCTGTGAGCCTCAGTTTACTCCCGGTAAGACAAGGTGCCTAGGCCTGGCGATCGCAAGAGCTTCTCCAGGCTGATATCCCGGCCTCTTCCGCAGACCCTGCACGGGCAGTGACAGAGCCGGGCTGCTCCCCCCCCAACCCCCACCCCGGGCCGCTCGCCTCTCTTCCAGCGGGGCCTCGCGGCCGCCCAGGCCTTCCCGGAAGGGGCGGCCCGCGACGCTTGCCCGGGCTCCGGCCCGAGCCCAGGACCCCTCGAGGCACGGCGCGGCACGGCCTCCTCACCCGGTGCGATCCCCGGGCCCGGGCCCGGGCCTGCTCCAGCTCCAGCTCCCGGCCCCGGCTCGGGCCCGTCCCTCGGCGGCGGCGGCGGCGGCGGCAGAGGCGGCGGCGGCGGTGGCGGGAGCAGCGTTGGCGGCGGCGTAGGCCCGCGGGGAGGGGAAGGGGACGGGGAGAGGGACGGGGGCGGCCCCCCCGCGGGCGCGCGCTCCCGGGCCCCCCCGCGCGGCCCCGCCGCCGCCGCCGCCCTCCCGTCCGCTTTTGTCACTCGGCACTGGGCGGTGGAGGCGGCCATCTTGGGTCCGGCGCACGCGGGGCGGCCGCCCCAGGCGGGAGCAACCGAGCGCCGAGTGAGCGAGGGCCTCCTCCCTCCTCTCTCCTCCGCCCCGCCCCGCCCCGCCCCGGCGCCTGGACACCCGAAGCTAGGGGAGGGAGGAATCCGCTGAGAAGCTCAGGCCCGAGAGAACGAACACCGAGCTAGCCGCCAGCCAGGAGCAAGCGAGCGCCAGAGGGCCGCTCCCCCTCCCTTTCCTCTTTCTTCCCTCCCCCCACTCCACTCTACCCTACCCCGTCTTGCTCCCAGACTCGAAGACGCGGGTCCTTGCAGCCCAGCACTAGAGGAAAGAGCCTTTCTTAGAATTCACAGGTCAACTAGGGCCACCTCCCCCTTCTTCCACAGATGTGGAAGCCGAGGCACGCAGAGAAGTCACAAAGTGACCGAAGTCACAAAGGCAGGAGCTTGGATGGAGCTGCATTTGAACCCAGGCCCTCTCGAACGCCAAATCCAATGCTTTTGAGATGATGTATGTGAACTATAAAAGGCAGGGCAGGACCAGGCCCTGAAGCTGGAACAAAGAAGTCCTCTCCCCCCGCCCCCCACCATGGGCGGATAGCATCCCCGGGGTGGGCCTCGCCAGACACCCGTGTCTAGTCTTATAAAAGATCCTGGCAGTCACGCCCCGCCCCCCCCCCCCCGAGGGCTTTAATTTCTCCATCTGTAAATAGCGGGGCTGAGCTAGAACTATATATGCTATAGATCCCTTTGGCAATTTGTTAAAACCTGTGCACCTTTCTGAGAATGAAATACAAAATAAGATACTTAGGATTACAAAGGAAAACAACTATATGGAAACATGGTTATTAAAAAAAAAACCCACTTGTTAAAAAAAGTTACCGGGGCTCCACCTCAAGGACCCCTAGCCTGGATGCTCTCCAAGATCCCTCCTCAGCCCTAAGTCTCCAATCACTGTCTCAGAATTTGAGGGTTGTCCTGGCTAGTCCAACCCATCCACAAAAGGAAGCCCCACAGTAGCAGACCCTACAAGTGGCCATCCAGCTTTAAGACCTCAGAGGATGGCGAGTTCATCACCTTTCTAGACAGATCCATGATTCTGCCCCAGCTTCCTGAGGCACCTGTGTAATCCCCAAGAAGAGAAGTGGTGGGGAAAGGACATGTCCTGTACAGAGTCAGAACCTGAGTTGGATCTAGGTCCAACCCACTCCTCATTAGAAATTCCTTCCACAAGAACCCCGCCAGGGATCTCTCCTCTGCCTGAGGACCTCCACCAGTTAAGGAGCACACATTATGGACAAAGGTAGCCTGCATCCACCTTTGGATTGTTCTCATCGTCAGAAAGTTTGTTGGGTTTTTTTTTTCTGTCACTACACCTCTTTCTGCCTCTCTACAACTTCCACTGAGTGCTCCTAGTTCTGCCCTTGAAGGCAACAAGAACAAGTCTAAAAGTCAGGTCCCAAATTCTCCCTGAGCCCTAAGACATCAGTCTCCCAAAGCAGCCTCGAGGTGCTTTGGGAAGCCATGCACCCTCTCTTCATCCAGAGTCTGAGAAGACGATGTAACAGGAAGGAAGCCTGCAGCCTGAGAGTGAGCTGGCTCCCCTGGAGGTTGGCAGTAAAGAAAAGGCTCTCAGCCAGGGGGAGTTGCCACCATCCCTTGGCTGAGGGAGACAATGTCCACAGAGGAAGGAAGACTGACATACGGAGTGGTGGGAGGAACTGGCCTCAGGCCTCTGAGAACAGACCCCCCCATGCAATCTACCAATGCTACTGAAGAAAGCTGGCACGAGGATCTCAGGGGAAGGATCACAGGTCACCAAAGACAATTGACTTAAGCTGTTGACCAATTCCAATAAGCCTGGCAACTCTGGGTATGAGAGGACAAACTGAGATTGTAGTTCAGATGAGGGCCAAGATCAGAACCAAGCTCTGGAGATTCTATTGTCAAGAGAGAAAGGGAAAAACTGACTCACTGGGGAAATGTCACAGCTCTTGCTTAGGGGCACCTAAAGCACAGGGTCTGATTCTCTAGGTTCTTCGGAGTGAAGGGCAGGGAACTCCGAGAGGAAGAGGCTAAGATCTCAAGTCAATTCGTGGTAGGGCAGTAGAAAGGAGTCGGAGGTCCTGTATTCTGATCCTAGCTCAGCCACTGCCACCTGTGAGAAATCACTTCCCCTTTGGCCTCAGCTTCCTGCTCTATCAACTGAAGGCTTTGGACTTCATAGTTTTAAAGGTCCAGTTCTAAAATACTGCGATACCCTTCAGCCCTTTAGCCAACTCCCTAGGCAAGGCAAGAATCCAAACAGTTTTTCCAGGATCAGCAGATGGCGCTGGGCAGCCAGGTGGCTTGAGAACAGGCTTCTTAACCTGGGATCTACCATGAACTTGAGAAGGAAAAAAATATCTTTGTTTTCACTAACCTCTAACTGAAATTGGGCATTTCCTTAGGGATGTTGTCAACAAACATTCTGAGAAAGGGTGTATCCACAGACTTCACCAGACTGCCACAAGGGTCCCTAATACAAAAACTGTTAAGAACCTCTGCTCTACAGGGCAGTCTTACAGCCCCAGGGCCCTGAGATACTGCCCACTCTCACCTTCCATGCCCGGACCAAGGACAGCTGCGGAAAGATGACTCCATTATAATGAGAGCTCTTTGAAAGCCCACACTGTGTTTGTTTGTTAGCCTTTCTTTGTATCCCTGGTGCTTAGCACATAGTAGGTGTTAGGTGCTAGTTGACTGACCAGCTGACCAAAACTAGATGTCCAGGGCCCATATGTGGAGGAAGCAGCTTCCAGCTCTGTGCCCTGGGGGTTAAAAGCTTTAGTGAGGGGTCACAGGGCTTGGGTAGCTTTAGTGCTGGGAGGTGTGGAAAACTTTTTTAATGAATTCTTTGGAAATCTTTGTCATTCCTCATCTAACTTCCAAGCTAGGGTAGGTCTTATTGCAGGGCTCAGTGATAAGACAAATCAACAACCAAGCACAACTCTAAGCCAAAGGAGAAGTAGCCTGGGTATCACTGCAAACAAGCTGGCTTGGAAGTGCCTGACCAGGGCTGCTGACTATCTCTAGAGAGAAGAGGGCCCAGAGGTTATTGAGACTCCTGCAGATACTTCACAGAATCCTGCTAGGGAGCCCTGCGAAATACCATCTCCACCAAGAGGTTCAGGCAAGAAAGGTCACCTAGGCATGCTAGAGGAGAGCACAGAGTAACCTCATATAGGGCCTTCTGAATTCATCAATACCCTTTTCCAGCTCCCCTCCCAACTCCCCCCCCCCAAAAAAAACAAATCCCAAAGCAGGCTTTCCATTCCAGGCATCTCTTCTGTAAACAGCCCCACTGGGGGCTCAGGGCCACTTTCCTATTTTTTTTTTTCTTAATACCAGATGCCCACTATCCCCAGCCTAGTCAGGGTCCTCATCACCTCACATAGATTAATCCAACAGCCTCTTCATAGTTCTCTCTATCTCCAGCCTCTCCCCCTTCAACCCATCTTCCCCAGGCTACTGGCCTAATCACCTAAGACCCAGCTGATCCTGTCAGGGGCATTCAAGGCTCTCCACAATCTCTCTTCACCTTATCTGCATCCTACCCAAATTTTGAGTCCCAGTGCACCCCTCCATGAAAATCCCTGGACACCGACAGCCCACATGCACATCAGTACAGTACAGTGGAAAAGAGCGTAAGGTTTGGAGCCCAAGGACCTTGGTTTCCATACTGGCCCTGCTAATTACCACCTGTGTGTGCAGCCCCTGGATAAGCTGTTTAATCTCTCTGGCCCTGAATTCTTTACATGTAAAATGAGTAGATGGCTGAGAAGGTGCATTCTAGGATCAACATTACAGTCATCCTATGATATTGCCCCTAGTCTTAATGACTTATGACCACAGCCAATCTTGTCTTGACCTCCAATTGCATTACAAATCTCCAACCAAACTAAATGGGAAGGAAGGACTATGTCCCCTACTGCTTCCCCAACAGTATCAAACTCAGGGCTCCCTGCCCAATGCCATCCGCATTTAAGGATGTATGTACAATGGACATAATCTAGAGAAGAGAGACTGTGGGGTCAAGTGTAAGAAAAAGCTCTTTGCAAATGTGGGAGTTATTATAATTAGGGAAGGCTAAGGGATCTAAACTAAAATCTACTCTCAACCTTCCAGTGTCTCTTCTCTAGACCTATGCCTCCTATACTTCATGAAATCATCTGCTCCAGACTAAAAACTAGTCAAGACCCATTAAGAGTCAAAGAGCTTGGGGTCCCTCCCCTCTCCCCAGGGACCAGGCAGAAGTCACAGATCTTACTATATATACTTAATATATATACTTTACTATATAAAGAACGCTAGGTTTCTCTTACCTTCTCGGTAGATTGGCCCCAACTCATCGCCCCAGGCTTGAGGGAATGGAGACAGTGGTGAGCCCCGCCCTCTGCACTCAGACATAGTCATCAGGCTGGGTGGGCCAAAGCCGAGCATCTCCCTCTCACAGCCTGGGGACCCAGGCTCCCCAGGGCCTGGGGCTACCAACATAGGGCGCTCTGCCGATGCCGCCAGCAGCTCCTTGAGAATGTTGATAGGTGAAATGGTGAGCTCCCAGTTGGTGATGCCAAAGTCTCGAAGGTGAGCCCGAGCATGGCTGGAAAGGCCTGCTCGGGTATCAAAGCCTGCTCCACAGAACTCACAGCGCATTAAGCTGAATGTACTGGGGTCAAAGTTGGCAACTGTGGAGAGAAGAGTAGGATGGTTAGTCAGACATGGATCTCCTAGGCCTGAATCACTTCTGGGCGCTAACAACGTAGCCTCTGTCTGCCTCCCACTCTGCCCTTGATGGCACCTCTTCCCTGGACTCAGCTGTGCACACTTCCCATCTCCCCTTGTCCTTCTAGTCCTTTGTACCCTCCTTTGCCCTACCCCTGCCCAAATAGTCCCTGCTGGGAAACCGGGCCAGCTGAGTAGGGCTGTAGGCATCGTGGCTGGTTCCAGATGGGCTGGCTGGGTCCCCCTGCCAATACCTCTCCCTTCATCCCCTTTCAAACCCTTTCTCAAGCCTTCCTTCTTACTGGAGCGGTCATAGATAACCCAGCAACTAAGATGCTCCTTGGTTTCTTCTGCCCATGATACCCAACGGCAGATTCCCCTCATTCCTCCTTTACCTGGGGTCCTATCCAGCTCTTAGTTCTGTTGAGGGGGAGTGGGGCTCAGCACATGAAACATGGAAAATTTGCTCTGCCTAGTCTCTCCCTCCCTGTCCCTTTCCCCCTGAGTGATGAGGCTTGGATGGTCCCTGCATCACCATGTGGCCTTTTGTCCAGTTCTAGAGCCATACCCAGGCCCATGCCTTGGAGTAGGGCCATATCCCCAGTGGGACAGCATATATATACCTATCTCCATGGAAGGGAGGGTGCCAATTAATCCCACTTTTGCTTTTGCATACTTGTTTTAAATTAGGAGACTCTCAAATTGATTACATACTACCTTTTTTCTTCTTCTTTTGGAAGGAGAACTTTTGCTCGATTGCTTTCACTTCCTCTGCAGAGATGAAGTGCCGGACATTGTAGCTCACCCCTACGCGGTTCAAGTGGCCCCGAACATGGTTAGCCAGGCCGATCCCGTTGTGAAACCTGTCTGGGCAGTAAGGGCACTTCCTCTCCTCACTCTTTAGCATGGGGGAGTCTGAGTCAAAGAGGTCGTCAATTCCCAAGGGCCCTTCGAGTGGGGAGTCCAGCAGCAACAAATCCAGTGGGATAGGCCCATCCAGCATCAGCTCTGTGGAAGAGGTGGCCCCTTGGGCCTTTGTTAGCCGACCTTGGGCTTGAAAAGCTCCTCGGGGAGGCTGCAGATTCATCTCTTCCACAAGGACAATGGGGACCATCTTCCGCAGCTGGTGCTGCTGTGCCTCTGAGGACTCAGCCTTCTGCAAGGCATCTCGAAAAGTCCTCTTGAGCTCCAAGGCAGGTTGGGGGATGGTGATAGGGTTAAAGCTTCGGTTCTGGGGAAAGTCAATCTCAGTGGTCAAAGACATCTCTTCCTCCATGCTCCCCACGTCACTGGTATATGACCCCAGGGGCCTGAGCTCCTCCCACCCCGCCAGGATGTCTTGACCCATATCACTCTCCAGATCCTTCGGGTGGGCCATACTTTTTTTTTTACTAGGATGCAAGGTGTAGGGGTTATAAACTTTGGCCGAGGAGAATGGCAACATTCCCAAGGTCTTGTGGGTGGAACCATATGGAAGCATCTTTCTTGAATGGAAGCTAGCAGTGGGAAAGCTCTTCTTTACCCGACCACTCCTGTCCAGCCGGTGGTGTCCTAGGGCAAAGGCAGGGGTGGGATCATAATGAGAAGAGCCTTCCTGCCATGCTGGAGCAAACAGCCTGTCTGCTTTGCCAAAATAGTCCACATCAGGCATGCGGGCTAGCCGAGCAGGGCTGTAGGTGTCATGGCTGGTTCCGGGCTGGCTGGCTGGATCCTCGAAAGCTTCAACATCTCCCCCCCAGGCCTGGTGAGAGTGGGCATACTTCACATGTTCCTTCAAAACATTCTCATTAGGGGCTGGGAAACCACAGAGGATGCAACTATGGAGGCCCTTTCCTAGCCCTAGGGATGGACCCTGGGCAATTGGTGGCTCATTGGGTCTGAAGTGTTTGTAGGCAAGGTGGCCAGGACTGTCCTGGGCCTCACCTCCTGAGTGGCCAGAGAGGCCCAGGCTCTTGGCCCCTTGGTCCCTCCTCTCCCTGACATGCATCTTGGCATGCTGCACAAAGATCTTGGAAGAATTGGTGCCAAATACACACTTGGGGCACTGGAGTCGAGCGTCTCGTCCTTCATCTGGGAATTCATTCAGTTTCTGAATCTCCTCAATAATCTTCTCCCTAGACTCCTGGTGGAGCCGGCGATGCTGCTCCAGAGTGCCAGGGTCCCCAAATGCCCAGCCACATTCACTGCAGGAGAACTGCCCCTGTCCCCCTCGGGAGTCACCTACAGGGTCCTGCCCAGGGCCTCGGCTGTGCTGCATCATATGATCCAGGAGATGTTCCTTCTTCTTGAAGTAAATGCTACACTCAATACAAGTGTAGACAGCAGGGTCTTCCTCCTGCCCCAGGGCTTCCTTGTCAGCTTCCTCTACTAAGTTACAGAAGTAGGGCCTCATTTCAATGTCATAGGGGCCACAGGGTGGGGGCTCTAGGGACAGCCGTTCCACTGAGTCTTCCTCATTTACTGTCCACGTCTGTTTACTGATGGCCAATTCGGGACCGGCCTGAAGGCCTGGCCTGGGCAGGACCCACTCAGGGCGGGGCTCAGGAAGAGGACTCCTCTCAGACACCTCTGGCTCTGCCACCAGCCCCTTCCTCTCAGTGACCACTGCTGCCTCCAGGGTTCTGATCTTGCCTAACCCAGGAACAGGGCTTTTCCTGAAGCCTGGAAGGGCCAGTGGGGGAGCTGCCTCTCGAAGGGGCTGGACTCGCATTGACTGCCCGACCCCACTGTCCAGTCCTTGGCCCTTTTCCCTATAGTGGGCATGCTCATCAGGGTCTGAGAACCAATCAAACCTCAGGATGCCCTTCTTGTTCTTCGATAAGTGCTCTCTGTGGAAAGTGTCAAGGGGCTTTGGTTCAGAAGGGGGGTGCCTGTCCTCCCAGGACCCCAGGGGAACAGGGGATTCAGCCGCAATCTCAGGAGCTCCTCGAAGCTCCGGCCCCCCTCCCAATTCAGTGTGAGTTTTCACAGTATGTACAGCTTTGGACTCGCTGACAAAGGAGGCCTCCTGGGAACAGAACGAGGCCCCAGCCTCCCTGGAGCTGGACGGCCTCTCTAAAGTGCTTTCCTCCCTGACATCGGCCCCTCTGTCCACACAGAGAGGGCGTTCCCACGGTGCCCGGCTGCCCCTCCCATCCGAAGGGCTGGGGAACCGACCCAGGAGCAGCAGCGGTGGTGAACCCAGAGGGAATTCTGCACCACCTCCATCCCGGTAGCTGCAAAGAATCACCAACAGGTTAGGAGCTAGTCCGACTAAGGGCAGTGTGAGCTGCCCTAGCGGATCGGGGAAGGGGGGCTGGGGAGCTAAGAAGGGATAAGAAGATTTAGAACTGGAAGAAGTCTTAGAGATCATCTACTTTAACCTCTTCATTTTCCAGATGAGGGAAAACTGAGGCCCAGAGAGGACAATGACTTGCCCAAGGTCACATAGTAAGTAGCAGAATGGAGTTCTGAACCCAATCCCTATGACTCAGCTAGTGATGAGCTAGTGGAGGATGAAAAGAAGGCCCTAGAAACGTCCTGGCTTCGCTCTGCCTGACATGCTGGTCATCTTCCTGTACTAAGCCCCAGCTCCCACCTCTCCTACCTCTCACTACCCTTACCCATCACTGCCAGGGAAATTTAGGCACCGGGATTGCCTCCTAAAGAGCCAGGAACAAATCATGCCCTTCACGGCGGGGGGATGGGTGGGGGGGTTGGGGGGGGGGCGGGGGGCAAGGACTACTGTCCTGCCTTGGGCCACGTCTCTGATTCAGAGCACATACTTAGCAAGGCAGGGCTGAGAGGCTGAGGGGCCTGATTTTGGAAGGTGCTCCCAGGGGGCCCTAAGCCACCTAGGCAGTTATGCTTCCTCAAACACCACTAACATCACATCCCAGCTGAAGTCTAAAGGGGGTTCCCATGGGCACTCAATCCTGCTACACCAGGTGCATCTATTTATAGGGAGGGCATAGTTCCCAGCATGCAGTGTCCCACATGAATTGCCCCTAGTACATGCTGGAATCTGCACTCCCTGAGATTGTATCCCTACGCTTCTCCTTGGTACCACCAGCACTTTGCTCCCTTTCCCCCCCCTGGGCAGGTACCAAAGGCCAAGGATTTCCTACATCACATCTGGACCTGGTAGGATGCTTCAAAGCAGGCAGGCAACTCTCCACTGTCCCCAGGAAGTGGCTTCTTACAGTACAAGTACATTCCCAGCCTTCCTTCCTCTTGGTTCTAGAGGACTATTCCAGGACCCTCTCCCACCTAGGCACTCTGAGCCCAAGATTAGGAAGCTCACGGAGAGGTCAGGAAAGAGGAGAGGAAGTGAGGAAAGGAGGGATGTAGGGAGAGAAAGAAGGAAGAAAGGAGAGAAGGAGAGGGAGGCAGAAAGAAGACCATTACTGCATGGTGAAGTGGAAGGAGGACCGTATGGCCGCAGGACTTGGGTTGATGTCCTGTCCTGTCTTTCGCTAACTACGTGGCTTTGGGCAAATTGTTTTCTTTCTTCTCTGTGTCTGTCTCCTCACCCATGGAATCAGGGGGCTGGATTCCATGATTAGGAAGTCCAAAGCACAGTCTGCCCCTGTATCCCGCCCCCCTCTTCTCACTTCCACTTGTTGAAAGCCTTCTCAGGACCTGAGTCAGTGTCCCCTTCTCCATGAAGCATTCCCTGTCACCCCCCTCCCCGCCCAGGGGAAGCAATATCTCCTTCCCAAAATGGTCTTAAACTTTTTCCACTTGCAACCCCTCCAGCACTTCTTAAACTGTGGGTTTCGACCTATCTCCCTTGCTGTGACACACTCCGCCTTCCACTGTACTTCTTTCTGCACATGTTGCATCCCCCACTAGAGAGGAAGCTCCTCAAGGGCAGAGGTTATTACTTTCCACCTGTATAACAATGGTAATAACTCACGTATTGTTATCGCTCTAGGGCTTACAAAACACTCTCCTCACAACAACCCTGTGAGGTAGGTTGTACAATTACTACACCCCATTTTACAGATGAGAAAAGTGAGGCTGAAAGGTTATGTGACTTGCCCTTCATTGCACAGCTCTGAAGTGACTGGGGTAGGATTAGAACTCAGGTCTTTCCTGACTCTAGGCCCAGGTCTCTTTCCACTACACCATGCTGCTACTCTTCTGGTCCTCAGGGTCCAGTCTAAGCTGGGGAGCCTGGAAGCCATCCTGGGAGAGAGAGACTGCCCCCACCCCCATGCTCTCCCCCCTTCCCCAGGCACACTGCATCCCCACAGCATAAGACCTTACACATAGTAGGTATTGAATAAACGTGTGATGCATTGAACTGAAAGCCAAGCATGTTACTTGCCCACTGATGCACACCACTGCTTCCTCCACAAGCTCAGATAAATGAGTTAATTATATGCATTTGTCCTGAATCCCAACTAGAGATGCCCTCCCCCACTTTGGGCACCCTCTTCTGATCTGGCCTACCAAATATGTCCATCCTGGTCTCCAGTGCCCCCCATACCAGGAAAGATTTATTCCTGCCCTTCTGGCTCTAGTAGTCTGAGGCTGGAGGAGAGGGGGAAAGGGGGTGGGGGAGAGGAAGAGGCTGTCCTCAGGCATGGAGCCCACCCTATTCCATCCCCCCAGGAAGTGAGAAGCAGACTAGCCTGGCACTCACCGGCTGCTGCTCCGGTGGGCGGTGGTGGCGGCAGAGGCAGAGGGGAGGGTGTCGCCGAGGCCATGATGGGGTGGCCCATCTGTAACAAAGATGGGGAAATCTTGAGGGCTCTAGGGTCATTCCCACTCCCTCCCCAGCTCCAAGCTGGGGCTGCCCAGCCCTTTTCCCAATCCCTTGTTTCCCTACCCTCCACCCATAGGGAAAGGAGGAGAGGAAAGACTCAGGGGTCTATTTCTACTTCTAATTACATTCAGGAATCCCCCCCCCCCAAAAAAAACCCAACCACCCTGTCTTCTTCTGAGACTCAGTGCTGAGGGTCCAATCACTCCATCCTCTCAGTGGCCATCCACACGGGTCCAGACAGTCATAAGCTAGCAAGGACCATATAAATCAACTAGTCCAACTCCTTCATTTGACAGATGATGAAACTGAGGCCCAGAGCAGGAAGTCAATGGCCCGAGGTCACCCAGATCATTAGTGATGCAGCTAGGTTTTGAACCCAGTTCCACTAACTCCAAATCCTGAGTTTTTTGCTCCACACGATGCTGAACGGGAAACATACATCCACGGACAGACACCAGGCTCCCAAAAATGCACATGTCATCACTCATGATTTATTTTATATACCAGGGAAGCCTCCCCACTAACTCTGAAGGGTGACTTTTATCTACACTTCATTCAGTAAGATGATTGGGTGTTTAGGCTACTTCTTTTCTACATGACACCTTTATGTGACATCTAAACACTGCAGCTTCCATATTGTTCTGGCTCTTCCCCTAAAATACCATGTCTAATCTGTGCCCATCCAGCAAACTGCTAGCTTCTTCTTTAGCCTTGAGAAAGGCAGCACACAATATCCAGGGGGGCATGGATCAGACAGATGGGTCCTGATGGGTGCCCAAAGCCAGACATCATCAGCTTAGGCCTAACCAAATGGTAGCATCCTTCCCTGGGGGACATGCCATACCATAGGCCAGGCTCCAAGGCCTACTTTCCCTTAGATCATTCATCATACAATGTAGAAGATGATGATTGTAATGACAATGATGATGATGAAGAAGATGATGATGATGATAAGTGACACTTAAAGGTTTGTTTCTCATAAGAACCATGTGAGTTAGGTATTATCATCATCCCTATTTCACAGATGAGGAAACTAAGGCACAGAGGCACAGGCTAATTTGCCCAGGGTCATACAACTAATAAATATCTGAGGCAGGATTTAAACGTAGGTCTTCATGACTTCAAGTCCAGCCCACTATCTACCTTGTTGTCTCTCTGAGAAAGTCAGCTACAGAAATACAAACAAACCCAAATTATCTGCCTATGGTTATCCACTTTGGGGTTAAGTAAGAGGCCAGAAGACTGAAGTGCATCATGGTCCAACCAAACTACAGATCAAAGCAAACTAAAGTAGAAAAAGGAGAGATAGGAAAGAGTAAATAATAAGAAAAAGGAGAGAAAGAATGAATATGTTAAAGGGAGGCTCAGGACAGACTGAGAAGAAAGACAGAGAATAAAGCCTGAGATGCTATGAGCACAGAAGAACTGCTCCTTTGGGGGCCCCAGCCAGGGTGGGAAGTTTTACTGTTCAGTTCTTTTAGTCGTGTCTGACTCTTTGTGACTCCATTTGAGGTTTTCTTGGCAAAGACCCCGGAGTGATTTGCCATTTCCTTCTGCAGCTCATTTTACAGATGAGGAAACTGAGGCAAACAGGGTTAAGTGAGTTGCCCAAGATCATACAGCTAGTAAGTGTCTGAGACCAGATTTGAATGCAGGAAGATGAGTCTTCCTGACTCCAGGCCTGGCACTCTGTCCACTGTGCCACCTAGCTGCTGAATGGGAAGACTAGCTTGTTTAATAATCAATAATAACTCATGTGGAGGGGGTGGAGCCAAGATAGGGGAGAAAATCCCCTAAATGCTCCCAAATTCCCCTTCAAACAACTTTAAATAATGCCCCCACACAAATTCTGTAGCGGCAGAATCCACAAAAGGAGGGGGTAAAAATAAATTTCCATTCCAAGACAACTTAGAAGGTCAGCAGGAAGGGTATGTCATACTTGGGCGAGAGTGGAGTACACTCCAGTGCCAGTATAGGCCATGCCCCAGCAAACCAGCAGCAGGCCTTGGAGACAAATGAATCAGCTGTGGCGGCTTCCAGAGCTCTCAGTCCACAGAAGCTAAGGGGGTCAGATACCCAGTCAGAATGAAATTACAGGGGTCCCTTTGCTGGTAACAGGTGTAAAACTCTCATGCATTGATTATATATGGATCTGGGTCACAGTCCTGGGTCACAGTCCCAGGGTGAGGAGGAACACTAGCACACTAGCACACCACAGCTTGTGCCCATAGGGGAGTAGGGACCCTGGCACAGGACAGAAAAGAGTGCTTGTGACTGCTCACAGTTCAGAGCACAGGCCAGGAGAGTAATAAACATACCTCTCCTTAGATCATACTTCCTTGGAAGAACTAAATAGTTAGAGATCTCCAGAACTATTTCTGAAAACAGCAGCATAAAAAATCCTGAAGGTTGGGACAATGCTCCCTTCACTAGGGGAGCAGAGCCCAACTTTGATATAAAGTTAAAAGCCAAGAAATAAGCTGGGAGGATTAGCAAAAAACAAAGAACCTGACCATAAAAAGTTACTAAGGTGAAAGGAAAGACTAAAATACAAACTCAGAAGACAACAAAGTCAAAACTGCTACATCCAAAGCCCCACCACACCCCCCCCAGAAAAATATGAATTGTTCTCAGGCCCCAAAAGAATTCGTGGAAGGGCTTGAAAAGGAGTTGAAGAATCAAATAAGAGAAGTAGAGGAAAAATTGGGGAAAGAAATCACAGTGATACAAGAAAATTATAAAAAAAGAGTCAACACCTTGGTAAAGAAACACACACAAAAAAATACTGAAAAAAATAACACCCTAAAAAACAGAATAGGCCAAATAGTAAAAGAGGCACAAAAATCCAGTGAAGAGAAGAATGCCTTAAAAAGCAGAATTTGCTACATGGGAAAAGATGTACAAAAATTTACTGAAGAAAAGAGCTTCTTAAAAAGTAGAATTGGCCAAAAGGAAAAGGAGGTACAGAAGCTGAATAAAGAAAACAATTCCTTAGAAATTAGAATTGGGCAAGTGGAAGCTAATGACTCCATGAGACATCAAGAAGCAGTAAAACAAAATCAAAATAATGGAAAAGTAGAAGAAAATGTGAAATATCTCTTTGGGAAAATAACTGACCTGGAAAACAAATCAAGGAGAAATAATTTAAGAATTATTAGACTACCTGAAAAAAAGAGCCCAGACATCATCTTTCAAGAAATTATCAGGAAAAACTGCCCTGATATTCTAGAACCAGAGGGTAAAATAGACATTGAAAGAATCCACTGATCACCTCCTGAAAGAGATCCCAAAATGAAAACCTGCAGGAATATTATAGCCAAATTCCAGAGCTCAAGAAGAAAATATTGTAAGCAACCAGAAAGAAGCAAATTAACTATCATGGAGCCACAGACAGTATAACACAAGATTTAGCAGCTTCCACATTGAAGGATCAGAAGGCTTGGAATATGATATTCCAGAGGGCAAAGGAGGTAGGATTATAACCAAGAATCACCAACCCAGCAAAACTGAGTATAGTTCTTCAGGGGGAAAAGTGGACACTCAATGAAATAGAGGACTTTCAAGCATTCCTGATGAAAAGCCTAGAGCTGAATAGAAAATCTGACTTTCCCAAACAAGACTCAAGAGAAGTATAAAAAGGTAAATAGGAAAGAGAACTCATAAGGGATCCATTCCTATATTCATTCCTACTTGAGAAGATGATATTTTTAACTCCTAAGAACTTTCTCATTATTAGGGAAATTAATAGGAGAGTGAATAGGTGAGTTAAATATGATGGGATGATATCTAAAAAAATAAAATTGAGGAGTGGAAATGAGGAATGCACTAGGAGAAGGGGAAAGGGAGAGGTAGAATGGGCTAAATTATCTCACATAAAAGAGGTGTGAATGAGCTTTAGTAATAGAGGGGAAGATGGGGGAGACGGTTGGGTGGAAAGCATGTGAACCAGTGGGAATAGTTGGGTACAGAAATCTATCTTACCCTACAGGAAAGTAGGAGGGGAAGGGAGGTGGGAACTGATAGAAGGGGAGGTAGACTTGGGGAGGCAAAACACTTTGGAGGATGGACAAGGTGAAAGGAGATAGAGAAGGATAAGGAGGGGGGGAAATATTAGGGAGGAAAATACAGTTAGTAATCATAACTGTGAAAAAAAATATAGCAGTTTCTCTGATAATGGCCTCATTTCTCAAATATATAAAGAACCGAGTCAAATATATAAAAATAAGAGCCATTCCCCAATTGATAAATGGTCAAAGTATATGAACAGGTAGTTTTCAGAAGAAATCAAAGCTATCTATAGTCATATGAAAAAAATGCCTGAAATCACTATTGATTAGAGAAATGGAAATTAAAACAATTCTGAGGTACCACCCCATACCTATTAAATTGGCTAATATGACAGAGACAAAAAATGGCAAATGTTGGAGAGCATGTGAGAAAATTGAGACACTGGAGTTGTGAACTGATTCAACCATTCTGTAGAGCAATTTGGAACTAGGCCCAAAGGACTTTAAAACCATGCATACCCTTTGACCTAGCAATACCACTACTAGGTCTGTATCCCAAAGAGAGTAAAAGAAAAGGAAAATGACCTATTTATACAAAAAATGTTTCTAGCAGGTCTTTTAGTGGTGACAAAGAATTGGAAATTGAGGGGATGGCCATCAATTGTATAATGGCTGAATAAATTGTGGTATGCGATTATGATGGAATAATATTGTCCTGTGGGAAATGATGAGTAGGATGTTCTCAGAAAAACCTGGAGAGACTTACATGAGCTGATGCAAAGTAAAATGAGCAGAACCAGGGGAACATAATAACAGCAATACTGTACAATGATCAACTGGGAACGGCTTGGTTATTCTCAGTGATACAATGATCCAAGACAATTCTGAAAGATGTACAATGAAAAATGCTATCAGTTTCCAGAGAAAGAACTGATGGAGTCTGAATGCAGATCAAAACATATTTTTTTAACTTTCTTTTTCTTTTTTTAGGCTGTGTTTTCCTTCACAACATCACTAATACGGAAACATGTTTTCCATGATTGCACCTGTATAACCTAAATCAAAGGGCCTGTCTTCTCAATGAGAGGGAGGAGAGAAAAGGAGAGAAGGAAAGAATTTGGAGCTCAAAATTAAAAAAAATGTTAAAAATTATTTTTATATGTAACTGGGGAAAAATAAAATATTAAATAAAATTAAAAAAAAAACTCGTGCATATGCTTTAACATTTTCAGAGTACTCCACACACTCACAATCCTGTATAGTATCGCTGCAATACTCTTTGCCTCATTTTACAGATGAGGAAATCAAGGCTCAAAGATGCTAAGGGATTTGCTTGCTAGTATCATAGCTTATCCAATGGGAGAGCACATACTCAAAAGAAACCAAGGCCTCTGATCTTTTGATTCTAGATCCAGGGCCTTTTCCACGGGAAGACAGGCCTCTTGGAGAGTCAGGGAGAGAAGGTCCTGGACTGGGAAGAAGCTAGCTTTGGGAAGCTGAACAGGAGAGGCTGGATCCAGCCATGTTCTTGTGGCCCAGTACTCAGGCCCCCGGAGCTAGCAATTCCTATTCCCTTCCCCAGCCTGCCTGGTGCCCCCGCAGCTGCAAATGGGCTTCTTTACCTCAGTGACCAGATCTAAGGGGATAAGATGAAAGGAGGAAGGGCATGGCTAAAGGACAAGGAGAGACTGGGGGTGGGCACAATGTTGGAGCAAGTGGGCAAGAAAGCACAAGAAGCATACGCCCCAGGGAATGGAGGGATATGAAGCAGCAAAGTTATAGGGAAAGACATAAGAGAGAAATCTGGGTTCGAGGGTTCAAGGCCCAGTGCTTCCACTAAACTGGCTATGTGGCTTTAGGCAAGTCAGTTCCCCTCTATGAAGTATGAAGTCAGTTTCCTCATCTGCAAAAACAAGGGGTCGGCCTGTATAGAGTCTCTTGTCCCATCCAGCTTCAACAGCTTAGGATGCTATAAGTCATTTCTTCTCTCTGAGCCTCAGTTTCTTCATCTGTAAAACAGAAGTAATATTCCCTGCTTGCCTTGTCTGCTTCATGGGACTAGTCTGAGGATCAAAGGAGACAATGAGGATTTGAGAGCACTTGAGAGTTAAGGGATTAAGGTATTATCGAGCAATGACAGTAGGACAGCCAGAGTGCAGCCAAAGCAGGGAAGCTTGCCCATACGGCCTCAGGAGGAAAGACAGAGAAGGGCGGAAAGGCCACTTTGTCAGCAAGAAGGAAAAGCCAGCATTAAGGGGAACGGGCTCAGGAAAGAGCCCTGTCTGGGCTTCTATCCGTTACCCTGGGGAACCCATGAGCTTTCCCAGAAAAATGAGCAACCTGGAGATGAGTGATGACCACTAGACGACCCCTGAGGCCCCTCCTGGCTCTAAGATTCTAAGATGCTACTGAGGGGAGAGAGGGAGAAGGAAGGAGAGAAGAAAGTGACAGCATGGAAGGAGGTGTTTGAGAGGTAGCCTTGGGCACTGCTGCCTAGACTGGTCCTGATAGAAACCCACTCAAGGGAGAAGTTAAGGTACAATCAGTGTGGAAGCTTGTCTTGGCAGTGAACTAGAAACATTGTGGTTGTTGGGTGGTGACTTGGATGATAACACCAATGGGTGTTTGTGGTGTCCTCTTGAAAGGAGAATGAACACCTAGATGGAGAAGGAAAGCATTTCTCTGCCCTGGGCCTCCACACAGCTCACCCCTGCCCCAACAAAGGCCAGGCATAGCACCAGAGAATTAGAGATGGAAAGGACCTTAGATATTATGGACTTCAACTTCCTGGTTTTAGAGATGAGGAAACTGGATCACAGTGGTTAAGCCATTTGACGAAGGTCACACAAATAGTAAATAGCAGATCCAGAATTCGAGGCCATGTGCTCCAACTCTCCATTCAGTGCTCTCTCCTCCCCACCACTGTACCTCCCTCTGCCCTTGCCAGTTTCTGCCCAGGAGCACTGCAGTGAGTATCCCTGCCTCCAGCCATTCCCAAGATTGGCAGTGTGAGAGAACAAGTCACAATCCTCTCCCTCCATCCATAGATGTTAGCCGGTGAGACGGCTTACTATCCCTGGAGTGTGCTCCCAACCCGTATCTACTGGCTCAAGTTTTAGCTAGCCTTTAAAACCTAAGGGCCTCATATACACTAAAATATCTGTAGCAGCATTTTTTTTTGTGATAGAAAAGAACTGGAAACAAAGGAGATGCCCCTTGGTTAGAGAACAGCTAAACAAATGGTGGTACATGAGTGTAATGGAATATTACTTATGTATATGATGAATACAGAAAAGAAGGGGAAGATTTATATGAACTGATACGAAGTAGAGAAAATGAATGTGGAACAATATATATTCAATAACTACAGCAATGTGAATGGAAAGAACCACAAAACAATCAAAACCATGGTGTGAAATTGTATTAAGCAAACTTGGCCCAAAAGAGGAGGTGTGTGAAGATGCCTTCCCCTGCTTCTTTACAAAGGTGGGGGTGGGGGATACTGTGAGTGTGAAACACTGCATAGAATTTCAAATGTTTTTCAATATGTTGCGCAGTTTTGTTAAACTGATTTTTTTTCCTCTTTTTTATTCTTTGTTATAAGTGACTGCTCTCTGGGAGGTGGAGGTATACAATGGGTAGGTGAAATAAATACAAAAGATATCAACAGAAATTGATTAAAAAAAAAACCAACCCAACTCAGATGCCTCCTTGTCCAGGAAATCTTTCATGATCTCCCAGTCAATAATAACTATCCCCATCAGACTTCAGAATGACATTTTTTTTTTTTTGCAGCTTCCTAATTGGTTTTGGGCTTGGACTACCAGGAATGTGCTTTGTGAGTTCAAGGCGCAGCTCCACCTATCAGACTCCCACCTTTTAACTGTAACACTTTAGAAAAATCATTTAACTCCTCTGAGTCTTAGTTTCCTCATCTATAAAATGGGGATATTAATATTTGTCCTGCCTTGGCCACCATACGGCTGTGGTAAGGAAGTAACTTTGCAAGCCTTAAAGGATTGTCAAAATAGGAGTTCTCTTCTAGACAGCAAGGACTCTCTATCATGAAACCATGAAATAGGCTGGCGTGTTAACATCGTAATCTGTCATCTCTAGTCCAAAGCTGCTCCACTAGAGGGGAGAAGGGAAGATGGGTTTGTTTTTGAAGGAGAATCAGCCTAGGGCTCCAAACCACCTCATTCCTACTCCCTTAGAGGGCCACAGAAATGCCTGGGACCCTCAGAGCATGCTGGGAAATGACCTCTACTCCCTGATGCCTTGGGGAAGTGCTCTAGTCATAGGACCAGAGCTGGAAGGAGTTCCTGGACATACATGTTGCCGGTGGAAACTTGGACTGGCAGGGGCCCAGAGACCAGGAAAAATGGCAGAACAATGGCAGCTGCAGCAGCAACGCACATTCCTACAGTCATTTAAGATTTACCAAGGTAGTACAAGAATTCTCCCTGTTTTATAGGTGGGGAAACTGAAGCCTAGAGAGATAAGATTTTGCCCAAGGTCACACAGCTGATGAATATCAGAGCCAAGACTCAAACCCAGCTCTCCAAACTCCAAGGCCAGCAATCTTTCCAGGATACTGCTACCTCTTCCATCTTCTGTTTTTCCCTCCTGAAACTGGGAAACAGGGAAGGTAAGTGACTTGCCCCCAGTGCTAGTGGCCTCCCTCCCAAGGGAAGTGGCTAGGGCCTCATAGTTATCCTCTTTTCTGTCTGTACTTATATAGGGACTTGCTGTCTCCCCAGTTGGAATGAAAGCATCTTGAAGAGTGGAGACTGTATCCCCAGTCCCTGGAATATGGTAGGGGCCTAATAAATGGTGAGCCACTGAGTGATTACTCAAGGTCACATGGGTACTGAAATAATCAGCAGAGCAGGGATTTGAATCCAGGTCCAATGATGCCAGATTCCAGTTCTATGATGCTCTAGTCCAGTTCCATCACTTTACAGATGAGGGAACTGAGGCTCAGAGGGGAAAATGGCTTGCCCTCATGAATGGGGTCTTTTGTTTTGCATCGAGCCCAATGCCTTGCCCAAAAGTAGGAGCCTGGTACATGTTTATTGGGACTATTCAAGACTCCTCAGCTGGTTGTTGGCAGAACCTTCTGCCTCTCAGTTCAGGGCTCTTTCTACAGGATTATGTTGACTTTCAAGTCCTTGATCAGTCACTCAACAGGCATTTATTAATTGCCTATGTGTGTCAGGGACTGGCTAAGCACAAGGGATACAAAGTAAGGCAAAAACCCAGTCCTTGCCCTCTAGGAACTTATATTCTAATGGAAAAGACAACATATAAATAACTGTGTAGGTTCCACAGAAGATACACCCAGTGGACATGGCCCTGGGAGTGGGAGAGACTGGGAAAAACCACTTGCAGAAGATAGGATTTGAGTATGGCATTCCAACCTTCATTACCCAGCACCAATCTATCTTCCCAGTTTAACTCCCTGTCCTCACCTAGCCAACTGTCTCACCTGGAGTCCAGCGGGTAGCAGCACATCAGAGTCATCAGAGACATGTCCATCCGACAATACGGCTCGCCCATGAGCACACTGTGCCTTTTGAAACCTTGACTGGGGGGATGGGGGGTGGGGCAAGTTGTCTCATCTTTAATTTAAAGGATCATAGGTTTAGAGCTGGAAGGAGCCCTGGAGGACATAGAACCCAACCCCTTCATTTTGCAGATGAGGAAACTCAGGCATAGAGATGTTTAGTGACTTGTCCAGGGTCATGCTTGCACTTTCTCCCATCATAGGACTGTTGTGAGAAAAATGCCTTAAAGGGCCAAAGAGACATAAGCAGCTCCCAAGCAAGTGACCAGTGCTGACTGCACTGACAGAACTCATGGCCATGAACATACCACCAAACCTCTACAGTATACAGTATACATGTTAGGAGGAGTGGTGTCAGGGATCATCCCAGGCAAAGTACCGTGACCCCCTGTCCCACAACAAAAGTAAAGGGCCTGTGATCTCTGCCTTCCTCTGGCATGGTTGGGAACTAGGGCACCAGTGCAGCCAGGCTTGCTAAGAGCCAATAGGTACCAGGGGAAAGGAGCAGGAATCTTCAGGCTGACTGAAGTGTCAGCCTTGGGATTGTCCTGGGGCCACCAGGACCATACACATGCAAGAATCATTTTCACATCCTATTTTCCCCTTCACAATGAAAGCAAGCATCCTTTCCCAATATTTCAGATAGAGAAACTGAGGTCCAGGGAAACAAATTGATTTATTCAACATCTCAATGACCTAATAATGATTTCAGGCTTCCTAACTCACAGCTCAGGACTCTTTCCACTGGATCATTCCATAAAACACTAACTCCACATATGCCTCCAAAATCTACCACCTGTCCTTTGAGAATTTCAAAGAACACTGTTTATGGTCAGACACCAAGTCAAAAACAGTGCTGGAAATGGAACCCAAGGTTCCGCAAGACAAAGTCTTGGTCACCTGAACCCTCCCCTAAGACCCTGGAACCTTCCTTGTTTCTTGAAACCCAACAAGTAAAGCCTACACCTTCTAGGACCACAAGTCCTAGATGCCTACTCTGATATGAGTCCAAATCTAGGTCAGACAGGGAATTCTCCTTCACCCAGTCTCCTTACCCTAACACAATGAGACAGGACAAAGAATGAAGTCAAGATGTCTAAGCCTAGCTTCTCAAATGAGATAATATTTGTTTTAAAAAAAGCATTTAGCACAGTGCCTGGCACATAGTAGTCACTGTATCAGTAACTATGCTCTACCCTTCCCCTCCATCACTTTCTCAGCTTGAGCAAGCAGGTGCCTTCCTCCTATGCATACCACAGCGGCCCACAGCCTCTCACTCTAGCAATCCCCCTATTTCTGGCAGGGGCCTCAAAAATAAGGTTAAGGTCACCAGCAGAGACCTGCATCCAAAGACACATCTTGATAGGACTCTGACTGTGACATCAGGTTATCAGACCACAATGGGCACAGCTTGAGGGATTCAATGGCTACCACCAGCTACAGCTTCCAGGAATAAGGGTCTCTGTAGGAGGGGCTAATCCCCACTTTCCAGGAGCCTTTTAGGGACACAGAGCCCACTTGGTCTCTGTTCTGAAAAGACCCTCAGGGTGGGGGCTGAAAGAACACAAGACTAGGAATCACAGGATTATAAAATCCTGGATTCAGAGCCGGAAGGGACCTTACAGGTAATCCAGGCTAATCCCCCCCTCCCCCCCCAGACCTCAGGCCCATCCTCCTTTTAGCAAGGAGGAAACCAAGATGAGAGAAATTAAGGGACTTGCCCAAACTCATGTGGATTGTGAAAAAAAGAATACTTAAAGCCTGACATTTAAAGCCACACATATCCTGGGACTCCAAGTCCTAGATTCTTTTTACTGAGCCAAGTATGCCACATGGCTCACTTAACTTTTTCAGAACTCAGCCTTTCTAGCTCCTACAATCCATGTTCTAAAGACTCTCCTAGCTGATATTAAATGTTCTAAGGGTCCTCCCATCTCTGACATCCTGTTTTCCAAGGGTCTTCCCAGCTGACTCTCCCAGCTCTGACCTCCCATGTTTTTAAGCACCATCCCCAGCTCTGACATTTAACACTCTAAGGGCTCTATCAGCTCTGACATTCTATGTTCTAAGGCCTTTCTAGCTCCTACATTCCATGCTCTTAGGACCCTCTCAGCTCTGACATTCAGTGTTTTTCAGCGCTTACATTCTGTGTTCTACGGGTTCTCCCATCTCTGACATTTCAAGTTCTAAAGACTCTCTCAGCTCCGACATTCCATATTCTAAGGGCCCTCCCAGCTGTGACAGTTTGTGTCCTAAAGTCCATCCCAGGGCTGATATTCTGCATTCTAAGACCTTCTCAGATCTGACATTTCATGTTCTATGGTCCCTCCCAGCTCTGACATTCTGTATCCTAAGGGCCCTTTCAACTGTGACATTTCATATTCTAAGGGCACTTTTCATTCTAAGGGTCCTCCCAGCTGTGATATTGTATGTTCTATAATCCACCCCAGATTTGCATTCTAAGACCTTTCCATTTCCTATATTCCATGTTCTAAAGCCTGTCCAGCTCCTATATTCCATGTTCTAAGGAATCTCTCGGCTTTAATATTCCATGTTCTAAGCATCCTCCTCTGATAGTCCCTTTTAAGGGTTCTCTTAACTCTGACATTCTGTGTACTAAGGTGCCTGACAGCTCTGAAATTCCCTGTCTACATTCCATGTTCTAAGAGCCCTCTCAGCTCTGACATTTCATGTTCTAAGAGCCCCTCCAGTTGACATTCCTTGTTCTAAGGTCCCTTCGAGCTCTGACATTCTGTGTTCTAAGATCCTTCCAGTTCCCTACATTCCTTGTTCTAAGGGCCCTCCCAGCTCTGGCCTTCTGTGTTCTGAGGGCTCTCGAGCTCTGACATTCAGTGTTCTGAGGGCCCTCCCAGCTCTGACATTCGGTGTTCTAAAGGCCCTTCCCCTTGATCTGCCCTTCTGTGACTCTGGAGAGGTAAACAAGGCTAGGTGAGAGAAGCCTAGTTCCATTGCCTCCTGTCACTCAGATGGAGTCTGGCCTGTTGGGAAGTCAGGGGCTCACAAGATCATAGCTACTGAAGACAATCATTTAAAGTGGAGCATCCATGCAGGCAAGGTGTGTTGAAGTAACAGAAGTATATGCATGAAGCACAGAGAGGCTGTCAGGCCAGACAAAGTAGATTCCCCAGAATCTGGTGCAGAAGGGAGAGAATGCCTCAGTATCTGGGCTGAGCTGTGGTGTTCAGATAGAAAGCTTTCTGAGGCTGATGCACCTAGGGCAGCTGGCAACATGGAATCTTCCCCGGACTAGGGCCTATTTATAGACCCCACAAGACTGGCGGGGCAGGTGCTGGCCAAAAGCGGGGCCAGGAAAGGCAGTAATCGGGTGTGTGTGTGTGTGTGTAAGGGGCAGGGTAGGGGGGGGGGTGGAAAGGTATCAGGAAAAGAGGGAGCTCTGGGAAGCTAGCCATATAAGAGCCATTCTTGTGGGTCCACTGACTACCCCCTCCCTAGTGCTGAACTGGGCTAGGTTGCCTGAGCTATAGAGGCCCACAGTTCTGGCCCCACCTGAAGGGAAGAAAACTCTGCTGGCTGATGCCACTCAGTCACTGACCCTGGGGATGAGATTGGCCAAGGGAATCAGGAACCAAGGTGCCGGATTCCCTCTCAGGCCCCTAGTTATGCTCCGTCACTGCTCCAGGTCCCCATTCCCCATCCTGAACCCAGGTCACCACGAAGCCCCTCCTCCCTCCACCATGGGCTACCAAGAACATCAGAGCAAAGACAAGCACCAGAGAGTTTTAGGAGATTGTAAATCTTTTGAGAAGATATGAAAAGACGGAGGGATCACTGCTGTTGATCAACTCTCAGAGCTCTGTTTTTCTCTGCTGCTCGGCAGGACTGATTCCTAGGTAAGGACCCTCCCTTGTCAATTCTTCAGTTTCCAACCCACCGGCAACAAGTTCCAACCACATGACCCAGGGAGCCCAGTCCTCTTTCTTAAGAGACAAGTACTTAGAAATCACCAAAAGAAATCTTCTACAGGGTACCACTCTTCTCAGAAACCAGTGGCTTCCCACTGCCTATCAAAGAAAGCAGAAACCTCTGATCCTAGTTACCCATCCCTTGAGCATAGCCTGTCCCCCAGGACCTCCCATGGCCTTTTGTTTGGACCTTCTAACACACCTATCATGTAATATTGTAGATGCTTGCTTTCTATGCTAGTGCCTTGCCCCAGACTGGACTGAAAACTCCCTAAGGGAATGGATACTGTCTTTTCTAAGCTTTAGCTCTTGTCTAGCTGTAACAGGGCAATACTGTGGATAGAGGAGATGCTTTAATAGAACATTTATTGAATTAAATTGGTCCTTGAATTCAAGGCCCTCCTCAATCTGGTGCCATTTAACTGGTCCAAACTTTTATCTCATGCTACTCCCCATCATGTATTCTATACTCCAGGAAAAAGGGAATGACTCAGAATCTCAGAGCTTGGTGAGACTTCAGAGGGCATTCCCCTCTGTAACATCCCTGACAAGTCAGCCCCTGCTTAGGGACCTCCAGTGGGAAACTGACTAGCTTTTAAGATAATCCACTCATCCTTAGGGCTTTCTCCTCACATCAAACACAAATCTACCTTTCAGTGACTGTCTGCCATTGCCCCCAGCCAACTCTGTCTTCTGAGGCCAAGTGGACTGAGCCTAATCACTCCCCACTGGACAGGTCTTCAGCTATCCCCAAACCCTGCCCTTTTCATGTTCTCTTTATTACACAAAAACACATCCATCTCTTTTCACTGATTCTTGCATGGGATGGTCCCCAGGCCCTTTGGGCACAAGTTCTCCATCCTTTCATTTCATCCCTGTGCCTGTGCTTGCAACATCCCTCCCCAATCCCCTGATTCCAATCACTGAATCTCTGAATCACTGAACTCCAATCACCTCCTTTCAAAACCCACCCAAGTCCTCCTCATCCCCTCCTCTTCCTCTCCCCCCACCAAAGACCCGTCCCTCCTCTTTGCTCAGATCACTCCTCTCTACCCTTTTGTCCATCTCCCTTGGTGTCATAGTTACATGTGTGCATGTCTAGGGGTGTGCTGGAGCCAGCTAAAACCAGCTTTTGCCAATTATTAAATTTTCAGCGTGAGCATTTATACCTCATAAATCAGCAAATCAGGGCTTGATTTATTGTTTTGTTGATCATCTAGACTTAAGAAAGTGGAGAAAATGTTAACGATGTAGATTAAATTTAAAACTATGTGTTCCCCCTCCCTTTCCTGCCCAGAGTCAGTTGTTAAATATTTAACAGCACACCCTGGGCATGGCTTTCCCTCCCATCAGATTATAAGCCCTTTGAAAGTAGGGTCTCCCACAGAGCGGATACATAAAAAGGGTGCTGAACTGACTGAACAAAAGTCACAGTAGGGGTATATGACTGAGGAATTCCCAAGGAGGCAAAAGCTCAGTCACAGAGGATAGGAAGAGCAATGGCCCAGGAGGTGGGAGAAGGCAGGAGAGGGGGAGACAGAAAGTAGTCCAGGTCATTTGAATGCATGAAGGACAGAAGCAGTAGGACATGAGACCAGAAAGGTAGTTTAGAGCCAAACTATGGAGACAAAGACACACTCACACACCACCAGTGGTACAGGGGGATTGGGGTGCCAGTCAAAGACCAAGACAGGGCTACAGGCAGGAGTTCTTAGGGTGAGCTCACCAAAGAGTGACTAGGTAGAGAACAGCAGAGTAGAAAACCCTGCTGGGGACAGAGGATTTAAGCTCTCCTGTCCCCCACCCCCAATCCTGCCAGGGATGCCTGAGCTTGGATGCCTCTGTGTAAATGGCATTCACTTTCTCTGAGCTGTAGTGGGTTCAACAAGGGTAGAGGTACCCCTATCCCAAAATTCCCAAGGGAGGTCAGGAAGAAGAGTTCTGTGAAATCCATCAGACAGAGAGGGGGTGAGGGGCAGAAGACAGGACCCCAGCATCCTCACTTCCTATGGAAGGGACTGCTGCATTTCTCACTGAGTCTTCCCAAATTGAAGGAGTCAGTCAATGTTGGTCTCCCTCCTGCTAAGTAAACTGAAGCATTAGCAAGGGGACACATCCAGCCATCCAGCCATGAGAGGCTACAAGTTCAGCAGACCTGGCCCCTTTGCCCCTCCATTCAGTGAGGAAAGAAGACGCACCAGACCTTGCCTAGGCCCAGTTTAGCCCCAGGAACCTTGACCCAGCTGAGTCCAGACACCTGGCTCTCATTTGCCTTAGCAATAGCCCTTCCCTTCTCTGGTCCCCGGTTTCCCACTGTGTAGCTAGCAGTCAGTCTTTTTGAAAAGGAGGATGGAAAGAAGGGGAGCAACCCCTAGGTATCTACGCCATGTGCTTAGAGATCCACAGAGAGGCAAGAAGCCCTAGGGAGAGAACAAAGACCCACGGACCATAGATAGAAATAAGGCAGGTTAAAGGTCACATGAGCCATCACTAGTCATGATCAGGAGGACTCCCATGGGAGGTAGGAGATAGACCAACTCTCACTTACCACCCTCACCCCCAGATTTGGGGAGCAAGAATTCGGCCAGGCCACTCTTTCTGAGCAGGCCAATAAGCAGAACTAGGTTTTTGTTCCTGCTCTAACTTGTATCCCTGTGGAACCAAAGCCATTTTTGCCTAACAAGGTGCCATCCTCCCCTCTCCCTTCCCCTCCCAGCTGGAGGCATGCCATGCTCTCCTGGTTACTGTACCCCTAGACCCCCTTACCAGCGACACCATCATTATCCTGGGGATCCCTGAGGCCTTCCATGCTTCTGGGACCAGGGGGCCTGGCTGGATACAGGGCTGCCACAGGGCTACCCTCCTCACCATCTTCAGCTTCCACATCTTCTTCACTTTCTGATCTCAGGACCAGGCTAGGCGGTATCTCAGGGGCAGCAGGCCTAGGTGGTGGGGCTGTGCCCCCCCCAGGGGGGCCTTCCATCCCTGGGCTCCGGAGGCTCAGCAAGACATTGTAACAGGCATCCAGCTCACCAGGAATCTGGCAGGGGAGAATGGAGAACACTTAGGAAAGGAGAGAAGGAGGTGGCTCCCAGAGACCCGCAAAGCAGAATCACAGAACACAGAAAGATCATGAAGCAGAAAGGAAAGATTAAAAAGTTCCTGGCCAAAGGGAAGCAAGAAACCCTTAGGACTCCCGGTTTCTCTCCCCACCTCTGCTTTTCCTGTGTCCCTAGTCTTTAGCCATCTACTCTTCCTTGACATACGTTAGTACCCCCACCCCAAAAGTCATGCCGGTGGTTAAGCAGATTAGAGGTCAGACTCAGGGAGGCCCCAGAAGAAGGATGAGAGGAGCAGGAGGCCTCACTGGTCCAGAAACAAAGAGTTAGCTGGGGGTGGGGGTGGGGGGATCTGAGCCAGTTTCCTATAAATACCTTCAAGGTAACAGCAGAAAGTGAAGGACAGGAATGAGGCACTGTCTCAAGAGACAGGTTGGGAAGAGAGAGGAATGGGGCCCACTGACTGAGGCCAGGGAGGGATATGGAGGACGGAGGGATAGTTTTTGGGTAAGAGAGTAGGGGACAGGCAAAGCAGTATAGATTACCAAGCACTCCCGGGGCAAGGCTAGCAGAACTACCCCACTCCTCCCAGCCTGTTGGTTCAGGGAGCCTCCATTCCCTAGTTTGGGGTTAGAGCCCACAGGCCCAGAGGCCTGGCATATCCCTGGGTATTACCTAAGGAAAGCTGAGCACCCCCAGTTGAGCCATCCCAACCTGGCCTAAAGCAGACCCAGGTCCTCATTCCCTGAAAACTGTCAGAAAAAAAAGAGCCAGGCAATAAGGGACTTGGCTTTCAATTGATCCTGGCCCAAAAGCAAAGGGTCAGAAGAGACAGAAAATGGTACCCCATGGAGATGCCACAGAGTTAAGATACATAGTCTCCTGCCCCATGCTGGGGACAAGCAAGTTTTCTTCTCTGAATAGCAGGGCAACAATTAGCTAGAGAGTAGGCTCCAAGTCTCTGGGCACAGTTGGTACTGGGAAGCCACTGTCATTTCTGGAATTGGCAGGGCCAAGACTTTCAGGGACTCTGGCTCCTTGGGTGATGATGCCTGGTAGCCCTGGGAATGGGGAGGTAGGGTGGTGGGGCTGAGTCTTCAGCCTCATAGGACCTGATGACTGTTGGGCTATGCTAGGTTGGCACCTGTAACCATCTCTTCAGTATCCTAAGTCTACAGAATGAGTGAGAGGGGAAAGAGAAGGTACAAAGAGGAAAAGAAGGAGGGAAAGAGAAGAAAAGAGGAGACAAGGGAGAAGGAAAATGAGAGGAAAGGAAGAAAAAAGGAATAGAAAAGGAAAGAAGGGATGAAGGAAAGGGAAGAAGGGAGAGAGGGAGGGGAAAGATAGAGGAGAGGGAAGGGAAAATATGAAGGAAAGGGGAGGGAAGATAGTGAGGGAAGGAAAGGGGAATGGAAGGAAAGGAAGGAGGAAAAGAAGGGTGAGGGAAAACAGGAAAGGAAGGGGGAAAGGAAGATAGGAAAGGGGGGAGGATAAGGAGGAAAGGGGAAAGGAAAGATGGGGAGGTAGGGAAGGAAAGGAAGAGAAAAGAAAGGGGAGGGAAAGGGAGGGAAGGAAAGAATAAAAGGGGAAGGAAAACAGAGAGGGAAGGGAAGGGAAGGAAGGAAAGGAAGGGGGAGGAAAAAAAGATGGGAGGGAAGACACAGCAAGAACGGGGAAAGAAGAAAGGAAAGGAGGATAGGGAGGGAAGGAAGGAAAGAAAGGGGGAGAGAAGGAAGGGGGAGGAAAGACAGGGAGGGAAAGAAGGAAAGAGTGGGGAGGGAAGGAAGGGGAGAGAAGATAGGGAGAGAAGAAAGGAAAGAAAGGGGAGAGAAGGAAGAAGGAGGGAAGATGGGGAGAGAAGAAAGGAAAGGGAAAAAAATATAGGGAAGGAAGTAAAGAAAAGGGAGGGAAGGAAAGGAAGGGGGAGGGAAGGAAGAAAAGAAAGGAGAGGGATGGAAAGGAAGGGGGAGAGAAGGAAGAGAGAGAGAATTTAGGGAGGGAGGGAAGGAAAGGAAGGGGGAGAAAAGGAAGAGAGAAGGAAGTTAGGGAGGGAGGGAAGGAAAGGAAGGGGGAGAAAAGGAAGAGAGAGGGAAGTTAGGGAGTGAGGGAAGGAAAGGAAGGGGGAGGGGAGATAGGAGAGAAGGAAGGAAAGAGGAGGGAAGTTAGGGAGGGAGGGAAGGAAAGGAAGGGAGAGGGAAGATAGAGAGGGAAGGAAGAAAAGAAAAGGGAGGGATGGAAAGGGGAGAGAAGATAGGGAAAGAAGGAAGGAAAGAAAGGGGGAGGAAAGGAAGGAGAGGAAAGATAGGGAAGGAAGGATGGAAAGGAAGGGGGTCGAAGGAAGGGGAAGGGGAGGGAGGGGGAAGGGAAGGAAGCGAAGCAAGAAAGGAAGAGAAGGGAGAAAAGAAGGGAAAGAAGGGGGAAGGGAAAGGAAAGAAGAGAGATGGAAAGGGAAAGAGGCAGGGATGGGGGAGGGGTCCGGAGACCCAGGCCCGCGTCTCCCGGGGGCTCCAGGCCTCCCGGGCTCCCTGCCCCAGGGGAGAGTGGATTCAGGACCGGGCCCACCCCAGCCCCCAGGCCGGCCCAGTCCCCAGTCCCCAGCCCAGGGGGAAGCGGCCCCGCCTCCCAGGGACACCTGCCCGGGGGCTCCCACAGCCCCCTGCCCCGGCTCGCCCCTCTCCCCACCTGCCCGGACCCCGCCCCCCAGCCCCGCCCCCGGCTAGGCCCCGCCCCCGGGCCCTCGAGCCCCCCGCCCCTTGGCCCCCGGGGGTCCCGGCCGTGCCGGGCAGGGGAGGGGAGGGGGGGGGGGCCGGCGCAGGGTCGGGGCCGGGACCGGGCCGGGGCCTCTCCCTCCCCCGGCGGCTCCGCCCCGCCCCGCCCGCAGCGTCCGGGGCTCCCTGGGCCGGGCCGGGTCGGACCAGGCGGGCGGGGGTCCCGGGGCAAGACTCACCGCAGGGCGGCGCTGCCGGCCGGCCCGGGGCGCTCCGGGCTCCGTTCAACGCGGCCGCCGCTGCCGTTGCCGCTGCCGCTGCTGCCTCCGCCTGTCCCGGTCCCGCGGCCTCCGCCGCCGCGCCGGGGACATTGTCCCTTTAAATCTCTCCCCCGGCCCCCTCCCGCCCCGCGGCCCGGCCGCTCCGCCCCCCGGCGCGCCGCCGTGACCTCAGCGCGACAGCCCCGTCGTGACGCCATGTTGGGGAGGTCGGGGTCACTTTCCCCCAACTCCCCCCTCCCCAGCCTCCGCGGCTTCCCTTTAGGGTGGGGAGGGGGGAGGGAAGGGGTGTGGCAGGTAGCACGACGCCATGTTCGGAGTGGCTAGGATATCTACCAACTTAAAGGGGCCGCAGTCCTTTAGGAGTGCTCCTAGCCCTGGAAGGGACCTTAAGAAATCATCCAACCCTCTCATTTTAGAAAGAGAAAAGTGCAACCCAGATGAAGGCAAGTGACTAACCCAAGGTCATGAAGCAAGTAAGTGGCCAAGCCGGGATTCAAAGCCAAGTTCTTGAGCTCCAGATCCAGACCCAGCCTCCTGGACCAACCCCGTCCCTGTCTGTGTTTTCCCCGGGGTTTTAAAAAGGGGTACCTGCTCCTCTCTGCCCCCCCCCACAACTGTTTTTTCCCAAAGCCAAAGATATGGTGCCTGTTACAATGACAGCAGAAGGGGGGAGGGGGAGGAGCGGGGGAGGGAGAGTCAGACGGGACCTCCATCCTCCTGTGCCTCAGTTTACCCCCTTTAGGAAATTATCCGTGGCACATGGCAAACAAAAGACATCGGGCCCCCATCCAGGGAGCTGCTTTTGCCTCACTCTGCCTGGCTCAAAACCACTTCTGGACTCTTGTAATGAGTTCCGGTCACTACACGGTAGGGAGCCCATGGAAGAAGTCAAGGAGGACCTGGGGATCCCTAATTTAGAGATGAGGGTGGGGAGAGATCCTAAGTGTATCTGACTGAACCGAAGCCTACCGTCACTTATATTCCACGCTTACTATGTGTCTGGTGCGGTGCAAAAGGCTGCGGGCACAAATGCGGGCAAAAAGGTATTTCCAGCCCTCCAGGTGCTTACATTCTAATGGGACCACCTAGGAAAGGACGCTGAAAAGTAGTTATACGACCAAGCGAGAGAACCAAGATTAGGTTCTCAGAGTTCTGGGATCCTAGAACTAGAGTTCCATTCCACCAGTACCTAGAGTCATACCAGGAACACTGAAGAACGGGGGCTGTTTAACCTGGAGAGATCTGAAGGACTGAACACCTGTTTCACAAGGAAGACTTACTGGACTCGTTCTGCTTGGTCCCAGAACACATCACTGGGATCATTGGGGGAAGGGGAGCGCAGGAGGAAATTGCAGAGGGGCAGATTTAAGTTTAATTTTTGAACATTTTGTGTGTGTGATTTCATTGGCATAGCAAACTCTCCCAACGAAGAGCTGCATCTGTTTTGGAATGTATGGTCTTCACCAAGCCATTTAGGGACTTGCCTAGGGTCACACAGCCAATGCCCGTTGTGAATCACTCAAGTCTTCTTAACTCCTAGGTTGTCCCTCTTTATCCACCAAGTGCTGCCTCTCTGGAAGAAAAGCCTTTCTAACAATTAGAGCTGCCCCAAAGTCTTTTGGACCCGCCCATCCCCACCCATCCCCACCCCACCCTCCCAAAAGTCTTGACTGATAGAGATCTTCGAGAAAAGATTAAATGACCATTCACCAGATAGGTGGTAGATGAATTATTGCTTAGGCCAAAGAAGAAATCAATGACCTCTGAGATGTCTTCCATCTTTGAGATTCTATGATTCTAAAAATTTTCACCAGGGGAATGTCATTAGGAATTCAAATAAAAAGAAAATTTGCTCAGCCCCAAGATGGGTCCCAGTTTATAATGTCTAAACTGGATTGGAGGGGAGGGGGAACAATCTCAAGGCCACATGTAGCCCTCTAGGCCCTCAAGTTCAGCTCTTTGAATCCAAACTTCACAGAACAAATCCCCTTAATAAAAGGGTTTGTTCTGTAAAACTTAGACTCAGTCAAAAGGCTGCACCCAAGGACCTAAAAGACCACATGTGGCCTCAAGGCCAAAGGTTCCCCACCCCTGGTTTAGACTCTAAACTATTCTAATCTAGCTGTGGTACCGAGGCCTATCTCTCAGCCCATCTCCTTTCTCATGAGCTGGGTCCTTTGTGGCACCCAGATGAAGAAGGCATATTTTAGAATTCAGAGCTAGAAGGGACCTTAAGAGATTATTTAGTCCAAGTCCCTTGTTTTACCAATGGGGAAACTCAAGCCTAGGGAAGAATTTGCTCAAGTACACACAATTAGTAAGTAACAGAGCAAGGAGTCAAACCTAGGTCTTCTGACTCCAAGGCACAGTTCTTCTACTGTACCATCTTCTACCCCAGATTCTTGAGGGCATTTAATTCAAAAAACTTTTATTCAATAGCTACTATATAGACCCCTGCTTTTAATCCTCAGCATTCACCTGTAAGAGTGTGATCAAGAAAACCCTTGATCTCACTATCGCCCCTAATTGAGCTAACTTCCATGGTCCTAAACTTTGAAACTGGCCTCAGAGGCTCCAGTCAGCTCCGTAACTATGACCCCATGGTCCTCTCCGTGATCACTATACCCAATCCTCCCACCTCTCTAATTTACTCTTAATTCATTCTTTATTGTGATTTCCAGTCCCTCCATGTTCTCCCATTCCTTCTCGTCACATTTTTGACCTCATCGTTGACATGTTAACCAGACGCTGTCTTCTGCTCCTGAATCTCTTGCTTCTTTGTTTTTGTTAAAGCCCAACTCTCAGCTACCTCTACCTTCTACCTTCTCCTTTCTCTTCAGTGCTCCTGATTGCTACTGGAAAAGGTCACACAGCTGGGTCAACTACTTTCACTACAGAGTTAGGCCATTCAAATTGAAATTTCACTTGGACTCCTACATCTTTGGGCTTCTCTCTGATTGGCTGTCACAGTTTCCAAACCTTCTTTCCCTTCCCAAGCCTCTTTCCGTGTCTCTTTCTCTCAGCAGACCTCTCTTTCTCCTTCATGGAGAAAATAGAGGCTCTCTTTGACCAAGCTCCCTCTTCTCCCCTACTCCACACTTCAAAACTCTTCTATCATCTCCCATTCCCCTTCCTTTGCAGGAGTCCCCTTTGTCCCTAAGGACACAAGAAGCGACCCTTCTGCTTGCCAAGGCCAACCCACTTACTTGGTTCTCTTGATCCCACTTCCCTCATCTCTACTACGTGCCTCCCAGTCTTTAAACCTTGATCTGTTCTTGCTCTCCCCTCAGACTCTCATCCTAAATCTCTCCTCCTTTGTACGGCCAAAATCCTGAGAAGAATCATACTCTTTTTTTTTTTTTTTCTATTTCCTCACCTCCCACTCAATCCACAACGCTTTGCCCTCTGACTTCTGACTACCACTCAATGTAAAGAGCCAGCTCCAAAGTTAACAATGATCTGTTAACTGCTAAATCTAGTTGCCTTTTCTCAGGCCTCCTCCTACTGGACCTGTCTGAAACTGTGGAACCTTTTGATCACCCCTTATTCAATGATGCACAATATAATTCTCTAGGCGCCGTGCTAAGTAAGTACTGGGGATACAAATACAAGTAGAAAGAAAAACAGTCCCTGCCCTCAAGGAACTTATATTCTATTGGGGGAGAAAGCTACATGTGATAGGTCCAAAGTAGATACTGGATGAGGCGCTAGTAACCTCTTTACTGGTAGCGTTCAAGCTAATTCTTTAAGGAAGCCAGAGATCCTGAGAAGTTGGTTCTCTTCTTTTATGTTAGCTCCTCAGTCTCCTTTGCTGGATCATTCTCCTTTCCCATGCTAACTTGTCCCCTGAGGCTCTAGATCCCCAAATCTATACATTCCAGCCTTAATCTCTGTCCAGAACTGCAGTCCTGTATTATGTCCCATAGGCTTCACTAACTCAACATCTTTCCCCCCAAAAACCCTTTCTGTTTCTATTGTAGACAGCACTATCCTTCCTTTCACCAAGATTCACAACCATGGCACATATTTGACTCCTTTCTCCTTATCTGCTAGGTACAAGCAGTTTAACAGGATTGGCTAATACCTCCACAATATCTGTTGCGTGATAATAACAACAGTGGCATTTACATAGCACTTCAAGGTTTGCAAAGCACTTTACAAATATTATCTCAAACTCACAACAACCCTGAAAGGTAGGTGCTGGTATTCTCCTCATTTTACAGATGAGTAAATTGAGGTTGAGGTCAAGTGACTTGCCCAGGGTCAAACACCTAGTAAATGTCTGTGCCAGATTTGAACCTGTCCTGAATCCAGGACCAGCCTTCTGAGGTAGCACCTTGCTACCTAGCCAGATATACCCTTTCTCTACACTCACAGAGCTTTTACCTTAATTTAGGCTCCCATCTCCTCTTGCTTGGACTACTTTAACATTTGGCTAATTTGTCTTCCAACCTTCAGTCTTTTACTGTCTCCAGTCCATCCTCTATGTAGATAGCAATTTGATATTCCTAAAACACAGATCTGACCATGTTATTCCCCTACTAAAAATCTCCAATCTTACCTCTGCGATAAAGCCTGGCTTTAAATCCCTCCATTTTAAATCCCATCTACCTTTCTGGTCTTATTTCATATTATTCCCCTTCATGCCCTCCATGTTCCAGGTGAGCTGGCCTACCCACTCTTCTTCATAGGCGGCACTCCCATTTCCCTGGCACTACACAACTGGTCTCCCATGCCTGGAAGACCCTCCCTCTTCATTTCCATCTTGGAGCCTGTCAGATATTCTTCAGAATCTTTCCAGGTCCACCCCCACCCCCAGCTATCAGGTTTCTTCCTCCTTAAATCATTTGTGTAGATTCTGTATTTATTTATCAGTGTATGTGTTTTATCTGCCCTGTAGCAGGAGATTGGAAGCTCTGGGAGCACAGGCTCCGTTTTCATTGTTAGCTCTGTATCCCCAGAGTCGGCACTTCATAAATTCATGCTGCTCATGTATCTTGGTGGGCTCCCAAAGCACAGGGCTGACTATGGCACCTCTCCCTCTGCTCACTAAACTCCAAGTGTACGTCCAGGATCAAGTAGAAATCCTTTGTTTGGCATTTAAAGGTCTTTACTATCCAGGCCTTTTTGATTTTCCCAGTCTTCTTATATTTTAATATCCTCCATATACTCTGTGATCCAGTCACACAGGCCTAATGCTGTTCTTTGTATAAAGCTGGCCCTCCATTTCCCACCTCTCTGTCTTTGTACTGGCTGTTTCCCTTGCCTGGAAAGATCTCCCACCCCACCCCTGCTTTTTAGAGTCTCTAGCTTCCTTCAAAACTCAGCTTATCCATCATCATTTGGCTTTTCCTAATCTCCCGAGCCTAGAGACTCCCCTCTAAGGTTACCTTCCCTCTTTTTTTATTTATACCTAGATATTTACCTATCGTCAACCCCTTAGGCTGCAAGCAACTTGAGGGCAGGGACTGTTTTTTTTTTAATTTATGGAATAAAACAAGCATTTCTGTAACATAGTACAATGAAAAAGACAATTATACATGAAACTGCAAATCTACTATGCACAACTTGCTATTCCTTTCAAATATGCAACAAAATTATGTAAATTTTTTTTTCTCCCCTCCCTCCCCACCATAGCAGGGACTGTTTTTGCCTTCCTTTGCTTCCCTAGTTGCTTAACACAGTGACTGGCACAGAATAATCACTTAACATATATATAATATATATATGTATATACATATATATGTATACACACACATGCACACACACATATATACACACATACACATATATACACATATATATTTGCCTATTGATTATTGATTGATTGATAATGCAGGGAAAAAACAAAGAAATGCAACTGGTTCAGTCAGGGCTTCTGTTACCCCAAAAACCCAAAATAATTCAATCTAACATGGGCCATTCTGCCCCTCCCCCTCCCGGTTCATAAAAGAAAACCTTTTTCTTGAAGTAATAGCCTTCTCCCCATTTTTCTGGTGGAGGAACTGAGGTCCTGAAAGGTTAAAAGCCTTGTTCAGGGCTGCACAGGTGAACCAGCCACACAGTCTTCCTCTGCCTCCAAGGCTTTCCTTAGCACCATGTCGTGGTCCCCAGGTGCCCCTCTCCAAGGCCACAGCCTCCGTCTTCTGACCATTTCTTTCAGATTCAGACTTCAGTGGTTCTTGTCTGATTTTTGCCTCCCTGGACAGCTCAGGGAGAAGAGAGGGGAAGGGGGGGCCTGTCTTTCTACCACCCTGCCCCCAACATGCATCTTCATAAGTTCCTGTATATGCAGGAGGGAGTCGGGAAGGGCTCTCAGCTGCTCTCTTTTACCTGGTCTGAATCATTACCCTGTTTACTCCCTCACCTCAGGCCTGGCAATCTAGGCTGCAGAGCCCTGCCCTGGCACTAATGGGGGGAGGTCCCAGTCCACGCCTTCAAGGAGCTAACAGTCTTGAGGCCTGATAAGACATGAACGAAAGTAGCCATAATATAATATTAATAACTAATCATAATATAATATAAGGCAGAATGTGAAAAGGGACATGGGAAGTACAGATAGACAGATACAGGTCTGTGGACAGAGATGCCCCAGGAGAAAGGCCATAGGAATCTCACTATAGATTCGAGTACCCAGTGATCTATTTACCATCTTTGTGACCTTAGATAAGTCAACTCCCCCATCTGATCCCAATGTCCTCGTGTGTAAAATGAGGAGAGTGATATACCCTTACCTGAGAGGGCTGTTGGGAAAAAGGCTTTGTAAACATTCAAGTGCCAAGTAAATGTGGAATAATGAGGTATCCTTGGCATTCAGAGGAACTTGGTGTAGGTGTGGGCTCCAAGAAGGAGCCAAAGAGCTCTCCCATCTGCCCCTTCCCCTTCTTCACTCCGTGCCTCTGAATGGCACTTCACTCCAACCTCTGAGAAGCCTTAGCTTCCTTCAAGGTTAAGCTCACAGGCCACCTCCTCCGGGGAGTCTTTCCTGGTTCCCCTAGTCTGTGACTTCTCCTTCCTCAAATCCCGTATGTTCTTAGCTGCTCCCTCCTTTCTCTGCAGTGTAAGCTGCTTAAGAACAAGGGCTTTCTCATTTTTGTCTCTGTATCCCAGCATGGAGCCCAGGGTCTTTCACATCCCAAATGTTCTATAAATTTGATGAGTGCTTATTGGAATCAATTAGATTGGTTTGTTGTGGGGGAGGGCAGCGGTGGTGGGAGAGGGCTGAGGAATCTCCTACCAATGGCCCCTTCTAGAGGTCAGGACAGGCAGCATTGAGTTGTTATCCTGTCCAGGCCAACTGAATTAGCATAGGGAAGAATTAGAATTCAGTCTGTCCCTGAATAAGAATCATCACCTCTGTGACATCCAAGACAAGGGGTTGTCCAGGTTTTGAATGAAGCCATTTTCTGTGGGAGCACCCAATGCCTCCCCAACCAACCCATTTATAAGACCATCAGGCCCAGAGAGGTTGAGTTACCCCAATGTTACTCAGCAAGCAAGTGGCAGAATCAGGATTTGAACCTGCATCTTCTCACTCCAAATCCAGTATACCTTCCACTGTACTAAGTTTGAGCAGCAATTTGGATTGTTTGGACCTCAGATTTCCAATGCTCTCCTGGACCAGCCACAGGAAAAATGAGCAACAAAGGTGGCCTGCAAAGAAGGAAGGGACCCAGGGAATCCTAACCCACTCCAGCTCCATGCTGCTCAGAAAGGTCCTTTATTTCAATCCACAATTTTATGGTATAAACTTCTGTGTTGGGGAACCCATCAGTCATAGTTTATCATGCCCATCCCTGCCCCTCCTTCCCTCCTTGAGGCCAAGAGGACTGGGACAGAAGTGGGCAGAGCCCAGGGGACTGAAGTGGGGAGGTGGACTGGCAGAGGAGAAAAAATATGTTGGCAGCCCAGGGCTGCACCTTGGTTCCTATGCTTTGCAAGCTGCCTCTATCCACATCAGTGCCCACATAGAAGCCCAGACTGGCCCTGGACAAGGTCAAGTGGCATCTCCATTGGGGCAGGGTATCTTTGAGGGTTGAATTTGCATCCTAGGAGCTTTTTGCTGATCCTGCATCCAATGCACCAGCTGAGCATGTGACCTCTCGAGGTCAGCCAGGCGGTGTTCCTGGGGGCCAAAAGGTAAGGAAGGGCAGTAAGAGAAAAGGTGGGGGCAGCAGCATATAATGGCTCAAGACGAGCTGCTCAAGCTCCCCAAAAGACTAGCCCCTTTTTCCACTTCTCTCCCACTCCAATTTTCTTAAGGCCCTTTGTATAGAGTCCCTGAATGTCAGAGCTGGAAGAGACCTTTTGAAGATGAGAAATTGAGACCCAGAGAAGCAGGATGATCAAGTTTACCCAGCTGGTAAATGCAGAGCTTATATTCAAACCAGATCCAGTCCAGGGCTCTCTCTGCTCCATTGAGCTGCCTTTCCTCTGCCCTGCTCAAATCCTGCCTTGTATTATACTAATTTGTGTATTTGCATCATGCCTCCAGTAAGATTATGAGATCCAGGAGGGCTGAAACTGGGTCCCATCTTTGTCTCCATTGCCCCTTCCCACCACTTTCCTCCAGCCTAATGAGTGCCTTAATAAATGTTTGCTGAGTGGAACAGAATTCTTACCAAACTCTCCAGCCTGGCATTCTCACTGCTCCTGCTCTGGGGGCCTGGGCTATGCCCAGGATCCAGCTTCTGAGCCCTGACCCAAGAGACAGTCCTTTTAGACCCTCAAACCTCCCCAGTCTCCAGGAGGAGGAATTGGGTGACTAGGGGAGGGAGAAAGCTATTCAGGGCTTTCTCCTACCCCAGGTTGTCAAGTGGGAAGAACATACAGGAGGAGGTGCTGTCCAGCATCCAGGTGCTAGGATGGGAACGGGAAGGGCAGAGATTGGGCAGATGAGGGTCGGCGTAGAACCAGGAAAGACACTCACCTGGTCCTGAACTGGCCTTGAATCTGTTCCAGTTGGCCAAGAAGTTTCTTCTGTTGTTCCCCGAGGGCCTGGGTTTCGCTGGCTAGGGCTTCCAGCTGTCCAGCTAACACTCTCTGCTGGTCACACAGGGAGACTACCTCCTGTCGAAGCTCTGCCAGCTGTCCCTGGCAGAGAGGAGAGGAATATTTGATGGTAAGAGAGCCCAGAGAGTAGAACAGGAGGAGTCCAGCCTCCAGAATCCTCTCCTTTTCTGGTGTTTATAGGTCATAAACTGAGTCGTTACCTTCCCAGGGATTCGGTGGGTGCAAATGCTATGGTCCACTTCATGTGGTTTCTCCAGGAAGCGCTGCCAAGGTACAGAGGACTTCCTAGGCAGGGAAGCAGAGACTCCAAGCCTGGAACGACCCTGGGGTGGGGAACCTCTTTGAAGAGAGTCCTTAGGCCTGGCCCGGGACAAGGGCCCAGAGGTACGGGGACTGGCAGTCCGGGAGGCAGGGACACTCTGAGTACGCTGGATACGGCGACGTAGTCTTTTTGCAGGCTGTTCCTCACCCTGGCCCCGGCCCTGTATGCTTCTGAGAGATTGGCTCTTAGAGATGAGAGGGGTGTGCTTGGAGAGGTCCCTGGGGGGCAGGAAGCCTGGCTTCTCTGAGAAGCTGAAATATGTCCCAATAGAAAATTCTTGACCTCTGATCCAGATGGCAACCCAAGATTCCAACCTAACTCAAGCTTGACCCTCACCCAAAATCCAACCCCTAATTCAGTCCTTACCATCACCCTGATGTCAATCCAAATCTTGATTCCAATCTGGACTCAGAAACCAAATCCTGAATCTAATCACAACCCTAAACCCAGTTCCTTATCCTGCTTCTAATTCCAATCATGATCTAGACCCCTATTCCATTCATAGATCAAACTTCCCTCCCAAATTTCCCACCCAGCTGACCCTCCATGATTCCTGTCCCCAGGCTGGGTTACCTTGCATGGATCTGGGCCCTGATGTTGGTAGCACAGGGTCGCATGCTAACAGACACAGGTACAGGGCGGCCTTCCTCAATGGCTTGAAGTATGGTGGGCAGTGGTTCCAGACTCTCCTGTGTTGGCTACCAGGGAGAGCACTATCAGGGGGCCCTGGCCAGCCTTCTCAGCTTCCTTACCACGGGTCCCCTGGTCATTTCAGGAAGTCTCAGTCTAGGCTTTGGGCTAGCTTGAGCTCTGAGCTCTAGATTCTAGACTAGACTGAACTCTAAGCTCCAGCCCCAAGAGTCTGAGTTTGAGGCACTGGACTCTGTGCTGGACTAAGTTAATCCATGGGCCAGAGACCGGAGAGACTATGAGAGGAGGCCAGGAGAAAGGATGGGACTGAGTGGTCGGGTAGGGGTGCCAGAGGCAGGGTGTGGGTACCTGGTCCAGATCGGAGAAGATAGTGCGGAGCTGGACATGCAGAATGGCCAGGCCTCTGGCCAGGTCTCCACTGCCCTGGTAGCCCCTAGGGGCCCTGTCCCCATCCCCACAGGCCACTTGGACCAGGAAGCGCTGCATGGCTGAGCTGTGTTGCTCCAAGAAATCATTCATGAAGCTCATGTAACTTTCCTTCTCCCCAAACCTGGAAGTAACAAGAGATAGTTCCCCAACAAGAGTTGGGAGGAAGGCCTGTCTCCTTCACTTGCACCTGGACCCCACCCCCATCTTGTCCTTCTTCCTTGGACCAGTGCCCAAGCTTCATTGGCCTTCTTTGCAGTTCTTAAACACCTCTACCTTTGCGCTGGCCGTCTTCCGTGGAATGCCCTCCTTCCTCCTCCCTTCTACCTCTTGGGTTTTCCTTGCAGCAGACCTTTCCCATCCCCTCCCCCCACCCCAGCCTCTATTCACTTCCCCTCCCAGATTATCTTCATCTACTCTGCATATATCTTGAATGTACCTCATTGTTTACATGCTGACTCCCCCATTAGAAAGTGAGCTTCCTTAGGGCAGGGACTTTTTTTTGGTTTTCTTTGTACCCTTGGCACTTAGCATGATGCCTAGCACATAGCAATTGCCTAATAAAAACTTGTTGACTGACTGTTGACTTACGGAGCTCGGTTGGCAAGGTTCTGAATGACCTTGGCGACGAGGGTAAGGGTTCGAGCCAGGCCAGGGCCTGGGTACTCATGGGCAAGGCCGAAGAGGCTTGGGGACATGATGGCTGGACACAGGAATCTCAGAAACAGTGAGGCACAAACCAGCCTCTCCCCCAGGGGCTCAGCCCCTCGGTCCTGGCATGCTGCCCACCAGCTGGAGAACACAGCACTCAGCTCAGCCGGGAACCAGCTGTGGGGTCAATAGGGAGGACTGGTCAGGTGGTGAGAGTGCACTGTATCGAGAAAGTGAATTAGGGTCTAGAGGGATGCGTGATGAATCTGAAGAAGAAAAGGAACCATGTGGAAGAGAAGTAGGGGCTGAGAGAAGAGTAAGAGGCAGACAGACCTGGAAGAGGTCGAGGGACAAGGAGATCAGATATCACAGATCAGGGTCACTGGATGAGAGAGCACAAGGGAAAACTCTGGTACCCAGATTGGCCACAAACATGTTGAGAGTGAGGAGCCAAGGGAAGAAGCCAGACCACCCCCTCTCCCTGGGGGACAAATGGCATGTGTTAGGGGCTGGGCTCACTCAGAGGAGCGGGTGATGCTGAGGAAGACATCCTCACAGCTTTGCCTCAGGGAGACCTGGTGCTGGGCCAGGGCTGGCCCAGGGCACTTGCTAGGGTCTACTTCACAGCCGTCTTCAGAGGCACAGAGACGTCCCACAGCTCCTCCTGCAGCACAGACGTGGAGTGGGAAGAACAGGCAGAGTCCAGGCTCAGCACCTTTCTTCTTGCCTTTCCCTTCCTTCCCTACCGATCCCACCCCTCCAAGGTACCTCCCTCCTCCTCAGTGTCCCCTGGAAGCTGCTCCACAGTCCCCACCCTCCCTTCCAACCCCTTACCCAGCGTCTCATGCAGGTAGCTCTGGCCCACCAGCTTCATGTATTCATCAATGGCCTTTGTGGCCAGTGTGTTCTCTCGGAACAGCAATGCTTCTCTCCCTCCACAATGGGCCAGCTCCTCCAGGCCCAGGTCTGTCACTAGTGCCTGTAGCCAGGAGTGTGGGCTATGACCTCAGAACACAGCTAGGGACAGCCCTATCCCCCAGCACAGTGGTTACACCCTGGGTACATTGGGCTCCACCAAGCCATCCTTAGAAAGACTGGGCCTTTCATCCCTACCCTACCCTTCCTTACCAGCACAGAACTGTGAACTCCATTTCCCATCTCTCTCCTCAACCCCATGCCTGGAAAGCCCTCCCTTCTAACTTCCACCTTATAGAATCCCTAATTTTCTTCAAATATCACCACATACTTAAGGACTTTCCTGATCCTCCCAGGACTAGGTTCCTCTCCCATGTATTTTTTCGTGTGTTTGTCTTTTAGAATGGAAGCTCCTGTGTCATTTTTGCCTTTGTATTTCCAGAGACTATCCTCTCAAGCACAGTAGGGACTCAATAAATACTTGCCTGCTTGATTCCTTAAGACTTCTTCTAGCTGTGACAGTTTGTGTCAATCAATTTACAAACATTTACTGAGTTCCTATTCCGTACCAGGTACTATGCTGGGTGCTGGATATACAATGACAAAAGTCTAAGAGTCCCTGACTTACAATCTATCTAGAGGAGATAACATGTACATGTGTACCTATGCAGAATATTGAAGGGAAGGCACCAGCAACTAGGGGTATCTGGAGAGGCTCACACATAGGTTGGTGCTTAGACTGAGCCTTGAAGGAAGGTAGAGATTCTAAGAGGCAGAAATAAAGATGAGTATTCCCAGCATGGAGTAGAGTGAGTGGAAAGGAGATGGAGTGCCATGTGTGAGGAACAAGAAGAAGGCTAATTTGGCTATAGTGTGCATGAAAGGGCATGCACAATTAGGCTGGAAATGCAGGGTGGTACTAGGTCTCAGAAGGCCTTAAAAGCCAAATCAAGGCATTTCAATGTAGTTGTGAAGACAATAGGGAGTGCTCAAATTTATTGAATAAGAGTGAAATGGTCATATGTGTGCTTTAGGAACTTCACATTAGCAGGCACGTGAAGTGTGGATTGTAGTGGGGAGAGACCTGGAGCAGAAAGACCAATAGGTAAATGCAGCAGCAGCCCAGGCTTAAGGTGATTAACACCTTAACTAATGGGACGTCAATGTGACTAGAGAAAAGGGGTTAAAGTGAGGGATGTTGGGGAGGTAGGACCAACAAGATTTCGTAACTGATTGGTTATGTAGAGTGAATGAGGAGTAAAGATGACCTTGAGGTTTTGAAACTGCGTGATTGGAAGGATGGTGGTGCCCGCTCTTGGCGATGATAGGAAGTTTTGGAAGAGGGATGGGCTTTAGGGGAAAAATAATGAACTGTTTCAGACATGTTGAGTTTGAGAGACCTATAGGATATCCACTTTGAACATCTAATAGGCATGATGTCCTGTAGGACTGAAGGTCAGGAGAGAGTCTAGGATTGGATAGATAGATCTGACACTCACATTCATAGAGATGATAATTAAATCTATGGAAGTTGATGAGGTCCCCAAGAGAGACAGTGTTGGGAGAAAATAGATGAGGGCTTGTTCTGAGCCTTAGGGTACACTCCTAGTTAAGGGTGGGTTTTGGATGCTCAACCAGCAAAGGATACTGACAAGAAACAGTCAGACAGGTAGGGAATGAACCAAGGAGAGAGGAGTTTCACAAAAAAAAAACCATGAGGGGAGATAGAATCTAGGAGAAGAGAGTGAGCAACAGCATGAAATGATTCAGAGTTGTTGAGAAGGGTGAGAATTGAAAAAAGCCCATTAGATTTGGCAATTAAGAGATCACTGGTAACTTTGGAGAGAGTAGTTTCTGTTGAGGGATGAAATTCAAACCAAAATACAAAGGTTTGAGAGGAGTGAGAGGAGAGAAAAGTGTAGATAATGAGTGTAGTGAGTTTTTTTCTAGGAATTTGAGAAAGGAAAGAGAAATATAGTATGGTAGCTTGAGGAGTGGATAGGGTCAAGAAAGGGGTTTTTAAGAATGGGAGAGACTTGGACATGTTTGCAGGCAATAGGGAAGGAACCTGGAGATGGAGAAAGTTTGAAGATGAGGGAGAGAGGATGATTATGGGGGTGATTTGCTGAAGAAGACAGGAGGGGATAGATTAACGATACACATGGAGGAGATGTAGCAAGAAGAAGGGCCACTTCCTGATCAAAGACTGGAGTAAAGGAAAACAAACTGGGGAGTACATCAAGAGTCTGTGAGATGTGGAGAAGTGGGATCTCATGTGGTAAAGTATGAGAACAGGTCCTTATCAGTGTAGTAGGGGTGAGTGTAGAAAGGATAAGAAACCCTCTAGCTTTAATCCTCTGTGACCAATATTATAAAACTGAATTAAAATTTACAACTATCACTGTTTTACTGTTAGGGAAACTGAGACTTGGGGAGATTAAGTGACTTGTCTAGGGTCATGAAGCTAGCAAGTGTCTGAGGCAGGATTTGAATCCAGATCATTCTGACTCCAGCTCAGGTGCTATGGCCACTATTCTACAATTGGACACAATGTCCAAACCAAACCAATTCATCAACACATGCCTTACATCCCTTTGTTTGCCTGGCTTGTCAAAAGTTTGCATTCTGTCTGTAGTAGAGAATATATTATTGCCTTTTGGAGGGTTGGACTGACTCACTATGGAGAAGGGGAAAGAAGAGAGAAATTGGGACAGAACTGACTAGAGTGGGGTAATAGAGCTTTGTCCAGGTGACTGAATTTATGCAATCACTGTCACTACTTTCAGGCCTGCAGTAATATAGAAGCAATTGAGCTTATCTAGTTAGCAAGAAAAGGTAGTTAAAATAGGAAGCTTCCAGATGGGCAGGGTCAGCTCCTCTGGACCAGTCCTCTCCCCAGCCAGCTTCACCCTTCAGTGCCCTCTCCCCTACCTGGGCTTTTCCCGTGCCATGCAGCACACGGACCATGGTGGCTGCCAACTCTTCCTTGGCCTGGGCAGGCAGCTGGGGCTCCAGGGCATGGCACAGCTCTGGGTAATGAAAGGTGAGGAACTCTGCCAATTCCTTGTAGCGCTCAGTGGGTAGAATCTGCAGACAGCGTGCCCGAACTCGTGCCCTCAAGGCTGCCCCTGAAGGTCCACCTTCTAGAGGGAACCATCTCTCAAGCCCCCCTCCCATTGGCCCCAGCTCAGTTAGTGCCAGTGACACGTTGCCCAGGTCCCGGTCGGCCTGGCGCAATCGAAGGGAAAGATGGCGGGCAGGGGGCAGTGCTTCAAAGTGGAAACGCTCTGCCCAGAAGTGAGGCCCAGGCCGAGCAGCTGTTCTGGCCAACAAGGCCCCATCCAGCCACAGCTCCACCCGAAGGCCTAGAGAGCTACCCTGTGAGAGTCCCTTGGCTTCGTGAACCTGTACACTCAGCCATGTCTCTTCCCTTTCTTGGCTTTCCTGGAGAGAGAAGAGAGAGGACAGTTTGAGGCTAGGCAGAGGGAAAAAAGGGAATAGTCTTCTGCTTTAACTTAGAATAGAGATTTAGGAACAGTGGTGGCAAGGGGCAGGGAGCAGAGTTACTGGGAGGCAAAGTTCAGGAACAACTTCCTACAATGAGAGTTGGTCATTAATAATGGTATGAACTGCCTCCATAGGTGATGAGCTCCCCATTATTGGAAGTATTCAAGTAGAGATTAGGTGACCACCTCAGGACATATTTTAAAAGGCAGTCCTGCATTGAGTCCAGTGTTGTTCTCAGGGCCCACCAAAGGCCCAGCTAAATCTACTCTTTCCATAGCTCATTTATTAGGTAAGTTGTTTGTAACATGAACATTCTATGTCCTAAGGGCCCTCCCAGCTCTGACATTCTGTGTTCTAGAGGCCTTTCCAGATCTGACATTCAGTGTCCTAAGGGCCCCCCTAGCTCTGACATTCTGTGTTCTGCTGTCCCTTCAAGCATTCTGTGGTTCTGATTTTTCTTTTTGATTTCGAAACCTCAGCACTTCAGATGGTATTTTTTCCTGATAGGCTGACTCGCTAGGTCTGCCCTGAATTTGGGGCTTGGATTGGCTATCCAAATCAGAGCTGAGGCTAGGCGGGGTCCCAAGTGCTGACCTGGTGGGGCTGCAGACTTTGGCGCAGATCCTCAATCCATCGGTCCCTCTCGGCTGCTGAGCCACAGGAGAAACAGCGACTCCCACCGGGCCAGGTTATCTGAGAGGAGGGAGGGGAGCCCCTTTAGAAGGGAAGGGGAGGTATAAGGGGTAGGCATACAAGTATGACTCAAAGGGAGGATAATCTGGGGGGGTAGAGGGTGGAAAAAGGCATGCCCATCTGGCCCCCTCTCCTCTCATACCTGAAAGCAGTAGGGCTCCCCAAGGAGGCTGGGGTGCAAGGGCCACACTTGCACATTTTGCTCACAGCTTAGGTCTAGTTCTTTGATAGGCGCTTCATTTACCAGGGACTCTTGGGAACCCCGGGCACTAGGGCACCTGGTGGAGAAGTGGGATCTGAGGTTGAAGGGGCCGATACTCCAATGAGCTTCCTGGGCCACTCCAGTCATCCCCGGCATAGCTGCCTCCCATTGAGAGAACCCTCCAGATTTATAATAATAATTATGATTATTACAATTGCAGCTCATATTTATGTAGCTCTTTAAGATTTGCAAAGTACTACTCCACATACTGAGCAGCTAGGTGGCCTGGAGTCAGGAAGATCTGAGTTCAAATCCATTCTCAGACTGGACAAGTCACTTAACTGTGTCTCGGTTTCCTTGTCTGTAAAATGATCTGGAGAAGGAAATGGCAAACCACTCTAGTATATTTGCCAAGAAAACTCTAAATGGACTGAAGAAGAGTCAGACACAATTGAACAGCAACAGCTTCACATATATATGAAATCCTCACAACAACACCATTTTACAAGTGGGGACATTGAGGCTCCCATAGGTAAAGTGACTTGTCCAGGATCACACAGCTGGCAAGTGTCTGAGACAGGATACTACATATATACATCCAGGTTCATCTAATCCATCCCTGTGTTTGCCTGGCTTATCTGTAATCTGTGCTCTGCCTTTGAATTGCTAGTGCTTAGCCCCAGTGTCTGGGATGTCAGAAATGCTGAATAATTGGTCATTGATTGACTGACTGACTCTGCTTGTAGGATATCAGTTACTGCCCTTGGGAGGGTTAGACTGACTCGGAAGGGAGGGGTAGGATGGAGTTGTGACTAGGATGGGTTATCAGGGCTGTACCAGGGCAATTGAATTTAGAGAAGCATTAACACCACTTTCAGGCCTACAGAAGCTTAAAACAACTGAGTTTAGCATCTTGGTAGCAAGAAGAATAGGTTAAACTAAGAAGCTACCAGATGGGCTGGGTCAGCTCCTCTAGGACCAGCCTTCCCCACCCACCCCCATCTCCATATACAAAATGGCAGCCTCCTTAGCAATAGGCTTTTGGTACCCTAGGGTCTCTGTCACCCTCTCCTCCACCCCATCTGAATGGAGGGTGTATTTTGTGCTATTTGCCCTCCTCTTGGCCCTGGGGTTGGAGCACAAGTTCTCATAGGCCCAAGGTTACAGAAGAACCTGGATATATCTATGTATATGTGCGTTGGGTGAAATCATTGGCAGGTAGCCAGCCATACCGCCCTACCTCCTATGACCCCAGTGGCCTGGGATTGTGGGCACACATTCTCAATGTTCTCTGGGGGTGGTATCCCTTCCCCTTCTTTCCTACCTGACTTCATTAGAGTTGTTTCTCATATTTCTGTGGGGGAATGTTAACTATGTGAGATGGATTATGCAAACCTTCTTATTCTCATTTTAAAGATGAGGAAACCGAGGCTTAACCAAGCGAAGTGCCTTGCCCAGAGCCACAGCTCTAAAGGCAGATATACTGACTTCAAATCCAAGGCTCTTGGCTTGCCACAGCTCCAAGGAGTCCTTACCCTGCCCCAGTGCTTCCGGCTTTCCCCTTCTTCTTTTCCTTAAGCCTCTTCCACAGCAGACCCTGAGGATTGTAGGGTGATAAGGAGAAGAGGTCAGGGGTTGGGATGTAGGGTTCCCCAGGGTCTCCACCTACCCATCCCTGCATCTGATTCTCACCCTCACGTTGGAGCCCTGGTTGGCACTGGTGGCCTCGGACTCACCTCTTCTCAGACTCTGCTCTGTAAAGGGAAGTATAATTGGGAACCTGGAGGAAGATGTCCAGGGTCCCGGCAGCCTCTTCGTCCAGGTTCCCTTAGTCTGGTGTCTATATGTATCATCTCTCCCGTCTCAGGCCCACCCCAGCCTCCTTTTCCCAGCCCATCATGACCCAGCTTTGAATACTGTCTTAGTCCCCCTCTCACCCAACACAACTCACCCGGCTCTTTGGCCCCTCCGGATGTCAGCTGCACACTCCCCTCAGAGCCCACACTCCCCGCCCTGGGAAGGTGTCTCCCTGAAGCCTATTTACAGATAGACAGACTCCTTTTATTTCTTCTGCATCTGGTCCAGATACTCATCATCACCCACCCTTTCTGAGTTCTGAACTCAAGCCTTCTTTCAGCTCTCCTTCCCTTCCCCTTCCTCATCCTTCCTCTGCCTCCCCCCTCCCCTGCCCCATTGATCTCCACTCCTCTTAATAACCCTCCCCCAAGTTTCCCCTTACCTCCTCCTCTCTCCCTAGCAGCAGCAGCTTCCCATCCAGGAGGGTGAAGCTGCTGATGTCCCAGACTGGAACATCGGCAGTGGGGGCCTCAGGAATGCGTGGAGCCACAGGCACGGGGTCTGAACAGGGAACATGCAGATGACCATGACAATGATGATCACAATAACAGCGGGCATTTATATAGCTCTTTAAAGCTGGCAAAGTATTTCACATATGCTACTTCATCTATTGTTTAAATAACTCTGGAAGGGCCTGAAGATCCTCATTTTTGGTCTTTCAAAGTATTCTGAAATTCTGGTCCTTCTAGTGCTATCAGCTCAACCAGATGACAGAATCCTAGCACTTCAGAATTGGAATGGAACTCGGCAGCCATCCAGTGCAAACCATTCCAAAAGAAGACCACCTCCTACCACCTGCTGGACACTGCCCAGTTCCTAAGTGGATTGCTCCCTGCCCTGGCCTTGTCTTTGTCCCTCCCTCTACTCAGAGCCCATGAGCTATTATCGTCCAAGCTGGAAGGGGGAAGGGGTGATGCTAGCAAGGAGAGGTATGGGGAGTGGAAGCCAACGTTTATATAGTGATATAGAGTTCGCAAAGTGCTTTCCTTATAACACAATGAGGTATGTAGAATTTCCAATTCACAGATGAGGAATCTGAATCTCAGAGAGGTAATCTGACTTCCTAAAAGATGCAAGAAGACACAGTCTTGGTCCTCCAAGAACGGAGGTGTGATAGAAACAAGTTTTGGACTAGGAGTCAGAGGACCTGGATTCTTGTTCACTATCTTCCTTTAACTGACCATGTGACTTTTCCCTCCCACCCATCCCCCACTGTAGCCTTCTCACCCTGGAATATCCCACTGCCCCCTTCTCCTGTTGGGCCTTCATTTATGGGAGGGGCCTAGACCTGCCATCCCTTATTCCCCTCATGGCTATGCTTCTCCCTTTCCAGACTGACACTGTTCTCCCCTTACCCCTCTCTCACCAGTTTTCCAGCTCCTTTTCATACATTGTCTTCCCCCATTAAAACGGAACTCCTCAATAGGCAAGGAATTCTCTTCCTTTTTGCCTATATTTGAGTCCCCACCACTCAGCACAGGACTTGGCATATAATAAATGCTTAATAATTGCTTGTTGCCTTACCTCAGTGGGACTCAGGTCCCTCTTGGCTATATAGCACAAGATTCGAACTCCTTAGCCTGTCATTCAGGGTTCTCCACCATATGATCCCCTTACCTAATACTTTTTCCAGCTGTACTAGTCCTCGATCTATGTGAATACTTGGCTCTAGTCAAATAGATTCTACCTACTCTCTTCCTATGCCTGCTTCTATGCATTCAAGCCTCAATTCAATTAAGAGAAAGAATCTCAGAGCTAGAAGACATTTCAGCAGCCGTATAGTCCAACCTCAACCCCCAAAAGGAGTCCTCACTATTACATACTCAATAAATGGTCATCCAACCTTAGCTTGAAGATTTTCAGAGAGACTTTCACCCATAATTCCTGGGTTTTCCCTCTTAAGCCAATGAAAATAAGTCTTATTTCTCTTTAGTATAACATGAAAACAGCTGCCATGCCTCCACTAAGCATTATCTTGTACAGGTTAAACAGTCCCCATGCAGTGTGCAATCCAGTCCATTCACCTTTCTGGCCACTGTCCTCTGAATGATCTCTACCTCATCCAATGCCTTTTCTAGAGCTGAACAGATGTGATGAGAGCAAGACAGAGAACAGTAAATCACAGCCTTGGAAGCTCCACCCCTCTGAATGCAGCTTAAAATTATAATAGGTTTTTTTTGGCTGCTATATCACCATATCGATTCATTTTTAGCTTGTCGTCCACTACCACCTTCAAATCTTTTTAGAACAACTATTGCCTAACTATACTTTCTCCATCTTGTACTTGTGAAGCTGATTTTTTAAACTATATTTATCCCTACTATACTTCATCTTCTTCTCCTCTATGTATACTATTATCCCGTGACATACTCTTTGCTGTTCCTCAAATATGATACTCTATCATCTCCCACCCATGTGCCTTGGCTTGGCCCCCATGCCTGGGATGATCTCCCTCTTTATCTCTGCCTCTTGGCTTCCTTTAAGTCTCAGTTGAAGTTCCACCTTCTGCAAGAAAACTTTTCTAGTCTCCCTTAATTCTAGTGCCTACTTTTTGAGATTATCTCCTCTTTATGCTGCATGTATCTTGTTCCTACATGTTGTTTACATGCTATTTCTCCCATTAGACTATGAACTCCTTCAGAAAGGGACTGACTTTTTGCCTTTGTTTGTATATCCAGAGCTTAGCACAGTGCCTGACACATAGAAGACACTTTAACAAATGCTAGTTGACTTTGTTTACTTGATTTGACCCAATAATCTGATCATTGAGCAAATATTTATTAAAGTTTTACTGTGTGCAAAGTACTAGATGCTGGTAATATACAGTCCCTTAGCACAATGTAAAGGATAAGACCACATGCACTGATAGCTCTGGTACAAGATAGAATGGGATAAAGGCAAAGTCTAGAATAATGGGGGTGGGGGTAACCTATTGGAATGCATGTAGGTGGGAGAGAGAAGGGTGAAATCAGATAAGAGCCAGTCTGGTTGGTGGAACAAAGTGTGTTATGGGAAGTAATTTAAAATAAGTCTATCATGGTAGGTTGATACTAGATTGTGGAGGACGTTAAAATACAGGCTAATAAATTTGTTGTTGTTGTTATCTTATAGGTATAACAGGGTATTCAGACGGTCAGATTATTTCTCCCACAGACGAACTGGTTGTTGCTAGGGACCCTGAAATTTACAGTCTCTCCAACCCCAGGAAGACACTGGACTCTCATGGGTTTGAGCTGGAGGGCAGAGTTTCTCCCACAGTGGGAGCTTTGGAAGGTCTCTGTGACAGATAGAGGGAGGGAGTGGAAGGAGACAGACAGGAACCTGTGAAGGAATTAGGAGAGCAGCAGCAGCAGCAGCAGGGATGAGGTTTGAATGAAGACTGACAGTGAATGGCTAGTGCTCATTGAAAGAATCCTGCTGAGAGGTGATGGAGTTTTTCATCCCAAAGAATTCAAAGGACTGCTGATGTGACTCTCTCTCTACTTTCTGTCTTTTATGCCTATTTTAGACATTTTTAAATCCCAAATTCTTTGTTTTTTCATTAGTATTCTGCATGGATCATTGTAGCTCCATTGGTTTGTTAACTCAGCTTAATTTTGCTGTTAGTAATATATGTATAGTTTTGCTGGTTTGTATATTTTCCTATTTTGTCAGATTACTAATGGTGTCATTACTTTAAATTTGAGTGCCATTATATTGTCTTATATAGATATGCATGTGCTCCTGTGATATATACATGCATTATGCCATGCCTATAATTTAGACCTGTAGCCACTGAAGCAGCCTGTCAAGACGTGCTTTGTCTATTCCAAGTATTGCTGAGGCACATTTGCTATCAATGCTATCTTAAGGGCACTGGGACACTAGGTTAGTCATCAATGTTCTGTTAAGTGATGATGTGTATTTGGATACCATGTGTTAGAATTTCAGATGCCAAGTGTACTAAAGCTGATTTTGCATGGGACTTAAAAATTCTAAACCAGGGGAAGAGTGTAACAAGCCTACTCAGAGGGGTCAAACTAATGCCCCCTGCAGGCAGAAGAAACAGTTTTGGAATCATTAATAGGAACCCTTGGAATTTGTGGTCTTTCCAGACCAGCAAGAAATTGTATTATCATAGGTCTGAGCCAGGGAATGAGGTTTCTTTCAGAGCAGGAGCATTGACATTATTCTGTGATACTTTGATGAAGGGACAGAGACTGGAGAGACAGAGATCTATGATGGAATTAAGAGAGTGGCAGCAGCAGCAATGATGGGGAATAATTTGCTGTTTTCAATAGTACTTCAAAGATAGTTATTTCTACATTCTATACTAATTGCTTTTGAGTCATGCATATCTTTCATTCTATACAGAAAGTCCAAGTGGGGCTTTTAATACACAGAATTTAAACAGGTTGGAGATCTATATCTCTGGCTGAATGTTTAGGAGTTCCCTGAGTGCTCTAAAATCACACTTTCTACAGGAAGCCTTTCCTAATCTTCATTAATTCTAATTCCTTCCTACTGCTTATTATTTCCCTTTTCCATTATATATAGCTCATGTGTAAATAGTCTTTTACATGTTATCTCCCTCATTAGATTGTGAGCTCCTTGAAAGGAGGGACTATCTTTTCCCTTTCTTTGTATCCCCAGCACTTAGCACAGTTCTTAGAGCATGAAAGGTGCTTAACAAATGTTTATTGACTGAATAAAAGTTATGTGGATGAAAGAGGATCTAACAATAACAATAACAATAACAACACGAAGAGATCTGTGTTGATCTGGGCCATTGCCCCTAGGCTAAAGCCTCAGGAACTTTTTTTCCCCTTTTTCTATAGCTAAGCTTGTTTTGAATGCAAAAGCCCCAGGCAAAATCCCCAGCCTCTAAAGTGGAGAGGAATGGAGTGAAGAAGGCATTGACCAATGGGAAGATTACATATACCCTGAACTGGCCCAGTTGGATGAGACAAGTACGGTCTGGAAGGGATTAACTTCTCCACTTTCCAGTTGATTCAAATGAAAGCCCTGTCCTGCCAACCTTGGCCCTTCACAGAAGCACCTGCCGATTCCATTGGAGAGTCATGGAAAGTTTTTGAACATTGGAGTGATCGCAAAAGCAGACCTATGCTTTAGTGTGAATAATCTGGCAGTGACATGAAGGGCAGATTGCTTGCAAAAGGGTAAGACTAGAGGTAAGGAAACAGTTAAAAGCTTATTACAATAATTGAGTCCAAAGTTAATAAGAGCCTGAATGAAAGTGGTAACATTGGCAGTGAAAATTTTGGGGTCTTCAATCACAATTCCAAAAGGCTCATGGTGAAACATGCTTTCTCTCTCCAAATGGCAGATGGGCTTAGAGAGCAAATTGTATCCTCTTTTCTTTTCTTTTCCTTTCTTTTTGGCTGATGCAGGAAGTTATTTTGCATGATTATATAAAAAAACAGAAAAATTTTAAGGCGGGCTATGCTAAAGGAAGTGGCTTTAGATTAGGCCTTGTAGAATGGGTAGGACTTGGAGAGGAAAGGAAAGAAGAGGAAAGGAGAGAAGAAAGAAAAGGAGGGAGAAAGGGAGGAAAAGACAGGAGAGAAGGGGAAGGGAAGAAGAGAGGAAGGGGGAGAAGAGGAGAGGAAAGGAAAGGGGAGGAGAGGAGAAGAGAGGAAAGGGAGAGGAAAAGGAAGGGGGGGAGGAGAAGAAGGGGAGAGGAGAAGAAGAGGAGGAAGGGGGTGGAGGAATGGAAGAGGAGAGAAAGAGAAGAAGAAAGGAGAGGAGAGAAGAGTAGATGACTAACTTGAATTTTTAAAAAAACATTTAATTAAGTACCTATAATATTCAATTTATACATAGGAAATAAGATAATGGTAATAATATCCTAAAGGCAACAGAGAGTCATAAAAAGTATCTGCATAGGAGAAGAACTTGATCAGAGCTGGAGTCAGAGCACTGGATTACAAGTCCAATGACAGGCCCTCTACTTACTATGTGACAAGAAAGCCTGTTAAGGGCATTGGACAGATGATCTCTGAGATCCTTTTCAGCTCTAGGTCCTATGAAGGGGGTCTCTGAAAGATGCTTCTGGCAGCCGGTGCCAAAGAGATTAGAACCTGTGGTTCAATGGTCAGAGAAGGCAGCTCCTGGAGATAGGAAGGCTAGTTAGAAGGCACTTGCAACAAACAGTCCTTGCAAGAGGTGGTAAGGTGTTGGCTAGGATGGTAGCCTGGGAGTTAAGAAGAAGGAATCGGTGGGAGAGACCCTGTGAACGTGAAATTGGCTGCACTTAGAGTTGTGGTAGTAGGGGAAAGGGAGCAGTCAAGTTGCCTTTGCCATTCTGCCTCAGTATTTATTATCCTCATCCAGATTAAGGACTGAGGGACTCCTTTCCTGAGTATCCTCCTAAAAAGATGAATCAGCCTTGGCCCCCTAAAGGAGAAACCCTAATACAGAGTCATAGGTGAAGGACGCACAGCCAGGACCTCAGGGGGATGAGCAGGTGGACAGCCTGGCTCACACAGACCCCTGGCCAAATGTCATCTGAGGCATTTATACCTGGGAGCTCTAAGAGTGGGGTCCTGGCACTAAGCCAATCACGACTCTTACTTTATTCCCCTGCTCCCTCTGGCTTTTAGACATCAGGAGACTTTCTTGGCAGTGGGTGATGGTTTAGGAGCCTCATCTCCTCCCAGTTTCTTGGCCCCTCTTGACCTCGTACCCTTAGAGTGTGACACACTGAATGCAAGTACCTGGACCCTCTGCCTCCAGCTTGCCTCATTTGCTAGCTGTCACAACTACCCCCAAAGGGAGACACCCAGGCGTCTTCTTTCTTTTCCCATCATCCCTGGAGAGGAGTCCAGATTGGAGGCATCTGCCCTCTCACCCTCTGCCTTCCCTGACACCCTGCCAAAGACAGGTAGTGGAGTCTGAACCACTTCCTCTCCTAGCTCTCCCCACAACTTCCTGTGTATTAGAAAGGGTGATGAGGTGGCTCTTTCCCCTTATCCTGTTCAGAGAAGAGGGAACCCAGGCATCCGGTTTCCCAGCTAGCCTCTTTGGTTTGTAAAAACCTAGAACGACCTGTACATTGACTAGGTTCTTAAGTGGCGAAAAGGCTGTGGCCTGGGGGCAAGAGGCCTGGGGACAAGATTCTCTGAAGAGAATTCTCTAAGTCTTGACTACATTTGGGGTCTACACAGAAACTTGGAGATTTATGAGCCCAGAGAACTCCCCACTCCCACATTGGGCCCTTAGAGCAAGCCCCCAGTGGGTGGGGAGAACTATATGGGGAGATGGAGGTATCTGGGACCTTTTGAATCCCTAATCCTTGGAGATGGCCTATCAAAGGTAGTCATTTCTGGGGCAGAGCGCAGCGGGCTATGCCTGGGTATCCAGGCACATTGTGGGCTAAGTCATCCTTACCCAATGCCTCTGGTTCTGGTGCTGCCTCCTGTTGAGATCCAGGCACATGCTCAGGTGGGTGCTGCTGACTCCCAGGGCGAAGGTACTTGGAGAGCTTCCAATTCCAGCCTCCTCCTGACTCCTTGGTAGAGGCAGAGGCAGAGGTAGAGGCAGAGGCAGAGGCAGAGGCAGAGACAGCCCGGCGGAAGAGAGACCGATGAGGAGGCCTGCTGGCTGATGACTCTGAGGTCTCAGGATTACTCAGAGCTCGACCCCAGCCTTGAAGCCGTCCCCATCTGGAGGCCCCTGCTGACTTGTCTCCCCCTCGCCGCCAGCGGTAGGAACTTAGTGGGGAAGCAGCTTTGGCTTGGGACCCTGGCGGGGCAGGCATCTCCATCTCCTATGGGGACAAGGAGGTAAAGGAAAGAAGAGTCAGACTTAGAAGAGGATGAGCACTCAGCACCCTGGGGGTCAATGGGATAGGGCAACATCAGTCCTGAGAGGTCAGTGCTCAGCTACCTTGTATCTCTGCCTCCCGCTCATGCCCTAACTCTCCTGCTCCCCATTCAAATATCCTGTTCGTGGTTCTTGGCTCCACTGTAAGGACCCTACCAGGAAACCTTTTCAGCCCCACTTATCCTTACCTCTGTTTCCTGCTGTGCCCCTGAGTCAGCCACCCAGGACTGCCCGGCTTCCTTACAAGTGAGCCCTGACCCCACGTGACACCCCTCCTGCTTTGCCCCGCCTCTACCCATGCCCCAGAGTTCTTTAGAGAACCTAGGGAGAAAACAGGCTGTGATGATTGAGGCTGACACTAAGGAAGATGATCAAAAGCATGATGGGGGATAAATTGAGGTAAAGGTGATAGAGGAGGGAAAATCTCATGGTATAGTGGAAAGACCTTGGAGTCATTAGGCCTGGGTTCAAATTCTGGCTCTGTCACTTACAAAATGTTTGGTCCTGGGCAAGCCACTTAATTTCTCTGAGCCTCAGTTTCCTCATTGGCCAATGAATCCAATAAGGAAGCACTTATTAGGAGCCTATTGTGCTCCAGGAGGGCACTGTGTTAGGTATTAGAAACACAAAGACAAAAATGAAACAGTATGGGCTCTCAAACTCATCTATAAAATGAGAGGGGTAGACATCTCATCTAAAATTTTGTGAATCTGAGATGGGTAGAGATGGTGAGGACAATAGATAGAGAATAAGAACTGTCATTTTATACACACACACACACACACACACACACACACACACACACACACACACAAAAGACTTTCAGGTTTGCAACAGCATCTGCTTGGCGTACATTTTCTCACTTGATCCTCAGAACAAATTTATGGTAGGCTCAATGAGTATAAGCCCTATCTTATAGGTGAGGAAATTGAGGCTTATGGTAGTCAGGTAGCCTGCTGGTGGTAGCCAGAGATGGAATTTGAACTCAAGTCTCTCCTAACTCTGTGTCCAATGTGTTTTTCACCACACCATGAGAGAGTAGAGGATGCAAATAGAGAAGGCAAAGTGACAGAGTTGGGAATAGAATAATAGAGATGGTATTTTGTTTAGAACATGGGAGGTGGATAGAGAGGGCATGTGCAACAGAGAGGGAAATAGATCAAAAGGGTGGCAAATAGGAAGAGAGAATGGAGAAAGTTATGGAGAGGGGATAGACAGAAAAGGTGAGGATGAGCAACAGAGAGGGTAAGGGGAATTGATAAAATGGGGTGGCAATAATATGAAAAGGTAATGTAGAGGGTTAGAGGAGAGTAGAGAAGAAAAGGTAGAAAGGGTAGAGAATGGGAGATGATGGATAGAAATGGTGGAGATAGGAAGATAGAGTAGGACTATGTAGCAGTTTCATGGTGAGATCTTTGTGCTCATGGAATCATGGCATCTCAGTTTTTCAAACTCAATAGAAAATGGTTCCCTGCAGGCCACATATTGACTTTAAAGACCACAAATTAACATTATTTATATTGTATTGTATTTTTATTTATTTTGTCAAACAGAGATGACAGACAAAGAGGGTGGGATAGAGTAGGAAAATAGACAGGTAGGGTGTGGCATTGATAGAAGGAAAAAGAGGATAGGAGAAGAGAGGGCAAAAGGAATAGAGAGAGTGTTGAGAGATAAGGTGAGATAGCAGATGGAGAGAGTGTGTAGATAGCTAGAGAGGGAAGGGTATAGAATATGTGGGGAATGGATAAAGAAGGGCATATACCGAAGGTGAAGGAAATAGAGTGGGGAGAAGAGTGAGAGTAGATGGATTTAGAGGCTGGAGGTTAGAAAGGGTACAGGATAGATAATGAGAATAGGAAATGATGAGTAGAGATAGTAGAGGTAGGGAGGAGGAAAATAGATAGAGTAGGGCAGTGGTGTCAAACCCAAATAGAAAGAGATCAGAGAGCCACATATTAACTTAGAAAACCACAAATTAACATTATCTATGTTGTATTTTATTTGTTTTGTTAAACAGAAATTATGGAGATAGGGAAGGTGAGATAATTTAGGGAAATAGAGAGGGTGTGGAAATGATAGAAAAGGGAAGGAGAGAGAGGCTAAGGGAAGAGGGGGCATGGGGAATAGGGAGGGTAGAGAGAGGGTGGGGGAATAGGTAGAGTATAGATAGTTAGAGGGGGTAGGAGGATAAAGAGTATGAGGAATAGAGGAGAAAGGGTAAATAGAAAGGATGGAGGAAGAGGTGAGGGGAAAATAGGGAAAGTGGGAGATGGATAAGGTGGGAGAATAGTTGAAGGTGCCTGTCAAAGGGTCATTGCCTGGAAGTACAGAAAATCAGCACCAAAGCCAGAAGAGGAATGAAGGTTGCCCTACCTGGGCTCTTCCACAAAATGGAGGCCCCAAGAGGAATTCACCAATGGGAGAAGGGGACTGGGCTGGACGGATGGAGGGATATTCCGGGGTGAGAAGGCTGCAGGAAAGTTAGATGTTCCAAGGAGAGGAGACTCCAGGAACTGAGGGAAGTTCCAGGGTGAGACAGCAGCTGGGGCTTGGTTTTGAAATCCAGAAAGTCAGGGACAGATCTGGAAAGGAAATGAAGGATGGCTGGTATGGGTCCCTCCACAAAATGGAGGCCTTAAGAGGAACTTAACAATAGGAGAAGGGGGCCAGCCTGGAGGAGGGATATTTCATGGTGAAAAGACCTGTGTGCCCATAGAATCAGAGAATCTCAGGATTGGAGGGACCTCGGAAACCATCTAAGTAACATATCAAATAGGAATCTCCTCTATAACCTCCATGACAGGTGGGTGTCCACTCTTAGTTTGAAGACCTCCAATAATTGTTCCTCATTCTCAATCAATCACACAGTGCACAGACACCGAGGCTACAAAAAGACAAAAATCTTCAGACTTGTCCTTGTCCTCAAGGAGCTTACTATCTATTCTATTCTCCATATATGATTGGCCTGACTCTTTTTTCAGTTAGGACATTGCTTGTTCACAATTCATCATTGATAATATTTTGCATCTTTTTACACCCATTTTGTCTTTTCATAATCCCTTTGGCAAATCACAATTTTGACTCCTTAGGGATTATGTCGTTCCACAGTTTGTAGCTACATAGCACATTAGAAGATTTCATTTTTCACCAAACTTGTAATTGCATCATTATAAGAAGGCCCATAGGCCTTCTTCCTCTACCAATGCATGCTGGCATCTTGTCTGTGACATACAGTCTTAGAGAATTGACAATATTCAGAAGAATACAGGTTACTATGATGTAAGCTTTAATAGCTTAAAACTATACTACGACTTTTCAGAACTCTAGTAGCATTAAAAGATAAGGTTCTGTTTCAAGGAAAAACTTAGGGATCACTAAAAACATTGTATCATTTTCCAAGAGCAATACAGCCTACTCTCTTCTTCCTATTTAATTTTGATCTACTTTCTGCAGTATCTAAGTATAAGATATACAGAGTGATAGACCAGCTCAATGGGCTGTCCATCCATCTGCATATCACAGCATAGCAATAGTTGGGGGTCAAAGGAGTTTGGTCAAGGAATTAGCTTTTTTCTCTTTGGCCCCACTTTCATATGGTCAGTTCCACTCTTTCTCAGTTCTTCCCTTCAGACCCTGCTAGGCATGACTTTATCTTTAATCAATAGCCTCATTCTCCCTGAGGATGGAGGGGTATAGGGGTAGGCCAGAGGTCTTTTAAATCTGCCCTGGAAGAGACCATGGGAAGGGAAATTACCTGAGGTCACTATTTCAAAAAGGGCTGTCTCTTTTTCACTTATTGAACCTCCTCCCACCAGAATTACTGCTGGCTTACCTTTATGTCCAGGATGGTCTGAATTCACGTATTTTTCTCTCCTTTGGGGAGCTATAATAATAGGGACCAATAAAATCTCTTTTGTACAGCTTGAGCCCCCCAGTCCCAGTCCCAGTGATTACAGTGATTAGAAAAATAATCTATTTCTCTCTCTCCCTTTGAGTCCCTGACAGATCATCTCTTCCCTCTTATCTGTATTTAATTTCTGAGGCACATATCCATCTATCCATCCATACAAACTAGTTTCTTCTGAAAACACATGGCAAATACATAAAGTGAACATACTCTTGACAAAACTGGGGACATAAACTCGGGGTGAGAGCCAGAGCAATGTAAAGCATGGTGAAGGAGGAGTGATGTCAGTTTTATTATCAGCAAAAGAGCAGCTTTGGCCAATCTGTGTCTGTCCCATGTGGCTTCTGCATAGGTCAGCTAGGCCTTTGCTCTGTGTTTCCATCTCAGCCCAGCAGCACAGTGGCTACACTCGGTGGATTCCCAGTGTGATTAGCCTCCTATCTTCTCTCTTAGTCAGTCTCCAGTCAAAAACACGTTGGAAATTAGGCTGTGGCATCATGGTTGAAGCTGACTGGACACAGAGGCTATAGCAGGGACAAGCTGTAGCCTATTTCCCCTCAGTGTCATGCCTGTGATCTGCCTCTCTGCTGTGGCAGCACTGCTTTTCCAGAGCTCCTGATGGCTACCTCTCCGTGTGCTTCCTACACATTTTGCTCATCTTGTGAGATTTTAGTCTTGCCTTCTTCCACTGAACTGGGAGAGGGCCATCTCATCGATTACAGCCTCATTATCCCCAGGGGCTCAAGTAAATAGGAATTGAGCAATTTTTGTCTGGTGGCAGACACTGATCTCACCTGCCACCACAGTCTCCACTTGGTTTTTCCCGTGTAGATTGTTGTTAGGCAGTGCTATTTTGAGTGGTTATAAATCTTGTTTAGAAATTTCTGCAGATTATGAGGCTTGATGCAATTATCATAATATTAAATAGCACCTGGAGGACCTCACCATTTATAGAGGATGTTCTTTGGCGGGGCGGTGAATATTTATTTTTTCTTTAGCATTCTTTTGTTTTTAAATTTTGAGTTTCAAATTCTCTCCCTCCCTCCCACTACCTCTTCTACCCACTGAGAAAGCAAGCTGTAGGATGTTAATTATACATGTGAAATCATGCAAAACGTATTTTCATATTAATCATATTCCCAAAAAAGGAAGAAAAAGAAAGTGAGATTATATTTCTATTTGCACTCAGAGTTCATCAGTTATCTCTCTGAAGGTGAATAGCATTTTTTCATCATGTTGTCTTAGATCATTGCATTGAACAGAGTAGACATGATAATCAATTGATCATCGTACAATAATGCTGTTTCCACGCACAATGATCTCCTGGTTCTTCTCAGTTCACATAGGTCTTCCCATGTCTTTCTAAAACCATTCCTCTCCATCACAATCATATTCCCCATTACCTAACTGATGAGCATCCCCTTGATTTCCAATTCTTTGCCATCACAAAAAGAGTTGCTATAAATATTTTTGTACATATAGGTCCCTTTCCTTTTTCTTTGATCTCTTTGGGATATAGACCTAGTGGTGATATCTCTAGGTCAAAGGGTATGCACAGTTTTGTAGCCCTTTAGATATAGTTCCAAATTATTTTCCAGAATGGTTAAACCAGTTCATAACACCACTAACAGTTCATTAGAGTACCTGTTTTTCCCTCATCCCTTCTAGCATTTATCATTTCTGATAGGTACGGGGTGGTACCTCAGAGATATTTTAATTTGCATCTCTCTAATCAATAATGATTTAGAGCATTTTTCCATATGACTATAGATATCTTTGATTTCTTCTTCTGAAAACTGCATGTTCATATCCTTTGACTTTATCAATTAGGGATGGCTCTTATTTTTTTAAATAAATTTGACTTATTTCTATACTCAGTATATATTTGAGAAATGAGGTCTTTATCAGAGAAACTTGTAAAATTTTTGATATTAATTTGTTGTCTATGGTGTGGTTATTGCTTAGTCATTTCAGTCATGTCTGACTCTTCTTAACCCCAGTTTTCTTGGCAAAGATACTATAATGGTTTGCCATTTTCTTCTCCAGATCATTTTACAGTTGGAGAAACTGGGGCAAACAGGGTTAAGTGACTTGCTAAGGGTTATACAGCTGGTAAATGTCTGAAGCCAAATTTGAACTCAGGTCTTCCTGACTCTAGGCCTAGTACTCAGTTTAGCAAAATGTAGTTTTCCTAATTATCTCTTTTTAATTAGGTCTAATTTTGCTTTTGCTTTGTCTGAGATCATGATTGCTACTCCTGCTTTTTCTTTTTACTTTGGCTGAAGCATATTAGATTCTTCTCTAGCCTTTTATTTTAACTCTCTGTATGTTAAAAAAAAAAACTTTCTGTTTCAGGTTTCAAAAACTTTCTGTCTCTGGTAAACAACATATTGTTGGATTCTGGTTTCTAATCCTTTCTGCTATCTGCTTCCGTTTTATGGCTGAGCTCATCCCATTCACATTCTGAAACTGTGTATTTCCCTCCATCCCATTATCTTCTGTTTCTTCCTCCCTCTCCCTTTTTATCTTGTTCCTCCTCAGAAGTCTATTTTGCTTCCAACCACTGCCTCTCTTAATCTGTCCTCCCCTTATCATCCCCCACCTTTCTCTTATTCCCTTCTCCTCCTATCTCCCTATTGGGTAAATTACTTTTCTATATACAATTCTGTGTGTGTGTATATACACACATACATACTTCTAAGTATAGCTACCTATATCTGTATCTACGTCTATATGTCTATGTCTATATCTATATCTATATCTATGTCTACATCTATATTCATTGCTAGGACCTGGAGTCAGGAAGACCTGAGTTCAAATCCAATCTCGTACCCTAGCTGCATGACACTGGACAGATCACTTAACCTTGTTTGCCTTAGTTTCCTCATCCGTAAAATGAACTGGAAAAGGAAATGGCAAACTACTCTAGTATCTTTGCTTAGAAACCCCCCTTCCCCCCAAAAAAGGAGTCACAAGGAGTCAGACATAACTGGAGATGACTAAAGAAGAACATATCTCTCTATCTATAGCTACAGCTATAAAAATATATATTCTTACTTCTTTAAACCAATTCTACTGAGAGTGAAGTTCAAGCATCATTGTGCACCACCTCCCCCATTTTCCCCTCCATTGTAAAAGCTCTTCCTTGTGTGCCTTTTTTGTGTGAGAAAATTTTTCCCATTCTACCCCTCCCTTCCCCTTTCTCCCAGTGCATCTCTCTTTTTCTCCCCTTCACTTTTTTTGGAGATTATTCCAATATAACTAACTTATACCCATACTCTCTGTTTATGTAGACTCCTTTTAACTGCCCTAATAGTGATAAAGTTCTTAAGAGTTACATGTATCATCTTTCCATATAGAAATATAAAGAGTTTAACTTTATTGACCCCTTTGTGGTTATTCTTTCATGTTTACCTTTTTATACTTCTCTTGAGTCTTGTGTTCGAAAGTTAAATTTCTATTCAGCTCTGGTCTTTTCATCAGAAATACTTGAAATTTTATTAAATTTTATTTATTTTATTAGTTTATTTTATTAAATTTTATTAATTATCTTCAAATTTATTAAATATCCCTTTCCCCCTGAAGGGGTTATACTATAGTTTATTTTATTAAAATTTATTAATTATCTTCAATTTTATTAAATATCCATTTTTCCCCTGAAGGGTTATACTGAGTTTTGCTGGGTAGATGATTCTTGGTTGTAATACTAGCTCCTTTGCCTTCCAGAATATCATATTCCAAGCTCTCCACTTCTTTAACATGGAAGCCACTAAATCTTGTGTGATCCTGTTAGTGGCTATATGATATTTTAATTATTTATTTCTGACTGCTTTCAATACTTTTTCCTTGCCCTGAGACCTCTGGAATTTGGCTATACTATTCCTGGGAGGTTTCATTTTGAGATGTCTTTTAGGAGGTGATTGGAGGATTCTTTCAATTTCTATTTTAGTCTCTTGATCTAAGATATCAGGGCCGTTTTCCTTTATAATTTCTTGAAATCTGATGTCTATGCTATTTCTTTGATCATGGCTTTCAGGTAGTCTAATAATTCTTACATTATTTTAATCTATTTTTGAGGTTGGTTGCTTTTCTGACAAGATATTTTATATTTTCTTCTAATTTTTTCATTCTTTTGACTTTGTTTTATCTTTTCTTGATGTCTCATGGAATTACTAGCTTCCACTTGCCCAATTCTATTCTTTTTAGGAATTATTTTCTTCAGTGAGATTTTGTATTCTTTTTTTCTGTTTGGCCAATTCTGCTTTTTAAGGAGTTCTTTTCTTCAGTGAATTTTTGTGCCTCTTTTACCATTAGGCCAATATTGCTAAGTTGTTATTTTCTTCAGTATTTTTTTGTATTTCTTTTTACTAAGTAATTAATTCTCTTTTCATAAATTTCATGCACCACTCATTTCTTTTCTCAATTTTTCCACTGACATTGATCACTTTCTTTAACTCTTCTAGGAATTCTTATTGGGCTTGGGTCCAATTAGAATTTTTCTTTGAAGCTTTTTTGTAGTTGTTTTCATAGTGTTGTCTTCTCAGTTTATGTCTTGGTCTTCCGTGCCACCATAGTAGCTTTTTATGGTCAAATTCTTTTTTTTTTTTTTATTGGTCGCTCATTTTTCCAGCCTTTGAGTAACTTTTCTTTTGAACCTAGACTATAACCACGATTGTGCTGGTAAATGTTTAGCAAATGGGTCTCCAGAAAAAAGAAGGTACTTATCCACTTTTAAGTTTAATCTGTGTTATTAACATTTTCTCCATCACTTTAAATTTAGATCATCAACAAAACAATAAATCAGGCCCTGATTTGTAGCATTTGCTGGTTTCTAAGGTATAAATGCTCACATTAAAATTTAACAATTCACATGAAAGTCCAAATGAGCTGGTTCTAGCACATTCCTGCTTGTAACCCTCCATCAGAGAGGCACACACACACACACACACACACACACGAGATCTAATATTAAATAATATGTGTATGTGTATAGGTGTATGTATATATGTGTGTATATGTATGTGTATACATATACATATGTATACATACATATGTATGTGTATATGTGTATGTGTATACATATACATATGTATACATACATATGTATGTATGTGTGTGTGTATGTATTCTAGTCTGCTATTCCTCTTGGAGAATGGAGACCTTCTTGGTACAGGTTGACACAGAGATTGGCCAACCTCTGCTGTCTTGCCCCTTGACTATCCCTCCCCCTGCTATCTGACTGGTGGTGCATGGCCCATCTCCTCATTTTTGCAAAGGTCAGCCATACCTCAGATCATATTTTCTGATGCCACATACCAACAGTATCTATATATTTAGATACCCCTTACATGTGTATTCAAATACCAATTACCATTTGCCTAAAAGACTATTTTAGGGAGAGCTCCCACAAGGCAAGTGCTCACATGGAGGTCAGAAGAACCAATACAAGGATACTCTCAAGGTCTCTCTGAAAACCTTTAGAATTGATTTGTAACATGAGAGATACTGGCAAAGGACCATCCAGCATGGTGTGCTTACATTGAAGAAGGCACTATGCTCTATGAGTGAAGTAGAATTGCGATAGCTCAAAACAAATGTGAGATGTGCAAATTTAGAGACATCTCCACTCCAAATGTTCCTATGGACTATCTGTGCCCATTTGTGGTAGAGCCTTCTGAGCTCATATTAGTCTGATCAGCCAGTTGGACACAGTGTATCTTGACCCCAACGTAGGGATGTCATTTTGGTCCTCTTTGAGAACAAAGGACAACAACCAAACAACATATATATTTCATGACTTTTATGCTATAACATTGGGCAGAGTGACCAATAGCTTTCTTCTTGGCCTCTAGCAGCATTTTTTTTACCTTGTCAAAAGTGAAGTTGTAGACTGAGTTGGGAATTTAGATCTCACTAGAAGTGGCAGGTTGACACCTACTTGGGGAGGTTTTTTGTTTGTTTGTTTTGATTTTTAAGTACAATTTTTAAAAGTCAGATTGTGTAAAGTAAATAAATTCCCTTTAATCTATAATACCAGCTTGTTTTCTTTTGGGGTCAATCAAAGCAGGGATCGAGACAAGAATCTAGATTAGAAATGAGGGGTGAAGGAAGATGAACCAATTTGTGATAAATTTGTAAAATATTGACTGATAACAATTTTACATTCTAAACCTTAGTTTCAGCCAAGTTAGAAACCTGTGCGGAGGGCTCAGGAGGGAGAGATCTAAACATGTTCCTGGGTGTTGCTTCTCACTCACCTGTCTTTCTTCCTCTAGTGCTTATGTAGGGGGCAGGCACATCATATCAGTAGAGAAGAAAACTTCCTGGATCTGACTACACCAACAACTACCCCTTACCTATGGGAATGTCCACCTAACTCACTTCATGCCTTCATCAAGGATGACCTCAATAAGGATTTGTACTATTCTGTAAAAAATGATGTCCGCATGATTTGCTTTTTTCTGTAGTAATATTGCTCCCACTATCAGGTAATCACCTCTCTTTGAGGTATTTTGTCATGGAACCATTCAATGCCCTCAGAGTTGTGCCACCTTCCTTATAGATGACCTCTGGACGAATTTGACCTTGTTCAGCTGTTCTTCCTTTGTTTTTTTTTTTCATTTTGCCATTTCCCCTTTGCTTAGCACATCTATAACTGTGATACTAGATATGTGTATCAGGCCATGGAAGAGCTCAAAAAGGATTTGGAAAAGCAAGTTAGAGAAGTTGAGGAAAAATTGGGAAGAGAAATGAGAATGATGTGAGAAAACCATGAAAAACAAGTCAACAGCTTGCTAAAGGAGACCCAAAAAATTACTGAAAAAATGTTGAAGAAAACAACACCTTAAAAAATAGACTAACTCAAATGGCAAAAGAGCTCCAAAAAGCCAATGAGGAGAAGAATGCCTTGAAAGGCAGAATTAGCCAAATGGAAAAGGAGGTCTAAAAGACCACTGAAGAAAATCCTACCTTAAAAATTAGATTGGAGCAAGTGGAAGCTAGGGACTTTATGAGAAATCAAGATATTATAAAACAGAACCAAAGGAAGACCTAAGTTCAAATTCTGCCTCAGACACTGCCTAGCTGCGTGACCCTGGAAAAGTCACTTAATTCTGCCTCATTTCCTTCACCTGCAAAATGGAGATGATGATAGGACCTACCTCCTAGGTTTGTTGTGAGAGTCAGTTGAGATAATATCTCTAAAGCACATCACAAACCTTAAAGTGCTATGTAAATGCTAATTATTATTTTTAGAGTGCAAATGCAGTCACTTCACTGTAATTTGATGAAGAAAGTAATTTATTGTAGTGTAGCATATAGAGAACTACTGTGTAGCTCTGTGTAAATGCTGCAAGGGAGGGGTGCCCCAACTATGACATGTGGTACTCCAACTATGGTCCAGAGTCAAGGGCAAGGGGGAGGAAAACCCAGGAGAGCCTACATAGCCCCAAAATGTAAAAAATAGTATAAAAAGGAGATGAACATTTCAAGCATTTCTGATAAAGCAGTCAGAGCTGAGTAGGAACTTTGAAATTACAAACACAGAAGTCAAGAGAAAAATAAATTTTATTTGAGCAATTGGAAGGGGCTTTCTTGCTAACATTCTTTTTTTCCTTTTTTTGTAATTTCCTTACACGCGCTTTTCTTTTTTTTTTTAATTTATTTAATCTATTTAGTTTTCAGCATTGATTTTCACAAGAGTTTAAATTACAAATTTTCTCCCCATTTCTACCCTCCCACCCACTCCAAGATGACGTATATTCTGGTTGCCCTGTTCCCCAGTCAGCCCTCCCTTCTGTCACCCCACTCCCCTCCCATCTCCTTTTCCCTTCTTCTCTTGTAGGGCAAGATAAATTTCTATACCCCATTGCCTGTGTATCTTATTTCCTAGTTGCATGCAAAAACTTTTTTTTTTGTTTTTGAACATCTGTTTTTAAAACTTTGAGTTCCAAATTCTCTCCCCTCTTCCCTCCCCACCCCCAAGAAGGCAAGCAATTGAACATGGGCCACACATGTATCATTATGTAAAACCCTTCCACAATACTCATGTTGTGAAAGACTAACTATATTTTGCTCCTTCCTAACCTATCCCCCTTTACTGAATTTTCTCCCTTGACCCTGTCCCTTTTTGAAAGTGTTTGTTTTTGATTACCTCCTCCCCCTATCTGCCCTCCCTTCTATAGTCTCCCCTTTTTTATCTACTTCCTCCTTCTTTCCTGTGGGATAATTGAGTGTGTATGGTATTCCCTCCTCAGGTCAAATCCAATGAGAGCAAGATTCACTCATTCACCCTCACCTGCCCCCTCTTCCCTTCCTACAGAATTGCTTTTTCTTGCCACTTTTATGTGAGATAACTTACCCCATTCTATCTCTCCCCTTCTCCCTCTCTCAATATATTTCTCTCTCATCATCCCTTAATTTGGTTTTATTTTTTTAGATATCATCCCTTCAGATTCCACTCACCCTGTGCCCTTTGTATATATATATATATACATATATATACACACATACACACACACACACACACACACACATATATATACACATACATACACACATACATATACCTACATATATACATACATACACACACATATATATGCATATTCCTTTCAGCTACTCTACTACTGAGGTCTCATGAATCATACACAGCATCTTTCCATGTAAGAATGTAAACAAAACAATTCAACTTTAGTAAGTCCCTTGTGGTTTCTCTTTCTTGCTTACCTTTTCATGCTTCTCTTGATTCTTGTGTTTGAAAGTCAAATTTTCTATTCAGTTCTGGTCTTTTCACTGGAAAGCTGGAAAGTCCTCTATTATATTGAAAATCCATATTTTGCCTTGGAACGTGATACTCAGTTTCGCTGGGTAGGTGATTCTTGGTTTTAATCCTAGCTCCATTGACCTCCAGAATATCATATTCCAAGCCCTTCGATCCCTTAATGTAGAAGCTGCTAGATCTTGGGTTATCCTGATTGTGTTTCTATAATACTCAAATTGTTTCTTTCTGGCTGCTTGCAGTATTTTCTCCTTGACCTGGGAGCTCTGGAATTTGGCAACAATATTCCTAGGAGTTTTCTTTTTGGGATCTGTTTGAGGAGGCGATTGGTGGATTCTTTCAATTTCTATTTTACCCTCTGGCTCTAGAATATCAGGGCAGTTCTCCTTGATAATTTCTCAAAAGATGATATCTAGGCTCGTTTTTTGATCATGGCTTTTAGGTAGTCCAATAATTTTTAAATTATCTCTCCTGGATCTATTTTCCAGGTCAGTGGTTTTTCCAATGAGATATTTCACATTGTCTTCCATTTTTTCATTCCTTTGGTTCTGTTTTATAATATCTTGATTTCTCATAAAGTCCCTAGCTTCCACTTGCTCCAATCTAATTTTTAAGGTAGGATTTTCTTCAGTGGTCTTTTAGACCTCCTTTTCCATTTGGCTAATTCTGCCTTTCAAGGCATTCTTCTCTTCATTGGCTTTTTGGAGCTCTTTTGTCATTTAAGTTAGTCTATTTTTTAAGGTGTTGTTTTCTTCAACATTTTTTTTAGTATTTTTTTGGGTCTCCTTTAGCAAGCTGTTGACTTGTTTTTCATGGTTTTCTCAGATCATTCTCATTTGTCTTCCCAATTTTTCCTCAACTTTTCTAACTTGCTTTTCCAAATCCTTTTTGAGCTCTTCCATGGCCTGAGACCAGTTCATGTTTTTCTTGGAGGCTTTTGGTGTAGGCTCTTTGACTTTGTTGACTTCTTCTGGCTGTATGTTTTGGTCTTCTTTGTCACCAAAGAAAGATTCCAAAGTCTGAGACTGAATCTGAGTCCGTTTTTGCTGCCTGGACATGTTCCCAGCCCAACTTACTTGACCCTTGAGTTTTTCGTGGGGGTATGACTGCTTGCAGAGTAAAAAGTACTTTGTTCCAAGCTTGAGGGGATGCACCGTTGTTTTCAGAGCTGTTTCTATACAGCCAGCTCTGCCACACCAGCACTCCTCCTTCCCCAAGAACCACCAACCTGGACCTGACTCAGATCTTAAGCTGGCTCTGCACTCCTGCTTTGATCTGCCACTTAATTCCTCCCACCAGGTGGGCCTGGGGCCAGAAGCAACTGCAGCTGTAGTTCTGTAGCTGCACCACCCCTGCTGCTCCCAGGGTGGTGGCTGAACCATAAACTCCTTTCACTCTGTCCCCCGCAGCTTTTCCCACTAACCTTCTCTGTTGTCTTTGGTGTTTGTTGAGAAGTCTGGTAACTGCCACAGCTCACTGCTTCATGGTGCTAGGGCCTGTTCATCCTGACTGCTGGTCTGGTTGGTCCTGCCACCACCCATGCTGGGCTCTGCTCCCCTCCGCTCCCAGCTCCATGCGCGATAGACCTCACCCAGCAACCATCCAGGCTGTCCTGGGCTGGATCCCTGCTTCCCTCTGCTATTTTGTGGGTTCTGCAGTTCTAGAATTTGTTCAGAGCCATTTTTTATATGTTTTTGGAGGGACCTGGAGGGGAGCTCATGCAAGTCCCTGCTTTCCAGCTGCCATCCTCTTGCTAACATTCTAATGGGGGAAGAAGTATTGCTTCAGAATCTTAATGTCAACAAGGGGTATTGAGAGAGTTAAATAAGAAAAACAGAGGTCTGGGGGGAGGGCGGCTTGACTCTGTTCTGAAGGGCTTGAAAAAGGAAAAGAAAAAGGAGGGTGAAAGGAACATCCTAGTGTTAGAAGGAGGAAAAAGGAGAGGAACTTGCTATTTCTCACAATTGGGGTACATTTGAAAAAGCATATGCCAACATGGAGGAAAGGGTGGGAAGATGGACATGAGATGAACCTTACTCTTATATGAAAGGGGACAAAGGAGTTTTGAGCATATGAACACATACACACAAAGAGTATAGCAAAGAAATATACTAAATTCAGCAGGGCAGAGAGGGAGCAAAGTGGCTAAGAGGGAAGATGATGGTAGAGAGGGAATAGCTGCAAGGAAAACAAACTTGAAGGAGAAAGTAAAAAGGAAAACAAAACAAAAAAAGATAAGCAAAGAACTAGAATCTAAGAACATTTCCTTATATTTCTTCCTAGACAATTGGGAAATAGATCAATGAATTTCAGTATATAAATGTTATTGTTCTTCAGTCGTTTTCAGTCGTGTCTGAATCTTTGTGACCACATTTAGGGTTTTCTTGACAAAGATACTTCCCATGCCCTGTAAATAATTTCTTGATTTGATGCAGGATGGGAAGGCAAGGATGGATGGTAACTAGAGTGTTTTGCCATTTCCTTCTTCAACTCATTTTATAGGTGAGGAAACTGAGGCAAACAGGGTTAAGTGACTTACCCAGGGTCACACAGCTACTGAGTATCTGAGGCCAGATTTTGAACTCAGAAAGATTAGCCATCCTGACTCCAGACCTGGTATCCACTGTGCCACCTACCTGCCCCTAAATATGAATGTAGTGGAAAATCATTGCACAGTAAGAAGTGATGAAAAGAGACACTTTCAGAGAGAATCCTTGGGAAGTATTAACTGTTGCAAAGTGAAGTTAGCAGATGTAGAACAGCTTATACAAGTCCTGCAACATTGTAAAAAAAAAAAAAAGAATTTTGCAAGACTTAAGAACTCAGATCAATGCAGTGACCAACCACATCACCAGAGGACCTATGATAAAGCATGTCATCACGTCAGCCTCCTAAAAAAAAAAGGGACGGTACACATGGTACAGTAAGAGAAATACATTTGTAGATTGGATGTTTTTTGCTTGACTTATGCTTATTAGTTATAAGAGTTTTTTTTCTTTCTCTTTGTTAATTGAGGAGTGGGAATTAGGGGGATGGTAAGCAATGATGATACCTCACAAAGGACCATTGAAACATTTGTTAATCGAATAAAAGATAACGGAAAGGAAGCATAGAGAAGCAAGAGTTTTCTAAGTAATGTGTAGGATTCATTACATTCTTTAAAAAACAAGTGGTATGAAATGGAGATTCGAGTTTTCAGAGAAAAGCCACTTTTGTGTCCTGAAATATGTAAGGAAATGCTCTTTTTTTTTTTTTTGGTGTTTTAAAAAGAAAAAAAAAAAGCATTTGTAGCCAGTCCTTCCGGGTTGGTAAGTGACCTAGGGAGCCCAAGAGTATTTATTGCATTTAATCTAGACCTTTTCTACCTTCCCACTTCCCAAATAAGCACAAATAAGCACAGTGTGCTAAATTGTTTTTATGTATCAGGGAGAACAAATCAGAACAGAAAGGAGGGAGCAAACGGAACACTCAGTGTTGGGTGTGGGGGGAGGGTAGGACATTGATCAATTCAGGCAGGAAATACTTCCAGTGATTTCTTTGCTTAGATACTGAAAAGGGAACAATTAATCATGGCCTTCTCCCTCCATTTGGAACCATGGAGAAGGGGGAAACATTCATGAGGGGGCTGTCTCTCCCAAACGGGAATCAGTCCACAATACAAGAGCCACACCTACCACAGCAGGATCTCCACAATCCCTTGTTCTTTTAAGTCTTTGTGGATGCAAATGCAAGGCAGGAAGCTCCCTACAAGTCTCTCTCTCCAGATGAAGAATGGGCTTGCTCCTCTTGAGAGCACCTCGTCTTTCTCTCTTCTGTCTTCTTCTGGGAAGTCTCTAGGAAACAATCCTAAACACCGAGTTTCTTTCCAAAATATCTAATGCCATAAGTTACAAGAATTCTCGTGCCTACAAAGCAGTGCCACAGTTGAAATTTTGATAGATCTTTTCCATTTTGCATCTGCTTTCCTCTTTCCACTTTGGTCTTTAACTCTTCTTGGGATGCTCTCACTTAATGGAGTCTTACTCAGTAACCTTTCAGCAAACTTGACTTGTTGCCCCCCTACAACACAAACGCTACTTTTTGCTGTTTTGTGAGGCAATATTGCTAATAATCTTCCCCCATCTTTCTCTGTAGTTTAGCAAATGAATTAATAATCTAAAATGCGCTTGCTTTTGACTGCCTTATCTCTGTTTGGCAAGGAAGTCAAATATTTGGTAATTGAGGTGGTTTCTGGAATCTATACCTTCTTGTGATGGTGATTGCTTTATATAACTTAAGTTTCCATAGTAAATGATGACAGTCCATGTATAGTTGTCTGTTTCTCCTTTTTTTTGTCAATTACTTTTTTTAAAAAAGATGATAATTTTGTTGTATATTTGAAAGGAATAGCAAGTTGGGCATAATAGATTTGCAGTTTCATGTGCAATCATCTTTTTATTGTATTATGTTATTAGTAATAATTTTTTAAAAGTTCAGTTTAGACCTGTTTTAATTGTTTGCTATGTATTTTTTTTCACTTTCAACCTTTACTCCACTTTAGCGTTGATTTTGATCATGTCTATCAAGTTAATGGTCTGACTGTACCCAGATGATTTGGAAATGACTGTGCACTGAAATTGGTAACTAGTCATTTCCTGTCTGTTAAGATGCAATCAGTTTCATTTTGGGGGGTGGTGGTGTTATTTGGTGCCCTCCATGCCCAGTCTTCTCACTCTCTTTTTAAAGAAAGTATTCCTGCTCTATAGCTGTGAGGCTTTTGTTCAGTCTACAAGCCTTCAGCATCTCTCCTATTATATTCTTGAGTTATATTTTCCAACATATTTTTCACCGTCCTCTCTGATACACATCTTTGTATTGAGGTCACTGAGTCTGTTGACTTAGTTTGGAAAGCCTCATTCAATTCTTTATTTAATTTATCTGCTTAATCATCCTCTGCAATGTATATTGGCAAACACAAGATGGTTATCTTTGGATGGTGGTCTTTTTGCTTATGTATTACTGCAATCTGAGATAACCAATGGTCTCATGAGATGATATTTCTTGCCACCTTTGGACACATAATAAAACCAACCTCTTTACTTGCTTCTTCAAGGAAAGCCATGTTTTATTTAACTACAACTTCCTTACCCCTTTTTGGGTTCATTTATAGTGAGAGTTTCTGTGTAATTCCTCTGGTAGCATGCCCACTTGACCATTGGACAAGTTTCTCACACATAAATATCATAGGAAGCAGAGGCAGAAACAGACAGTTGCTAGGGTAGAACTATTTCTGATGATGCTTTTCCATGGGCAATGGTGATCTAGGCCTTCCCATCATAATCTGTCTTCCATCCAATGTTGGTGGTTGCCCTGGTCAGGAAGAAGAATTAATTGGTTCTACAATTCTTTCCTGACTCCCATTCCCTTTGTGACTTCTGGAGGCAGAAAAACTGAGAGTCATAGAGGATTCCATGGATAGGTGGCAGGGACCAGGGGTGGGGGTTGAGGGAGATAGTACATAGGGACTGGAATGAGCCGGCAGAGAGCCTGGCATTGATGGATGGAGGTGTCTTGGCAATTCAGGCCCCATCGATGGCACTGGGTCATAGAGTTGGCATCCCAGGCTGGGCTGGTAACACTCACGGATCCCAAGGGTGCTATCAACTGACAAGGGGTACTGAATAGAGATGGCAGGGCTAGTTGGCTCTAGGAAGCGCTGAGTTAAAGGACTCTAGGTCGGGTGGAATAGTCTTACTCTATGAAAAAATGTAAAGAGTACTAAATTTTGAGTCAAGAGATATCTTCATTCAGATCTCACCCGCAGAATTCAGTGGCTTCCTGACTATGGTCAAGAAACTTAATTACTCTAAGCCTCAGCTTCCTAATTTCTGAAATGGGAATGCTAATAATTGTAGTATCTACATTGAAGGGTTGTTGTGAGGAACAAGTGAAATGACGTAAATAAGTGCTTGGTTAACCTTAAGGCCTGTGTCAAGTTTTTCTTTTATTGATGGGTAAATTGTAAATTAGTGTTTCAAATCTAATGGGGATTTGACACATGGAAAGGCCATCAGCTTGCTGAGATGACTTTTCCACATGGAGAATCTAGGGAGTGTCCTTCCAGGAGAGTTGTGGTGACGTGTAATGGACGTGTGTAACGGCCTTGTAATAGATGTGTAATGGCCTTGGAGAGACTTTGGAGCATGCGTAGGCTTTCTGTAATTGGTTCTGGTTGGCTAACTACATAGTGAATAGGATGTTCTTTTACTGGCTGTGGAGATATTAAAAAGTACACTAGATGTTTCCATTCCTCTCTCTTGGCTGGACCTCTGTTCTCAGTCTAACTACCTTGCTGACCACACTGAGACACAAGGCTGTAAGGGGAGAGGCCTTGGGCCCTCTCCCTTGGAAGATGACACATGATTCTGTGAATTTGGGCCTCAGTCCTTTGCCTGCTTAGGTGGCCAAGGACTCAGGCACCCTCTCTCCCAGGGCAGTGTGGCCTGGAGGAGGATACAGTCCTTAAGGCCCCTTTCTGTAGAGTCTCACCGGACACTGTGAATGAGTCACCAGACTGTCTCAGACTACAAAGAGAGGCACATAGCCAGTGGAAAAAAAAAATTCCTCCCAACCACATGGTAGATCAACTGGAACCCGTTACAGAATGTCCATGTATACACTTCCCTCACATGGTATCGTGATTCAGCTAGAAGCCTAGTGTCTTCCATATGGAGAGGCCATCTTAGTAGGCTGATGGGGTCTGCACATGCACCAGAACCATGTTACATAAAGGTGGGGTGGGGTGGGAGGGGAGAGAAAGAAGTTATCACTCTAAGGTCTAAGGTGACCATTTAGGCCAACCTTGTGGACACAGCATAACTCACTAGAGCCACATCGTTGTGCTGGAGAGGAGAAAGCTGACTTGCCAATCAAGGAGAACAATCTTTGCCACTCACCTAGCCCCCAGAGATGACTGTATGGGAGTGTGTGGCATTCACGGTACACGGGTCCTGTCTTAGTAGATTGCTTTCTGGATTAAGCTAGGAAGACCTGGGTCCGAATACCCACTATGATGCTTACTAGCTGTAGGACCATGGGTAAATCACAAACTCTCTGGGCCTTAGTTTCCTTAAAAGGTAAATGAGGATAATACCTGTAGTACCTATCTCATAGGGTTTTTGTAAAGCTCAGATGAGATCATATATGTGAAATGCCTTGAAAAATCCAGATATAAATCTCAGCGTTGTTATACAATTTCTCTATTTCTCACCTGGTTAGACTACTCTGGGATACCTCTGACTTCTCCATTATGCTCCAGGAAGCTCACTATTGGGATGGGTCCAGGTCCAGCAAGATCCCTTCTGCCTTGGTACTCCCCTCTCATCACTACATTGGAGGGATCACTCTGATTCGAGGTGGAGACATTCACCCCCAAACCTCCATTTAAGGAGGGAGTTCACCTCGAACATCTCGTTTCTTACCTGACTGTGCTACTTTGGGAATTTTCTGACTTTTCCACCATCCCCCAGCTTGGGATACGTGCCCCTGACAAATCTCTCCCCCGACCTCCCTAGCCCCTTTTTAGCTTTTTTTTTTTTTGCATGTTGTGTTCTTTTATTAGATTATACATTGACTGGGGGATTATTTTGCTTTTTTGTATTTGCATCCCCAGCATTTAGCACTGTGACACATGGTAGTCACTTAATAAATGTTTATTGACTGACTGATTGATGGACCATTGTGTCCTCATGGCTGCTCCTCAGGAAACATATTCAGACACTTAAGTACCTTCTTAAGAATAAGTGTGTACATACTTAAGTATCTGTAAATGGGAATAATCTCAGGATGTCGCCACTTGGGGGACCTTAGAGCACAAAGTCAGAGGGAGGGATCGTAGAATACTGCATATTTGAGCTGCAAGGGACACAAGAATGGTAAGCCTAGAATGCCCAGAACTCAGAAGGACTCCGAGAAATCACTAGATACAGCTCCCCTCCCCCCCCGCATTTGACATATGAGGAAGCAGAGACCCCAGAGAAAAGGAAATGACTCCTCCAAGGTCATACAGAAAATTAGTGACAGCTAGAAATAGAACTCAAGCTTTGATTCCCAGGTCTGAGTACACCCTGCTCCGCACACTTAGGCATACAGTTTCCCTCTCTGCAGTCTATTTAGGGGGTCGGAGGAGACTGATAAGGTACCTCTTCTTTAAACTTTTTTCTTCACCTCCTAGAAAAGACGGACAACACTCAGAGAAAGTTCCAGGACTCTGGGGGCTGCGGAGGGGTGCTGGGTGGGTGTGGGGAGGAGATAAAAATCCACATATCTCGTACCAGCCAAGGGCTGGACCTGTGACTTCCGCCAGAGGTAGGGAGGAGGGAGAATAGGGCCAGAAGGTCAGCGGAGAGGAGGGACATAGAGAGTTAGTCTAATTACAGGAATGGGGCCAAGATTAGGGTGCAGGAAATAAAGTTGAGGCTAGTTCTGGGGGGGTGGAGTCAGGGGCAAGGATTGGGAAGTGGTCTGGAATGAGGTTCAGACTGGGAGAAGAAAAGGTAGGAGCCAGGAGTAAGGCCAGGATCAGTGACTAGCGAGGGGCAGTCAAGGCAGAATAGGGCTGGGGGTGGAGTCAGGGGCCACAGGGCAGCGGTCTGAGATGAAGTTTAGGAAGTCTTGGTGTCTTGGTAGGAAACTGGAGTTAGGCTAAGGCACGGACCAGCTGTGGGCGGAGTCAGGGCAGAATAGGGCTGAGGGGTGGAGTTGGGACCCCGGGACTAAACAGAAAATAGAGATGAGGCAGTGAGGGCTAGGGCTGTAGGCGGAGCCAGGGGAAGGCATGGGGGCGGAGCCTGAAATCTGACTGTCGCAATCCGGGGAAGGGCCGGGGCTGGGGGCGTGGGGCGCTCACCCTGAAACGTGGCCATGTCCTGATGTGCCGGTAGAGGGCGTCCCCTGGGCAGTCGGTGTGGACTAGCTGCCGGTGACCTTGCATGGTATAGTCCGGCCGCAGGTGGCCGGCGCGCAGGGCGCAGCGTGGGAGGGTGTCGCGTACGGTCCTCAAGGCGTGGGCCGCGGGCAGTGTGGCCGTGTAGTTGCCGATGATGGAGACGCCGAAGCCCAAGAAGTTGTGGCCGAGGGTGTGAGCCCCCACCCAGTGCCAGCCCCGACCCTCGTACACGTAGCCGTCGGTGCCCACCACGAAGCTAAAGGGGCGCAGGTGCGGGAGGGTGAGGGAGGGCACCGGGCACAGCCTGAGCCTGGTACCCTCCTCCTTCCCTGCGCTTCAGCCGTTCAGATCCTTTCCCACCTGGGAAGAAGCTCAGAGTGCATCTGAACAGGCAGGCGTCCCTTCTCTAACCTCCCTGACCAGGGGTCATCCAGCCTGGAACACTTGTAGTGATGGGCAGCTCACTACGTATCAAGACTGCCCATTCCACTTGGGGCGGTTCTGACCTGAAAACCGCCTCCCTTTAATTAACACCCATAGGTTCCATTTGATTCCTTTCAGCCACATAGAACAAGATTGCCCTGTCCTTCCCTTGACAGCTCCTGGGCTATTTGAGAGCAGGGAACGTATACCCCTTAACTCTTTTCTTCTAAACATCCCCTGCCCCCGCCTATGGTCTACTTTCAACTCCCCTCCTTGTTTTGGTTGTTCTGCTTGTCATAGGATTTGGAACTGGAAAGGACCTTGAAGATCGGCTTTCCAATTCAACCCCCTCACCTGTAAAAGGAGGGTCAGAAATCGATTTATCCAAGGTCACTAAGTCAGGAGTGTCAGAACTGGAACTCTACCCAGGTCCTTTGATCCCATTAAAAGATTCTGCTGCCCCCATCCTCCTTAAAATATGGTGTCCGGAAGACAGATCTCCATGCCCCAAAACGGGTCTGACCAGCCCATAGCTGTTCTTTAGTTAACACAATCCATCTCCTTTCTCTGTGTCTCCCTGCTCCCCACCCCATACACTATCTTCTCACCTCTACTTCTCCGTGTCATAGAAACTCTCATTTCTTGCAAAGATCAACTCGTTTTGCTCATGCATGACACCTTTGCTGGTCTTCCCTCATTGGACTGGACCTCCCCTTCAATTATCTTCTATTTATTTTGCATGTGTGTGTGTGTGTGTGTGTGTGTGTGTGTGTGTGTTATTGTTGTTCACTTGTTTCACTTGTGTCCCATTTGGGGTTTTCTTGGCAAAGATACTGGAGTGGTTTGCCATTTCCTTCTCCATATAGACACACATATGTGTACATATATACATTATATCTGTATGTCCCCTAATAGAATGTAAAATCCTTGAGAACAAAGACTCTTTTTCATTACTATCTTTTTATCCCCAACACCTAACCCGTTGCCGGTACATGCTAAGCACTTAAATGCTTGTTGGTTAATAAATGCAGTGGGGTCACCGTATTCCTCATTTGGACAATAGGCCTCATGCAGCCAATGATTATCCCAGCCTCACTGTAGCCTCCACCCCCTCTGTCTACCTCCCTTTCTACCTCTACTTCCTCACCTGTAGCCGATGTCATCCCAGCCTCGGGTGTCCTGGTGGAAGCGTTGCATGCTTCTCATGTCAGCAGCACACTGGGAGAAGCTGGTACAGGGCTGGTGGGGTTCGTAGGTGTGGTGCACATAAAGGAATCCCAAAGGTAGGTTCAGCATCCTGGGACTCCCTCGGTAAGGAGCTGCTTCCCAGCGGCAGCGGGGCAGGATGGCTGGGCATTCTGGGTGAGACATGAGATGCCAGTGTCAGTGTGTTTCTGGCGGTGAAGGGGCAAATGAGGAGAGGGATGGTGTCTCACCTATAACTAGTCTCCCAAAACTTCACAGTAATTCCTTAGAGGGAGTCTGCCTGTCTCTCTCTCTGTCTCTCTCTGTCTCTGTCTCTGTCTCTCTCTCTCTCTCACACACACACACACACACACACACACACACACACACACACACACAGCTCTGGCAGAGCCCGCTTCTGCCCCAACTTGCGTCAGAATTAGAGGTGTTTGGGACAAGGACATCTGAGGCTAGTGGCCCAGTAGAAGCAGGATCCCCTGGCAGCCTGGTTATGCTGGGGCCTAGATGGATAGGTCACCCATCCTCAGGGCAGGGCTGACCAGAAAGCACAGAACCTAGTACTTTGTAGTTGTTGCCTTTTACTTTGCTCCAACCCTGGCCTCACTGCCCAAGGATTTCTCCAGTCCTGCCTCAGCCTCTTTGTTCTCACTTAATTTGCTCCAGTGAAGAATCTTTGCCTCCTTCTCTGCTTGCGTCTAGTTCTGATCCCAGCTTACCTGTCTAGTCCCTAGCTTAAGTCTTCTAGAATTGATTTAGAACATAGGACGTCAGAGTGGATGAAGAGTTCGGAATACCTATGTCAGTGTCAAAAGGGACTTTACAACAAGGAACTGTATGAGCTGGAGGGGACTTTAGGAAATGGGATCATAGATTTTAGCTGGAATGGACTGGAGGAGTCTTCTAGTCTATTTTTATAGATGAATCAACTTGGGACCTGAAGAGTTTAAGGGACTTGCTTAAGGATACACAGATAGTAGAAGCAGGATTTGAACCCAGGCCCTCTGACCCTAAATCCAGCTCACATCAAGCTGACTGCAGGATGATAGAGCTAGAAATTTAGGCTAGTGAGGCCCAAATGACCAAGGGCTGTCCTGCCTTTCTCAAAACATCCAGGCTTCTGCATCTTCCACATCTGAAAACAAGGGTAATTCCAGAAATTCCAGGTCTGACCTATTGTAACCCCATTCTATTTGGGTTAGCTCCCAGAATATACCTTGGTTAATCCCAGTGGAAACCACTCCCTTACCCCCCCTCCCACTTCCTCCTTTCTTCTCACCCTCTCCTCCCCCGCAGAAGCAGGAAGTGATTGAGTCTAACAGCTGGGTTATCTCCTACACTAAAGGCCCCTTTGATTGCTTAACAATAGTTCCTGGTGTGTGGTATACGTGTGAAAACAGATTCCACCTCACCCAGGAAGGCCTCTGTGAACTCCTTGGCAGCTTGGGTAGCAACTTCAGCCAGCTGGGCTTGGGATAGATTTGCCAGCTGGGGATGAGAGGGCTCTAACTCTTGTATCAAGAGTAAGGAGCCCCATACCTGCTGGGCTAGTGTCTCCTGTGAAGTCAGTTCGGCACCATTGTCCCTGCGGAAGTTGCTTCGAAATTGGGGGTCCCCACCCACCCCTGCTCCATAGTACTGGGTCAGTAGGTGGCTGAGTGGTGGGTGGGGCTTGGGGCTCCTGCTCAGGTAGTCCCCTAGCAGGGCTCCATCCAGTGCCCCATTGAGGAAGGCTACAGTGAGGGCAGAGGGGGGCTCAGAATACAACAGGGAGAAGGTCTTGGGGGCTGAGATATGGTCCCAACAGCCATCAGGGCCGAGGCCTTTGGGAGTATGGGTCCCAGGGCCTGGGAGGAAGGCCACACCTAGTGCTCTGGCCAGAGTGACAGCCAGGAGATTATCCACACTGGTTGGGGAGTTAGCATGGACAGCTGGGAGGATAGTGGAGTCCAGGGAAATGTCTCTAACATCTTGGGGGGTTGTACTGACTTGAGGGGCCAATGTAAGTCCTTCTTCGTCATAAGCAGCTCTGACTTCGGAAGAGGAGGCTCTGAACTCCAGGGGAATGGCTATAGACCTCCGACCATGGAGCCCAACCTGGAGCCCTGCTAGGAGGGGCTCCACAGCCACTGTGGAGCCATCCGGTGCTAGTACTACCCCATGCTCTTGCCCAGAACCCACTCGGTGCTGGATTAAGCTAGCGGCTAATTCTTGAAGTTCTGGACCAAGAAGGTCAAGTTTGAGCTCTGTTGGAGATGGGGCCCCTGAAAGGAAGAGTTGCTGGAAGAAGTCGATGGGACTCCTAGACATCAAAAGTAGGCCAGTGGCTGTGGGATGGAGAGTGGGTGCTTCCTGCTCTATTTGTGCCAGGATCTGGATAACTGAGTCCATATGCAAAGGCAGGGATGCTGTAAAGAAAGAGGAAGATGATGGCTCAGGGGCTGACTTGCATCCTCCAAATTCTGCCCTCTCCTCCATGCCTCATTCCATTATATGAATTTTGCATCCAAAGAATTGGGGAATACTCTTACTAATTACCATGTCAGGATCTAGGCTTCTAGTCACAGAGGTAGAGGATATTGGAGCTGGAAGGGGCCTTATAGATTATTCACTCCTACCCCTTTATGCAAGAGCTAAAGGGCACTTTAGGCCACAGATTTCTAAGATACTTTTTTCAGATGAGAAGTGAGAAGTGATTTTCCCAGTCACACAATAAATCAGTGGCAGAGCTGATCTCTCTACTATACCATGACCTCTGCCTCTACCCACTTCCTTCTCTCCTTCCTTCTAGATCCTTCAACTCCTAATTCACCTCTTTTCCCCAAGCCTAGACATACTGGCTCCTAGGGACCCCATACCCTCTGTCTTCTACCCCTCATGTTGACCCTAAATCCCCATCCCTCTGGGACTTACATTCCTAATGTTGAGATCCCAAATCCCTATCCCTCTGGGAACATCTCTAGAACCACAGGGAGATAGCTGTCAGATGCCCCAACCCTAGCCCTCTAGACAGACCATGGGAATCTTCCCTGAGACTCCCTTGGGTGCCTCCCTGAGCACACCTGCCCTGAATTTAGGCCACATCAGGACATCCAGCATGATGAGAAGGCATCCCCGGAGCAACATTGCAGAGCCCCTGCCAAGGGGCCTTCCTCGGGGAAGAGGCTGCAAGAATCAAGACAGTTAAAGGTGAAGTTCAGGGCTTTGATGCTGAACCTGGTAAGAGGATTTGGGTAGTAGGGGTGGGAAGCTTCCACTCCTGCCAGGAGAGAAGGAGGAGGTTGAATGAGGATTAAGGACTTTGTCCTCTCCCTACTGGAACTCCATGGCCTTGGAGCTGGCTTCTTCTCTGTTGTGTCCTCCCTACCTCTTCTGACTAGGGATGACATGGACCTGAGTTATAGAGGTCCCAGATGGGCCAACCTGGGGTCAGGGAACCTGAAGAGGATAGAATGGGTTAGACAGAGCAGGGTGTGTGGGGTAGGGGCTTATATATGCATCTCCCCCTCTTCCTAGTATAGGAGTAAGTTCATGTCCAAGCCACCTTTTGCCATTGGCTTCAGAAGAGACCTGGTGGAGCCTGGCCACACCTTATGGAGGACCTCCATTTTCTTATCACTCCCCATCCTCTCCTCTCTGCTCCTCCTGTCCTCCTCAGTCATGCCCTGCTCTGCCAGGCACACTTCACAGGCAGTCTCTCTTCCTCTCCTTTCAGCAGTCCTACCTGAACAGGGTAGGACCAGGATAAAGAAGCATTGGTTTTTCATACTTAATTGGGAACCTTGTGTGAATCCCTTTCCTTTACCTGACTCTCAACCCCTCCCACATAGATGAACAATTTTTGGAGGGGTTAATTTTGGAGTCTTTTGTCTCCTACCTTCTCCTACCGTGCCTAGGAGAGTGACCTCTGTTCAAATGATCTCAAAGCTTCTCATGGACACAATCTCCTCCCTCTCCAGTTTTGGGCAGTAAAGACCAAGGACGACATTCCCCATTTGCCAGAGGGGGTAAACAGAGGCCAAAACAAGGGGATAGTTTATCATTGTTAGTGATCCTTCTGCTTCTGGGTGAAATACGTCAGGCACAGCTAGACCAGGACGTAAGAGTCCTCCCATGTAGCCACATCAGGGTTAGCAATATTACTTACCTGGGGAATCCTAGGTTCCAGCCCTGGTATATACAGCTGGAAAGACAGATCAGCTGGGAAGGTGGTGGTAGCGGTGTTCCTGTGATTTGGGGAGGTCACTGTACACCAGCACCTCCTAATTACTTGGGGATCAGTCTTCTTGATTGTGAGGGGAGCAGGGTACAACCCAAAGATTTCTCCTAGTTTCCTTCTCAGAGAAGAAAAGACCTAGAGAGTTGGAGACGAGGGTAGGACCCCAGAATCCTCACTTTTCACGGACCTGGATGTAGTGGAGCTCGAAATGCTGTTCCTCCCCCCACAACAGCTTTTATCTTGTGACTTCTCTGCCCTTTCAAGGTGCTCCCCACCCTTCCAACAACCCCTCCAGATTCTCATCCTCACCTCTTTTGTTGATGGCCACAAATGCTCACTCCAAGAACAGAGATCTGGGCAAGGGACTCAGGCGTCCTGGCTCCTGGGCCCCTACTTTCAATCCCCAGCCTTTCACTCTAAAATAAGAAAGTTGAACTAGATCGTCTCTCTCCAATTCTAAAATTTAACATCCTATGACCGAATCTATTCCAGTAACTACCCGGAGTTGGGAAGCAGAGGTGGCCTTACCCAGGGAGCTCTCAGGGATCTAGAGGCTGAACACCCTCTGCCAGTCTAGTTGTCTGCCCTTTATCCTCAGTAGCAGGCGGGGTAGCAGACTCCCAAGTGGCTGTTACTGTGGTAGATTTCTTCACTTACTGGGACTCTGAGCTTGGGAAGTTCCCATGGCGGCCCAGAAGAGACTATAGCAACAGCAAGGGGAGTGGCAGCGCAGCTAGGAAATCCCCTTCGGGGGCCAGAAAGGACAGGATAAGGGGAAGTCCATGCTGGGCCCCGTATGTATTCTCTGGCTTTGTAGCTAAGTGGGAAAGAACTTTACAATCAACAGTTGTCCAAAAGTTGGAAGGGCCTGCCTCCCGAGGGACTGCTAGATGCCTTATCACGAGTGTTCTTGGGGCCAAAACTGGAGAGCCACTTGGCAGGCACACCGTTAGACTAGGCCATTATTTCTGTCCCCTTTTGATTCAGAGATGCTGTGATCTGATGATTCTTTAGCTATGACAACTTAGGCCACCTGGTTCCAAAATGGCACCAGGGACAGAGTCGCAGGGTGATGAGGGGGACAGAACTTGGTTCAAGATAACAATAGTCGACGTTTATATTGGCTTTATGATTTCCAAAGTGATTTCTATCCATAACTTCATTTAATCTTTACAACTCTTATGCGGCCCATAGATTAAAGATTTCATTGTTCTGGGGCTCTCTGGATATCAGTAATTATAAATATATAATTAATAGTCTTGAGAGGAAAAGGGACTTGCCCACGTTACTCAGAGTCCCAGCTCAGTAGTATGTGTCAGAGGTGGGGCTCAAACCCAGGGCTTCCTGCTTCCAAGGTAGTCTTCTACCCAATGCCCCACTTCCAGATAGGTACTCCCATTTTACACATGAGGATACTGAGGCTTAGAGAAGTGAGGAGACTTGTCTAAGGTCACACAGCTAGCTACTAAGTGCTAGGGGCAGGATTTGAAACCATGTCCCTGCTGATTCAAAAGTTTAGGAATCTATCCATATTGCTTTTCTGCAGTCTGGTGTGAAAGACAGAATTTTGGTTGGTATTTGGTTAAGAATTCAGGTGAAAGTCACTGCCAGTATTGAGGTCAAAGTCAAATTTGTTAGATTCAGGCTAGGTTTACGGTTTGGTTCACTGTTAGGATTAGAATTTGGGTCAAGGTCAGGGCTTTAGTTAGAGACGTTTCTTAGGATTGGGATTGTGGTTAGAAGTGGGACAGGATTAGTGTTAGAAATACATTCATTCACTCAAATTTTTCTGAGCTTGTTTTGTGTAAGGTACTGAGCTGAGTACCTTGACCTGCTGTTCTCATCTTGTTCATTCCTGTCCCTAAGTAACTCCTTCTATTAATGGAATGTGGTAGAAAGAACATTGGGTAGAGAGTCAGAAGACCTGGTGTGAGTCTTGATCCTTCCACTCACTGCTTCTTCTCTTCTATATGCTCCTTTACTGTATGACCTTGGGTAAGTCATTTAACTCCCTTTGGACTGTTTTCTCATCTTTTAGATGAGGTGCTTAGACTGTATCTCTGTAGTCTATCCAGCTTTAAATCTTGATACTCCTGGCTGCTCTACTCCTTTGTCAGAGTTTCTGAGCATTTCAGGAAGAAAACACACAGGCCTATTTATGGGAGTTAACCCTTACTCGGTCCTCTTTGTTGCAAACTATGGGCATATAGGGGCGAGGGCTTATGGAGTTGAGGGACAGACACAAGGCCCTATGAGGAGAATAACCCCAGGGTACCACTCCAGGCTTCTCTCTGAATGGGAGAAATTTCACAGTTGCTCCCAGTGAAAGGCAACGTGAGTCCCAAGAACAGTCCTCCTCTACCTTCAGCACTGGGTGCTTGGTAGAAGGAGTAGCTCATCTTCCAAAGAGCCTAAAATAAGAAAGGACTGATGCCACTGGGGGAAGTGGGCTAAGGTGGTGCCAAGGTGACAGGACTGTGAGGGTGGTAGCCTGGTAACTGGAGAGGGTGTAGGGTAGTCACTACCACATGGCTTGGTATGAACTGGAGGGTGGCTGAGAGTATGATCTTTGGTGTCCTGCCTTAATTACAGGCTTGACAGAAATCCTTGTGTTCTTTTTCCATTAACTCCCTTTAACATCCCCCAAAGATCACTTGATCCTACCAACCCTTCCAAACTCTCCTTTCTTCTCAAATCCTCAACCTTGTCCAGCAAATGACCTTGACTCATACTTCACTGAGAGGATCGATGCCTTCTCTTGTGAACTCCCTGGTCTCCTCTGAAAACTGTTCTCTGCCCTTCCCTCCAGTCTCAGAGGGTGAGATAACTCTTCTCCTTGTCAAAGCTAATTTCTCCATTTGTGCCCTGGTCCCATCCCTGCTCTCCTTCTTTAGGATCTTGCTCAATCTTTCCTTCTCTACTGGCTTCTTTCCTGCTGCCTGCAAGCATTCTTAGGTTTCCTGTATGTTCACTCCTTCAAACTATCATTTTATCTTACTTCTCCCATTTATTGGCAAACTTCTAGAGAGAGGAGTGAACCTTGATTTCTTCACCACCTCAATTTAGTCAATAAATATCTGATTGCCAGGCACTGTGCTAAGTAAGCTCTGGGTATACAAATAAAGGCAAAAAACTGCCCCTGACCTTGAGGAGTTCAGAATCTAATGGGGAAGACGATATATACACAAACAGCTATGTGCAGACATGCTGTCTGTAGGGTAAAAAGGAGATGATCAGCAGAGGGAAGACATTGGAATTAAGAGGGATGGAGAAGGGTTTCCTATAGAATATGGGACTTTAGCTGGGATTTGAGGGAAGCCAGGAGATGTCGATGAGAAGAGAGAGTGGTCCAGGCATGGGGGACAGCAAGGGAAAAAGCCTAAATCTGGATGATGGAGGGTCTTGTTTGAGGAATGGCCAGGAGACGGACTTTTTTTCCCACCAACCAACTGAAACTGCTGTTTCCTTTGGCTGTCTAATGGACAAATAGATAATGTTTTCTCATTCCTATTTTTCTTGACCTTTTATGACCAAGCAACACTGTTGACAACTTGCTCTTCCTGGATGATCCTTCCTCATTTGGCTTTTGTGCTGCCGTTTTTTCCTGCTTCTCATACTGTTAGACCAATATGGGACTGCTGTCAATCAATCTTCTTCAATAGTGGGTCTTCCTCCTCCTGGCCCCTGGTATGAAGGTTTACAAAGGCTATCTCCTCTTCTCTGCCTATTCCTTTTCTTTTAGCATTTCATCCGTGTGCGTACATTACTCTTTTATGTGACTTGGTTAAATTACTTAACTTTCCTGGGTCTTGGGTTCCTCATCCGGAAAATGGGGGTGTTGGACTATCTGGCCTCTGAGGTCCCCTCTAGTTTGGCTTTGTTGGCATCAGTTATCACCTTTGTGCTGATGACTCCTAGATCTATTTATCTCATTCCATCTAGATTTATCCAGTCTCTGGATCCAAAGCTAGTTGCATTTCTAATTGCCTGCTGCACACCACCCTGATGTTCTGACCACACCTCTAATTCAACATAGCTAAAACACACTTGTATCCTCTCCCAACTTCCCCACCATTTTCTTAGTCATCCTTGGCTCTTCCCTCTCTTGCCACATCCAATCAGTTGCCAACTTTTTCCTTTCTATCTCTACAATATCTCTTGTATCCATAAGTTTATCATAACTCCATTGCCACCTCCCTATTATAAACCTTCATAGCCTCTATCCTGAATTAATATAGCACTCTCTTAACTGCCAATTACTGCCTTCAATTCTCTCTTATCTACAATCCACTCTTTTGTAGAGTCAAAGTAATGATAGTGCATGCCATTTCTCACTGAAAGATCTTCAGTGGCTAAGTATGACCAATAAGATAAAATTAAAACTCCTCAGCTTGACATTTAAGGCTGTCCACAATCCGGCTCTGTCTCACCTTTCTGCTCGTTTTATACAACTTTCTGTCACAAACTTTATGTTCTAACCAAACTGGGCTGGCCACTTCGTTCTGTCTTTTCCCACCTCCAACTCTTCACAGAATTACAGAATTTGAGAATCAGAAGGGACTGCAGTGACCATCAATTCTAACCCATAGACTGAAGTAGGAAGTGGTAAACTGTGCCCCATGGGCCAAATCTAACCCACCCACTGTTTTTTGTATGATCTGTAAGCTGAGAATGGTTTTCACATTTTAAACTAAAGTTTTATTGGAACACAGCCACCCTCATATGTTTACTCACTATTTATTGTTGCTTTTCTGCTGCAACAGCAGAGTTGAATAGTTGTAGAGGATACCATATGTGTCTCTCTTGTCACTTCACACTGCTGCTCACTGTAGTACAAATCAGTGATGCAGTTATAATGCAACAACATTTTGAATGCCATGTGCATAGCTGCACCATGACTTTTTTTCTTAATTATCAGTTCATACACATCATGTCAAAACAAGAAGAGGGGGGAAACGTTTTATTATGATTGGTTTTTTTTTTTTAGTTCAGAGCTGAGATTGAAGTTTTTCTGAAGAAGTATCTTCAAACACTGTTATTCAACACTAAATGGCTTTAGAAATGAACTTTTACTCAGATTTGATAATGTTCTTAATGTGTTCAGCCTAAAAGTACAAGACAAAATAGAGCTTATATGTGAAACATATACTTCCTGTTCTGTTAAAAGTTAAAATAAGAAGCAAGATCCCCATTCCCACACACTTTGCAGTGAATAGATTTTGCTGAACTCAAACTACAGTTTCGGCAGCATTCTTTGGACCTCAGTGCAAGTAGAAAAGAAATTTCCACATTTCAAAATCCATTTAACTGTAAAATTGAGGAGTTTCCACCTAATCTTCAAATGGAAGTGATTAATCTGCAATGTAATAACCTGCTAGAAGTCAAATATCAAGAGAATAAGCTAAAAGAATTCAGTAACTACTTTCCAAGTAATGAATATGCTCAATTAAAACCAAATTCTCATGGATTTATATCAGTATTTGGCAGTAACTATCTGTTTGAAAAGATATTTTTTCCAAAGATAAAATATGTAAAGTCACATTACAGATCACCAGCAACAGATGAACAACATTTGCACTTGATTTTGATGATGGGGAGCACTAACTTTGAACTCCAATTAAGCAAAATGTTATCCTCGCAAGAAAGAAATCTATGTTTGTTAGACCTGTATTACAAAGATTGTACTCAATCATTATATTTTGAATTTCATTGATAAAAAACCATGGAAATTTGTTTTCTCTAGTACCTGCATTTAATACTTGATTTGGCTCTTGGTCCATAAAGTCTAAAATATCGACTATCTAGTCCTTTATGGAAAAAGTTTGCCAAATCCTAGAGTCTAGGACCTAGACCAAAGGAATATTTATTATAAAGCCAAAAGTAGCCATGCCGATTCTTCTTGAAAGTGTCCAAAGAGGGAGAAACAGCCAACTCTCAAGGCAGCATATCCTGCTTTGTTATAGCTCTCATTGTTAGAAAGTTTTTTACTGATATCAAGCCTAAGTTGATCTCCCTGCAATTTCCACTTGGTTCTGCCCTTTAACCTCAAACAGAACAAATGTAATTTTTCCTACATGTCACAGCCACTCAAATCCTTGAAGATGGCTCTCCTGTCCCTGCCTTAAGACTTTTCTCCTTCAGTCTAAACTTGCCCGTTCCTTTCGCTGCCCTTTATATATGATTGATTCCAGGCCTTTCACCAACCTGAATGCCCTCCTCTGGACAATCTTCTGTTTATCAATGTCCTTTTCCAACCATGGTGCCCCAAACTGAATGGAATGCTGCATTTGAGGTCTAACTAACAAGGGCAGGGCACAATGGGGACTATTCCTTTTCCTCCTACCTCAATCCCCAATTCCTGGAAACTTTGCCTCTCTTTACATAGCATAAGATTTCATTTGCTTTTTCTGGCTGCCACATCACAGTGCCTCAATGGCTCCCCATCCCCTTTGGGATCAAATATAAAATCCTCTGTTTTGCATTTCTCTGTTTCACATTCAAGGCACTTCATAGCTTGGCCTCCACTCTAACCCCTCACCAACCTTTCCAGTTTTCTTACATCTTATACCCTCCCACATATTCTTTGATCCTTGAACAAGACACTCCATCTCTCCACTCCAGGTATTTTCTTTGGCTGTTCCCCATGCCTGGAATATTTTGCCTCCTCATTTTTGCCTCCTGGCTTTCCCAGCCTTCCTTCAAGTCCTAACTAAAATCAAACCTTCTACAGGAAGTCTTTCCCAATCAATTCTAGTGCTTTCCCTTTGTTGATTATTTCCTTTTTATCCTGTATATAGTTTGTTCATACATAGCTGTTTGCATGTTGTCTCCTTCATTAGGCTTGAGGGCAGAACTGTCTTCTGTATCCCCAGAGCTCAACCCAGTGCCTGGTACATTGTAGACATTTGATGCACATTTACTGATCGATTCTGGTAATCTGCTAAAGCCTATGGAAGCCTTTTCAGAATAATATTTTTAAATACATGAAGTAAAATACATTAAATTGAAAAGGAAACAAATTATGCTGAAATCAAAGTTACCAAAGTATTTTGAAAAGTAGATTTATAGGCCACCAAGGTAAGAACTCCCTTGGATTAAGAGAGGCCCTTGTATTTACTCCAGGGTTGGAGTGAAGCCAGAGAAAAAGAACCTGGCCTCCCCCATCTTGTGTTTGTGAAATTGATGTTTTGTACCCAAGAGTAAGACTTTACATTTATACTCATTGATTTTCATTATTAAGGTCATCATTGTTCCAGCTTGTCAAGAGCCTTGTAGATCCTGGTTCTGTCATTCAGTGAGTCACTGATAAAAATGTTAAACAGCACAGAAGACAAGAACTCTGGACAACTTCACTTGGATCTTCCTAACTTTCTACCCAAATTGAATTTCCTGCCCAAATTTCCATCTCTGCCTATCCTCCTTTACTGGTCCCAAACCCTCCTAGTCATGTACACTATATCTTTTTCATTCTTATTTGACTCAAGTCCTTCACTTCTCTCCCATTCCTTCTCCTTCCATAGAAGCCAAAAGTAGAAGTATTCCAAACCCTGTGCATGCCCTCCCTGCCCATCTCTGACAGTTGAAATCCTTCTCTTTCAGGGCCCTGCTTACATGCTGACTACTACCTGAACCCTCCTCTAATTCCTCCAGCCAGAGGTGATCCCATTCTTGAATTTATCAGGTGGCTCTGTTAGACCTCCAGGTATTCACTACATTCTAACTTGTATTATACTTATTTCTAGTCCATCTTTTAGATTGTGAGCTCCCTTAGGCAGGGATCCCGGCATTTTTCATCCTTATCCTCAGCACCTAAGGATCCTTGCCTGTCGTAAGCAATGATTGAATGGATTGAGCTGAGTACAAAAATGAGTAACACGGTCCACTGCCTTCTGGGAGCTTATAACATGAAGGGATAGGCATGTTCATGTACAAGGAGATTGGGTGGTCCCCTAAGGTCCTGTTTTCCCAATTATTCTGGTTTCTGGACTCTCTGCTTAGCTTGTTTTGCCCCCCCACTTACTGGCAGTCCCTTCTCCTGTTTGGATCTAATTGTTTACAAATCACTTAGACCTCATATCCTAGCAAAAGTCAAACCATTTAATTTGATTATGAAAAGCATAGTAATGCCAGCAATAGCAAGCAATAACACTCCTATTTCTAACCCTCTGGGATGAAATACTCTTTCTCTTTCCCTGTCCTCCCCTCTCTGTCTTTGTCTCTCCATCTCCCTCCCTCCCTCCCCTCCCTCACTTCCCTCACCTTCTCTCTATCCCTCACTTTGTCTCTCTCCTCTCCCTGTCTCTTTAATTCTGTCTTTGTTCTCTCTCTGTCTCCTTCTTCTTCCCCTCCCTCCTCCCTCTCTATCCCACACTTTGTCTCCTTTCTCTGTCTCTTTAACTCTGTCTCTATTCTCTGTCTCTGTCTCCTCCTTCCCTCCCTCCTTCCCTCTCTCCCTCTCTCTATCTTCTACTTTGTCTGTCTCTCCTCTTTCTCCTGCCCCATAGACTGGATTCCATACCATGAGCCTTTCATGATGCCTCCTGCTGTTAGTGCTTATGAATTTTGTCCACATTTTGTGTTTACTTCTCTGTGTCTGTGTTATTTCCTCCTACTGGACCATGTGCCCCTTGAGTACAGAGGTTATTTTGTTTTTGTCTTTGGATCTCCAGTACTTAACCCTGTGCTTCCTTAACAAACAGTAGGCATTTAATAAATACTTGTTGAGCTGAATGGGGAAGGGGGAATAGGCAAGCACTTCTGCCCTTCAGGCCTGGTGCCTCTTGGCATACTTCAGGTACTGGGCATGTATCATAAGGCTGATGGCTGGGGGAACAAACCTGCCTCAGCACAGTGGCCCCCTTATGTGCTTTGATAGGACAGCAGTGGCTGTCCACTCAGCTGTATCTGCAGCCTTCAAAGGGCGAGAAGGCTTACTGCTTGCTCTGTCCTCAGCATAACCATCTTCATCCACATTCTTTTATTTTTCTTTCATTTTTAAAATATTTTCCCCTCCTTGTGGGAAAGGGCCTTCTAATGCTTTCAAGATTATATGACCTTCATATGAAAAATTTCTAGCTAGAGTACTGGAACTGGAGTCAGGAAGACCTGAGTTTAAATCCAGCTTCAGGCATATATTAGGTGGGTGACCCTGGGCAAGTCACAACTTCAGTTTCTTCAACTGTAAAATAGGGATAATAGTACCTCCTCCCTCACAGGGTTGTTGTGAGGATCAAACAAGATAATATTTGTAAAGCACTTAGTGCCTGGCACATAGTAGGTGTTAGATAAATGCTAGCTATTAGAGACATAAATTAAAACAACTCTGAGATTCTACCTCACACCCATCAGATTAACAAAGTTGACACCCTTCCGCTAAAAGGAAGTGACAAATGCTGGTGAAGTTGTGGGAAAATGGGTACATTAATACAGTTTTAGTGGAGTAGTTAACTGGTCTAGTCATTCTGGAAAACAATTTGGAACTATGCCCCCCCCAAAGCTATTAAACTATGTATAACCTTTGACCCAGTGATATTACTACTTCTTTTATATCTCTGGCTTGTTAAAGAGGCTTAATCACTGGATGGGTGGTACCTCACTCAAAGTGAGAACCTGAAAAGACCTGAGCTTAAAAGGGCCAGGGTCTCCCATTGCATCCTGGGCCATCTCCTGATGAATATATCTGACCACTGGACCCAGATGGCTCTGGAGGAGAAAGTGAGGCTGGTGACCTTGCACAGCTCTCCTTCACTCAAATCAAAGTCAACTGTGAGTCATGTCATCATCTCGCTGATGTCATGGTCCTCTTTGAAAATGAAGGACAAACACAACAGTATACCCAGAGAGATCAAAGAGGAAAAGTACCCATATATGCAAAAATATTTATAGCAATTCTGTTTGTGATGGCAAAAAATTGGAAACTGAAGGAGTGCCCATCAGTTAGTGAATGGTTCAACAAGTTATGGTATAAGAATATGATGAAATACTATTTTGCTGTAAGAAATGATGACAAGGATGGTTTCAGAGAAACCCAGGAAAATTTGTTTGATCTCTCTCAGAGTGAACAGAACCAGAACAATTTATACAATAGCAATAATACTGTAAAGATAAACAACTTTGAAAAACTTAGCAGCTCTGATCCACACAATAACCAACCATAATTTCAGAGGACTCATGATGAAACGTGATATCCACTTTCAGATAGAGAAGTGATGGATTAGGGTGCAGATTGAGACTTTTTTGGGGGGGGGAGTGTAACCAACGTAAGAATTTTTGCTTGTATTAGGGGTTTGTTGTTCTTGTTTTCTTAATGAGGACTGAGGGAAAGATGGGAGGGATAGAAGGAGAATCTTAGATTGGAAATAAAATGAAATTTAGTTTTAAGAAAGATTGCATGACTTTGGGCACAGATTTCTTTGGTGTGTAATTGGTCTGAGCCAATTGTAAATACTGGCTTTACCTTCTTCAGTGCTATTTCAATTTCCTCATAGCACTTTAGGATTTGATATAAGGGTCCAAGTATAATCATTCTTCTGTCATTGTTGATGAAAACAGATTTTTGTAGACCTGTTGATATGGTTTTTTCCATTGGGATCTACTTGTTACTCTCCTGCTGTTTTTACTATTTAGTGCTTTGGGGATGATATATATTATTTGGGTCTCAAGCCAAGCTTTCTCTAGACTTTTCCCCCCTTTTATATCCATTGCTTTTTGCTGTTTTATGAAGCAATACTGCTTATAATTTTCCAGCATTTTCCTCAGTAGTGATTTATAAGTGAGTTTGTGTTGAAAACTGGTGTTACTTTTGGTTGACATACCTCTTTGCTCAGCAAGTAGATTTGGTGTTTGCAGCCTTCTTGTTTTGGTGATTCCCTTGCAGCAATTAAGCTTTTGTAGAAAGAATGATAATCAAGGCTAATATCTTTGCTTTTTTATTTTTTATTTTTATTTTATTTTTTAATTTCCCATTTGGGGGCTTATTTAGATACGACAGGTTGAACTTGTTGCAATTTAATTTTTAAACTTTTCTTCTAATTTAGCATAGATCTTGAGTCTCTGCTCTCACTAGTCATTGGTCTGGCTGCACACAGAAAGCTGATTCTGATAGAATTCTCATTAAAATACGATAGATTTTGTAAATTAAAAAAAATAGTTTCCGTCTTTTCAAATTCAATTAAAATAAAAACTGATTCAGTTAAAATTGAGTGTTTTGAAGTCATAAAGAACAAGTTTAGGGGAATAAAAGGGGAAAAAATAGAGCAAGCCTGACCTGAAGATGAAAATAAGACATCTTCCCCTGATTCCTTTGTAGAGATGGGGGTGCATGGGTACGGAATGCTGTGTTTAATGTCTATTAAAATGCATTGATTAGTTTTGCTGAAATCTTTTCTCTTTTGAAAATATTCTTTGTTATAAGGGATGGCTCTCTGGAGAGGATATGAGGAGGGGTATAAGGGAAAGCATAGGTAATATAAAAAATACCAATGAAATCTATTTTAAAAGTATACAGTCAATTTTTCCCTCCTTCCTCCCTCCCTCCCTCCCTCCCTTCCTCTTTCTTTCTTTCATCATTGTATTGCTGAGAATAGCTAAGTCATTCAGAGTTGATCATCATATATTATTGTTGCTACTGTGTGCAATGTTTTCCTGGTTCTGCTCATTTCACTTTGTATCAGTTCATGTAAGTCTTTCCAATTTTTTTTTCTGAGAGTATCTTGCTCATCATCTCTTATAGCACAATGATATTCCATCACAATTATATACCACAACTTATCAGCCATTCTCTAATTGCTGGGCATCCCCTCAATTTGTAATTCTTTGCTGCAAACAAAAAAAACTGGAATAAATAGTTTTGTCATAAAGGTCCTTTGGCTTTTTTAAATCTCTTTGGGATACAGACTTAGTAGTGGTCTTGCTGGGTCAAAGGTTATAGTTCCTTGGGCAGAGTTCCAAATTGCTCTCTAGAATGGTTGAATCAATTCACAACTCCACCAACAGTGCATTAGTGTCTCAAATTTCCTACACCGTCTCCAACATATGTCATTTTCCTTTTCTGCCATATTAGCCAATCTGATAGGTGTGGGGTGGTACCTCAGAGTTGTTTTAACTTGCATTTCTCTAATCAATAGTGGTTTAGAGCTTCTATACCTCCTTTTTCATTTAGCCAATCCTGCTTTTTAAGGCGGTCTTCTCTTCATTGCATTTTTGTGTTTCTTCTACCATTAGGCCAATATTGTTTTTTAAGGTGTTATTTTCTTCAGCATTTTTTTGTGCCTCCTTTACAAAGGTGCTGACACTTTTTCCATGATTTTCTTCTATCACTGTCATCTCTCTTCCCATTTTTTCCTCTACCTCTCTTATTTGATTTTTAAACTTCTTTTTGAACTCTTCTAAGGATTATTTTTGGACCTGAGACCAATTCACATTTTTCTTTGAGGATTTGGATGTAGCAGTTTTGACTTTGTTGTCTTCTTGTAAGTTTGTGTTTTGATCTTCTCTGGCACAATAGTAACTTTCTATGTTCAGGTTCTTTTTTTGTTTGTTTGTTTGCTCATTTTTGCCAGCCTACTTCATGACTTAACTTTATGATCATGGTGGTCTCTGCTCCCAGGGTGGAGGGAACATTGTCCCAAGCTTCAGGTTTTTTGTGCAGCTCTGTTCAGAGCTAGTTCTGGGGATCTGTAAGTTTCCACTTCTTCTAAAGTGGTGTGCTTTAAGGAGTGGTTTGTTTAGTATTCTCCTGGCCTGTGCTCTTGTCTGGGAGTGACCACAGCACTCTTTTCTGCTCTGGAACTATGACCAGGGATCCTGCTCACAAGAAGACTGCAAACTCCTGTGTGCTAGTGTTGTCCCTCGGATCCACGTATGGGCAATTCAACAGAGTCCTCCACTCAGTACCAGCAAAGGGACCTCTGTAATGTCCTTCTGATGAGTTGTTCAGCCCCCTTACCATCTGTGGGCTGAGAGCTCTGAAAGCAGCTGCCACCAATTCAGTTGCCCCTAAGGCCTGCTGCTGTCTTGCCAGGATGTTGCCTGCACTGGACTGAGCTCTACTCTCACGCCTAAGTGACAGACCTTTCTTGCCTATCTTCTCAGTTATCTTGGTCTGAAAAATTGTTTTACCCCATCTTTTTGTGGATTTTGCCACTATAGAATTCATTTTGAAGAGTTACTTTAAAGTTGTTTGGAGGGGAATTTGGGAGAGCTCGGGTGAGTCCCTGCCTTTTTCTGCTATTTTGGCTCTGCCACCACCCAAAGTATGTGTTTTTAATTAATCAGTTACTCTAAGCTGATTAGGTTCCATGCAGTTTCTCTGCCTTTTTATTTTCTATATGTTGGGACATAAATTGTAGTTCCCTGCATGTTGGCATTTTTGCTTATGCAAAAAAGAATCAAGTAAAGAAATAATGAAATTATTTGAAAATACCATGAAATGATGCTTCTTGTTGCCTTTGAGCATGTAAAGACACAACTGTGCCAACTCCTTTGTTTGTTCCTCCAAGCAGAACCTGTGAGTCATCCCTCAATTTAGCTTGAACTTCCTTTTGTTTTCTAGTTTTGGTTATTGCAAGAATATCAGTATTCAAATGGGTCATTTCCTAGAATAGAGTGAAGAAGCAGCTTGGGGGGTGGGGAGGAGTTGAGAAAACAAGGAGTTACAGTAGATAGAGCTCTAGACTTGGAGTCAGGAAGAACTATGTTTAAATCCAGTCTCAGATACTTCCTAGCCATGTGACCCTGGGCAAGTCATTTAACTTCTGTTTACCTCAGTTTCCACAAGTATAAAATGGGGATAATAACAGCACTTACCTCATAGAGTTGTTGTGAGGATCATATGAGATAATATTTGTAAAAAGTGCCTAGCACAGTGCCTGACACATAGCAGGTACCATATAAATATTTATTCCCTCTCCTCTCCACTTTAAAAAAATATTTTCACTTAAGCTTTTAATGAAAAGATCACAAAATAATAGTTTCTCATCACTGTAAATTAAGACTGTACACTTCTGAATGGAGATCAGATCATAGTTTCTTGCTTTCTCTTATGGCGTTTGGGAGGCACAGCTATGACCCGCACTAATTCAGACTCTAGGGAAATGGAATAAGTTTAATGACCAGGCGGGGTCGTTACGGTACGGGAGTATGTTCTTGAGAGCCCCCTATTCTCTTTCCCAGAAAAGACAAAATAGGATGTTAGATCCCTCTACCAGTTTTACTTATGTAACAAAGCTGTCTCCTCACGTGTAGCATAAGAGTATCATTGTGTGGCTTGAAAAGAGACAAAATAGACATTTCTAGCCTCTTCCCTTCTTCCCCAAGGGGAACTTTATTTCCTGTCAGGAAGGGAAGCAGGAAGTTGGAGCCAGAAGCCTGGCCATTCTGTTCTCCTCAGAGACAAGGGGTACTGGGCTAGAATTATATCTATTGGCTTCCTTAAATATTATTAGTCTAAGAGATGTGGTTTTCAGGTTCAAGCTAAACATCTGATCTTTGTTCATTAAGTGGAGAAAGGGAGGACCCAAGCTTTATATCCAAGGCTTGACTCTCTTCCCACCAAATAATAGTTCTACAATGAACACACATAGAAAATAGCAAAAAAATCCTGTTTATCCAAATCAGTAGCAAAGCAGAAATCAGAGAAAGTATAAATATGAGACTGTATTACCACACAGTACAGAGTAGATGCTCTCCTATCTAGAGCAAGGTAACTCAGCTCAAACAAGAGGGAGAGTCCTAAATCTCCCCCGAGGGGAATTTCCCCAAAGTCCCTGGTATAGCAGGTTGGGATAGGGACATAATGGAAACTGCCAGCTCCTCTCATGTCAGCTTCTTCTCAGAGTGTTTTCCATCAGCAACCGGAAGTGGGATTGGCATTGTCCATCGTGTCTCTTGAAGCTGGAAGCCAGAAGCACCCAAAGAGACTTGATGAGAATCTAAGAAAGTAAAAGACTGAGGAGACTGGAGCTCTCCTCTCTCCTGCTCTTGCCAACTCCTCATCACCCTCATGCAGGTTGGGGTACTGATTTCCACCAATGAAGAGAAAATCCCATACCTGCGGGTTTGGGGACTTGGGTTATAGTTAAATAAAACAGCTAAAACTCTACCCCACCCCAACCAATGAGTTATCTTTGAGCTCTCAAGGGTTTCAATTCTGACCTACAGGAACAAATACAGAGATTCCCTTCAATACCTTGCCTCCTAAGAGTGTGTGCATGGGGCAGCCCTGGGGATTCCCTTTGCCTCAATGGTTCTGAGGTCAATAAATTATAGCAGTAAGTAGTGGGGCTGAGGAAATGGAATTCCTGGTAAAAATGCAAAGTGGAGGAGGGGCTAACAGTGGTGGGTAGCCTTCCAGTGTACCACTTCCCTGTCCCCCACCCCCCATGGCAGGGAAGGGCCTGGGGAAGAGAATGGAGAGGTCTCTGGATATCCTGAATCCTCTCCTTCACCATGGAATGTCAGATTAAGGCTCTGACTGTGGCAGTTAGATGGCACCGTGGACCAGGAGCCAGGAAGACCCAAGTTCAAATTCAGCTACAGACACTTACCAACTGTATGATCCTGGGCAAATCATTTAACTTCTGTCTGCCTCAGTTTCCTCAGCTGTAAAATAGGAATAACAATATTACCTACCTACCAGGATTATTGTGACGATCAAATGAGATAACCGTAAAGCACTTAGCACAGTGCCTGGCATGTAGTAGGCGCTTAATAAATACTTTTTTCCTTCTGTCTTTTTTACCCCCTTGCCTTGGCTCTTGGGAGAAATTTATGCTTAAGAAATTCATGCCCTTCCCGCCAGCCCCCATGATTCTGAGGTGCTGGTCTCTGGTGGGAGGGCAAGAAAAGGGTCTTCTCCACTTTCTAGTCATTCTACCATCATCACTGTGGAAACACAAGACAGATGCATAGGACTGAGGGCCATTTAAAATATTCTACATTTCTGAGTTGTCAAAGAAGTCATCACCTCATAGATAGCCTGCTGGTGAGGCCACTCTTTATACTTGGCTACGCTGGTCTGTCACCAGAACTATACTCAAACCCTTTTCTAGCTTGGTAGACCTGTCAAAGTGTGAGTTCTGAGGACATACCCTTTGAGAACCAAGAGTCACCTCTGTGCTCTAATGAGGCATTGGAGTGAGACTGTGGAGGTTGACCCATTTTAAATTTAAAGTGTTCCATAGACCAGTGACTGAACTGGGAAGAAGAGTGTGGGCATATGTTGATTCCACGCAGTGTCTTAACCTCAAATCAAGGCACTAAGATGAGCCTTTGGCTCATCCTTAGTGCCTGAGGTTGAAGCAAGCCAAGATCTTATCTCCTGTAGCACCTGGACTTTTGACTAGGACAAAAGGAAGTTTTGTAACTAGGGACACTGGAAGGTTTCAGAGAAAAGGTAAGGCCACCCCTCAGGTGCTTGTCAGGATGAGAAAAATGAAGAGGAGGCAGCATGGGGAAGATGTTAGTCCATGGTTATCGCTGGGGAATATTTAACAAACAAATGTGAACTGTTTAGTATTGTAGGGCTGGTCAGGGGAAGCTAGACCTATTCTAGGGGCTGATGACCTGCCCTGAGGCATCGGGTGAAAGAAGGAATGAGGGAGGGAGCAGGAATAGTTCCTACCTGTGCCAATTCCGGGTTCAATTTCTTGGAAATTTCTTGGATTTCTTGGAATCAACCAATGAGCATTTATTTAGCTCTTAATGTGTACCTGGGACTAGGCTAGGTGTCAAAGGAATGGAAGATGCTGGGGAGAACTTGGTCAGTTTCAGAAACATGCCTTTACTTCCTGGAAGCGTTTCACAGTGCTCTGTCCATCCTGGTCCAATGTATTTCCCCGTCCAAACTTGTTTATATATTAGTTCTTTTTAAAATATATACCTTAAAGTTACATGAATTCACTAGTGTGGGTGCTACCTTCATGGGGATGGCTTAGAAATCTTAGATACTTTAATACAGTAGTCTCCAAAGTGGGGTATACATATTCTAGGAAGAGCAAAGATGATCCACTGTGGGAATAGGAAGAAAATACTCAAATTCTCTTTACAGTTAATATTTTATCTAAAAACAGGAAAGAAATTAAGCTTTACTAATACTTAATGTATAGACTAACCCTGGCACCCTGCTCTCCTGTCTTCCTGATCCGTATGTCAGATGGTTATGTGTCAAGCATCCTGAGAGAGGAAGAGTGGGAGTTCTATAACACAAAGGAGTTAACACTAGCATTCTCATTATTTGTTTTCAGCACATTGCACTGCATTACAATTTACATGTGTATTTTGGGCCCTCCTGGCTTAGAATGAATGTCAATAGTAACTGTTTCTGTTTGGAACAGCGACCCTGAGGGTCTTCCCCTCCCAGCTTGATTTCTTCTTCTTTTTTTTCTAATTAAAGGGACCATCCCTTCACTCACTTCTTAAAGAGGTCTGGGCACCAGCATCTCCCATTGCATCCTGGGTCATCTCCAGTCATCCTCATGAATATCTGATCACTGGATCCAGATGGCTCTGGAGGAGAAAGTGAGGCTGGTGACCTTGCACAGCCTTCCCTCACACAGATCAAAGAACTGCAAGTCATGTCATCATTTCCCTGATGCCACGGTCCTCTTCAAAAATGAAGGACAAACACAACAACCTGTGAGCCCAGTTAAGTAGAGTTATTATCTAGTTTTAGCTAAACTAACCTTAACAAAGTGGAGAAGTGGCTTAAAAAGGTTATTGGAAAGAAACCACTGATTAAAGACAATACTAATAATATGCTGATAAATGAACATTTAGAAAATGGAAAAGCTAATATTTCAGAAATTGTCCTCTCTCCTCATTAAAAATTATCAAGATTATTTGAAATATGTATTTGAAAAACATAATTTGAAAAATTATTTGAAATATGTGTTTACATTATAAAGTATATGCTCTACTGTCTCAGGGACAGACTTGCTATATTTCCCTTTTGAGTTCTGTCTTCTCTCCTGCCATTGGCTTAAGCCCTCACCAGCTGTGTTCTCCCCAATTGGGAAAAGGGGCAGTGATTAGCACCCCAATTCCACTTAATCACAAAGGAATATTTACTTGAAAGACATAGCAAAAATAAATATAGAAACATTTTCCTTAATACCTCTGGGATATTCTCTGCCCTATACCACCTTGGTCTCTGGGAGAACAGGCTCAAATTTAGTTCAGTTTTCACCTAGTCTTGGTCCTACCAAGTTCATGTCTCAAAGGTAGTTTCACTGTCTGATGAGTCCTCATTTTAGCTTTCATTGGTATGGGTTCAGAAGTTGCTCCTGAAAACTATTCCTTGGTTCTTGAAGCAGTGATGCTGAGCTGGCTACAACACTTGGCCTGGAACCCAAGCTCTGGAACACTGGGATACCCTACTACTCTCAAAACAATCTTTTAGATTCTGCTGCCTTCACTTAGAATGGAAAAAGAATTAGTAAAATGGCAAAGGACCAGGCCCATCTGGCTTCAGAAGGGAAGAAGGGCCCAAAGCTATTCCTTTGACTTTCTGGTTTCTCACCAGGTGCCTTGAGGGGCAGAGTCCACAGGTTCCCCCACATTCAAAGCAAAGAAATAGCTAGTGTTGACAGGACTTTCTGAATGCCTCCTTAACTAAACAAAGAACTTTCTTTCTACCACATAATTAGGTGTAGAATGTCCTCATTCTACAGATGCATGTTTCACAGTTTCTCCAAGGCGTCTTCTTACACAGCTTCTTTCATTCACCTTCATTATTCTTCTGGAAGTCACCTTTTCAGCATCCTCCACATGGAGAAGTTGCATCAGCTGAGGAAACCGCTAGGGTCCTTGTATGAGCCAAGCCCTTTCCTCATTCACTATTGATAACTCTGAACTTCCTCCTTAGTATATATTGTGCCTTGAAGTATTAGCTAATGATATCATAAAGCCCCGGTAATTAATCAGCAAGACATTTAAAACCAAGCTCTCTGTCCATCTTCCTGACATGATGCTGCATTTCATTCTCTGTCTTGGAGCCTTGGCTTCTAATTAGTTATAGCTCACTATTTCTGGTCTGTACCAGATCCATCACACTGTTCTATGGTCATTTCTTCTGCCATCTTGCCAACAGTGCATTTCTACTCTTGGCACTCCCCCTCCCCCCTTTTCCACCTCTAGCTCTGGGAACAATAATCAAATTATTAAATTATTGGGGGCGGCTCAGAGGCATGTCAGGTAGAGCACTGCACTCTGGGTTAAAGACCTGAGTTCAGATTTTGACATAGATACTAGCCATGTGACTCTGGGGAATTCTCTCAGCCTCAGTTTCCACAACTGTATAAGGAAGATAATAATAGCACCTACTTCACAGAATTGTGAAGATCAAATGAAATAAAATGTGTAAAGCACTTTGTAAACCCTAAAGCAATATTTATATGTGTGTATGTATATATATATACACAGATGCATATTCCAGCTGTTGTTAGCATTATTATTCAAATCAATACTACCTTTCCTAGGAAGGACTGCCATTCGAGTGCCCTGGGATGCCTATCTGTTTCTGTAACTTCTCAGACCAAATCAGTTCTCCCTCCCTTAGGAGGGCACCACCCTCCTAAATGTGTCATTCTCATTTTTGAAAAAAAGTAAGCTCCTCAATTTCAGGCACTGGTCTTGCTTTTTAAGTCCCCCGTGCTTACCACAGTAGCTAGCACAAAGTAGGGGCTTAGTAAATGCTTTCTCATTCATTTATTTTATGAGCACGCGTTGCTGAAAATCACATAAATTATGTTACCTGAACATATTCTCTGTCTAAGCCCTTAGAAATCTTGGAAACAGAATTTTCTAATCCATTAAAAAATTTTCCAAATGAAGCATTCCTGTGGCTTTTGAGCCTATTTGTTAAAAATGCAACATCTTCCCAATACTCTGTATGGACTGTTGATTTGGCCCGCATATAACCTGTAAACTAAGATTGGTTTTTACATTTTAAAGTGAAGTTTTACTGTATTTTACAACGCAAAATCTATTCTTAGGTGTGTGTGGGATGGATTTTACGAATCCAAAAATTAACAACAGAGGCATCTCAAGGTGAAAGTAGAAAGGAAAATTTATTACGATCCTGCAGGAAAGGGCAACCCGGACATCGAGAGGACTGGGGGTCCTCTCAGTGTCAGAGCGCACTGGACACAGAAAATTGGGGTGTTTATATAGGTCCCTAACCGCAATTCCCCCTCCCAACCTCCTTCCTCTCAGCTTGCAGACGTAAGCTTTGAGGGTACAATCTGGACACGATAAATCTACCCAGGGACAATGGCAAGGAACAAACAGTATGGTTATTTTTGACAAGCAGGTGATGGACATAACCTTCCCACTATTCTTATCCCATTCTCTAATCAATCTGAAGTGATAAATCTATCTTAATGACAATAACAATGAACAAATAGTTTGGTTATCTGTGACAGGCAGAAGCCAGTTGTTGGTTACCTCATCTTCACATCTGTGGCAAACTAGCCTTTCCCATCACCCATACATCTGTGACGGATATCCCCAGCACCCTTACACCTTGTCTCCCATCATTCATACCTGACTGGTCTTGCACGTCTACATTGCACCTGGCTTTCCGGCTTTTCATTCATTTTTCTGCTGAGCTGAGGGTCCCTTATCCTGGGGTCAGTACACAGGGGGTGAGCATCCTGTGTCCTATCCTTGCTTTCAGAGGATTTTATGGTTGCTGACTTATTCACCTCAACCCTTCTTTCTTTCAGGCCTCTCGCCATTAGGTAAATACACAGGATGCGAGCATCCTGTGTCCTGTTCTTAACCTCAGGGGCCTTACGGTCACTAGCTAAGCTTGTGGAGGGGAAAACATCTAAGTGGAGAAATGGCTTTACAGAAAGGAAAATATCTAAGTAGAGAAATGGGACTCACTATCCTACTTATTTCTATTTATCTGATTTGTTCCCTTTTATGAGAGGTCTTCACTCGTCCCACACAGACCCTCCTCTTTTATTTGCTCAATGAAGACCTCTCACACTAATCTTGATGTATTTTCTCCTTGAGTCTAATTAGCCTATTGAGGATATAAATTGGGGTTCTACACCCCCAGCTCCCATCTTGAGCCCAAGTAGCTGGTCTATAAGTTTGAATGATCCTTTCTGGGGGTCACTCATTACCCCGTTAAGTAAGTATGGGAAGGACTGATCGACACATTGACAAATCAAAGGGGCAGTCCCCTTTATCAATACAGATACAGACACCCAAAAGAAAATAATGATGCAATTGTCCCTTTAAGATTCAAAAAGTCTTTTCCTATACAGCTGTCTGGCATCATCAATGAAGTCCTCTGGCCCTTGGTATTTGTTCCACCCGTCTCCAGCACAGCATCCTGTCAGCATCTTCTTCTTCTTCTTGTCTTCTTGTAGGAACCAGCTTCTTCCATTCACCTACAAAAGTTACCTCAACACAACTTTGAGTTATCATTTCTATAACCTTTTAGTCATGCCATGTTTCCTTGATGACATTTACAAAATAAACCACAAACCATTCCTTTAACATGACTAATTGTAACAAAACTTTAGACAAGCTTGATGTTAACCAAATAATATTCTCACAAGCACTTGATCTACTCCTTCTTTCTTCCAAGAATTAAAAGACCCCAACTTCTACAAGACCTTATACAAGGCCCTTATAAACTACCCTTAATTTATATGGGACCACACACAGGAACACTAGTCCCAGTCCTATAGTAACCTAAGATGTTCCTTAATCAATTATTTCAATAAATCTATTACTGTACTTACAAAACCTTCTGATTATAGAAATTTGCCACCAAGAGATCAGGAACTTGTAGTCTAGTTTCCTGTCAACTCCAGGTAGAAGTTATGTCAAACTGCAAGCTGCATTGAGCCGGGCTCAAAGTCTGCCAAGCTTCAGCTAAGGGATCAAGTCAAGAGGGTCCCACCTCAGCACAGACTGAACAGTTGCCCTCTTAACTTCACCATGAAATCATACCTGCAGTTCACGCCTGTCCTTCACAGGGCTGCTGCTGCATCATAGACCAGTGGCTCAGACAGCCTTCCTTGATATTCATACCTGGAGTTAGACTCAGAAAAACAGTCAGTTAACAGTCCCATTAAGTCTCTGAATGGCAAGTTTCAACAATCAGTTTCTTGAGGAACATCCTTAAAGTGAGCCTTAAGTAGCTTGTATGCATTTTCTCCCTTGTTCATAAAATCTTCCCATTAAGATCATAAGTTATTTTTCTAACACATTTGCATCAGTTTCCCAGACTCTTCTATTCTCCTCTAACTGTGCCTGACCTGAAAGAATGAGATATTCTTCAAGAACTGGTTCAAATATTAACTTCATCTTTACATTTTGGACCATGGAATGAATTCAAATTCAAACAACCACATTTAACTTGTTCATCAATGCAAAAATATTCTACGAATTATCTCTCTTGAAGAGACTTACACATTGAAATTCTTTCTCCCAAACTGGAAATGTCTCTGATTTAATTCCAGTAATTAATTACACCATTTGTCTTAATACCCAATTGCTCTTACATGACCTTAAAACGTTTAAGGGCCTTACTCCACATAGATACAGAGTAACTTTAAATCCCAGCCTTAATCTATGGGATAATGATTCAACCTTACATTTGTATCTTTATTTTACAAACTTCTAAATTATTCCCATTAATATTTTCAGAGAATATTATCTTTTGTATGACTATACAAGAGCACCAATTTACCCAATCATTTGATTATTACTGGATAATTCTTACTTAATATAACTTAGTACAATCACTCAAATTTGGTTTTCCATTTTTGAAACTTCAGAGAATTTCAGTTTATATATATATATCATCTGTTGTTTTCTATCCCTACCTAAACCTTGTACCTGGTATAAGAATCTTTTAAAAATGAGCTCATCTACCTTTTTAAACTATCAGACAAATACCTTAATAAAGGAGAAATAATCTTGCTTTTACCATTATCTTATACAATTTGTGCAAAAATCCAAATTTAAAATCTATTTATCAAAGCATAAACCAATAATATATATCTGTATATAATTCTTAGAGAAATCAATCTGATCCTGTTAATTTTCTCAAATTTTGCTTTCCTATTTAATTAGATATCTATCACATTACATCTTTGTCTAATCATCTCCTCCTTTTGTAGGATGTTATCTCTATATGATATTTATTTGGGGAAATATAGGTCAAAATTGTAAGCTATTCATTCTTGCATCCCATTGTAGTGACTCAGAGATATTCCAGTATCTATCTATTATCTAATAGATATAGCATTGTTTACAAAACTTCTTGACAACACAAATTTGCTATGAAAGAAAAGACGGACAATGTCATATATCTTAACAGAAGGCACTAGATGCTGAAAGCAGGGCTTAGGAGTAGTTCTCAACCTGTAGTGCATGTCATTCTACTATTGGCTTTATGGCACCTATCCCTGTAACCAGAGCTTAAAATAATAGTAAATAGAAGTCCCATAGAATCTTAAATAGCAAATGAATGTCTGCTGTTGTCCTTCAGATAGGGCCATCCCAAATTTGATTGAGCATTAATTATCAAATCAAGTTACATAACTTTCTGTCTTCTAAAATATTTCCCCATTATTTTCTCAACATAACAACTATGTAGGGGACAGGAAGGGCTTGAATAACTCCCATTTGTCCCCAAACCTTCTTATATGCCTTTCGTATTTCCAATCAAACCTTTATTTATCTTTTCCAAATCTCTCAAACCCATTATTCACCTTTCCTTTATGTTTCAACCATAAGACAAAATAGCTCGTAAAATAGTACTTCTTACTGACATAACTGTCTATACTGGAATCCCATTCCAGCTTCCTAAGCAAAACAAAGAGGTTAATGACCAACCTCACAGGCTGATGGATTTATGTCCCTCCTTACTCATTCTGGAGGAAAGGGACACTTTTAGGAATTAAATCTTATACACATTGATAAGCTCTAACTTGCTTAAGATCACAAAAATACTTTTCATCCTGATGTTAAAAGGAATACTCACTAAACTTTTCTGAAGAAAATTATTTGGAAAGTTTTAAAATGATAACATCTCTTTTTTCTTTCCTTAAAGCAAATTAACCCTTAAATATTAGAATTCATTAACTAAGTTGGTGGAAGATGTCCTCATTCTCAAATATTTATACAGAATTCCTAGATATTATAAAGTTCCTTAGTTAAAAAGATGTTGCAATGTGGAGGACACTTAGTTTCTTAAGTTAAGAACATACCCAATTAAATTAGCCTTATCTTTGTTTCAGTTAAACCTCAATTTCTTAATTAAGTACAATTCTTAATCTAACAACATCCAGATTATAAGAGGAATTGTTTTTCTAACACCATAGGTAATGCAATGTTGATCAAGTTACAGAATATAAGAAAATTTAGAAATATATGAGCAAACCAAATCTGGAGTCATAATCACTAGTGGTAAAATTTCTAAGGCCCAATACTCCTAGCATTGTAAAGATTATAAAATCACATTTCTTAACAGTTTACAATGTATCCTGAATTGACTGAAATTGCAAGAGGAGATTCTTGTTTTAACAGGGCCTGTATAAATACTTGACGTATAGCAAAAACAATTTTAACTGAACTTCCTTTCAGATAAAGACAAAACTTGGAAGTTTATAATTCCTTTGGTTACAACAATTATCCAGCTTCTTAACCTAATACAATTCTAATCATTAATCTCATTACCAACACATGGAGATTTAAAAGTAATATTACTTGCTCATAACCAAATATAACAGTTTCAAACTATCACATTTTTATCATACCCTTTTTAAAGACCAATTCATATGCATGACAAAATTTAGACCTCACAAAGGTTTCTCAAATTTACAGCTTAAGAGAACTATAAAAATACAATTTAGAAATAAGATGACTTCAATTATGTTTTCAGATTATCACATATAGAAATTATTAATCCAATTACTTCTGGTATTTATATATATTAATACATTAATATATATAAATACATATATTAATACATCAATACCTTAAATATTAGCTTTAGCCAAATTAAAATGCCCCAGGAATTTGAGAGGTGTCGCCACTTCCCTTTGTGTGGCAGCAGGAACTTGGGGGCTTGAGAGGAGAGGTTCCTCTGCTTGCCTTCCCCCTTTTCCCAATCGCAGGAGGATAATCTCAAATTCCTTACCATTACTTTCTTCCCTTTTCTGATCCAAGATGGGAATCTGCTAAAAGGTTTTAGCTGCTCTAACTTTTATCGCAGCCCTGGCTCGGTCAGAGACAGGACAACAACTAACTTTCACTCAGGTAAACTTCACTTCTATGTTCACTCCTTAAAAACCTTCTTTATCCAATCAGGAGTAACACATTTCACTTAAATCTGAGGGAAAAGTTTCCCACTTTCTTTCTTATTTCTCTTCACCCCAAATTTGGCCAGAACTTGGAATGGAGGGAAAAAGAAAGAGCACTTTTCCTACAACTTCCCAAAAGTTTCCAAAACTTTTACTCTCAAAACCTCTATTCACACTGTCCATGCAAATAGATCATATCTTCCTGACACTTCTCTCACCCTCTTTAATGACTGTTCAGTCTCTCAACCTGTTTCCCTTTCTCCCCAGCCTTCCAGGGACCTTTCTTTTGTTAATTACTTCCTTTCAACTTCCCTTTTCCACCTAAAAATACTTTTCTCTCTCTTTCTCCCCCTCCTGCCCTCTGATGCTGCCTGCTGCCACCGTCAGAGAGGAAGGGGAAAGAAAGGGCTGCACTCTTAGAGATAACACACTCTCTTCACACAGAAACACAGACAGATACAGAGAGAAATCCACAGAAAGAATCCAAAAGCTCAGGGGGGATTGCCAGACATCCCCAGATTCCTTTCTTTTCTCTTTTTTTATCCCAGCATCTCTAAGCCTACTCCCAGAGAGCTACCTTCAGGGATATTAGCTGTCTTACACTGTTCCTTTCTCAAGACTTCCCAAAGTCTTATCGGGGGGACAGGGACTCTACAGACACCAACTGTCTAGGCTCTCCCTCTCTCGTCCACCCCACCCCGGGGGACAGGGACTCTACAGACACCAACTGTCTAGATTCTCCCTCTCTCGTCCCCCTCCCAGTCACCCAAGGCCCCATTGCCCTGGGCCGTGTGCACACCACTTACGGACCGATCAGCAACCCAGCTTCCTCAGCTGTCTCTGCAGTCTCTGCAATCTTCGCTAGCACAATCAGGAGCTCCGTTCTATTTCGTCTCTACTTTCTCCGAGTTCCTCTCTTCGAGATCTTTGGTCCTGCCAGGAGGAGCTCTCCCCAGCGAAACCCCAGGGCCTCCGGAAAAGCGGAGTGGGTACCCTGCCCCCAGGGGTCGCGGCGGGACAGCTTCCTCCCAGGCGAGGACTAAATCTCGGTGGGACCTCCAACTGTGTGGGATGGATTTTACGAATCCAAAAATTAACAACAGAGGCATCTCAAGGTGAAAGTAGAAAGGAAAATTTATTACGATCCTGCAGGAAAGGGCAACCCGGACATCGAGAGGACTGGGGGTCCTCTCAGTGTCAGAGCGCACTGGACACAGAAAATTGGGGTGTTTATATAGGTCCCTAACCGCAATTCCCCCTCCCAACCTCCTTCCTCTCAGCTTGCAGACGTAAGCTTTGAGGGTACAATCTGGACGCGATAAATCTACCCAGGGACAATGGCAAGGAACAAACAGTATGGTTATTTTTGACAAGCAGGTGATGGACATAACCTTCCCACTATTCTTATCCCATTCTCTAATCAATCTGAAGTGATAAATCTATCTTAATGACAATAACAATGAACAAATAGTTTGGTTATCTGTGACAGGCAGAAGCCAGTTGTTGGTTACCTCATCTTCACATCTGTGGCAAACTAGCCTTTCCCATCACCCATACATCTGTGACGGATATCCCCAGCACCCTTACACCTTGTCTCCCATCATTCATACCTGACTGGTCTTGCACGTCTACATTGCACCTGGCTTTCCGGCTTTTCATTCATTTTTCTGCTGAGCTGAGGGTCCCTTATCCTGGGGTCAGTACACAGGGGGTGAGCATCCTGTGTCCTATCCTTGCTTTCAGAGGATTTTATGGTTGCTGACTTATTCACCTCAACCCTTCTTTCTTTCAGGCCTCTCGCCATTAGGTAAATACACAGGATGCGAGCATCCTGTGTCCTGTTCTTAACCTCGGGGGCCTTACGGTCACTAGCTAAGCTTGTGGAGGGGAAAACATCTAAGTGGAGAAATGGCTTTACAGAAAGGAAAATATCTAAGTAGAGAAATGGGACTCACTATCCTACTTATTTCTATTTATCTGATTTGTTCCCTTTTATGAGAGGTCTTCACTCGTCCCACACAGGTGCCAGACCAGGGGAGGAGGGCACTCTCAATTATAATTTACTAAGCCCTGACCCATAGATGATAATTAGAACTAAGAAGTCAGTATCTTCCACAAATCCCACCTTATGGTGGTATGTCTAGGACCACAGGCTTACCAGCAGAGCACAGGTTCTAATAGATTATAATAGAGGAAGGGGTAAGAAGAATTGATGAGATTGATGAGATTACAAAAAGAAAAGGAACAGAGTTGAGATGTTAAAATCTTAAAGGAAGCACATACACATTATATCCTTTTGTGTTGTGAAGTTCTATGATCGAGCTTGATAGAATTAGAGTTCAGCTAGTTATTGGCTGGCAAAAGGCTCCACTACGCACACCCTTGTGGCTCTTTAAAAAAAACAAGGCACCTTCATTCTCTAGGGAGCCCATTGAGGCTAGAGAACAAATGGGAAGGCAAAAGTGCCAAACCTATTTTCACAAGGCCTGACTGAGGCCTCTCCTCTTACAGCATTGTCTCTCAGCCGACATCCAGCAAGAAGTCAGATGATGAAAAGTCAAGCCAAGAAAGGAAGTCCAACCTAGAGAGGCTGAAATTAATGCCTTTTGAAGGCACCTGTAATTCTGGTGCCACAATTGCAAGAGGCTGCTATTCACCATGTGGTTAGGAGACCAGAACCAGTCACAAAAATGACATTGCATGCTCCAATGTCTCCCTAGGGTACTTCTATTACATGTTGTCATGAATCTCCAGACTCCCCAGCATCTTCCATGTGGGGAATTGTGTCATGAGCACTCTGGGAGCATGCTGATAGGAACTAGACTCATTAGCAAGTCCCCCATTACAGATATACATTTATGTATTTATGAAGATGTACTAGTGTACTGGGCATCTAGGAGGCACAATGGATGGACAGAGAGGGCCAGGCCTGGAGTTAGGAAGACTCATCTTCCCAAGTTTAAATCTGACCTCAGACATTTACTATTTGTGTGACTCTGGGCAAGTCATTTAACTCTGTTTGCCTCAGTTTCCTCACCTGTAAAATGAGCTGGAGAAGGAAATGGCAAATCACTCCAGTGTCTTTGCTAAAAAAATTCAAATGGGGTCACAGAGAGTCAGACACAACTGAACAACAATGAACAACACTAGCGTACTAATCTTATATATATTGTAAAACATATACAAAAATAAAAATTAAAAAGGGATCAAATAAGGATGAAATAAATAATGTTTTAAAATAATTTTATTTCATCTTATTTATTGGTAGTGCAAAGACTCTATTTGCTCTCACTAAAAATATTTTTAAGTATGCTTCTTTAAAAAAATGTTGGTTTAACATTTTGTGATCAAATGATTCCAAGTTCTGGTTCTATTTTACTTTTTTCCAATACTGAGTTTTAATGACTATCATCAGCTCCCCAAACAACAGACCAAACAGAAATACTTCACCTTGTTGTTGTTGTCGTTGCTTGTCCTTCATTAATGAAGAGGACACCAGTAAGGTGCTGTCTTGACTTGGAAGGGAATTACATTTAAGTGAGGCAGGGCTATGCAAAGTCACCAGCCTCACTCTTTCCTCTGGAGACATGTGGTCTAGTGGCAAGATATAGATTAGGATGACTGGAGATGGCCTTGGATGCAGTGGGAGACCTTGGCTTTTTTAAGCTAAGGTCTTTCCCAGGTCTCAATTTGTCTGAGGCAATACCCTTTCAGTGATTAAAGGCTAGGTAAGGAATGAGGCAAAGAATGACCTCTTCCACCAGTCAAAAATAGGTAGATCTAAATGGAAGAAGTTGTCCCTTTGACTCCATTAGATACTTCCTAAATCATGATGCTCATTTACAAGTCCCATCCACCAATTATGCAAAGTTTTTTGTTGAAAGTCAGTTAAAAATATTTGGTCTTCCTTGATTTGGCCCATGGCCCATTGTTTGCTTTCGCCCTGCATATAGGGCAGCATGGATTCATTGTCAAAAAAAAAAAAGTTGGGTTCTGGTGCTAACTTTTCCCCCAATTCATCATATGACCCTATTAGATAGGTAATCTTGTAGAGGGAGAAATGAACCCAGGGATGTAGAAATCCCAAACCAAAATTCTCAAGGCAAGGCCGCCTGGAATGAATTCAGGGACCCAAGCATTCTTTAAGTCAAGGAGGCAAAGATTTATTACACTTTAAGTAAATGAAGCAGGCAAGAGTTCTTAGGGAACCTGCAACCATACAGGGCTACAGGGAAAGTTTAAGTACAAGATTTAGGGATGAATCCTGTCAATCAGGTGGGTTGGGGTGGGATTAGGGAGTGGTCAGTTCTTAAAGGAACATGCACTTTTTGTATCTACTGCACAGGTATCTTACTCAGAGTTCACTGGGAAATAGCCCAAAGTGGGGCTACCTGGGGGTGTGGTTTTGCCTGTGAAACATCACTAAGTCACCAAAAGTTCATGGATGACTGGGAATATCCAGGCGGATTCTATCACATGTCTTGTTAGACAAGATTAATGTAAGGGAGTATACATTTGACTATGTCTAGAATACATGTTATGCTCAGTGTATAGTCAGTTATCAGCATCCTGAATCAGTCTATAATTGGGCATAGCTGCTTACTGAGGAAGAAGCAGAGATAATTTTGGGGCACACCTCCCTTTAGCTAGAGAGTCTGCCTGGGAAAGAATAGGTTTGAGAACTAGAAGTGTTCTGAAATTGGAATTCTGCCACAGGCACAGCACCCAGGCAGAGGCTAAGGGGAAATGTGATGTTAGAATTAGGGTCCAAGCACAAGCACCCCATCAATCTTGCTTGGTGTCCTTCCTGAAATGGTAGGAGGATTATCTGAATCATTTGGGTTAGAGAGCTTGCTTGGACCTCCTTCCTTCAGGGTGAAAAAGAACTTAACTTGGAGCCAGAGGGCTTGGATTTGAATGCTGCCAGTGAGACTTATTACCTCAGTCATTGTGTGACTTCCAGTCTCAGTTTTTCCCCCTTCTGGTAGGGAGTGTGTGAATATCTCTCAGCCTCAGTTTCTTTATCTATAAAATGAAGAGCTTGGACTAAGTGACTTTACAGGTTCCTTCTGGCTTCAAACTATATTAGGAAGGCAGAATTTATGATTTCAAAGAGAATCTCATATGTGCCTAAAAGGTCCGGAACTGCAGGATATAAGGAATTCTCTAGGCAGAAGGCAGGAGAACTAAAGCATGTATTTACACTCCACAATAACAAGCCCACAAACCAGCGTCCCCATTTTGATATTTTCATCAAAAGCTTCCAGGCCCAATAAGTGCGCCTTATAAGAGTAACCAGGAGGCCACAGAGAAGCGAGATGGTATAAGGCAAAATCGTATACATGCTTCCCCTCTACGGTAAGAAGATTACCCACTAGCCTCTAGTCAGCTCTGCTACCGGCAGCTCAGCTTCGGCTGTAGGTGTCTCTGGCTCCAACCGGAAAAGGAAAGGAGGATCTTCAAGCCGTCCTCTCCCCTCTTATAGAGTTTTTGACATCATCAAGCGCCGCCTGAACGACCAGGGCCGATTGGTTCTTGACTTGGCCCTTCCCCCTAGTGTAGACCACGTTAACACACTTCCCCTCAGCCAGCCCCACGACTCATCACACAGGAAGCTCTGGTCCTGCCCCGGAAGAGCAAGCCCCAGCGTCCAGGGAAGCTCAACGAGGCAAGTTGAGTCATTCAAAGAAAACAAAGTCCATTCTGGCTACACAAACTTATGAAATTTCTTCTGAAAGGAAAGTTATAAACAAACAAGATGGTTTTTTTTGATTTTTTTTAATTTAGTTTTCAGCATTGATTTTCACAAGAGTTTGAATTACAAATTTTCTCCCCATTTCTACCCTCCCCCCCACTCCAAGATGGCATATATTCTGGTTGCCCTGTTCCCCAGTCAGCCCTCCCTTCTGTCACCCCACTCCCCTCCCATCCCCTTTTCCCTTCCTTTCTTGTAGGGCAAGATAAATTTCTATGCCCCATTGCCTGTGTATCTTATTTTCTAGTTGCATGTAAAAACATTTTTTTTTTTGTTTTTGAACATCTGTTTTTAAAACATTGAGTTCCAAATTCTCTCCCCTCTTCCCTTCCCACCCACCCTCCCTAAGAAGTCAAGGAATTCAACATAGGCCACATGTGTCTCATTATGTATAATCCTTCCACAATATTCATGTTGTGAAAGACTATATTTTGCTCCTTCCTAACCTATCCCCCTTTATTGAATTTTCTCCCTTGGTCCTGTCCCCTTTCGAAAGTGTTTGTTTTTGATTACCTCCACCCCCATCTACCCTCCCTTCTATCATCCCCCCTTTTTTTTATCTTCTTCCTCCTTTTTTCCTGTGGGGTAAGATACCCAACTGAGTATGTATGGTATTCCCTCCTCAGGCCAAATTTGATGACAGCAAGATTCACTCATTCCCCCTCACCTGCCTTCTCTTCTCTTCCTACAGAACTGCTTTTTCTTGCCACCTTTATGCGAGATAATTTACCCCATTCTATCTCTCCCTATCTCCCTCTCTCAATATATTCCTCTCTCATCCCTTAATTTGATTTTATTTCTTTTAGATATCTTCCCTTCATCTTCAACTCACCCTGTGCCCTCTCTCTCTCTCTCTCTCAGTCTCTCTCTCTCTCTCTCTCTCTCTCTATATATATATATATATATGTATATGTACATACATACACACTCACATATACATATATATATATATATACATAAAGATATATATATGCATATTCCCTTCAGCTACCCTAATACTGAGGTCTCATGAATCATACACATCATCTTTCCATGTAGGAATGTAAACAAAACAGTTCAACTTTAGTAAGTCCCTTACAATTTCTTTTTCTTGATTACCTTTTCATGCTTCTCTTGATTCTTGTGTTCGAAAGTCAAATTTTCTATTCAGCTTTGGTCTTTTCACTGAGAAAGCTTGAAAGTCCTCTATTTTATTGAAAGTCCATATTTTGCCTTGGAGCATGATACTCAGTTTTGCTGGGTAGGTGATTCGAGGTTTTAATCCTAGCTCCATTGACCTCTGGAATATCGTATTCCAAGCCCTTCGATCTCTTAATGTAGAAGCTGCCAGATGTTGGGTTATTCTGATTGTGTTTCCACAATACTCAAATTGTTTCTTCCTGGCTGCTTACAGTATTTTCTCCTTGATCTGGGAGCTCTGGAATTTGGTGACAATATTCCTAGGAGATTTCTTTTCGGGATCTATTTGAGGAGGCGATCAGTGGATTCTTTCAATTTCTTTTTTTTTTGTTTTTTCTTTTTAAAATTTATTTATTTAACATATTTAGTTTTCAGCATTGATTTTCACAAGAGTTTGAATTACAAGTTTTCACCCCATTTCTACCCTCCCCCCCCCACTCCAAGATGGCATGTATTCTGGTTGCCCTGTTCCCCAGTCAGCCCTCCCATCTGTTACCCCACTCCCTTCCCATCCCTTCTTCTTTCCCTTCTTCTCTTGTAGGGCAAGATAAATTTCTACGCCCCATTGCCTGTGTATCTTATTTTCTAGCTGCATGCAAAAACTTTTTTTTTTGTTTTTGAACATCTGTTTTTAAAACATTGAGTTCCAAATTCTCTCCCCTCTTCCCTTCCCACCCACCCTCCCTGAGAAGTCAAGCAATTCAACATAGGCCACATGTGTATCATTATGTATAACCCTTCCACAATACTCATGTTGTGAAAGACTAACTATATTTTGCTCCTTCCCAACCCATCCCCCTTTATTGAATTTTCTCCCTTGACCCTGTTCCCTTTCCAAAGTGTTTGTTTTTGATTACATCCACCCCCATCTGCCCTCCCCTCCATCATCCCACCCCTTTTTTCCCCTTCTTCCCTCTTCTTTCCTGTAGGGTAAGATACCCAATTGAGTATGTATGGTATTCCCTCCTCAGGCCAAATTTGATGAGAGCAAGATTCACTCATTCCCCCCTCACCTGCCCTCCCCTCTCCCTTCCTCCCACAGAACTGCTTCCTCTTGCCACCTTTGTATGAGATAATCCACCCCATTCTATCTCTCCCTATCTCCCTCTCTCAATATATTCCTCTCTCATCCCTTAATTTGATTTTATTTCTTTTAGATATCTTCCCTTCATCTTCAACTCACCCTGTGCCCGCTCTCTCTCTCTCTCTCTCTATCTCTCTCTTTCTCTTTATATATATACACACATACATATATACATACATGCACATTCACTTATATATATATATATATACATAAACATATATATGCATATTCCTTTCAGCTACTATGATGTTGAGGTCTCATGAATCATACACATCATCTTTCTATGTAAGCATGTAAACAAAACAGTTCAACTTTAGTAAGTCCCTTATGATTTCTCTTTCTTGTTTACCTTTTCATGCTTCTCTTGATTGTTGTGTTTGAAAGCCAAATTTTCTATTCAGCTCTGGTCTTTTCACTGAGAAAGCTTGAAAGTCCTCTATTTTATTGAAAATCCGTATTTTGCCTGGGAGCATGATACTCAGTTTTGCTGGGTAGGTGATTCTAGGTTTTAATCCTAGCTCCATTGACCTCCGGAATATCGTATTCCAAGCCCTTCAATCTCTTAGTGTAGAAGCTGCCAGATCTTGGGTTATTCTGATTGTCTTTCCACAATACTCAAATTGTTTCTTTCTGACTGCTTGCAGTATTTTCTCCTTGATCTGGGAGCTCTGGAATTTGGCAACAATGTTCCTAGGAGATTTCTTTTCGGGATCTATTTGAGGAGGCGATCGATGGATTCTTTCAATTTCTATTTTGCCCTGTGGCTCTAGAATATCAGGGCAGTTTTCCTTGATAATTTTTGAAAGGTGATATCCAGGCTCTTTTTTTGATCATGGCTTTTAGGTAGTCCAATAATTTTTAAATTATCTCTCCTGGATCTATTTTCCAGGTCAGTGGTTTTTCCCATGAGAAATTTCACATTGTCTTCCATTTTTTCATTCCTTTGGTTCTGTTTTATAATATCTTGATTTCTCATCAAGTCACTAGCTTCCACTTGCTCCAATCTAATTTTTAAGGTAGTATTTTCTTCAGTGGTCTTTTGGACCTCTTTTTCCATTTGGCTAATTCTGCCTTTCAAGGCATTCTTCTCCTCATTGGCTTTTTGGAGCTCTTTTGCCGTTTGAGTTAGTCTATTTTTTAAGGTGTTGTTTTCTTCAGTATTTTTTTTCAGTATTTTTTTGGGTGTCCTTTAGCAAGTCATTGACTTGTTTTTCATGGTTTTCTCACATCCTTCTCATTTCTCTTCCCAACTTTTCCTCAACTTCTCTAACTTGCTTTTCCAAATCCTTTTTGAGCTCTTCCATGGCCTGAGACCAGTTCATGTTTTTCTTGGAGGCTTTTGATGTAGGCTCTTTGACTTTGTTGACTTCTTCCGGCTGTATGTTTCTTTGTCACCAAAGAAAGATTCCAGAGTCTGAGACTGAATCTGGGTGCATTTTTGCTGCCTGGCCATATTCCCAGCCAACTAACTTGACCCTTGAGTTTTTCAGTGGGGTATGACTGCTTGTAGAGTTAAGAGAACTATGTTCCAAGGCTGGGGGGATGTGCCAGCTCTGCCACACCAGCACTCCTCCTTCTCCAAGAACCCCCAACCTGGACTGGATTTAGATGATCAGCAGGCTCTTCACTCCTGCTTAGATCTGCCACTTAATTCCTCCTACCAGGTGGGCCTGGGGCCAGAACCAACTGCAGCTGTAGTTCTGTAGCTGCCCCACCTCCTCTGCCCCCGGGGCAGTGGCCCGAGCAAGCTCCTTTTTAAACTCTGTCCCTAGCAGCTTTTCCCAGTAACCTTCTCTGTTGTTTCTGGTATTTGTGGGTTGAGAAGTCTGGAACTGCTGCAGCTCACTGATTCAGGGTGCTAGGGCCCGCTCCGCCCGGCTCCTGGTCTGGTTGGCCCGCCCGCCCATGCTGGGCTCTGCTCCGCTCAGCTCTGCTCCGCTTCCAGCTCCGTGCGGGATAGACCTCACCCAGAGACCATCCAGGCTGTTCTGGGCTGGAGTCCTCCTTCCCTCTGCTATTTTGTGGGTTCTGCAGTTCTAGAATTGGTTCAGAGCCATAGGTTTATGGAGGGGCTTGGCGGGGAGCTCACGGTAGTCCCTGCTTTCCAGCCACCATCTTGGCTCTGCCTCCGTGTGTCAAACAAGATGTTTTCAATCACTGATCATGATAATAGTCATTTATGGGCTACATGATTCATAATTTATCAAACAGGCTCCACTAAAGATCAGACTTACAGAAAGAGTAGGACATTGTCCTTCTCCCTCAAATCTGTCTGCCTCATCAGTTTGGCTCCACAGAGTAAACATCAGTGTCTTCCAGTGTTGTCCTTCTGTCCCTGCCCCTTTGAAAATTCTAAGAATGGAGTTTGGCAGCAAGGAGTTTTCTGCTTGGTCTGTTGTTTGGGGAGCTGATAAGATCTCTGAACACTTTACTTCTTCCTATAATGCTCTAGAGGGGCCCACAACTTCCCTTCTCAGATCCAAAAACCAGATACTGGGATACAAGGCTTTTGCACTTCATGGCTCTCTTCCATGGTTTGGCAAACAGCTACTGGTTGTCTACATCTTGTGGTGGAGCTAGGTCTTTAGGCAGGACAAAGACACAGAACTGACTCCTTGTGGCTCTGAGGGTGCCTGGAACAGGATGAGGAGGTACTTGTGACCTTAGGTCAATCATCTTATTGGGATATAGGAAGGAACAAGGTGGTGAGGTGGTCTGGAATTAGAGGACCGGGTTCTTGCTAGCTGTGTGACTTTGGGCAAGTGCTTCCCCATTCTGGGTCTCAGTTTTCTTGTCTGTAAAATGAGTGGAGGTTGGATTAGATAGTGTACGGTCCCTTCTGTCTCTAAATCTATGATTCTGTGATTACCCACTTATGTGCCAGTTTTGCCAAGGCCTTCTTCTATACATAAATAGATACATGGGCAGGCCAACCCAAACAAATGAGCTGTCCTTCTCTAGTTCCCATTGTCAACCTGAAAGTTTGGTTAAAGGAGGCAAACAGGCTAGGTGATATGTAAATTCATATTGTTTATCCCCTTAAAGCTAGTAGCATTGATGCATGCATGGAGCCAGATGAAATCTGTCTGAACTAAAGAATGAGAAGGTTTAAATACATTTTAGAACAGTCACAACTCAGCATGTCTGTGTTACTCAAATTTATGATCTCCATGTGTGTTTAACCATGATTCAAGAAAAGGACTTTTCTAAATTGAATAGGTCGTAAATATAATAAGATAAGAGAGTTGACAAAGTGTCAATTGAAATTATGACCCAGGATCTTTGTGTTTAATTTACCATTAACATGCCACAACATAGCATATGTCCATAAAATATTAAGATAAGAAAAAGTCACATTATTCAAGATAGTGTCTTGGGTTAAGGGTCTCATACTTAATGGCCATAGACAGAGGAAATAATGCTCTTAAGTCAGCCCCGTTTGGCCTTGTTGACATAGGAAGAAGTATTCTCTGAGTAAACTCAGAGAACAAAGAGGCTGTTAGGTCCAGGCTCTTCTTCTGGTTGATTAGTTCAGGCTCTGGCCGTTATTGAAGTTACTAAATTAGTATTAAATGATTATCACCATGAATCAATCAATGGACCAACAAGCATTAATTATGCACTCATAGTGTTGCACACACCAGAAATAAAAAGACAAAGACAAAACAGACCCTCCTCTCCAGGGGCTTACATTTGTCTTCATTTCTCTCTGGGTTTCTCTCCTGACTCTCTGTACTTCTCTCTACTCTGAACTCCCTCCCCCACCCTTCTCATTCCTTTCTGCCTTTTCAGCTTCCTTTTATGCACTCTCTCCTTGAGGTCAGGGGTGGTCTTCCAACACTTAGCTCAATGGCACATAGTGAGTGCTTAGTAAGTGTTTGTTGACTTACATTTCTATCAGAGGAGATAGGATATGCATAGGTAATGCATGGGTGGAGTGCCTGTTGAGGGATGGGGGAGACGAGGTCCAGGAACCCCAGGATTGGAACTCCCAGACAGGGTCATTGAGAGGGAGTGCCCATCAAAGACCTGAGTACTGGAGAGGGTTGGGGCCATCTGGAATGAATTCATGATCTCAAACATTCTTCAAGTCAAGGTGGCAAAGATTTATTATGCTTTACAACGGGCAAGAGTTCTTAGGGAACCCGCAACCTTACTGGGCTACAGGGAAAGTTTAAATACGAGATTTGGGGGTGAACCTAAATTAGGTGTTTTGGGGTGGGATTAGGGAGTGGTTAAGGGGTGGTCAGTTCTTAAAGGAACATGCACTTTTTGTATATACTGCGCAGGCATCTTACCCAGAGTTCACTGGGAAATAGCCCAACATGGGGCTACCTGGGGGTGTGATTTTGACTGTGAAACATCAATAAATCAACCAAAGGTCAGGGCTGGCTGGAGATATCCAGGTTGTTTCTATCAAATGTCTTGTTAGACAAGATAAATGTAAGGGAGTATACATTTAACTATGCCTAGGATACATATCAGTAAGGTCAGTAAGTAGTAAATGTTGTTATGTCCCAGTACATAGCCAATTAGCAATACATAGGTAGTCAGACCAATAAATTCTATATGTGCAGCTGGAGGAGAGATAAGCGTTTTGTTAAGGAATGCTACCCTTGAACTGGAGAGAGACTGCTAGGGCCAATGCTTTGAAGCTAGGGAGAGATGTAATTTTAGAACTGGGATCCAGGCACAGGCACCCAAGCAGAGGCTAAGGAGAAATGTGATTTTAGAATTAGGATCCAAGCACAAGCACCCCAGCACCCCATCATGCCCACCCACACAGTAGTGCCTTATATCTTTCACACAGAGCATGTAGACATGTACTCATTATCTGGGTTAGCTTCATCACTCCAACCTACCTTTACACTGGCAAGTCTAGGTTCCCAGAGAAGGACCACTGTGGTTATATTCAAACTCTCCCAGGGTCCTAGGGATTTTATCTCTAGTAAATAAGGGAAATATGGTCTCCTTACTTAACATTTTAGTTTTTGAGCCCCTACTAATGCACTTTCATTTACATAAACCCAGCCACTCATAGTAATGATGCTTTTTGATCTTAAACATAACAATTTATTCACTATAAGGCAAAAAGAAATAATAGTCATAGGTGCACATATATTAAAGCAAATCCAGATGTAATAAATGTATCATAATCTACATATAAAGCTGAGTCATATTCTATCATCACAGCACTTATTAACTGTGGGGGAGAATAGATAAACATTCATAGAAAACATGGCAGGGAATAAATGAATGAGGAAAGCCCACGTTCTTGAATTAACTCATAATTTTGGAACTGTAAACCTAGGGTGATGGCTATAGGGAGAAGGAATTGGAAGGAAGACATGTTGTAGAGATAGAAATTACAAGATTCAGTGGCTGATTGTCAAAGATCAAAAGACAGAATTTCTTAGTGGATAAAGTTCTGGACTTAGAGTCAGAAAGACCTTGGTTAGAATCCTGTCTCAGATGCTTACTGGGCAGACTATTTTTTGGCCATTTCCTCATCTGTAAAATGTGAGGTTTGGACTAGATGACCTCTGTGCAACCTTTTAGCTCTAAAGCTATGATCCCATGATTGGATGTATAGGATAAGTTAGTATGAAGAGGTGAATATGACTCTGATGTTGTGAACCTGGGTGACTAGAAAGATGGCGGCACCTTCAACAGAAAGAGGGAAGTTCAGAAGGAGAGTGGGTTTGGGGTGGGGAGTCTAAGGATTTCCATTTTAGGCTGACATTGAGTTTTTGATGCTCATAGGATATCCAATTTACTATCTTCAATAGACAGTTGGCAATGTGGAACTGGAGAGCATATATTTGCTTATAGCCATCAAAGGAATTTTTTTTTTGCTTGACTATGGTTATTTGCTACAAGAAATTTGTTTTCTTTGGTTTCGGTGTAGTGGGAAGAGAAAAAGGATTTATGTTAATTTTTTAAAATTAGAGAGGTGGAGGGGTAATACAGGTGTGAAATGAATTCTCTTTCAGATGTGGTGACTTAACTGTTTTGCTTTGTTACAAGAGACCTCTCATATGAGAGTGACAGTTATCTCTAAATATTTATAATGTAAATACAAAACACATTAATACATTTTTGAAAAAATATATTAAGAAATACATATTTTTTCAGTCTGGTGTTTTCTTCAGACTTACACCAAGGAAGAAAACCTCATCATTACTTAATCACACTTCTAGGAAAAACCATGCCTGGCATTAAGTATCCTCCTCTTCCAGCAAAGGCCTTTTCATTTCCTTAACTAAACAGGGTAAAAGTTGAATACAAATTCTGTTCTCCCTAAGGGTAAAAATAAAGTGCTGAGTAAGAAGCTCTCCAATAATTGCTTTAAGAAGCATTCTCTTACCCATTCTTGAAGGATTAAGCTCAAAGGGGTGGGGAACCTGTAGTCTCCATGCCACCTGTGGCCCTCTAGGTCCTCAAGTGGCCCTTTGACTGAAGCCAAACCTCCCAGAACAAATACCCTTAATAAAAGGATTTGTTCCGTAAAACTTGGACTCAGTCAAAAGGTCAAACCCAAGGACCTAGAGGGCCTAATTTAGGGTAATGACCTTGACTGGATTAAGGTAATGATCAGACCAAGAGAAGGAAGAAGTCTTTGATAGAAGTATGTCTTGAATTGGCCTTCAACCAAATGGAAAGGAGCATGCTTGGAGAGGCAGTGATCAAAGAAAGCTTAAATGGTTTTTAATAAAATCACTCTCCAAAATTTTAGGTAGCTATTGTTCTGAGACTATTAGCTAATCTCTGAACCCTAGCTTAATTCTGACTGTGAAATTTTGTCTTCAAGAATCCCATAAATTATAGCTCCCAAATGACTTCTGTGAGAGATTTTTTTTTATGGGCAAGAAATGGTTTGTTTTAGAACTGGAGAAGTCGAGACTTAGGTTGAGTCACCTCAGAATTATACATTGATACAAGAGCATAGCTGGGATAAGAATTTAGGTATTTTTTTTCCTCCTGTTTTGATAAGGGCACTGTTAGTTGACCAGATCTCCCTACCTTCTCTTCATGAAATCAAGAAAGATTTTCAAAGGCATAAAGAAACTCTGTATCTCTCCCTTTACTTAATAAATTAATCCTGTTAGACTTGGGCCAAAAATGCAGAAAATGTTGTTTTTGTTTCTTAATTTGATGGAGGTCATAATGTGAATGATGACCTAGCAAGAGGATGAGTGATCAAATAGGAAGAGAAACAAGAGAGAGCTCCTACCAACCAAGGGCTTGGATTTCTGCCTGATGCTGCAGCACCTAGCCTATGCTCTGTTAGGACAAGGGGCTACAGGGCACAGTACCAAGATCCCTCAACTGGAAGTAAGGAGGCTTGGGTTTAGTCACGGTTCTGATGCTAACAATCTGTGTTACTTTGGACAAGTTCCTTCCCCTCTCTGGGCCCATAAATAACCATAAATAACCTTACTGCTTTCAACCTTCAGAGCATCATAGAAGTGCTCTGGATTATTACTATTAGCACTAAACTGGATTTCATCAGCTTTCTTACTGAGTCAAGAATCCTGTGTCTCTCTAAGCTTCCCTTACACTTTACTTTTGATGGAGTTAAATGCTGCCTTCTCAGAGGTGGATGACCTATCCTCCTGGTAAACCCCATGGAGTTCTTGTTTTTTCATTCAGTAGCATCTGGATTTCCCCCTAATTTTCAGCAATCCAATCTTGATGTTTGTGAATGTTCTGGCCAAGACTAGAGTGGAGGGAGAATTGGTGTACCACTTTTTGTAAGCAGATGATGGTGCACTCAATGCAACTTCTGAGACTAAGGTGCAACAGAATATGGATAGATTCTCTGCTGCTTGTACTAATTTTGGCTTGACAATTAACATTAAAAAAAAAACCAGAAGTTTTTCACCAGCCAGCAGTGCACCATCCATCCATGGCACTATTGGTTATAGCAAATGGGGAAATTTTGAATGTTGTGGATAAGTTCACTTACCTTGGCAGTATACTTTCCAGGGATGTACACATAGATGATGAGGTTGACACATACATTGCCAGAGTTAGCTCAATGTTTGAGAGGCTCCAAAGGAAAGTGTGTGAGAGAAGGTGTTAGGTTGCCTACCAACATGAAGGTCTACAGAGCTGTTGTGCTGACTTCATTGCTGTATGTCTGTGAAACCTGGACATTTTAACAGCTCCATGCCAGGAAACAGAATCATTTCCATTTGAATTGTCTTAGGAAAATTCTGAAGATCACCTGGAAAGATAAGGTACTGGACGCTGAAGTCCCCTCTTGGGCTGAACGGCCAAGCATTCAAATTCTATTGCAGAGAGCACAACTCAGGTGGGCTGGCCACATTGTCCCAATGCCAAATTGTAGTTTGCCTAAAAGATTATTTTACAGAGAACTCACACAATACAAGTGCTCTTATGGAAGTCAGAAGGCCACTCTTAAGGTCTCTCTGAAGAACTTTGGAATTGATTGTGAGACATGAGAGACACTGGCACAGGACTACCTAGCATGATGTGCCCCTGTCAAAGAAGACATTGTACTCTATGAGCAAAGCAAAATTGCAGTAGCTCAAAAGAAGCGTGAGATATACAAATTTAGACATCTCCTTCTCAAATATTCGTATGACCTATTTGTTTCTGACCTGCCTTACAGTCTTCCGAGCTTACATTGGTTTGATAAGCCACACTCAGACACACTGCACGTTGACTTCAACATTGTGATGTCATTTTGATCCTCTTTCATTATGAAGGCCAACAACAAATGAACCATGCGCAAGGTACTGTTAGTCCTAATAATGAAACCGTAGCTCACATTTGACTGGAGGTAAGACACGGACACAAATGAATATAAAGTTTGCAGAAAAGAAATGCAAAGGTATTTTAAGAGAGACTAGACTAGAGTGCTCATAATTGGGAGCACCTAAGCTATGCTTTGACAAGAGCTAAAAATTCTATGAAATGGAAGTAAGGAAGGAGTGAGAGTGCTGGGTACAGAGATGGGAGATAGAATGATATGTATGGGGAAGAGTTAGCAGGCAAATTTGACTTAAGAGAATGTAGGTGAAGGGAAATAAAATGAAATTAGGATAGAAAGTAGAAGCTAGAGTATGACAGGATTGAAAGGCCAGATTGATGATTTTACATTTTATTTTTGAATGGGACTTTCATTTCTATTACTTCCTCCTGGGTTTGTTATTGCTACACGGAAATATTAATTTTCATTGGCTTATTTTGTATCTGTTTTTGTTTAATAAAGCAATTGTCTCAATTAGTGTCTTTGTTGATTATCTAGGACTTTCCAAGCAAACCATCTTATCTTCAGGTAATAGGATAGTTTTGTCTCTATTTTGCCTATCTTTATGCCTTCTATTTCTTTCTCTTGTCATTGCTATTGCTAGCATTCTAGAACTATGTTAAATAATAGTGGGGGTAAAGGGGATCCTTACTTTACTCCTTTATTTGTTGTGAAAGCTCCTAGTGATCCCTTGCTGTATATAATGCTTGCTTTTCATTTTAGATAGATACTTTTCATCATATTAAAAAAGACTCTTTATGCCTGTGCTTTCTAAAGTTTGTTCTTGTTTTTAGCATAAATAAGTGTTGTACTTTGTCAAGGCATTTGTACTGAGAAAATGAAGGCCTTTTGATGTGAGTTCTATCTTCTATTTTCTTCAACTCAAGACCCCTTGACTTTGTCTCCCACTCTCTTCCTCCTTTCTCCCAGTCTCTGACAATGAGGTAACTCTTCTCCTGGACAAAGCCAACCTCTCTCTGCATATATGCCTAAGCCTATCCTCTTCCATCTTCTCCAGCATATTGCAACCTCAATCATCACTCTTTCTCAAATTTTCAACTTTGCCCTATCTACTGGTTCCTTCCTTACTGCTTTCAAACATGCCCAAGTCTACCTTATACTTAAAAAAACAAAACAAAATAAACCCACCTTAATTATGCCATATTTACCTCAGAGAAATATTCTCTCTCCCTCCCTCTCTCCCTCTATTTCTTATTCAAAGTTCTTGAAAAAGTTAACCACACTGCACTCTACTACGTGCTACTGGGTTTTCTTCTCTTGAATCTCTTGCTCCCTTATCATATCACCAATCTTACCCTGCCAAGCCTCAGCCTTGGGATTATTCCTCCCTCTGCTGCCTTTGGGCCTAATCACTTGCTGATAATTCATACTGGAGAAAATAATGAAACTGTGCTGAGTTGGTCCACTACAAACTTATGGTACATAATCTCAACTGGATCCTCCGCGAAGCAAGACAATCCTTTCATACCTCCCTAACTGACTCACTCACTGTTCTACTCCCCATAGCATCTTTTCCAAACCCTTTCATCCTTTCTCAAACCTCTCGCAGCTGAGAACTTTGCCTCATATTTTACTGAAAAAAATGACGCCATTCACTGAGAGCTTCCTCTTCTCCCTTTCTCCTCATTTCACACCTCCCAGATGTCTTCTTTCATTAATCTTTGCCTTTATCCCCATCTCACATGAAGGGGTGACCCTGCTCTTTGCTAAGGCCCCCCTCTATGTGCACAAATGATCACATTCCATCCTGTCTTCTGCAGCGGTTTGCTCCCTCTATCATTCCCACTCTTTCACTTATATTCAATCATTCTCTGTCTACTTGCTGCTCCCTTACTACCTATAAACATTCCCATCTTTCTCTCCTATTCATAAATCTGTCATGGGATCTATCCATCCCTGTCAGTTGTCTAGCTAGTTCCATATCTCTCCTCCCATTTGTAGGCTAAACTCCTTGAGAAGGTCATCTACAACAATTGCTTCCACTTCCTTTTCTCTCATTTTCTTCTTAACCCTCTGCAGTCTGGCTTCCATCCACATTATTCAACTGAAACTGCCCACTCCAGTTGCCAATGATCTCTTAATTGCCAATTCCATTAAACTTTTCTCAATTCTCATCCTCCTTGACCTTTCTGCAGCATTTGACACTGTTGGTCATCCTCTTCTCCTTGATGCTTTCTTCTATCTAGGTTCTCATGACACTGCTTTCTCCTATTCCTCCTCCTACCTATCAGATTGCTCCTTCTCAGACTTCTTTGCTGGATCTCCATCCAGGTCATGCTCACCAAATGTGGATATCCCCCAGGGCTCTCCCCTGTGCCTTCTCTTCTCATCTCCTTCTATACTGTTTCATCCACCCCCACTGTAACAACGTTACTTGCAGCTACTGTGGAGATGTAAAGCAAATAACACCGGCACACAAGAGGGCTGCTAGCAAAGGTTCTTTGATCTGCTTTTCTAAAGGAAAGCAACTTTAAAGGGTTAACAATCTTACTTTAATTAAACATGCATATATCATTCACTTAGTTCAGAGGGAAAAGTCAGCACCCTGAACTTTAGAGCAAATACAAACAGAAATTACAAATAGAGAAAATAACACAAATCAACAGGCTTCTGTCTGACCATGGCAATACATACATGGCTACCAGAGAGAGAGAAGCACCAACATCTGGGTTTTCAAAGCTGGGGGGCTCCTTAATGGCTATCCAGAATCTCTTCTGGCCAAATCACATGAACACTCTTCCAATGAGTGAGCCCCAAAGCAAAAAGCTAACCTCAGAGTATAGATACTGTTTCCAATCAATGACTCTTGATTCAATCAAAGACTCTTGATTCAAACAAAGGCAAGATCAATCAAAAGCACTTGATTGCCTTAGTGCTAAGAAGCACTCCAAAAGAAAAAAAACAGCAGAAAGTCCCACTTTGCTTGCCATTACACTCATATATTCAATTATCACCTCTATGTTAATGATTCTCAAATCTGCTTATCCAGCCCTAATTTCTCTCATTCACCTTCAGTCTCACATCTCCAGTTCCTTATTGGATATCTCGAAATTCATGTCTCATGGAGATCTTATGTGTCCAATGTGTCCAAATGTCAATGTATCCAAAACTGAACTCATTATCTTCCCTCCCCCCCCATCCTCCCCTCTACCTAACTTTCTTATTCCTGTTGAGAGTACTGCCATTCTCCCAGTCGCTCAGCCTCACAATCTAGGTGTCATCTTGAACTCCACACTATCTCTCACCCTGCTCCTTCTCCCCATATCTAATCTGTTGCTAAGTCTTGTTGATTTTTCCTTCATAACATCTGTCATGAATGTCCCCTACTCTCCCCTGACACTACAACCACCCTGGTCCAGGTCCTCATACCTCATGCCCAGACTATTGCCTGCTGCTTGATTTCCCTGCTTCAAATATTTTCCTGCTGCAGTACATACTACACTCAGCTGCCAAAAAGATCTTTGTAAAGCACAGGTCTGATCATGTCATCATCACCATCTCCCTTTATAGTGGCTCCCTAACACATCCAGGATCAAACATAAAATCCTCTGTTTGGTATTCAACAGCCTTCATAAAATGATCTCTTTGTACCTTTCCAATCTTCTTAAACCTTACTCCCTGCACTGCCTGCCCTGCCCCCCTCCCCAAAGTACTCTATGATACACTGACATTGGCTTCCTTGTTGTTCCTTATTCAGGACACTCCATTTCTTGACTCTGGCCATTTTCATTGACTGCTCCCCAAACCTAGAATTCTCTCCCTCCTCACCTGCCTTTTGGTTTCCCTGGCTTTCTGCAAGTCCCAAATAAAATCTCACCTTCTTTAAGAAGCCTTTCCTAGTGCCTTCCCTCTGTCCATTATATCCAGTTTATCCTCTATATCTTGATTGTTGGTAGTTGTTTGCATGTAGTTTCCAAGGTAAACTTCCTGAAAGCACAGACTATCTTTTTCCTTTCCTTGTAACTTCATCAACTGGCACACTGTGTGGCACACCAGTCAGTTCAGTCATTTTTCAGTAGTTTCTGATTCTTTGTGACCTTGTTTAGGGCTTTCTTGGCAAAGATCCTGAAGAGTTTTGCCATTTCCTTCTCCAGGCCACTTTACAGATGAGGAAACTGAGGCAAACAAAGTTAAGTGACTTGCCCATGGTCATACAGCTGATGAATGTCTGAATCAGAATTTGAAATCAGGCCTTCTTGACTTCAGGGCCAGAACTCTATCCAGCTGCCCTATATGGCACAAAGGTGCCTAATAAATGTTTATTGACTGACTGACTCTCTGCTTCCCCTTCCTCTTCTATCTGTGCTGCTCTTCAACCCTTTGTGACTTGTTTTCTGACTTCATCACTCAGTCAAAATTGCTCTCTCCAAAGACACCAAGGACCTCTTAATTGCCAAATCTGATTGTCTTTTCTCAGTCCTCATTCTTCTTCACTTTCCTGCTTTTGTTAGTATTGACCACTTTCTCTTCTTGGATATTCTCTTTTCTCTGGGTTTTAGTTGTACTACTCTATTCTGGTTCTCTTTCTACCTCTCTGACCATTCCTCCATCTCATTGCCTGGCTCATCATCCCTCCATGCCCTCTAACTGTGGGTATATCCCAAGGTTCTGTTGTTGTCCCCTTCTCTTCTCCCCCTACATTCTCTTTCTTAGTAACTTCACTATCCACTATGGGCTCAATTATTAGCTTTGTACAGGTGACTCTTAGATCTATATATCCAGCCACAGTCTCTCCTCTGAGCTTCAGTCTCTTACTCCTAGAGCGTATTGGACATTTCAAACTGGATATACAGGATACATCTCAAACTAATCATTCCCAAAACTGAACTCATTGTTTTTATTTCCAAATCTGCACTTCTTCCGAACTTCCCTCTTTCTGTTAAAGAAACCATCAGTCTTTCAGTTTCCCAAGCTTGTCTCTTTGGAATTATTGTTGACTCTTCATTCTCCTTACCTATCAGTTGTCAAATTTTGTAGGTTCTATTTCACAGCATCACTGACATCTAACTCCTTCTTTCTAATCATGCAACTACTGCCTTAATTTAGTTTCTTATTACTTCTCATCTAGATGATTTCAATGGCTCCCTAATAACTCTCCTTGCCTCTAGTCACTGCTCTAGTTTATCTTACACACTGCTCCCAAAGTGATTTTCCCTAAGTGCAGATCTGACCAGGTCACTTCCCTACTCAATCAATGACAGTGATTCCCTGATGCCTCTAAGATCAAATCTAAGTTCTATTTAGCTTTTAAAGCTCTTAAAAACAGGCTCAACCTATTTTTCCACCTTTACTAGACATCACTCTCCCTCCTTTACCGTGATCCAGCCAAACTGACCTTCTTTCTGCCCTTGCCATGATTAGTCTCCTTCCCAAAAGTTGTACCATCTCATCTGTGACTTTATATTCCCTCTCATCCTCTTCACTCTTGGAATCATCTTCCTGTAGAAATTCATAAATCCCTTTTTTTGTGGAAAGTATATGAAGGTACAATGCTTTCTCAGAAAAGGTAAACTCTCACTGAATAAGATTTCCTCAGACTAAAACTATCATGAGTTACCTGTATTCCACCTCAGGCACATACCTTCTTCTACATGGGATAATAAAAATTATGATGATACTACTTAAATTAATTTACAGATTTAGTACTATAGCAGTCAAACTACCAAGGGGATATTTTGTAAAGCTAGACAAAAACAAAATTCGTTTAGAAGGATAGAAGCTCTAGAACCTTAAAGGAAATAATGAAAAATATAGGAATGAAGGGGGAATAGTTTTTACCCTCAGATCTTAAATTATAATATAAAGAAGCAATCATCAAAACTATTCGGTATTAACAGATATATGGATTCTGTAAGGACTAATCCTGATAGACTTTGTTCTTCTCAGCAACACAAGGTGCAAAGACAACTCCAAAGGACTCACAATAGAGAACACTATCTACATCCAGAGAAAGAATTATGAAGTATGAATGCAGATTGAGGCACACTTTATGCTCCCCTTTTCCCCCTTTTTTTCTCTCTTTTGTTTTTGTGTTTTTTTTGTTCTGTTTCTCCTTTCTCATGATTCATTCCATTGGTCATAATTCTTCTCCACAACTTGACTAGTGTGTAAATTAGTTCAATGCAAAGTTATACGTGGAAGATATATTGGATTCCATGCGATCTTGGTTTGGGGGGGGGAGGAAGGGAAGAAAATCTGGAACTCAAAGTTATGTAGAACTGAGTGTTGTAAACTAAAAAAAATAAAATAAAATAAAATCAAAAATAAATAAATAAATAAAACTAAAAAAAAAAAACCCTATTCGGTATTGGTTAAAAAAAAAAAGAAAAACAGATTAAGGGAACAGACTAGATAAGGAAGAATTAGAAATTATTTAGCTCAACAACCTAGTGTTCAAGGAAAACTTGAGAACATAAATTACTTGGGGAAGATTTCCCTATTCGACAAGTATTGCTGGGAAACTAGAAACCAGTTTGGCAGAAACTAGATTTAAACAAACTTCTTACACATGTGACATAATACATTGGAGAAGGATGTGGGTCTTGAATATTAAAGGTCATCCCATTAGAAAAAAATGAGAAGACAGATCAGTTAGATACTTTTTTTTTTTTTGCAGCAATGGTTAGTGGAAGATTTTTAATCTCAACATGGACAAAGGCAATAACAAAAGATAAAATGCATAATTTTGATTACATTACATTGAAAAGCTTTAACACAAACACAATTAATGCAACTAGGATAAGAAGGGGGAAAATCTTTGCATCAGTTATCTCTGAAAAGGGTCTGATATATAAGATCTATAGGAAATTAATTCAAATATATATGTCTGTCTGTCTGTCTGTATGTCCAAAAGGCATTTCCCAATGGATAAGTGGTTAAAGGCTATGAGTAAACAGTTATCAAAAAGAAAATTGCAAACTATTTACAACTATGTGAACTATTACTCTATGTCACTAATAATAAGAGAATTACAAATTTAAAAAATTCAGGTTTCATCTCACACTCAAAAAGTTGACAAAGAGGATAAAAAAGGGAATAGTCAGTGTTGGAAGGGGTTATATGATTCTGTTTGTCCTTTCCCTACATTCCATCCCTTTAATGTCTTTATCCTCCTATGACATCCTCTTCTGATGCCTCATTGTGTATGTGGGGGGAGATGACCCAGACGCTTAAAGACTCTGTACTACTCTGAAAGGGATCATCTTACTTTGTATTATCCTGAGATAGGATCCTAGATCTCAGGCTGGAAGAGACCTCAGTGGCCAGTGTGAGCCAGTGAAGCCCAATATCTGGCAGGGCTTTTAACATCACCCTGACCATGAACAGCATGTTTGTCATCCAAGGACCCGCCTAGCTCAAAAGAGAGAGGCTCTCTATCATCAGGATTAACTAAAAGGCAATGTTTTTATCTTTTTATTGGAGGGAAGGGACTTGGGGGGAAGTGTGTGGAACATCCCAGGAAGAGAGACTTTGAAGACAGTTTATTGAGATGTGTGGAGGCTGTGATCTCTTCTATTGATAGTTTGAAATAAATATTGAAGGAATTCCTTCCTGATGTGGGTACAGAGCAGAGCAGTGTGGGTTTTGGAGACTGTCAGAAAGGATTTCTCCTTATAAAAAGAAAGGAATTAGAGCAGGTTGACCTTTTTGTGTGTGTGATGGACCATTTTGTCCAGTCAGTCTGGTGAATTCTTTAGGTCCTTTCTCAAAATAATAATTTTAAATCTAGAAAATAAAATACATAGGGGCAGCTAGGTGGTGCAATAGATAGAGCACTGGTCCTGGAGTCAGGAGGATCTGAATTCAAATCCAGCCTCAGATACTTGCTTGTATGACCCTAGGCAAGTCACTTAACCCTTGCCCCCCTTCAAATGGTAAAATTAAATAAAATAGATAAACTTACAAAGGAAATCAATTATATTAGCTATTTTTTTTTAAGTTCAGAGATCCCAGAGTAAGAACCCCTGAATTTGAGGAATAGAAGAGGATAATACTAGGGAATACCTGAACTGATTTGGTTCTCCTTAGATGTATGCTTTCAGTTATTATTCTGAGGAATTGGGACAGGTTAGATGTTCTCTTGCTACTTCCCTCTGTCTCTATTGGTATCCATTTGTGAGAAAATTATTGTTCTCCTTTCATTCTCAAAGAGGACCAATGACATCAGGAGGGTGAAGTCTTGATTTGCAAGTGAATTGGATTTAAGTGTGCAAAGTCACCAGCCTCTCTCTTTCCTCCAGAGTCATTGGAGGCCAGTGGAAAGACATAGGTCAAGATGATTGGTGATGCCCCCTTGTGAGAAAATTCGGGAGGTAGGAATTGCAGTCTATGTCCATGGAATCCTCTCCACTTTCCCCAGAGGTAGGCCTCACTCATATCATTTAGTAACCAAATGATCTAACCATTTGATGTCCATGTGTTATATTAACATGTGAGAGCCAGTGTAGTGTAGTGATTCAGTTAAATTCAACAAGCATTTATTAAGAGTCTGCTATGTACAAGAAAGCAATGAAACAATTCTTGCCCTTTAGGAGCTTATATTTTTATTGTAGAAAACATGTGTTTTAAAAAAAAAACAACTCAGATGGATCTCTGATGTCCTCAATTCAGGAGTCCCCTTCAATGATGGAAATCGAAATTCACCCATGCCTGCCTGTCCTACTCAATTCTCATCCAAAAGCTGGCCACAGAAGAGCCGCCCATTTTGCCAGAGGCCTCCTTTGTTTTCTTTTAACATTGTGAAGGTAATAATAAAATACTCTAGCTTTCCCCTCATCATGCCCCTGCCTTTGCCACATGCCCAGTCCATCTTCTCTTCCTGCCATATAAGTCCTTGATAATTTCTTTTACTCTAGTCCTTCTTCAGACTTTCTCCTTAATTCTATAGTGAAGTCTGTTCACACCCACCATGTACCTCTCCATTGCCTTCTGTGTAATGCTCATCTTTAGTACTAGTCACCATAAAGCAACACCAGTAAAACATTTGCATTGGAAAGTAAAGCCTTTGTTTTCCTGGGGAGCTTGGAGGCCAATAAAAGAGCTTTGCAATATCCTGAAGGCAATTCAGCCTGCTCTTCTCTACCTTTTCAATATTGGACTTCACTCATTGTCCATCTTTATTGTCTGTCCTATGTCTATATATTATTATAGCTATGGATCTATCTATCTATCAGGTGTCCACCAAAATGCATGTTTAAATCTGGGCAATAGACATTTTTGATCCACTTGGTCTTTCCTATGTGGATGGAGAGGCCAAACTCTTTTGAACGATTGCAGATTTCTTTCAGGAGGCTCTACAAAGTCCTGGACTTGATGCAATTATCATAAGGATATCTGCATCATGTTTTTAGAGGAGCCAGAAAAAGGAACTCATTTATTGCGATACATTATTAATACAATAGAATTGATTATTTGGTATGTTGATTCTATTGATTTTGAGAAAATAATAGTTCCCATGTATCTAAGAAAGAAGATCAACTCAGAATATCTTGTTTAAATACTATTTTGTAGGACTGTAAGTTTGTTTTTATATGCTCTATCTACCATGCCCCCCTAGTGGAATAAACGTTTATGTAGTGCTAAGTGCTTTATGCAAATACTATCTCATTCAATATGTGGAAAAAAATACAAGAAAATTGTGAGGCACACTAAAAATTTGGGGAATCAGGTAAAGCCTCTTAGTGGGTAGCTCTGAAATGAGCTAGGGATTCCAAAAGGTGGAAGTATCTCAGTTTCTTCATCTGTAAAAATGAGGTTCTCTATGTCCCCTTCCAACTCTAAATGTATGATCTTATGAGGTTAGGGGGAAGGCATTGAGGACAGTCTATTCAAAGGCATGGGGATGGTACTATGCATGGAATATTATATCTAGAAAACAGGTCAGTTTGGCTGGAGTATAGAATGTGTGAGAGGAAGTAATGTACAACCAGACTGGAAAAGAGACTGGAACAAGACTATGAAGGACTTAGCACAGTGCCTGGCATGTAGGTGGCACTTAATAAATGCTAGTTGACTGGCAAATGCCAAACAGAGGAGTTTGTACCTGATCCTAGAGGTGAGAGGGAGCCATGGATGCTTTTTTGAGCAGAGGAGTGACCTGGTCACCTATGTGCTTTAGAAATATCCATATGGCATTTGTGTGGAGGACAGATTGGAGGTGGAATAGATTTGAGTCACGGAGACTGATTGGAAGATTCTTGTAATAGTCTATGCCAGAAGTGATCTGGACCTGAATTTGGCTGTCTGAGGTGTTGGTGGCAAGAGGGGAACATTTCTGAGAGATGTGGAGGTAGAATCAATAAAAATTGGTAATTGATTGGATTTGGGGGATCCTGGGAGTAAAGAGCTAAGGATGATTCATGGGTTTCAAACCTGTATGACTAGAATATTGGTGGTACCCTCAATAGAAATGGGTAAGGCCTTTTGAAAGAGGTAACACTGGAGCTAAATTTTGAAGGAAATTAGGGATTTAAGAGGTGAAAATAAGGTTAGAATGTGTTCCAGATATAGGGTGATGTAGTAATATTTATGCAAAGATCCTAAGTTTGGAGGAATGTTGTATTCTGGGAGCAGTCATCAGGTCAAGATGACTGAACATTCAAGGGGAGTAACATTAAAGAAGATTGGAAAAGTAAAGGTGAGGGCTTTAAATGTCATGATAAGGATTTCGTATTTGATTCTAAAGGCAATAGGGAGCCATTGAAGACTAGGAGGTGATAATCAGAGTTTATGAATATCACTTTAGCAGCTATGTGGAGGGTAGAATGGAGAAAGGAAGAAATGGGAGGCAAGAGCATCAATTAGGAAGTTATTATCAAAACTCAGATGAGAGGTAATAAAAGCCCAAACTAGGATAGGAGGTATGTGAGTGAAGGGCTGGAGGCTTGTGGATTGATTGGTAATGGATACTAGAGATGTTGCAGTAGTAAAATTAGTAAGACTTGGAAACTGGTTAGATGAGGGAGTGCAGGAAGAATAAAGAGGCGAGTGACTCCCAGAGTGCCAACCTGGGTTACTGGGAAGATGGCAGTGTCATTAAAAGAAAGAGGAAAGTTTGGAATGGATTTGGGAGGCGTTATAATGACTTTCATTTTGAATGTGTGTCCAAGATGTCCATAGAACATCCAAGCTGGAGATGTTGAAATGGCTAACAGGCAGGTGGCCACATGGGACTGGAATTTGGGAGAGAGATTAGGAATGGAATGTTTTTTTTTTGAGTCAGGGATAACGAGGCTCAAATCCTACCTCTGAAACTAGTTTAGGGTATAGTTCAATGCCTGAAAATATTTGAGGCTAGCCACATGTACATGTAATAAGGGCAAAAATTTAGAGTAAAGTATTAACAGGGAAGTGGAGATGGCACTATGTAGATTTAGAGATGGGTTTGATGCCTCTGACTTCTTGTTCCAGTGAGAAGTCAACAGAATCTCGGAGGGTATGGGGTCAAACCAAGATAGCACTCAGGTATGAGGACAATCTCTAAAATGGCATTAAATGGTTCCAGTTTGGTAATCAATCAGACATTAAGCAGGGAGTTACCAGGACTTTCATTCCAAGTTTGAATCAGTCGGAGCTTTGGACAAAAACACTGCCCTTAGAATCAGGAAATTAAGGATAAAAAACAGACTTAAAGCCAATAGGTGTGACTTAAATTACCACAGGTATGGCTGTTCTGTTTTCACACAGTTTGTCCCTTATCATGAGGATTCTCCTTTGGGGGAGGAAAAGCCTAACACAGCCAAGACTTTGAAGGACTTAAAGACTCTCCTTGGAAAGAAAGAGTAAGTGAGAGTTTTTCTCTTGTCTGATGTCTTCCTAAAAGAACTGTAGTGTAAACTTCTGGCCTTGAAGCTGAAAGAGATGAGAGAACTTGCTCTTCCTCTTCCAAGTATAGTACCCCTTTGGGGATACAGAAAGGAAGGGTCTTTTCTGTTGGCCATTAGAACTGATTTAATTTGCTACTGAGTCAGAATTCCATGGATATAATAGAGGGACAACCCCTGCCCCTTAGGTCTCTTTTTCCTTCTGGCCTTGAGGTATAAGCACACACCCTTCTAGGCAAGCCAGTGTCTGGGGATGGACCACCTTCAATCTGTGTTTTACTTCCTTCAGTATCAAGTGGGGTGGGCATTATGAGATCTCAAAAGGCAGTTGACATCTTTGCCTCTCCTAGCCACACAAGCAGTGGGCAGTCATGGCAGTGAGGAAAACACCAGAAAGAAAAGAGTCCACGTGGCATCGATTCTGCTGTATTCAGCGGAGGTGAAATGTAGATTGGCTAATTTGTGATTGCAAATGTAACAGAGTCTTGTGTGCTAGCCTCTCAATTGATTGTCATCACTCTGTGATTCTTTATTGTTTAGTAGTTTCTTCTCCAGTGTGGGGACATGCTTAGGGCATTTCTGATTTATCCGGAATGCTTTTTTTTTTGTTAACTTCTTCCTCCTTTGCTTTTGAGGACCCCTTAGAGTAGAGGCCCTAATAGAATTGTTCCCCTGGCATCTGGGGGTAGGGGGTAGGTGGAATTGTAATACTGGGAAATCTAGTCCCCTAGAACAATGAAATGATTAGGATAGGTAAAGAACAGGGGTAGGTAAAGCTCACCAGGCTTAAACCAGTGGTGCCTGGATAGCCAGTATGCTAAACAGTTAAGACTTTATTTGCATAAAGAGTATTTTATCATTGTATTGATATAGTTTCTGTGAGTGTCTTGTGAGGTAGACTCCCAAGTATTTTATATTTTCTGTAAATGGATTTTCTTTCTATCTCTTCTTGCTAGATTTTGTTGGTAACATACAGAAATTTAATGGGTTTATTTTATACCCTACAACTTTAGTGAAATTGTTAATCATTTCAATTAATTTTTAGTTGACTCTCTAGGCTAATTGAATCATCATAACGGGTACAAAAAGGGACAATTTTGTCTCTTCTTCACCTGTGATTCTTCTCTCAGTTTCTTTTTCTTGTCTTATTGTTGCACCTAGCATGATGCCTGGCAAAGGTTAGATTACATGTGCGCATACTTAGTGAGACTACACCCTTGGCATAGACAACATGTTCCGCGAGACCTATAGGAAGCATCACAATGACATCACCAGAAGCTATTAGCAGTGTGACCCACTTCTCTATTTATATGACCTGCCCTTGTGTGGTCTTTGCAGGTGTGGCTGTAGACCTACAGAGTACCTCAAAGCCTGAGTGGCTTGTCTGAGAGAGACTGATGTGAGAGTTGGGTATGCCCTGAAGTGTTCCATCCATTACATCAGACCTATCAGTAAGTCCTTTAACTTCTCTGAGTCTTGTTTCTCCTTCTGTAAATGGGAATAATATAGTATTTTTCTCAAAGGGTTGTTGTGAGGATACAATGAAATTTTATATATATATATATATACATATATATATATACATATATATATATGAAGCACTGTGAGGATACGATGAAATTATATATATATATATATGTATATATCAGCATATCAGCAGGTAGAGACAAAAGAGTGGAAATCTACTATGTACTGGGCATTGCTGGGGTTAAAATAATAAATTAATCACACTTTTTGTCCCTGTAGAGTATAGAGTTTAATAAGTGAGATATTTACCCCAATAGCTATAATACAATGTAGGAATTCAGGGGAAGGAGAGGAAACCTAAACTTAGGTCCTAGCTCTGTTATCTATTAGCTGTGTGAAAAAATGATTTCTCTGTCTTTGATAACAAAAGAGGAAAATGACACATTTTTAAGGGGCTGTGGGGAAACAGGCATACGAGTGCATTGTTGGTGCAGCTGCGAATTGATTCAGCCATTCCGGAAAGCAATTTGGAAGTATTCCCCATTCGCTAATAAACTATGTATACTTTGACTCAGCTAAACCATTACTAGGCTTATGCCCAAAGAGATCAGAGGAGAAGGACTTGTAGGAGGTGGAGCTAAGATGACAGAGTCAAAGCGGAGACTTACTTGAGCTCTCCTCTAAACCCCTCCAAATACCTGTAAAAAAGACTAAACAAATTTTAGAGCAGCAGAGCCCACAAAATGACAGAGTGAAACAAATTACCAGCCTGAGATAACCGAGAAGATTGAGAGGAAAGGTCTGTTGTACCAGTCTGAGAGAAGAGCATGGTTCAGCATGGGCTGCGCCAACCAGCACAGGTAGGGCTGGAGCAGACTTCAGGGGACTGAATCACTGGCTGTTTCCAGACTTCTCAACCCACAAACACCAAAGACAACTTAGAAGGTCAGTAGAAAAGGTCTGTTGGACCTGGGTGAGAGGAGCAAGGTCTGGCCCTGGCACCAGCCCCAAGGCGGTGGCAGTGGTGGCCGTGGCAGTGGCTGCTTCTGAAGCTCTCAGCCCACAGATGGTGGGGGGATCCAGCAGCTGATCTGAAGTGGATTGCAGGGATCTCTTTGGCGGTACTGAGGTAGAATTCTCTTGCTTTGTCCATGGTGGTGATGGGGTGAGGAGGAACGCTGGCATGGTGAAGCTTGTGGTGGCAGTGAAGAGGGAATCCTCCTCACAGGTCCAAGGCAGAAAAGAGTGTTTATGGTCACTCACAGACCAGAGCACAGATCAGGAGAGGAAAAACACCTCTCCTTTCATCATACAACCTTGGAAGAATTGAAAATTTACAGGTCCTTAGAAATATCTCTGGAAACAGCTGCACAAAACCCCTGAAGCTTGGGAGAGTACAATCTCCACACTGGAAGCACAGTCTTACCTTAACAAAAAGTTAAAAATTCAAGTAATTGGCTGGGAAAGTGAGCAAACAGTGGGAAACAATCAGACTATAGAATCTTACTTTGGTGATAAGGAAGATCAAAACATACAACCAGAAGAAGAAAACAAAGTCAAAGAGCCTACACCAAGAGCCTCCAAGAAAAATATGAATTGGTCATAGGCTTTGGAAGAGCTCAAAAAGGATATGGAATATCAAGTAAGAGAAGTAGAGAAACAATTGGGAAGAGCAATGAGAGTGATGCAAGAAAATCATCAAAAATGAGTCAACAGCTTGCTAAAAGAGACCCAAAAAATGCTGAAGAAAATAACACCTTAAAAAATAGACTAGCCCAAATGGCAAAGGAAGTCCAAAAAGCCAATGAGGAGAAGAATGCCTTAAAAAGCAGAACTGGCCAAATGTAAAAGGAGGTCCAAAATCTCACCGAAGAAAATAATTCCTCAAAAATGAGAATGGAGCAAATGAAAGCTAATGACTTTATGAGAAATCAAGAAATTATGAAACAAAACCAAAAGAATGAAAAAATAGAAGACAATGTGAAATATCTCATTGGAAAAACAACCAACTTGGAAAACAGTTCCAGTAGAGACAATGTAAAAATTAAACTATCTGAAAGCCATGATCAAAAAAAGAGCCTAGACATCATCTTTCAAGAAATTATCAAGGAAAATTGCCCTGATATTCTAGAACCAGAGGAGAAAATAGAAATTGAAAGAATCCACCCATTGCCTCTTGGAAAAGATCCCAAAAGGAAAACTCCTAGAAATATTGTAGCCAAATTCAAGAGTTCCCAGGTAAAGGGGGAAATATCACAAGCAGCTAGAAAGAAACAATTTAAGTATTGTAGAAATACAATCAGGATAACACAAGATATAGCAGCTTCAACATTAAGGGATCAGAGGGCTTTGAATATGATATTCCAGAGGTTAAAGGAGCTAGGATTAAAACCAAGAATCATCTACCCAGCAAAAATGAGTATAATACCTCTGGGGAAAAAATGGGTATTCAATGAAATAGAGGACTTTCAAGCATTCTTGATTAAAAGACCAGAGCTGAATAGAAAATTTAACTTTCAAATATAAGAATCAAGAGAAACATGAAAAGGTAAACAGGAAAGAGAAATCATAAGGGACATTAAAATGGAACTGTTTACATTCCCACATGGAAAGATGATATTTGTAACTCACGAGACCTTTCTCAGACCTTTCTCAGTATTAGGGTAGTTGGAGGGAATATATATATATATATATGGAGAGAGAGAGAGACAGACAGACAGACAGAGAGAGACAGACAGAGAGACAGACAGACAGAGAGACAGACAGAGAGAGAGAGCGAGAGCACAGGGTGAGTTGAATATGAAGGGAAATCTAAAAAATAAAATTAAGGGGTGAGAGAGGAATATACTGGGAGAAGGAGAAAGGGAGAGGTAGAATGGGATAAATTATCTCACATAAAAGAGGCAAGAAAAAGCTTTTACAATAGTGAGGAAGAGGGGAGAGAGGAGAAAGAATGAGTGAACCTTACTCTCATTTAGCTTAAGGAGGGAATAACATACACACTCAATTGGGTATGGAAATATATTTTACCCTACAGGAAAGTAGGGGGGAAAGGGATAAGGTGGGAGGAATGATAGAAGGGAGGGCAAATGGGAGGAGGGGGCAATCAGAAACAAACACCTTTGAGGAGGGACAGGGTCAAAGAAGAGAATAGAATAAAGAATGGGGGATAGGATGGAGGGAAATATAGTTAGCCTTTCACAACATGACTGTTATGGAAGTGTTTTGCATGACTACACATGTGTAACCTATATTGAATTTCTTGTCTTCTCAATGAGAGTGGGTGGGGAGGGAGAAAAGGAGAGAATGTAGGACTCAAAGTTTTAAAAACAAATGTTAAAAATTGTTTTTACATGCAACTGGGAAATAAGATCTACAGGCAATGGGGTATAGAAATTTATCTTGTCCCACAGGAAAATAGAAGGGAAGAGGATAAGAGAAGGGGGGGTGATAGAAGGGAGGGCAGATTGGGAGAAGGGGTAAGTGATCAGAATGCATGCCATCTTGGGGTGGGAGAAGGAGAGAGATGGGGAGAAAATTTGAAGCTCAAAATCTTGTGGAAGTGAATGTTGAAAACTAAAAATAAATAAATTAACTAATAAAAAATTTTCTGGGAAGGCTGGAAATCAATTTGGCAGAAAGTAGATATAGACCAACATTTCACAACATATACCAAGATAAAAGTCAAATGGGCACATGGTTTATACATAAAAAAATCATAAACAAATTAGGGGAGCATGGGAAACTGTACCTGTCAAATCTATGGATAAAACAAGAGGTAGGGAATATCACAGGATGTGAAATGGATAATTTTAATTAAACTAAATAAAAATGATTTTGCACAAACAAAATCAATGCAACCAAAATTAGAAGAAAAGCAGGAAAGAAGGAGGAAAACATATGGTTTCTATGATAAATGCCCCATTTCTCAAATATATAGAGAACTGATCCAATTTTACAAGAATGTAAGAATGAGCCATTTCTTAATTGGTTAATGTTCAAAGGATATGAACAAGTAATTTTTAGATAAATAAATCAAAGCTATCTATAGTCAGATGAAAAAATGCTCTAAATTACTATTGATAAGAGAAATGCAAAATAAAATAACTCTGAAACACCACCTCACACCTATCAGATTGGCTAACATGATACAAAAGGAAAATAACAAATTCTGGAGTGGATGTGGAAATATTGGAACACTAATGCATTGTTGGTGAAGTTGTGAACTGATCCAACCATTCTGGAGTGCAATTAAGAACTATTGTCAAAGGGCTATAAAACTGCACATACTATTTGAACTAGCAATTCCACTATTAGGTCTATATTTTAAAGAGATCAAAGAAAAAGAAATTTATATATATATATATACACATATATATGTATATATACACACATGTATACACATATATGTATATATATGCACACACATATACATATACATACATTATATATAATATTATATTATTGCAGTTCTTTTTTGTGGTGGCAAAGAATTGGAAATTGAGGGGATGACTATCAATGAAGGAATGGCTAAACAAGTTTTAGTATGTGATTGTGATGGAATACTATTGTGATATAAGAAATGGTGAGCAGAATGGTTTTAGAAAAACCTAGAAAGACTTGTATGAACTGATGCAAAGGAGAAGCAGGAGAACATTGTACACAGTAACAGCAATATTGTACAAGGATCAACAATGAATGACTTAGCTATTCTCAGCAATACAATGATCCAAGACAACTCTGAAAGTCTTATGATGAAAAATGCTATATACCTCCTGAAAAAGACCTGATGGAATCAGAATGCAGATCAGGGTACACTTTTTTTTAACTTTATTTTTCTTGTTGTTGTTTTTGGTCTTATTTTCTTTTACATCATGGTTAATATGGAAATATGTTTTGTATGACTTCAGATGTATGATCTACATCAAATTCCTTTCCTTCTTGTAGAAGAGAGGGAGGGTGAGAATTTAGAATTTAAATTTTTTTTAAAAGCAAATGTTAATTTTTATACATGGAATTGATAAAAGTAAAATAAAATTAGATAAATAAATAAGATATAGAAAAACATTTTAAAAAAGAAAATGACTTGTAAAATGTGTAAAAATATTTATAGTAAGTCTTTTCATAGTAGCCAAAAAAACTGGAACTAAAAGGTACCTTCTTATTGAGGAAATTATAGTATTAAATGTTAAAATTATAGTATTGAACAAATTATAGTATATGCTGTGCTTGTAATGGAATATTATTGTGCCATAAGAAATGAAGTGGACAAATTCAAAGGAAACTGGGAAGGCATCTTTGAACTGATGTGGAATGAACTAGCTCAAAACAGGAGAACAATTTATATAATGACGACATTATAAAATAAAACTGGGAAAGACTTCAGAATTCTGATCATTGCAATGATAAGCCACAAGTTGAGAGGACTGAAGATAGAACCAACCACTTCCAGCCAGAGAAGTGATGGCCTTAAAATGCAGAATGAGGAATACATTTTTGGATATGGCTATTGTGGATTTCTTTTGCTGGATGATGAATATTTGTTATGAGGTTCTTTTTACTTTTTAATTGTTCAATGGGGGTAGTGGGAGGGAGAGATAATACATGTTGGTAAAAATAGAAATAAGAGAAAGGGAAGAAGAAAGATAGATGAAAGGAAAGAAGGAAGTAGGAAGGAGAGAAGCAAGGATGGAAGAAAGGTGTGAGGAAAAAGAAAAAAAATTCAACTTCTTCACAACTTTCCCCATCATGGGTTTCTAATACATTGTAGGTCAGCAAGATGACACAGAAAAAGTTTAGAAATGCATAAAATATATATGTAGTATTGTATAATATCAACATATTTTATCTTTTAATACCATAATAATTCTGACTTCTTCTCTGGTATGAAGGGAGAGCCAAAGAATTTTACTCAGATTTCCCAGATCTTGGGTTGGGGCCCCTCTGCCCTGAAATGTGGCAGGGATAACTGTGGTTAAATAGGAGAGGCAAGATTTGAACCCAAGTCCCCTGACTCCAAAACCAGCATTTTTTCTATTGCATCATACTGCCTCTCTTATAGAAAAGTAGCATGCCATAGCCAGAAGGGATAGTATGACTGATTCAGGCCCCTAGAGAAGGGGCCCCATGATTGTTCATTTGTTCACTCTTCCCTCTTGTGACTCCTCTGCCCTATCCTGCCCTAGATTCACTAGAAACAAGGCAGAAGTGGGGAGCACAGGACTATTGCATATACACTATTGCGTATAGAATTGATTAATTTGTTTGTTTTGCTGAAATGCTTTTCTCTCCTCCCCCCTCCCCTTTAAAAATCTTTCTTACAAGGAATGGATTTCTGGGGAAAGATATATTCAGAAATGAATGGGATGTAAAACCAAAATGTATCAATAAAGATAATTCAAAATAAAGAAATGGTATAGCATGAATTTTGTTATTACTATTGTTCAGTCATTTCAGTTGTGTCTGACCCTTTGTGAACCCATTTGGGGTCTTCTTGGCAAAGATATTGGAGTGGTTTGCTATTTACTTCTCCAGCTCATTTTACAGATGAGGAAGCTGATGTAAACAATACTAGTTACAAAATACTACCCCCTAAAGCCTAGGGATCACTCTCCCCCAATTACATATAGCATCAATGGGAAGAGTAGATACATGCATAGAATCGTCTAGGAGAGAGGCATACATGTAGGGAGGACACATGGTCAAAGCAACTCACACCTCTGACAATGCAGAAACCCCATATTTTTCTCTCCTTGTGGTATCCACTCCACTGGACTCCTTAGATCTGTTCTTTGACTTGGACTCCACAACAGTACTCTCTGGGCTTGTTCTCTGCTAAGAGCAGCATCTACTAGGTGGGTTGCTCCACTGTAAGATACCATTGTCAATAGGGGAGAAGGAGGTAGAGAGAGAAGTCCTTTCCCCTGCTGCACTCTGGAAGAGGTATAAGGGAAAAGTCTCTCAAGAAAGAATCTCTCTCCCTATAGCTAGCTTTTGTTTCTCCTTCTTCCTCAGAGAGGACCATGGCTTCAGGAAGGTGATGCCATGACGTGAAAGTGAATTGTATTTAAGTAAGGGAGGACTGTGTAAAGTCACCAGCCTCACTTTCTCCTCCATGGCCATCTGGGTCCAGTGGCAAGATATAGATCAGGACAAGTGGAGATGGTTTAGGATACAGTGGGAGACCTTGATCTTTTCAAATGAAGGTTTTAAGTAGACAAAACAGGAAGTAGCTAGCTAGCTCTCTTCTTGAGTGCTAGAGAAGATTGACTCTCCACTGTCTGCAGTTATCTAGCTTGATTTTTTATATTGGCCCAAGGGGTGTGACTTACTCTTCAGCCTCATCCTATAATTCCATTAATTTAATTTAAGAACCTCTTTATACTTCCTAAAGGGATAAAGAAGTGAAAACATTTTCACTTTCTTTATAATTAACTATAGGGGTTCACAGCAGTGATTTCTCTGGTAAGCCAAAGAAATGGAAGGCAGCTTAGGTAACTGGAACCAAATTTGCTGAAAGATATTTGGAGTCACAAATGACTGGACCATGGATGGTAACTTGCTACAGTGTGGTAATAGGTTCATTCTAGGCTTCTTCATGGAAGAGATGTTCTTTCTCAGACTGTGATGTTCCCAGAGCCTATGACAGACAAGGACCCTGTTCTGGTGAAGCACAATGTGTGGATCCAGTTTTTACTCTGACAAAAAGTAGCCTCCCTTTTTCTCCCAGTTTTCTCCTTACAAAATCTCCTTATAAAAGTGTTATATAACATGTATCACTTCAAGGTTTGCAAAGTGATATAGGCATACACACAACATATAATCTCATTTGATTCTCATAACGATCTTGTGAAGGAAGTACTGTTATTATTCTCATTTTTACAAATTAGGAAACTGAGGCCAAGATCAGTTAAGAGACTTTCTCAGGTTTGTACAGCTATTCAGTGTCTGAGGCATATTTCAAACTCCTCATCTTCTGACTCCAAGTCCAGGTTTCTACACACTGTGCCACTTAGCTATGCCCTATCTTCTATTAAAAGGGTATCTAGGTGCCATAGTGGATAGAGCACTGGGCCTGGAATCAGGAAGACTCATCTTCCTGAGTTCAAATTCAATTTCAGATACTTACTATCTGTGTGACCCTGGGCAAGTCACTTAACCCTGTTTCTTCATCTGTAAAATGAACTGGAGAAGGAAAGGGCAAAACACTTCAGTAGTTTTGCCAAGAAAATCTCAAAGGGGTCATGAAGAATTGAAAACGATTGAACAATAACAACTGAATTCTCCATTAGAAAGCAAAATCCTTAAGGGATATCTTGTTTTATCTTGGTAGCCCTAGTACCTAGCACAACGTAGGCTTTCAATAAGTGCTTGTCAAATTGAATTAAATTGAAATAGGCAGGTGATGCTTTAGTTAGTTAATAAACATTTATTAAAGACCTACTATGTGCCAGGCACTATGCTAAGTGTTGAGGATACAAAAAGAGGCAAGAGTCTTTGACCTCAAGGAACTCACAATCTAATTGGGGAGACAACAGGGAAACAAAATGATGCTTTCTCAGTTTTCCTGATTCTCAGGAATTTTAGGGCAATAAATGTTGGGGAGAGTAAGGGTTGTCTGTGGCTTCCATTCCCAGATTTATGATTTAGATTTTGATCATTCCAATGGGTTGGAGGTGTGGGGGTGGGCTAAAAGAGGAAGAAAAGGAAGCCTAAAAGAAGACTATGGGGCATCCCATAGCCTTGGACCCAATCTGTGAGTTATTCTTATCTGATCTTCCCAGAGGTCAGTGTCATAATAGCAGCAAAGAACAAAGATATCTTTAAGTTGGTCTATTTAACTTAAATTTCTGGAGATATTCTCTCAATTTTAAAATTTGCTAAATAGATTCTGGAAATGGGTTAATATTCACTTGAGGAATTTGTTCTTTACTTCCTTTACAAAAGGAAATTTCTTCTCCTACATCAGACATCAGTATTAGAAATAAAGCAGTGTTTCATATTTTCCAATAATAATCCTTTTTTTTTTGTTTTGTCTGTCAGGTCATCAGTGTGGAAATTCCCTGTCTCCATGCAAATTAGCAACTGTCTGCTATTTCTATTCTTTGAGACTTTTGTGGACCCTGAAGGGCAAAAGTGACTTGCACGTGGTTACTCAAATACCTAGTATGGGTCAGTGGCAGTCCAGGAACTTAGCTCTTGCAGATTCCAGGGCCAGTCTTCCATTCACTATACACCATGTTAATTCTTTATACATAGCAAGAATAATAGTGGCAGCTCCCATTTCTCTTAGGGTTTAAGGTTTACTAAGTATTTTTTCCTAATGTTACCTGTGGCTCAGAGCCCAGGCTCTGGGCTCAGACAGATCCCGGTCTGCTCCACTGGAAGATCAGGTTCTCTTTCTCTGCCTTTGCCCCTGCTCAGGGGTAAATCAATCTCTTACAAGGGTTCTTAACCTTTGGGTCTGTGAACTTTTATTAAAAATTATTTTGATGAATGTATTTCACTATACTTTGTTTTCTTGGTAATCTTTTATGTTTTTAAAATTATTATTCAAGATATGGGATTCATAGGCTTGAGCAGACTACCAAAGTCAGTCAACCAATAAATGTTTATTGGTTTTTACTAAGCATTCACTAAGTGCCTACTAAGTGGCAGGCTTGGTGCTAAGCACTGGGGATACAAAGAAAGGCCAAAGACAGTCCCTGCTTTTAGAGTTCACAGTCTAAAGGGAGAGACAACACTAAAACAGCTCTGTACAAAATAAACTATATACAGGATAAATTGGAGATAATCAATGGGAGGGGGGAGGGAAGGGGGGAAGATTTCTTGCAGATGGTGGGATTTTATCTACGACTTGAAATAAACTAGTGAAATCAGGAGAAGGGGGAGGAGGAGGTATAGCTTTCCAGGCATGGGGAAACAAAAGGTTAGTAACTCCTAAAACAAAGCTTAGATATAGTTCATTTCTCCAGTTTTCCCAAAATGTGTGGCTATCTCTATAAAAAGGTACTCAAAATGTTATTTATGTTCTTCTTCACAGAACTACCCAAGATGCAAAGGACCTAAAGACATGCAGGAACAAGTATAGAAAACGCAAAATACTCCTTTAGCTCATTCTACTCAGTATACTATCTGCAGAAAGTAAAGATCCTTTATGGAAGTGCTAACAGATATTTTGCGTTTACCCTGGATCTTCATTGGCCAAGCAACTCAAGGCAAATAACATGGAGGGTTGACAAGATCCAGAGCTCCCACCCATCCAGGATCAGGGCTTTCTTTAGTTCTTTGGGTAAAGGGTATAGGATGGATTACTTGGTCGCTGTTTGAACTCTGATTGGTTCAGAATGAATGTAATAACAATTTTTTCTGTTTTGGCCAGAAACCCTAAGGGTCTTCCCCTCCCAGATCTATTTTTTTTTTTAAAGAGGTCCATTCTTTGCCTCATTTTTATTAAGCCTTAATCACTGAATGGGCTCTGCTTCAGTCAAACTGAGATCTGTTAAAGATCTTAGCTTGAAAAGGTCAAGGTCCCCCCATCTCCTGTCATCCTGATCCATATCTGGCCACTGGACCCAGGTGGCTCTGGAGGAGAAAGTGGAGCTGGTGACTTTGTACAGCCCTCCCTCATTTAAATCCAATTCATTTGCATGTCATGGCATCACCTCCCTGATGTCATGGTCCTCTTCTAGAATGAAGGACAAACAGCAGCAGTGAGCAACACAGGATAGCCTTGGTGGTGGTGTTCTTCTCCTCTGAGAAGTGTGTTATTACAGAAATCTCATTCCTCTGGATAGTTGATACCCTAATTCTGAGCTCAAGAACTCTCAATTCATGTGAGAGCATGGAAACTGTCAAAGATTGCCAGGGTTTGTCTTGTGTCGGAAAAGGAAATAAATGACAGAAAGTGCCCCCGCCCCAGGTCCATGTGGTTATGCTGAAATCTGACATAGCTCTTCCTAGTAGAATAGAGCTTGGGGAAAGAAATCTCTCCAACCCTTTGTTGAAAGAGAGGAAGCACTGGCAAAGAGTCCAAAAAAGAAAAGAGAATATCTCTTTGAAGGTCACAAAGGGGATTGTTCCTCCAATAAGAATCTGCCCTCCCCGCCTCAGTCAATTGATCATCAGGAGACAGCTCCAGTAACTGGGGATGATTAGAGGAGCTCATTGCATCCTCCCAGCGAGGGGCACTTCTCTCATAGGGGGAAGGAATTTCAGTCTAACAAAGCCACACTGAGTAACCTCATCAAGTAGGTAGGTGGGGCTTCTTAGGTACAGTGAAAAGGGTGCTGGATTTAGAGTCAGAGAAGCTGGTTTAAATCCTACCTTTACTAAAAATCCCCTCTCTTCTCTCCACCATCATTTTCTCCTTGTAAGGTGAAGGGGCTGATCTCTAAAATCCCAAATTAACTGTAAATCGTGGAGTCTGTGAAGTCAGGTGTGACTCTCATTTTGAGAAGCCCTGATCAATCAAGGGTTCCCTCATTACCCTGATACACTTAGAAAACCCAAGGATCATTATTCTCATTTTACAGACGGGACAACTAAGGCAACTGGGTGAGTGGTTGAGACGCATATTGTTGTTTAGTTTTCAGTTGTGTCTGACTCTTCTCGACCCCATTTAGGGTTTTCTTGGCAAAGATTCTGGAGTGTTTTTACCATTTCCCTCTTCGGCTCATTTTACAGATGAGGAAACTTGAGGCAGACAAGGTTAAGTGACTTGCCCAGGGTGACACAGCTAGTAAGTGTCTGAGGTCACATTTGAATTCAGGTCTTCCTGACTCCAGGCCTGGCACTATATCCACTGCGCCCCCTAGCTACCCTATGAGTCACAGAGCTAGTGGAATTATTGGAGACCAGCTTCCCTGCATCCCCACTATAGAGCCAGCCCTAGCCTGAGCACACGTATGCCAGGCAGCTCTGGGCTGGGGTTGGGTGGATAGCGGCGGGGTAGGAGTGGGGATGGGGGGTGAGGGCAACGATGTGCTTTAGTGGAGAGAGTACAAGCTTTGGAGTCTGAGAATTTGGCTTAGAATCCTCTGCCGCTGACTGTGCAGTCTTCCCTCTGCCAAGTTACTTCCCTTCTCTGGGCCTCAGTTTCCTCATTTGTAAAACAAGAGGGTTAAACTTTTCTAGATGATTTTAAGGCCTCTTCTGACTCTAAATCGAAGGAGCCAATGGCCTTATCCCTACCTCTATCCTTGACCCTGATTCTTTCCTCCCCATCCCCACTCCCAGGACCCAGCCTTCAGCACTGAGACCCTGGAAACCTCCCTCACTTCCCTCAGGCCCCAAAAAGAAAGGTAGGTGAGATTTAAGGAGGAAAGTGAAAGTTGGCACAGTGGGGAAAAAAAGTGTACTGGATTTGAAATCAAAGGACCTGAATTCAAGTCTCATTTGACACTCCATAGTTGTCTGACCTTGGGCAATAGCTTCCCTTTAGTAAAATGAGAGGGTAGGACTAGATAGCCTCTGAAGTCCCTTTGAAATCTAAATCTATAACTCCATTGGTATGAATCTCAAGTGCGTGGTGACAGAAGAATCCTCCTGACTGTTCCAATAACAAGACACTCCCTCTCTCTGCTCCAGGCATTGCCTCTGGTTGTCCTTCACATCTGGAATGCTCTCCCTCCTCTGCTCTGACTGCTGACCTACCTGACTTCCTTTAAATTCCAACTGAAGTCCCATGTCCTACAAGAAGCCTTCCCCAATCCGTTAATTCCAGGGTCTTCTCTCTGTTAATTATTTCCTATTTGTCTCATATATAGCTTGCTTTGTATATATTTATTTGTATATTTTCTCCCTCTTTGGTTGGCAAGCTCCTTGAGGGTAGGGAGTGTCTTTTGCCCTTATTTGTATCCCCATTGATTGGTCCATTGCCTGGCATATAGTAGGCGCTTAATAAGTGCTTATTGAATGAAAGAATGAATTGATGGCAGTACCTGGCATATAGTAGGCACATAATGAATGTTTATTGAATGAAAGAATTGAATTGATAGTAGTGCCTGACATATAGTAGGCACTCAATAAGTGTTTATTGAATGAAAGAATGAATTGATGGTGGTGCCTGGCATATAGTAGGTTCTTAATAAATGTTTATTGAATAATAGAATGAATTGATGGTTTTGAAAGAGTCAGTGTTAGGATTATTATTGTTCTGCAGGTGAGGATGACTCACACATCTCTATATTCCTTTAAAGTTTACCGAATGCTTGCCTCTTACCAATGCTGTAAGGGAGGTGTTGCAAGGATCAACGTTCCCATTTTACAGAAGACACAGGGGGTAGGAAGCTTAACTAACATAAGGAGACTGATAGTCAGAAAGGGCAAGTGATTTTTAAGGCCACAAAGATAGTAAATATTAGAGTGAACAGGGATTTGAACTCAAGTCTCCTCAGGGTAGTGGTGTGAGAGCCAAGAATCAACTCTCAGTCTCTTGACTCTCTGTCCCAGAATTCTTTCCATTAGGAGGACTTTTGAAGTGAGGTGAGCACTATCCTGAAGGAATATCAAAGGTAGTGTAATTTGGAAGAAAGACAATTGTTGCCTTCTAGGGGTGGGGAACCTGTGGCCTTGAGGCCACATGTGGCCCTCTAGGTCCTCAAGTGTGGCCCTTTGACTTCACAGAACAAATCCCTTTAATAAAAGGAATTTGTTCTGTAAAACTTGGACTCAGCCAAAAGGCTGCAGGTTCCCCACCCCTACTAGACCCTCCATTTTTTATGTCGCCACTTTCAAAATCCAAGAGCTTGATCTTTGGGGTGCCTCTTCCTTTCTGAGTCTCCCTTCCCCCTGCTCTCCCTCCCCAGGCTTTCTGGTCCCTGATAGTGTTGGAAAAGTCAGGAAATAGAGCTGTGCTCACTACCTCTGAAGACATACATACCTGGCTGCCCTGGGGCATCCTGGTCACCTGGGCCACAGGACCAGGTCATTGCCTGGCTTGTTTCTAGTGAATCTAGGGCAGGATAGGGCAGAGGAGTTACAAGAGGAAAGAGTGAACAAATAAACAATCATGGGGCAACTTCTCTAGGGACACTTAAGTCTGGCCCTAACCCTGAATCAGTTACAAGATCTCTTCTGGCTATGGCATAGTACTTTTCTATAAGAGAGGCAGTATGATGCAATAGAAAGAATGCTGGTTTTGGAGTAGGGGGACTTGGGTTCAAATCCTGCCCCTCCTATTTAACCACAGTTATCCCTTCCTCATCTCTGGGCAGAGGGGCCCCAACCCAAGATCTGGGAAATTTGAGTAAAATTTTTTAGCTCTCCCTTCATACCAGAGAAGAAATCTGAATTGCTATGGTATTAAAAGATAAAATATGTTGATATTATACAATACTACACATATTTTTATGCATTTCTAAACTTTTTCTGTGTCATCTTGTTGACCCACAATGTATCAGAAACCCATGATGGGGAAAATTGCAATGTGGAAGGGGTAATCGAACGTCAGTGATCTTGGACAAATCCCTTCTCTTCTCTGCCTTGTTTCACAGCAGAGCAGAGCCAAATGATCTCTCAAACCCAATCCAACCCTGACTCTAGAAATCTGTGGAGTCAGGTGGGACTCTCATTTTGAGAAGCCCATGTAGGGTGATGATAGAAGAGTCATCAGAGATGGCTATTCTGACTCCCTTCAGACCACAGAAAGACACCTTCTTGCTGCATGTGGGGGATAGACTCAGAATCCATCCAGTATCATATCTGATAGCTGCCTTGTTCAGGGACATGGTCATTGACTTTCATGTTGGAGATGCAAATTGATTCAGAATACCCCCAGGCCCCCTCCCCACCTACCCCCAGGGCTTCTGACTTGTGCTTAATAGTCCATAACACTATCAATAGCAGGATGAGTGCCTCATATTTTTATAGCACCCAAAATAGAAGAAAATAAAAATGTTACCCAGAGCACCAATACAAATCAGGTCCATGGGACAGGGAGTTTTATTCTCACACAGAAAAGGAAATTTTCTAGCAATAAAGGGCCATAGGATGATTAGAACAGAATCTACTAACTTATTCATGTTAGAACATTCAGTTGTAAGGCATGATATCCAAGTACCATAGGATCATTTGCAAGCAATTTCTTTATAGATCTACAAAGGCAATAAAGCCAAAATTGATTAAAAGAAGGAGCCCAAACTTGGTATTTTTGAAGCTTTCTCTCCATTTGAGGAACAAAGAGACCAAAAAAAAGATATAGAACATGAATCAAAAAATAAAAGTTCAGAACAGACAGAAGGGAAAGAGTAATGAAAAGAACAAAGAAGTCCTCCTTAGAAAAGGTACAGAAAAAGAAAAAAAACCTATAAAAACAAAAAGTTGGAGAAGAAGAGAGGAGGGTGATTTTGAACTAATCACATAAATAAGAAGGGGAAAAGAAAAGAAAAAAAAGAGAAAAGAAGAACTATATAAAAGGAAAAAGAAAAAAGATAAAACTCCAAAACTTGGGAATGGGTTGGCAATTTAAGATAGGGCCAAAGAGAGTCTGTGGAATAGGGTTGCATCAAATCAGATAAAGCAAAATTAGTTGAAGGGAAAATGTGTTGACCCAAAAGAGGCAAGAGAAAAAAAAATTCCAATTAAAAATGAGTCCCAAATAGAGAAAAACATAAACTTAACTCTCATAATTTTCAATGTGAATATATTAAACAATCCAATAAAATTAAAGAGAGTGACGATGGATAAGAAAACAAAACCTCACCGTCACTTGCTTATAAGAAATGTCTTTAGGGGGGCGGAGCCAAGATGGCAGCTGGAAAGCAGTGAGCTCCCTGCTGAGTCCCTCCAAAAACCTATAAAAAATGGCTCTGAACCAATTCTAGAACTGCAGAACCCACAAAAACAGCACAGGGAAGCAGTGCTCCAGCCCAGGACAGCCTGGATGGTCTCTGGGTGAGGTCTATCCCACACGGAGCTGGGAGCTGGGAGCGGAGCAGAGCAGAGCCCAGAGTGAGCTGCTCAGACCAACCAGACCAGGAGCCGGGCAGAGCAGGCCCTAGCACCCTGAATCAGTGAGCTGCGGCAGTTACGAGACTTCTCAACCCACAAACACCAAAGACAGCGGAGAAGGTTAGTGGGAAAAGCTGTGGGAGTGGAAGGAGTTCGAGGTTCAGCCACCGCCCCTGGGGCAGTGGAGGTGGGGCAGCTACAGCTGCTGTTGATTCCGGCCCCAGGCCCACCTGGTGGGAGGAATTAAGTGGCAGATCAGAGCAGGAGTGCACAGCCTGCTGAAGATCTAAGCCCAGTCTGGGTTGGGGGTTCTTGGGGAAGGAGGAGTGCTGGTGTGGCAGAGCTGGCACATCCCCCCTAAACGTGGAACATAGAACTCTTTAGTCTACAAGCACTCATACCCTGCTGAAAAACTCAAGGGTCAAGTTAGTTGGTTGGGAATATGGCCAGGCAGCGAAAACACACCCAGATCCAGTCTCAGACTTTGGATTCTTTCTTTGGTGACAAAGAAGACCAAAACATACAGCCTAAAGAAGTCAACAAAGTGCAAGAGCCTACACCAAAAGCCTCCAAGAAAAACATGAACTGGTCTCAGGCCATGGAAGAGCTCAAAAAGGATTTGGAAAAGCAAGTTAGAGAAGTAGAGGAAAAATTGGGAAGAGAAATGAGAAGGATGCGAGAAAACCATGAAAAACAAGTCAATGACTTGCTAAAAGAGACCCCAAAAAATACTGAAAAATACACTGAAGAAAACAACACCTTAAAAAATAGACTAACTCAAATGGCAAAAGAGCTCCAAAAAGCCAATGAGGAGAAGAATGCCTTGAAAGGCAGAATTAGCCAAATGGAAAAAGAGGTCCAACGGACCACTGAAGAAAATACTACCTTAAAAATTAGATTGGAGCAAGTGGAAGCTAGTGACTTGATGAGAAATCAAGATATTATAAAACAGAACCAAAGGAATGAAAAAATGGAAGACAATGTGAAATATCTCATTGGAAAAACCACTGACCTGGAAAATAGATCCAGGAGAGATAATTTAAAAATTATTGGACTACCTGAAAGCCATGATCAAAAAAAGAGCCCAGATATCAACTTTCAAGAAATTATCAAGGAGAACTGCCCTGATATTCTAGAGCCACAGGGCAAAATAGAAATTGAAAGAATCCACCGATCACCTCCTCAAACAGATCCCAAAAAGAAATCTCCTAGGAATATTGTCGCCAAATTCCAGAGCTCCCAGATCAAGGAGCAAATACTGAAAGCAGCCAGAAAGAAACAATTTGAGTATTGTGGAAACCCAATTAGAATAACCCAAGATCTGGCAGCTTCTACATTAAGAGATTGAAGGGCTTGGAATACGATATTCCGGAGGTCAATGGAGCTAGGATTAAAACCTAGAATCACCTACCCAGCAAAACTGAGTATCATGCTCCAAGGCAAAATATGGATTTTCAATAAAATAGAGGACTTTCAAGCTTTCTCAGTGAAAAGACCAGAACTGAATAGCAAATTTGACTTTCAAACGCAAGAATCAAGAAAAGCATGACAAGGGGTGAAGCCGATGGACCGTCTGACACCCTGCACCTAGAATACAAAAACATGGATGATGCTGATGAAGATCTGATGTACAAAAACATGCAGCCTGAAGTGAAAAAGTTTTTGAAGGATTTTCCCAACACAAAACTGCAACTAGAAAAGCTTATCAAAGAGCTTCACTGCTTGGCAGACAAAATTGACAAGGTTCATAAGAATTGCACCATTACCAGCGTAGCAGCCAGCTCCACGGGTGCCATCTTGGGCCTCCTGACCATAGCAGGGTTTGCTCTTGCTCCTGTAACAGCAGGAGGGAGCTTGGCCCTCTCCATATCTGGGATGGGATTGGGAGCCACAGCTACTGTCACTAGTATTGCTGCAAGTGTTATTGATATTAGGAGTGACTCACAAGGGAAGAAAGAGTTAGATGATGTTTAGGGAAAGATAAAAGGCATTGTGGAACCTCTATCTATGTTGATAAGTGGAATTGTTCATGCCATGAGGAGCCTGAGTAAATCCTTCCATGAAGTCATCCCAAATGCCTGTGCCTTGGGCCTGGTCAAATCCAACCCAGGCTTGATCAACAGGCACAGTATTGGTCATGACCAAAAAAGCCAGGATAAGGGGTGCAATGTTTGCAGGAGTTTTTGTTCTAATGGATATAGCTGCCGTTGTGCAAGATTCCATGCATTTATCAAAGGGGGCAAAAGCTCCAACAGCAACAAAACTGAGGGAGAAAGCTCAGAATTTGGAAGAGAAACTGCAGGAGCTTTCTGAGATCTATGAGACCCTGCAGGAAATGGAGACGCAACTGACAACCTAAAAGCAGTAGGCTGGGGCAGTCTATGGACAATGGATGAGGGTGTCCTAGGAGAAGAATGAAGGAAACCCAATTTTAGATTCAGGTTTTTGAGACCAAATATCTGAATTTAGTCCTGTATCTGTATCATGCTAGCTGAAAGACTCTGAACAAGCCACTTTGGAAGCCAAGGGTTGAGAGTTGAATGGATGCTTACAGGTCAATTCCTCTAACTGCCTTATGTTACAGACCAGTTCAATTACTGTTAACTGCCTGGGGAAGGGAGGGGGCAGGGCAGTGCAGATGGAAGAAGGGAATGATTTGCCCACAATGATACTGTCACTTTATGAGCATTTTAGTTATTTAGAACGAGATTTCCCTTTTTTTAAAATTGCCACTTAGATTTTGCTATTATATCCATTGTAGTTGACTTTTGAGGGTTTGTTTTGTAACTTGCAACTTTGCTAAGAGCTATTGTCTCAATCAGTATCTTTGCTGATTCTTTAGGATTTTCCAAGTATATTGTCATATCTTCAGCAAACTGTGAAAGTTTTATGGTTACATATAAGTATATATGTGTATACATATATAGTCTCACACACATATATACATACATACACACACATACTTTGAGAGCTCTGTCAAGTGATTGTCAGGAGAGTGGGCATCCTCACTTTACTCCTTTATTTCTAGGAAAAGGTTCAAGTGCATCCCTATTACATATGATCCTAGTAGCTCTGGGATGCTCTTCATGGCATTTTTTAAAGGTTCCTCACTGAGTGAAGTGAGCAGAACCAGGAGAACACTGTACACTGTAACAGCCATATTGTTCAATGACTGCCTTTATAGATTTGACTCTTCTCAGCAATGCAAGGATCTAAGACAACTCCAAAGGACTCATGATGGAAAATACTATCCACATCCAGAGAAAGATCTACAGAGTCTGAATGCACATCGAAGCACACTATTTTCTCTCTTTTTGTTCGTTTCTTCTTTCTTGTGGTTTCTCCTGTTGGTTCTAATTCTTCTTTACAACATGACTAACGTGAAAATATGTTTAATATGAATGTATATGTAGAGCCTATATCAGATTGCATGCTGTCTCAGGGAGTTGGGAGGAAAGGGAGGGGGAGAAAATTTAGAACTCAAAACCTTATGGAAGTGAATGCATGTGAATAATTTTTTTTAAACACTTCCGCTATACCTATACTTTGTAGTGTTTTTAGCATGAATTAGTGTTGTACTTTCTCTCAATGGATGCAGAAAAAGCCTTTAACAATCATGTGGTTTTGGATGTTTTGGTTTTTAATATGATTGTTCAATATGGATTGTCTTTCAAATGTTGAACCATCCTGGCATCCCTGGTATAAATTCAACTTGGTCATAATAAATGATTTCTTGGATAAATCTCTGTAGCCTATTTGAGAGGACTTTGTTTAAAAATTTTCAATTATTATTAATGATATTGGCCTGTTATTTTTCTTCTGATCTTTGTCTTTCCTTGGTTTAAGTATTAGGACTATATTTGTCTAATGAAATGTCTTTGTTTTAATAAAATACAGAATTCTTTCTTAATTTTTGATGATAAATTGTGTAGCATGAATACAAAAAAAAGAAATGTATTTATAAAACAAAATCAAAATGAGAGTCTGGAGAAAAATTTGCTTCTGTATCAAATACATTCGCCCCTCCTTCCCCCACTCCCCAAGAGTTTCAGTCAAGCTATCAGGCAAATGATTTCTCATTTCCATTGCACATAGTCAGTCTCAGGGATCCTTCTGTTCCCTCTTTCTTTCTCTGCAGGCCTGTCTGCTTATGCTGCCACCACAACTTTCCCAGTAGCCCCTACCCTGATGCTCAAGTTCCTGGGAAGAGAAAGATGCCGGCTGCCTCAGGCAATCTCATAAGCTCCTGTACGAAAGAAAAGATAAAAACTGGAGGCAGCCCCCTCCTGGGCACAAGTTTGCTTAGGACATGCTGGCTTGTGCCAGGTTATTATGAGCCAGGCACTGGGCTAAGCACTGGGGACACAAAGAAAGGCAAAAAATGTGTCCTTGCCCCCAGGAAGTTTACATTCTTTAAAAAATTTTTTTGATTTTTAATTTATGTAATAAAATAAGCATTTCCATAACATAGTATAAATAAAAAAATTGTTGCATACAAAACTGCACATCTATTATATACAACTTGCTATTCCTCTTAAATATATAATAGTTATCATGTTAATTTCTTTTTTTCTTCCCTCTCCACCTCCCCTGTCCCCCCATGGCTACCATTAGACTCAAATGTATATATGTAAAATCATTCTATACATACTTCTATTTATCAGCTGTTTCTCTGAATGCATTTAGGATCTTCCTTCATATGTCCTTGGTAGTTAATTTGGGTATTTATAATAGTCAAAATGACTTATTCGCTCAAAACATTCTAACGGGGGAGGTATGATGTAAATAGCTAGTTATATATAACTCATTCTAAAAGGCAAGCCTTTTTACCCCTGCCTCACCACACATTAGAAGTAGACAGGAAATTCGTTGTCCTCTAAAGGCTCAAGCAATGAATCACCATGTCCTTGGAATCCTGGGAAGATTCGAGGGACCCTTCCTGGTATGGCCTCCATAGGTCCATTCAGCTTTGTTGCACCAGTATAGAGTTCATATCTCACTCTCTCGGACTCCATGCCAGTCACCCTTGCTAACGATTTTCTCTTGTGGGTGAGTTCATGTGACCTGGCCTCGTTAAGCCCATGATTTGTCTATTCATCTGACCGCATTGACCTATATGTTGCTTAGACCAAGGTCTGAGGTCACTTACTCATTAATGAATCATGTAGTCCCACAGTTAGGAAGACCTGTTACTGGGTCTTTGCCTCAAATACAGTGATGAGGAGGGTATGTTGAAGCTCGCAGGTCTGTACACTTGATCAGTCATTGTATTAAAAGGCAACAACAGTCAGGGAAGCATCTTCCCTGCTGGGAAGCTGTGATATTGGGAAGTCACCAGGGGGCAGGAGTGTCCCAGAACCTTTCACTGGAGAGGATGCCCTAGGGACACTGGGCTCAGTGCAGCTGCGCATGCTTGGAATCACATCTTGAGGAGAGGGTGGGAAAGCTGGGGTGCGAGTTTCAATAAGGCTGTAGAGTACAGGACAGGACTGGGCATGGGAGATCAGCCAAAGTAGGCTTCCTGCCTTCCCCCACCTTCACCTAGGGGTCCAATAAGATGGTGTTGGAGTTGGGGATGGGGATGAGGATGGGGATGGGGATGGGGATGGGAATGGGGATGGGGATGGGGATAAGGGTGGGTAGAGGATTGCTGGTTGACAACCTGAGCATATTAAAAAGAGTCTTAACGCCTACCCTCTGATGGAGGGGGAAGCCAGTCACTGCAAGCATTCTTGCTGGCATCAGTGGGAAGGTAGCCACGGGAGGGCTGTTGTAGGGACAGAGAAGCACGTTAATACCTGAGAGCTCCCTCTTTAGAGGAGGAAGGCAATGAGTGAAGGTGGGAGGAGGGCGTGTTAGGGCGTATTCAGTGAAAACAGTGGTTGGTGGAATTTAGGGAGAGTGTGGTAAGAGGAGTGGGGATGCGAACTTAGGGTGTGAGGCAGAGATCCAAGGGCTGGTATTCAGGTGATGAGGGGTGGGGCAAGGTGCCTAATGGGGAGAAGTCAGGGCTGGGTTGGGAGAAGCACAGATATAATAATAATAATAATAATAATAAGCCTCATTTTTAATACCTTACTGTTTATAAAGCACCTTCCTCATAATCCTTAGAGGTAAGTAGCGTAGACATTTTTACAAGTCCCATTTTACAATAAGTGTCTGAGCTGGAATTTGAACCCAAGCTCTCCAAAACTCTAAATCTGGGGTACTTTCCACTCTTTTGATGTACTTCTTCTGATACCAGAAAGTAGTTCATTTTGAGGCAGAAGAATGTGACCTAGAAAAGGCTTTTTCTTTCTGGGGAGCAGAGTCAGGTTGAGATGATGCCCATTTGTAATCCTGGCCAAGGAAGCTGGGGTGGGAGTCAATCCTAGCGAGGCAGGTTGTGGGTGTGTCCTTCAGGGGAAGGTGTGCCCTAGGTGAGCAGACTTGGGGGTGGCTGCGTAGGTTGGTGACACAGCATGGTGAGTGGAGGGGTTATAGCCTGGGGTTTGCAGTCCCAATGCTCAGTGCCCAAGTCACTGCTAGGTGGAGCAGGCAGCTTCCTAGAGCACCTTCTGACATCTCTAAAAACCCAGTCTGTCAGTTCTCCTGTGGCAGAAGGGGTGCAAGCAGGAGTTTGGTGCATTGCTGAAGAAAGAGGGGTGAGTAGGGGGAACTCTCAGAAACTAGGTGGCAGGGCTGGAGGGTAGAGATGGAGGGTGAGTCTGAGGAAGAAGGTGGCTGTGTGTGTGGAGGGAGAGGTCCAAGGCTTCCCTTCAAATGGCTTCCCCCATCCTCCAGCACACGCGTGCACACACACACACACACACACACACACACACACACACACCTCTCTACCCCTTAGTTCTCTTTCCCTTGTTGACCTGACTTTAAAGGACCAGTATCCATCCAATCTCTCACCTCCAGTCCACTAGAGATTATCCCTCAGAGGAGTGCTTCTGTAAAATCCTTTGGTGATTGGAGACAAAGGGACAGTGGGAGGAAGAGAGAGTGAAAGGACAAAGGAGGAGAAATGGGGAAAGAGAGAAAGAACTCTCCCGGTCTTGCTATGACATGTAATCTGAGAGATCTCAAGGAACCCAGGTATCACTTGTAATCAGAGAGATCTCACAGGACTCAAATATCCGCCCCCCCGCCCCCGAATCAGCTGTATCTGTACTGCAGGCCCTCTGGGCAATGGGGGTGGCCCAAGCCAAGCTAGCTGCAGGTGTCTTATGTTTGGGGTGGCTGTCTGGTGGCTGATCCAGTGATGAGGCTTGAGTGTTGAATGTGTGAGTGGATGGAATACTTACTAATGGGGGTGAGGAATGAAGGAAGGGTTGCTCAGATTGAGGAGCATACAGTCTCCTGTACTGTGGAGAAGAGGTGACCCTCTGTGACATGCATGTGGCTGGGGCTTGGGCTAGTCAGCTGATCAGTTTCAGAGAGTGAGATTTTTCCAAGTCTCTTGGGGTTCAGCCCAGACATTAACTATTAAAACCTGGCTTTAATAGCCACCAGTTAATCCAGATAGGTCAAAGTATAACTTGGTGTCCCATTCACCATGGTGGCCTCTAGAGATGCTTGTCAACTAGGGCCTATCCATTTCCTGGATAATAATAACTTACACTTCCATAGTACATTAAGGTTATGAAGCACTTTCCTCAGAACAGCCTTGTGAGGTGGGTAATATGAGTATTGTTCTCTGTTCTACATAGAAAGAAAGTGAGTCTCAGAGGACTGCACAGCTAGTATGTCTCGGAGTCAACACCCAGACTTGAACTCACACTGAGAGCCAGAGCATTGTAGCAGTTAGATGTTAGACTTGGGAGTTGGGAAGACCCCGGTTCAAATCCTGTCTCAGACACTTAGCTGTGTGATGGTGGCCAAGTCACTTAACCTCTCTGTGTCTCAGTTTCTTCAACTGTAAACTAAAGGTGTTAGGCTTGATTGCCTCTAAGGTCCCTTACATCCATGTTCCTATGTCTCTTGATTTCAAAGTTATCACTCTTTTCATTATATGACACTGCCCCTTGGTAGATTCTGCAGCCTAGCACTGGTCAGAGTGGGCCTGGAAGGTCTGAGATTGTCTTCTACCTGTTTGTATGCACCTCATTTTGGTGACTCTTGGAGAGAAGTTTGTGGGTTAAAGGAGAGGTAGTAGGAAGAGCTGCCAATGTGGATTGCACAAAGAGGCACCCCTTGGGGGCTCCAGAGAGCAGAATCTATCCATTTGGGCCATGGGATTTGATACAACTTTGGATGGTGGAGAATTGTGTCAGGGCTGGCTGGTGATCCTAAACCCCATCCCACTTCCTCTACCCATGCTACAGAGTTCAAGCCAGAGAGATTGGTTCTAGCTGGTGCCTTTGCTTATTCTCAAGGCGTATTACCTGTCTTTCTGTTGTAATACAATCATTTATGGTCTGCTGTGTGCAGATACAAGGGGAGATATGAGGTTCAGATAAGACATGACCTTGGTTCCTGCCCTCAAGGAACTTACAATCCAGTAGGATAGTAGATTTAGAATAGGATGAGATTGTAGTGCTCATTTAGCCCAACTCCTCATTTTATAGATGAAGTAACTAAAGTCCAGAGAGGTTTGATTACTTACCCAGCGTCACAGAGGTAGTATCTGAAGCAGAGTTTTGAACCTAGGTCCTCTTGACTCCAGGGCCAGTACTCTTTCCATTGTACCACAAAATAAGAGGAAGTCTTGGAGAAAGACCTTATCAACCTCAGGAGATCCATTAAAGCTTCCTAAAGAAGGTAACATTTAAGTTGGGCTTTAAATGATGGGTAAGAAGAAGCCAACACAGAGAGAAGAGGAGATTCCAGGCATAAGGAGTAGGCTTATGACATGGAATGAATGAATAAATGCTTGTAGAATGAATGAATAAATATTTGTCGAATGAATGAGTAAAAAGCACATAGCAATTTCAGTGGAAGAGAGTAATCTAGTTTGTTTTCAAGGCAGAATACATGGGGGGAGAATGTTCACTTGTCTAAGTCAGCCAATGTGTACAGAGAGTTTCCTATGTGCTCATCCTGCTGCAAGATACATTCTATGTTCTAAGGTGCCTTCTAGCTTTGACATCCTATGTTCCAAGGAACTGTGCACTTCTGACATTCTATTTTCTAAGGGTCTTATTCTATATTGTAAGGTCTATTCTACCTTTTACTTTCTATAGTGTTAAAGGTGGAGCAGGTTGAGGAGATCAGGCATAATGACAAAAAAAAGTCTAATTAATTAAGTGTCCAGAGGCATGATATAACAGACTGTGTTCAGAGGATCAGACCCCCTTGGGATCTGGCTAATGGGTGGCTAGTCACAGAAGACTTCTTGGAGGAAGAACTACTTGTATAATCTTAGAAGGCCAAGCCTCCAAATGGACCATTCTCCCAGGGCAGATGATAACTTCCCTTGGCTTCCAGACTCTCCCTTTTTCAATCCATCCTCCATACAGCTGCTGAATTTATATTCCTAAAGCTTAGGTATGACTGTACCATTTCCTTCTCAAAAAATCTTCAGTGCCTCCTTTGCCTTTAGGATCAATTACTCTGTTTGATATTTAAGGCCTTACACAATTTGGTTCCAGACTCATTTTCCAGACTTATTTCACATTATTCCTCCTCACATTCCCTGTTTTCCAGCCAAACATGCCCATTTGTCATTTCATCTCCCACCTCCATGCCTTTGCATAGGCTGTCCCCCATGTATGGAATGCACTCCCTCCTCATCTCTGTCTCATTTTAGAATTCCTAGTTTCCTTCTAGACTCATATGCAGTGCCCCCTTTCCTGATTCCCCATTAGTACTGTCCTTCTCCAGAAATTACATTGAATTAATTTTGTATATACTTTGTACTTGCTTGTCTATGTTGTTTCTCCTCTATGGAATGCAAACTTCTTGAGGACAAAGAGTATTTCATTTTTTATCTTTTCATCCCCAGCACCCAACAATGGCTTTCCCATGGTAGGTACTTAATGTTGGTTGAGCCTGGTTGGAGGTTGGATGGATGCCCTTGGTTGTTCTTTTCCACTTCATGTTGGTTCCATGATTGAATACCTCTCATGGGCCATATTTAGCCTTGGGACATGGTATTTACAGTCTTGTTAGAGGGAGGGAGAGAGAGAAAGAGAGAGAGAGACAGACAGACAGACAGAGACAGATAGAGACAGAGACAGAGACAGAGAGAGAGACAGGGAGCAGGCACTCAGCAGCTATATGCAGGAGAAAGAGAGTTGTATGTAGGGTCTAAATATTCACTTTAAATACTCAACTCTGCTGCTTGCAGCTGGTATCACCTTGGCTCGGGTACTTCCTTTCTTGGAATCTCATATTCCTCATCTGTAAAATGGGACTGATACCACCTATCTCAGAGGATTGCTTTAAGCCTTAAGTGAAATAATAAATGCAAAGCATTTTGTAAACCTTAAAGCAAAAGTAAGCTATTACTATCCTTGTTATCCAAAATTTAACCAGCAATACAAGGCAGACAATGATTACTAGCGGGGTTCAGGGAGAGAAGAGATCATGGTTGGCTTGGATTACCATTTATTAATTCACTCATAGAATGCTGGACTTGGAATCAGGAAGACCTGAGTTCAAATCCAGCCTCAGATACCTGTTAGCTGTGGTTCTCCTGGGCAAGTCACTTAACCTCTATCTGCCTTAGTGTCTACATCTATAAAATGAAACTAATAATAGTGTCTACTTCCTGGGGTTCTTGTGAGGATCAAATGAGATAATATTTGTAAAGTGTTTTGCAAACCTTAAATATAAATATAAATTCCAGCTATTGTTAACTATTACTAATCACCAACATTTCGGTATTCAAAAAAAGAACAACAAAAAAGAATTGTATATGAAATGGAATTTCTGTTCTATACAGGTAACAACTATTTATTAAATGGCTTTAGGCCCAAAGCACTGTGCTGGGTTCTGGGAGAGATACAAAGTTTGGGTAAGACGTAGTACACCTGCCCTTAGGGAGCTTACAGTTTGGTAGAGGGTTAAGGCACCAATACATATAATTAGGGCATTATTGGGATTTCCTAGAGGAACTAGGTAGTGCGTCGGGCCTTGAAGGATGGAAAAAGTTCCAATTGTGGAGAAGATGTAGGTAAAAGTATTTTTTAAGTTGGGGAACAAAATGAACAAAGGCTCTTGGAGAACATAAGCTCCTTGAGGACAGGCAGGAATGGCATTTCATCTTGTATCCCTGGTGCCTTGGAAACAGTGGGTGCTTAATAAATTTTTTTTTGTACTGGACTGAATGACTTTGCTATGAGAATGTGCAAGGAACGTATCTGGGAGAGGACCAGAGAAGTCTGATTGGAACAGAGAGGGTTTACTATAAGGCTGGGGCCTTAAATGCAGCGAAGGTTACAGGATCTTAGATCTGGAGCTGGAAGGAATTTCAGAGATCATCTAGCCCCCTTCCCACCCACTCCACCTCCATTTTAAAAATGAGGAAACCAAGAACCAAACTGTGTGTGTGTATGTGTGGTGGTAGGTGGGCGGGGGTGGGGGGAAATTGGCCTACCCAGGGAGACTGAAGTGGAAGAACTGACATTCAATCCCAGAGCTATTTTACACACCTCCTCACTGCCTTTTATTAAATAAGAAATATGCGACTCTGTGCCAGGGGACACAAGAACATTTGGAATTTCTGCTCCTTCACCTGTCTGCGTGGCTCCAAACAGCTTATACAACTGGTGTTCTTACAAGCTAAGGGACCTGACCTGCCAGACCAGATGGATCCCTCTGGGTGTTACCCTGTATCCCTAGCAAGGCTGGGTTGTTTCATCGTGCACCGGCATGCAGAATGGGCTGATAACATCAGATTCTGGGCAGGGCCCAGGGAAGAAAGGGTACTGCTGGCTAGGGGCCACATGATCCACCTAGCTTTCCCTGAGGACCTAGTCATGACAGGCCCATTCCCGGGCTGAGCCAAATGGCTTCCAATTTAGCAGCTCCTTGTAGCAGTGGAGATCTTGGTTTGGAGGTGTGGCAGGGATGGCTTGGCTCTTTGGTAACCAGTTAGTTTTGCCAGGTACCTCTTGATGGGGTGAACTGAGCGAGGGTCCTGGCAACTAAGTTGCTGGAATATTAGATGTGTATTCCAAGGGACTGAAATTCTCATTTTAGATCCCAGCTGTCTATCTACAATACCTGATGAACCCGGCTCTTGTATTTCTAGTAAACTCTCTATCTAAATCACTAATTGTTAAAGAGTTTACATTCTAATAGAAGGTGATAAAGCAAAGGGGAGATGAAAAAGCCAACGTGATAGGGAGGGGGAAAGACCAGGGAAGGAGGCTGGTCCTGGTCGGAAAGAAGACTGAGGTCTGTGAAACTGAATGGGAAAAAATGACATCTGAAGTTCAATACAATTAATTTCTTTTGTAAGCCTCTGTATTTTACTTTATGCATATAAAAGCATTACTTTGGCAAGGGGCCCATAGGCTTTATCAGTCTGCCCAAGGGACCCCTGACACTAAAAAGATTAAGAACCCCTAGTCTGGAGTACCCTGTGGCTCTCATGAGATGAGATGAGATGAAATCATTTTGGCTTTCTTTTCCGACAAACCAGAGTTCATGCCAAGGGATGGGCTCATCCCAACTTGAGGACCTAGAGGGTCACATGTGACCTCAAGACTGAAGGTTCCCCATTCCTGATAGGTACTCTGTTAGAGGGAGGAAACCAAGGCATTGAAAAGAGAGGGAGTTTGTATCTGTATGATTTTAAGATCCTGAAGAATACAGCTGGACAGTATGTGGTGGAGGGAGGCAGTACTCACTCATTGAAAGAGCTCCGGGCTTTTTTTTTTCTTTTTTGAGGAGAGAGGTAAGGCAATTGGGGTTAAGTGACTTGCCCAAGATCACACAGCTAGTAAGTGTCAAGTGTCTGAGGTCATATTTGAACTCAGGTCCTCCTCACTCCAGGGCTGGTGCTCTATCTACTTCGCCACCTAGCTGCCCCTTGAGTTTTTTATCTTAGCTCTGTGCCTACTAGCTGTGTGATATGGGGGCAAATCACTTTCTCTCTCTGAATTTGTTTCCTCTCCTACAAAATTAACATAATAATTCATGTAGACAGGATACAAAGAATTTCCTTATAATATTATTGTGAGGAAAGCATTTTGCAAATTAAGAAGGGCAATATATGCAAATATTGTCTGCTATCATGCATAATTGGGGTGAAGGAAGAAGAAGAAGGAGAAGAAGAAGAAGAAGAAGAAGAAGAAGAAGAAGAAGAAGAAGAAGAAGAAGAAGAAGAAGAAGAAGAAGAAGAAGAAGAAGAAAAGCATTTATAGATGCCTACTATGTGCCAGGCACTAGGGTCAATCCACCTGGCACCTAGGAAGCACTTAGTAATAGTTAATTGAATTAAAAGTTTACATAGCCCAGTTCCTCCCAGTTGCAGAAATGGAAGCCAGGTTTCCCTTAGCAGGGAAGGTTGACTTGGTGGTTAACTGGGGTTGGAGTCAGCATAGGTATGAGGGCCAGCTCTAATCTAAGTATTTTATGGATCCCCACCTAGATCATGGGAATTTGGTGGGCTGGTTGGCCCTGTCCCTGGAGGCTCCATAACTGTGTTCTGGGCAGCACTGCTCAGATTCTTAGGAAGAAGTGCTCGTTTTTGATTCAGCTCCACTCCTCGGAAGCAGGGCCCATGGTGTTTTTCTGGGGCCTTGGAAGCAGAAGGTGATTTCCCTACCAGAGACTGAGTCATACAAACCAAACTTGTTTTTCCAGAAGTTTGCCTGCACATATGCAACCTGCTAAGCTGCACCATTGACTACAAAGGGAACAGGCAGACTACTTGGTCATGCAGAGAGGCACCTGCTAGGGATGTGTTTGTAGGAAGCAAGGAGCAAGGCTTTGATCTTCTCATTTGCTTGCTCAGTTAGGGGTATTGAGTGGGCTTGTTTGCTTTTGACTGGACTTAGTGAATCTGTTTCCTTGTGAGTTTCCTAGAACTGACTCAGAATCACAGTAGTGCCCAATTAGAAGTGTCTTCGGAGGGCTATTTAGTCCAATCTGTGTATGAACAGAAATCTGCTCTACAAAGATCTCAACATTGGTGGGCTTGACATATTCTCCCCAATAGATTGTTTGTTTCTTGAGTGCAGGGACAGTGTTATATTTCATCACTGTGTCCCAGCCAATTAGTATAGTTGCTTAAACATGGTAGATACTTAAATTGAACAAATGCTCATTAAGCACCTACTATGTTCAGAGTGCAGTACATCAGGGGTCTCCGGTGCCAGGTGCTGTGCTTAACTCTGGGGATTCACAATGGAGGCTAGACACAATCCCAGTCCTCAGAGAGTTTGTGCTAGGGGAGGAGGGGTGGATATCCACAAACAGCTCTAAAATAAGGGAGATGACTCTAGTGGTGGGGAACAGAGCTGTAACTAGGATGGAACAATCAGGGATTTGCCCAGAGGTATGAAAATTTAGAGGGTGCTGACAGCACTTGTAATATTTTTTGGCATATAGAAATAATCGAGTTTAGCATGAATAATTAATTAAAACATGAAGCTACCAGATGGGGGGGATGTTAACCATACTCCAAGTAAACTGTCCAGCTGGGTCCTACCTTCTTCCTCCTTCAGGAGCAGTTTGATTGGTAGCAGCCTCTCAATGTTCTGGGGTCTTCACCTGAATGGTATTCTGGGGTCTCTGTTCATTTCACCCACCCCCAAAAGGCAGTATCTTTGGGTCTCTTTCCTCTAGAGAGCTTTGTGATATCCTGCATGCTCATCTGAGATTGCCTTAAAAATTGATTTGAGGGTACTTTTCATACTTCTCACCCTGGATACCTTTGGTCACTCTTGCCTCAAAATGCAGGAATAATTTGCTATGGCTCTGGTGGGAGGGGGCAGTTACATGGCACAGTGGATAGAGTACCAGGCCTGGAGTCAGGAAGACACCTCTTTTTTCTTTCCACTTAACAGTATTTTCTTTTTTCCAGTTACATGCAAAGATAGTTTTCAACATTCACTTTTACAAGATTTTGAGTTCCAATTTTTTTTCTCCCTCCCCTCCACTCTCCTCAAGATGGCATGCAATCTGAGATAGGTTATCCATATACAATCATATTAAACATATTTCCACATTAAGACTCACCTTTCTGAGTTCAAAACTGGTCTCGGACACTTACTTGTTGTGGGACCCTGGGCAAGTCACTTAACCCTATTTGTCTTGGTGTCCGTATGGAAAAGCTCAGGTCTATTCTGGGCCTTGGGCAGGTGAGCCAGAGCACCAAAAAGATATTAAGCCAGAGTCAAAGTTTCAGCAGTGTGGCTACTGGACTGAACTCTTCTGTTTACTTGTGAGGGATGCCAGTGGAATTAAAGGCGAGAACTCTCTAGTCTCTCTCTGGTTATTTATTTTCTGACTCTGCAAAGAGAATTTCTCAAGTTTAGCACCCTGTTTTCAATAAGATGGATATTTATAATATGAGATATTATCAGCTCCTAACAAGGGTTGAAGTCTGGGTTGATGAATCTCCATGGGGTACTCTCATCATCTCTCTGGACTCGGGGTACTCATGAATTAATGTGGTAGAAGATTCAGCCTGGTACAGCAAAAAGAGCATTGGACTTGCAGCTAGGAGACCTAGCTCCAGGTCACCCAGACAGTAAGTGTCACTATCAAAGGCTAGCCCCTCTTTCTCCCTTGCACCATTCTGTCTCTCAGAATAACTAGGGAAGATTAAATTAAATAACTAAGAAAGAAGTCTTGGCTTCTTGGCCAAGAGTTAGGTCCCTAAACTGAGTGGAGTTTGGGTCAGCTTGATGGCAATAGTTGGAGTGTTGAGCCTAGAGTCAGGAAGACTCGTCTTCCTGAGTTCAAATCTGGCTTCAGACACTTACTAGCTGTGTGACCCTGGGCAAGTCACCTAATTCTGTTTCTCTCAGTTTCCTCATCTGTAAAATGATTTGGAGAAGGAAATGGCAAACCACTCCAGTATCTTTGTCAAGAAAACCCCAAATGGGGTCCTGGAAACTTGGACACGACTGAAACGACTCAATAACAACGTGCATATAATAATATAAGAGAAGGGCAAAGGAATGGAAGGTTGTGGCACATTGTGGAGGGCTTTTAATACCAAGTTAAACAGTTTGAACTTTACTTGTGAGGAAATAAGGAACCATTGCTTTTTAAAATTTTTGGACCAATAGTTATTATAATCTGCCAGATGTTTTTGTTTTAAGCTGTCTGCTAGGATATCAGGGACCAGAAAGAAATGTTTTCCATGTAGCATCTTGGCTCAGCAATCTCCAGTTGAAATGACCCTGATGGCCATGGGGATAAGTACCATTTAGATAAGACATTTCTTATCATAATACCTCATGAGAGGCAGTATGGACTAATGGATAGAGAGCAGATTCTGGAATAAGGGAGACTCTAGTTCAAATCGTGCCTTCTACATGAAGTGGCTGATGACACTGGACTGATGACAGTGCTTGAGGAAATCTTTTAAGACTATAAATTACATTAAAGGTGTGGACTTGGGTTGGTAAAAGGAATTTCTCCATCTGGGAGTTCCCTATACCAATAAATCAGAGGTCTAATTCCTCTTCCTAATGACTCTCATTAATATAATGTTTTCTTGTTGTTGAAGAGCGCTTTCTTCCTAACAACCTTGTAAAAACAGCGCAAGTATTATAATCCCCACATAATAGTTGAGGCAACTATGGTCAAGAGAGGGGCTCATTACATTTCATCCTGTTTGGCCTTGGGCAAATTGCCTAACGTTTGGAGGTCCTGAGTAGCACTATAAGACTGTAAGTAGTTTGGAGGGAGGCTCCCCATCCTTAGCCACCAAAGTTCATGAAATCTTGGGTCTAGATGAAAAAGCTAAAAACAAAAAAATATTTTTCCCAATATTCCAGCCTGTTAAGATCTTTTTGGATCCTGACTCTTCATCCAACAGGTTATTGTCATCCATCAATTTGATGAGCATGCCCTGCTAGCTAAAAACCTTGTGATGCAGAGTCATAGATTTTTGGAGCTCAAAGGGACCATAGAAGCCATTGAGTCCAACACCTTCATTTTACAGATGAGGAAAGTGAGGTCTAGACAGGTTGTGTCGCTTGCCCAGGGACACACAGTTAGTAAGTGTTTGGATTTAAACTCAAGTTGCCCTGACCCCAAGTTCAGAATTCTATTGACTGTACCATGAAATTTGTCCTGGTCTTCCATTAAAGGCTTCCTGTAGATCACACATCATGGCACGGCATTGACCTAGGGCTCTTAGGATCATAGATTTAGAGCTGAAAAAGACCTTCTAGTGCAGGGGTTCTTAATCTTTTTTGCGTCATGCTCCCCTTTGGCAATCTAGTGAAACCTATGGACTCTTTCTCAGAATACCATTTTAAAATTTCTAATGGAAAACACATAATATAACTTAGGGATTGCAAAGGAAACCAAAGCTCTGTGAAGGTAAAGATTTTTTTCTTATCCAAGTTCATGGACCCTTTGAAATCTATCATCATAATCCTTGGGGGCCCAGGGTTAAAAACCTTGATTGTGCCTGGTCCCATCATTTCACGAATAAGAAGACTGAGGCCCACATAAGTGGATTGATATGCTCAAGGTCTCACAACTCAAAAGTAGTGGAGGTTATGCCAGTGGGACACAAGCTGTTGCAGGGCCCAGTAGGCAGAGAAGGCTTCAAGTACAGACCTGGAGATGGACTGAATATGTCCATTGTCCTCAGACTTTGACGCTGTGTTTTTCATTTTTGTTTCCTGAATATCTAATATAGTATATTTTTAAAAACATAGTGATTACTTTATGAATGTTGAGGAAATTGACTTGCCTAGTCAAGCATTGGAAGATTTATCACCCTAAAGTTGGCCATGAAGTGACATTTTTGGGTCCATGGCAATTCATGGAATGTGGAAGGAGCATCCAGATGGATGAACTCATGGGTCTTGAGAAACAGTGAAGTACTCACCCACAGTCCGACCTGTCTGGGTGAGGCATACATGGAACCACAGAATATTAGAGCTGGGAGAAACCTTAAATATCCACTTATCTAAGGACTCCTTTCTACAGAGAAGGAATGAAAGCTCGGGGGAGAGGGAAGTGATTTACCTAAGGTCACATAGTAAGTTACTGGAAGAGCCAGAATTGGAACTGGGGTCTCCAGACTTATAGACCAGAGCTCCTTCTCTGTGCTATATCTTTCCTTGACAGAGAAGTTGAGGCAGAGAGAAATTGATGCATGGCCCTCATACAAGTCTTAAATCTCCCCAAAGCAGGAAGGTTCTCTCCTTTCCCACTTGCTTACTGGTAATGCGATCTTTTTTTTTTTAAGTATTTTTTTCCCAGTTACATGTAAAGACAATTTTTGCATTCATTTGAAATAATTTTTGAGTTCAAATTTTTCTTCCCATGCCAAGATGGTAAGCAATTTGATATAGGTTACATATGTGAAATCATGTAAAACATTTCATATTAGTCATGTGAAAAAAAACAGAACAAAAGGAAAAAATTCATGAAAAAATAAAGAAACTAAAAATAGTATATTTTGATCTGCATTCAGGCTTTATCAGTTCTTTCTCTGGTTGTGGATAGCATTTTCCATCGTGAGTTCTTCGGAATTGTCTTGGATCTTTATAATTCCTGAGTAGAGCTAAGTCATTCATAGTTGATCATTGCATAATATTGCTGTTACTGTGTATGATGTTCTCCTGGTTCTGTTTATTTCACTTTACGTATGTTTATGTGAGACTTTCCAGGTTTTTCTGAAATCTGCCTGCTAATCATTTCTTATAACATAAAATATTCATTTCATTCATATAACACAACTTGTTCAGCCATTCCCCAATTGATGGGCATGCCCTCAAGTTCCAATTCTTTGCCACCATAGAAAGATCTGCTATAGATATTTTTATACATATAGGACCTTTTCCCTTTTTTATGAAGGTAGCAGCAATCTTGAGGTGGTAGGTTCTATCCCTGACAATGGGCTGGTGGCATTAGGGCATTAGATGAGAGAGGCAGCTAGGTGTTCCAGCAGATAGAGTTCAGGAAGTCCCGAGTTCAAATCCAACCTTGGACATTTACTAACTTTGTGATTCTAGGTATGTCAATTAACTTCTGACTGCTTCAGTTTCCTCAACTATAAAATGAGATTAGTAATAACACTTAGCTCCTGGGTTATTGTGAGAATCAAATGGATAATATTTTAAATACTTGGCGCATTTCCTGGCACAGTAAATGCTGAGCAAATGCCTATTTCCGTTTCCTACCTATTACAAGGATGCATTATTCTCATTTGAGTGCACAAATGCATGTTTACACTCATGTGTGCAGGTGTGTGTTTATATGGTACCTGTTTAAGTATATACACATGGCCAGAAGTCAATGTGGGTGGCATGAGGGTTGAGTAAAATTCCACTGAGTGGATCCTCTGTTACAGACTCCCTTTGCCCCAATGAAAACAAATCTCTCTTGTTAAACTCTCACCTCAGGCTTTCAGGTCTTAACCATTATTTGGAGTGTCTTCTCACTCCTATCCACTGTTCCCTTTTTTCTTCATTTAGGGTGTCTGCCAGGAAGATTCATCCAGGGCACAGAGAGAGGAATGCTCAGTCATTGAGTTTAGGTCCTGACCTTGACCTACAGGAGAGGGCACTGCCTTCTTTGTAGTGAGGGTATCTTGAAGAAGTCCACTTTCCCAAATTTTATTCTTTGATCTGTGGCCTTTCCTAAGCCCCACAGTAAAAGACAAACTGGGAACTTGGAAGGAGAAATGACAAACGTTGGAAATGGAAGGAATGTGGACGAAGTGGAGAGAAAGAACTGCAGATTCTCAGAGCTGGAAGAAGGCCTCAGAAGTCATCTAGTGTGGTATTTAGGGAAGGGAAAGTGCACTGGTTCTGAAGTCAAAGGACCTGGGTTCAAAGTCCAGCTCTACTGCTTCTTATATGTTGGACCTTGGGCCAGTAACTTAATAGCTCTGGACTTCAGTTTCCCCTATTGCAAAGTGAGGAGTTAGACTAGACGACCTCTGGTGTTCCTTTCAATTCCAGATACATGGTCCTCTTTGTCTAGTCCACATTCCCATCTGAAATACGTCTCTTCTGCAACACAATTGACAAGTCATTTAGTCTACTTCCTGCCATATCTGCCAGTCAACAAACATTTTTTCAGTTGTAAAGACAATGATGAAGTAATCTCTGCCTCCAAGGGGCTTACATTCTAAGAGGGAAAATATGCACATATATAAGTACATAAATAAGTATCTACAAAATGTAGAAGTTGGTTCATTTGAAAGACCTGTAGAAAAGGAGACTGGGGCAGTGGGAAGTATGATAATTTTATTTACCTGGAAGAGGGATTTGATAAGTTCAGTTTGGCCTCAGAGGGCTGTACTAGAAATGAGGTGTCTATTGCCAAGAACTTAATCTAAACTTAATGTAAAAAAACAAAATAAAAACAACCTTGGTAAGTGGAGCCATCCACAAGTCTAAGGAGCTGTTTCATGAGGGAATGGGATCTCCACTGGAAATCTTCAAGTGATGGCTGGATAAGCATTTGTAGAGAGGATTCTTGTCCATGTTTGGGTCAGACGGAATGGCTTCAGACTAACTCTGACATTTCTGTGATCTTGTTTGAAGACTTCTAGTGACAGGGGACTCACTACCTTATAAGCCAGTCTGTTTGACTTCTAGACAGCTCAAATTGATAGGAAATTTCTCCTCATTACAAATTGAGTTGAAATCAGCCCTCCCACAAGTTGCACTACCCTCTGGGGCCAAATCTAATCATCTTGACAGCCCTTCAGATAGTCATCTATGTTTGCCCAGGAGCCCTATACCTAAGAGTTGCTTGTGTAATATTCCTTGCATTGATGTGGAGGTAGTGATCAGAATCCCCTAAAAATGTTCTCTTCTTTAGGTCCAGCATCTTTAGTTTCTTTGACCAGTTTCCATGGAACATGCATTCCTTATTCTGGCTGCTCTCCTCTGAATGCTTTCTAACTCATCCTCCTGAAAATGTGGTTCCTAGAACTGACCACAAAACTCTGGTTCATTATTTTATTGACACCATTAAGTTGAATCCTGTAGTATTGTCTTATAAACTTTTTTTTTTGGCCCAGTTTGAATGCTGTGCATGGGCTCTCTGGAAGTATCTTCCTTCTGTCATCTGTAGAATGGGTATAATATTATTTATACTTGTGAGTTGTTGTGAAGAAAGTTCTTTGTAACCTAGGGGACTAATTCTTACAGTTATCAAAATATTGGAAAAAAAATTTAAAAAGGAAAGAACCAGATTCATAAACCCTAGGTTAAGAACTCCTGGGTGGGAGGAAGATCTTGGTAGGCCTAGACAAATGGGCTGAATTTTTTAACTTTTTCATCCGGTCCTGAGATTTTGTCAATGTCAGAAATTAAGGATATGGAAACTTCTTTCAAACTGTAGTCTTATAGAAGAAAGAAGAGGTTAGGTGACTTGCCCAAGGTCATTCAAAAATAACAAAGCATGATGAGGCAGTATGGTGCGGTGGTGAGACCCCTGAAGCCCTTTCCATCTCTAGATGTATGATCCCATGCTTCTGTGGAGGTCCATGAAACAGTTTCAGTCACCTGATAAAAGTGTAATAAGCACCAACTATGTGCCAGACAGTGTCTTAGAGGTAGGGGAAGATACAAAACAATGAATGACACAATCCCTTCGAACAGTCCCCCTAAAATTAGGAACCAATCTAGTCCAACCTTTTCATTTTACAGGTGAGGAAACTGAGGTTCAGAGAGGTCAAAAGTGACTTTCCCAAGGTCATACAGTTGGGAGAACCAGGACTTGAACCTTGAGCTCTGACCCTACAGCCAGCACCCTTACCAATACACCACACTGCCTACGTATCTATGGAGGTCTCTCTGAGATCAGTTCTGATCACACCACCTAGGCTTAAGAAAGGATGTTAATTGACTCCTGAAACACAAAACCTTTCAAGTTTGCAGAAATCCTTACATATGTCTGGTCTTCACAAAAAACCCTGTGACGTACACATTCCTGGGATTATTTTCCCCGTTTTACAGATGAGGAAATTGACCTCAGAGTGATTAAGTGATTCACCCTTAGGTCACTTATCTAGTAAGAGTCAGAGGTGAAATTCGAACTCAGGTTTTCCTAACTCCAAGTTTCAACACTTTATCCGCTATAGCAGAGTGCAAGTCAGTGTGGGCTGAGTTTCCCACTCCAGAGTGTGCTCTTAGCACCTGTAGGTCAATGATGCTGTTGGTCACAAAGCAGGGATAGGAAGATGACTCATGAAAGCATGTGACTTCTTTTGTGGTATTTCTACTACTAGAAACATTGAGAGTCTATCATTTTGGAGGTGGGCCAGTGTTGCTCCACATTCAGTATGCAAAGGGCAGTATGTTATTGCCTAGGTATATATTGTCCTCTTCCATCTGCTTATTTCCTTATAGGTGTGTCTGTCCTGTGACCCCATTCCATTGAATCCATGCGATGTCTATCTAACCTAGTATAGCCAGTGGGCATGAGTTATTGAGGACAACAGTGAAGGTTATTCTTCTAGATGGGAATAACTGTTCGACTCTATAGAGCTGCCCCAACCAACTCCCCTTTCCAAAACTCTAATCCCCAAGAATCATTGCCTGGGAGTAGTTTGAAATGAGAGGGAGGATGTCATAATGATAGCATCAGAGATTTAGAGCTGGCAAGAACCTCAGAGGCCGTCTAAGTCTATCTTTTCATTTCACAAGAGAGGAAACCTTGTCCCAGAGAAGTTATGAGACTTGACCAATCTTATACAGATAGTGAGTGTCAGAGGTGGGATTTGAACTCGGCTCCTTTGATGACTGGGTTTCCACTGTAGTTCCTGGGATCATGGATTTTGTGTAGGAAGAGACCTCAGAGGCCATCTATTCTAGTCATATCTCATTTTAAAGGCCGAGAAACTAAGGCCTGATGATAACATGCAAACAAATACATACAAACAAGAGATATACAAGTAAATTGGAGATAATCAACAGAGGGGTTGTGCTTTGCCCAGTGTGTTTGAGCCCAGATCCTCTGTTGCCTCTCAAGCACGCAGAATCGTCAAACTCCAGAGCTAGGAAGGACCAGAGAAACCACGAAACAAATGAAGTTCAACTTCATTTCATAGGAGACAAAACTCAGGCCCTGAGAGTGATAGGGACTTTGCCTTAGGTCGCAGGGTTGGTTAGTGGCAGACCCAGAGTCCTTGGGTCCAGCCAGGGCTTTTCCCACTAAATCAGCCCTGTGGTTCCTGCTGACAGGAATATCAGGGTACCCTACATCTCAATCCTTGCTCAGTCTGGGTGGAAAGATGATACAGATGTAGGCAAAATAGGAGAGAACAAGTTGATACTGTGTGTTTGTGTATTTGTGTAGGTGTGTGCCGGCACCTTCAACCCAGGTACTGGAAGAGAGTTTGCAATCTTGTGGATTGAGACACTTAATTCTAAACAGCAGAGCCACTACCTGGGGCATTTTTGCTGAGGGAGTGTCTAAGAGAAAGAAAGTAGGTTGGGGCAGCTAAGTGGGGCAGTGGATGGAGCACCTTGCCTGGAGGCAGGAGGACCCGAGTTCAAACCCACCCTCAGACATTTATTAACTGTGTGACCCTGGGCAAGTCACTTAATCCCAACAGCCTGGAAAAAGAAAGGAAGCAAACCATCTGTTCTATTCTAACTAATTATTCTTGCTAACCAGGTGCTAAGCTCACTTGTTTCCAGGTCTTTGAAGAATTGTAAGTGCGTGGTAGAGCAGGGAGGCGGTGGGATTAGTAATTAGAAATCTCATCATGGTGATGGGCATCATTATTATAGATTTAGAAATGGAATTGATCAACGATCATTCTAGCCCAACCTCTTTATTTTACAGATGAGGAAACTGAGGCCCATGGAGGCCATGTGACTTGCCCTGACCATACAAGTAGTAAGTGCTGTGGGTGGCATTTGAACCCAGTTCCTCTAATGCCAGAGCTTCTCCACCGCAGCACAAAGGACATTGAACTTGAAGTCAGGAGAGACCTGGATTCAGTCAGTCAGTAAAAATTTATTAAGCACCTACTATGTGCCAGGCACTAGGGATATGAATAAAGGCAAAAGATAGTCTCTGATCTTAAGGAGCTCACAGTATAATGGGGCAGGGTGGCGGGGGGAGATAACATGCAAACAAATACATATTAACAAGAGAGATACAGGTAAATTGGAGATGATCAAGAGAGGAGAGGCACCAGCATTAGTGCACTTGACCACTTGCTTGACCATGGACAGGTCACTTATGTTCTCCCTGCCGCAGGTTCTTTATTTGTAAGATGGGGATAATAATTTTATATCTACCTTTTTAAAGGTTGTTGAAAGGATCAAGTAAAATAATGCATGTTTGTAAAACCTTAAAGTGCTATCTATAACTTGTCAGCTTTTATTGGTTTCTGTGGCCAGTGCATGATAGAGGAAGTAAAGGCTTTGAGAATTCCAAAGAAATAATTCACACTTCTTGTTAGGGGGGAGAATTAGTGAAGGAAGAAGGACTGGATCTGAGCTTTGAAGGATGGACCGAACTCTTACAAGGGAAAGGTATTCAGGGGGCAAAGGGTGGGAGTAAGAATAGGTTCATAGGGAGAGCAGGAGATGATGGATTGTTCACATGTGGGAACACCACCATGTCTCCATATCTTGTAGGGCTTGCCATGCTGGCTGTCCTCCCAGGGCCCCCGAGAAATTGGGGGCTGAAGGGGCAGGTCTGTATCCTGCAGAGTTCAGAAAGCAGATGTAGGAGCCTGGGCTTGGCCAGCTGCCAGGCCGTAGTCCAGAGGTTGGACCGTCAGGTTCATACTTTAGAATGATAGGAGCTAAAAGTGGAGAGGTAGACGGGGACCAGAATGTGGGAAGCCTAAAACACTAGGCTAAAGAAGCTGGACCATGTCAATGAAATGAAATTCAGCAAACAGCTATTAAGGGCCTATTATAGGCGGGGTATTGTACTAGGTTCTGAGGACACAAAGAAAACAGCCCCTGCCCACTAAGAACTTAGAGTCTATTGTGAGGGGTTTGGGAAGGATACAAAAGGTACCCAGTCAAGTAAATACAAAATCTAGGGGATACAGGGACTGAATTCTGAGCCTGGATGTGTGATTTCATTGGTCCAGGGCAGTGGTCATCAATCTTATTTGGTCTCAGGATCCCTTTATACTCTTAAAAATCATTGAGGACCTTCCAAAGAGGTTTCAATTATTCAGGTTTTATCTGTTGATATTTACCATATGAGAAATCAAAATGTCTTAGTATTATTCTTAAAAATAGGCTTGACCTTGTGGACCCTACCTGAAAGAGTCTCAAGAACCTCAAGGGCTCTAGACCACATTTTGAGAACTACTGGACTAGGGTACTCCCAGGTGAGGAAACCTTCCGTACCAAGGCAGGGTAGTATTTTCTCTGTGTAGTCTTAAACAATTGCCTGGAGCATTGAGAAGTTGATTAACTTGGCCGGGGTCACACAGTCAGTATGGGTCAAAGGGGAGATGTTAAGCCATGTCTTTCTGGATCTGAGGCCAGATCTCTCTCTAGCTTCTATGCCAGACTTCCTTGAAGTAATCACCAGCTAATTTCTGGAGGAAGAGAGCTCTGTGTGCCCTGGGGAGCCATTGGAAATGTGCTCTAGATAGATTGTTCAGTGCTCTTTGGGGGTGAGGGGAGAGGGAAGGGAGCTGCGGAGATCTCTGAGCCCTCTTCTTGTTCAGGCTTGATCCCAAAGCTGGCTTTCCCTAATGTTGACGCCTGCTAATTCTGTGCATCCCCTGCATTTGCGTGCATCTCTCCTCCAGGATGTTACCCATCACGGATCAAGTACTGAGAGTGCTGAGGCTTGAGAAGACATCCTTCCGCACCTATGTCATCTCTGCACTGCTCCTATCCCTGCTTTTCATCTTCTTCCGCCTCCTCCTGAAGGTCATCCAGGCGTGCTATCGATTTCACATCACCTGCCAACGATTACGATGCTTTCCTCAACCTCCCCGGAGGAACTGGCTCTTGGGCCATTTGGGCATGGTAAGAGTTGGTCTTGGGATAGGGAAAGGGGATGCCCGTCCAAGAAAAATTCCTTTGCAATTTGCCCACATCTTAAGCCAAGCCCCTCCCCAGCCTCCAAATGGTATTGTTTTATTTCTGTGGCACTACCTTGACCTGGTTCAAATGAGTATCTTCATGTTTTATAACTGACCAGTCTAGCCCAGGATGACACTCCCCACCCTCTTTCTTCCCTCTAGCATAAGGGGATGAGTAGAGGTTGGGTTAGAAGATGATAATAGCAGAGTGGAATGAGCATTGGATTTGGAGCCAGAGGAATTGGGTTTCAATCCTGTTTCTCTCCTTTACTACCTTTTGGAAAGTCACTTAATCTCTTTGGACCTCATTTCTTCATTTTTAAAATGATGCAGTTGGACTAGGGGCCTCCCAGGACTCCTTCTAACTATAAATCTATCGTCCTATGACCTTTCATAAGAGGCCGTATGGAGATGGCAAATTCATCTTGGAGTCAGGAAGAGAGAATTGGGGAGAGGATGTGGGTGGGTTTCAAGTGCCACTGCTGACACCTACTGGCTGTATGGCCCCTGGAATGTCTCTCACCCTCTTAATGCCCCAGGGAAACTCTGACAGTTGCTGATATGCATTCCTGTAGAGAAATGTCTCACCCTGAGTTCAGGACCCAGGTGAAATAACAGATTCAGACCACCCCCTTGGAAAAAACCCAATTCCTCCTTTAATTTTATGCTGACCTGTTGTTGGGCAAATCCCTTTCTGTGAGCCTCAGTTTTCTTCCCTGTAAAGTGAGAAGGGGGTTGTACTACATAGTCTTTAAGGTCCCAGCCATGCCTGACATTCTGCGATGCGTGAGAAGTAATTAAGGACCTGTCTTGAAATCCAACCATCCTCCCAGCTGCAAGAACTCTACCTTCATAGATGATTTTTGTTCTCATTCTCTATACATTAGGTAGGTACTTAAACATGTCCATGTTTAAGTTCCTAAAAATAGGGCCTGTTTCATTTTTGTCTCTGTAACTCCAGTGCCCCTCAGCACAGAGTTTGGCACATAGTACATAATTAATGTTTGTTGATTGATCGCTAGGAGACCCAAGCTTTGGTACTAGGCAGAATGAGCTGGAAACATCATGAGCTTTTTATCCCTGAAGGGCCGGCTAAAGGACTAGCTTTGCTGACTGGTCTCAAGGGCCCCAGAGGGAAGGGGACTGAATTGGGGGCTGGTCTGAATCAAGGACGGGAGGCAATCTCCTCTAGGGGAGTTCAGAGAATGGATGCAGGAGACCAGCTCAGGCCTTGCCATGGCCAGCTGCCTGGAAGGGGCTAGGCAGCAGTCCAGAAGGCAGACAGCCAAGGCAAATCATTATTATGTTATTGATATTCATTATAGAGGGCATTTTAATAAAATGTACACGCGCTTTAGTAAGTGATGAATGTGCTAGTGATGAAAGTTATAATGACAGGTTATTAGACCATGGAGCTGTTAACCATTATTTCTCCGTGTTCTGGGGACTAGCGCTACAGGTTGTTGTGCTTCTGAAGTGCCTCTTCCCCCTCCTGGTCAGCGAGGACCCAAGCCCCAAGCTTGATCACATGTTGGCCTTCTCCAGTTACCTGTTTCTGAAAGCCCCTTTGTAAGTGGGTTGCTTGGAATCCCTCTTCTCAGTTCCTCTTCAATTCATCTTTCACTTAACTGCCAGTCTTTTCTTCCTACACTGCTAGACATAGATTGTCATGGCCCTCTTCTGCTCAAAACCCTACAATGCCTCCCTATTATTTACTCTTTACTCTGGCACTCAAGGCATTCTGCAACCTGGCATTACCTTACATTTCTTTTTTTTCTTTCTTCCTTTATAGTATTTTATTTTTTCCAGTTATTTCAATATTCATTTTTAGGAGATTTTTTGAGTTCCAAATTTTTCCTTCCTCCCTCCCCTCTCTTCCTCCCCAAGATGGCTTGCAATCTGATATAGGCTATACATGTACAATCATATTAAATGTATTTCCACATTAGTCATGTTGTGAAAAAGGAATCAGAAGAAAAGGAAAAAACACTAAGAAAAAAAAAAGAGAAAATAGTGTGCTTCAATCTGCATTCAGATGCCATAGTTCTTTCTCTGGAAGTGGATAGCATGTGCCAGCTTGAATCTTCTGGAATTGTCTTAGAACATTGTATTACTTCGAAGAGCAAAGTGTATCAGAGTTGGTTATGACACAGTGTTGCTGTTACTGTGCACAATGTTTTCCTGGTTTTGCCCACCTCACTCAGCATCAGTTCGTGTAAGTCTTTCCAGGTTTTTCTGAAATCTGCCTGCTCATCATTTCTTACAATAGTATTCCATAACATTCATATACCACAGCTTGTTCAGCCAACCCCCAATTGATGGGCATCCTCTCAATTTCCAATGCTTTGCCACCACAAAAAGAGCTGCTATAAATATTTTTATATGTGGGGTTCCTTTTCCCTTTTTTATGATCCATTTGGGATACAGACCTAGTAGTGGTATTTCTGGGTCAAAGGGTATACACAGTTTTATAACCTTTTGAACATAGTTCCGAATTGTTCTCCAGAATGGTTGGATCAGTTCACAACTCCACCAACAGTGCATTAGTGTTCCAATTTTCCCATATCTTCTACAACATTTATCATTTTCTTTTTTTTTCATATTAACCAATCTGATAGATATGAAGTGGTACCTCAGAGTGGTTTTAATTTGCATTTCTCTAATCAATAGTGATTTAGAGAATTTTTCATATGACTACAGGTACCTTTAATTTCTTCATCTGAAAACTGCCTGTTCATATCCTTTGACCATTTATCAATTACTACCTTATATTTCTAACCTCATCTTACCCTGTTCCTCTTCAAAATGTGTTCCTGTAATGCACAGAGATGTACTACCTCTTAAGTTGGGAAGGTATTCCCTCTCTCCTTATCTCTGCTTGTCAAAATCCTTATCTTCTTTCAAAGGTCAGCTTCAGGGGAGACAGCTCCTCCACAAGGTCTGCCCTGACCTCTCCTGGTAGAAGAATCCTCTTCCTTCACATTCTGATAAATGATAACACTTTCCTCTACATATAATAAGAGGTAGAAATGGGGGTAGGAAGGAATTTGATCAACCCTATCCCATTTAGAAAAACTCCATTTTATTGAAACATCCTGTCTAATTCTATTCAGTGGGATTCAATCACACAGATGGTAGGAGGGTGGGAGAGGGTCTTATTCATTTGGTTTTAGCTTTACAGATAAAGAAACTGAGTCACAAGTTTAGTGATTTATCCAAGGATACACATATAAAAAACCTGGAATTCAAACTAACTGTCTGATTCCAAATTCAGCACTGTTTCTTCTACATCATACTTCTTTATGATTTGGGAAAAGGAAGAAGAGTAGATATGAGGAAACCTGTTAGGAGACTATTGGAGGAGAAGATTCTGGGAAGATGGCAGAGTAGGTCAGAAAACTTTTGGTTCTTCAAATATCCTACACAAAAAAAGACAGAACATCACCTCAGAGGGAACATAGAGCAGTGAAAATAAACAAAAGTCATGTTCTCCTAAGACAACTTGAGAAGACTCCCAGGAAAGACCCAACCTCCAGGGGCTGAGGTTTGGCCCAAGTGAAATATATAGTATAAAATACCAGTATAAAATACCTGAGAGTATATCTGCCAAAACAGACACAGAAACTGTATGAACATAAACAAAAACCACTTTTTATACAAATAAACTCATCTAAATAAATGAAATAATATTTATTGTTCATGGGTAGGCAAAGCTAATATAATTAAAAATGATAATCTTACTTCACTAATCTATTTATTTAATGCCATCCCAATTAAATTACTAAAAAAAAATCTTACTGAGTCAGAAAAAAATAATAACAAAGTTCATCTGGAAGAACAGAGATTAGGAACTTCGAAGAAACCAGGGGAAAAAAAGATATAAAGGAGGCAGATTCAGTAGTATCAGACCTTAAACTATATTATAAGATGAAAGCGTTGTTGGAGTACAAAAAGTATAATTTTGATTTACTTTAAATTAAAATTTTCTTGTATAAACAAAACCCACAGCTAGGAATAGAAGGAATGCAGAAAACTGGGGAAAAAAACTTCCATAGAAAATCTCTCAGATAGGATGTGATTGGGTTGGAATATTTGCTGTGGTGTAATTTAGAAAAACATGGAAAGACTTGCATGCTATCTACCTTCAGAGAAACAGATGATAAGTAGAAATAAGTATAGTATGGTCTTACACATATATGTATATGACTATATGTATATATGTGTGTGTGTGTGTGTATTCACAGATATCTATGTATATGTGTATCTACATCTATATCTATATCTATCTATATTTATGCTTAATTGTAGCCCTCTTTGGGGCAAATGGGGGGAGGGAGGAGGAAAATAAAGTAAAAAATGCACAGCAGAGAACAAAAGAACACCTACAAGGAAGGAAAGAAAGGCTTGGTTTTCTTGAAATGGAAATTTATTGTTTTATATTGAATCTTCTCATGTTTTGCTGTGTACATGATGGTGTTTCCCCCTCATTTTTGTATTTAAGTTTAAAATAAAAATATATTTGGTTAATTAAAAAAAGGACACTATTGGAATAGTCCCGGAGACAAGTTGGAAGGAGAATTCAAATTGTTCTGCTTGGCCACAGGGGTGCTAAATAAAGAGGTAAATGGATAAGTTGCAGAGAGGAAGGTTTAGACTGACATGAAGTAGGTGTTCTTAACCTTGTGAACTGGACCCCTTTGGAAGCCCAAAGGCTATGAACCCCTTATTAGAATCATGTTTCTTTTAAAAAAAAAACAAAATTGATGGAAATGCTAAATTTCAGTTGGAGGTTAGTTAAATTACTTTCAGTTAGAGTTATTGAAAAGGAAGATGTAAATTTTTTTTTCCCATACAAGATCATGGACTCACTGAAATCTACCATGGTCCCTTGGTTAAGACCCCTTGACAGAATGGGGAAATTTCCTAACAATAAAAACTATCCAGAAGTGTAATAGGAGGGTGGTGGGCTCCCCCCCTCCCCAGAGACTGATCATTTGGTAGGCATAATGTATAGATAGAGGGGCTTCCCATTCAGGTACAGATACTTTGGGATAGATGCCAAGTCCTTCCAAAGTTGGAAATTCTCTTCCAGTTCTAAGATTCTCCAATTCCTTAATCCTACACATAGAGCAATCTAAAGTCACATCAACACACAGTCCCCACCAACAGTAAGGGAAAGAATCATTTCTTCCCTGAGTCAACGTGGCTCTGGATGAACTTTTGGATCCCAGATCTCACTGACATCTCACTGGGGTTTGGAATTGAGCCTGGTTCACTACAGGCTATGTCAGCAGCTGCCTATGCTCTGGCAGGTCCAAACTTGCCAAATGGTTTTGAGGATTGGGCTGGTGTTGAGCTTGTCACCAGAGGCTTAGTCTAGATAATTGCAGGGACGCTCAGCATCAGAAGGTTGAGCACCAGTTCATGGGTTTGGTCTTTTTTTCCAGCCACAATAACTCACCAAGACCAGCTACTAAGGTGTGAATGGGTTGTTATCAACACAGTTGGAGCAGACTGTCCACACCAATGAAATCCCAGGTCCTTGACATGAAATCTCCAAAGCAATGAACACATGAGATATAAAGGGAGGCAAATTTAGACTTGACACAAAAATGAGCTTTCTAGCAATGGATAGACAGGTTGCTTTGTTGAAGTAGAGGCAATTAGAAGGCACAATAGATAGAGAACTGGGCCTGGAGTCAAGAAGACCAGAGTTCACATGCAGCCTCAGACACTTAACAGCTGTGTGACCCTGGGTAAGTCACTTAATGTCTGCTTGTCTCAGTTTCCTTAACTATAAAATAAGTATATTAACTGTACCTACTTTGCAGGATTTTGTGAGGCTCAAATGAAATAATATTTGTAAAGTGCTTTGCACTGTGCCCGGCATGTAGGAGGGGGTAATCTAAATGTTTATTTCCTTCCTTCCCTCCTTCCTTCCTTCTTTCCTCCCTTCCTCCCTCCCTCTCTCCCTGCTTCCTTCCTTTCTTCTTTCCTTCCTTCCTTCCATTGATCCCTTTGTCACTAGAGGTTCTCAAGCTAGAGACCAGAAGACTGTCCGTCAGGGATACTGTAAGTAAGGACTGTGTATTGAGTGAGAGGCTTTATTAACTAATTTCTAAAGACCTTTTGAATTCTGTGGTTTCTATTGATAAGGGGTCTATTACAGGAAGTACAAGTGGTAGGATGCATAGTATAGTGCCAAGACTCTAGGCTTGAGAGGAGGACCTTGGTTTGGATCCCATCTCAGAGGCTTAATACCTGTATCACCTTGGACAAGTCACTTCATCTCCATCTGTTTCTGTTTCCCTGTCTATAAAATGAGGGAGTTGGCCCAGATGACCTCCGAGGTACCTTCCAGCTCTATGTCTATGATCCTGTGCTATGGGAGGAGAACCTTGTAAACTTTGTGGTAGATATGAATATCTTGATATTATCAATGAAAGTTTCATGCTGGAGATGTAATGTCTGTTGCCTCTTATCTTTCTAATGGTCAGGCACTTTTTTTTCATTCAACAAATTTTTATATACCTTGTGCAAAGTGCTAAGCAAGATGTGGGGGATGCCAAATGTGTAAGATATAGTGTCCTGCCCTCAAAGAACTTATAGTCTAGTAGGCGGTTCCTATTATTATTATTATTATTTCAATATTAAGTGGATGCTAATGATTTTCTCAGGAGCAGATGGGAGTTTTGGTCTTGTGGAGAGAATTCTAATTCAGTTCAATAAAAATTTATTAAACACTTATGTGAAAAATGCCTGACATGTTAATAGGCACTTAATACTTAATAAAAAGTTTTTTATTTAAATAGAAGCTTAAGAAATAGACTGACTATAGGGAACTCTGTTAGGTGCTAGGTGAAACATGACCCAGTCCCTACCCTCATTCCCTCAATGGGTTGAAATGATACATATTCAGATATGACAAAGGGGCTGGACTAGATGAGCTCTGAGACCCCTTCCAGTTATATATCTATGAGCCTCTGAGCCTGTGAATGTAAATTCCCTGAGAGCTGAGACTGTTATGTTTTGTCTCTTGGATCTTGAGAATTAACAAAAGCGACTAATTGTTCATCAATAACTGCCGACCTGTGTGCCTACGCTCTCATCTGCCCAAAATCTTTAAGAGAATCCATCTATAGATGAATCAAGAGTGTCCCCAATAAGAATATTAGTAGGAAGAGGCAAACCTTCAAAAGCAATAAGCAATGATAGACAACATTTTTACTATCATTTTTACTATCTCGCAATTATCTGAGAGATGTACAGAGTGTAAAATCCTGTTGTATGTATTGCTTGTTGATTTTTAAAAAGCATTTGATTCAGTAGAACCACCTTAGAGACTTAAAAAAAAAACCCTAACCTAACAAGGTGCTTCCCATCCATGCATCAAAATCAGTTCGGCTTCCTTCAAAGATGTAACAACAAAAATTATCCTGTCCAATGGCCTTTTCTAATAAATAACAGGTGAGGCATAGCAGGGAGATGGATGCTCATCAAAGGTGATGAAGGTGATCTGGCACAAAATTCAGGTCAAAGAGGGATTGCTTATCTGTGAGTGGTGTTGTCCTCTAAAATACGTTCCTATTTGCTAATGACCTTGTGGCTAAAGGCAGTAAAGCACAGGATATTGCAGTCTTCTGGAAGAGATTTGTCATTGCTCACTCAAGGGAATTTGAAGCCTGTCCATCCACACAGGATAAACAAACAAACAAACAAACAAACGAACAAACAAAAAACACCAAGTGGATAAAGAATGTCTGTTCAGATTTCACTATGCATATGGATGGACACCTCGTAGAACTTGTGTGTGTGTGTGTGTGTGTGTGTGTGTGTTTGTGCGTGCGTGTGTGTATACATATATATATATACACACACACACACACATAAAAGACAGTATTAGTAAATGATGATCTGGGTCCAAAGTTGAAAAGGAGGAGGGAAGCAGGTGGAGAGGAACAGGCTGAAATTCTTTCAGGAAGTTGCAATGTCTGTAATGGACCCCATGCTTCCCATTAAAGTATAACACAACTGCGCCACACCCAGATTTTTTTTTTTTTGTTTTTGCTGTTGCTATTGTTGTTACTGGAGAGGAAGGGTCCCATGTGTAGCTTATGTGTATATTCACATGAATTTGTCAAAAGTGCAGCTGTACAATATAATGATCCAAGACATCTCCAAAAGACTTATGTTGGAAAATGCTGTCCACATCCAGAGAAAGAACTATGGAGTGTGAATGCAGATTGAAGCAAACCATTTTCACTTTTTTTTCTTTCTTGTGGTTTTTCCCTTTTGTTCTGATTCTTCTTTCACACCATGAATAATGTAGAAATATATTTAACATGACTGTACATGTGTAACCTATGTTAGATTGCTGTCTTGGGGAGGGAGAAAAATTTGGAACTCAAAATCTTATAAAAATGATTGTTGAAAACTATCTTTACATGTAATTGGAAAAAATAAAATACTTTTAAGGGGAAAAAATAAAGCGAGGAAAAAAAGGAGCAGCCTGAGGGCTACCTGGATGCAGGAGCTTTCTTCCCTCATCAGAGAGGGGATACTGGATTAGAATTATCTCTCTCTGCCTCCCTAAATATTGCTAAACTAGGGGAAATAATTTTTAGCTTCACACCACTTTCTTGATTTTATCTCTTAACCAGAAAGGAGTTCCTCAAGCTATATCCAAAAGCTTGACACACCTCCCACCAAATGCTAGTCACACAGTATCGAAAGAATAATAGAGGATAAACCCATTTGTCAAAGACAATAGCAAACAGAAACCAGAGAAGTTATACAGATTAGAATACACCAGACAATACACAGAGTAAATGGACTTTCCTGGGGGTGAGATATTTTAGCTCAAGTTAAGAGTCTCCAATCTTACTCAAGGGGAAATTCTCCAAGATCTCTAATGTGGAAAGCTGAAGTAGGGAGATGCTCAAGGCATGTTGGCTAGGTGTTCTCTTCCTCCAGGGTCCTTTCCCTAAAGAAGACCCAAAACAGCTTATACCCTTAGAAGTCAGGAAAAAAAAACAACTCTCTTTTCCCAAGTTCTCACAAGCACCAACCTTCACACAGCCCTAGGGCTTCGAGTCATTGCTTTGAATAGTCGTTCTCTTCAGGAATATGGAGAACATCATGCAAATACCCAGGCTAGAGCACCAGGTTACAAAAATTAAAGGACTATATTTCCAATCTAACCTATTGACAATATTGCTATATGATGGTAGGATGTGGGATATCACTGTCCTGAAGTAGGTAAGATGGGCATCACCTGGAGGGCAGAGGAAGGACACATGGCAAATGAGAGCAAGTTTTGACATGACCAGCGAGGAACTCCAGAGAAGAAATGGAGTAAAGTACATTAATTAGGAGTTGGGAGACAGGAAGATACATGGGCTGGCTGCATGGCAAAGGCAGGGGAGGATAGTTGGAAAGCTAGAGCACTCCAATGGCATCCCTACAGTGTCGAGAGAAAGGAAGAAAGGTCTCCAACACATTTGGTAGCTCTCCTATGGCTGGTTTTTAGGTCAGAGTTGCACAGGATGCCAGGCAGGCATGGAATGGTTGTGACCTGTATCCAGAATTGATGATCTATTTGAATATTTGAGTATTAATTCAATTTGAGAAACATTAACTAAGTGCCTATAATATACAGAGAGCACTGTATTAGAGCCTAGGGGAAGAGAACAAGCATTTATTAAGTGCCCACTATAGGCCAGTCTTTGTGCCAAGTGCTTTACAAATACCATCTCATTTGATCATCACAACAACCCTGGGAGGCAAGTGCTATTCGTATCCCCATATTTACAGATGAAGAAACTGAGGCAGGCAGAGGTTAAGGGACTCATTCAGGGTCACAATGCTACTAAGTATCTGGGAGTGGATTTGAACTCTGGTCTTCATGCCTTCAGGCCCAGTGCTCTATTTACCACATCATGTAGGGGACGTACATGTTTACTTGCTTCAGAAATCTTGAGATCATAGAACAACAACCCTTTTTAGAGGTCATCTATTCCAATTCATTTATTTTACAGACAAGGAAACTGAAAGCCAGAAAGTTAAGCGACTTGCCCAAAGTCACACAGGGAGTAAGTGGAAAAACCCAGATTTATATTAAGGTCCTATGACTCTAAGGTCTTGGATTTATCCTGCCCTCATGGAGTCTACATTCTTGTAGAGGGATAGAACACATACATAAGTATAATACAAAATAACACAGGATGAAAATTTCCAAAAATCCAACTCCGACGCCTCATCTGGGTATGAAGGGGACACTGTCCTCTAGTTAGGCCAGCAGAGATCAAATTCTGGAAGGTTCTCCCAACCTAGAAAGCCTTTGAGGATGGGCTGGAAGGTGAACTGTATATCAGTCATCTGAGGATTAGGATGAGCTGAATTCAGAGCAGGTTCTTACTAGGAGGCTATCCACCTGATGATAGTTCCAGTGGCTCATGTCCCTTAAGGCACGGGTGTCAAACGTGTAACATGAGCTCTTCCCTCCCCTTGGCGGAAACCAGATTGAAATTTAATTGGGAAATGTTTAACAAAATAAACAAAAAGAGAAAAAAAAAACCATAGATAATGTTAAGATGTGGTTGACTGAGTCAATATGCCCTGCAGGAAGCTTTCTGTGTGGTTTACTGGCCCCGTTTCTATTTGAGTTTGGCATTTTTGCTTAAGACATGGAGAGACTGCTGTATGTATTTGTGTAGGGATGGAACCATGTGGATTAATTCACGGTTCCTGAAGTATGTGACAAATACATAAAAAAAGCATGGCCAAAGCCTGATGTGAAGTCAAGAGGGGAAAGGTCATTACCAGTTGGAGCAGGGAGCCAAATCATAGGTGATTCAATACGTTTCTATTTAGCATTGGCATTGGCATGGTGGAAGACTGCAGATGTTTAATAAATACAAACAAGAAAGGCAGGTAGTGTACAGGATAGAGTCAGGAAGGCCTGGGTTAAATCCCACTTTTGATGCTTACTTCTTGTACATCCTGGGCAAGTAACCCAGACAACTTCCCTTTTCTACTTAGTGGTTATAATCTGTGTTGTGGAGGACAGTCTCATACTAGGAGTTTCTGAAACTGACAAAATCAAAGATTCTCTGTGTACGAGGAACAGAGGAAGAGGACTTGGGTATGGTTTAGCCTGAGGGTTGGGGAGGGGACATGACACCGCTCTTAAAATATTTATAGGACTGTCATATGGAAGAAGGGATAAACATTCTCTGTAGCGCCAATGGGTAAAAGTTACTGGGAAGATTTAGGGGTAAAAGAGACCTGAGCGATCAGTTTGTGCAGTAACCCTCATTTTACAGAGAAGGAGGTTCAGAAAAGGGAAGTGAGTGAGCAAAAGTGACAGGTAGTATGGAGCCCAGATGAGATGGCACCTAGCTGCTCTGACTTCAGATTCTGTTTCAAATCACCAATCACAGTCAAGGAAGTGCTTTCTAATGGCTAAATTAACTAAATAATGGAATGAGCTGCCTGAGAGGCCTTCCTGGGTACCCAAAGTGGTTGATACCATCCCCTTGGCGGGTTGGACCAATTTAGGGGGGCCATAGTATTCTCGGCTGCAATTGGTGGGATGTTGAATACAAATAAGGGGGCAGTAGAAACATAAGGAAAGAAAAGAAGAGAAAAAAATTTTTGAAAAACTGTTCGAATATGTTTCATCTGTTGTGTAACAGAGTAAAAGTCAATTATTACATTATTTTCCAAACAAACACACAAAATGCAAGTTATAATGGATTAGTGGTCAAGAGGTCTTAACAAGCACATGTTAGCAGGCCAGTGTGTCTCGAATTGTTGGGGAGTCCAGCATGCATTGGAAGGAATATGTAATGACTTGTTTATAATACATACTACATGGTTACATGATGCAAAATTTCAATGCAGGAGAAAAAAAAACCAAATTTCCAAAAAATTATTAAATTTAAGATGCATCATTTAAAAAATATTTTATATATTTTTTGAAATGATGTAAATTTCAAAAAAAAAAAAAAGCTATTAAGGAGTTAAAGAAAGTAGATTTCCATATTTTTTTGAAAAGGGGGAAGTAGGCAAATAAAGTTGGGAACCTTTGCCGTGGACAATCCTTAAGGTCCTTTGCTGTTCTAAATTTCCACTAATTGCCATGGTTCTGTAGTGAGCTCCCATTCCTGGAAATATTCGAGGAAGGTAGGAAGGAGGAAAATAAGCATTTATTAAACATCTACTATATGCCAATCACTGTGCTGAGTATTTATAAATATTGCCTCACCTGCTCCTCACAACAACTCTGGAAAGCAGGTGGTATTATCACCCTCATTTTATAATTGAGAAAACTGAGACAAACAAGTGACATGTAAGGGTCACATGTAAATGTCTGAGGCTGGATTTGAACTCAGGTCTTCCTGACTCAGGCCCAGCACTCTATCCAATGGGCCACCTCGGTGCTTTGGGAAACTAGATGATCATATGTATGGAATTGGGTGGGAGCTTGGATTGGATGCCTTCCAAGGCCTGGTCCAATTCCAGGCTTCTCTGATGAGCTGGGGTAAGGGAGTGGGGGGATGGGAAGGGAAGGCTGGAGTTAGCCCCATTCCCCTGAGCCCTGAGGCCTGGGGGAACTGGTGGCTATCTGTGTGATTGATTGCAGTACCTGCCCAATGAGAGGGGCCTCCGAGACGAAATGCAGGTCCTCAACAAAATGCACCATGTTGTCCTTGCCTGGATAGGGCCCATCCTGCCCCTGCTGGTCCTGGTACACCCTGATTATATCAAACCCCTCCTGGGAGCTTCAGGTAAGTGCAACAACCCCTTCCCAGCAAGCTCAGAGCCAGGGCTGGGGTGGGGGTGGTGGTGGTCCTGCTCTCTTCATTCTCTAGCTTTGCAGTCTCTTCCCTTTATGCTTTCTATGACAAGCCCCCATTTCTCTAGCACAGATACTCTTCCCCTTTTCTGCATCATGGATCCTTTGGCAGTCAGTCTGATGAAGCCTATGGACTCCTTCTCAGAATAATGTCTTTAAATGCATAAAATAAAACACAAAGGATCACAAAGGAAACAAATTTTATATATTATGTATACATATATATATATAGTTAATATTGTGGTTATTCTATACAATGTTCTCTTGGTTTTGCTCATTTTGCTCTTCATTGTTTAGTGAAAATCTTTCCATGTTTTTCTAAAATCATTGGGTTCATCATTTCTTATAGCATGGTAGTATTCCATCACAGTCCTATATCGCAACTTGTTTAGCCATTCCCCAATTGATCTAATGGTAGCCATCTCTAGGGTGATGGTTGGGAGGGAGGGAAGAAGAAAAAAAGAAATTTACATAACAAATTTGTTGTATCTTTGATAGTAATAGCAAGTGGTGCACAGTGGTGCACAGTAGATTAGCAGTTTTGCGTGCAAACGTCTTTTTTTTTTTATTGTACTACGTTATGGAAATGTTTGTTTTATTCCATAAATTAAAAATAAAATTAAAAAAAGAAATAAAGATATATTTTTTTCTCCATCCAAATTCTTGTATCCCCTGAAATCTGTCTACATATCCTGGGTTACTTCCTCTAGTCTTTGCATTTTCCTAAGTGCTTTCCCCATGGCAATCCTGTGAAGGTAGGTAGCATGAGTCTGATTATCCTTATTTTACAGATGAGGAAACTGAGTCTCAGAGAGGTTCATAGATTTAGTGCTCCTAAGACACAGGCACACAGTCACACTAGTAAGTGTCAGAACTAAAATTTGAACCTAGGTTGTCCTAACAGGATGGTCTTTCAGGTTTTTCCCAGGTCCTAATCTATCATCCCACAAAGTGTATTAATGTGCCTGTCTTTTTTCTTGGTTGTATTAAGGGAGCAGCTGGGGACCTTAATAGAGTGTGAATTGGACCTGTAGGACATATTTCAGAGTTCTAGCTCATTTTATGCTTGAGGGTCTGATGTGACTCATTGGAGATAGTTTCCCATTTCTCTGAAGGTGTCATAGGGGAGGGAAGAGGCGGTATTGCCTTATTTTGCCCAGTGTTTCCTCTCAAAGGCCTGGGATCTCTATACTGCGCCCTACCCCAATCATCCACTTATCTCTTCCCTCTTATTCCCTCAACTCTGACATTCTGTTTTCTAAGGGCCCTCCCAATTCTAACATTCTATGTTCTAAGGTCCTTCTGAGCTCGAACATTGTGTGTCCTAAGGGGTCTCTCAGCACTGATATTGTGTGTTCTAAGGGCCCTCCCAGCTCTGACATTCTGGATTCTAGGGGCCCTCTTAGCCCTGACATTCTCTGTTCGAAAGAACATTTACTACTCCCTCCCTACTTTGCGCTTAACATACAAGTGCCAGAGAAGCCTCCATTGTCAAGTTGGGTTGACCTTGAACCCTGCTGGCAGAGTAGATGATGAGTTCCAGGGGCCTCTGTTCTACTAGGGCTTCTCCACCTACTAGAAGTTCTGGGCCAGGTCACAGGAAGTGTCTCAATGGTGAGCTATTGCCCAAGATGGTTGTTTTGTGTCCCATGTTGTTTAGCCACATTGTTGAGAAGGAACTCCCTTACCCCTTCCCTGGGCCCGACTGGGCAAACCACTCATTTGCTTCCTATTTCATAGGTCTGGAATCACACATTTTAGGAGAAACTAGAGCCCTTCAAGGCTCAGTTTGAGGGCCATCTCCTTTGAGAGGCTTTTTCCTAGTTGTGCTACTCCTTTCTTGGAAATTATTTTGTGTTTATATTGTACTTATCCTGTACTTCATTCCAATCTAGCTGTACCTCCATTCCCCAGCTACAGGGGAAAAAGTGAGGTGCTGTGGGCTAGAAGTAAGGAGTACGCTATTTTTTATTAGTTCTGTGACTCAGGGGTCAAATCAACCTTCTTAAAACTTTGGATTCTCATCTGTAAAATGACTGGCAATAGGATTAGATTCTCTCCCTTCCAGCTCTGACAGTCTGTATCCTAAGGCCCCCCAACCCTGATGTTCTATCTTCTAAGACCCCTCTTGGCCCTGACATGGTGGGTTCTCGTTTGTGTTTGAACATCCCTTCTGGCTCTGACATTCTCTGAGAGGAGTGTGCATAGAGGACAGGATGCTGGGTTTAAATCCTGCCTCCGACATTGTTTTCACATCCCTTCCCGTTAGAATGCAAGCTTGTGGAGAGGAAGGATTGTTTCATTCTTTCTATCTGGATCCCTAACACCTAACTCAGTGCCTGCCACCTAGTTAATAAATGCTGTTGGTCAATTTCAGCTCTGACACTGTGTATTCTTTAGCTCTGACAGTCTATGTTCTAAGGGGCCTCCCAGCCCTGACATCCTGTGTTCTAAGGGCCCTCCCAGCTCTGACATTCAGGGTTCTAAGGGCCCTCCCAGCCCTGACATCCTGTGTTCTAAGGGCCCTTCCAATTCTAATATTCTGTGTTCTAAGGTCCTTCTGAGCTCAAACATTTTCTGTTCTCAGTGCTCTCCCAGCACTGACATTGTGTGTTCTAAGGGTCCTCCCAACTCTGACATTCTGGGTTCTAGGGGTCCTCTTAGCCCTGACATTCTCTGTTCTAAAGGCCCTGCCAGCTTCAGTATTCTATATTTTCCGGTCCTTTCTGGCTCTGGCCATCTATAATCCTAATTTTGGGTCCGTGTTACCAAACTTCAGGTTCCCCTCCCCTCCACTTCATCTCCATGACACAAAACCTGATTGCACATAGCAGAAGGGGCTGAATTGAAGTCCTTCCTCAGACACTTATTGGCTATGGGGCTACTTCAAGTCATTTGATTTTTTTCAGTGCCTCACTTTCCTTATCTCCAAGTTGGAACTAAAAAAAAAAGCTTCAATTATCCTCCACTATGAGGTTGTTTTGAGGAAAGCATTTTGCAAAACTTAAAGCAGTAGATGAATACAAGTTGGGACTATTTCCCATCGGATCCTTGCAATGGACTCCTGAGAACAGCTGGGAAAGAATTCTATCTTCATTCTATTGACGAGGCTCAGAGAGATGACATTCCTTGTCCAAAGTCACAGACTAAGTCACTGCCAGAGCTAGAACTGGGCTTGCCAAGCAATTATTAAGCACCTCCTATGGACAAGACATGGCTTCTCTATACTCACTGGGCTTTTGATTACTATTTGTGCCTCACTGCTGACTCAGTGGGAATGGGTGTGTTGGGTTGAATATATTCTCAAACTGATGGAGCAATCCAGGACCAGAGAGATCTGCTGGGTGGGCCTGCTTGAAGTCCCAGTGAGTCAGCACTGGGAACAGGAATGAAGTCGGGGGGACCAGTTCAGAGGCTTTTGTGCACAGTGCCTTAGGCCTATTATGGGGCCATCTATCTAGGACCCCACCCTGGGACAGATGCTAGTCAAACAGGATCTGGGTTCACCATCATCTTCAAGACAAGTTATATTTTCTCAACTCATTGGGGACTCTGTTCTGATTTTTTTTGGTGTATTGTTATCATTTGGGATTGTCTTTAGGTCCTTTGGGCTGTATACATATATAAATGTATATGGCAGCAGGAAATATCATAGCCTGAACTTGAAAAGAAGTCTTTAGTGAAGTGCCCCAAGGATGTATGTTTGGCCCTGTGCTATTTAACATTTTCATCAATGACTTCAATGAAAGCAATTTTTAATTTATAGACCACATGGTCTATAGATAGCTTTCAAAATGTCTGTGAGCTTTTATTGGAGAAAAAAATGGTATCTTTATTTTCACTAACCTCTAACTGAAATTTGGCATTGACTTCAATTATGGAATATAGGCAATAAAATACTATTCTTAGAAGGAGTCCATAGGCTTCACCAGACGACCAAAGGGGTTCACGAAACCAAAGAAATGACAAACCCTAGGCATAGAGGTCACACTTATCACATCTGCAGATGACTAAATGCTGGGAGAGATAGCTACCATGGATGACAAGAGTCAGGATGGAAAATCTTGGAGATAAAGTTGTCCCAATCTGCTGGAAATCTGGGTCCCATGTCTCTGAGCAACTCAGGGTCCTTCCTAGAGCAGAGAGGTGAGAATTTTGAAACTTGGAATGAAACTGAATAGGGATAAATATAAAGTCCTATACCTGGGTTCAAAAAACATCTTGTCATTTCTACTTCCATGATATCTCTTGCATCTGATGCCTTCTGTCTACTCTTACAGCTGTCAGCCTAGTTTCTCTCTCTGCCAGCCTCATCTCTCACATAGGCTATTGCAACAGCTTCTTAACTAGTCTCCTGGCCTGAGGGACCTCCCCACTCCAGTCCATCCTATTGTCATTCAGTCATTTTTTCACTTTTTTGTGACCATGTTTGGGATTTTCTTGGCAAAGATACTGGAGTGGTTTGCCATTTCCTTCTCCAGCTCATTTTACAGATGAGGAAACTGAGGCAAACAGAGTGAAGTGACTTGCCCAGGGTCACACAGCTAGTAAGTGTCTGAGGCCAGATTTGAACTCAGGAAGATGGGTCTTATTGATATCAGGCTCAGTGCTCTATCCACTGTACCACCTAGCTGCCCAGTCAATCCCACATACTGCTACAAAAAGTAATTTTCCTTAAGCGTGGATATGAACAGGTGATTCCTTTATTCAGTCAACTGCCCTGGTTTCCTATTGTCTCCAGGATCAAATATAAACTCCTCTGTCTTGCCTCTAAAGTCCTTTACAATGTGGTCCCAACCTCCCTCTCCAGCCTCATTGGATGTTGCTCCCCCTCCAACATTTTGTGATTCAACTGAATTTGCCTTCTCTCTGTTGTTGTCTCCATTCCTTTGCACTGGCCATCCCTCATACCAGTAATGAGTCACCTTGTTACCTCCATCTCTTAGGAGTCTCCTTCCTTCAAGATGCAGCTCAGCCATGACTTTCTACATGAAGTCTTTTCTGATTCACTTGCTAGTATGTGGTTGTGGGTGTGTCTATGTATATAAAATACACAGTGCCTGTTTTACAGATGGCTAAAGTCTTGGAGAGGTCACAGGATCAGAGATTTCACACTCTGTACTATTTTTATTACATATATAATATATATTATGTATAACATATACATATAAATATGCACATACATATTATATATGTATCTTTCTCTCTCCTTTATGGTCTTATCCACTAGTATTGACATTCACTCTAAGCCAGGAGGGCCCAAAATACAACCATTAAGTGGAACTTGGGCAGGGACCTATTGTGGTCCAATCTATGAGTTTCAGAGTGATCTGGGTTTAAGGTTTTATGGAAAGAAAGAAAGAAAGAAAGAAGGAAAGAAAGAAAGAAAGAAAGAAAGAAAGAAAGAAAGAAAGAAAAAAGAAAGAGAGAAAGAAAGAAAGGAAAGAAAGGAAGGAAAGGAAGGGAGAGAGAGGGAGAGAGAGAGAGAGAGAGAGAGAGAGAGAGATAGAGAGAGAGAGAGAGAGAGATCTAGCCAGGAAACTCCAAGATAAGTGAGCAGCTTCTGGCCGCTAAAATTTACCTTTCTGTGGAGAGAAGAAGGGGAAGGAGAGAGGCAGAGGGAGAGGGAAAGGATGAACTGTGTTACCCAACTATCTGGGTCCCTTTTCAGGCAGCTCAGTCTACTCAAAGGTTGTGCTTGTCCTTTGTTTTCGAGGAGGACCATGACATCAGGGAAATGATGACATGACGTGCAGGTGACTTTGATGTGAGTGCTGGAGGGCTGTGCAAGGTCACCAGCCTCACTTTCTCCTCCAGAGACATCTAGGTCCAGTGTCCTGATATTCATCAGGATGCCTAGAGATGGCCCAAGATGCAACGGGAGACCCTGGTCCTTTTAAGCTAAGGCCTTTTCATGTACTCACTTAGAGTGAGGTAAGACCCATTTAGTGAATAGGCCTCTTTAAGAAGTGAGTCAAGGGATGGTCCCTTCAATTAGAAAAAAAAAATCAAGCTGGGAGGGGAGAGTAAACGTCAATGGTGACTATTTCTCTTTGGAATAGCAACCCTGATGGTCTTTCCCTTGACTTTCCCTCTTCCTCGAAAACGAAGGACAAACACAACAAGAACGATATCTGCTAGAATACAAGCTTCTTCCTAGTAGCGATTCTTTCTGTCTTTATACTTATAGTTCCAGCACCTAGCACAGTACGTGGCATGTCATAATAATGATTAGCATTGTATGGTGCTTCAAGGTTTGGCCAAGAATTTCACGAATGCCAGCTTACTTAATTATTCTCCTGGTTCTGCTCCCCTCATTCTGCATTGGTTCATACAAGTCTTCCCAGTTTTCTCTGAAACCGTCCCATGTTCCATTATATTTATAGACCACAGTTCATTTAGCCATTCCCCACTCAATGGCATCCATCCCCTTCTTTGCCTACTTCTTTGCCACCATAAAAAGGCTCCTACAAATATAAAACATTTAGAGAGCCATCATAACTATTTTGGTACATATAGGGCATTTTTCTTTCTTTGATCTCTTTGGAGGTATTGGCCTACTTGTGGTATCACTGGGTCAGAGGTTTAATAACTTTGTGGGCATAGTTCCAAATAGCTTTTCTGAATCCGTCCATTATTCTTTACTGCTGGTAGCCCCATGTGCTTAGGCCAGACTAAAGACACATTTAGTGTTACCATCAGCACTGGAAGGGAGAGGAAGCAATCCTATGGGGTTCCTGTCAGTTATTGCAAGTGTTAAATGGAAATCTGAAACATCTTCTTACCTTCCTTTGAAAAAACAAAACACTGTTTCCTAAAATGGCACCACACAGAGGTACTTTTTTTTTCTCTACCAAAGATTCACTGACTTGCATTATTTTATTTAAAATGAAAATGCTATTTTCTCATCAGAAAAACATGGCGAAAATGATATTACAGAATTTTAATAATCACTGTTCACTGTTGCATCCACTCCATTGATGAAATCAATATATAACTTCTGATTTGCAGTTCTATACACTCCATCTTGGGATCTAAAGATTCAACTGAATCTTGGGATTTGCTGGTGATCTGAGTCAAACTCATAGCTTGGATTTAAGGGAATGGATTTTTTTTTTGTTGGGAAGAAGATTGGATGAGTGGAGATTGAGGAGTCAGTCTGGAGGTGGATACAGAGACTGCTGTCAAGGAGGGGGAACCTACCTAAGCAGATCTGGCAGAGGCCACATATCTGGTGAAGATAGGGGACTTGGAAGCCACAGGATTAGGATCATAGACCTGTGGCGGAATCCTTAGACACTCCTTGTTCTTTCCCCACAGCGGCCATTGCTCCAAAGGACAAGCTCTTCTATGGCTTCCTGACACCCTGGCTGGGTGAGTAGGGGGCAGATTTAGGCCTCTGACTCAGGATATGGAGGCTGGGCTGGGGGGGAGTGGGACAATAATGAATTTTAGGGGAGGGACAGGTATGTTGACATGTTCCTGACTCAAGAGGGAGGCAGGCAAGCCTCAGGGTAGCTGAATTGCTTGACACTCCTCTGTTTTCATCACCTTCTCTCTTACCAGGGGATGGGCTGCTGCTGAGCAAAGGAGATAAATGGAGTCGGCACCGGCGCCTGTTGACCCCGGCTTTTCACTTTGATATCCTTAAGCCCTACATGAAAATCTACAACCAATGCACAGATATTATGCACGTGAGTCTTCTTCCTGTTCCTTGGGGGCAATGGGGTGTTGGATCTGAAGCCTGAGGGCCTGCGTTTGAATGTTGGCTCTGCCCCTTCCACGTGTGCAACTTTGGGTAGCTGCTTCTCACTTCTGGGTCTCAGTTTCCTACAGTGTAAAATGGAGCAGGGCCAGGTGTGTACCTGATGATTTCTTTTTAAGTTCTCTCCCAGTTCTAAATCTGTGATTCTGTGATTCCCCTTCTTCAGATCTCTTCTTTCTGCCCTCTCTTGTACCATCCCTTCCACCCTTTTTGGGTCTTGGTGGATACTGCTATGCTTTGGTTTGCTACCACGAGGCTCGGGTGCTATTGTTGGCAGGAGGCATGCCATCCCTTACCAAGGATATTGCCTTTCTCTTGGACAGGCCAAGTGGAATCGTTTGGCTGCAGGGGCCATAGTCTCTCTGGACATGTTTGAACACATCAGCCTCATGACCTTGGACAGTCTGCAGAAATGTGTTTTCAGCTATAACAGTGACTGCCAGGAGTGAGTAGTTACTTAGCTTCTGGTCTCAGCTGTCCCAGGGGGGCCTTGATGATTGGGAATCAAGACTGGTGGGGAGAAGGGAATCACCAGCAACCTGAAGCTTACTGTACCTCTTTAGGGATCCCCTTAGATGTGGGTGCAGGATTGCTCTTTCCACACTTTTACCACCCCCCCCCCCCGCCCCAGCCCCGGGCCCTGCAAGGAAGGAGGAAAATAGGATCATATATGACTCTAGAGCACAAAGGGATCTTAGAAGTCATCTAGTCCAACTCCTCCCTACTGGTCCCTCTCAGCTCTGACGCTCTGTGTTCTAAGGACCCTCTCAGCTCTGACATCCTGTGTTTTAAGGACCCTCCCAGCTCTGACATTCTATATTCCATGGTTAATTCCCAGGTTCTAATTAATTCTAATTCCCGGGTTAGAATAGGTTTAAGGCAGAATGGCCAGTTTGGGAGAGCTTAGCTCATTTCCCCCCTCATGCTTGAGGCTGCTGTTACCCATTTGTAACCTTGTGCTTCCTCTGCCCTGCAGGAAGATGAGTGACTACATCACAGCCATCATTGAGCTGAGTGCCCTGGTAGTGAAGCGCCAGTACCGTATCCACCACCATCTGGACTTCATCTACTACCGGACAGCGGATGGGCGGCGCTTTAAGGAGGCTTGTGACACTGTGCACCACTTCACTACCGAGGTCATACAGGAGAGGCGACAGGCCCTAAACAAGCAGGGGGCAGATGCCTGGCTCAAATCCAAGCAGGGCAAGACCTTGGACTTCATTGATGTGCTGTTGCTGGCCAGGGTGAGCCAAGGGCCTAAAGTCATGGTCAAAGCCTGACTTTGACTTTATGCCATTTCTCTGAACCATTCCTCACTCATCATCCCCAAGCAAATCCTCTTTCTTCTTCCTCTCCTCCCTCCATGCCTCTTCCCTTTTCCCTTCCTTTATCTTTTCTTTCCCTTCTCTTCTTCCTTTCCTCCTCATTCCTCTTCTCTTCCTCCCTTCTTCTTCTTCTTGCTCTCCTTCCATGCTACTTCTTCCCCTTTATTTTTGTCCTATATATGTGCACATTGTCCCCTATTAGAATCTAATCTGCTTGAAGTCAAGGGCTATTTTGCCCTTATCTTTGCTCATGGCCTGACACACAGTGGCTCTGAACAATTACTTGTGGATTGATTCCTACCTTCCCTTCCTTCTTCTCTGCTGTTCCTTAACTAGGCATTGGGTAGCAAGTGCCTTCTATAGCTGGTTCTAGAGGGCGGGCCAGGCATCTGCTCCTGGGATGGTCTTTGCTTCTACTAGGCAGAGGTGGGGCCAATTGCTCACAACTGGTACTCCTTCTAGGATGAAGATGGGAAGCAGCTGTCAGATGAGGACATCCGAGCAGAAGCAGACACCTTCATGTTTGAGGGTGAGGACACCAGGAAGAGAGCCAGGGTTGGGAAAGTCAAGAAAGAGGAGGAGGTTCACAGAACCTAATTGAAAGGGATACTAGAGGGCATATATTCAAGCAGAGTTCCTAGGTCAGAGGGATGGCAGACCTCAGACTGATGTTTGACCTCAGTCTGAGAATCATTTTGAGCCTAAGATTGAAACATAGTGAGGCCTCCTGTTGAGGACAGATTAGCTAAGAATTCAGGGGGATCGTGGGTTGCAGGTTTGATTTAGGGTATTCCAAGGCCTTTTTGGGCCAGCCTCTGGCCTCATCTAAATTGTGTCTAGTTTTTCCCTAACAATATTTGGGTGCATAAAGTGCTTTCTTTCCAGGATGTCTAAATGTTCCCACATTAAAAATACCAATAGCTTACAAGTCTATCCCATTTAAGGTTTATACTATACTTTGGACTCTGAGAGGCAGTGTGGTTCAGTAGACAGAGTACTGGATTTGGAGGCAGGAAGACCTGGGTTCTAATCCTGCCACAGATACTTCTTACCTGTTCAGCCTTGGGCAAATCTGAGCCTATTTTTCCATCTTCTTCAGTTATAGCACCTGTCTCTCACAGTAGGTGTGAGGACCCAATAAGCATGTAAGAATGCTTTGTAGTTTCCCGGAGAAGTGCTATATAGATGTGAACTGCTATGGTTATTTTCTTTACAACAGCCCCCTTGAGGCTGGTAGCAAGATTGTTCTCCCCACTTTACAGATGAGGAAATCGAGGCTGAGAGGCTCAATCTGGTGATCCTGTGATCCTCTGACTTGCCGAAGGCCAACTGTCGGTCGGTAGGCATCAGTGTTCAGATTCAAACCTAATTTGGCTATCCCCATTATATCTATCCATTTCACTGGGGGCATATCTTAGGTCAAGTGAACCTTTCCCATGGGGATATAGCCAGCTAGTGGTGAGGAGGAGAGTGAGAAGGGGCATAGGAAGGAAAGGGAAGAGAGGCATGGAGGGAGGAGAGAGGAAAGGATTTTTCTAGGGGTAGTGAGTGAGTGAGGGTTGCTATAGAGAAACGGCATGAAGTAAAAGTCATTGTTGGACCAAATCGAACGTGCAACCCACGAACACCCTGAATTCTTAGCGAATCAGTCCTGAACAGGAGGCCTCACTATCTTTCAACATTGTTTTCTAATCGGGTAGTTCTGTGCTCTTTATTACTGCTGTTGGATTAGGCAACTTACCTTGGTGTCAGCCTTTTTGCATTCGCAGGAGAAAGGGTGTCCAGGCAGCAAAGTGGACAGTGGACAGGGGTTTTAAGGCTGCGTGTCTTACCCACTTTTCTGGAGGCCCTGGTGTTGGATCTGGGCATCACTGGCATCCATGGAAAAGGGGTAGAGATGTTCTTTTTCACATGACCTTGTTCTTTCTTTTCTCCTCTTGTCTCCCTTCTCAACTCCCGCAGGACATGACACCACATCCAGTGGCCTCTCTTGGGTGTTATTTAACTTGGCCAGACACCCTGAATACCAGGAGAAGTGCCGAGAGGAGATCCAGGAGATTATGAGAGGGAGGGAGACTGACGAGATTGAGTGGTGAGTGCTGGATGCTTCCCTGGGCTTCCTCTCTTAGCCTGACACACCCACCAGGAAGGGATCCCACTAGGGAGGCCTTACGTGACTATTGACTTCCTTTGTAAGTGGACTGGGCAGCTGAGGCAGTAGGTGGAATGGAAAGTCATTCCTAGTGTTGCCTCTGGCACCCCTCCTGGATTTTCCTTCTGGCACCTCTCCTGGAATTTCCCTCTGGGGTTGGGTGTGGGGTGGAGGAGGTAAGATACCAGTCAGCCTGGGAGGGAAGAGAGGTTGTTTGACAATAGTGACTGAAAGGAAGGAGTGGGTGGGCCAAGGTTGTCTCAGCTCAGAGGGTTGAGGAGGAAGAGGGTGATGAAACAGTGAGCTAGAGTGAGGTTGGATGAGTTTAGATTCCCAGGGAAACGAAGGCCTTGAGTGGGAAAATGTGGCCCTGGGGTCTGAGTCAGCCTTCACTAATAGCCAGTACAGCCCTGGCGTGATGTAGGGAGGGAGGGAGGGAGACAGAGGCATTGTGGGGTGGGGTGGGGAGTGACAGATTCCCATCAGAGCTGTTAAAGCTGGAATGGACCCCAGAGATAGAGACACTGTAGTCACACCTTGAGTCAGTGGCAGAGATGGTCCTAGGGTCCCTAATACTTGGCTAGGGGACTGGACACAAAAGGTCACAGGCTTGGCTTCTCCCCAGGGATGACCTGGCCCAGATGCCCTTCATCACCATGTGCATCAAGGAGAGCCTTCGCATCTTTCCTCCTGTCACCCTCATTTCACGCCGCTGCACTGAGGACATCAAGCTGCCTGATGGGCGCGTCATCCCCAAAGGTACGAACCTGAGCCCCGGGAAAGAGACTCCTCAGGGACCCCTGTTCAAGTCAGGCTCTTGTGAGGGCCTACTCTGTGCCCATTCAGACCCAGGAACTGGATGGGGAGGTAGCATTTTATAGTCCTTATGGTATCCTGTGGGGAGATGAACCAGGCACACAGGAAATAGGTAAAGAACCATTCATGGTTAGATTGGATAAATGCCAAAATGAACTTTGGATAATGGGTGCCATTTGGAGTTCTATTTAATCCAACAAACATTTTTAAAGTAACTACTGTGTGCAGAAAAAATTAGAAAAGACACTGTTCACATCCTAATGGGGCTTATGGTTTAGAAACCCATAAACATGAACCATAATATACAATATTATATAAGAGAGTTCTAAAATGAAGTGCCATGTAAAATCTGAGGGAGAAGGTTGTTAACATTTGGGGAGAAAGGAATCAGGGAAGACTCCCTGGAGGAGATAACATTTGAGTGGGACTTTAAAGGATTGGTAGAATGGGTTAACAGTAAAAGAGAGGAAGGTGAGGGCATTCTAGGATTAGGAGAACTTAAGCAAAGGCATAGAGGTAGGAGAGTACAGAAGATGCATGGAATGGGGTGGAGTTGTTCAGTTTGGCTCAAGAATAAAGTGTTTGGGGGCAGCTAGATAGGCTCAGTGAATAGAGCACTGGCCCTGGAGTCAGTAGGACCTGAGTTCAAATCCGGCCTCAGATACTTGACACCTACTACCTGTGTGACCTTGGGCAAGTCACTTAACCCCAATTGCCCTCTCTTCCCCCCTCCAAAAAAAAAGAATAAAGTATTTGGAGGTGAGTCATAGGAGAAGAGGATGCAAAGGTAAGGGGGCACCAGGCTATGGAGACCCTCGAATGGCAGATAGAGGAGCCTGAACTATCAGATAGCAAGTGGTAATAGGGAGCCACTGAAGATTTGGGGTAGAGGAGGGCCATGACTATAGGTCTTTGTGAGGAAGATTATTTTGGCAGCAGCATGAAGGAGGAATTGAAGGGAGGTTATTTGACTATTTTTATAGAAGAGCTAATAATGGGGATGAGTAGATGGACTAAGGTTATGAAAGTCCAGAGGGTTGATAAGGAAAAGGTATAAAAGTTGTGTGTGTGAGATTGATCAAACTTAGATTCCCACTGAAGTGGAGGACATGAGTGGGATCAATATGGCCCTGGACCTGCCCAAGTGGGTGTGGGAGACCTATAAGGGGTGAGGGGGTGGAGGAGAAGGCCACAGAGAGACCCTTGAGAAACATCCATATTGAGGAGTTGAGAAGAAGATGGAGATAGAGAGGGAATTAGGGGGGTACGAGGAAAAACAAGAGTGTCAAACGTCAAGGAAGAGGAGATGAGGCATAAAACCAGGCTGCTGGATTTAGTGATTAGGAGGTTGCTGGTGACCTTAGATCAGTTTCAGAAGAATGACAAAGGAAAGAGCAGAAGCCCTACAATAAGACAAGGTTGGGGCTTCATGGAGGAAGTAGGCCTTGGGCTGGGCTCTGCAGACTGGGGAGGATCAGGGTAGTGAAGAGCAGGGAAGACATCCTGGGCAGGAGGAATAGCATGGTCAGACATGGAAAGGAGGGTGGCATGGACAGGGGTCAATGAGACCAGGCTGCCTACTGTAGACTGTTAGACATGTGTTCTGCCTAGAGAGAACAATACTCGTTGTGAAGCCAGGAAAAGCTCTTATTTTATTTTACATTCACTGTGAATGGGTAACTCCCTAAAGGAGTACACTTGCTCAGACAAATGCAAGGCTATTTATGTTCTGTTTCCAATTAGAATTTCCCTCCTTGTTCCCCGTTGGCTGAATGCAACTTCCTGAACCGCCTCTTCTATGTTCTATGTTCCATGTTCTTCTCCTAGATATGTACCCCCTCCCTTGTCATGTATTGCATGTGCATTTAAATTGTCTTGCTCTGCCCTGGGGGTGTGTTAGATAATATTAAACAGCTCGTTAAGCATGTGTACAAGCTTCTGACCTTTTTCTTGATCAGAAGCCAGGTTCTGCTAGGTCACAGCTCTGATTAGAACCAGTCACCTCTGACTTACATCTTATTGCCACTCCTGCAAAGCTGGGAGTAGTGCTAATCCTGTTGAAACAGAATTCCTTCTTTTGTTTCTCACAGGAGGGTGGAGTGGTGGGACATACCCATGGGTAGGTAGTGTAGAACCATATGATAGAAGGTCTTGAATACAAGACTGGAGTCTGTACCTTCTGTGACAGGAAATGTGGAATCATTGAAGATTTTGGAGCAAGGGAGTAACAACATTAGAGTCATTTCAGGAAGATGCTTGGACTGCCTGTATAGACAGATGGAAGGGGGCCAGAATAGAGCCATGCTGGGAGGTTGTTGCAGCAGTTTGGGTGTAAGGTGATCAGAGTCTGAACTAGGACAGGGGCCATGAGGATGGAGAAGAAAGGATGGATACAAGGGACATTTTGAAGGATAATCATCAGGACCTGGGTCGGAATCCCAGCTCTAGCACTTGCTGTCTGTGTGGCTTTAGGCAAGGTCATTTTTCTTTGGGCATCAGTTTCCTCATCTGTAAGATGAGAGGTTGGATTAAATGGCCTCTAAGGTCCCTTCCTACTTTATATCCTAGAAATGAGGAAGCTGGGACTCCAGGGAGAGGGCATGTGTCAATTCAACAGCTATTTGTTGTATACCTATCCTATAAAAGGATCTGTGTTTGTCTTTGGGAGATACAGAGATGAAAAACTACAAGAGTACCTGCCCTTAAGTATCTTATAATCTAATACGTGGGATTTGAAATCTACTCAAATAAGTGTGGCTCTGTGATCTATTCATTGTATAACCTGGGAGAAGACAAAAATTCACAACCTGAATAGTTATGTTATCCACTGCCCTCCATTTTATACATGAAGAAATTGAGACACAGAAAGGGAAGTGATTTTTTTTCAAAGCCGTATGTTATGTCAGAGCAAGGACTGATTGACTGAATGAGTGAACCTCCTGACTTAGAATTCATGAGTTTGGAGGAACTCAATGAGTCCTTTGGCTTCGTTAGTTGTTGTTGTACAGTCATGTTGGACTTTCCATGACCCCTCGTTGAAGTCAGGAATTGTTTTTCATTTAAAAAAACCTTTTTTTTTTTTGGTTGCAGTGGGTGATATAATAGAGATGGTGATATTGGCAGAGTAGAGAAACAAGTGATAACAAGACAAACAAGTGCATAGCTAAGTGCTATGAGAAATTCATTTTCACCTGGGGGTAGGGGGATGAGGAGGAATCTGGGAAGGCCTCATTGAGAAGGTGGTGCCTAGTCTGTGTCTTGAAGGAAAAGAAGGATTTCAAGAGTTAAAGAGGAGGAGGTTGACATTCTGAGCACTAGATGGTGACCTTAGAGATCCTCTAGTCCACCCCCTGCATCTTACAGATGAAGAAGATGGGGCTTTGAGAGGTGAGGTAGCTTGCCTAAAATCACATAGGAAATCATTGACAGAGTTGGGATTCAAACTCAGGTCCCTGTTCTCATCTTTGTCTCTGATGAAGAGAAGGTTCTTCTCTTGGTCAAGGTTAATGTCTTTCCTAGAGGCCTTCTCCCCAGGGGGTTTGCTCCTTAATCATCTTCCAGGTTTCCCCTCTCTAATTCTGAAGTTTTCCCTATGTAAAGATTTATTTTCTTAATGCCTATGAACATGCATAGGTCTCCTGAATGCATAAGTCTTCAAGGACCTGACCATCCCCTCAAACTAGTATCCAGTATCTCTCCTCTCATCCACAACAAAGCCCCTGGAATAAGATTTCTACCCCCTCCCCCTGCCCCCATTTCTTATCTTCTTGTAATGTTTACAGACTCCATTACTCAATTAGAACTGCTTTTTTCAAGGTTCATGGGATCTCTTAATCACCAGATCCAACTTTTTTTTTGTCATCATCCATCTTGACCTCTGCACATATTGACACTGTTGATAACAAAACTCCATAGGTTTCAGTGATACTGCTTTCTCATGGTTGTCTGTTCCTTTTTATCTCCCTTGCTGGATCCATGCCCAGTCTCCTAACCTTGGGAAGAAACCCAGGGTTCTCTCCTAGATCCTCTTTGCCTTACTTTCCATATCTTCTCTCTCGGTAATTTCTTTATCTGTCATGGGTTCAATTACTATTTGTGTGTAGATGGCTCCCTCATAGCCTAACTTCTTTACTGCTTGCTTGATGCTTTTACTGTCAAATCTGATGGTCTTTCTTAGTCATCATATGTGCCGCATGTAACCCAGTTGATCAGCTGTGTCCTGGATACTGTGTCCTTTCTGGGTTTTTGTGGCCCTATTCTTTCTTGGTTCTTCACCTACCTGAGTAACCACTCTTTCTCGGTTTCCTCTTCTGGTTTATCTCCATATCATACCCACTCACTGTGGGTACTGCCCATAACTCTGTCCTGGTCTTTCTCAAGAGGAAGCTAGGTAGCTCAGTGGATAGAGAACTGGGCCTAGAATCAGGAAGATCTGAGTTCAAATCTGGCCTTAGAGACATGCTAGCTGTGTTCACTTGACCTCTTGATTGCTTTGGTTTCCTCAACTGTAAAATGGGCATAGTAATAGCACCTATCTTCCAGGACAGCTATGAGGATTTAGTGAGATAATCTGTAAAGTGCTTAGCACAATGCCAAGCACATAGTAGGCACCTAGTAAATTCTTGTTTCCTTCCTTCCTCTTTTCTCTATACAGTCTTTCACTTGGTGATCTCATCAGCCCTCATGCGTTTATTATCTTTTCTATGCAGATGATGGATTTATATATATATTCAGGCTCTTTCTTTCCTCTGAGCTTCAGCTCTGCATTACTAACAGCCTATTGGATATTTCAGTCTGGATGCTCTGTAGATATCTCAAATTTGGCACATTCAAAATAAAAGTCATTACCTTTCCTCCTACACCCTCCTTTCCTTCCAACTTCTCTACTTTTGTCAAAGGTATCATGATCCTTTGAGTCCCCTAACCTCAGCATTAATCCCAGACTCCTCATTCTCCCTCACCCCACATACCTACCATAGTTGCTAAAGCACTTCCACCTTGATGACATTTCTCATATCTGATCCTTTCTCTCTTCTCACACAGCTGCTATTACCTTAGTTCTGGCTTTTACCACCTCTGGCTGACATCATTTCACTAACCTCACACTGGCCTCTCTGCTTCATCTCTCTCCAGTCCAAGCCATCTTCCACACTGCTGCCAAAGTGACTTTTTTAAAACAATTATTTATTTAATTTATTTAATATTTTTAGTTGTCAGCATTGATTTTTACAAGAGTTTGAATTACGAATTTTCTCCCCATTTCTACTCTCCCCCCCACTCCAAGATGGCGTATAGTCTGGTTGCCCCATTCCCCAGTCAGCTCTCCCTTCTGTCACCCCAATCCCCACCCCCGCCATCCCCTTTTCCCTTACTTTCTTGTAGGGCAAGATAAATTTTTATGCCCCATTGCCTGAATATCTTATTTCCTAGTTGCATGCAAAAACTTTTTTTTGAGCATCTGCTTATAAAACTTTGAGTTCCAAATTCTCTCCCCTCTTCCCTCCCCACCCACCCTCCCTAAGAAGGCAAGCAATTCAACATAGGCCACATGCGTATCATTATGTAAAACCCTTCCACAATACTCTTGTTGTGAAAGACTAACTATATTTCTCTCCTTCCTATCCTATCCCCCTTTATTCAGTTTTCTCCCTTGACTCTGTCCCTTTTTGAAAGTGTTTTTGATTACCTCCTCCCCCATCTGCTCTCCCTTCTATTGTCCCCCCTTTTTTTTATCTCCTTCCTCCTTCTTTCCTGTGGGGTAAGATACCCAATTGAGTGTGTATGTTATTCCCTCCTCAGGTCAAATCCAATGAGAGCAAGATTCCCTCATTCCCCCTCACCTGCCCCCTCTTCCCTTCCTACAGAATTGCTTTTTCTTGCCACTTTTATGCAAGATAATTTACTCCATTCTGTCTCTCCTTTCTCCTTCTGTCAATATATTCCTCTCTCACCCCTTCGTTTGACTTTATTTTTTAAGATATCATCTCTTCATATTCAGCTCACCCTGTGCCCTTTGTCTATATATGTACATTCCCTTCAGCTATCCTAATACTGAGGTCTCATGAATTAAACACATCATCTTTCCATGTAGGAATGTAAACAAAACAGTTCAACTTTAGTCCCTTATGATTTCTCTTTCTTGTTTACCTTTTCATGCTTCTCTTGATTCTTGTGTTTGAAAGTCAAATTTTCTATTCAGCTCTGGTCTTTTCACTGAGAAATCTTGAAAGTCCTCTATTGTATTGAAAATCCATATTTTGCCTTGGAGCATGATACTCAGTTTTGCTGGGTAGGTGATTCTTGGTTTTAATCCTAGCTCCATTGACCTCTGGAATATTGTATTCCAAGCCCTTCGATCCCTTAATGTCAAAGCTGCTAGATCTTGTGTTTCCACAATACTCAAATTGTTTCTTTCTGGCTGCTTGCAGTATTTTCTTCTTGATCTGGGAGCTCTGGAATTTGGCAACAATGTTCCTAGCAGTTTTCTTTTTGGGATCTTTTTCAGGAGGCAGTTGGTGGATTCTTTCAATTTCTATTTTCCTTCTGGCTCTAGAATATCAGGGCAGTTCTCCTTGATAATTTCTTGAAAGATGATTCCTAGGCTCTTTTTTTGATCATGGCTTGATCATTGAATAAAGGGGGATAGGATAGGAAGGAGCAAAATATAGTCCAATAATTTTAAAATTATCTCTCCTGGATCTATTTTCCAGGCAAGTGGTTTTTCCAATGAGATATTTCACATTGTCTTCCATTTTTTCATTCCTTTGGTTCTGTTTTATAACATCTTGATTTCTCATCAAGTCACTAGTTTCCACTTGCTCCAATCTAATTTTTAAGGTAGTATTTTCTTCAGTGGTCTTTTGGACCTCCTTTTCCATTTGGCTAATTCTGCCTTTCAAGGCATTCTTCTCCTCATTGGCTTTTTGGAGCTCTTTTGCCATTTGAGTTAGTCTATTTTTTAAGATGTTATCTTTTTCAGTATTTTTTTGGGTCTCATTTAGCCAGTCATTGACTTGTTTTTCATGGTTTTCTCACATCATTCTTATTTCTCTTCCCAATTTTTCCTCAACTTCTCTAACTTGCTTTTCCAAATCCTTTTTGAGCTCTTCCATGGCCTGAGACCAGTTCATGTTTTTCTTGGAGGCTTTTAATGTAGGCTCTTTGACTTTGTTGACTTCTTCCGGCTGTATGTTTTGGTCTTCTTTGTCACCAAAAAAAGATTCCAAAGTCTTAGTCTGAATCTGAGTCCGTTTTCACTGCTTGGCCATGTTCCCAGCCAACTTACTTGACCCTTGAGTTTTTTGTGGGGGTATGACTGCTTGTAGAGTAAAGAGTACTTTGTCCCAAGCTTGAGGGGCTGCACTGTTGTTGTCAGAGCTATTTCTCGCAGCAAGCTCTGCCACACCAGCACTCCTCCTCCCCCAAGAACCGCCAATCCAGACTGGACTCAAATCTAAGCTGGCTCTGCCCTCCTGTTCAGATCTGCCACTTAATTCCTCCCACTAGGTGGGCCTGGGGCCGGAAGCAACTGCAGCTGTAGTTCTGTAGCTGCACCTCCCCCATTGGCCCTGGGGCGGTGGCCGAGAGAACTCCTTTCACTTTGTCCCAGCAGCTTTTCCTACTAACCTTCTCTGTTGTTTTTGGTGTTTGTGGGTTGAGAAATCTGGTAACTGCCACAGCTCACTGATTCAGGGCACTAGGGCCTGTTCTGCCTGGTTCCTGGTCTGATTGGTCCAGGCGCGGCTCACGTTGGGCTCTGCTCCCAGTTCCGTGCGATAGATCTTACCCCACGACCATCCAGGCTGTCCTGGGCTGGAGCCCTGCTTCCCTCTGCTATTTTGTGGGTTCTGCAGTTCTAGAATTTGTTCAGAGCCATTTTAAATAGGTGTTTGGAGGGACTTGGGGGGGAGTTCACGCAAGTCCCTGCTTTCCAGCTACCATCTTGGCTTCGCCCCCCAAAGTGGTTTTCTTTAAGCACAGATCTGACCATGTTTTGGCCTATTCAATCAACTCCAGTGGCTCTCTACTGCCTGCAGAATAAAATATAAGCTCATCTGTTTAGCTTTTAAAGTCCTACACTATCTTTCCAGCCTCCTTGTACATTACTCCCTCTTGTGTACTCTTCAGTCTAGCCATACTAGCCTCTCTCTGTTCCTCACTCACAACACCCCATCTCCTCTCTTCCTGCCTTTGTAGAGTCTTTCTCTCAACCCTTAATCCTTAAACCTTTCCTACTCACTTCTAATTCATAAAGTCCTTCTCTTCCTTTTACATGAAGCCTTTTCTGAGCCCTCCTGCTGCTAATGCCCTCCCTCCCAAATTCCCTATTAATTTATTCCTATTTCTTCTGTTTATATCTCAGTGGCCCCATATTGCCTATAGAATAAAATATAAGCTCCTCTATCAATTAAGACCTTGAGCAGTCTGACCCCAGCCTGTAGTTCTAGACATTTCATAAACATTCTGTATTCCAGACAAATGGCCTACTGGATGGTCCCATACTCACCTTTCCCTGTCCTGCCTTCGTGTCTCTGAAAAGGCTAGCTCTCGAATCCAGAATACACTCCCTCCTCAACAGGGCTTCTTAGAATTCCTTGCTTCCTTTGAGACTTAGCTCATGTGCCATCTTCTTCCTTCTGAGAAGGCTTTCTTGATCACCCTCAGTTGTCAATACTCCTTCCTCAAATACCCTGCTGCTTCTATTTACTTAAATGTATTCCCGTAGTCAAACATAAACTTCTGGAAAGCATCAACTGTTCTACTTCTCATTTGTCTTTGTATTCCTAGCACTCAGGAGAGATCTTTGTATACAGTGGGTACACAAATGGTTGTTTAAAATGTTTTATTTATATTTTATATATTATATTGTATTGTATTGTATTATATTATATTGTACTATACTATACTCTACTACATTGTATTATGTCACATTGGGTCACGTCATGCCACACCACATCACATCACGTCACGCCATGCCACGCCACATCATATCATGTCACGTTATACTATGCTATACTATACTATATGATACTATACTATATATTATATTATATCATATGCTTTCATAAATTTCAAATAATGTCCTTCCCCTGTCCCCTCTCCATATAGGCATCCCTATCCCTATTCAGAGAGCCTCTCCAGTCTTGACCTTTGTACAAAGAATAAAAAAAGGGTGGAGGGGGTGGTGGAGGAGAGTAATTCGGTAAAACTGACCAACACATCAACTGTCTGACAGCATATGCAGTGTTCTGAACCTCGGCAAAGATGGGAAGGAGGTGTGTTTTCTCAACTCTTCTTTGGAGCCTCGTCTGGTCCTTATAATTGAACAGTATTCATTTGCTGGCTTTTATAGTTATAATTGTTGCTGTTTTGTTGTTCTTTCCACTTATATTGTTGCAGTCATTGTGTCTTGTTTTCCTGGTTCTGCTTATTTCACTTTGTTTCATAGAAATCTTCCATGCTTCTCCGAATTCTTCATATCATTTATTAAGGAATAATAACATTCATTATAATAATGCAATAATATTCCATTACATTTATGTCATACCATACTTTAATACCATATTACAGCCATGTAATACCATACTTTAGCCATTCCCCAGATGAAGAGTATCTACCTTGTTTCCAGTTTTTTGCTACTCCCAAAAGTGCTGCTATAAATATTTGAGCATACATGTACATGAAATATATGTATTATAGATATATGTACCTATATACATACCTACATATCCATATCTATAGCCTTTCTATCATTGACACCACCCCCATTCGTAAATGTTTGTTAAATTTAACTAAAATGAATCCCTTGGCTCCATTGTCCTCTCTATCCTATCCCCCACAAAACACTTTCCACTGTTCCAGGTTGATTTCTTGGTTCTCTCCAGTGTGGGGAGCACCATTCTGCAGGGCAGCCTCATTGAACCCAAGGTAGAGCTGCTTCCTGGAAAGCTCCCTGTGCCTTTTCACCCCATTCCCTCTGAATGACTCTGACCTCTTTCCACCTAGGGATTATTTGCCTGGTCAGCATCTATGGGACCCACCACAATCCTTCTGTGTGGCCTGATTCCAAGGTAAAGAAACAATGTGTTCTCTGTGCTTGGCCCCTTCCCTTTCTCATAGGAACTAGGAACTCTTGCCTGCTCTACCTGCCCTGGGGAGCTGCCCTTATGGAACTGAAGACCAGGCCATTTGTGGTTAGGCCTTCTGGGCTGCAGCCCAGCTAGATTAGAGCTGGCTGTCAGTGAGCCTGGAGCTGCCTCCTGATCTACTTATTCTTCAGCCCATACCATCCCCTCTTTTTCTTCCCAGCCCCACCAAACAAGACTTTAGCAGGCAATTGGTGGCCCCTTACTTGAATGACCACTATAGGTTAACCAACCAAGTTCCTATGCCCTTTCTCTATGTTGGCCTCTGCTAGAGCATCCCCTAGCCAGGCCTGTCTGGGACACTGAGCGAGGGCTCTGGGTTGGTGCCTCATTTAACCAGCATTGGCTATGACTCCCTCCAGGTATTCAACCCCTACCGCTTTGACCCTGAGAATCCCCAGCAGAGGTCACCCCTGGCCTACATTCCCTTCTCAGCTGGACCCAGGTAAGGCTTTTTGCCTCTTGCTTTCCTATCTCCAACCTTGGTTCTTGTAGCTCCTTTTTTTCTAGAAACTCTAGGATTTCCTAAGAGTCCCTATCCCCAGGGCTGGGTCTGAGAGGTAGGCAGCTCTGTTCTCTAGGGGTCTTCAACCAGTCCCTAGCATTCCTAGAATGCACATAGAAAATTCATGGACATCTCTGCAGAGCCTGGGGTCCAGGCTGGCCTTCAGCTCAGAGAATGACCTGATTGATTTTTCAGGGTGTGGGGCTGGGTGTATGTATACTCTCCGCTCTCCCTCCTTTCTTCCTTTAAGCAGTGCCTATGGCTGGGTATACGTTCTTCATACTCCTCCCTGCCCCCACTGTATTCTAGTCACACTTCTCTCCATCTCTTCTCTTTCTTTCAGGGCCTAGAACTGGGAGTATTGCTCTGTCTTGCCTCCTTCCCTCCCCTTTCCCACATCATCCAGTAGGGCTCAGGGTGGGGGGTCTTAACTTATATTCTGTGACCTTTCCTTGGACAGAAATTGCATTGGTCAGAGCTTTGCCATGTCTGAGATGAAGGTGGTTGTGGCATTGACTTTACTTCGGTTCCGGCTCACAGTAGACAGGACCAAGAAGGTGCGTCGGAAACCTGAGCTGATCCTACGGACAGAGAGCGGGATCTGGCTAAATGTGGAACCATTGTCCTCCCAGACTACTGAGACTCCTATGACTCAGCCCAAGCCATGAGCCCATTTCAGGGTGGAGACTGGAGGGAGTGGAAAGCAAGAGTGGGGAGATGGCCAGAAGTCCTGAGGCCTGGAGCTGTGTGAACCCCTCCCTTTCCCTGCTATTTCTCTCTCCTTGTGTTAGGGGTTGAGACCTGGTAACCTGGAGTGGGGTTCACCATCACCCCTGGATACCCTTGGGTATCCCTTGCCATCCCTCTTGAGAGAATAACCTTAAGGGTTGTTAGAAGTGGGGACCAGGGAGTGGGTAGCAGCTTCAACCACTCTCTACTTTTTGTGGGAGCTGTCCCACCCCCTCCTGGCTGTTGGGTTTGCTCTCTGGAAGCTGATTGGACTTCTTCAGCTATAGGATCATTCACTCTTCTCATTTTCATTTTATTTTTTAAGACAAAAGAGAAAAAAGAAAGAAAAAAGAAAATCAAAGGCCCTCATCTTGAATGTAGTTTTCCAGATCTGCCTGTACATTGCTGAAATTATGTAATTTTGTTTAATAAAACTAGTAGGATATCAGTATCTATTTACTCTGGTTCTACTCCCTCTGACATTGACAGTTGGGAAAACAAGGGAGCCAGGCACATGGTCTGGAATCCCTGCTACTGGGAAGGCTGAGGCTGATGGATCTCTTGAGTTCAGGAGTCCTGAGTCAATCAGGCTCAGCCTGCTTGGGAGTCAGAAGAAGGTTTGGCACAGGTAGGGTGATCTCCTGTGAAGAGAGGTACCACCAGCTTGCCTAAATAGAGGCAAAAAAACCCAAGTCAGAAAATGGAGCCGGTCAAAACTCCTATGCAGATAAGAGAGGGACAGGACCCATGTGTAACACCTTTACTTCTAGCCTGGGCAAGAGGTGGAGGCCAAGCCTGAAAGAAAGAGAAAGAAGGAAAGAAAGAAAAAAGAAAGGAAGGAATAAAGAAAGAAAAAGAAAGAAGGAAGGAAAGGAAGAAGAAAAAAGAGAAAAAGGAAACTGAAAATTGAGAAGTGGCAGGGGGTGGGGTGGGGGGAAAGATGAAACCTTTGAATCAGATTCAATAGATAAGATATGGCATCCCATGATATGTAGGGAATAAAGACAAATGTATATGACTGATTAATTTCTCAATAGATAAGCAGGCAAAGGAAATGAACAAAGAGTTTTCAAAAGCAGAAATGTTAACTATCCACAACCATATGAAAGATTGCTTCAGATCCTAATACTAAAAGAAATGCAAATCAAAAAAACTCTGAGGTTTCAGTTCACACCCAGAAAATTGGAAAAGATGACAAAAGACAAAGGCTAAGTAATGCATTGTAGGTAGAGCCATGACTTCAGCCAGTCCTTCTGTTACTCTGGCTACTCAAGAAGGATATTGGAGAGGCTGGTTGGGGGAGGGGCTGCACAGAGGTATAAAAGCCCCAACACTGACCCACTTCAATTCACAAAGCCTTCCTTTGTATGTGCAGGGCCTTGTTCTAGGCCCTCCCAAGAACAGACAAAAATGAAAGTTCCCCATTACTTTCTAATGAGAAGATACAACATGTAGGCAGATAAGTAAATGCCAGATAATCTGAGGAGAAAGAGAGAACTAAACAAACTGAGGTGATCAGGAAAGCCTTCTTATAGGAGGTGACCCCTGAGCTACACTTTGAAAATATTGAAGAAGGTAAGGAGGGAGGGCGTCTCAGGCCCATGGGATAGCTTTTGCAAAGGTTGGGAGATGAGAGCTGGAATGCTGAATTGGGGAACAGTCATTTGGCTGGAATGTGGAGTATGTGAAGGGGAGTAATGTGAGCTATCTGGAAATACAGGCTGAGACAGATTGTACTGGACTTTAAATGCCAAAACACAAGAGTTTCTATTTTATTCTAGAGGCCATTGGGAGACATTGAAATTTCTTGAGCAGGGTCCTAATATGGTCACAACTGTGCTTCGGGCTACAACAAAAAGTGTTGCTATCGATGTTTTTGTAAATACGGACTTTTCCCTCTTTCTTTTCTCTCTTTGAGGGTATAGGCCTGGTAGTGGCATTGCTGACTCAAAGGGTGCACATTTTGGTGACTCTTGGGGTATAGTTCCAAATTTTTAACAGAATGTCTGGACCAAGAACTATGTTCAAGCATGTCTCAACACTTATTAACTGTGTGATACCACACAAATAATTTCTGTACCTCAGTTTCCTCATTTGTAAAAGTGAGGGGGGTTGGCCTCAGTGGCTTCTAAAATTCCCTCTGGCTCCAAGGCTCTAAGTCATAATCCTATGACCAATTCACAGGTTTACCAAAAGTGCTTCAATGTGCTCATCTCCCTATAGCCCCTCCAACAATTTCATTTTTCATTTTTGTCGTGTTTGCTGATATGATGGATGTAAAGTAGAACCTCACTGTTGTTTTACTTTGAATTTCTTGAATTATTAGTGATTAGGAACTTTTTTCTTATGTGGCTATTGATAGCTTGGATTTCATTCTTTGAGGAGGGGAGATTAGGATACCATTTCACTGGGGGGTCTCACTCTCCAGGGCCCTTTGATGATGGAGGGTAGGCTCAGTTTTTTCTCCAGTACCAAGGAAGATCAAATGGGGGCATCTGGGTGTGTAAATACCTGATGATTGCCCTTCCTCTCACACTCTACTGCTGTCCTTTTGTCTCATCCCAAGTGGATTGAGGGCGGCATAATATGCAGTCAGAAGACCCCTTCTAGGCAGACCCCGGTATTGGGCCATCTGTCTGACTCCAGGAGGGTTCCTGGGTGGGAGAAGCCTGGTGTCTGAAGCTTTAGGAGACTAGTCTGTGGGCAGATGGCAAATGCTTAGCACCGTGCCTGGCACAGAGACGATCCTTAATAAATATTTATTGAATTCAATTGGATGCAGGGCAGCCAGAAGATCTGGGTGAAGGTGGATTGTGGAGGCGCTTAAATTGGGGGCCGAGGAATCATTTAAACATGTCATCACAACAGCTCCCTTTCTATATTAAAAAAGTGCTTTTACTCATAAGCCCTTGAGGCAGGGTACAAGAATCATCATGTCCCTTCTTCTACCTCTTTCTAGAGCTGAAGTTCCCTGGGAAGGTAAGTGACTAGCTTAAAGCTCATGGAATTCTAGCTCCGAGGGTAAGGTCCTCCATCTTCAGCAGCCCGCCTGACCAGAGATAGAGGGGAAAATGTCTCTTCCCACCCTGTCTGCCTTTGATCCTTTGAGTTCAGTGCTAGCGTGAATGGGGAATGTATTTTGTATCCTGGAGCTCCCTCTGCTGGAATATTTTAAGATGACAGACTATAATCAGATTTAGTGTGGGAAGGGATTTTAGGGCCACCTTGTCCAACTTCCTCATTTTACAGCTAAAGAAACAGGCTCAAGGCATAACATGGGTGGGAACTGGCAGATCCAGGATTCATACTTTTGATTTTCTCTTCTCCTTCTAATTTTCAGTGTACTCTTATCGACTGATTTCTTCCTCGTTGCCTTCAAACATGCCCACATCTAGAAAATCTTCACTTGTTCCCATAGTCTCCTCAAGCTTATACTGTATCTCTGCTTTCATTCACAGCCAAACTCCTAGGAAAAACCTTTCTATGCTTGTTGCCTGCATATTCTCACCTTTTTTCTCACTTCTTGATGCCTTGCATTTTGACCTCCACTCCTACCACCCAACAGAAACAGTTCTCTCCCAGGCAATCACTGTCAAATTCAATTCTCCCCCATGCCCTGTACCCCTCCTTTCTGACCTCTGCGCAGCATTATACACCACTAACCACTACCCCTTTCTGAACACTCTCCCTTAACTAGGCCTTCCTGGCATTGTTTATTATGCTTCTCTTTCTACATTCCTGATCAGTGGATTCTGGCAAGGCATTTGAGGAAATCTCTTATGCTATTCTTGTGATCAAAAGGGCCTAGATGATAGCACAGGTGAATTTGAGGCTAGCTGAATTATCAGTGATTGATATATGCAGCAACTCCCGAGCTCCTCTAACCTCTCAGAAGGGCTCCAGACCTGAATGATTAAGTGCCTGTTAGACATCTTCACAAACTCAATGGGAAAATACTAAACTCATCACCTTACCTTCAAAATCTGTCCCTCCTCTTAATTTTCTCACTCTGGTTAATGGCCTACCATATTCCCATAGGATCCTATCCGGAAATCTTGGAAGCATTTAAAATTTTAAAAAAAAATTATCTAGTTTTGGTTACATTTTAAGTCCCTTTCCTCCTCACCCCACGCTAGAAAAAGCCACCATTTGACACCAATATATTATGTAAAAACACTGGGACATCACTAGTTGTTTTGATTTATGTATTGCCTCTGGACTCCGATGACTGGAGGAGAGAGTGAAGCTGATGACTTTGCATAGCTCTGACTCACTTAAATCCAGTTCACTTTCAGGTAAAGATATCACCCTTCTGATGTCATTGGTCCGCTTTGAGAACAAAGGGCAAACAACAAACAGCACACTAGATATGCTTCTGTTTGTCAGTTCTTTCTCTGGAGGTGGATAGCATCTTCCTTCATGGTCCTTTGTAGTTGATTTTGTGTGAGGGAGTGAGAAAATAAAACATGAAGACTTTGCAGGGAATATATATGTATAAATATATATCTCTATCTATTCATATCTATACTTAGAAATGTTTAAAAAATCAAGAAATAGGGAAATAGGGAAGTGGAAAATTCTGAGGCCATGACAGCCTGATTTCTCAGCCTCTGGGAAAGTTTCTTTTTTTACCCTGAAACTTTTTGTTCTTTCTTCTGGTTCTGGTTTAAAGATTTGCTGAGTAAGAATAGGGTCACTGTGACCTGCTTTCCTTTATTGTAAAAGTACTGTAGAAGAATGGAGAGGGTCTCCCCCTCCCCTTATTCTCCTTCTTTAGATTTATAGATGTCACCTCAATTGTAATCATTAACTAAGGGAATGGGAATTGGAATTTCTGTGCCTTGATTTCCTGGTTCTTTGTCTAGTTTTTCATGCTCAGATTGTAAGCCCACCTCCCAGCCAACGGTGAGAAGGGTCAGAGGTGGGTGGGAATTCCCTTGCGTTAGGTATAATTATTGGTATTTTGCGCCTTGTATGGGGCCTCCCTTGCTAGATCTGTTCTGGCAGAGGATGCCCTGTTCTCATGAGAATCAAATAAAATTTTATTTGTTCCCACCCTGAGATGGCTCCTTATTAAAAATTAATTTTTTTTAATTGGTGAGGGTCTTTCATCCCACACAGTTTGAATATTTATAATACTCAGAATAACCTAGTCATTCACAGTTATTCTTTGAACAATATTGCTGTTACTATATACAATGTTCTTTTGGTTCTGCTCATTTCATTCTTCATTATTTCATGCAAGTCTTTCCCTGTTTTTCTAAAATCAATCTGTTTATCTTACAGCACAGTAGTATTCCATCACAATCATATACCATAACTTGTTTAGCTCTTCCCCAATTGGTGGGCATCCCTTCAATTTCCAGTTCTTTGTTACCACAAAGAGAGCTGCTATAAATTTTTTAGAACATATAAGTTCTTTTCCCTTTGCCCTGGTCACCTGGGGATACAGACCTAATAGCTGTCAAAGGGTGTACACAGTTTTATAACTCTGGGCATATTACCAGATTGTCTCCAAAATGGTTGGACCAGTTTATAGTTCCTCCAACAGTGTATTTGTGTCCTAATTTTCCGTGTCTTCTCCAATATTTGTTATTTTGCCCTTCTGTCACTTTAGCCAATCTGATATGCCTGAGATATCTCAAAATTGTTTTAATTTTCATTTCTCTAATTGATAATGATTTAGAACATTTTTTCATATGACTATATAGAGCTTTGATTTCTTCATCCAAAAACTACCTTTGACCATTTATTAATTGTCTTTGACTCCTGGATTTTAAATGCCTTTGACTGTTTATCAAAGTTAATAATATTCTTATAAATTAGACAAAATGATCTTTATTTTTGAGATATGAGATCTTTGCCTGATAAACTGTTTGTAAAAATCTCCCCTCCCCCTTCCCCCATTTTTTGCTTTCCTTATAATCTTGGCTACATTGTCAAGGTACAAGGTACAAACCCTTTTTAATTTAATGTAATTAAAATTATCCATTTTATTTCTCACAATGCTCTCTATCTCTTGTTTATTCATAAATTCTTCTCTTTTCCATAAATTTGATAATATGTTCCATATTCTTTTAATTTCTTATGATATCTCCCTTCATATCCAGGTCATGTATCTATTTTGATCTTATAAATGGTATAAATGGTGTCAGATATTAATCTATACCCTTTTCTGCCAGACTGCTTTCTAGATTCCCCAACAATTTTTCCAAATAATGAATTCTTATTCCAAAAGCTTAAATCATTACATTTATCAAACAAAATCATTTACTACTGTTTATCACTTGGAAGCATTTTTCTTTCTTAAATTTCCCCCTCAAGTCTCACAGAATCATAGAATTTCATAGTTGGTGATCAATGTAGTGATTAATGGATTGACATCTACATTGAGGAAGATTCTGTAATGTGATACCATATATTTTGGACTTTAACCATATTCTACTTAACATTTTTTTCACTTACTTGAAAGGACGTGTGGTGTATTTATTAAATTTTTAGATAACATGAAACTGTGACAGATAACTGTGAGGACTAGTTGAAGGACCAAACTGAGATTTCTGCCTTCCCTACTCCACAGGCTAGAATAATAGACCAAATCTAATGCAATAAAATGTTTTAAGGATAAATGTCAAGTCCTTTACTTGGGTTAAAAAAGTCAACTGCATGAGCACAGGATAGAGTAGACATTGTTATAGAAGACCTCTGGGTTTTCATGGACTGCCATGATGCTCAATATAAGTTGACAATGTGCCATAGAAGCTGATATGACCTTAGGGTGAAATAGGATATGTATAGTTTTTAGAATAAAGTAGCTGATAGTAACATTGAAAGAATAAGGAATATTTGACTTAGAGAAAAGAAGACTGAGAAAAGTACATGATAATTGTTTCTAAGTAATTGAAATGCTCACATGTAATACAGGGATTAAGATTGTTCTTGTCCCTAGAGGTCACTCTTAGGAGAAATGACTGTGAGTTAGAAGGAAGTGATTAGAACTTGATGTAAGTAAAAACTTTTTTTTTTTTGACAATTAGAATTGTCCAAAAATGGAATGGGCTCTCTTGGGAGGTGTTGGGTTCACCCTCATTGGAGATCTTCCAGGTGAGGTAGGGATGACTGCTTAGTAGGGCTTCTGCAGAAATTTCCATTCTGGAAAGGTGTAGATCATGGGAATCATGGAGGTGGGTGAACTGGGAGATCGGTGTGTTTGAGGGCCCACCAATATGATATTTAAGGGAGGGTTTGGGGTGAAAATAAAGACTATGAGAACTTCTACAGAAAGGGAATACTTTGGGGGCTGACAGAATACTATAATTAAGACCTAGAGAAGGCTATGTAAACAGATGAAGTGAACCTTCAAGAAGTGCTGAGGATCTAGAAGAGACTATGAGGAGCACGAAATATGTGTTCTCCCCCTTTTGGGCAGTGGGGCCATGAATAATGTATACCTAGTAATGTAGAGGGTTCAGGGATGTAGTGTCTTGCAAAAGAGAGATAGGAGAAGTAGTCAGAGACATGGGAGGGTATCTGTAAGAATATAGTGTCATGGAAGTCAAGGAAGGAGAGACAATATAAAAGAAGTCAATGTTTTGGCATATAAAAGAGTGTGATTCCAAATAAATGAAACTTACTCTGTTAAGCACCAAAACTTAAAAACAATGAAGTTAACAATAGCTATCATTTATATCACATGTGCTAAGTATATTATAATTTATAATCTCATTTGATCCTTACAACTATCCTGGGAGGTAGGTGCTTTATTCTTTCTATTTTATACTTGAGGAAAATGAGGTTAAGTGACTTTGCCAAGGGCACACAGCTAATAATTATGTGAGTCAGAATTTGAACTCAGGTCTTACTGACTCCAGGTCCAGCTCTCTATCCATTGTGCCTTCTAGCGGGTATGACCATTTTCAACCTTTTTAAAGTGCATTACATATGATCAACAAAGTAGTAGAGTATTTTTTTTGTAGAAAAAAATGGTTTTGTACATGGGGTATAACATTATAAACTCAAGACAACTCATAGACAAAAAGGTCCCACAGCTACCACCCATCTCTGCAAAAAGTTTATATGGAGCACCTGTCCAGTCAAAACCGCCGCTCTCTCCCTTGAAATGTCATCCAGGTTTGTCCAAGACACCCACAGAAGGCTCCGTCAGTGATTAGATGACAGGAGAAAATCCCCAGTGTCCGTCCACATGGCAGGGGAAAAGAGAAGGGGGGAAGCTATTCAAAGTTCATCTCTTTTCCTTGTGGCTTGTTGTCTCCTCCTTCTCCTCTGCCTCCTTGGAAGCCACCCTGACCTCCAATGCTTCCTCAGCTTCTGCTTCCAAAGCCCCCTCGGCCTCTTCTGCCACCGCCTCAGCCCCCTCAGCCTCCCCAGCCACCGCCACAGCCACTTTGGCCACCCCCTCAGCCTCCAAAGCCACTAGGCTTGGCCCAGTCCAGAGTTACTTTGTTTCCATCGATCTCTCCATCCTCCATGGCCTCTTTTGCAGCTTTGGCATCTTCCTCTGAGTTGAAGTTGACAAAACCGAATCCTTTTGAAGACTCTATCTCCCTGTCTGTGACTATCCTGGCACCCACAGAGCCTTGAAAGGAATTTTTCAATGTTTCTTCCACCGTGTCTTCAAACAGGCCTTTGACAAACAAGGTTTTGTAGGAGTGGCTCCTTGGGGCTGCATTGGCAGCCTTCTGTCCCTTCAGCTCCAGCTGCATGGCTCTGCCTTCAATCTCTTTATTGTTACAAGAATTCAAAGCTTCTTTCACATCTTCCACTGAGGCAAATTCAATGAACACATAACCTTTGCGTTGGCCTCGGTTGTTCTGGGGCAAGCTGATGGATGTGTCCTTCTCAAACACTTCCTACAAGCTCTCCTCGGTGGCGCTGTAGGCCAGGTTGTTCAGCACCAGGGTCTTGGAGTCTGTCGGCCTGTTGTTGCTCCCACCCCAGGAGTTATTCTTCCCTCTCGAGTTCTCCTGTCCTTGGCTCTTCTCCCCTGTGTAGTCCAGAATGAGCGCTCGGCCATCGATCTTAGCGCCCTGCTTCTCTTCCAAGGCCTTGTCCACGTCTGCTTTGGTCTTAAAATCAGCATAGGCCCCATCCTTGTTGGAGACCAGTCTGACCTCAATAGTGTCTTCAAACACTTCCTTGAGCTCCTCTTATAAGGCAGATTCTTGACAAAGAGTGTCCTTGCATTTCAGTCTTTCTTGTTTTCTTTTGCTTTTTCCAGCTTAATTTCAGAGCCAAGCACTTTGGAGCCACTGAGTTCTAGAGCCTTTCCGATGTCTTCAGCAGACTCGAATTCCACATAGCCAAACTTCCTGGTGGCACCAATATGGACATCCACAACTGTAAGGTCCTTTTTTGCAAAGAAGTCTGTGATGCCAGTTTTAAGCTCAGAAGCAGTTTTGTTGAAGTTCAGGTTACCAGCAAAGAGATAGAAATTTGTAGACCTTCAGTGTCTAGTTTCTGTTTCTTGGCTTTGGGGGCTTTCTGTTTGCCCATTTCCTTTTTCCTTTCTCCAGGTTCTTCTTTCACGGGCATGTCCTCCTCTTCTTCTTCCTCCTCCTCCTCATCTTCATCATCTTCCTCCTGTTCCTTTCCATCATCTTCTTCCTCCTCTGATTCTTTGGCCTTCCCAGCTTTCACAGCAGCAGCCTTTCCTTTGGCAGGTGTGGTGTCTATGGCTTCTTCTTCAGAGTCATCCTCATCTTCTTCATCCTCATCACTGTCCTCCTCCTCTTCCTCCCATCTTTGTGGCTTTGGGAAGCTCAAATTCTTCATCCTCCTCATCTTCACTGTCGTCTTCAGACTCACTCTCCTCCTTCTTGGAATTCTTTCCATTTTTTGCCCCTTTTGGCTGGGGGCACTGCTGCTTTTGCCAGGGTCGCAGCTGGCTTAGCTGAAGTGGCTCCCTTCTTGCCTGATTTGACAGCAGCTTTGGTGAGGGTGGCTGCCCTCTTGGCAGGGACTGGGGTGGCCGCCTTCTTACCAGGAGTCACAGCTGCTTTCTTGGCTGGCGTGGTGGCAACAACAGCTTTTTTGGTTGGCGGTACCTTCTTTGTTGGTGTGGCCACAGCCTTTTTGCCCTTCTTCTGAGGAACTACAACCTCTTCTCCACTGCTTTCTTCATCTTCTGACATGTCCTCATCTTCACTATTTTCTACCTCCTTTGGGGGAGGGGTCATTTTCTTTGGCTCACCCTGATTTTTAGCAACCTTCCCTAGCTTCACCACTGTGGAGGTGCGTGACTAAGGCATGGAGAGTGCAGATCCCTCAGCCGAGGCCCAGGCAATGTTGGTGTTAGCAGAGAGAGCGTGGGTAGGAGTCTGTCCGCAAGCCGAGACTGAGATGAAAGACTCCAGAGTATTTTTCTTTTTAACCTTAACTCACCCAACCTAACAAGATCAAAATATACAGTAATTAAATCTGTATCAACGAGATAAAAATATACAAGCAGTACTCAGGGTAAACACCTTATGAAATAACACTGGAGAGCTCCCATTTACTCTTCTAACCCATGTAAGCTCTGGGGCATTGTTATCCCAACAAGTTGTGGAGGAAAGGTAAGGGACCTTGAACGACTGTATACGGGATGGGGAGCAAGCTAAACATGCACCCTCCCTCCCTACACTACTGATTCAGCCCTTTTGTTACATCCTCACCTTTGTTCCAGTTAGATATCTAGAAATTTTCACCTCCAGTTACCTCCAACCCCCAACCTTTGGCCTCATTTTGTGCTCTCAACTCTTCTGCCTATTTATCCTAGGTATTTTCCACTGAAGCCTTAGGCATTGGGGTGTGTCACTTTGATCCATTACCATTTTCTAATCTACGTGTGTCAAGATCACATTCTGGCACTTGTTTGCTTGTTTGATAAATATTTGGTAATGTCTACTCTGTGCCAACCTCAGGACTGCAGAAGAGAGGGAGGCTAAGAAAACAGTGCCTGAGAATGGGATCCAGATTTCTGGACAATGGCCAGGCCAGATGTGGAGTCTGCCTAACAAAAACTGGTCAGAATATTTTTGCCAGGTGTCTTGCAGAACTAATCAGGGCATTAAATGAATAGGATGCTGGGCATAGACCCATATCTTATACTGCATGCCAAAATAAAGTCAAAATGGGTTCATGATTTAGGAATAAAGGCTGATACTATAAGCAATTTGGGAGAGCAAGGAATAGTTTACCTATCAGATTTATGGGAAAGCAAAGAATTCATGACACAACAAGAGATAGAAAGCATTACAAAATGCAAAATGGATAATTTTGATTATGTTAAATTGAAAAGTTTTTGTACAAACAAACCCAATGCAATAAAGATTAGGAGGGAAGCAGAAAATTGGGAGGAAATCTTTACAACTAGTGTCTCTGATAAAGGCCTCATCTCTAAAATATACAGGGAACGGAGCAAAATTTATAGGAATACAAGTCATTCCCCAACTGAGAAATGGTCAAAGGATATGAACAGGCAGTTTTCAGAGGAAGAAATTAAAGATATCCATAGGCATATGAAAAAATGCTCGAAATCACTACTGATTAGAGAAATGCAAATCAAAACAACTCTAAGGTATAACATCTCTGCTGTCAGATTGGCTAAAGACAAAACAGGAAAATGATAAATGCTGAAGAATATGTGGGAAAATTGGAACACTGTTACATTGCTGGTGGAGTTGTGAAATGATCCAACCATTCTGGAGAGCAATTTGGAACTATGCCCAAAGGGCTATAAAAATGTTCATACCCTTTGACCCAGCAATACCACTTCTAGTGTTGTATCTCGAAGAGATCACACAAGTGGGAAAAGGACCCATGTGTACAAAAATATTTATAGTGGCTCTTTTTGTAGTAGCAAAGAGTTGGAAATCAAGGAGATGCCCATCAATTGCGGAATGGCTGAACAAGTTGTGGTATATGAATGTGATGGAATACTATTGCGCTATAAGAAATGGAGATGATACGGACTTCATAATAACCTGGAAAAACATGATATAATGCTGAGTGAGCAGAGCAGGACTAGGAGAACATTATACACATCCACAGATATATTGATTCTGTGATGACTAACCCTGATAGACTTCACTCTTCTCAGCAATAGAAAGTTCAAAGACAACTCCAAAGGACTCATGATAGATAGAGCTTTCTACATCCAGAGAAAGAACTATGGAGTCTGAATGCAGATTGAAGTAAACTATTTGCTCTCCTTTTTATTTCTTTTCTCTTTTGTTTTTGTTTTTGTTTTTGTTTCTTCTTTCTCATGATTCATTCCATTGGTCATAATTTTTCTTTACGACTTTTATTTATTAAGAAACAGGTGCCCTGCTAAGCACTGGAGCCATCTACTCTCTTTTTGCTAAAAGCAGAGCAGATAATAAATATTTCCCTTGCCTTAGTGACAGTCAGAGGAACAAACAAAGAGAAAGTCTATTCTCAATCTCTTTCAAAACAACAGGGGAGAAATGGCTGCTGGGATGGAAATGATGGGGACCCCTGGAAAAGTATAGCACTCTATCTTAGAGTTTATGTTAGAAGGGGCATCTGGGTATAGTCTGACATGTATTCTAGATTTTGGAAAAGTAGGTTTCAAAAGGTTCATAGGATAGACAGGTAGGATCCCACAGACTAAAATGCTTCAGGGGAAATTAGTCCAGAAAGGATGAAATATGCTTAAGAATATTCTGAAGACACAAATAGAAACTATTCTGATGGGAAGGAAAAGTGGGATTTATCTGAAGAGACTGGTTTAGATATACTTTTAATGTGCCAATCAATTTAGATTTTTTTTAAGGAAAGAAATGGACAGGTGATGGAAACAAGACTAGGTATAGTCCTATGAAAATTGTGTTGGGAATACTAAAATTAAAAATGAACTGAAGCTGGTGAAGGAAGCTAAGGAAAATTTTTTAAAAGTTTATATATATATATATGTGTATGTATACACACACACACACACACACACACACACACACACACACATATATATGAATAAAATGGAAGATCAAAAAAGGGATAGGACCTTTGCTTCAGGTGGATGGGACAGTAATAATTTACAGTAGAGACAAAATGATGTTGCTCAATTGTTTTATTTTGTTTCTGGTTTCCATGAGGAGAATTGCTGTTCCATTGGAAATGATGAAATAAAAAAATGACTAGCAAGGAATTGATAGCCAGGAGAAAAAAGGAGATGTTAAAAAAGCACTTACTCCCTCTTTGAACAATTCAAATCACTTGGCCCAGAGGAACAGCATTCTTGGCTCCTGAAAGAACTTGCGGCTATGATTTTTGAGTGACAGACTGTGGCAAACAGGAGAGGCACCATAAGATTGGAGAAGGGCAAATGGTACCCTTTTCAAAGAGGCACAAGAACAGAGCCTATAGCATCTAGGCCATTCTTGAAAAAAGTCTAGAATCCATCACAAAAGAGCTGATTGTTGGCCATCTAGATAGGGGAAGCAGGTAAAGGGAAAGCATTTCCTGATAAAGAATCATCATCACTTCATCAAGAACAGGTCATACCAGAACAACCTCATATCCTTTTTTTTTGTCAGGATTACAAAACTAGTATATGAAAAGAATGCAGTGGACATAATTTATCTAGATTTTAGCAAGATTTTATAAAGTATCTCAAAGTATTCTTGTGGAGAAGATGGAAAGATATGAGTTACCAGAGTAGGGGTTCTTTGGACTCATTCTCCCAGAGCAAGGCTAGAGCCATCAGGGTTTGAGAGGTATCCTTGAGGGGTTGTAGGCATCTTTGACTAATTCTATTGGCTTAAGCAAGCCCTCATGTTGGTATTTCCCAAACTGTTAGCTGTTAGTGATTTGTGTCCCATATCCATTTAATGAACATCAGTAAACTTTGCTAAAGGGATATTTACTTTCATCACAAGGCAAAAACAAAAGTAAAAACATTTTTCCCAACACTACGGGGCATACTGTTTTCTATACCACTTCAGTCTCTGCAGAGAATGGGGTTAAACTTACCACAGTTTCAACACAGCATTTGCCCTCACCCCATTCACTTCCAAGTACATGTGTTTCGGGTAGCTCTGGGCTGCATCCCTCAGCTCATTCCTCAGGATCTTGATGCTGGGATGCCTGGCACAAAATATGCCATGTACTTCAGCTCCCAGACTTTTGGGAACTTTTGAGGGTCATAAGGCCACAGCTGTCTCCAATACTTTACCTAAAAACAAGACAGAAGACAAGCAATAGAGGGTCATATGCATGGATGATGGCTTCAGATAGTGAGGGCCTATCATTGCCTCTTTGTCAAATTCATAATTGTTGCCAACTGGGAGGGGTAGATAACACTATGGATGAAACAATAAAAAACCAAGAACATCTTGAACATTGGAATGAATCTAACTAGGTGAAATTTAATAAGGATAAATTTAAAGTTTTTCCCTTGTGTCCAGAAAAATCAGCTTCACAAGTATAAGATCGGGTTAGACATCGATTATTCTGAAAAATATCTGGAGATTTTGGCTCAGTATGAGCCAGCTATGTGATGTGGCAGCCAACAAAGCTGATGTGATTTTGGTTTGAATAAAAGGGGTATTTCTTCCAAGAACAGGGAGGTCTCAGTCCCACCCTACTTTACCCTCATTAGACCACATCTGGAGTATTGTGCTCAATTCTGGGCCCCATAGTTCAAGCTGGAGAGTATTCAGAGCATAGTTATTAGTATAGTGAAGGGTATTAAATCCTTTGTTTGAGAATTGGTGGAAGGAACTAGTGATGTCTAGCCTTCAGAAGCGAGGACTCAAGGTGAACATGAGAGCTGTCCTCAAGTATCTGAAGGGCCGTTATGTGGGGAAGGATTCAATTTGTTCTGTTCATCTTCAGAGAGCAGAACCAACAGCCATGGGTAGAAGTTGCAAAGGGAGCAATCAGCTGTGCAGTACAATTAGCAACATTTTAGGCACTACCATTTCAGTCATAGAGTCAGTCAAATTTATTAAGCACTTACTATGTGCCAGGCACCTTGCTAAGTGCTGGTGTTACAAAGAAAGGCAAAAAGGTTCCTGACCTCAAGGCTTACATTCTAATGGAGGAGACAATGTATAAATAAATAAGACAATTGTAAATAATAGGTACATACAAGATCCATGCAGAGTAGATGGAAGATAATCAGAGAAGGGAAGGCACTAGTATCAGGGGGGAACTAGGAAAGACCTCTTGCAAAAGGTGGGAAGGGTGAGCATTCCAGCCAGTGAAAATGTATGGAGGTGAGAGATGAGGTGTCATTTGTGATGAACATCCAGTAGACCAGTATGGTTGGATCACAGTTTATGGAAGGGACAAAAGTACAAGAAGATTGGAAAGGGAGGAAGGGGCTAGGTTATGAAGAACTTTGCCAAACAAAGAAGGTCATAGAGTAATAGGGAGTCACTAGAGCTCAGTGAGCAGGGTGGGTGACATGGTCAGATCTATGCTTTAGAAAAGTCACCTTGGTAGTCCTATGTGAGTGGAGAGAAGGGGGCATGTAGGAGAGTTGTGATGGAATAGAAACAACAAGATTTGACAATGGATTAGATTTGTGGGGTGAAAGTTAGTGAATATTTGAGGATGAAACACATTGAGGTCATAAACCTGGAAGGACAGCTAGGACCTTAATAATAACAGAAAAATTCAGGAGCAAGGAAAGATGTTTCAAGAAAGATAATGAATTTTGTCTTGGACACATTGTGTTTGGGATGCTTATGGGACATTCAGTTTGAGATGACTGGAAATTATTTGGTGATGGGTGACTGTAGTTCAGGAGAGAGGTTAAGGCTGGATATATAGATCTGGGCAGGGGTATGCTGGCAAATATTTAACCATTGGTTGTCTTCCCCCCAAAATAAATATATGACATACTTCTAAGTTTAATCTGAATTATTAACATTCCTCCCCCCATCTTTCTTAAGATTAGACAATGAACAAAACATAAAGTCAATCTCTGACTTGTAACATATGCCAATTTTTGAGGTGTAAATGTTCATACTGAAAATTCAACAACTGGCTCCTGGAAGCCAGTTCAGCACATGCATGGGTATGGGAATCATTTGCATAGAGATGATAGCTGAACACATTAGAGCTGATGAGATCACTAAATGAGATAGTATAGAGAAAAAAGAGCATGGGGTCCAGGAAAGAGCCTTGGGGTTACCCCATTATCAGGGATGATATGGATGAGGAACCAGCAACGGAGACTGAAAAGACATTAGACAGATAGAAAGGGAACAAAGAAGGTAGTATCCTCTGCCCTAGAGAGAAGACCAAGAATATCCATATGGAAAAGGTGATTGAGAGAGTCAAAAGCTGTAGAGAGGTCAAGAAGGAGGAGGACAAGATCTATGCCCCAAATCAAAGAAAGAAAATGACCCATAGGTACAAAAATATTTATAGCAGCTCTTTTTGTGGTGGCAAAGATTTGGAAACAGAGGGGATGCCCATCGGTTGGGGAATCGCTGAACAACTTATGTTCTATATGTGAGATAATACTGTTATGTTCTAAGAAATGATGAAGGGATTGGTTTTAGGGAAACTTGGGAAGACGTGTCTGAACTGTTGTAATGTAAATGAACAGAACCAAAAGAACAGTTCATAGAAAACAAAAATATTGTAAAGACAAACAACTTGGAAAAATTTGGGAACTCTAATCAGCACAATGACCAACCACAATTCCAGAGGACTCATGATAAAATATGCTGCCCACCTCCTGAGAGAGAGATGATGGAGCCAGAGCGCAGATTGAGACAAACATTTTTTGGACATGGCCAATGTCAAGATTTATTTTGCTTGTTCATACATTTTTGTAACAAAGTTTTTTTTTCTTGCTTTCTCAGTAGGGGTAAGAAGTAGGGAGAAGGAAGGTAGAAGGAATAGGAGAATCTCAGTTTGGAAATACAATAGAGTTTAATTTAAAAAAAAGAATCTTAGCATTAAAAAGCAACAACAAAAGATGAGGTTTGAGAAAAGGCCATTATATTTAGCAACTAAAAGATCATTAGCAATTTTGGGAAAGAGAAGTTTCAGTTAAATGATGAAGTCATAAGTACAGAGGATTCAGAGAAGAGTGAGAGAAGAGGACATAGCAAAGGAAAACGCTGGGATCTCAAGTTGTAGATAGCTTTGAAGACAGCTATAAGATGCTGGCTGAGATGGAAGCATTAAGCAAGAGTTCTTAAGAATGGGGGAGATATGAATATTTCATTCACAGTTCTGCGTAATTCCTTGTGACTCCTCTTCTTCCCTTCCCTCCAATCCCCTCCTCCCACTGCATTTCTTGTCACCAGCTGGTGCTATCTAGGAGGAAAGCACAGGCCATGCAAAGTAGAAGCCTGGTCTAAGCAGGTGATACACTAGGTGGATGGTAAGTCCAATTAGAAGCTTGCCGTAATTTCCTAGGAGAGAAGTGATATAGATCTGAACAAGGGTGAAAGTTAGGGAATGAAAACAATGGGACAGATGTAGAGGAGGAATCAACAGGATTTGGTGATTCTGGATATTGACCAAATGGGTGGACTCTGCCTTCCAGAAGGAGGCTAATTAATGCCAGAGGCAGTTGGGTGCCAGGAATTCCCCAAACTGCAGGTGTCCCTTACACTTTGGCTATTTCCTGGTGTCTGTTTTTCTCTTTTTAATTTGAGGAAAATTGGAAAGGGATAGGAAGGTGACAAAATAGCATAATAAGTAGTATTTATATAGTGCTTTAAAGTTTTCAAAGTTCTTTACAAATCGTATCTCATTTTATCCTCACAAGAACTGTGGGAGATTAATGGTATTATTATCATTCCCATCTTACAGGCGAGGAAAGTAAAGTATACAGAGGCTAAAAGACTTGCTCAGAATCAAGTAACTAGTAAACATCTGGAGTTGAATTTGAACTCAGATTTTTTTGATTTCAGGTCCAGCTATCTATGCACTGTACCACCTAGAACAAAGGAGTGAAAAAGAGATGAGAGTGGAAAGGGAAGGTGAAATAGGGAGCACCATAATGGGTCAGTTGGGATGAAGGATCTTGGCTTTGGGAGAAGGGTTGCATTTATCTCTCTAACCAGCACAGGGTAGTTGGGAAAGGTAACAGAAGGGGAGGAGCAGGAAGGTAGCTCTTACTGTAGGGAATCAGCTTTGGAGCCTGGCTTCTAATCTTTCATGCCATTTCACCTACTCCTAATCTGTATTCACAGAACAAGGACAAAGTCTTTTCTGGCCTCTATCTCTAGCTCCCCTCCCTGCCCTACCTTCTGTCCTGGTTCCAGTCTGGTTCAGTGACCCTCTCTCACCTCTTGCCTGTGGGGGGTGGAGTCTGAGGTGTGGTCTACAGGCTCTGTGGATCCGGCTTTGGATAAAAGTGAGGAGAAGGTGGCATCTACACAACAGAAGGGGAGTGGTTTTCCAGAGCTACAGAGAGCAGAGACCGAACACAGGTACTTGAAAAAAAGGCTGATATCCAAGCCTAGAGCTCCAGAGGGAGCTGTTCTAGGCTGTAGGAGGCAGGATAAGAGTGGGCATGGATATGGGTACAGGAAGCTGGGATGAGGAGAAGATAGAGGTGAGCCCAGAAAGAGACTGGAGAGGAGGCTGGGAAAAAACAGGAATTGGAGAGAGCTTGGACATTGGACAAAGCTGGACACACAGAGTTTTCACTGCAAACAGACTTGACTGGGAGTTGGGCTGGTTGAATAGTCCTCAGTTATCTTGTCTTCATGTGTTAAAGTGTATTCTCTCCTCTCTCATTGTCATGGTTCAGCTCTGCTGAAAGAGACTAGTAGACAGATATTAGGGAGAGATCCTATGTCTTTTTCAGAAGAAAAATAACCTCTCTAGGACTAGTATTTCTGGGCATCGATGGCTGTTATTGTTAATGGTAAGGTCTTTCTGTAACATTGGTTCACCTTCAGGTCACATTGGCTGGAAAATTGAGTAGGAGCTCCATGCTCCTTGGAGGGCTCTGGAGACAGTGAATTGGGGGTAGAGAGATGGATGCCTAAGCTTAGGGAATGGATGTTGGAATTGGGTATAGAAAAGAGGGGAAAGATGGATACTGTGCAGGTTGGGGCCTAGGAGGATGTCCATTGGAAGTCAAGATGGCAGGCAGAGAGAAGGATCATGGTCATTGAGGGAAGCAGGGATAATAGCCCTGGGAATCAGTCCAAAGAAGAGGCCTGGAGGCCCAAGGCCATTTGGGGCCTTTGAAAAAAGAGGAGAAAATTGAAGCTAGTCAGCTGGAGGCTGACCAAATTTCACTTGGGTTTTGGCACACTTTCTCTTTTGTACTCTACTATATCTCTGTGTTCAACATTTCATTGTCTCCAAGTCTGTCATATTCTTCCTCTTTCCTACTGCCATGAGCACATGCCCAAGTATTTTAAACTGAAAATTTATTAAACTTTTGAATAGAAGTGAATTCTAGGCTGAAGGTAAGAGATGAGCCCCCAGGAATGTGGCTGAGGAAGGGCCTTTTCCTGGATGAAGAATATAGAACCCATTCTTTGGGTCATGGCCCTGGCAAAAAATGCAAACCAATAGTATCTAAGTTCACTGGCACCAAGAACTCATTTCAGTGTTTTCTGAATGCTTTCCCCCCTTTAACAGAGGGAAGAATGTGAAGGGTAGAGATTACAAATCACTGATATATGCCATTTTTTAAAAGAAATTAATTAATTTTAAGTTTAGTAGTATTTTGTTTTTTCCCCCAGTTGTACATCAAGAAAATTTTTAATATTAATTTTTTACAAGATTTTGAGTTCCAAATTTTCTCCCTTCCTCCCTTTCCTCCCCTTTTCTGAAAATGATAGTCAGTTCAATATAATTCATACATGTGCTATCATGTAAAACATATTTCCATATTATTCACAGCTGTGAAACAAGAAAAACTATGAGAAAGAATAAAATAAATTAAAAAATGCTTTGATCTGTATTCAGAGTCCATCAGTTCTCTATCTGGTTATGGATAGCATTTTCTTTCATGAGTCCTTTGTACTTGTCTTTTACTATCATTGTGTTGCTGAGAGGAGTTGTCTTTTGTAGTTGATCATCACACATTGTTGCTGATATGTGTACAGTGTTTTCTTGGTTCTGCTCATTTCACTTTGCATCAGTTCCTAAGATCTTTCCAGGATTTTCTGAAATCTCGCTGTTCATCATTTCTTATAGCACAATAGCATTCCATTACATTCATATACCACAGCTTGTTCAGCCATTCCCCAATTGATGGGCATCCCCTCAATTTACAATATTTTACCACCATGAAAAGGGCTGCTATAAATATTTTTGCACATGTATGTCCTTTCATTTTTTTTATAGTCTCTTTGGGATACAGACCAAGTAACGGTATTGCCGGATCAAAGAGTATGCACAGCTTGATTGCCTTTTGGGCATAGTTCCAAATTGTTCTCCAGAATGGTTTGGATCAGTTCACAACTCTATCAACATTGTATCAGGATCTCAATTTTCCCAAATTCTCTCCAACATTGTCATTTTCCTTTTTTTGTCATATTAGCCAATCTGATATGACGTGGTATCTCAGAGCTGTTTTAGTTTATATTTCTCTTATCAAAAGTGACTTAGAGCACTTCTTTATAGGCCTATAGATAGCTTTGATTTCCTCATCTGAAAACTGTTTGTTCATATCCTTTGACCATTTATCAATTGGAAAATGGCATGGCTTGTCTTGAGAACAGTGCCCCTTCCTCTGGAACCCTGAAGGAGTCCTTGGTGGTTGATGAATTGTCTAGATAGTGGGGTATTGCCCCTATGAAGCTAGTTTTTGAATAAAAAGTCATGTTTTATCAGTATACTTCTTTGGTATATCTGAGGTACATTCTCTTTAGTGGGAAGCTGAGGGGGGAAAGCCCATAAAAAAATGAAGTCTTTTGTTTTGGCATCAAATAACTCGGTCTGATAATCCATTTAAGGCTTACCCCTCAGGGAGGGCCACAGAATGTTCTTGGATTTCTTTTTGGGTAACTTAAGGGATTTTTCAAAATACTAGATCAGTCTCAAATGCTATTGCCACTGAACTGGCCATTACAGAAGACAAAGACTCAACTGCTTTGATATATTCGAGACATACTTCTTTTTAGGAGGAATCAAGGTCATCTTGCTTGACAGCCAGGGCTCAAGCAAGAAGTAGGGATTAGCAAAAGAGTGAAGATAATACCAAAGCCTTTGTTGCCCTCTGCAGTTCAATCAAGGAGTGAGCTTGTCCAAGTCTAATTTTGCATAGGGTATTGATGATTCTGAATTTTATTTTTTCTCAATCAACCAAAATCTGTCTTCTCTCTCACTTCTCCCAACTGAAAAAAGGAAGAAAAACAAAGCCCTTTAAAACAAATGTGGATAGTTAAGCAAAATTTCTGAATATATACACAGATGGCATGAAGAGCTTTGTTGAGCAGAAGTTGTTGCGTCTTTCTTACTTAATAGGATCATATGGTCTCACACCTACCACAGCATAACATCTTCCCTGTATCTAGATTGATGATGGAGTCAGTCCTTAATCTCTGCATCAACTCTCAAGGGCATCAACCGGATCATTTAATTCAACAGAGGGCATGTGATGTCTCTAATGGGAACTAATGTACCTTATAAACAACTGTATGTGGTAGGAGGCAAAAATAAAATTCTTCTACTAGTTCCAGCATTAAAGAAGAGAGCCTTTAATTGTTTAGTGCTGTTCTCTCCAGGCTGAGACCACTTAGCCAGACCCTAGTCACTACTCAGGAATCAGTATAAATACAAATCTTATCTTTTTCCATTCTGTCCCTCAAGGCTCTCACATACTGGCCATGCAGCTTGTAGATTGGCCCACTAGGAGGACCTGCCAGAATCCCTCTGTCACTCTAGCAATAGCTGGGGTTCACTTGTGTATACTTCTCTCATAACAGGTAGAACCACCAGTGAACCACACAAAATGGTGCTCTCCAAGACTTAAGTCCTTGTTGGTGGAGGCACATTGGGCTAGTGGAGAGGTCAAAGCAGTGAAACTGGGACTGGAGGTCTCAGCCTATGTACATGCTATTTGTGAAGGGGCTAACATCAGAGAAGCTTGGACAAACCTGATCTTGAATGTACTATTTCCAGTGAAAGATGGAAGCCTTCCATGACTTACTCATCTTGTTAGAGGAGTCATCTTGCATCACTCCACTCATAATAAGCAACTTTGGATGGGGGGCAAAGGTATGGTCATTCAGTAGCAACAAGGGCCCCATAACAAGCAAGCAATTCATTTTCAAGGTGGTATAGAATGGCTATTTTGGGAACTTATGAATCCAGAGGTCTGATGATTGTTTAATATGGCCAAACCTTGGGAGTCTACTAAATGTTCCACTTGGCCTGATCCTTATGGACAGTGACATACAAGACTGTAGGCTCCAAGAATCAATCAGGAGGAGACAATGCTGGGTAGCTCACTTTAGGTCTTTTAAAGCTATAGCCTATTCCAAATACCACTCAAAAGAAGGGATTGGTGAGTGACTTGGTAAATAGGGACCATCAAAATACTCAAGTGGGAATGTTGATTTTCTAGAACCTAAAGAGTCCAATTAGTCTCTAAACTTCCTTATTTGACTTTAGATCATTATATATACATCCAGAATTGGTGAGGTTCTTCTCATCTTCTGCATTCCATTTTATATCTCTTACTTTATTTCAAATACCCTTGTAGTCTTTGCTACCAAGGCATTTTCTTTCCCAAGGTCCTGCTTTTAGTTGTTGTGGAGTCATTCTTTTATTCTAGGTTTTCCTCTTGGATCATTCTTAATCCACAATATTTCTTCCTAGTGTTCAGTATCTTATGTTTCTTAAAACCTCTAGCCTCAGTTTTTGATTTAGGACCTAGTGCTAGGGCCAGACTTGACCCTCTGCTATGTTCTTGGATGAGGTGACCAACTGTATTTGATTCTGATCTCTATTCCCTGGGTTCCCTTCTCTGAGTGTGGTTCCCTATTCTCCACTCAGAGGGATGACAGATTTCAGTGCCCTGTGTCAGAGTGCTTCAGTTGTCTGTCTGATCAGGGTACTGGGTAGTCTTCTTATCCCCTTGGGACATTTCCAATTGGAATCATCTCCACTGTCCCCTCTGAAGCTTGTTTTATCAGCACACAGTGTATCTTCTGTGTCCTTTGGGGGCTTTCTTGATCCTAGTTCTGGGTCATCTTTCATTCTCCATCTGGGGTTTCTTGCTTAGTCACTGCCACTTCCATCCACCTCTCCCTGGGGTTTCTCATGTCAGGACCCTGGGTGATCCCTGCCCCCCAGAGTTTATTCAGGGGTAAATTCCTTGGCAAAACAGAAGACACCTGATCCAAGTGATTGGACCTAACTTAAGGGAACGTACTAGTCCACAGTTAAAAAAACAAGCAAACAAACCTCAAATAGTGGCCTAAATGACTGTTTTCTCTCAGGACAAGCCAGATGAAGAACAGAAAATGTATTTCCTCCAGTGATCATATTACATTATCAGGCCTCTGAAATGACCGATTTTTACCTACACCAGTGACCTATGCCATACTTTATAATTTGCTTCTCTTGAGAAAAAACAACTGGTTAAACGACAAGCTTTGTAAGTTACTCAATGTTTGATGTTCTAAAGGTCAGACTTTCCAAATTTGATTTATAGAGGCAGATAGGTGGGGGCAGTGGCTAGATTGTTGGATCTGGAATCAGGAAAATCCAACTTCAAATCTGGCCTCAGACATTTAACTAGCTGTAGGACCCTGGGCAAGTCACTTAATCTTGGTCACCCTCAGTTTCCTTATCTGTAAAATAGGAATAATAATAGCATCTGCCTCTTGGGTTGTTGTGAGGACCAAAGAATATAAAATATTTGTTAAGTGCTTTGTTGTTGTTCCTCCTTTGTTTTCTAGGAGGCCCATGACATCAGGGAAATGATGACGTGACATGCAGTAGATTTTGATTTGAGTGAGGGAGGGCTGTGCAAGGTCACCAGCCTCACTTTCTCTTCCAGAGCCATCTGGGTCCAGTGACCAGATATTCATCAGGGTGACTGGAGATGACCCAAGATCTAATGGGAGACCCTGGCCCTTTTAGGCTAAGGCCTTTTCATGTACTCACTTAGAGTGAGGTAAGGCCCATTCAGTGAATAGGCCTCTTTAAGAAGTGAGTCAAGGGGAGCAGCTGAGTAGAGCACCAGCCCTGGAGTCAGCAGGACCTGAGTTCAAATCTGGCCTCAGACACTTGACACACTAGCTGTGTGATCTTGGGCAAGTCATTTAATCCCAATTGCCCTGCCTTCCCCCCTCCAAAAAAAAGAATGAAAGAGTGAGTCAAGGGATGGCCCCTTTAATTAGGAAAAAAAAAGATTAAAAAAAAATCAAGCTGGAAGGAGAAGACCCTCAGGGTTGCTGTTCCAAAAAGAAACAGTTACCATTGACATTTACTCTAAGGTAGGAGGGCCCAAAATATAGCCATTAAGTGGAGTTTGGGTAGGGACCTATTGTGGTCCAATCTATGAGCTTCAGAGTGAACTGGGTTTAAGGTTTTGTGAGAGAAAGAAAAGAGAGAGAGAGAGAGAGAGAGAGAGAGAGAGAGACAGAGAGAGACAGACAGAGAGAGAGAGAGAGAGAGAGACACTAGAGAAGGAAACAGCAAACCACTCCAGTATCTTTGCCATGAAATTCCAAATAGAGTCACAGTCAGACACAACTTAAAAAGACTGAAAAACAAAAAACCTTCTGACTGACTCTAGGATAAAACATTAACTGCTCTGTTAAAACCCACCACAGTATAATTTCAGCCTATCTTTACAAGTTGATTTTTTTTAAATGATGGGGGAAAAGGTTTTGAAATCACCTACAGCTTGGATCTTTCTGCAACAGAGAGGAAAAGCCTCAGATTTTTGCTTTCTTCCCTGAACCCCTATAATGTGCTGCTAATTCTAGCTAGATGGGTGCAAATTCCAGTGGGAGCCAATTTGCAGAGGTCCTAGCTTGGGCTCTAGGGAAGTACAAGGTTTGGTGAGTGACTCATGTATACACCAGCCAGAAGTGGGCTTTGCAGACATTCAACTAATCCTAGAAGATAGTCACCTGGTCTTTTCTGCCTCAAAAAGTTGGGAATGATCTACAAATAATCACTTATAAACCCATTGTTCCAGTGAGCCCATCCCTTTAACCACACATGTCCCATCAAGCCCAGTGTCTGGAGCTGTTACTCTCTTCCAGCCCCTCTTCAGTGATTTTGAGACATCTTGTCACCTCTTGGTGGGCAGGCAATATGTAATCAACTTGTAAAGACAAGCTGAAATTAAGTGCTTGGCAAACCCTAAAGCATTATGTAAATGCCAGCTATGATGATGATGATGTTGCCAAAGTCAAGGTATTCTTTCTATATTTTACATTTGAAGGTATACTTTTGCAAAAGACTGTAATCAGGGCATTTGAAAACAAAAGTGAGATCATGGTAACTTTAGATAGAGCTTTCACTTGAGTGATGTGGCCAAAAGCCAGATCCACAGAGAGTTTAGAAGAGAGTGAGAACAGAGAAAGTGGAGGCAGAGAGTGTAGATGGCTCATACAAAGAATTTGGCTGAGAAAGGGAGACAAGAGAAAGGACAATAGTTTGTGAGAATGGTAAGTAAGGTCTACTGAAGTTTTTTTTTCAAAGGCTGGGTGGCAGTTGTATTTGAGGACAGTAGGAAAAGAACCAGTAGAGAGGAATGAGGGAGAGGATGAATCAAAGTCAAACTCACTGGCCTAGAGTTTGACATCTCCTTTCATCATTCAAAAATCAGGCCCTACAGGTAGGTCCTCTTCATTCCCTCAGATCATTCATTCAAAGTGCAGCTAGAGATGCGCAGTGTTTCCATTTCCCAGTTCTTTCAGTGTGCTAGGTAGTTTTGCGTAGGTCTGGAGACTTGAATCTATTGAGGGAAGTTGGATGGCCCTTTACACACTCTCTCTGTCTCTGTCTCTCTCTGTCTCTTTGTCTCTGTCTCTGTCTCTGTTTCTGTCTCTCTTTGGCTCTGTCTCTCTCTGTCTCCTCTTCACCAGATCATCATTTCTGGCTCACCATTCTCTGCTCTGTCTTTCTCAGTTCAGAGACAGCAGAAGCAAAATGAGGGTTGGAGAGTTCATCTCATTCACCATTGTAAGAAACGAGGGGAGGAATTTTGTTTCCATAGAGTTGAAGGTGTCCATCTCCCCCTCCCCCACCCCAGCTTTAGCAGAAACCAGGCCTCAGGTCAGTTGGGTGAAAGGTCAGAGGCTTGTACACATGATTAAACGAGTCATTTGAGGAGGGCATGATGTAGGCAGTCAGGGGGTTGCATCTGGCCAATGAAGAACCTGGCGGGAGAAGTCAATAAAAGGACTGGTGTCCATCTGGGTCCTTTGTACTCTCCTGTACTTCGTTTGGGGGATGTGCCCATTTATTTAGACTGAATAAATGTAAAATGTAATTAGAATGCCCAGCTTGGGTGGCATCCTTTCTCATGAGAAAGAAATAAAATTCCTTTCTACCTTCTACCTTGAGAAGCCTCTGAATTTAATTTGGGTAAGAGTTACTGTCCCACACAAGCCTAACAATTTACACACTAGAAAAAGCCAAATTTCCTTCTCCCAACTTCAGTTTTCTTTCTCCTGCAGCCTGACAGAGAGCTTTTGTTTTGCCAATTAACTCTACTTTTAACCTTGGGAGAGCTGCTCCCAGGATCAAAAATTTCCCAAAAGTTTCACTCACTGCATTTCAGACTTCCCATTATAAAACATAAAACATTTTTCAAACACACAGACAAGACATTAGACAAAACATTTGACAAGACAGTGTACACCAATTTAGAATTCGAATTCAAACCTATCTTAAGCATTAAATTAAAAGTAACACATTACATGCTTCTCATCTCCAAATCACCTCTCAGCTGTGTACTCCCACACAAACCTTCTTCTTTATGTGAGGCAGTGAATGTTTTTTTTTAATTTATTTTTTATTTTTAGTTTACAACACTCAGTTCCACAAGTTTTTGAATTCCAAATTTTCTCTCCCTCCCTCCCCTCCTCCCTCCCCACCCAAGATAGCATGTAATCCGATATAGGTTCTACATATACCTTACATTAAACTTGTTTACTTATTGACTTATAGTCAAGTTGTAAAGAAGAATTATAACCAATGGAATGAATCATGCGAAAGAAGAAATGAAACCAAAAAAGAAGGAAAAAAAAGAGAGCAAATAGTATGCCTCAATATGCATTCAGACTCCACAATTCTTTCACTGAATGTGCATAGCCTTTTCCATTATGAGCCTTTTGAAGCTGTCTTTGAACATTGCATTGATGAGAAGAGCCAATTTATCAAAGTTAGTCATCACAGATACCATGGGTCTGTAATCAAGTATAATGTTCTCCTGGTTCTACTCCCCTCACTCAGCATCAGTTCGTGTAAGTCTTTCCAGGTTATGATGAAGTCTGTCTGCTCCTCATTTCTTATAGCACAATAGTTTTCCATTACCTTCATGTGCCACAATTTGTTTAGCCATTCCCCAACTGAGAGGCATCTCCTTGATTTCCAATTCTTTGCCACCACAAAAAGAGCTGCTATAAATATTGTTGTACATACTGGCCCATTTCTCACTTGTGTGATCTCTTTGGGATAGAGCTCTAGAAGTGGTATTGCTGGGTGAAAGGTATGAACATTTTTATAGCCCTTTGGACATAGTTCCAAATTGCTCTCCAGAATGGCTGGATCAGTTCACAATTCCAACAACAATGTAACAATGTTCCAATTTTCCCACATCCTCTCCAGCATTTATTATTTTCCTGTTTTGTCATGTTAGTCAATCTGACAGGAGAGATGTGATACCTAAGAGTTGTTTTGATTTGCATTGTTCTAATCTATAGTGATTTAGAGCATTTTTTTCCTATGACTATAGATATCTTTAATTTCTTCCTCTGAAAACTGCCTATTCATATCCTTTGACCATTTCTCAATTGGAGAATGACTTGTATTCCTATAAATTTGATTCAGTTTCCTGTATATTTTAGATATGAGGCCTTTATCAGAGGCACTGGTTGTAAAGATTCTTTCCCAATTTTCTACTTCCCTCCTAATCTTTGTTGCATTGGCTTTGTTTGTACAAAAACTTTTCGATTTAACATAATCAAAATTAACCATTTTGCATTTTGTACTGCTCTCTATCTCTTGTTTGGTCATGAATTCTTCCCTTCTCCATAAATCTGACAGGTAAACTATTTCTTGCTCTCCCAAATTGCTTATAGTATCAGCCTTTATTCCTAAATCATGAACCTATTTTGACTTTATTTTGGTATATGGTGTAAGATATTGGTTTATGCCCAGTTCAGTGACTGGTTTTAAATGCAAATCAATCTACCTCTCCCTGATCTGCAAGGAAGTTTCCCTGCTTTCTTTTTTGTCTCTCTCCATATTCAAATCTTTTTTGGAGATAGAATGGAGAGAGAGAAAGAGAGAGAGAGAGAGAGAGAGAGAGAGAGAGAGAGAGAGAGAGAGGGAGAGAGAGAATTTTTACCACCCCAAAATTTCAAAATGTTTTTCCTGGCTTAACCCACTTTTTTTCTCAGTTAGCCAGCATTTTTCCTAACAGGCTATGTGGAAGAATGCTTGGAGGATGCCTTTCACACTCCCCAGGTAACTTTTATTTTGCGAGCTCCCTTATACCATTCTAGGCAAACCTTACTTCTCAACCCAGAATCCCAAACATGACAAAGCAGTACTTAGATCCTGAATTATTCCTGCTGTTGCTCAGGAACCTTACTTACACTGTCTCTGGCCATTTAGTTTCACTTTTTCTCTTTATTCATGTTCCTGGCTTCCCAAGGATTCCAGAAAAATAGTCCCTGAAAGTTAGCAGTCTGAAGAAAGGAAACTCTGACCTGAGGATATTCGGGCCTACTGGGGAAACCAGTGGGGGCACCTCTCTTTTTCCACAGTGAATTTTTCCTTTTTCTGATGCCATATTAATCCTGGATGAGCCCCCAATTGTTAGAATACTTAGTGTAAGAATAAACAATACTCGTTGGAAAGCCAGGAAGATTTTAATTATATTTTACACCTATTCTTTCTAAATAAATGGGCACATCCCCTGAATGGAGTACAGGAGAGTACAAGGACTCAGACAAGTGCTAGTCCTTTTATTGGCTCCCACTTCAAATCTCCTGCCTGGCCAGATGCAACCCCCTGAACTGCCCATGTCATGTCCCCCTCAAACAGCTGGTTAAACATGCATACAAGCTTCTAACCTTTCACCTGATCAGAAGGCTATTTCTGCTAGATCACAGCTCTGATTAGAACCAGTCCCCTCTGGCTTACAATCTGTTATCACTATCCTGTGGAAACAAAACTCCTTCCATCATTTCCAATTATTTCCCACAACCTGATCCTATATCACCTGTCCCCTCATTTCTAATGCCCATTTTGAGTTGTTTCTACCCTGTACCAACTTGGACCACACCAGGGTCAGATTTTCAAGAATACAGCCCACGCCTCTCTCTGCCTAGCCCCTTACCCATAAAACTTGAGAAAACTCATTTTACCCCATTCCCATCCCCATTCCTAATCCCCTAAGCCCCTAAGTCCCTAACCCCATACTTTTTCCCTTCTCTCCCCCAATCCTCACTCACTTTACTTGGTAGGCCTCTCTAGGAAGGAAATTGAAATGTCCCTGGTTCTGGGAATAAACTTTGGAAACCAGAAATTCCTGTTATCTTACTCCTGATAGTCCCTCTGTCCTCCCCTCCTTCCCATCTCCAAAACAGGAAGTTCTGAGTCCTGGGGAACTATCAATTGCTGGGAAAATAGCCTTTTGTCTGTAAACTTAATATAAAACAATACTGTTACCTGCCAACAAAAAAGGCTAATAATGAAGGCTTAGGCTGAATAAGAGAGGCAGGTTAGTGTTCAGAACTAGGGAAGGGATGGTGCCATTGTGTTCTGCTCTTTCCAGTCCAGTCAAGAAGTATTTGTATCCAGTTCTGCCCTCCATCTTTTAGGATGGACATTGATAAGCACCAAAGGATGGTAGCCAGGATGGTGAAGGGCCTTAAGTTCATGCTACATGAGGTTTGTTTGAAGGAACAAAGACTATACAACCTGGAGAAGAAATGACTCTGGGGCACATGACAGCTGGCTCCTAGGATCTGGAGGCTGCCAATGGCACAGGAATTAGCTTCATTCTGTTTGACCCCAGAAGGCAGGGCCAAGAGTATTTTAATGGATGGGAGTGGCAAAGAGATGGACTAAAATTTTTTGTGATGAGCAGAATGGGCTTCCTAGGAAGGTAGTGCATTTCCTATCACTGGAGGTCTTCAAACAAAGGTTGGATGCCTGCTTGTTATGTGTGTTCTATCTGTTTCTAGGGGTGGTGGCAACCCTGAAATTCAGGGGTAAAAGGCATGGGTCCTGCCTCAAAAGAATTGCACTCAAGGCTTCTTTCGGTCAGAGACAAGGTTTATTAAAGCATCTGTTGGGGTGGGTGAGATTCCTAGTGAGTCTGTGTTATTGGCCACATTTTAAGAATCTGACCAATTTGGTAGATGAGATTGACCTTTTTTATAGGGAAAAGATCTGTGGGAAGATTTGGATGGGAGTGAATAAGTAGTCTGGGCTGACTGGGAGGTTACAGAGAAGGGGTCTAGATGGAATTAAGGGTGGGAAGTGCCTGGGGTGATCCAGAGAATGAAGGGCTGAGCTCAGTTAGAGGTTACAGAGAAATGGAGGTTTGGGCATTGGGTCACAATGAAAGGACAATTGAAAGGATTACTGGGATTGGTGATGCTTCAGGTGAACATCAGGGACTAGCCCCTGTGGGAAAATCCAGGGGCTTTTCCTTTTTGGGGTCCAGACCCCAAAGTCATGGTTTTTTCCTTTTAGGGGTTCAGATCCCATCTCCATCACTACCAACCAACCAATCAACGGACAAACATATATATTTAGTACATTTTCTTTTCTTCCTTCCTTTCCCTCTTTCCTGGATTTTTGTTCACTTGAGATAAAGAAAAGACATAAGAAGGAGAAAGACAGTTAAGGGTTTTGCAAGCTTGCCTAGGTAGGACATATTTTTTGCAGCCATGTGGAGACTGGAGAGAAGATAAGAGAAATCACTCTTTAATCAGTCAGTCAACAAGCGTTTACTAAGTATTTACTATGTGACAAGTACTGTGCTTGAAAATAGTCTACAAGTTTCTCTGAAAGAAAGGAAGAGAGAAGTGGAGGGATGGTCCATCCCTTGAGTACATACATTTAATCATCAGTTCTTCTAGCTTGAACAATTATTAGCAGACTTCATCATCTAACTAGCTACTTAGCTGGCAAAGGGGGTGGTGAAGGATTCCTTGTCCAGAGAGAGATATACCTCTTTTTTCCCTTTAGAAACCTGAGATTCTGGGACTAGGAATTAAGCCAGGAAGAGGCCCAACCTTGAGAGAGGGAAGTATAGAGAGGTAACATGAACCAGTCCCACTGTTATAGCTGCTCACAAAGGACTCTGAGTCCCAAGCCTAAGAAGGGAGCCTGGAGGAGACTGATAGGAACCTAAAATTAGGGGCACATTCCTCTGACAGTGCTCCTGGGGACTCAAGACAACCCTTTCCTACTGTTTACTTCACTTTTGCCTCCCACTTCTCCCACTATAGGATGCTGCCCAGTTTTGAGTGGCTGTCTCACCAGCTGGGCCTGCCAAGACTGGAGTTGAGAGTTTCTTCAGTCTTTGTCCTGATCTTCCTGACATTTAGCACCTGGTTCCTGGGAAAAGCCCTGATCTTTCTCCACCAATTCTATATCAAGACCCGCAAGCTTCGATGCTTCCCTGAACCCCCCTTACGGAGCTGGTTTAAGGGCCATGCAGGACTGGTGAGTGGGGACATCTGGGTTAAGGACTAGCGTAGGAGTGGGGGCCTCAGAGGATAGAGAGGCTGTAGGCTTCAGTGGGTAGAGGGTCTGAGCTTCTCAGTGGGAAGAAGGGCTGGGAGGACTGGGGGCACACAGCACCTGAGGGCACTAAAGGGCCAAGAGCCTGAGGGGATGACAGGAACTGAACATTTGAGCCTAGCATGGGGAACTGAGAGCCTGAGAAGCTGGGGAATGGTGAACTGAGGGCTCAGTTTCTCTGATGTCTCTGGTGGTGCTAATATAGCAAGAGTCTCCCTCTAGTTACTCCCTGGAGTTATTCTTCATCAATAACCTCCAAGAGGAGAAGGAGAAAGCTTTTGCTTTTTCACTGGGATGGGGATATAAGAAGAAGGCAAAAAGCCCATGTAGAATCTGGGAGCCATCACAGGATGAAGGGGAGTTTGACTTAGTCGTTATAAGGGGCATAGGTCCCTCAAAGACTGTTTGAAGTTGTCTCTCCTGTCTCCTCCACCTTAGGCACCCCTTTGATTGGGTCCCTGACCAAGACATAGCCTCCATCTCCCTACCCAGTTGATCCCCTGTGCCCAAGACAGCAGGCCTTTTACAATGTGGTTGAGCCTTCCATGGGCAGATAGGAGCCCTCCCCTTTCTTTCATCACTTGAGCTCTTTTCTCTCCTTACTTCCTCTTCCTCCTTCTTGGACCCTTGGTACCTCACATGTACCTACTGTGTTGTTGGACTTTGATATACTTCAAGTTGAAAATTTCTGTGTGGTCTGAACCAATGCCTATTGGAGAATCAGAGAATTTCAGAGTCGGACTGGAACTCAGAGGGTATCTAACCAGAGCGAGAACCCACTCTATTCTCAACAAATGGTCATCTAAACTTCAGTGGAAGACTCCTAGTGACAGTGAACTCACTACTGCCTGAAGAGGCCCTTTTCACTCATTGATGGCTCTAATGGTTAGGAAGACATTCTGTACATCAGCCCTTAATTAGTCTCTCTGCAGCTTCCTTTGATTGCTCCTAGTTTTGTTCTCCAGGAGGCAGGCAGAACAAGTTCGCTTTTTGTTCCAGCTATCCAGACGGCTCCTGTTTTTCCCGAGTCTTTTCTGCTCCAGACTAGGCATTCCAAGTTCCTTCAGCTGATTCCCCTATGGCATGGTGTACAGTCTCTTAACCATACTGGACCCTTTCTCTGTACATTCTCTAGATGGTCAATGTCTTTTCTAAAATGTGGCGCCCCAAATAGAACTCAGTACTCCAGATGTAGCCTGACTTGGACCAAGGACAGTCAGACTATCTTCCTTGTTCTTTGATGATATACTCCTCTTAGTGTTGCCTGTGATCACTGTAAGCTCCATTGATTATCGTGTTTTAGAATTTTGTTAGGAACCAAAATCAATCTTACTGGCCTAGATTTGGGAGACTCTATCTTCCTTCCTGTCATAGTGGATAGAGCACTGGACTTAGAGTTGGGATAACCTGAATCCTGTCTCCTGATTTACTTTTTGTGATGCTGGACAAGCAATTGAAACTCTCTCAGCCTTAGTTTCCTCATATGCAAAAGAGGAATCATAGCACCTACTTCAAATGGTCGTTGTGAGCAACAAATTAGAAAAAAAAATGTAAATTATTTCACAAACCTTAGTTTATAAATATTAGCTATTGTTATTGTTGGCATTATTATGGTTATAATTTTTTTCTTCAGTCACGTGACACTTCTCCCACCTCCATGATCTTCACAACAATGGTTTAGCAATCACTTCTTCTAGTTCTTTCAAGCCAGGGAGGTGTCCTCGTCTGCTCTTGCTAGACAATGACCTACGGTTAGGTGTTCTAGTATTTCCCTACTCATCTGTACTCATCACCAAGTCTTCCCACTAGCTATTTTCTTCTGTCTTTTCTAGTCTAATGCTCACTCTTCTTGGAAGAAAAAACAGACACAGAAGGAAGTTCAGTAATTAGGCCTTCTCACTGTCATCAGTTATCATTATCCCTTATTACCATTATTGCTAAGCAACAGTCCTATCCTGGGCAGGTAGGCCATGGAGTGACTAGAGGGCTGGGCGTGACCTTAGGAAGACTTGGTTTCAAATCCTTCCTCATACCTTTACTAGCTGTGTAACCTTGGGCAAGTCATTTAACCTCTGTTTGCCTCAGTTTCAACTTTAAAATGGGGTTAATAATATAACCTACCTCCCAGGGTTGTTGTGAGGATCATATGAGCTAATATTTGTAATAGTACTTAGCATAGTGCCTGGTACATAGTTGGCACTATATAAATGCTTAATACTAGTTCTACTACTACTATTACTACTAGTACTACCACTACCACTATTACTATTACGACCACTACTAGTGCTAGTACTACTAGTACTGGTACTACTAGTAGCTATTCCTTCTTTGGTCTTTCCTTTCTTCCCAGCATAGCTACAATAACTCTTATGTTGTTTTTAGCATTTACTACCAGCTAGATTCTCAGCTCATTCTGAACTTGTGTTCCTGATACTACTCTTACAGACTGTAGCATTCCTTTGTATTCATTCTCTGTTATCTGCCTTTGTTTTCACGTTCTATTCAGATGCTGCCAGCGGATGAGTCACCATTAGCCCTGAAAAGATTTAGGTTCATGTTTATGTGTGTGTGAGGGCATTTTAATAATAAGAATAGTAACTATCATTATATAACACTTTAAGATTTGCAAAGCACTTTATATATTTTATCACTTTTGATCCTCACAAGAACTCTGAGAGGTAGGAGTTATTATCATCCCTATTTTACAGATGAGGAAACTAAGGCAAACAGAGGTTAGGTGATTTGCCCAGGGTTACACAGCTACTCAGTGTTTGAGGCTGGATTTGAATTCAGGTCTTCCTGACTCCAAGTTCAAAACTCTATCCCCTCCATCACCTACCTGTCTCATTATATTTTCTGATAGCCCTGTTGCCTTTACCATCCTTTTTTTTTATACTGCCATTTCTGTCTCTTCTATAAACATATTTAGGACTGCTATGTTAGAGTCCAAGTATGGTGGTTCTGTTCTTCATGGTAAAATGTCTTTTTTCTTAAAATTTTTATGAAAATCCTTCCAAATCTTTTCCATATTTCTTTTGACTGTTATCTTCTTTCCAGTTTTACCTTTAAATGCTTTGGAATGACTTTGCTTAGTTGGGCTTCTCACCAACTTTCTTTAAATTCGTTTGACTCTATTATTTCTCTCTTTTATGATGTCAGACTATTCATAAATTACCACCCTATGCAGTAAAATTTTATAGACAAGTTAATATTCTAAACCTGTGTTACCTATGGCTCCCTTGCCTTTCAACCTTGCATGTAAGTCAAGTATTTGGGTTCTAAGGTGATCTTTATGCTTTTTGTTCTCCTTTTATCACTATTGGTTTCCATAAATTATATTTCTGTGTGAAATTATTATAATTGAGACATGTGATTGCAAAAATTACATAGTCGTGGTGATCTGGTATGGACTCCAAGGTAAAGAGTGATCTCCTAAAGATGCTAATATTTGCAGAAGTCATCATGCTGGTTTCATCAAGCACTGAAACATTGTAGTTCTCCTGGAAGAGATCCATAACCATTCTAAAAGATTTGGCCCAACCATTCACTTAGGAAAAACCAAATGAATGAAGAATGCCTGCTGTCCAGATTATAACATGCAGTTAGCTGTATGATCTAATGAGCTTATATGTATGTATATATATGTATAAATATGTACATACATATAGTTATATCTATCTAATCTATAACTATTTCTTTGAGAGACACTGCAGATAGAAAATGATTTAGATCCAGAATTAAGCAGCAAGATGAGAGAGGTTGTATTCCCTTTGGGAAATGGCAAACTTTGCTCAATGACTCTAAATTCCCAGAAACAAAGATCCATCTTTTAATATGAATGTTATGAGTGTTATGTTGCTATAGTTTCTAAGAATTAAAAATTAGTATCATTCTGAGGGCAATAGAGAAGCACACCGTGGGTATGAGTAGGCTACAAAATATTACAAAGAAGAACTGGAGAAAATGAAACTTAAAAAATTTACGATAGAAAAGAAGATGAGATAGTCATTTGGAAAGAGTAAGACATAGATTGCTTGTGTGTTCCTCTGGTATCTTTTCAATGGCAGGAGAGAGCAAGGAAGGCTCCCAGCATGTTGGTAGACCCTTGGGGCAAACTCAGGGGAGGACATGGACAGGAGTGGCACAGAATGAACAGGTACGGATTAATTGTGATTTGTACAATTAGAAGGAACACTCAAATTGATGAAATCACCAAATCACTTGATTATTTGAGGATTTTCTAGTAAGTGAACTCGGTGTGGTTCGAGCCCCATTCTAGCGTGGAAGGATGGATCTCTAAAATCAGCATGGTCTAGATATTTAATTAATACTGTTAACAGGAACCGAGGCAAACGACAGCATGGCATCAGCAAAAGCATTTAATTGGTATAGAAAGTGATCGTTTGGAATACAAAAGTAACTAATGGAAATCTCAACAGCTGTTTGCTAAAATGAGCATGTTTCCACTTTCCTTTTGTCTATCATAGCCTGATAAGAAGCTCTCTCCACTTGTTGCTTCCTCCCATCCCCCTATTCCTACTTTCAAGCTTGAGAAAACAGGCTAAGCCTTCCCTTCCTGCCCCTGATGGATCTCCCAGCTGGTTGCAGCTCTCCTTTTGGCTTAGGTATTGAGATATACTGGTTGTTTCAACCTGGGCAAGTCACAACCTCCATGAGCCAGTTAATAACAACAGTAAAATAACCACAACAATAATAACAATAATCTCTCCCCACCCTTCCTTTAAGCCAAAAGACCAGTAATTTGGGTAGTTGAGCCAGCAGGGGGCACTGTGACCCAACCCATGACATCTGAATTTGAACAGGGTAGAGGCAGGGAGTGCATGCTGCCATCATATGGGACTGAAAGCTTGGGGAAGCAGCTTGCATCATATAATAGTCAATCTGCAGTTGCTCCTGGTAATGGGTCTTTCTGAGCTGCAGACCAACCTCCCTGACTCAGAATCTCTACTGTTGTCAGCTGTCCCACTTCTGCATCACTCCCCTGAATCCTGGCAATCTGAGGAGCCCTAACTCTTGCTCTGACCTGATCTTCAGGATTTCACCCTGTCCAACCCCTCACTTCCCCATCCCTGTGATTGCCAATTAATGGCAGACATCTGTCTCTTGTAGGTTAGTAGCCTTTCAGCTCCAATGTTCTCTGGTCTAAACTCCTTCTAGTTTGGATTTCATTTCTGTTTATGTCCTAAGATATTTGTATCACCAAGTGCTGAGCACATATTAAAGGTGATTAAGGCACTTATCAAATATTTGACTGATTGACTAAAGTCTAGCCGGTTTCTGATATTCCATGTTCTAAGGTCCTTTTTACTTCTTAATGTCTGTGTTGGCCATTCTAAGCTTTCTTCTAGCAGTGACATTCTGGATCCCTTCCAGTTCTCATGTCCTGAGTCCAAAAGTCTATGATTCCATAGGATCAAATTATAAATAGGTTAGGTAATCACAAGGGTGTGGTGAGGCAAGCTATGGAGGTGGTCTCCTACTGGTTCACTCATTTGATTGTTCTGGCCCTCCAGCTACTTCCCTGAGCTTCCTACTCCCATTTCCTACTTTTTCACCCTCCTCTCTTTACATCTTTTGCTGCCATCCTTCTGGACTCTGTCTTTTCTCTCAATCGATTAATCAATTAATGAAAAATATTAAAGTGCTTGCTTAAGTCACTAGGCTAGTCATTGGGGATGCAAAAACAAAAATAAAATACTCCCTGCCCTCAAAGTACCTACATATTAACAAATAATAATAATAAGTATTTATATAGTTGCTATTATATGCCAGATACCACCTAAGTACTTTACAAATAGTATCTCATTTGATCCTCATGATAACCCAAGGTTACATAGCTAGTAAGTGTCTGAGGCAGGCTTTGAACTTTGGTCTTCCTGACTCCAGGCCCAGAGCTTCTATCTTCTGTGCCAGGTGCCTGGCTCAGATGAAATAACATATATGTATACAAGACATATGCAAACCATATACAGGTATATATTTTACACACAGAAAATACATATGGTAGTATTTTTGGAGTAGAGTCAGTGGCAGCTGGGGGTATGGAAGAATCAAGAGAAACTTCATGTAGATGGTGACACAAGCTTCGAAGGAAGCCAAGGATTCTAAGAAGGAGAGATGAGGAGGGAGTGTATCAGGCATGAGGGACAGCCAGTGCAAAGGCACGGAGGTAGGAGATGTTTGAAGTACAATAAGAAGGCTACTTTGATTCATTTATATAGCATGTAGCAAATAGTAAAGTGCAATTTCCTGGAAATGTAAGTTGGGGCCTGGTTGCAAAGAGCTTTATAATCCAAACAGAGGTAATAGGGAGCTACTAGAAGTTATTGAGTAGGGGGGTGATATGGTTTGACCTGTGTGGGCCTCTTATTCCTCATTGCTCCTAGAATAGAAGGTAAATTCTCATTTAACATGTAAAAGAGCTTCATAATCTGATAGACAGTGTGGTGTAGTAGATAGGGAGGACTCATAATCAGGAAGACCTGTGTTCAAGACTCAGCTTTGACCCATGCTGGCTATGTAACTCTGGCAAGACCTCCCCCCCCGCAGGGCAAAGAGGCAGAGACACTGCTCCCCTGGGATGGGCAATCCGGGGGCACCATCAACTGTCTTTAGCTCTAAGACAAGCAACAAGTTGGTCCACTCTTCCCACCTCCCCTTCCCCAATTTCCCCAATTCAAGAGTGGAAGGCAATGGGGCTGGTGGGCCAGGGAAATCTGGGTATTTGCTTAGTCTAATAAGCAATGAGAAATGAGAGCAGGGACCCAGGAACCTTAACTCTAACCATGCCATAGCAAGCAAGTGGCCAGGGATCTGGGGACTATCAGATGGATTTAGCCTTCATGAGTCCTAGGGGCTGGGGACAGGTACCACTTAAACCAGTTCTCACCAACTCACAGTTTTCTTTACCTCTCAGCACCCCAGGCATTCCCAGACCAGAAACTGGTGATTTGCATTGGCAGGAGGAGATTCCTCTCTTAGAGTTTCCTGCTTGAATTCAATCACAGGTTCATAGGACCAGCCTTAACACTCTTCTCCCTCCCAAAAAAATCCCCAAGCCCCAAAACCTGGCATTAGACTGATTTCATCTCACTCTCCTTCACTCATTCTATGTTCCAGCTAAACTTGCTTAATTATTGCAGACCTTGGCATCCCAGTTCCTGCTTTTGTACTGTCCACCTCCCATCTGCTTTTAGCTATCCTTAATGTCCTTCAGGGCTCTACTCACAGGCCACTTTCTAGGGGAAGCCTTTTCTGCCGTTAGTGCATTCTTCCTCCTTAAATTATCTTGTTTTCCTTTATCTCTGTATATGCCTTAATAGTCTGGATGCTCCTTGAGGACAGGGACTGTTTCTGTTTTGGTTTTGCATGTCTAGTGCTTAGCATGGTGTCTAGATGTCGTAGGTGGTTGTTGTGCAGTTGTTTCAGTCATGTCCCACTCTTCCTGACCTCATTTGAAGTTTTCTTGGACATTTCCTTCTCCATCTCATTTTTCAGATGAGGAAACTGAGGTAAGCAAAGTTAAATCACTTGCCTGGGGGCATACAGCTAGTTAGTGTCTGAGGTAGGATTTGAACTCAGGAAGATGCTTCTCCCTGCCTCCAGGGTCCACTGCACCACCTAGCTGCCTTATGTCATAGATGTTTCATAAAATTGCATGTAAAAAGAATTTTTAATATTCTTTTTAAAAAATTTTGAGTTCCAAATTCCTTCCCTTCCTTCCTCCACTCCCCCCTCCCTGAGACAATAAACTATTTTGATATAGGTTATACATGTGCAATCATGCAAAACATATTTCTGTATTAATAATATTGTGAATAAAAATACAGACCAAAAAACCCCCATGAAAAATAAAGTGAAAAATAGTATGCTTTGATCTGCATTCAGATTCTATCAATTCTTTCTCTGGAGGTGGATAGCATTTTCCATCATTAGTGTTTGGAATTGTCTTAGATCACTGTATTGCTGAGAAGAGCTAAGCCATTTGCAGTTGATCATCATACAATGTTGCTCTTGCTGCATATGATATTCTCCTGATTCTGCTCACTTCACTTTGTATCAGTTCATCTAAGTCTTTTCAGGTTTTTCTGAAGTCATCCTGTTCACCATTTCTTATAGCACAATAATATTCCATTACAATCATATACCACAACTTGTTCAACCATTCCCCAAATAATGAGCCTCCCCTCAATTTCCGATTCTTAGTCATCACGAAAGAGTTGCTATATGTATTTTTGTACACATAGGTCCTTTTCCTCTTTTAAAAAAATTTCTCTGGGATACAGACCTAGTAGTGACATTGCTGGGTCGAAGAGTATACACATTTTATAGCCCTTTGGTCATAGTTTCAAACTGTTTTCCAGGATGGTTGAATCAGTTCACAACTGCACCAACAGTGCATCATTACCCCAATTTTCCCATATCCCCTCCAACATCTGTCAATTTCCTCAAAAAGAACTCTTTGCACAGTATATCCAACCTATGGTCATCCACCTGGCATGGGAAGAATATTCCCACTGAGCTCTGTAAAATCTACTGGTGAAGGAAGTAGCAAACCACTCTAGCATCTTTGCCAAGAAAACCCCAAATGGGGTCACAAAGAGTTGGACACAATTGAAATAACTGAACAACAACAAATAATTGCTTATTTCCTTACTATTTCTCCTAATGTCCCTTCTAGCTCTAAATCTATGATCATAAATCATGGGACTTATTCCCATTAAATATATTATTAGATTCAGCCCAACATTCTAGCCTATGACCTTTTGAAATACTGACTTTCCAATTAATAATAATAATAGCTGGCATTTATAGAGTACTTTAAGGGTATGCAAATTGCTGTCCATGTATTATCTCATTGTATCCTCACAGCAGCCTTGTGAAGTAGGTGCTGGTATAATCTCCATTTTACAGATGAGGAAACTAAGTCTGAGAAAGGTTAAGTGACTTTCCTGGGGTCATACAGCTTGTAAGTGTCTGAAATGGGATTTGAACTCACTCCAGGGCTCTTACCCATTGCACCACCTAGAATTGTTATTTCCTGCAAATAATTAAACTGGTTGCAACTATGGACCCTGAGGAAATATGGCTGTTTGCAGAGAGAGATAGAGACTTAAGTAAGCCTCTACGAATCAGGAATGTTGTCACCGTGCTGTTTGCAAAATTTTCCCTCTGTGTCTTTCCTGGTATAATTCTTAGAATAGTGTGTTTGTCCTTCCCCTCACTTACCTGGTGTGCTGTGGCTCCACCTGGTAGCTCCTCTGTGATTGGAGACTCTCATTCTAATATACGCTGTTCTCTAGTAGTAAAGACTGTTCTTAAGCAGCCTCTAAGGCATCTCTGAAAAGATAATTGCCCAAGACTTGCATCAGTCCCTTCTGGTTGTGTTTGAGAGTTTCAAATATAATAAGGAACAATGAGGGCAGGAAGAAAGCATTGAGAGACTTTTTATTTCTTGGCATCCCTGCTGATGCTGGCAGGCCCCTGTCTTTGAAGCCTCAGCTAAAATCCCACCTTCTACAGGAAGACTTTCCCAGTCCCTCTTGGTTCTAGTGCCTTTCCTCTCTTGATTATGTCCTATTTACCCTGTATATAGCATATCCCCACATTGTTGTTTGCATGCTGTCTCCCTCATTAGATTGTGAGCTCCTTGAGAGCTGGTACTGTCTTTTATCTTTCTTTGTATCCCCAGTCTTGGCAGAGTGCCTGGCACATAGTAGGTACTTAGTAAATGTTTACTGAAAGTTTTGGTTTAACCTGACCTAGCCTGGGTGTTGGGGTTTGATGTTATGTTAGAGTGTCTTCTTTCTCAACTCCAAGGTGGGGCTTCTCAGAGAAGCTAAGTGTCCATCTCATCAGCCACAAGTTGGGTGGGATGGTATTAACTGCCACATATGCCTCTAGAGGTCCTTGGAGCTTTAGCTTCAGGTTAAGTAGAAACAGGACTCATTATGTAACTCTGTGGCTTCCTCCTCAGCTGCTAAATCTTTTCAAGTGACTGGGGGTGTCACTTTCCTCATCCCCTGTCAGAATGTTGGTGTTTTGCTGGTGTTTGGTCCAAAGGAGGGTTCTTAGTTTTGGAAGGGCATCTTAGCTTTATTCCCATGTAATCAGGATAAGGCCACTCCTCCATTCCATTGACACCACTTATTCTTGCCCTTAAGTTCTGGCCATTGTGGGACCTTGTTGGACACTACAGGCTACAGAGTTCTAGCTCCTCTTCTCCTCTCCAGTGTCTGGAATGTTTCAAGGATTTGATTTCCCTTAATAATGGGGAAATACACAGAGAAAGTCGAAAGTAAGGTAGGCCAGTGATTTGGGTTCATCCTCTTCACAGTGATCTTCTCCCCCAAGAAACACTGGAGTACCTGTTGGGGATTTCCTTTCCCTTTCCTTTCCCTTCTCTCCACCCCATCCCATGCCACCAATCAACTCTGACCAAGTGACTCAGAACTTCTGAACCTCTGGAACTCACAGGTAGTTTCTTAGGATAGAGTGGGGCACATTCATTTAGGTATTGATGCTTATTCACCTAAGACTATGAGAACATAAATACAAAAGAGGCAGCTCCAAAGTCCAGGCTCACACTTGCTCAAGTTCTCCACCTTCCCCAACAGGGTGATGTCCAATGAGACCTCCAACTGAGGGTGGCAGGACATGTGTTTTAGCTGCCATGAGCTGTGGTCCCATGGTGGTCAAGGGGGTAGAAAAGAGTGAGATGAAATTTGACCTACAATCTTCACAGGAAGTCCCAGAGCTGCATGATGCCAGCTCAAGGGTCACAGGAAGACAGATCAAGAGAGGCAGAGTCATTGTCCTTTTCAAGATCCATTATTCTGTTGGCTTTTCTGGCTCAGTGGCCAATGTCAATTCTCTTCAGCACTGAGTCACTCACATGTGGACAGTTAGAAGCAGAAAGTGAATCTTTGCACGTGCTCTGGGTAACCTCCATTATATATGGAATAGGATCACACACATATAGGACTTTCCTTCCTTCCTTCCTTCTTTCCTTCCTTCTTTCCTTCCTTCCTTCCTTCCTTCCTTCCTTCCTTCCTTCCTTCCTTCCTTCCTTCCTTCCTTCCTTTCTTCCGCCCTTCGTTCTACCCCTCTCCCTCTCTCTCTCTCTCTCTCTCTCTCTCTCTCTCTCTCTCTCTCTCTCTCTCTCTCCCCGTTCCTGTGTCTATAATCAGGATAAGTAGGTCAAAGAGTATGGACTACTCAGTAACTTTTCTTAGATAATTATAAACTGTTTAGACGGATTGAATCAATTCACAATTCTGCCAAGAGTGTATTATTGTTCCTGTCTTCCCACAGCATTGAATGCATTTGGTATCATCATTTCCATGTTGATAAGTGAAACTCCAGAATTTTAAACCTGCATTTCTCTTATTAGTGATTTCGGAGAGTTTTTCATATATTTGTTGATTATCTTCATTTCTTCTAAAAACTGTTGGTATCTTTTGACCACTTATTTACTGGGGGAATGGCTCTTAGTTCTACATGTTTGTGTCAGTTCTTTATATATCTTGAATATCATGTGTTTATCTGGGTAATTGGCTGCAAAGATTTTTTTTAATCTAGGAGTTACTGTCTTCAATTATTGAAGGAAACCATGGAAGAGAAATTAGAATTGTCCCACTTGATCACAGTGGGCAGAACTTGGAGTAATGGATGGAAAGTATAGAGAGACTTATTTAGTCTTGAAGTTAGGAAAAACTTCCTATCAATAATGGCTGTCTGAAAATGGGGTGAACTCTCTTGAGAAAGTAGGAGTTTCTCTCTCACTGGAGGTCTTCAAGAAGAAACACAAGAGCTACTTGTTGAGTATGTTGTCCAGTAGATTCTTGTTTGGCTGTGTTAGTTTAGATGGCTTCTGGAGTCCCTTCAATTCTGGGACTCTGTACTAGGCTTGGACTATTTCTATGATGCCATAATCCTGTCATGCTGGTTGCATGAGGGAGATGGCCCTTAGAAAAGCCCATACGTTTGTAGCCCTTTGGGAATCTTCAGCTTTTTCCTGACCACTAGAGGTTTGGCATTTTCTTAAAGATTGTTTGAAAGTGCTGACTCTTTTTGTTGCTTTGTTTTCAGATCTCACCCTCTGAGGAAGGCATAAAGAATGTTATTAAATTTGTGAACATGTTCAGGGAGGTCTTTTTATTATGGGGTGGACCCTTCCGCTCAATTATTTTCATCTGTCACCCGGACTACCTCAGGCCTATTACCTCAGCTTCAGGTGTGTAAACCATAAGGGTCATTGTTACCATGGCAACATCTATCCCTGCCTGTCCCCTCAATTTTTCATTACCCCTCTTACTCACATATGTGATCATAGAACACCTTATACAGTGAGAAAAATCAATAGTTGTTGCCTTCAAGGCCTTACCTTCTCCTTGGGACAGGGTGAAATAAAAGCTGCTAAATGTAAAAAGAAGGAATAGGGAAGGGTTGAGGAATGGAAATGTGATGGAAGGGGAAGAAGAGGGAGAGAATGATGGGAGAAGAAAAGGAGGAACAAAACAGGAGGGGATGACAGAGGAGAAAGATAGAAGCTAGGAGTGAGAGAGAAGTAGAAAGTAGGAAAGAAAACAGTGATGAGGGATTCAGTGTTGGGAAGTTCCAACCAATACGCAGAGTGTCCAGGATGCAGAGGAAAGTCAGGAATCAGTTAGTAATCAACATTTGTCAAGCACCTAATATGTGCTAGGCAGTGTGCTAAGCACTGAATGTTCAAAGAAAGGTGAAAGACAGTTCCTGTTATATATCTATGTCTCTGTCTATAACTATAGCTATGTCCATATCTATATCTAACCCTATATTGATATCCACATCTATCCATATCTATATAGGTATCTATGTCCATATCTATATCTATACCTATACCTATACCCACATCTATATCTATATCTATGTATATCCATCTCTGAATCTATAGTAGATATACACCCATATCAGTATCTATCTATAGCTGTATCTCTATCCACATCTATGTCTACCTGTACCCATATCCATATCTATATCTATATCCATGCCCATATCTATATCCATCTTTGTATCTATATCTAGCTATATCCGTGTCTATATCTTTATACATATCTATCTCTATCCCTATCTTTTTTTTGTGTTTCCTGTTTTTTTATTTTTAGTTTACAACACATGGTTCTACATAATTTTGAGTTCCAGGTTTTCTTCCCTCCCTCCCCGCCTCCCTCCGCAAGATGGCATGGAATCCCATATAACTTCCATGTATAACTCCACATTGAATTAATTTACACACTAGTGAAGTTGTGGAGAAGAATTATGACCAATGGAATGAATCATGAGAAAGAAGAAACAGAACCAAAAAAACCCCCAAAAACAAAAACAAAAGAGAGAAAAAAAAGGGGGAGAAAAAGGTGAGCCTGAAGTGTGCCTCAATCTGCATTCATACTTCATAGTTCTTTCTCTGGATGTAGATGGCATTCTCCATCGTGAGTCCTTTGGAGTTGTCTTTGCACATTGTGTTGCTGAGAAGAGCAAAGTCTGTCGGGGTTAGTCCTCACAGAATTCATATATCTGTCGTTGTGTATAATGTTCTGGCTCTGCTCTGCTCACTCAGCATTATGTCGTGTAGGTTTTTCCAGGTTGTTATGATGTCTGTATCATCCCCATTTCTTATAGCACAATAGGATTCCATTACCTTCATATACCACAGCTATCTCTATCTTAAACCTGTATCTATATCTATATTCATCTCTGTATGTATAGCTATATATCAATACCTATATTCATATATATTCATCTCCGTATGTATATCCGTATCTATATCTATCTCTGTATCTACCTCTCTTATATCTGTATCCATATTTATATAGATATATTCATCTTTATTCATTCTGTATCTATATCCATATCTACATCTATATCCATCTCTACATCTATATCCATTTGTATCTCTATCAGTTTCTATATTTATATACATCTCTGTATCTATGTCCATCTCTATATCTATATCTATAATAAATTGGTACCAATGAGCCTGGGAATGCACAAGAATTCAAGTGGCCTGGGAAATACTTCCTGAAGAAGGTGAGATTTTAGCTGGGACTTAAAAGAAGCCAGTGAAGCCCCAAGGTGGAGATGAAGATGGAGAGCATTTTAGGGATGGGAGACAGCCAATGAAAAGGCCTGATGCTGTCTAAGGTACAGCAAAGTGGATAGTGTCAATGAACTGCCATTACAAGGAGAAGAGTAAGGTGAAAGAAAACTGCTAAGACAGCGGCGAGGCATCTTGTGAAGAGGTTTGAATGTCAAGCAGAGGGTTTTATGTGCTCTATTCAAAGAAGGCAAGGGGAACCCCTGAGTGTTCCTCCCCTTTCACGCACTACCTGATCTTTGGTTCCTACCTCCTCCCCTACCCAGGGGAAGATGGCCTAGGGCTGGAAGAATCTTAGCACTGGACAAGAGCAGAGCCACCAAACACAGTCTCCACTATAGTCCAGGTTAGCTTCTCTGGGGGTCATGCTGTGGATGGACAATCAATACAGTAAAACATAAAATAGAAGCAAAAGAAAAATCTGCATTTCCTATTGGTAAATTGTGTAGTGCTTTCAAAGACTTCAGGCTTTTCCCTGAAAATAAAACTCATTTTTTAAAGAATAATATTCTGTCAGGACAGCACTGTACACATTAACAACCACAGTCTGTGATGACTGATTTTGATAGACTTAGCCCTTCTCAGCAATGCAAGGACCTAAAACAATTCCAAAGGACTCATGATGGAAAATGGCCATCCACATCCAGAGAAAGAACTATGGAGCCTGAATGCAGAGCAAAGCAGACTATTTTTTTGCTTTGTTATGTTTTTTCTTTCTCATGGTTTCTCCCATTCATTATAATTCTTCTATACAATGTAAGTAATGTGAAAATATGTTTAATAGGAATGTATATGTAGAGTCTATATCAGATTGCAGGATGTCTTGGGGAGGTGGGAAGGGAGGGGGGGAAATTTAAACCTTATGGAAGTAAATGTTGAAAAGTAAAAATAAATAAATTAACTTAAAAAAGAATAAAATTCTGCTGGTGGTACCATGTAGCCATGAATCATAGAACACCATAATCAAATGCCACCACTGTACTGAGTGAATACAAATACAAGCAATGCCTTATCCTCCCTGCCCCCAAATCCTCCAAACAAATCACAGTCCCTTCCTTTAAGGAGCTGATATTTTAATGAGAGAAAAGGGGAGAGAAAGGTGAGGGAAAGGAGATTCAAAAGCTAGGCTGGGAGAGGAATGAAGGATGGAAGGCCTGGGCCCTTCTTCAAAATGGAGACCCCAGAAATCAGTCATGGGAGAAGGGGGGCCACAGAGGTAGAGGAATGTTAGAGGGTGAGAAAGTTACAGGGGGTGAAGGAAGTTTCAGTGTGACAGGGCATCTGAGGCATGGTGGAGAAGTCAAACATACCTGGGAGAATAACCAGGAGTTCTTAAGTAAGACAGGTAGGAATATGGGAAATGTTGGAAAATGAAGTTTTCCTTCTTGATCATCTATGAGGCCATGTCTGGGCCCATGTCTGAGTGGTATCTGAGGAATAAGAGGCCAGCTTATGCTTTGGCTATTCCCAGAGTTCTCTGGGCCAAGCTTGGGGCCTTCTCTGGGGCACGTAAGGCTTTGTCTGGTTGTTCTTCCACATCAAGTCTCCTGTTCTTGCCCCCCCACCCTGCCCCCACCTTATTTGCTTTTCACTCTGATCTCTGCTGTCCTCCTCTTCCTTTCTCTCTCCTTTCTGTGTTGAGCTTAGGAGGAGGTTGTTTTGGGGTTGGGGGTAGGTAATGGCAAAGGAAAGGAAGCTCCAACCCCCTATTTCCCAGCTTGAGACTGAGTTCCCCTCCCTTCTCTTCCCCCTTGGCTATTTTGTGACACATTCCTTCCCCTGTCTTCACCACAAGGTCTTTACACCACCCATTGAAACAACACATATGTCTCCACAGCCAATATTGTACCCAAGGACAAGCTTTTCTATGGATTCTTCGAGCGTTGGCTGGGTGAGTGATAGTGAGGGACAGAAGCACTAGGAATTGAGAAGACACCTGTGGAGAAAATGCTCAGGATGCTTTTGAGCAAGGAGCTCATTGAACTAAAGGATTGAGTATTAATGGACCAAGGGGAAATAGAATCCTGGGAGGGTTTGGGGACAGGTTGAGGGCTAGTGGTTGTGGGTGAGAGATTTAGGGATAGGGATAAATAAAGGATTGGTATGGGGCCTAGATTGAGGGGAGGACACATGATCTGTGTGTGGGGTAAGGGTCCTGAGTCATTCATTATTATGATTTGGGCCTGGGCTTCTCCCATCATCTTTCTTCTAGGAGATGGGCTGCTTGTGAGCAAAGGAGAGAAATGGTTCCAGCACCGGCGCCTGCTGACCCCAGCTTTTCACTTTGACATCCTCAAACCCTACATAAAGATCTTCAACAAGACCGCAGACATCATGCATGTAAGACTGGAAAAGCTGTGGGTAGATGAGAGTTGACCCCAAGAGGCCAGGAGCCTACATGGAGTGAATTCTCTGTTAGACCACCTTGTATAGCAACAGGTGTGATGGTGGCCATGGCTACAGCAAAGTTAACAAGGCTTTTTCCCTGGGGGGGGGGGAAGAAATTAGGGATTTCTGTAGTGCTTTGGTAGGGAATAAACAGAGTTTAGGATGTAGTTAGTAAGAATAATCAGTTAAGGGAGGAAGCCAACAAAGGCAGACTTGGGGAAGCTCTGGCCATGCCTGCTCTGTGCCCTCACTCCCAAACTGTACCTTAGTTTTACACATGTGTGTCTCCCCTGATCCTCAAATATGGTGCATTTAGTCCACCTTGCCTCAGTCATCATTTGTGATTGGTATTAGTGGTACAAAAGTGCCTTGTTATGGCTCTCAGCTGTCCCACCAGCCTCTTTCCCTGAATTTAGCCCGAGGGGGTTGAAGTGGTAGAGCAGAGCCCACGGTCACCATCACATGTGAGTCTTCTCCAGTACTTATCCTTTCAGCTCAGCTTTGTGTCCAGGATCTCTTCTCCTCCCAGCATCCTATGAGACAGAGTGGTCAGTATTAATCATCCCCATTATTACAGAAGAGGAAGGAAGGTGAGGCCCAGAGAAATAAAATGATGGGCTAAGGTTACACAACGTAGTTCGCACAGTGACGTAGCTTGGATTGGACCTCAGTTCTCCTGACTCCTAGCCAATGACTCCCTCTCACCCTAAGGAGAGCTCTGAATGTGATCTTTAGTGCCCACTTGGTTCCCCATGACAAAAAGAGTCCTTCTCTTGTTTTTTTTCCTGGCATTTTGCAGGGGTTCAGGACAAAGGTTCAGCTCCTGAGAGGAGTACAGACTCACACTTGTGATTTCTTTCTTGGGCAGATGAAATGGCAGCATCAGTGTGTTGGGGGCAGCTTCCGCCTGAACGTGTTTGAACACATCAGCTTGATGACACTGGACAGCTTGCAGAAATGTGTCTTCAGCCATGACAGCCGTTGTCAGGAGTGAGTCCCTGCCCAGCTCTTGACTTTGAGGCCTCAGAAACTAGAAGCAACATAGTCACAGGGTGCAGTGGCAGGAAGACCCTATTGAAGTGAAGTGTTCACTGTTAGGGATGAGATCTAGGATGGTGAAGGAAGAGGGGTAGATCAAAACTAAAGTAGGCATAAGGGACTCAGAGCCTAGAAGGAAGAAGACTAATCAGTAGTCCAGTAATTCAGGTAAAAAAGACTAGGATTTAACTGTCGTGTTGACAAATATGAGTGGAGGGGCCCTGATGAGAGATGAGGAAGTAGAATCAGTAGGAGCTGACAATTGAATATAATGTGGGTGGGTGAGGGAGATTACAGAATTAAAGATGACTGAAGTTTCAAGTCTGGGGAGGGGAGAGCAGAGATTGCTTTCAATAGAAACATTGAAAAGGTTTTGTGTGGGGGGGTCAGGCTCTGATATATATATATATATATATATATATATATATATATATATATATATATATATATATATATATATATATATACATATGAGATGCTGAGCTGAATTTTAGAATTTTGCATGGAGGTGAGTCAGGATCTCCTGTGAAATGGGAGGGCTGTAGTGAGCAGTGAATTTCTATTTTTACAATTTTAAAAAATAAAACATGCAAATTCCATTATAGAAAAGATCATTTAGATAATTATCCGGTAGCCAGTTGGGGGTTATGTGCAAAGAAGTTCTTTATGAAGATTGATTTGAGAACAGGAGCTGTGCAGGATGAATTGGAAATAGAGTAGTTAGAAAGCATCTACCCTAGTCCAGTCATGAAGGAGTAACGGACCTGGGAAGAGATTAAGCATTTATAAAGAGACTACTACCATGTGCCAGGCACTGTGCTAAGCACTTCACTAATATGACCTCATTTGATCCTCACAAACAACCCTTTGTGGAAGGCACTGTCATCACCCTCCTTTTACAGTTGAGGAAATTGAGGCAAACAGAGGTTAAGTGACTTGCCCAGGGTCACACAGCTAGTAAGTGCCTGAGACCAGATTTGAACTCAAGTCTTCCTGCCTCCACTTGCAGAGCTTCATCCACTGTGCCACCTAGCTGACACTTAGTCTAGTTTTCAAAAAGTGTACCATGAGTTTTTGGTAGGCATGCCTTGAATTGTATTGGCTTCATATTTGCAATTGTATATACACATGCAAGTCCTTTGATTCTCCAGTTATGTGCCAAAATTCTATCTGGCAAAAAAATAATACTACGCTGTGATAAAAAAGGCTGCATGTCACTGGCCCAGATATTAGCACAATCAAAGCCGTTCTGTTCTGTTGGTCAGGAAGGCAGTATCTATTGCCATTCACTCTTCCCATCTGAAGTTGTCCGTCATTTCCTAGATTTATCATTATTTACTTTAGAGGGCAGACTAGGTCTAATTAGTGGAAGTTGGAGAGAGGCAATTTGAGGTTTGATATACAGGGGAAAAACCCTCTTCCCAATAATTAGAATTGTCAAAAAGCTGAAAATTTGCTTCTTTGGAAAGAGGCATGTTTTCCATCACTGGAGGTCTTCAAGTAGATGCCTGGGCTCCATTAAGGATACTATAGAGGGAATTCTCATTCAGAAGTCTGGGCCTGTTTTGTCTACAGTAATTGGGATATTACAGAGCTAACTAGATTGAGAAGAAACCAAGAAATTCTGGTGAGACCTCTGTGTGGGAGAGTAGGAAAGCCCTACCTAGTAGTTTTTGTTGTGCATCCATCTTTCAATTTCTTTGTGTTCTGTGCACCCTTGGTAGTCTCATTCAAAGAGTTGTATTCAAGCAACTGGAGAGGTTAAGCACAACATAAACCAAAGAGACGGGCAGAGATGGTCAAGCACAGCCTTTTTTTTAAACGTATCTTCTCAGTCTTTCCCTCTTTTCTGGGGACAAATCTGGGTCAGAAGTGATGGGACTATGATAATCAAAGGTTAACATTTACCATATGGTAGTTTAGGGTAAAGCTGTGGGGATAGAAAGGGAGGTAGAAAAGGCCACATCTGCAAGTATTGTGTTCGGTACTGGATGCCCTATTTCAAACATCCGTACCGTCCAGAGAAGGATTAATAGAATTGTGAAGAGACTGGAGAGCATGCCATACCAGAAGGAACTGGAAATGTTTTATTCTTGAGAAAAGACTCCCTGGGGAGGGGGTGGGGTGGAGGGAGGTGATTTGTTGTTCACTGATGTCTGACTGTGATGGCTTTTCAGGGTGTTCTTGGCAAAGGTAATGGAGTGGAACATTTCCTCCTCCAGCTCACTTTACACATAAAGAACTGAGGCAAACAGGGTTAAATGACTTGCCCAGGGTCCCACAGCTTGTAAATGTTTGAGGGTAGATTTGACCTCAGAAAGATGAGTCTTTCTGACTCCAGGCAGGGTGCTATATCCATTGGATGTGCCACCTGGCCGGCCCAACAGAAGTGATAGCTGTGTTTAGGTGTAAGGTTTTCTTATGTGAATGATTTATTTTCTGAAAAATGAAACAAAACTGCATCCGTGTGAAAAAAAAACACGTAGCAAAATGGTTTGAAGAAACACAAATAGTTTGGGGTTCTTAGAGAAAACAGACTTTCAAATAAAAGTGCTAAGAAAGTGTGTTTGAAAGCAACTCACATACAAAAGAATGGAGTGAGGTTAGAGATCATTGCAACACATTGTTTTCCAGCAGCTAATCTGAATCTTAATATTTTCAGAACTTTATCAATGAACAGCTCTGCATTGCAGAACTCTTTTGGGGAGTATGGGATTTTAGTCTAATAACGATTTGTGCTACACTTTATAGAAACATGGACTTCAGGTTTTTCAATTTAAACATCACTCATGACAAGACCCTGCTTTGAGGCATTAAAAGGCAGAGAATAGAAATTGAGAGTAGAAGCCGATTGAGAAGGGAAGGTCAGAGAAGCTCCAGACAGAAGCAAGAAGCACAGAAGTCAGAGAAAGCATTAGGAAAAAAAGAGTAGGTGAATCAAAACCTGAGTAAAGAGTTTAGAGCCTGCACTACCCCACTGTCCAGTTTGGGTGTGTGTGGTGGGGGAGTGGAGCGTGTGTGGAGAAATGTTTTCTGTCTGTAGTTGATTAGAGAAAAGGAGACTTCTCTGCTCTAACTGAAGAGCTATCCCGGCTGTTTTGCCTTGGAACGAAATAGTTTTAAAGGAGATTGAAAACAAGGCAGGGTCTGTAGCTGCCCTGGGAGCTGCTTTGTTTGGAAGAGAACTCATGCTAGAAGCTGACTGGAGGAAAGCAGAATCCTCTGTGGTTTAAAGGTCTTGTTGGGATTGTCTTCTTATGTAATGCCATCTACAGCTTGAGACAAGAAAAACCCCTTAGGGACATGCCCGCATTGCCCTCTACTGGCATTTCTATATGAGGAGGTAGGCACTCTTCATAGCTTAGAGCACAGACTGATAAATCTCTACAGATTCCATACTTATAGGAACTGCTTGTCATGGAAAGGACATAACAAATGTTGTTTACTGAAGGAGCTTAATGGTGCTTCCATGGCCCAGGAGTACCAGAGAAGGGTCTTCGTTCAACAGGAGAGTCTAGAGAAGTGCAATAGGAGTGGTCATGCTAAGTACATGACAGCAGCGCAGACTGTTATCTAAAAAGGACATTAAGACCTGGACATGGATTTCCTGCTCTTTCTTCACTGCTAGGTTTCCATAAGTTTGTACCCACTCTCCCCATCCTTGTAACCCAGTAGAAGAGTATGACCCATTGTTTATGGGTGGACTGTTATGTTCTGGTTCTTTTTGCTTTTGTCTTCTGTTGAACAATGATGTGATTGCTTTTGCTTTTCCCTTTGCAACTAGCAAATGTTTCATGTTTTAGAGTTACTGGCATCCTTGTGACTTTATAAATGGGAAACATGGGCAAGAGGCTCAGAGTGAGTGTAGCAGCATGGCTGACTATGGCCAGGGGTACTTCTGGGAATGAGCTGCCATCCCAGCCACCTGGACCTGCCTCCCTTCTTCCTCTTCCCCATCCCAGGGCGGCCAATATGAGGGCTGTTTACAGTGAGGGAGCCAGCCCAGACAGCGAGAGAAAGGAAATGTGGGTGCCACGTCATGCTGTTGTAATACCCCACAGAGTTCACAAGTATTTGAAGTATTTGAATCTTTGGGTCCCTGAGAGGGATTAGATTTATTATTATTTACTTTAGAGGGCAGAGCTAGGTCTAATTAGTGGAAATTGTAGAGAGGCAGTTTGAGGTTTGATATAAAGGGGGAAAGAACCCACTTCTCAATAATTAGAACTGTCAAAAAGCTGAAAATTTGCTTCTTTGGAAAGAGGCATGTCTTCCATCCCTGGAGGTCTCCAAGTAGATGCTGGGTCCCATTAAGGACACTATAGAGGAAATCCTTATTCAGGTTCTGGTTGGCCTTCATGACCTCTGAGATCTTTTCTAACTGAGATTCTGTGATTATGTGTCATGGAGGAAGAACAGATGGGATTTGTGGCCAAGAGAGGTTTTGAGCCTGGGCGACAGACTGGGGAGAGGTCATGTCAGTGACTAGGGCAGGCAAGTTGGGAGGGGGCTACTTTTGAAGGACATTTAAGGAGCTTGGTCTGAGCTGTGTGGAGTCTGAAGGTCTGGGGTTCTCTCAGGGTCCTCATGTGGCCTGACCCCTGACCCTGGCCCCCATACTTTGCACAGGAAACCAAGTCCCTACATCTCTGCCATCTTGGAATTAAGTGGCCTCCTGTCAAAACGCAACATGCACCCACTCCTATACTTTGATGCTATATACTTCCGCACCAGCCAGGGGAGGCAGTTTGCTAGGGCTTGTGAAGTTGTACATAGCTTCACAGATGCTGTCATCCAATCCCGGCGCCAAGTCCTTGCTGAACAAGGTACTGAGGCCTTCATCAAAAATAAGACCAAAGGAAAGACCATGGACTTCATAGATGTTCTGCTGCTGGCCAAGGTGAGCATCAGAGCTACAAGGAGAAGTGGGAAGGGAGGGAGTCTTCCAGAAGCCCTGAGGGACCATGGGGAAGTGGGGGAGGACAGCCAGGGGAAATCGAAGGGCTTGATTGCCAAAGGGAAGTTTCATGGTTCCATAATATATGCCCCAGGGCTGAGTCACATACAATATTGTATATTGGAAAAGTGTCCCTTTACTTTCCTCCCATGGGTGGGGTGAAATAGCTGCCCCTAACCTGTTCTAGGTATATGAAAGGAGTAATCTGGGTTTTAAGTATAGTTAGCTATATTCTAGCTGGAATATGTCTGGAATCTATTAACTACCCTACGATACCTAGAAATAATCTCAAACTATATCCCCTGAGGTTATTTCTAGGTATACCAGGGTAGTTAATAGGATTCTAGGCATATTCACAAATGTGTATGTGGTTCTAGGTAAATCAAGGGTAATTTCCTACATTATAGATTTATCTAGGAGTGCCATTAAGGCTGCTTCTAGCTATATCAAAGGAGACACTAGGGTATGTTGGAAATATCTAGAATTTTTAGGGTACAAATGTGCATGAGAGAGAGTATTAAAGAGGAAGGGACCAGACTCAGAGGGTAAAGTGCCTATCAAAGAATCCTGATACCCCCAGGGTATGCCATAGCTAGGAATAAGTCTTTGGCTTCAGAAGGGATTCATGGTAAGAGTTCCTTCTAAATCCAAGTTCCTATTATTCTAGGTGTGTCTTCCAGCAGTATCTGATTCTGGGCAGTCCTCAGTGTGTTTCTAATGGTTTTGAACATGTCAGGTGACTTTCATGGTGTCGTTCTATAAGTGCAGTAGGAGTCCAGAGGACAGTTTCAGGTGCTTTAGAAAGGTATTGGGGTATGAGTTATGCTGAGGATTTGGACTAGGTCTCAAGGATTCTAGGTATGATACCTGACACCATCAGTAGTGCCTGGGGGTAGTGGGATGCTGTTGAGGGGATCCCAAGTAGAGCTACTCATGGGAAGGAAGGAGGCCAAGAACCCACAGATATCTACTATTCCAGGATGAAGATGGGAAGACTTTGTCAGACAAGGACATTCGGGCTGAGGCTGACACCTTCATGTTTGAGGGTAAGGGAGCAGATGGAGTGGTAAGGTATAAGGGTAAAGGTGCTGGGGATTTAAAGGACATTTTCCCTTAAGAAGCCCATTCATTTCATATTTCTGATGTCAGCCTCAGTGATTCCTGCTTTGATCAGGGCTAGCCTAGAAGGAGCTGTCCCCTCAGAGCCTGTGCTGATTTCAGTGTGGTCATGATGTTTCTTCTCACTCCACAGTTCACTAATAGAAACCTCCTCACCCCCATACCAATTCTCTGGATTCTTTTCTCTTCCTCCCAGGCCATGACACAACAGCAAGTGGCCTCTCCTGGGCCCTCTACAACCTGGCCCACCACCAAGAATACCAAGACCGCTGTCGTCAGGAAATACAGGAGCTCCTGAGGGGTCGTCAGCCAGAGGAGATTGAATGGTCAGTGTGGAATGAGACTGGGAGGATTCCTATAGGACAGATGATTAGGAGCTCATCCCCTGGATCACCCTAGCCATAGCTAAGGACATTCCCCAAAAGAAACATCCCCAAGCCTCACACTGACGTGGCTAGAGCTACGCCTCTGTAGATGACAGTGCTTGCCTGTCTAAACAACTCTCCCCTAGCAGACAGGAGGTTTCTTGGCCATTTAATGGTTTTCTGGATAACTCTCCACAGATACAACTCAGGGCTAACAGGTAGGGAGATTTCTGTGCCAGAGACTCCATTCCACATCCTGGCCTTTCTTATTCTCTCTTCTTTGATCACATCTCTGTCAGCATCCCCAACTTTCTCCACCCCCGTCTCTGGAGACTCCTTGATCCTGTCACATTGCCTTCTCTCTGTGTGGGATTGGGTGTCTGAGGCCCCTTCCCGCAGGATGACAGGTCTGCTCTCTCCAGGGATGACCTGTCCCAGATGCCTTTCCTGACCATGTGTATCAAGGAGAGCCTGAGGCTGCATCCACCAGTTGTTGTTATTGCTCGTCAGTGCACCAAGGACATCCAACTACCTGATGGGCGCATCATCCCCGAAGGTAGCTTTCCCCAGTCATATGTGGCACAGTAAGGGGAAGGCAAGGCATACAGAGGCTGCATTTGGGTGTGCAGTGCGGGAGAAGGGAGAGAGCAGGTGCCAGGTTTTCTTCAGGAAGTGGCTGAGTAATGATACTTAGAAAGATGGTGGGGGAGGAGTGGGGTTGAGGGAGAACATTGATGGGTGCATGTATTGAATTTGCAGGCCATGTCGGGCTCTCTATTTTTTCTTTCTTAACAGGGTGTACTTGTTCGCTCAGCATTTTTGGAATCCACCACAATCCATCTGTGTGGCCCAACCCTGAGGTACCTACTCCCATTCTTCTCATGTTATCTGGCCAGACCTAGAGGTCAAGGACACTCATGGCAAAGGGTTGAGCCTTTGCCTAGGATGAATATAGAAGAAGTCCCAATTTGTCTCTAAGGAGCAGAGGCAGGAAGGCAAGAGACTGCAACGCTGATCTCCTCACAGGGGATGGTCTGTTGCCTTAAAGGTAGTTTCCTTGCCTCCCTGGTAGAAGTCTGCTTGCCTGGTATGGCCCTGGACCATCCCTACCATCCTTCATCTGTACCTCTCCCTCAGGTCTATGACCCATACCGCTTTGAGCCAGAAAAAATCCAGAAGATGTCACCTCTGGCATTTATCCCATTCTCAGCTGGACCCAGGTAAGGCCATGGCACCTGCTTTCCTATTTGCCTCTCTGAGGTCCTGGGGAAATGTCCTCACCCTTTTGGGTCATTGTGTTTTTCTCCAAATCCTCAAGAGAGACCAGCTCTATCCCTGGGAGACAGAGAGGCCCCATGCTATCTATGTGTGTGTTTGTGTGTGTGTGTGAGAGTGTTTCCATGTACATGTGCATGTGCATGTACGCATGAGTGGTGGTGGGAGGACAGAGTAAGGCTGGGAATTAGCAGACCCTCCCCTTGAACAGGAACTGCATTGGCCAGAACTTTGCCATGTATGAGATGAAGGTTGTGCTGGCCCTCACTCTACTGCGATTCCGAATCCTCCCTGATGACCAACCAGTCAAAAGGAAGCTAGAAGTGATCCTCAGAACAGAGGATGGGATGTTCCTGAGGGCAGAGCCACTGCAGACGCACTTCCCAGAAGCCCCCAAGAAGTGATGGATGAGAATTTCCTCAGGCTTGGGACATGAAGGCCTGGAGTCTGCCAGTCCTTCAGTTACTCTTGTCTTGTTTGTGAATCTTCTGAATAAAAGGAATTTAACTTGCAAATTGGTTTTGCTTTGTGCCTTTATACCATGAGGTAGAGGCTGGTGAGAGAAGATAGGAATCCCTATTCCTCCATTCCAGGAAGAAACATTAGGAGCACGGGAGTGTGAGGGAGAGGGGGAAATGGGAACCACAATTGTCTAGAAACATCTTGTTCGACTGATCTCCCATCCACCTGATAGCCTAATAGTAGAAAGTCTGCAACCACAACCAAAGGAGAAACAAGCTATAACAAACTATGCAAGAACATGGTGAAATGGTTGGTCTCATTTCCTGATGTCTTTGATATTGCAGTTTTTTGTCTTCCTTTTTTAAAGTTTTTTTTTTTTAGGTGGGCGTTATGGTGTTTTTTTTTTTTTTTTTACAGCTTTCAGAGTTGTGTATTTTTACGGTGGTGTGAAAATCACTGTCTTTGCTGCTGGCAATATAATGTTGAAAAGGTACATAGGCCTCAAGTTGCTTAGCAGGGATGGGGAACCTGTGTCCTCAAGGCCACATGTAGCCCTCTAGATCCTCAAGTGTGGCCCTTTGACTGAATCCAAATTTCAGAGAACAAATCCCCTTAATAAAAGGATTTGTTCTATTGTTGTACCAGAAGCGAGCAAGACACACCACAGAGTATAAGTTTTAAGTGGAGAATTTATTAGCCAGCGGCCATTGGGGTACGGCACCACAAATCAATGGCAAATGTGTTGGGGTGATGGTTTGGCTTATATAGGATATGGGGGTACAGAGTGGGGGGGAATAGGAACAAAGGTCCTGGCTGATCAAAAGATTCAGTCAGGTTATCGTACTAGTGGGATAATCTCATTTACATTCCTTGGTGGAGTCATGGAGCCCCAGGGATATCTGCTAGAAAGGATCTGCCAGGTTATCCTTCAGTGGGATGGTCCTATCTATTGAGATTCCTTGGTGGAGTCATGGAGTCCCAGGGGGTTTGCTAAATGCCAAAGATATCTGAGTCCATTCTTTCTGGGGGTGCTTGTCAGTAGCTAGGGGTTTCTCAGGGGTTCCTAATTTTCCTTGTATAACATTCCCCACTTTTTTCTCATGGGGGGTTTCAAATCCTTGAAAAAGGAACGACCTGATGGGGCATAGCAATAAAAATTAGGAGGCCAACCAAAAACGCTAAGCAAGGGTGACAATAAAAAGAACTCTAGGTCGTTGGCCCCAGGGGAAGGCCAGACCTAGTTGGAAGACTTAAGGAGAGTCCAAGGAGCCTCCCCAGGTACTGCACTCCAGAAATTTAAAAAAAATGGTATAAAACATTCCACCTTTCCTCCTTTTTGGTCAAAGGCAAACTGAAAGTTTCGCCTAAGGACCAATTAATCCAATAATAAAATCCCTATCTAGGTGGAGTCAGGTTTTCCCTTTTCTGTATTTGGACATCCCCAGGGATGGGCAGAAATTGTAAACTAATTGTAAGTAAGCAGAGGGAACATAATAAAAATTCAGGAAAAACAGTCTTGGGAACACAAGGACACAGAAGGGAAAAAAAGCAGGTCTTTGCTCAGGTTCTGGCTCTGGATCCCATGAGAAAGCCGTCTGTGTCTGGTGCTGTCCCTCTCAGGCTCTTGGAACCGCAGGGCGAGGCTCCTATAGGCTCAGATGTCCACTCCTCACACGGGGTTCCCAGAACACATGTAATTTGATGATTAAGAAAGAAGCACAACATAGGTCCCAGCCACGCAGGGTTAAGTTCTGCCTCTCTGGTTCAGATCTAGAAATTCTCAGACAATTTTAACTTACTATAACTTACAGATATTTTACAAAGGGGATATATTTCACTCGTACCATTATCTTATACAATTTTCTTGTATTATCATCCAAATTTAAGATCTTATTACCAAAACACACTTATCAGCTCGAATTTCCAGAACTGATAAATTTTTAGAGCCAATCATACACATCTGTACATAATTCTTAGGGGAATCAATCTGATCCTATTGCATTTTTCAAAATTCACTATCCCTTCCTTTTATTAGACATTTATCACATTACATCTTTGCCTTATTTGCTTTGCCTAATCATTTTCCCTTTTTGGAGGATGTTATCCCTATATTATTTCAATGTTTTATTTGGTCATGAACATAGGTTAAAATTGTAAGCTATTCATACCTGTATCCTATTATAATAACTCAGAGATATTTCAATACTCATCTATTACCTAACAGATTTAGCATAGTGCTTACAAAATTTCTTGTTAATATAAATTTGCTATGAAAGAAACAAGGGACTATGTCATATATCTTAACAGAAGGAAGGAACTTCCTTAGCTCTGTTTGATTCCAGGCATGAGTCATATCTGATAGCCAATCTTATAGTCACCAGGTGCTGAAAGCAGGGCTTAGGAGTAACCAGGTGGGGACTTTCCTTTTCAGAAAGGAAATAGCAGAGTTGGGAAATAAAGTCAGGAAGATCCTACCTAGGCTGTGACCAAGGTCGTCTTCACGACTGCTCCCAGGCAGATCCACCTCAAATTCTCAGCTTGCAATGCCTGCCATGCCATTACTGGCTTCATGTGACCTAGTCCTGTAATCAGAGCTTAAGACAATATTAAATTGTAGTCCTATAAACTCTTAAATAGCAAATAAATATCCTTCAGATAAGACTGCCCAAATTTTATTGAGCTAATAATTATCAAATCAAGCTACATAACTTTTCCATCTTCTAAATACTTCCTCACACTCATCTCCAACTTACTTTGACCTTCTAAAACTATCATTCTCGGGACAGGAGAGGCTTAGCTAACTCCCATTTGTCCCCAAACTTTCTTATCTGCCTTTCCTATTTTCCCTCAACCTTAATTTACCTTTCCAAATCTTTCAAACCTAGTACTCAGTCTTCCTTTACATTTCAACCATAAGACAAAACAATTCATAAGTTAGTACTTTCATTGTCATAACTGTGTATACTGGAATCGCATTCCAGCTTCTTAAACACACAAAGACACAAAAAGGGGATTTGTTTTTTTTTTTTGTGATAACTCATTCTAAAAAAGGGAACACTTATTAAAAAGATCTGCCATTTCATCTCCCCCTGAGGGTGGGTTCTTCTCCATCAGATGGCAGACTTCACTAATTAAACTACCAGGCCAAACCCATCTCAAGTCTTAGTCTAATCTTATCAGTGTTTTAAAAGCCAGGTTGGAGGCTTCTTGGCCCCTACAGTCCTCTTATTGCTGCCCCTCCCCTTTCCTTCCCTTCTGACAGGTGGGTTAAGGTGAAATTCTTTTCTTCTTATCTAAACTAAGGGTGGGGAAGAGTAAGGAATTCAGACTGTTGTCTGGAACCTCCTTACTCAAAAAAACTTGAATAAGACATCAAATGGGCCTTCAACCTACCTCTCAAGGCTTCTATAGATAAGCATTAATTCTAATAATTCTAATAAGGTTCTCACCCAGAAACTCTGAGAACTCACAATAGGTTTGAACTGCAACCAATTGGCTTACAGGTGGAAATTCAGCAAGCCTTCTAAAATTATACAAAAAGATTTTCCAAAAGTATTTTCCCTTCTTAAAGCAAAATAACCTTTAAACGTTTGGATTCATTCACAAATTAGTCCATAAACCTCCAGATTAACATACATAAATACATCTTTAGATGATATAGGCTTGAAAATCATACCCCTATATTTTTCAAGGTATTATAGCAACTCAATTCTTTGTTATTACAGAATTTCTACATATCACAAAAGCCTCCAAAATGTTGTACCAGAAGCGAGCGAGACACACCACAGAGTATAAGTTTTAAGTGGAGAATTTATTAGCCGGCGGCCATTGGGGTACGGCACCATAAATCAATGGCAAGTGTGTTGGGGTGATGGCTTGGCTTATATAGGATATGGGGGTACAGAGTGGGGGGGAACAGGAACAAAGGTCCTGGCTGATCAAAAGATTCAGTCAGGTTATCGTACTAGTGGGATAATCTCATTTACATTCCTTGGTGGAGTCATGGAGCCCCAGGGATATCTGCTAGAAAGGATCTGCCAGGTTATCCTTCAGTGGGATGGTCCTATCTATTGAGATTCCTTGGTGGAGTCATGGAGTCCCAGGGGGTTTGCTAAATGCCAAAGATATCTGAGTCCATTCTTTCTGGGGGTGCTTGTCAGTAGCTAGGGGTTTCTCAGGGGTTCCTAATTTTCCTTGTATTACACTATAAAACGTGGACTCAGTCAAAAGACCACAACCAAGGACCTGGAAGGCTGCATGTGGCCTGGAGGCTGCAGATTCCCCATCCCTGGCTTAGAGTTTAGTGGAGTTGGGTTGGGTATGATACATGTATACCAATTATTATAATACCAAGCAGAACATGGTAGGAGCAAACAAATAAGAATCAGAAAAATGAGGATGCAGGGGATCACCTCAAACTGCAGGAACAAGAAAAGCTTCACGAAGGAAGTGATACATAGTTGTGCGTTGAAGGAAGGGTTTTATCAGGTGGAGATAGTAGGCAAGGAAGGTCAGAGATGGGATCATTCTAGGCTAGAATGTGCAGGAAAAGATCTAGTAATCTAGTTTGGCTCAACATAGAGTATGTGAAGGGGGAGAAATGTAAAATCGGGTTAGAAAGGTAAATGGAAACTTAGCTATGGAGACTCTTGAATTCCAGGCTAAGGGTTTCTATTTTGCTCTCTAAGCAATAAAGAGCCACTTAAAAGTTGGAGTGATGGGGTATTGTGGCTAGATCTGTGCACCTGAAAGATTACTTTCTTAGCATGTGATGTAGGAATTAGAGACAAAGCCTTGAAGGACTAAGACCAGTTGAGAGGCTAACCCAATAGTCCTGTAGTCCAGGTCATGTATGGCCAGGCTTTAGCTGGGATGTTGACACTGTGAGCAGAGAGAAAGAAACAGGTATGAGAGACCCAGAAATCAGATCTATAGGGGTTAGCAACTAATTTAACGTGGGGAGTGGGTGAGTGAGAAGGGAAGTCAAAGATTTCAAGCCTAGATGTCTTAAGAGTAAACACATTTGGAGGGAGGGACAGATTCTGAGACATATTGGAAGCAGAGTTCAGTTTTGCAATTTGGCAAGGAAGAGAGCTACTTCCTATTAAATGAGGCTGAAGAGTTATGGTTAACAATATGCTATGCAAACTGAATGATGGAAACATGAAATATTTATAATAATAATCTTCTGGTCAATGGAGACTTACTGTCACTCCCAGCTTGTGACTATAGCAAAGAGTCATTTCTGAGGATTACTTGTCCTCAGGATCTTTGTAGGATGAACTAGAGGCCGGAAATAAATTAAGAGGTGATTGACACAGTCTAGCAATGAGGTACTGAGTGGCTTGGATGAGCAGTTTACAAGGGTTTGCCATAAATTTTCTCTAGATGTGTCACAGATGGTAACTGTTGTAATTTTGTGCCCTTGCACAAGTCTCTCAGATCTCCTGTAGTGTGCTGTATTTCTCCATGGCAAAGAATGACACTATGTTGTGAGCAAAGCATGTTTGGCCTAGATATTAGCACAGTCATCCAAGGTGGTTTTTGGACCTGCTGAGTAGGAAGGCAGCTGCTGCTGCCAACAATCTGATGAGCCAGTCGTGGCTCAGCCAGATCTAGAAGTTTGGGCTTCTTTTTTCTAAATTCGATGGAATATTACAGAGCTGAATGTGTTGACTTGAGAGCTAGGAAGCCTGGCAAAATCTCTCTGTGTGAGGGAAGAACAGCAATGGGAGGGACCAGGTTACCTGAGTGGATTTCATTGTGTATCTGTGCTGACATTTCCCTGTGTTATATCTGATACTGAGGAGTGTCTAATGCAGTCTTACATGTTCTTCAGGTTAATGGAGAAGTAGTGAGATGGCACACACAAATGGATGAGGAGAAATCACAGTGCCACCTAATGGAGAACAGCTATTCCAATAAAAATAGTTCCTGAGCCATTTTCTGTTTCTTTGGGCAAATCTGTGCCAGAGGTAACAGGACATTATCTTAGTATAAAGTGTGAGATGTTGGTCTATGCCTATTTTCTGCCAATCTGCTTTCAAGTTTTTTCCAGCAATTTTTGCCAAATGTTTAGTTCTCACCCAAAAGCTTGGATCTTTGGGTTTATCAAACACTAGATTACTATGGTCACTTGCCACTGTGTATTGTGTACCTAATCTATCCCACTGACCCACCACTCTAATTCTTAGTATCAGATTGTTTGGATGATCTTCTCTTTGTAATATCGTTTGAAATCCAGAACTACAAGGCTGCCTTCCTTAACATTTTTCCATTGATTCCCTTGAAATTCTTGTCATTTTGCTCGTTCAGATGAATTTTATTACAATGTTTTGTTACAATTATTCTATAAAGTAATCCTTTTGTAGTTTGAGTGCTATAGTACTGAATAAGCAAATAAATTTTTGTAGAATTGTAATTTTTATTATATCGACTTGGCTTGTAGCTGTTCAATTGCTTAGTCATGTCCAACTCTACATGAACCCATGGACTTTGTTCATGGGATTTTGTTGGCAAAGATATTGGAGTGGTCTTCCATTTCCTAATCCAGTGTGTCCTCATTTTACAGAAGAGGAAATGTTGCAATTGGGGTTAAGTGACTTACTGAGAGTCACACAGCTAATAAACATTGGAGGCTGGATTTCAACTCAGATCTTTTTTTTTTTCTAGGCCTGGTGCTCTATCTACTGCACCACCTAGCTGCCCCTATGGTGTGGCTTACCCATGATCAATTCATATTACTCTAATTATTTAGATCTCTTATTTGTGTGAAAAATGTTTTGTAGTTGTGTTGATATAATCCCTGGTCTTGTCCTGGTAGGCAAACTCCCACATATTTTACATTGTCTACAGTCATTTTAGATGGATTTCTCTTCCTGTATCTTGCTGCAGAGTTTTGTTGGTAGTGCATAGAAATGCTGACGATTTATGTGGATTTATTTTATAGCCTACAACTTTGCTGAAGCTGCTAATTGCTTCACCTAGTTTTTGAGTTGATTCTCTGGGTTCTCTAAATATATCATCATATCATCAGCGAAGAGTGAAAGTTTTGTTTCCTCAGTGCCTATTTTTATTTTTTCAATTTCTTTTTCTTATCTTATTGCTATAGCTAGACTTTATAATACAATATTGAATAATAATGTTGGTAATGGACATCCTTGCTTCACTCCTTATCTAACTGGGAAGGCTTCAAGTTTATCCCTATTACAGATAATGTTTGCTCTTGGTTTTAGATAGACACTATGTAAAATTATTAATTTAAGAAAGAATCCACTGATTTCTATGCTTTCTAGTGTTTTTTTTTAAATAAGAATGGGTGTTGTATTTTGTCAAAAATTTTGCATTTATTGTTATAATTATATGACTTTTATTGGTTTTGTTATTGATATATTCACCCTGCATTCCTGGTATAAATCATATCTGGTCATAGTGTTTGATCTTTGTGATATTGCTAAAATCTATGATATACCTGGATTTCAATGAGGTGTTGGTCAAGGACTTACATGATGTTATTGGTGAAATGTGCTCTAGTGGAAAAATACTATATTTGGAGTCTGAGCATCTGCTCCTCCATGAGCTTGGATATGTAATTTGACCTCTCTAGGCCTTAGTTTTCTCAGATATATATACATATATATATATATTCATATCTCCATATATCTATGTATGCATATATTTTATATATATGTAATGATGAGAATATATTCAAGTTTGGATGGGTAATTTCTAAAGTCCCTTCCAAGTGTAAATCTTCTGTTCTAGTGGTATACATAAGGATTCCTCTAGGTAGCAGATTGACTTAGAAAACCACAGATTAACATTATCTGTTTTCTATTGCATTTCTATCCAGTTTGCTAAGTATTTCCCAATTTCATTTTAGTCTGATGCCAACTGTATTTAGGAATGCTAGCTGCATGTTTGACACCTGTGTTCTGGATTGTATAGACTAGATCACAGTATAGTTAGATGCATTTGGAACTTGTTTGTCTGAGAAAGATCTGGGGATTTTATTGGAGCCAGGAGTCAACATTGTACCATGGTGGCCAAGAAAGCCAATATGACTTCAGGTAACATAAACAGACTCATGCTATCCCCAGCAAGCGAAGTGAGAGCCATGTTGTCCCTTGCTCGTCAGGGTGGGGTGGGGAGCACACTGGGAGTCCAGAGCACTGTGTTCAGTTCTGGGCACCCATTCAACATGAGCTCTTGCCTTCCTTGTGTCTCCACATCACACTGAAAAATCAGCCACCTTCTCTGTGTCCCTTTTAAGCATTTTCTCAGCATGAATAACTTCAAGAGGGACCCTTTCTCTATTTGTACCACCCAGGACTTCTGGAAGGCAGGATGCCCTGGTTACCTTTTCCCTGTGAAGGTCTGCTCAGGTTCTTGTCCTTTTCCTTTCCCACTCTAATTTCTTAACTGCTCCTTAGCCCACCTCGATCCCCTGAAATATTTAGTCCATTCAGCTCCCTAGTTCATCTCCCCACTGAGCTCCCCAGCTCTTGGCCCAAGATTCCCCATTTACCATCCCCAGGTGGCCAATGAACCAGTTCTGAAGGGTAGGGGAAGCATTGAAAATACTGGCAGATGGTGTAGTATCTATAGACAAAAGACAAGACCTGGGTCAGGATCCATGTGCCAAGTGTCAAGAAGCATAGGAGCAGGCCTGAGGAAACTCTAGAGCTCAGCTCTTCTAGGCCCAGTTGGTGAGACAACCGCTTAGACCCAGGCAACATCCTGCAGGGAGAGAGCAAAAACGAGGACTTAGTGGGGATAAACAGGATGGGAAGTCAGTTGTGCTGGAGCCAGCTGGGAGAACTCTTGAGCCAATTGTCCAGTTTTCAGAGTGAGCATTTACATCTTGGAAATTGTCAAACGAGACAAATTAGGACTTGATTTATTGTTTTGTTGTTGTTTCAACTTAAGAAAATGATGGAAAAATGTTGATGATGCAGATTAAATTTAATAATATGTCATGTGTACTCCCCCCACCCCAGAAAGCCAGTTGTAAAACATTTACCAGCACATCCCTGCATGTAACTGATAAAAGGTGAGAGACAGGAAGGAAGGCAAAGGAGAAGAAATATAGGGAGGGATGTGGGAGAAAAGGCACAAGAGGAAGAGATAGAAGTTGGAATACAGAAGAGATATTTATAGGAAGGGGGAGCAATAGCCTAAGTAGGGTTTGAAAAGGGAGGGAGGATATCAGAGCTGGGAAATCATGAGGAAAGGAAAGAAACGGAGTAAGAGGACAGTTGTGGAGAAATAGTGATGCCCAGTTTCCAGGCCGCGTTTGCTGTGACCAGTTCTTAGCCTCTCTTACCTTCATTGTCCTCCAGGTTCCCTGCCCCTGTGCTCCTAAAGAGGCAAGTGAAGCAAGGTTTGGGGTAGGGACTTCCTTGAATTCCGATTAAATGCACACTCAGAGGAGAGTCTCTAGTGTCACATCACCTCTATCACAATGTCTGTTCATGATATATACAATGTAAATAGAAAGTAATTTCACAGTGAGGACATTAGCAGTGAGCTAGTCCAGGAAAAGGGACAACTAGGTGGTATAGTGGATAGAGCATCAGGCCTGCAATAAAAAAGACTGGAGTTCAAATCCAGCCTCAGACACTTACTAGCTGTTTGACACTAAGCTAGTTGCTTAACCCCTATTTGCCTCAGTTCCTCATCTGTAAAATGGGGACACTGTAGAAGGAAATGGTAAACCATTCCAATATCTTTGCTGAGAAAAGCCCGTGAAAAAATCCATGGCTTTATGTAGAGTCGGAAGGACTAAAGAACAAGATGTATGTGTGTGTGTGTGTGTGTGTGTGTGTGTGTGTGTCTGTGTGTGTCTACATAAGTGCTATCTATTATTTTTATATTAATTATCATTTCATTCCTCAAAAGGTAGAGGTAATGACAAGAAAAATTTCTTATCTGGGCCTGATTTTGATGAGTGAGGAAGAAGTGGTGGCTGAAGTAGAAATAATGGGAACTTTGGGGGAAAATAATGGAAGGAAATCATGGAAGGAAAGGTAAGGTAGGAAGTGTCCACTACATAATCGAGACTTTGAGAGAGTGAATTACAAAGGATTAGGGGAAAACATCAGTAGGATCCAATTACCTAATATTCTGGATTAGAATTGGTTTATGAAGGGGAAGGTAAAGCTCTCAATAATCACATTCTGAAGACACAAACAGGAATTACTCTGATGAAAGTAGCCTTCTAGAGAACTTATCAACCATCTCAGATTTTTTTAAAGTGGTGGGTAGAAAAGAGAAGCCAGGTTAAGTCACTGGGTATGGTTTCAAAAGTGTGGCACTGAACTATGAAAATGGTGTCAGGAGTAATGAATCCCAGAATGAACTGAGGCTTATGCTGGATGGTAAAAATAATTAAAAGAGACTTTTTAGTTATGTTGGAGGCAAAAGGAGGATAAAAGAAGGGCTAAAATCACTGTTCAGGGGATGTGGGATGATAATGGTGAGATAGATTAACTATGTAGCCTTTATTGTTGCTGCTTCTGTCTTACATTTCAAAGAAATTAATTGTTGGACTGAGAAGGATAAAGCAAAAATACTTAAGAAGGAATGGAAATCCCAGAGATACAGAGATAAGAATGTCTAATTGTCTTCAATAAGTTAGTCATCAGGTTAGAATAAATCATATCCTAAAGGGCTGAATGTACTGGGAGCTTTTATTATTAAGTTACTACTAAGGATTTGAAGGATTTTGAGAATAGTAGAGGAGCTAGAGGAGATAACTTTCTTTTTAAAAAATTGTTATTTTTTTATAATAAGATTTTTTATTTTTAATTTGCAATGCTCAGTTCCACATAATTTTGAGTTCCAGATTTTCTTCCCCACCTCCCCAACACAGTATGGAATCCGATATATCTTCTACATATAACTTTGCATTGAACTTATTTACACAAGAGTCAAGTTGTAAAGAAGAATTATGATCAATGGAATGAATCAGGAGAAAGAAGAAACAAAACAAAAAAAACCCAAAACCAAACAAAAGAGAAGAAAACAAAGGGAAAAAAGGAGAGCAAACAGTGTGCCTCAATCTGCATTCATACTTCATAGATCTTTCTCTGGATGTGGATAGCTTTCTCCATCATGAGTCCTTTGGAGTTGTCTTTGCCCCTTGTATTACTGAGAAGAGCAAAGTCTATCAGGGTTAGTCCTCACAGAATCCATATATCTGTGGTTGTGTATAATGTTTTCCTGGTTCTGCTCTGCTCAATCAGCATTATATCATGTAGGTTTTTCCAGGTTGTTACAATGTCCGTATCATCCCCATTTCTTATAGCACAATAGTATTCCAGTACCTTCGTATACCACAACTTGTTCAGCCATTCCCCAATTGATGGGCATCCCCTTGTTTTCCAATTCTTTGCTACTACAAAAAGAGCCGCTATAAATATTTTTGTACATATGGGTCTTTTCCCACTCGTGTGATCTTTTTGAGATACAACCCTAGAAGTGGTATTGCTGGGAAAAAGGGTATGAACATTTTTATAGCCCTTTGGGCATAGTTCCAAATTGCTCTCCAGAATGGCTGGATCAGTTCGCAACTCTACCAGCAATGTAATAATGTTCCAATTTTCCCACATCCTCTCCAGCATTTATCATTTTCCTGTTTTGTCATGTTAGCCAATCTGACAGGAGACATGTGATACCTAAGAGTTGTTTTGATTTGCATTTCTCTAATCAGTAGTGATTTCGAGCATTTTTTCATATGCCTATAGATATCTTTAATTTCTTCCTCTGAAAACTGCCTGTTCATATCCTTTGACCATTTCTCAAATGGGGAATGACTTGTATTCCTATAAATTTGGCTCAGTTCCCTGTATATTTTAGAGATGAGGCCTTTATCAGAGCTACTAGTTGTAAAGATTTTCTCCGAATTTTCTGCTTCCCTCCTAATCTTTGTTGCATTGGGTTTGTTTATACAAAAACTTTTCAATTTAACATAATCAAAATTATCCATTTTGCATTTTGTAATGCTCTCTATCTCTTGTTGTGTCATGAATTCTTTGCTTTTCAATAAATCTGATAGGTAAACTATTCCTTGCTCTCCCAAATTGCTTATAGTATCAGCCTTTATTCCTAAATCATCAACCCATTTTGACTTTATTTTGATATATGGTGTAAGATATTGGTCTATGCCCAGTTTCTGCCCTACCATTTTCCAATTTTCCTTGCAGTTTTTGTGAAATAGTGAATTCTTAGCCCAGAAGCTGGCCTCTTTGGGTTTATCAAAGAGTAGATTGCTATAGTCATTGACTTCTCTATCTTGTGTACCTATCCTATTCCCCTGATCTACCACTCTGTTTCTTAGCCAGTACCAGGTAGTTTTCATGACTGCTGCTTTATAGTACAGTTTAATATCTGGTATGGTTAGGCCACCTTCCCTAGCATTTCTTTTCCTTAATGCCATAGATATTCTAGACCTCTTGTTCTTCCAGATGAATTTTGTCACTATTTTATCCAGCTCTGTAAAAAAGTTTTTGGTAGTTTGATTGGTATGGCACTGAACAGATACATTAATTTAGGTAAAATTGCCATTTTTATTATATAACCTCAGCTTAACCATGAGCAACTGATATTTTTCCATTTACTTAGATATGACTTTTTTCATGTGAAAAGTGTTTCATAATTATGTTCATATAGGCCCTGGGTTTGTCTTGGCAGATAGACTACCAAATATTTTATAGGATCTACAGTAACTTTGAATAGAATTTCTCTTTCTATCTCTTGCTGTTGGGCTTTGCTAGTAATGTATAGGAATGCTGAGGATTTACATGGGTTTATTTTATATCCTGCAACTTTGCTAAAGTTGTTTATTATTTCAAGTAGTTTTTTACTTGATTCTCTAGGTTTCTTTAAGTAAGTCATCATATCATCTGCAAAAAGTGATAATTTAGTTTCTTCTTTGCCTATTCTAATTCCTTCAATTTCTTTTTCTTCTCTTATTGCTGCAGCTAACATTTCTAGTACCAAACTGAATAGTAGGGGTGATAATGGACATCCTTCTTTCACCCTTAGTCTTATTAGGAGTGCATCTAGCTTATCCCCATTACAAATAATGCTTGTTGATGGTTTTAGGTAGATGCTATTTACAATTTTAAGGAAGGCTCCATTTATTCCTGTGCTTTCTAGTGTTTTTAATAGGAATGGGTGTTGTATTTTGTCAAAGGCTTTTCTGCATCTATTGAGATGATCATATGGTTTCTGCTAGTTTTGTTGTTTATATGATCAATTATGCTGATGGTTTTCCTAATATTGAACCAGCCTTGCATTCCTGGAATAAATCCTATGTAGTGTATCATTCTAGTGATATGCTGCTGCAATCTTTTTGCTAATATTTGATTTAAAAATTTTGCATCAGTATTCATTAGGAGAATTGGTCTATAACTTTCCTTCTCTGTTTTGACTCTTCCTGGTTTGGGTGTTAGCACCATATTTGTGTCACAAAAAGAATTTGGTAGGACTCCTTCACCTATTTTCCCAAATAGTCTATAAATTGTAGGAATTAATTGTTCTTTAAATGTCTGATAAAATTCACATATAAAACCATCTGGCCTTGGAGATTTTTTCCTAGGGAGTTCATTGTTGGCTTTCTCAATTTCTTTTTTGGAGATGGGGTTATTTAAGAATTTTATTTCCTCTTCTGTTAATGTGGGCAATTTATATTTTTGTAGATATTCATCCATATCCTTAAGGTTGTCAAATTTATGGGCATACAATTGGGCAAAATAATGCCTAATTATTGTTTTGATTTCCTCTTCATTGGAGGTGTATTCACTCTTTTCATTTTTGATACTGGTAATTTTATTTTCTTCTTTCTTTTTTTTTTAAATGAAATTGACCAAAGGTTTATCAATTTTATTGGTTTTTTCATAAAACCAGCTCTTTGTTTTATTTATTAATTCAATAGTTTTCTTGATTTTAATTTTATTAATCTCTACTTTGATTTTCAGCATTTCTAATTTGCTATTTAATTGGGGATTTTCAATTTGTTCTTTTTCTAGCTTTTTCAGTTGCATGCCCAATTCATTGATCTCCTTTTTCTCTATTTTATTCATGTAAGTATTTAGAGATATAAAACTGCTTCTCCTGCATCCCATAAGTTTTGGTATGTTGTCTCATTATTGTCATTCTCTCGAATGAAGTTATGATTTGTTCTTTGGCCCACTTATTCTTTAGAATTAGATTATTTAGTTTCCAATTAGTTTTTAGCTTATTTTTCCATGATTCTTTATGACAAATAATTTTTATTGCATCATGAGCTGAAAAGTATGCTTTGACTACATCTCCTTTTCTGCACTGGATTGTGAGGTTTTTATGCCCTAGTCCATGGTCAATTTTTGAGTATGTGCCATGCACCGCTGAGAAAAAAGTATATTCCCTTTTATCCCCCTTCAGTTTTCTCCAGAGGTCTATCATATTTGCCTTTTCTAAAATTCTCTTCACCTCTTCAACTTCTTCTTGTTTATTTTGAGGTTAGATTTATCAAGTTCAGAGAGGGGGAAGTTGAGGTCTCCCATTATTACAGTTTTGCTGTCTTTCTTCCTGTAACTCCCTTAACCTCTCCTCTAAGAATTTGCATGCCATACCACTCGGTGCATATATGTTAAACAATGATATTGCTTCATTGTTTATGGTGCCTTTTAGCAGTATGTAGTGTCCTTTCTTATCTCTTTTAATTAGATCTATTTTTACTTTTGCTTTGTCTGAGATTAGGATTGCTACACCTGTTTTTTTTACTTTAGCTGAAGTGCAACATATTTTACTCCAGCCTTTTACCTTTACCCTGTGTGTATCCTCCTGTTTCAAATGTATTTCTTGTTAACAGCATATTGTAGGATTATAGTTTTTAATCCATTCTACTATCCACTTCCGTTTTATGGGAAAGGTCATCCCATTCACATACACAGTTATGATTACTATCTGTGTCTTTTTCTCCATCTTATTTCCCATCTGTTTATGCTTTTATTTATCCCTTTCCCTGTCCACTCCTCAACAAAGTTTTGCTTTTGACTGCTGCCTTCCTCAGTTTACACTCCCTCTTTATTCCCCTTCCTTGTCTTACTGTTTCCCACTTGCTACTTCTCCCTTCCCTTCTGACCACCCCCCTCCCTTTTTCCCCCTTTCTCCTCCTATTGCGTGTAGGACAAGTTAGATTTCTGTACTTATCAGGCTATGTTTTTCTCTTCTTGAAGGAAATACAATGAGAGTAAAGCTCAAATACTGTTCTTCTCCCTCCTTTCTTTCCCTCTACTATAATGTGTTTTTGTACCTCTTAATTTGGTGTAATTTACCCTTTTCTACTACCTCCTTACCTCTTCTCCCAGAACCCTCCCTTTACATCTCTTAATTATGTTTTTTATTCTTATATCAGTTATTTTATACAGACATCCACAGTCTATGTGTATACCTTTCAACTGTCATAATAACTGTACTATTCTCAAGACTGACATCTATATATATAACATACATAAATGATATAATCCTATATGAAGATTCAAATAATTTGCCTTTATTGATTAACAAGGTCTGTGGGGGTTCCCCCCCCATTTATTTTTTTATATCTCTCTTGAGTTTTGTATTTGAAGATCAAATTTTCCGTTGAGTTCTGGCCTTTTCATCAGGAAGGTCTGGAATTCACTTATTTCATTGAATGTCCATCTCCTTGCCTGAAAAATTATGCTCAGTTTTGCTGGGTAGTTGATCCTTGGTTGTAGTCCCAGCTCCTTTGCCCTTCAGAATATCATATTCCGATTTCTCCTGCCATTTAATGTGGAAGCTGAAATATCCTGTGTGATCCTGATAATAGTTCCACGACATTTGAATTTTTTCTTTTTGGCTGCTTGCAGTATTTTCTCTTTCACTTTGTCAATCTGAAATTTGGCTATAATATTTCTTGGAGTTTTCAATTTGGGATCTCTTTCAGGGGGTGATTGGTCGATTCTTTCGATGACTATTTTACCCTCTGGTTGTAGGACCTCCGGGCAGTTATCTTTGATAATTTCTTTGAAGATACTGTCAAGGCTCTTTTTTTCATTGTGAATTCCCAATAGACCAATAATTCTTAAATTGTATCTCCTGGATCTGTTTTCCAGGTCAGTTGTTTTTCCAATCAGATATTTTGTATTTTCTTCTATTTTTTCATTCTTTACATTTTGTTTTACTACTTCTTGATGCCTCACAGAGTCATCAGCTTCCACTCGCTCAATTTTAATTTTTAATGAGTTGCTGTCTTCATTTTGCTTTTGGGTATCCTTTGATTGGTTGATTTCACCTTTCAGGGTGTCATTTTTTCTATTTAGATTCTGAATCTCCATAGCCATTTCGCTGATCTTATTTTTTTTTTTATAAATTTCTTTATTTATTTTTAGTTTACCACACACGGTTCTACATAGTTTTGAGTTCCAGTTTTTCTCCCCTCCCTCCCCCTTCCCTCCCCAAGACGGCATGGAGTCTCATATAACTGTCATGTATAACTTCGCATTGAATTAATTTATGTACTAGTCAAGTCATGGAGAAGAATTTTGACCAATGGAATGAATCATGAGAAAGAAGAAACAGAACCAAAAAAAAAAAAAACCAACCCAAAAACAAAAAGAAAAGAGTAGCAAAAAAGGCGAGCATGTAGTGTGCCTCAGTCTGTATTCAAACTTCGCAGTTCTTTGTCTCGATGAAGATAGCATTCTCCATCGTGAGTCCCCTGGAGTTGTCCTTGCCCCTTAGGTTGCTGAGAAAAGCGCAGTATGTCAGGGTTGGTCCTCACAGAATCCATATATCTGTGGCTGTGCACAACATTCTCCTGGCTCTGCTCCGCTCACTCAGCATTATGTCATGTAGGTTTTTCCAGGTTGTTATGAAGTCTGCATCATCCCCATTTCTTATGGCACAATAGTATTCCATCACCTTCATGTACCACAGCTTGTTCAGCCATTCCCCAATTGATGGGCATCCCTTTGATTTCCAATTCTTGGCTACCACAAAGAGAGCTGCTATAAATATTTTTGTACATATGGGTCCTTTTCCCGCTTGTGTGATTTCTTTGGGATACAACCCTAGAAGTGGTATTGCTGGGTCAAAGGGTATGAACATTTTTATAGCCCTTTGGGCATAGTTCCAAATTGCTCTCCAAAATGGCTGGATCAGCTCACAACTCCACCAGCAATGCAACAATGTTCCAATTTCCCCACATCCTTTCCAGCATTTATCATTTTCCTGTTTCGTTATTTTAGCCAATCTGACAGGAGAGATGTGGTATCTAAGAGTTGTTTTGATTTGCATTTCTCTAATCAGTAGTGATCCAGAGCATTTTTCCATATGCCTGTAGATAGCTTTAATTTCTTCCTCTGAAAACTGCCTGTTCATATCCTTTGACCATTTCTCAATTGGGGAATGGCTTGTATTCCTATATATTTGGCTCAGCTCCCTGTATATTTTAGAGATGAGGCCTTTATCAGAGATACTAGTTGCAAAGATTTTCTCCCAATTTTCTGCTTCCCTCCTAATTCTTGTTGCATTGGCTTTTTTTGTACAAAAACATTTCAATTTGACATAATCAAAATTATCCATTTTGCATTTTGTAATGCTCTCTATCTCTTGTTGGGTCATGAATTCTTTACTTTTCCACATCTGATAAGTAAACTATTCCTTGCTTTCCCAAATTACTTAGAGTATCAACTTTTACTCCTAAATCATGAACCCATTTTGACTTTATTTTGGTATATGGTGTAAGATATTGGTCTATGCCCAGTTTTTGCCCTACCATTTTCCAATTTTCCCAACAGTTTTTGTGAAATAGTGAATTATTAGCCCAGAAACTGGCCTCTTTGGGTTTATCAAAGAGTAGATTGCTAAGCTTGTTGATTTCACCTACTTGTGTACCTATCCTATTCCACTGATCCACACCCCTGTTTCTTAACCAGTACCAGGCAGTTTTGATGACTGCTGCTGTGTAGTACAGTTTAATATCTGGTGTGGTTAAGCCACCATCTCTAGCATGTCTTTTCATTAATATCCTAGATACTCTAGACCTCTTGTTTTTCCAAATGAATTTTGTTATTATTTTGTCCAGCTCAGTAAAAAAATTTTTTGGTAGTTCGATTGGTATGGCACTGAATAGATAGATTAATTTAGGTAAAATTGTCATTTTTATTATATTAGCTCGGCTTAACCATGAGCAACTGATATTTCTCCATTTATTTAGATCTGATTTTATTCGCGTGAAAAGTGTTTCATAGTTATGTTCATATAGGCCCTGGGTTTGTCTTGGCAAATAGACTCCCAAATATTTTATAGTGCCTTCAGTAACTTTGAATGGAATTTCTCTTTCTATCTCTTGCTGTTGGGCTTTGTCAGTAATGTATAGGAATGCTGAGGATTTATGTGGGTTTATTTTATATCCTGCAACTTTGCTAAAGTTGTTTATTATTTCAAGTAGTTTTTTACTTGATTCTCTAGATAAATCATCACATCATTTGCAAAAAGTGATAATTTAGTTTCTTCTTTTCCTATTCTAATTCCTTCAATTTCTTTTTCTTCTCTTATTGCTACAGCTAATGTTTCTAGTACCAAATTGAATAATAGGGGTGATAATGGACATCCTTGTTTCACCCCTGATCTTATTGGGAATGCATCTAGTTTATCCCCATTACAAATAATGCTTGTTGATGGTTTTAGGTAGATGCTATTTATAATTTTGAGGAAGGTTCCCCTTATTCCTATGCTTTCTAGTGTTTTTAATAGGAATGGGTGTTGTACTTTGTCAAAGGCTTTTTCTGCGTCTATTGAGATGATCATATGGTTTCTGCTAGTTTTGTTGTTGATATGGTCAATTATGCTAATAGTTTTCCTAATATTGAACCAGCTTTGCATTCCTGGAATAAATCCTACCTGGTCATAGTGTATTATTCTCGTAATGAGTTGCTGCAATCTTTTTGCTAATATTTTATTTAAAATTTTTCCATCAATATTCATTAGAGAAATTGGTCTATAATTCACTTCTAATGAAGAGGAAATGAAAACAATAATTAGGAATTATTTTGCCCAATTGTATGCCCTCAAATTTGACAACCTTAGGGATATGGATGAATATCTACAAAAACATAAATTACCCAGGTTAACCAAAGAGGAAGTAAAATTCCTAAATAACCCATCTCAGAAAAAGAAATTGGGGGTGGGGGGCGGAGCCAAGATGGCCGCGTGAAGGCAGTGTCTTACCGGAGCTCTCTCACAAGGTCTGTCAGATTCCTATAAAGAGGTGAATTTGAGCAGATTTGAGAGAGTCAGAAACCGCGAGCAGTCTGCGTGGGGCAAGTTTCCAAGCTGGGAGAGTCTGAAAGGCTGAAGACACGATCCTGTAGGCTCGGAGAGTGCTCGGCTGAGGAGCTGCTCCAGACCAAAGCAGAAGCAGCCAGCCGGGAAATCCACGTGGGAGACGGGCTGGGAGAAAGCTGGGTGCCCGAAACCAGCGGAGATCCCCAGGACTCCCAACACAGGATGGCAGTCTGTGGGAGCGACGAGAGGCAGCACAACATGAAGAAGAACACAAAAAGACCGAGGACAATAGATTCTTTTTATGGAGACAGGCAGGATCAAAATATCAACATAGAAGAGGATAGCAATGACACGGTAGATACATCAGATACCTCAAAAGGTAATATGAACTGGTCTCCAGCCCAAAAAGCATTGCTGGAAGAGCTAAAGGAGGATTTTAAAAACCAAATTAGGGAGCTAAAAGAAAATATGGAAAAAATGGAAAAAAGGGAGAAAAAATCCACTGATGAAATCAAGTCCCTAAAGAATAAGATTGGCGAAATGGCTACGGAGATTCAGAATCTAGAGAGAGAAAAGGACACTCTGAGACGCGAAATCAACCAACTGAAAATGGAGGCTCAAAAGCAAAATGTAAACACTAACTCATTCAAAATTAGACTTGAGCAAGTGGAAGCTAATGAATCTATGAGGCATCAAGAAGTAATAAAACAAAACATAAAGAATGAAAAAATAGAAAAAAATGTGAAATATCTGATTGGCAAAACAACTGACCTGGAAAATAGATCCAGGAGAGACAATTTGAGAGTTATTGGTCTACCGGAAATCCACGATGAAAAAAGGAGCCTGGACAGTATCTTCGAAGAAATTATCAAAGACAACTGCCCAGAGGTCCTAGAACCAGAGGGCAAAATAGTCATTGAAAGAATTCACCGATCACCCCCTGAAAGAGATCCCAAACTGAAAACACCAAGAAATATTATAGCCAAATTTCAGAGCTATAAACTCAAGGAGAAAATACTGCAAGCAGCCAAAAAGAAGCAATTCAAATATCGTGGAACTACAGTCAGGATCACGCAGGATCTCTCAGCTTCCACATTAAAAGACCGGAGAAATTGGAATATGATATTCTGAAGGGCAAAGGAGCTGGGACTACAACCAAAGATCAACTACCCAGCAAAACTAAGCATAATTTTCCAGGCAAGGCGATGGACATTCAATGAAATAAGGGAATTCCAGACCTTCCTGATGAAAAGGCCAGAACTCAATGGAAAATTTGATCTCCAAATACAAAACTCAAGAGAGACATAAAAAAGTAACCAGGGGGAAAAACCCCACAAACCTTATTAACCAATAAGGGCAGGTTGTTTACATCTTTATGTGGGATTATATCATCTTATGTATGTTTTTCATGTATGTATATATATATATATATATATATATATATATATATATATATATATATATATATATATACATATAAATATATGTCATTCTTGTGAATGGTACAACTATTATGACAAATGAAAGGGATATACATAGGTTGTGAATGCCTGTATAAATTAACTGATGTAAAGAAATAAAATATAAATAAGAGATATAAAGGGAGGGCTATGAGGGAAGTGGTAAGGAGGTAGTAGAAAAGGGTAAATTACACCAAAGGAAGTGGCACAAAAACATATTATAGTAGAGGGAAAGAAGGGAGGGAGAAGAGCAGTATTTGAGCTTTACTGTCATCTGATCTAGTTCAAGAAGGGAATAACATACTCTGATAAGTTTAGAAATCTAACTTGTCCTACGGGAAGTGGGAGGGTAAGGGCGGAAAAAGGGAGGGGGGTGGGCAGAAGGAAGAGGAGAAGTAGCAAGTGGGTAATGGTAAGATAAGGGAGGGGAATAAAGAGGGAGGGTTAACTGAGGAAAGCGGCGGTCAAAAGCAAAACTTTGTTGAGGAGGAGAAGGGGAAAGGGAGAAATAAAAGCATAAACAGGGGGAATTAGGATGGAGAAAAAGACACAGATAGAAATCATAACTCTGAACGTGCAGGGGATGAACATTCTCACAAAACAGAAGCAGATAGCAGAATGGATTAAAAACCATAATCCTACAATATGCTGTTTACAAGAAACGCATCTGAAACAGGGGGATACACATAGGGTTAAGGTAAAAGGCTGGAGTAAAATATATTGTGCCTCAGCTAAAGTAAAAAAAGCAGGTGTAGCAATCCTAATCTCAGACAAAGCAAAAGTAAAGATAGATCTAATTAAAAGAGAGAAGGAAGGACATTATATGCTGCTAAAAGGCACCATAAACAATGAAGCAATATCATTGTTTAACATATATGCACCAAGTGATAAGGCATACAGATTCTTAGAGGAGAGGTTAAGGGAGTTACAGGAAGAAATAGACAGCAAAACTATAATATTGGGAGACCTCAACCTCCCCCTTTCTGAACTTGATAAATCTAACCTCAAAATAAATAAGAAAAAAGTTAAGGAGGTAAACAGAATTTTAGAAAAGGCACATATGATAGACCTCTGGAGAAAACTGAATGGGGATAAAAAGGAATATACTTTCTTCTCAAAAGTACATGGCACATACTCAAAAATTGACCATGTACTAGGGCATAAAAACCTCACAATCCAGTGCAGAAAAGCAGAAGTAGTCAATGCATCCTTTTCAGATCATGATGCAATAAGAATCATTTTTAATAAAGTACCATGGAAAAATAAGCTAAAAACTAATTGGAAACTAAATAATTTAATTCTAAAGAGTGAGTGGGCCAAAGAACAAATCAGAGAAACAATTAATAATTTCATTCAAGAGAATGACAATAATGAAACAACATACCAAAACTTATGGGATGCAGCAAAAGCAGTTCTTAGGGGAAGTTTTATATCTCTAAATGCCTACATGAATAAAATAGGGAAAGAGGAGATCAATGATCTGGGCATACAGCTGAAAAAGCTAGAAAAAGAGCAAATTGAAAACCCCCAATTAAATACCAAATTAGAAATACTGAAAATCAAAGTAGAGATTAACAAAATTAAAATCAAGAAAACTATTGAATTAATAAATAAAACAAAGAGCTGGTTTTATGAAAAAACCAATAAAATTGATAAACCTTTGGCCAATTTGATTAAAAAAAAGAAAGAAGAAAATCAAATTACCAGTATAAAAAATGAAAAGGGTGAGGTCACCTCTAATGAAGAGGAAATCAAAACAATAATTAGGAATTATTTTGCCCAACTGTATGCCCATAAATTTGACAACCTTAGAGATATGGATGAATATCTACAAAAACATAAACTGCCCAGACTAACAGAGAAGGAAGTGAAATTTCTTAATGACCCCATATCAGAAAAAGAAATTGAACAGGCCATCAACGAACTCCCTAGGAAAAAATCTCCAGGGCCAGATGGTTTTACATGTGAATTCTATCAAACATTTAAAGAACAACTAATTCCAATACTTTGTAGACTATTTGGGAAAATAGGTGAAGAAGGAGTCCTACCAAATTCTTTTTATGACACAAATATTGTACTAATACCCAAACCAGGTAGAGTTAAAACAGAGATGATCTTATTTTTTAAAGACTTGATTTCATCAGTGGTTTTTTCCCCCATTTTTTCTTTTACCTCCCTAATTTGGTTTTTAAAATCCTCCTTTAGCTCGTTCAGTAATGCTTTTTGGGCTTGAGACCAGTTCACATTGCCTTTTGAGGTAGCAGATGTGGGTACAGTGTCAATGCTACCCTCTTCCGAATTGGTATTTTGGTCATCCGTGTCTCCATAAAAAGAATCAATGGTCCTCAGTTTTTTCGTGTTCTTCTTCATGTTGGTTAGATTTTTCCTGGCTTTACGGTGGATTTCTGCTTTTGGGGTTCAGGGATCTCTGCCCCAGGTTTCTTGTTCTAGAGATTGTAAGTCTAGTTACTGGCTTTGTGTATTATGTAGCCTTCAGTTTCCTGAGGTGTGGGGGAGGGGTCTGGCTTCCTGAAGTCTCCTTTTCCCCTGGGGCTGCTCTCCAGCACTGTTGCTCTTCAGCAATGGTCTCAGCTGTTTGTTGTCTGTGCTGGTGTCTGCTACTTCTCCTGGCTGTGCAAAGGTACGTCTGGGCTGCTGGTGTTGACTTCTGCTGGCTCTGCCCCTCTGGGACTCAGGAGCTCCCACTGCTTCGCCACTGAAGCCCCACTTCTCTCTCCTCTATTCAAGCCTGGCCATAAAGTCTCCCAGAAGTTCACGAAGGTGCATTTCAAACCTCTGGGCTGCAAGCCTCAGGAGTAGTTGTCTCATGGCAGGAGGTGTTGTGCTGCTGCCTCTCGTTGCTTTGACAGACTCCCATCTCATGTTGAGAGGCCCAGGGATCTGTGCAGGTTTCGGGTGCCCAGTTTTCTCCCAGCCTGGATTGCTGGCTGGTTTCTGCAGGTGCTTCAGCTTTGGTGCTGTCTGGTGCAGCTGTGTACAACAAGCACTCTCCCAGCCTACAGATTCATCCCCTTGACCTTTAGAGCTCTCCTGGCTTGGAAATTCGCTCCACTCAGACTGCTAGTGGCTTCTAACTCTCTCAGATCTGCTCAGATACACTTTTTTAGAGGTATCTGACAGAACTTGTGAGAGAGCAACGGTAAGACGCTGCTTTCACGCGGCCATCTTGAGGGCCTACTCTGTGTGCCCAGTCAGACCCAGGAACTTGATGGGGAGCTAGCATTTTATAGTCCTCATGGTATCCTGTGGGGAGATGAACCAGACACACAGGAAATAGGTAAAGAAACATTCATGGCTAGATTGGGTAAATGCCAAATTGAACTTTGGATAATGGGTGCCATTTGGAGTTCTATTTAATCCAACAAACATTTTTAAAGTACCTACTGTGTGTAGAAAAAAATTAGAAAAGACACTGTTCATGTCCTTATGGAGCTTATGGTTTAGAAAGTTATAAGACACATAAACATGAACCATAATATACAATATTATATAAGGACACTAGAGAGTTCTAAAATGAAGTGCCATGTAAAGTCTGAGGCAGAAGGTTGTTAACATTTGGGGAGAAAGGAATCAGGGAAGACTCCCTGGAGGAGATAACATTTGAGTGGGACTTTAAAGGATTGGTAGAATGGGTTAACAGTAAAAGAGAGGAAGGTGAGGGCATTCTGGGATTAGGAGAACTTAAGCAAAGGCACAGAGGTAGGAGAGTATAGAAGATGCATGGAATGGGGTGGAGTTGTTCAGTTTGGGTCAAGAATAAAGTGTTTGTGGGCAGCTAGATAGGCGCAGTGAATAGAGCACTGGCCCTGGAGTCAGTAGGACCTGAGTTCAAATCCGACCTCAGATACTTGATACACTTACTAACTGTGTGACCTTGGGCAAGTCACTTAACCCCAACTGCCTTCTCTTCCTCCCTTCAAAAAAAAGAATAAAGTGTTTGGAGGTGAGTAATAGGAGAAGAGGATGCAAAGGTAAGGGGGCACCAGGCTATGGAGACCTTTGAATGGCAGATAGAAGAGTCTGAACTATCAGACAGCAAGTGGTAATAGGGAGCCACTGAAGATTTGGGGCAGAGGAGGGCCATGACTATAGGTCTTTGTGAGGAAGATTATTCTGGCAGCAGCATGAAGGAGGAAATGAAGGGAGGTTATTGGACTACTTTTAAAGAAGAGCTAATAATGGGGATGAGTAGATGGGCTAAGGTTATGAAAGTCCAGAGGTTTGATAAGGAAAAGGTATAAAAGTTGTGTGTGTGTGTGAGATTGATCAAAGTTAGATTCCCACTGAAGTGGAGGACATGAGTGGGATCAATATGGCCCTGGACCTGCCCAAGTGGGTGTGGGAGACCTATAAGGGGTGAGGGAGTGGAGGAGAAGGCCACAGAGAGACCCTTGAGAAACATCCACATTGAGGAGTTGAGAAGAAGATGGAGATAGAGAGGGAATTAGGGAGGTATGAGGAGAAACAAGAGTGGCAAATGTCAAGGAAGATGAGATGAGACTGGTGACCTTAGATCAGTTTCAGAAGAATGACAAGGGAAAGGGCAGAAGCCCTATGATAAGACAAGGTTGGGGCTTCATGGAGGAAGTGGGCCTTGGGCTGGGCCCTGCAAGCTATGGAGGATTGGGATAGTGAAGAGCAGGGAAGGCATCCTGGGCAGGAGGAATAGCATGGTCAGACATGGAAAGGAGGATGGCATGGACAGGGGTCAATGAGACCAGGCTGCCTAGTGTGGACTGTTAGAAATGTGTACTGCCTAGAGAGAACAATACTTGTTGTGAAGCCAGGAAAAGCTCTTATTTTATTTTACATTCACTGTGAATGGGTCATTCCCTACAGGAGCACGCTTGCTCAGACAAATACAAGGCTATTTATGTCCTGTTTCCAATTAGAATTTCCCTCTTTGTTCCGTATTGGCTGAATGCAACTTCCTGAACTGCCTCTTCTATGTTCTATGTTCTTCTCCTAGATATGTACCCACTCCCTTGTCATGTATTGCATGTGCATTTAAAATGTCTTGCTCTGCCCTGGGGGTGTGTTGAATAATATTAAGCAGCTCGTTAAGCATGTGTACAAGCTTCTGACCTTTTCCTTGATCAGAAGCCAGGTTCTGCTAGGTCACAGCTCTGATTAGAACCAGTCACCTCTGACTTACATGGTATTGCCACTCCTGCAAAGCTGGGAGTAGTGCTAATCCTGTTGAAACAGAATTCCTTCTTTTGTTTCTCACAGGAGGGTCAAGTAGTGGGAGATACCCATGGGTAGGTAGTGTAGAACCATATGATAGAAGGTCTTGACTGGAGTCTGTACCTTCTGTGACAGGAAATGTGGAATCATTGAAGATTTTGGAGCAAGGGAGTAACAACATTAGAGTCATTTCAGGAAGATGCTTGGACTGCCTGTATAGACAGATTGGAGGGGGCCAGAGTGGAGCCGTGCTGGGAGGTTATTGCAGCAGTTTGGGTGTAAGGTTATCAGAGTCTGAAGGAGGTCAAGGGCCGTGAGGATAGAGAACAAAGGATGGATGCAAGGGACATTTTGAAGGGATAATCAGCAGGACCTTGGTCAGAATCCCAGCTCTAGCACTTGCTGTCTGTGTGGCTTTAGGCAAGGTCATTTTTCTTTGGGCATCAGTTTCCTCATCTGTAAGATGAGAGGTTGGATTAAATGGCCTCTAAGATCCCTTCCTACTTTTTATCCTAGAAATGAAGAAGCTGGGACTCCAGGGAGAAGGAATGTGTCAATTGAACAGCTATTTGTTGTATACCTATCCTATAAAAGGCCCTGTGTTTGTCTTTGGGAGATACAAAGATGAAAAACAAGAGTACCTGCCCTTAAGGATCTTATAATCTAATGTGCGGAATATGAAATCTACTCAAATAAGTGTGGCTATTCATTGTATAACCTGGGAGAAGACAAAAATTCACAAAATGCTGTAGTTGGAAGGGCCTGAATAGTCATCTTATCCACTGCCCTCCATTTTATACATGAAGAAGTTGAGACACAGAAAGGGAAGTGATTTTTTTTTCAAAGCCATATGTTACGTCAGAGCAAGGACTGATTGACTGAATGAATGAACCTCCTGACTTAGAATTCATGAGTTTGGAGGAACTCAATGAGTCCTTTGGTTTCATTAGTTGTTGTTGTACAGTAATGTTGGACTTTCTGTGACCCCTCCTTGAAGTCAGGGACTGTTTTTCATTAAAAAAAACAAACCTTTTTTTTGGTTGCAGTGGGTGATATAATAGAGGTGGTGATATGGGCAGAGTAGGGAAACAAGTGATAACAAGACAAACAAGTGCATAGCTAAGTACTATGAGAAATTCATTTTCACCTGGGGGTAGGGGGATGAAGAGGAATCTGGGAAGGCCTCATTGAGAAGGTGGTGCCTAGGCTGTGTCTTGAAGGAAAAGAAGGATTTCAAGAGTTAAAGAGGAGGAGGTTGACATTCTGAGCACTAGATGGTGACCTTAGAGATCCTCTAGTCCACCCCCTGCATCTTACAGATGAAGAAGATGGGGCTTTGAGAGGTGAGGTAGCTTGCCTAAGATCACACAGGAAATAATTGGCAGAGTTGGGATTCAAATTCAGGTGCTGTTCTCATCTTTATCTCTGATGAAGAGATGGTTCTTCTCTCAGTCATGGCTAATCTCTTTCCTAGAGGCCTTTTCCCCAGGTGGTTTGCTCCTTAATCATCTTCCAGATTTCCCCTGTCTAATTCTGAAGTCTTCCCTATGTAAAGATTTATTTTCTTAATGCCTATAAACATGCATAGGCCTCCTGCATGCATAAGTCTTCAAGGACCTGACCATCCCCTCAAGCTATTATCCAATATCTCTCCTCTCATTCACAATATAGCCCCTGGAATAAGATTTCTACCCTCCGCCCATTTCTCATCTTCTTGTAATGTTTCCCAACTCCATTACTCAATTAGAACAGCTCTTTTCAAGGTTCATGGTTTTAGAAATACTTACATTGTCTACGAATAAACAATACTCATTGGGAAGCCAGGGATATTTTAATTGTATTTTACATTTATTCCCCATGAATAAATGGATACATCCCCTGAACAGAGTATAGGAGAAAGTACAAAGGACTCGGATGCCAATCCTTTCATAGACCCTCACCTTGAATCTCCTGCCAGGCTCTTCATTGGCCAGATACAACCCCGTGACTGCGTACATCATGCCCTCCTCAAATGGCTCATTTAATCATGTGAACAAGCCTCTGACCTTTCACCTGACCAACCTGAGGCTTGCTTTCTGCTAAAGCTGGGGTTGGGGAGGGGTAGACGGACACATTCAAATCTCTGGAAACAAAATCCTCCCCCGTTTCTTACAATTTCCCCCTTTTTTATTCAAATTTTTGTTCCTTATTTTTCCACTTAACCATCACCCTTTAAATTTCTAAATATTGATGCAGAGGACCAAAAGAAAACTATAATTCCATTGTCCCTTTAAGATTCAAAGTCTCTTCCCATAAGGCTGTCTGGCAGGGAACATCATCAATGAAGTCCTCTGGTCCTTGGTATTTGCTCCAGCCATCTCCACAGCATGTCAGCATCTTCTTCTTGTGTTCTTGTAGGAATCAGATTTCTATCCATTCTCCTACAAAAGTTACCTTTGCACAATTTTAAGTTATCATTTCTAATCCTTATAACTTGAGAATTTTTACAAATTCAAAACATTACTAATTGTAACAAAATTTTAGACAAGCTTGATATTTACCAAATAATATTCTCACAAGCTGTTGACCTAATTGTCTCCATACCATTACTGAGAATTTAAAAGACCCCAACTTCTACATGACCCTATACAAGGCCCTGATAAACTACCCTAATTTATAGAGGAACACTAGTTCAAGTCCTATAATAATCTAAGATGTTCCATAATCAATTATTTTGATAGATTTGTTACTGTACTTACCAAACCCTCTGATTATAGAAATTTGCCACTAAGAGATTAGGGACTTATAGTAAGAGGACGATATTTCTTCAGCTTCCTGTCCGCTCCAGGCAGAAGTTATGTCAAAGTGGAAGCTGCATTGAGCCAGGCTTAAAGTCTGCCAGGTTTCAGTTAAAGCATCATGTCAAGAGGGTCCCACCAGCACATGCGGAACAGTTGCCCTCTTAGCTTTACTATGAAATCATACCTGCAGTTCATGCCTGCCTCCCCGCCCCCCCCCCCCCCCCCCCCCCCCCCCCCCCCCCGCCACCAGGGCTGCTGGCATCTTGGATCAGCCTTCCATGATGTTCACACCTGGAGTTAGACTCAGAAAAACAGTCAGTCAACAGTCCCATTAAATCTCAGCAAGTTCCAATAACCAGTTTAAAATATGACCATAATCTCACATTGCTTAAGAAACATCCTTAAAGCCAGCCCTAAGTAGCCTGCATGCATTTCCTCCCTTATTCATAAAATCTTCCCATTAAGATCACAAGTTATTGCTCAAAGACATTTGCATCAGTTTCCCAGGCTTTTCTATTCACTTCTAACTATGCCTGATCTGAAAGAATGAGATACTCTTCAAGAATTGAACCATATAAATATGATAGGTTCAAACATTAACTTTATCTTTATGTTTTAGATGATGGAATGAATTCAAATCCAAACAATCACATTTAATTTTTCCCATCAGTACAAAAATATTCTACAACTTATCTCTCTCTCTTTTTTGATTTTTATTCCATAAATTAATCCATTTATTGTTGGACTATGGGCTCCAGATATTTGATAAGAAAATTTTACTGGTCTTTCAATTCCTTCAGGCTTCTGAGGGCAGATTTGACTATGACTGCAGAGGTGGTATTGTAAGTCCATGCACCACCAGCTATAGTTTTCATACAGGATCCACAATGCTAGATACCCAACAGCCCATCTCTTCATTTTGGTCTTGCCACAGAAGGAGCAGGTATACTTGGCATGCTGGCTAATTTCAATTTTCTTCACCATTTTTCTGTGGGATGCACCATAATGTGTTCCATATTTACCAACAATTCCAACGTTCTTGGTGTGTTTGCCAATTGCGGGGCTGGAGCTAGGAGAGCACAATTTGTCTCTCTTAAAGAGACTTAGACATTGAAATTCTTTTCCCTGTTGACCTGAAAGTTTGGTGAAAGGAGGCAAACAAGCTAGGTGATATGTAAATTCATGAAGTTTATTCCCTTAAAGCTAGCAGAGATAGCTTACTTGTATGTACAAGGTGCCAGAGCATAAGTTCTGACTGTCTGAACAAAAGAATGAGAAGCTCAGGTTAATGGTCTCATTCTCAATGGCCAGAGGAAAGAATGTTCTTACATCAGCCCCATCTGGCCTTGTTGACATAGGAAGAGGCATTCTCTGAGTAAACTCAGAGAACAAAGGAGCTTAGGTCCAGGCTCTTCTTCTAGTTGATTATTAGTTCAGGCTCTGCCCCTTATTGAAGTTACTGAATTGACAGTAAATGATTATCACCCCCAAACCGAAAATGTCTCTGATTTAATTCCATCAATTAATTACACCATTTGTTTTAGTACCCAATTGCTCTTACATCACTTTGAAACATTTAAGGACTTTATTCCACATAGATACAACGTAACTTTAAATCTCAGCCTTAGTCTATGGGATAATGATTCAACCTTACATTTGTATCTTCATTTCACAAACTTCTTTTTCCTTTTGTCCAATTATTCCCATTAATATTTAAAAAGAATGTTATCTTTCATATATACAAGAGTACCAATTTACCCAATCATTTGATTAAAAACAGCAAGATTTCACATATTTGCATTAATCAAATTTTCCATTTTCCCCCATAAAACCATCTAGGTCTATAAATATGTACCTTTCCTTTTATCACTAACTTCTTATTTTTGATTACAGAGACCTGGCATAAAAAAGCAGCATCATATCATCTCCCCCAGAGGGTTGGTTCTTTTATATCAGATGGCAAGTTTCACTAATAAAACTTTACCCTTAAGACCCACATCTCAAAACCTAAACTTGTCCTAAATCAGTTCTGCTGACTTTAAAAAGCCAGGTTTGGAGTTGGGCTGGCTTCTGACCCCTGCTGTTCTCTTTCTTTCAGTAAAACTTAAATCTCAGTAACTGCTACCCCTCCCCCTTCCTTCCCTTCTACCAAAGAGTAGGTGTTCCAAGCAATGCCAATTGACAGGCTACATTCTGGGAGGGAATCTATATTAAAATCAGTTCTGGGGTAGACCTAGGTCACTGGATCCTGATCAAAGAGATATCAATTTCCACCCCACTCAACAAAAGGGGGCATTAACATTTGCCCAAATCTGTCTTCCTATTTCTATGGGGCACATTCAGCTTGTGCATATCTCCCTAGCATTTGGTCCTAAAAAGAGACTCATAAAATTCAAGATTTTACACAGGGTTGATAAGAATTTATGTCCCAAATCCTTGTTTTAGATAGCTTCAATTCTTGATTAAGTACAATTCTTAATCTAACAACATCTAGATTATAAGAAAAATTGCTTTTTCATAAATTCCCAAAAGTATTACAACAACTCAATTCTTTGTTGTTACAGAATTTCTAGATATCACAAGTTTTCCAAATTTTTTACTCACAAAACCTCTTGTACATCCAAATTACAAGAGGAGATCTCACAAAGTCTTAGTTAACAAACTCACCAAGGCTATTAACTCACAAAGGCAAAACAATTTTAACTGGAAGTTTATAATTTCAGCAATAATTCAATAACAGCTTTTTAACCCATTCATCATTTTTTACAATTCTTAACAACATTTAAACAATACAAATGTAACAATGTCTTGAACATTTTTATGTATTTAAAAGCTACCCATCAAATTAGGTGAATGCATTTTTAAGTCTCCTTACACAGGAAGTCACTCATCTCTTTACCAACACTCGGAGATTAAAAGTAATATTACTTGTTCATAACCAAACACAGCAGTTTCAAACTATCACATTTTTATCACACCCTTTTTAAAAGATCATTTCATATATATGTAACAAAATTTAGACCTCACAAGCGTCTCTCAAATTTTACAGCCTAGGAGAACTCTAAAAACACAATTTAGGAATAAGGTGACTTCAATTACATTTTCAGATTATCACTTATTGATCCTATTACTTCTGGTATTTATGTATTAACACACACACACACATATAAATAAATACATTTATAACATATGTTAATACATTAATACCTTAAATATTAGCTAAGCCAAAATGAAATGCCTAAGGAATTTGAGGGAGGTGTGGTCACTTCCCTTCCAAGCAAAAAGCTTTGGACTCTTTAAGTCCTCTACTCCTCTAAAGAAAGATGAGGAAGGAGTGGCTCTTAAGAGCACATGGGTTTGGTCCTCCCCCACTCATCTTTGTACACACCAGTTCTTTATACCAGGCTAAAATATTTTTAGTTTCCCTTTCATCCTTCTGCCTCAGAGAGCATGGAGGGTAAAAGCCCTTTCAGTTGCTAAAGACAATTGACAAAGGTGAGTAGAAGAGGAGCACAGGATTATCAATAGTAGGTGAATTACACTGGCACTTGGCAGCCCTCTTGAGAACAAAGAAGCTAGTCCTTTTTAGATATGCTACTATAAAACCTCAGATTACTAACCAATAAGCGTACAAGCTTCTTTCTGCCCCAGTTCCGGATTGACCCACCCATAGTCTTCCAATGTGGAGGGTGGGGGAGGTGGTGGCTAAGAGCACATGGGCTCAAAGCCACATGGACTTAGCTGTACTCACCCTCACTCAAATAATTTCAATCCCTTTCCTAATTTTTACTAAAATATTTTACCCTCTGTATTCTCACTCCAATTTCGATCTCTTTCATAAACTTGACCCAAACTACCTCAAACATTTCAAATAAATGAAAAAAAAATTATACTCACCAAGCTTCTTCTCCAGCTGCTTTTATCGTAAAACTTAAAGTAAAGTGACTAACAATTTGCATACCTAAGGAGTTTATCTCCATCCGCCATCATCAGTTGTCTTTCTCCACAGCTTTCCAGAGACCTTTCTTTTGCTAATTAATTCCTTTTAACCTCTCAGTTCCTAGAGTTAAAAATCTCTACAGGAACATAGAATATAAAAGTTTTCTTAAACACACAGACAAGACATTAGACAAGACAATTGCACATGAACAGTTTAGAATTTGAAATCAGACCCATCCCAAGCAGTAAGTTAAAAATAACACATTTCATGCTTCACATCTCCCCTTGCAGCTACAAACCTCTTTTCCGTGAAGCAGTGAAAGGTTTTGAAATGCAAATCAATCTATCTCTCCCTGAGAGAGAGAATTTTTTGCCATCCACCTACCAGACTTCCAAATCCCTTTTCCCTGGGTCAACCCACCAGCGACCTTCTTCAAAGCACTAGGAGAAATTCATTCTCCTGACCTAGTTCAAATATTTTATGAACTCTTTCCCCTGTTCCAAGCAAATCTTATTTCTCAACTTGGAGAGAATCCAGACATGATAAAGCAGGACACCCCCACCTTCCTCAGGTACCTGACTTGCACTGTCTATGGCCATTTTCCTTCCCCTTTCCCCCTTTACCATGTTCCTGAGTTCCCAAGGATTTCAGAAAAATACTCCCGGGAAATTAGCAGTCTGAAGAAGGAAATTTTCACTTCCAGATACTAGGGTCCACTGTAAAAGAGTAGCGACGCCACCCATTCTCTGCCTGAAATATCTGTTCTTCTGATGCTATAATTGATCCCGGACGAGACCCCAACTGTTAGAAACATACCTACGTTGTCTAGGAATAAACAGTACTCATTGGGAAGCCAGGAACGTTTTCATTATATTTTATACTTATTTCCTCTGAGTAAACGGGCACGTTCCCTGAACAGAGTACAGGAGAAAGTACAAAGGACTCAGATGGACGCCAGGCCTTTTGTAGACCCTCACCTTCACTGTCCTGCCAGGCTCTTCGTTAGCCAGATACAACCCCCTGACTGCCTACATCATTTCCTCCTCAAATGTCTCATTTAATCTTGTGAACAAGCCTCTGACCTTTCACCTGACCAACCCGAGGCCTTGTTTCTGCTAAAGTTGGGGTGGGGGAGGGGTAGAGAAGCACCTTCAAGTCAGTGGAAACAAAAGTCCTCCCCCAGTTTCTCACAATGGGATCGATTAGTCTCCAGAACAAATGATTTTTTTTTGTCATCATCCGTCTTGACCTCTGCACATGTTGACACTGTTGACAGCAAACTCCATAGGCTTAGTGATACTGCTTTCTTGTGGTTGTCTGTTCCTTTTTATTTCCCTTGATGCATCCATGCCCAGTCTCCTAATCTTGGTAAGAAACGCAGGGTTCTCTCCTACATCCTCTTTGCTTTTCTTCCCATATCTTCTCTCTTGGTAATCTCTTTATCTGTCATGGGTTCAATTACTATTTGTGTATAGATGGCTCCCCCATAGCCTAATTTCTTTACTGCTTGCTTGATGTCTTCCCTGTCAAATCTGATGGTCTTTCTTCTTCATCCTATGTGCTGCATGCAACCCAGTTGATCAGCTGTGTCCTGGATACTGTGTCCTTTCTGGGTTTTTGTGGCCCTATTCTTTCTTGGTTCTCCTCCTACCTGAGTAACCACTCTTTCTCAGTTTCCTCTTCTGGTTTATCTCCATATCACACCCACTACTTGTGGGTACTGCCCATAGCTCTGTCCTGGACTTTCTCAAGAGGCAGCTAGGTAGCTAAGTGGATACAGGACTGGGCCCAGAATCAGGAAGATCTGAGATCAAATCTGGCCTTAGAGACATGTTAGTTGTGTGACCCTGAGCAAGTCTCTAGACCTCTTCATTGCTTTGGTTTCCTCAATTGTAAAATGGGCATAGTAATAGCACCTATCTTCCAGGACTGCTACGAGGATTTAGTGAGATAATCTGTGAAGTGCTTAGCACAATGCCAGGCACATAGTAGGCACCTAATAAATTCTTGTTTCCTTCCTTCTTCTTTTCTCTATACAGTCTTTCACTTGGTAATCTCATCAGCCCTCATGGCTTTATTATCTTTTCTATGCAGATGATGGATTTATATATATATTCAGGCCCTTTCTTTCCTCTGAGCTTCAGCTCTGCATTACTAACAGCTCATTGGATATTTCAGTCTGGATGCTCTGTAGATAACTCAAGTTTGGCATGTTCAAAATAAAAGTAATTACCTTTCCTCTTACACCCTAATTTCCTTCCATCTTCTCTACTTTTGTCAAAGGTATCACCATCCTTTGAATCCTCTAATCTCAGCATTAATCCCAGACTCCTCATTCTCCCTCACCCCACATACCTACCCTAGTTGCGAAAGCACTTCTACCTTGATAACATTTCTCATATCTGATCCCTTCTCTCTTCTCACCCAGCTGCTGTTACTTTAGTTCCGGCTTTCATCACCTCTGGCTTACATCATTTCACTAACCTCCCACTGGCCTCTCTGCTTCATCTCTCCCCAGTCCAGGCCATCTTCCACAGTGCTGCCAAAATGGTTTTCCTTAAGCACAGATCTGACCATGTTTTCACCTATTCAATCAACTCCAGTGGCTCCCTATTACCTGCAGAATAAAATATAAACTCATCTGTTTAGCTTTTAAAGTCCTACACTATCTTTCCAGTCTCTTTGTATATTATTCCCCTTTTGTCCACTCTTCAGTCTAGCCATACTACCCTCTCTCTGTTCCTCACTCACAACACCCCATTTCCTCTCTTCCTGCCTTTGTAGAGTCTTTCTCTTAATCCTTAAACCTTTCCTACTCACTTCTGGTTCATGAAATCCTTCTCTTCCTTTTACATGAAGCCTTTTCTGAGCCCTCCAGCTGCTAATGCCCTCCCTCCCAAATTCCCTATAATTTATTCCTATTTCTTCTGTTTATATCTCAGTGGCCCCTTATTTCCTATAGAAGAAAATATAAGCTCCTCTGTAAATTAAGACCTTGAGCAGTCTGACCCCAGCCTGTGGTTCTAGACATTTAACATACATTCTGTATTCCAGACAAATGGCCTACTGGATGGTCCCATACTCAGCTTTCCCTCTCCTGACTTTGTATCCCTGAAGAGGCTATCTCTTGAATCCAGAATGCACTCCCTCCTCAACAGGGCTTCTTAGAATTCCTTGCTTCCTTTGAGACTTAGCTCATGTGCCATCTTCTTCCTTCTGAGAAGGCTTTCTTGATCACCCTCAGTTGTCAATACTCCTTCCTCAAATCCCCTGCTGCTTCTATTTACTCAATTGTATTCCCCTAGTCGAGCACAAACTTCTGGAAAGCATCAACTTTTCTATTCCTCATTTGTCTTTGTGTTCCTAGCACTCAGGACAGATCTTCATATATAGTAGGTACACAAATGATTGTTTAAAATATTTTATCTAGGGCGCCTCCAGGCCAGCCGGGCTGTGGTTGTGGCGGTGGTCAGCAGGGCACATCCCGGGGGACTTCCTCGTACCTTTTTCCGTTGCGCGGCACCACCCCGGGCGTCGTGAATGTCTTCGATCGGGTGTTGAAGAGGAAACAGAAGAACTGGGCGGCCCAGCAGTTAGAGCACCACAAATATGACTACCTGAAGAAAGAGGTTGGTGGTCGTGTTGCTGACCGTGTATATGATATAGCCAGAGATTTTCCCCTTGCTTTGGATGTTGGCTCTGGAAGAGGTTATATAGCACATCATTTAAATAAGGAAGTTGTTGGAAAATTTTTCCAAGCAGACATTGCAGAAAATGCTTTGAAAAACACCTTAGAAACAGAAATACCTACTGTCCGTCTGTTAGCTGATGAAGAATTTCTTCCCTTCAAAGAAAATACATTTGATCTGGTTGTTAGCAGTTTAAGTTTGCATTGGGTGAATGACCTTCCTAGAGCATTTAAACAGATTCATTATGTTTTAAAACCAGATGGAGTTTTTATTGGCGCAATGTTTGGAGGGGATACACTCTTTGAGCCTCGATGTTCTTTACAATTAGCAGAACTGGAAAGAGAAGGAGGATTTTCTCCACACATTTCTTCTTTCACTGCTGTCAGTGATCTGGGCCATCTGCTGGGAAGAGCTGGTTTTAACACACTGACTGTGGATACTGATGAAATTCAAGTTAACTTTCCAGGAATGTTTGAGGTGATGGAAGATTTACAAGGTATGGGAGAGAGTAATTGTTCTTGGAATAGAAAACCTTTGCTTCATAGAGAAACAATGTTGGCAGCTGCAGCAATATATCAAGAAATGTATGGAAATGAGGATGGCTCAGTACCTGCAACTTTTCAAATCTATTACATGATTGGATGGAAATATCATGATTCACAGGCAAGACCTGCTCAGAGAGGTTCAGCAACAGTATCATTTGGAGACTTGGGGAAAATAAATACTCTTATGTCACATGGGAAGAAATAGCTTTTGATCCAACAATAAATATTCAGTGTTGATATAATTGCCAGTTTTTTTTCTCATCAAAAATTGCTATTTTCACATCTATCGTAATTATATATTGAAGCAAGAAGCAATAAATAAAATGCTTACAAATAAAATAATTACAATCCTTGCTAAAAAAAAATTTTATCTATATGTTATAATATAATATAATGTAATGTAATATAATAATATAATATGATATGATATGATATGAATTATATTATATTGTATTATAGTATACTATAGTATGCTATACTACACTATACTATGTTATATTTTATTATATTATGTTATGTTATATTATGTCATGCTATATTATATTATGTTATGTTATATTATGTTATGTTATGTTATATTATGTCATGCCATATGATATGATATGATATGACATTATATTATGTTATATTATATTACATTATATTATGTCATATTGTATTATATCATATTGTATCATATCATATCGTATCATATCATACCATACCATATCATATCACATATCATTTTATGTCATGTTATATCATATCATATCATATATCAAATTATATGATATGATAGCATAGTATACTATGGGATAGTAAAGTATACTATAGTATATTATTATTATACTATATTATATTATATCATATCATATTAGATGATAGTATACTATACAACATGATATAATAGTATACTACAGTATACTATTATTATACTATTTTATATTATATTACATCATATCATTTCGTATTGTATCGTATCATATCGTATTGTATTGTAGTATGCTATAGTATACTATACTACACTATATTACACTACACTATACTATTCTATACTATACTATACTGTACTGTAGTGTACTGTATTGCATTGTATTATAATATAGTATTGTATACCATATTATACCATACTACATTATACTATGTTACACTATGTTACATTATGTTACATTACATTGCATCATATTATATCATATCATGTTACATTATATTATATTACATTACATCACATTATGTTTCATTATATACGACGTTATGATATTATAGCATATTAGATCATATCATATTCCATCACATTATATCACATTGCATCACATCATATTATATCATATCATTTTACATTATATTACATTACATTATATTTCATTATATTACATTATATGATATATGATATGCTATGAAATTATATCATATTATATCATATTAGATAATATCATATTCCATCATATTATATCACATTACATCATATTATATCACATTACATCATATCATATCATATCATATCATTTCATTTCACTTTATATCATATAGTGTCACGTCATGTCACAGTAGACAGGACCAAGAAGGTGCGTCGGAAACCTGAGCTGATCCTAAGGACAGAGAGCGGGATTTGGCTAAATGTGGAACTATTGTCCTCCCAGACTACAGAGACTCCTATGACTCAGCCCCAGCCATGAACCCATCTCAGGGTGGAGACTGGAGGGAGTGGGAAGCAAGAGTGGGGAGATGGCCAGAAGTCCTGCGGCCTAGAGCTGTGCGAACCTCTCCCTTTCCCTGCTATTTCTCTCTCCTTTTTCTAGGGGTTGAGACCTGGTCACCTGGGGCTGGGTTCACAAACACTTTATGAAATAACACTGGAGAGCTCCCATTTACCCTTATAAGTCATTGTAAGCCCTGGGGCATTCTTATCCCAATGAGTTGTGGAGCAAAGGCTAAGGACCTTGAATGATTGCATGCAGGGTGGGGAGCAAGCTAAACATGCACCCCTCCATCCCTACACTGCTGATTCAGCCCATTTGTTATGTGTTCACCTTGGTTTCAGTTTGATATCTAGAAATTTTCACCTCCGGTTTCCTCAAGTCCCAACCTTTGTCCTCATTCTGTGCTCTCCATTTTTCTGCCTATTCGTCCTAGGTATTTTCCACTGAAGCCTTAGGGGGTGTGTCACTTTGATCCATTACTGTTTTCTAATCCACATTCTGGCACTTGTTTGCTTGTTTGATAGATATTTGGTAATGTCTCCTCTGTGCAAACCTCAGGACTGCAGAAGAGATGGAGACTAAGAAAATGGTGCCTGAGAATGGTATCCAGATTTCTGGACAATGGCCAGGCCAGATGTGGAGTCTACCTAACGAAAACTGATCAGAATGTTTTTGCCAGGTGTCTCACAGAACTAATCAGGGCATTAAACTAATAGGATGAGGAAAGGAGATATTCCATCTTTATCCCTCAAGTTAGACACTATAGAGAGCAGTCCTAAAAAGAAAGAATAGTAGCTGAGACACCTAGATAGGAGACAAAATTCAAGAAAAGTGGCATTGGGTAATGAAGAATGAGAAGCCCTATCCCTGGGAGACAAATGACCTCATAGAGAGATGAAACCTATGACTGCATGGTTCTGGATGGGAGTAACTTATTCAGAAGAAACAGAATAGGTAAAATAGGGAGCAGCATTGTTTATCAAGAAAACATACTCATGTAAGAAAATCCAGGAGTCAAAGGTGGAGACTATGGCAAAAAAAATATGGGTAAAGCTCAGAAGAAGGAAAACAGAAGAGATTTTGTCATTGTAGTGTGCCATGGAGACCACCTGGATAGAAAAAGGAAATAGATGAGGTTGGGAAAGAGATCACAAGCCTGGCACAAAGGTATGATATAGTGATGGTTGGGGATTTCAGTTATTCAATCACTCAATCAACATTCATTAAGAAACAGGTACCCTGCTAAGCACTGGAGCCATCTACTGTCTTTTTGCTAAAAGCAGAGCAGATAATAAATATTTCCTTTGCCTTAGTGACAGTCAGAGGAACAAACAAAGAGAAAGTCTATTCTCAATCTCTTTCAAAACAATAGAGGAGAAATGGCTGCTGGGATGGAAATGATGGGGATCTCTGGAGAAGTATAGCACTCTATCCTAGAGTTTATGATAGAAGGGGCATCTGGGTATAGTTCTGACACGTTCTCTAGATTTTCGAAAAGTAGATTTCAAAAGTTTCATAGTATAGACAGGTAGGAGTCCACAGACTAAAATGCTTCAGGGGAAATTAGTCCAAGAAAGATGAAATATAATTAAGAATAATATTCTGAAGAAACAAATAGAAACAATTCTGATGGGAAGAAAAAGTGGGATTTATCTGAAGAGATTGGTTTAGATGTACTTTTAATGCACCAATCAATTTAGATTTTTTTAAGGAAAGAAATGTACAGGCAGTGGAAGCAAAACTAGGTATAGTCCTATGAAACTTGTGTCAGGAATGCTAAAATTAAGAATGATCTGAAGCTGGTGAAGGAAGCTAAGGAATTTTTTTTAAAAGTTTATATATATATGTATATACACACATATATGTTATATATATATATATAACATAGAAGATCAGAAAAGGTATAGGACCTTTGCTTTAGGTGGATGGGACATTAATAATTTACAGTAGAGACAAAATGATGTTCCTCAATTGTTTTATTTTGTTTTTGGTTTCCGTGAGGAGAATTGCAGTTCCATTGAAAATGATGAAATAAAAAATGACTAGCAAGGAACTGATAGCCAGGGGAAAAAAGGAGATGTTAAAAAAGCACTTACTCCCTCTTTGAACAATTCAAATCACTTGGCCCAGAGGAACAGCATTCTTGGCTTCTGAAAGAACTTGCGGCTATGATTTTTGAGTGACAGACTGTGGCAAACATGAGAGGCACCATAAGATCGGAGAAGGGCAAATGGTACCCTTTTCAAAGAGGCACAAGAACAGAGTCTATAGTGTCTAGGCCGTTCTTGAGAAAAGTCTAGAATCCATCACAAAAGAGCTGATTGTTGACTGTTTAGATAGGGGAAGCAGGTAAAGGGGAAGGAGGGAAGTGCTGATAAAGAATCAGCATCACTTCATCAAGAACAGGTCATACCAGAACAACCTCATATCTTTTTTTTGGTCAGGATTACAAAACTAGTATATGAAAAGAATGCAGTGGACATAATTTATCTAGATTGTAGCAAGATTTTATAAAGTATCTCAAAGTATTCTTGTGGAGAAGATGGAAAGATATGAGTTACCAGAGTAAGTCATTCATTCTGCCAGAGCAAGGCTAGAGCCATCAGGGTTTGAGGGGTATCCTTGAGGGGTTGTAGGCATCTTTGACTAATTCTATTGGCTTAAGCAAGCCCTCATGTTGGTATTTCCCAACTGTTAGCTGTCAGTGATTAGCATCCCAGATCCATTTAATGAATGAACATTAGTAAACTTTGCTAAAGGGATATTTACTTTCATCATAAGGCAAAAACAAAAGTAAAAAGATTTTCCCAAACACTATGGGGCACACCATTTTCTATACCACCTTAGTCTCTACAGAGAATGGGGTTAAACTTACCACAGTTTCAACACAGCATTTGCCCTCACCCCATTCACTTCCAAGTACATGTGTTTCAGATAGCTCTGGGCTGCAACCCTCAGCTCATTCCTCAGGATCTTGATGCTGGGATGCCTGGCACAAAATCTGCCCTGTACTTCAGCTCTCAGACTTTTGGGAGCTTTTCAGGCTCATAAGGCCACAGCTATCCCCAATACTTTACCTGAAAGCAGGGCAGAAGACAAGCAATAGAGGGTCGTATGCATGGATGATGGCTTCAGATAGTGAGGGCCTATCATTGTCTCTTTGTAAAATTGATAGTTGGTGCAAACTGGGAGGGGTAGATAACATTATGGATGAAAGAATAAAAAACCAAGATCTTGAATATTGGATTGAATCTAACTACGTGAAATTTAATATGGATGAATGTAAACTTTTGCCCTTGTGTCCAAAAAAATTGTCTTCACAAGTATAAGATAGGGTTAGACATCAGTTATTCTGAAAAAGACCTGGAGGTTTTAGCTCAATATGAGTCAGCCGTATGATGTGGCAGTCAAAAAAGCTGCTATGATTTTGGTTTGAATAAAAGGGGTATTTCTTCCAAGAACAGGGAGGTTTCAGTTCCACCCTCATTAGACCACATCTGGAGTATTGTGCTCAATTCCGGGCCCCATGGTTTAAGGCCACTGATAAGCTGGAGAGTATTCAGGTTTAGTTATCAGTATGGTGAAGGGTATCAAATCTGTTGTTTGAGAATTGGTGGAAGGAACTTGTGATGTCTAGTCTGCAGATGCGAGGACCGAAGGTGAACATGAGAGCTGTCGTCAAGTATCTGAAGGGCTGTTATGTGGGGAAGGATTCAATTTGTTCTGTTCATCTTCAGAGAGCAGAACCAACAGCCATGGGTAGAAATTGCAAAGGGAGCAATTGGCTGTGCAGTACAATTAGCAACATTTCAGGCACTACCATTTCAGTCATAGAGTCAGTCAAATTTGTTAAGCACTTATTATGTGCCAGGCACCGTGCTAAGTGCTGGCGATACAACGAAAGGCAAAAAGGTTCCTGAGCTCAAGGAGCTTACATTCTAATGGAGGAGACAATGTATACACAAATAAGACAATTGTAAGTAATAGGTACATACAAGATACATGCAGAGTAGATGGAAGATAATCAGAGGAGGGAAGGCACTAGTATCTGTGGGGAACTAGGAAAGACCTCTTGCAAAAGGTGGGAAGGGTGAGCATTCCATCCAGTGAAAATGTATGGAGGTGAGAGATGAGGTGTCATTTGTGATGAACATCCAGTAGACTAGTATGGCTGGATCACAGAATTTATGGAAGGGATGAAAGTATAAGAAGATTGGAAAGGGAGGAAGGGGCTAGGTTATGAAGAACTTTAAACACTAAACAAAGAAGATCCCAAAGTAATAGGGAGTCACTAGAGCTCAGTGAGCAGGGTGAGTGACATGGTCAGATCTATGCTTTAGAAAAGTCACCTTGGTAGTCTTATGTGAGTGGAGAGAAGGGGGCATGTAGGAGAGTTGTGATGGAATAGAAACAACAAGATTTGACAATGTTGTGGGGTGACAGTGAATATTTGAGGATGAAACACATTGAGGTCATGAGCCTGGAAGGACAGCTAGGACCTTAATAATAACAGAAAAATTCAGAAGCAAGGAAAGGTGTTTCAAGAAAGATGATGGATTCTGTCTTGGAGACATTGGGTTTGGGATGCTTATGGGACATTCAGTTTGAGATGACCAGAAATTATTTGGTGATGTGTGACTGTAGTTCAGGAAGAGGTTAAAGCTGGATATATAGATCTGGGCAGGGGTATGCTGGCAAATATTTAACCATTGGTTGTCTCCCCCAAAAAACAAATGCATGACATACTTTTAAGTTTGATCTGAATTATTAAAATTTCCCTCCATCTTTCTGAAGACTAGACAATGAACAAAACAATAAATCAATCTCTGGTTTGTAACATATGCCAATTTTTGAGGTGTAAATGTTCACACTGAAAATTCAACAACTGACTCCTGGAAGCTGGTTCAGCACTTGCATAGATGTGGTAACTGAACACATTAGAGCTGATGAGATCACTAAGTGAGAAATTCAGAGAAAAGAGAGAATGGGGTCCAGGAGAGAGTCTTGGGGTTACCCCATTATCAGGGATGATATGGATGAGGAACCAGCAAAGGAGACTGAAAAGACATTAGACAGATAGAAAGGGAACCAAGAAGGTAGTGTCCTCTGCCCTAGAGAGACAACCAAGAGTATCCAGATGGAAAAGGTGATTGAGAGAGTCAAAAGCTGTAGAGAGGTCAAGAAGAAGGAGGACAAGATCTATGCCCCAAAGAAATTAAAGAAAGAAGAAAATGACCCATAGATACAAAAATATTTATAGCAGCTCTTTTTGTGGTGGCAAAAATTTGGAAACAGAGGGGTTGCCCATCAATTGGGGAATCACTGAACAACTTATGGTATATAGGGAGAGAATACTATTATGCGCTAAGAAATGATGAAGGGGATGGTTTCAGAGTAACCTGGGAAGATGTGTCTGAACTGATGTAAAGTGAATGAACAGAACCAAGAGAACAGTTTATAGATGACAAAAATATTGTAAAGACAAACAATTTGGAAAGATTTGGGAACTCTGATCAGCACAATGACCAACTGCAATTCCAGAGGACTCATGATAAAACATGCTGTCCTGCTCTGGAGAAAGAGAGGTGATGGAGTCAGAGTGCAGATTGAAATGTACAATTTTTGGACATGGCCAATATCAGAATTTATTTTGCTTGACTACACACTTTTTGTAACAGGGTTCTTTTTCTTGCTTCTCAATGGGGGTAAGAAGTAAGGAAAAGGAAGGTGGAAGGAATAGGAGAATCTCAGTTTGGAAATAAAATAGTTTAATTTAAAAAGAAAGAATTTTAGCATTAAAAAGCAACAACGACAAGAAATGATGAGGTTTGAGAAAGGGCCATTAGGTTTGGCAACTGAAAGATCATTAGGAATTTTCAGAAAGAGAAGTTTCAGTTGAATGATGAAGTCAGAAGTACAGAGGATTCAGAGAAGAGTGAGAAAAGAGAATGTAGCAAAGGAAAAGGCCGGTATCTCAAGGTGCAGATGGTTCTGAAGACAGCTATAGGATGCTAGCTGAGATGGAAGCATTAAGCAAGAGTTCTTAAGGATGGGGGAGATACGAATATTTCATTCACAGTTCTGGGTACTTTCTTGTGACTCCTCTTCCTCGCTTCCCTCCAATACCCTCCTCCCACTGCATTTCTTGTCACCAGCTGGTGCTATTTAGGAAGAAAGCACAGGCCATGCAAAGAAGAAGCCTGGTCTAAGCAGGTGCTACACTAGGTGGATGGTATGTCCAATTAGAAGCTTGCCGTAATTTCCCAGGAGAGAAGTGATATAGATCTGAACAAGGGTGAAAGTTAGGGAATGAAAACAATGGGACAGATGTAGAGGAGGAATCAGCAGGATTTGGTGATTCTGGATATTGACCAAATGGGTGGACTCTGACTTCCCGAAGGAGGCTAATTAATGCCAGAGGCAGTTGGGTGCCAGGAATTCCCCAAACTGCAGGTGTCCCTCACACTTTGGCTATTTCCTGGTGTCTGTTTTTCTCTCTTTAATTTGAGGAAAATTGGAAAGGGATAGGAAGGTGACAAAATAGTATAATAAGTAGTATTTATATAGTGCTTTAAAGTTTCAAAGTTCTTTACAAATCGTATCTCATTTTATCCTCACAAGAACTCTGGGAGATTAATGGTATTATTATCATTCCCATCTTCCAGGTGAGGAAAGCAAAGTATACAGAGGCTAAAAGACTTGCTCATGGTCAAATAGCTAGTAAACATCAGAGCTGGATTTGAACTCAGATTTTTTTGATTCCAGGTCCAGCTATCTATGCATTGTACCACCTAGAATATAGGAGTGAAAAGGAGATGAGAGTGGAAAGGGAAGGTGAAATAGGGAGCACCATAATGGGACAGTTGGGATGAAAGATCTTGGCTTTGGGAGAAGGGTTGCATTTATCTCTCTAACCAGCACAGGGTGGTTGGGAAAGGTAACAGAAGGGGAGGAGCAGGAAGGTAGCTCTTACTGTAGGGAATCAGCTTTGGAGCCTGGCTTCTAATCTTTCATGCCATTTCACCTACTCCTAATCTGTATTCACAGAACAAGGACAAAGTCTTTTCTGGCCACTATCTCTAGCTCCCCTCCCTGCCCTACCTTCTGTCCTGGTTCCAGTCTAGTTCAGTGACCCTCTCTCACCTCTTGCCTGTGGGGGTGGAGTCTGAGGTGTGGTCTACAGGCTCTGTGGATCAGGCTTTGGATAAAAGTGAGGAGAAGGTGGCATCTACACAACAGAAGGGGAGTGGTTTTCCAGAGCTACAGAGAGCAGAGACCGAACACAGGTACTTGAAAAAAAGGCTGATATCCAAGTCTAGAGCTCCAGAGGGAGTTGCTCTAGGTGTAGGAGGCAGGATAAGAGTGGGCATGGATATGGGTACAGGAAGCTGGGATGAGGAGAAGATAGAGGTGAGCCCAGAAAGAGACTAGAGAGGAGGCTGGGGAAAAACAGGAATTGGAGGGAGCTTGGACATTGGACAAAGCTGGGCACACAGAGTTTTCACTGCAAACAGACTTGACTGGGAGTTGGGCTGGTTGAATAGTCCTGAGTTATCTTGTCTTCATGTGTTAAAGGGTGTTTTCTTTTCTCTCCTTGTCATGGTTCAGCTCTGCTGAAAGAGACTAGTAGACAGATATTAGGGAGGGATCCTATGTCTTTTTCAGAAGAAAAATAACTTTGTGAGGACTTTTCTTTCTGAGCATCAAAGGCTGTTATTGCTAATGGTAAGATCTTTCTGTAACATTGGTTCACCTTCAAGTCATACTGACTGGAAAACTGAGTAGGAGCTCCATGCTCCTTGGAGGGCTCTGGAGACAGTGAATGTGAAGTAGAGAGATGGATGCCTAAGTTTAGGGAATGGATGTTGGAATTGGGCATGGAAAAGAGGAGAAAGATGGATATTGGACAGGTTGGGGCCTTGGAGGATGTCCATTGGAAATCAAGATGGCAGGCAGAGAGAAGGATCATGGTCATTGAGCAAAGCAGGGATAACAGCCCTGGGAATCAGTCCAAAGAAGAGGCCTGGAGGCCCAAGGCCATTTGGGGCCTTTGAAAAAAGAGGAGAAAATTGAAGCTAGTCAGCTGGAGGCTAACCAAATTTCACTTGGATTTTGGCATACTTTTTCTTTTCTATTCTACTATGTCTCTGTGTTCAACATTTCATTGTCTCCAAGTCTGTTATATTTTTCCTCTTTCCTATTGTCATGAGCACATGCTCATGTTTTTTAAATTGAAAATTTATTAAGATTTTGAATAGAAGTGAATTCTAGGCTGAAGGTAAGAGATGAGACCCCAGGGCCTTTTCCTGGATGAAGAACGTAGAACCCATTCTTTAGGTCATGGCCCTGGCCAAAATACAAACTGTTTTTCCGCCAATAGTTGGCACCAAGAACTCATTTCAGTGTTTTCTGAATGCTTGAGGGTCAGAGATCACAAATGACCAATCATGCCTAGTCTTTTTTTTTAAAAAAAATTCATTTTAAGTTTAGTAGTATTTTGTTTTTTCCCCCAGTTGTACGTCAAGAAAATTTTTGATATTAATTTTTACAAGATTTTAAGTTCCAAATTTTCTCCCTTCCTCCCTTTCCTCCCCTTTTCTGAAAATGATAGTTCTGTATAGTTTATACATGTGCTACTATGTAAAAACATTTCCATATTAGTCACAGCTGTGAAAGAAGAAAAAAGATTTTTAAAAAACCATGAGAAAGAATAAAATAAATTACAAAAAATGCTTTGATCTGTATTCAGAGTCCATCAGTTCTATATCTGGTTATGGGTAGCATTTTCTTTCATGAGTCCTTTGTACTTGTCTTGTTTCTATCCTTGTGTTGCTGAGAAGAGCTATCATTCACAGTTGATCATCACACATTGTTGCTCATTTCACTTTGCATCAGTTCACAAGATATTTCCAGGATTTTCTGAAATCTGCCTGCTCATCATTTCTTATAGCACAATAGCATTCTATTACATTCACATACCACAGCTTGTACCTATAAACAGCTTCGGTTCATTCTGGCCTTTAGTAATATACCACTGGCACTATTTTGAACGTCTTGTGCCATACTTTTGTAGTTATCCTTGGTTACTTATTCTTGCTTCCACTTTCTCTGTATGATTTTGAAAAATTTGGTTGGATGTGTTCTCACATTGGTCATGTTATATAGTTGCCATTTTCCTCTTCAGAATAATCTGTGCCTGTGTTTTAATCAGGTCTCAGTTGCCTTTGCATTCCAATCTATTCTCCATGTAGATGCTAAAATGATTTTCTTTTCTGACTCTATCCCCCTATGTAGAAGGCAATATTTTGTACCAAAACATAAAAAAATCAGTTCAGTATATCTGAAACATCAACCTACTCTGATAGAGAAAGAGAAGGGAGTAAGTATATAGCACTTACTATGTGCTAACCATTGTGCTAAGAAAGTGCTTCTTACAAATATCTCATATGATTCTCAAAACACATTGGGATCTAGATGCTATTACCTCTATTTTTCAGTGGAGGAAACTGAGGCAATCAGAGGTTAAGTGACTTGCCCTGGATCACATAGCTGATGAGTGCCTGACTCCGGGCCTAGGACTGTAACCCCTATACTACCAGGTGTCTCACAACAGTATATACGATGTTCCCTACTCATTGTCCCCATGTCTGCAAAGAAGGGACGGTAATATCCTTCCCTTTTCCCTGACAATGCTGCCTGTTTTAATATGGTCCAAGTTTGCATTGCTTGCCACATAACTCTTTATGGTGAATCTTACTTTATACATACAATATGCTGACTCATATTTAGCTTCTCTTTCACTATCCCCGCCCCACTCCCCCAGAACTTTTTCATGTCTAACCATGCTTCCCTTATCCTGCATGTGTGAAGTTGATTTCTAAAACTCAAGTGTGCGATGTGTGTATTGTCCATGTAACATGTGTATGTCCACATGGGTTGCCTAAATGTGGCTCACAGGGAAAGCACTGATAGATATCTCTGGAATCTAGCTTCTGTCTCTTCAAGGAAGACTTTAATTCCTGCCTAAAGGGGAGCTGGAGAAGGGGCTATGAAACTAGCTGCTGGCTTCTCTGCTCTACTCTGAGAGAAAGGGTATAGAATAGATTTATATCTGTCTTCCCTCACTCCCCCTCAAATTGATAATTTAAGGGTACAATTTTTTAAACAACAAAAACCTGCTGGTTTTCCTGGTTGCTATCCCTTAGAAAGGGAGGAACTCCAAGCTTATGCCTAGAGGCTTGACTCGTCACCAAATGCTCACACAAAAGACAATCACAAATAGTGTGCACAGGTATTTATCTGAGCAGATTTCAAACAGAAATTGGAGAAATTCTACAGATTATAATATATCAGAAAATGCATGAACTTTTCACTGAGAGTCCTAGATCTCACCCAAAGAGAAGTTCCTTAAAGTGTTTAGGGCGATAAGCTAGCTGGAAATCAAGACTGACTTTCCCCTGCACAGTTTGTCTCTCTCTTGGAGAAGGAATGAAGAATGTCTCCTTTCCAAAGTTATCGTGTCAATTCTACCCTTTATACAGTCACTTTAGGTCCCTTGAACATTTTCTTCTCCAAAGCAGAATCCTGCCTAAGCAGTAGCATCTATACATTGGGAAACCTGGGTATATAAGCATTAGACTTTATGCTTATGTTTATCCCTGTTGAAGTTAATCTTATTAGAGTCACCCCAGCATCTAGTATTTGCAAATTGGATGAGCAAACTCTCTCTGCCTTTATCTAAATTACTGATAAACTCACTGATAGTCATCCATAAATAGCACAGGCAAAGCACAGATGCCTGGGAGACCTACCTCTGACAACTTGACATGGAACCAGTAATGCCTATTCTTTGAGGACAGCCATGCAATCCATTTCCTCTTGTCTAGACCACCTCTCACCATCTTCTTCACCTGTAGTAGTGTGAGATATAGTGTGAGATACTTTATCAAATGTTTTGCTGAAGTCTAGGTACACAAACTGTATACTTTTTGACTCAGCTATCCTACTACTAAGTCTCTATCTCCAAAGAAATCAAAGAGTAAAAAGTATTTTAGCAAAAATTTAATTTAATATTTAATATAATATTTAATCTCTGTAGCAAAAATATTTATAGCATCTCTTTTTATGATAGCCAAAATTGAAAACTAAGGGGGTGTCCTCTTTTGGGGAATGGCTAAAGAAACCATGGTATATGAAAGTAATCGGACATTATTGTGCTGTATGAAATGTTGAAATGGACCATTACAGAGAAAACTGGGAAGATGTCTATGAACTAATACAGATTGAAGAAACAGACAAGACAGTCTATAAAATGATAACATTATCATAGAGAAAAGCAACTTTGAGAGCCTTTAGAACTCTGAGCAATGGAATGGTAAGCCATGAATCCAAAAGAATCAAGATGAAACATGCCATCAATTACACTTTGAATGAATCATCTGGGTGAATGAGAGAGGTGTTGTAGGAACTGGTTTTTGGAAGAGGGAAGAGAGAGAGTGCAAACTCTAGACCAGTGAGCTTGATTTTGATTTATCCTCTTCCCCTCTAAGCTTTAATCTTTTCCTCTTTCCTACTTCTTCCAAACACAACCAACTCATCTAACCTTCATTAGATCCTTTTTACCATCTTCACAGGGGCTTACCTGTGAGGAAACAAACTTAAAATGCAGAGAGAGATATATACATTTTTAGACCTGGTAAATATGGGGATTTATTTTTCTGGACCATGTAGACATATATTGAGGGCTTTATTTTTTTGTTTCTCTGTCCCCTTCCCTTCCCCTCCCTCCCACCCTGATTGGGGTGGAAGTAGTTAGAGGGATGGATTCATAAAAAAGATTGTTAAGAAATAAAAATAATAAACTATTAAAAACTCTAAAGTCAAGTCAAACCAGATCTACAGTGTTTCCTTCATTTATTAGTTTAATGTATATCCCAGAAAAGAAATCACAGTGAGTCTGGAATGACCTGTTTGTGATGAAGTCATGTTAGCTCTTTAGAATTGAAGCTTCCTTTTCTGTTCTTGTTGTTGTTCAGTCATTTCAGTCATGTCCAATCCCCTTTGGGGTTTTCTTGGCAAAGACACCAGAGTGGTTTGCCATATCCTTCCCCAGTTCTTTTTACATATGAGGAAACTGAAGCAAGCAGGGTGAAGTGATTGCCCAGGTCGTGCAACTAGAAAGTGTCTGAGGCCAGATTTGAACTCAGGAAGATGAGTTTTCCTGACTTCAGGCCTGGCACTCTGTTCACAGCGCCACTTAGCTGCCCTTATGTAATGCTATTAAAAACAAAAGAAAACAAACTCGTTCTTTTTGAATGACATATAACCGACTGGAGATGTATTCCTGTCCTGAGTTTCATCCTATCTGGGTTCAATCAAATTTGTATTTTTGCCAAGAATCTCTTTTTCTCACCCCATTTATTGACCAGACTTTGCATCTTTCTATCTGAGGCCAGGGGTTTTATGGCTTCCTCCCTTCTTGATTTGTCTTCTATAAATTCCCCGTGTCCCCACTTGCCATTATTCTTTTCATGCCATACTTGCTTCTCTCGGCAGTTCCAGAAATTGTTGAGAAATGTTGGTATTTCTCTTTCCCTCCCTGCCCTTTTCAGTTTAAAATCCACTTAATTAGATATGTTATCATCTGGCAACTGAGTCCATTGCCTAGCTTTCCTATTCAAACTGCCTGTGAAGGATGGGCTCAGGCTTTTGTAGTTTTGCTTTCTTTGATGACTCATTTTCTCAGGAAAGTCTTGACCTCTGTGCTGTGTTTTTCTGAATCAGAGGGCCTGTTTGTTCTGAATCACATATCACCTTTCCCCCATATGTAAATCAATGTGATTTCTGATATACAAATCCTATAGGACAAGGTATTAGTGTAGTATGGACACAAGCAGGCATCCCTACTCTCTAGGCAATCTGTGCTTATTTTGTTAGCCTAACCTGCAGTCATATTGGCATGCTGGGAGATTCCAAGAGAGGAATTGTCCATACTTCTAAAATTTACTCTCAGTGTTCTCTAGATAACTCTCGTGTGGGGAAGCTGTGTGCCTAGTACTCATAACGGTAGCTCCTGAGCCCCCACTGGTGTGCTTACTATTTAAACAAATCAATCAAGATGATACTATTAACTCAATCACAAAACATTTACTAAACAGTACAAAAGCAAGAATAGGCGTAAATCTAGGTCATATTCTCCCACCATACAAACAGTGTCCATTTGGAAAAATGGCACAAACTTACAAAAAGTTAGCTAGGAGGCACATAAGCAGGGAAACATATTTGCCCTGGGGGGCAACTCATGACTCTGCACTGTAGGCCTTGGTCTCCTTAGGGAACAGTCCATACCATAAGTCACATGTTGAACACTGCTTCTTTACCTCTGACTGATTCACTCGACTTACTCCTTGTCTGGGCTCAAAGGCAATATTTTTTTTTGGCAGAAGTTCTTCCCCATAAGCTTGGGATCTACAGAACTATTCAAATCTGCTTTATTGGTTAGAGTCTTTTTCTTCTTAAGCCAGAGGTGACAATAAAGGGAAAGGCATATCAGCCTCTTTTTCTCTAGACAGTTCCTAAGCAGAGGATTCTTCTTTCTCTAATTCATTCAGCTATTAGTAACAGAAGTAAAACCTTTTTTCAAAGGCATCTCCATGGGAGACAAAGCAGGCCCTAAGTTATACTCTTAGATTAGCTGATTTTCTATGAGCCTTCCACTCAGCTGGGCTTAAATATTTTCAATATTCAAGAGTCAGTGTCAGTTCTGAGACTTCTACTTAGTTAGGCCCAGCTGAGCTTGACCCTCTTCAAGCATTAGGGAACAATCTCAATTCTTTATTCTCTGCTTTAACCTTGCTCTGCTTGGTTGGTTCCTGAATGACTTTAGCTTCAAAGCAGAGGTTCCTTGTGTGAAATGACTCACCTTTCTCTTAGGGTGAGAAACCAAAATCCACATTTCTGCCAGATATGACAGTCAATATTCAATTGTTCTACACTTACCATAACATTCTAGATATCAAGATTTCCTCGACATCTTCTTCAAGATTCTCATAGTAGCCATGTTTAAATTAGTGTCTGGGAAACAAAGGACTTAGGCCATCTTTGCCTGTAATAAATACCTTTTCTCTGAGGGCCTGTTTTCCCTCAGTTCCTCTCAAAACTGTCTGAAACTCTCTCCCAGTACTTTTTGTCTTGTCTGAGGAGCTTCCTTTTCAGATGCTTTTTCTTCCAGAAATGCCCATATTTGGGGCTTTCTCCTCCCAATTAAAATTGTCCTGATTGCAGCATCTATGTCTGCATTCATAAAGCTTCTTCTTGGTCTGCGGTGTACACTAAACTCCTAATTGCCTAGGGTATCTTCCCATTTCTAGAACCATTTATTAATGAGCAGGTAATCTTGGGCATCCTGAACTTAGGGTACATTCTGCTGATGCATTTTAGTTTATTTGTTCAGGGCTCAGTGTTCCACACACACGTTGTTTTAAGAGACACTTGAAAGACCTGCTAGGCAGTGGAATTTTTACTCAGACCATGAAGCTGAATAAAAATCCCATTGCCAGAAGGTCTTCCAGGAGCTTCTTAAACTCCTTCATCTCAGAGAAGGCAATCTTTCAAGAATAATCATTGGTCCAGGAGTTCAATAACTTGTGTAGTTCTCTGGTTATGGCCTATATTCTATTCTGCTAGGGGCAGCTATATGGCACAATGTAGAGGGCACCGGGTTGGAGTTAGAAAGACCCAAGTTCAAATCTGGCTTTAGATATGCAGTAGCTCTGTGACCCTGGGCAAGTTAGTTGCACTGTGACTCAATTGCCTCATTTGTAAAATAGGAATAATAAGAGTAATCTACCTCCCTGGTTGTTGTGAGGATAAAATGAGATATTTGTAAAGCACTTTGTGAAACTTAGGATACTATGTGTAAATGCTCACTATTATTTTTCATGTTGTGAAACCACTGTGGATCCAGTGCTGAGTTTCTTTCCATTCCTCTAAGGTGACTCTACTGGATAATCTCCAAAAATCCAACTTTTCCGAACCTAGCAGTGGATCCAGAGTCATTGGACTCCCAGATGGCTCAGGGAGGAACCCGTGAATGCTGTCTTGCGTGGGATCTGCTAGATGTCTTTTGTTGCCTTTCATAAACTTTCTGGCCAGGGTTTTCAGGTTGTGGGTTTTATTCTTCAGTTTGTTGCTTTTGTAAAGGTGTGTTCTCTTCAACCTTTCATCAAAAGGGACAAAAGCAAGGACAAACATGAGACTTGTATAAAAAAAAATTTGGAAAACAGCCCACAGAGACAATGTGCTTCCCCAGGACAAAGATTGGTTTCAGGGCCTTATTCCCCAGTTGCTTATCAGCATATAAGTAACAGAACTTTGGCGTTAATAATGGGGGAACTTGGAACCCCAGAATTGTTTTATGATTATTGAATAGATATATGTTGGCTTGAGCTCAGGAAACTGACTCAGCCTGATTCCAGGTCCAGAGGCAGCTAAGTGGCAGAGCTGATAAAGTGATGGGCCTGGAGTCAAGAAGACCTATTTAAATCCAGTCTCAGACACTTATTAGCCGTGTGACCTTGGACAAGTCACTCATCCCTCTTTGCCTCAGTTTTCTCATCTGTAAAATGAGCTAGAGAAGGAAATGGCAAACCGCTCCACTACCTTTGCCAGGAAAACTCCATAATGGGTTACAAAAAGTAGGATACAACTGAAAATGACTAAATAATAATAGTTCAGCAGCAGAGAAATCCAGCCTAGGCCAGCTTAGCAGAGTAGCCACCTATCCAATACAGATACCTTGTTCACTAGTGAACACTATGAGGATGGTCCTGAGAAAGAGAAAGGACAGTGAGGATTGTACTTCCAGAGTCGTGAGTTTCTCTGGCCACAAGAAACACTTGTTGGATATTTCATAGAGGCAATTCTTCTTTAAGTGTGATTTGGACTTTGTGATCACTGATGTCCCTCTAGCTTTGGTATTCAATGACCTTGGAGGGAGTAAGAAGGCTCTTACTTTTAAGGTTTACACATGTCTATGAGTGACTCCTCATCTTTTCTGGGTGCCAAGATTCAGAGCTAACCCTTGTAGTAATTGCTGACACTGACATAGCCTTTTAAAGTTTGCAGAACACTTTACACACATTTTCTTACCAGAGACTCAAAGTAACGCTGTTGAGCTAGTTGCTACAGGCATTACTAACCCATTTTATGGATGAGGAAATGGTCTTGAGAAATGACATGATGTGTGCATGTTCATGTGACTGGTAATGATTGGAGACAGAATTTGAACGTATATTTTCCTTCCAGGATTTCACATACTCTACCATCACTGCCTTGTTCATCATGGAGGAAAGGCCTACTGTAATTGTTTTTGGATAAATGCTAAGGCAGAATGTCCAGAGTACCTACAATATGTTCTTCAGAACAAGGTTCTCTTGTGGTTTCAAGGTTTTTTGGAGCAGATCAGATCTGCACCATTGATGAGCTGGTGCCCTAGTGGAAATCATAAGCTATTTCACAATTTGCCTGACCATGTCGTTTTGGTGGTAATGGCTAAAATAGATTGAGAGCTGAATTTTGGGATATGAGAAGAGAAATTCCAGAAGTAACATATATGTTTCTATCTGACAGTAAGTAAACTCTATTTTTCTGGAATTGTTCTTCAACGGATTTTTTTTGGAACATCTTCTGGCATAGTGGTAGATGGGGCACTGGGTCATAGGGAAGCTCATGAGCTTAGTACTTCTTTTAGTTTCAATTTTCCCCAGCAGAATGAAAGCTGCCCACTCAAATTGTGTTCTCAATGCTTAGCACAGTGCATAAATGCTTAATAATAACACGAGCACATAAGTGTTTAATAAATATTTGTCTAAAATTGTTGAATTGGTCTAATGGAGTCCAATGACATATAGGCTTCAAGTGTGACTTTGGGCTTGAAGAGGAAATGTTGGGTTTGGAAAGGGCACTGGACTGGAAAATCAGGAGACCCAGAGTCTAGCATTGGCTCCACCAAAGTCAGGTAGTTACATAATTTGGGCATAGTAATTTCCCTTCCCTAGGATTTTCTTCTTTCATCTATAGATTGACGAACCTGGACCATATGGTCTGCGAATGGGGAGTTCTAACTCTGATGATTTGTGACAATTCTATAATCTGGAAATGGAATGCTAGAATGTAGCATTCAAGTCATCTAAGGGCGACAGAATATCAGACCCCAAAACAGCTGTTGTAGGTATGGCAGGTGAGGTGTCAAGTGCAAAGTCAGCCATCATCTTAGGTATTCTTCGCCTCTCACCTAGACTACTAAAATGGCCTCCTCATTGGTATCTCTATTTCAAATCTTACCTTACTTCAATCCATCCCCTGTACAAAATGATTTTCTATAAGCACAGATATCATTCTGTCACCTCCTTATTTACTAAACTCCAGTGACTCTCTTCACCTCTACGATAAAAACTGAAATTCCTGTTTGGCTTTTAAAGCCCTTCACAATCTGTCCACAAACTGTGTTTCTACTCTCATCCCTAACCCTCTCTGTGGAGATAAGCCTTGGCAACTACTTCTGTGAGTATTTCAGGCCCCGGCCTACTCAGAAAAAGTAGCTACTAAAGATCAGGAAAAGAAAGTTTTTGCTTCTAAGTCCTTGGCATGGTCAAATGGTTCCATTGGTTAACTGTTAAATGGTAGCAGTTGAAATGGCATTAAAGAAGAGGTATTAGTTAGTGTCTACTTTGTGGATGTATCCTATGATTCATGGGACCTTTCCACTTGACTTGCAGCTGAAATGTCTCAATTACATTGTTTCCCTCATTAGAATATGAGCCCCTTGAGAAAAGGATTATCTTTGCTTTTATATTTTATCCCCACAATGATTTGTACATTGTAAGGGCTTAATAAATGCCTCTTCCTTTCTTTCTTCCTTCCTTTCTTTCTTTCTTTCTTTCTTTCTTTCTTTCTTTCTTTCTTTCTTTCTTTCTTTCCTTCTTTCCTTCCTTCCTTCTTTCTCTTTCTTTCTTTCTTTCTTTCTTTCTTTCTTTCTTTCTTTCTTTCTTTCTTTCTTTCTTTCTTCCTTCCTTCCTTCCTTCCTTCCTTTCTCTTTTTCTTTCTTTCTCTTTTTCTTTCTTTCTTTCTTTCTTTCTTTCTTTCTTTCTTTCTTTCTTTCTTTCTTTCTTTCTTTTTTCTTCCTTCCTCCCTTTCTTCTTTTTCCCTTTCTCTCTCTTCCTTCTTTCCTTCTTTTCTTTAGTTATAATTTCTCGAAAAAACTCTTTAATTTTCTCTTTTCCGTTGTCAAGGAATAGAGGGGGACCAAAGGAAGACTTCATGAAGGAAGTGGCACCTGGGCTGAGCACTAAAGGAAGACAAGAATTCTGAAGGGTCCATAGGACAAAGGAATGTATTCTAGTTATGTGCGAAGGCTTATGTGAAGGCAAGAGACCTAGTGTCAAGTTCAAGGAACATTTAGAAGTAAAGTTTGACTGACACAGTTTATGAACATAGTGATGCAAAAGGGAGGTTGGAAACAGACTGTGGAGTCTTGTTTGTTTTTTATCTTAGAGTCAATAGGGAGCCATGGAAGGCTTTTGAACAAGTGAGCTACCTGGTTAAGTCGATGTATTAGGGGAGGATTGCTCTGGAAGCTGTATGGGAGGGACTAGAGTAGTGTTATCAAACTCAAACAGAAACAGGGTCACTAATCCATAATAAGAATCCTACTTCTAAAATATGTTATCTATGATTAACTGTATTTTTATCTATTTTGATAACCATTTTCTAATTACATTTTTATCTGGTTCAGGCTGTACTGGGGCATAGACAATATTCAGAGCTTTGATACCTCGGGTCTAGAGGACCAGTTAGGCAAGGGAACCAATCAGGTAGCTGGCTCCTGGTTGCTACTTTCATCTTCTGGGGGTTTTGTGTCCTGTGGGGTCCTTTGCTGACCTTGTTAGAAACATACTTAGTCTATGAATAAACAGTACTCATTGGAAAGCCAGGAAGGTTTTAATTATATTTTACATTTATTCTTCCTGAATAAATGGGTGCATTCCCTGAATGGAGTACAGAAGAGTACAAGGACTCAGACAAATCCCAGTCCTTTTATTGGCTCTCATTTCAAATCTCCCACCTGGCTCTCTATTGGCCAGATGCAACCCCCTGAACTGCCCATGTCATGTCCCGCTCAAACAGCTTATCAAGCATGCATACAAACTTCTAGCCTTTCACCTGATCAGAGGCCTAGTATTGCTAGATCACAGCTCTGATTAGAATCAGTCACCTCTGGCTTACAATCTGCTATTACTATCCTGTGGAAACAAAACTCCTCCCATAATTTTCAATTGTTTCCCACAATTTCCTCCTCTTTTCTTTTATCAAATCTTTGTTTCCACATCTTAAATACTCTCTTACTCTCTCCTTCATATGAATTCTTCCCCTCATCTGTCTCCCCTTTAGTAGACATAAGAGTGGGGGAGAGGTTGATCGATGCATTGACAATTCAAAGAGGGAAGCCTCCTTTGTAAATACAGATACAGAGACCCAAAAGAAAACAATAATGCAATTGTCCCTTTAAGATTCAAAAGTCTCTTCTCATACAGCTGTCTGGCAGGGAACATCATCTGATGAAGTCGTCTAGTCTTTGGTGCTTGTTCCAGCCATCTCCAGCATAGCATCTCAGCATCTTCTTCTTGTCTTCTTGTAGGAACCAGCTTTTTGTCCATTCTCCTACAAAAGTGACCTTAGCACAATTTTAAGTTACCATTCCTAAATCTTATATCCTTTTCATACTTACTAGAATCAAAATTGGAGCCTTGGCCAATTGTCATGTTTAAGAAATTCACATTAGAACCTAGTTTCTTATACTTTACATTAATGCATTATTAATCCCCCCAAGAAGGATGAGATTTCACTAAGGAATTAACAACAGGCTCGAGTATGTACATAAATACATTAGATAATCAATTTTTTTAAACACAGTACATATTAAACCATAAACTTCTAGTCATGCCTTGTTTCTTCTAAAGCATTTATAAAATAAACCACAAGCATTCTTCTTTTAATATTAACTAATTGTGACAAAACTTGAGACAAGCATAATATTAACTGAGTAACAAAATGATATTCTCACAATCCCTGGATCTAATTGTCTCCATATTATTACAAAGAATTAAAGGGCCCTAACTTATACAGGAACACACACACACACACACACACACACACACACACACACACATATTTAATAACAGATATCAGTTTTAAATAGCTAGTTGTTGTTTGGACTAAAATCCAAGCCTAATGCTCAATCTTATAGTAACCTAAGATGTTCCAGAATCAATATTAAATAGATTTGTTATTTTGCTTACAAAACTTTTTGATTATAGAAATTTGCCACTAAGAGATTAGGGACATAACTTATAGTAAGGGAACAATATTTCCTCAACTTCATGTCAACTTCAGGCAGAAGTTAAGTCAAACTGCAAACTGCATTGAACCAGGCTTAGAGTCAAGTCAAGAGAATCTCACCTCAGCTCGGACTGAACAGTTGTTCTCTCAGCCTTCCATAAGATCATACCTGCAGTTCATAGATATACCCCATGGGCATCATGGATCAGTGGCTCAGACAACCTTTCTTGATATTCATACCTGGAGTTAGACTCAGAAAAACAGTCAGTTAATTATGTCTTTGAATAGCAAGTTCTGATAATCAGTCTAATATATGACTATAATTTCACATTGGTTAAGAAACTTCTTTAAAGTGAGCCTTAAGCAGCTTGGATGTACTTCTACCTTTGTTCATAAAATCTTCCCAATAAGATCATAAGTTATTGCTCTAACAGATTTGCATCAGTTTCCCAAGCTTCTAATGGAATATACCCCAAGAATTGAACCATATAAATATGATAGGTTCAAACACTACCTTTATCTTATGTTTTAGGTCATGGAATGAATTTAAATCAAAACAGGAACATTTACCATTTTACATCAATGCGAAAGTTCCCACAAGGTATCTCCCTCTAAGAAACTTACACTGAAATTGTTTCCCCCCAATTGAAGTGTCTCTGATTTAGTTCCAGTAATTAATTCAGTCAATTTTATTAATACCCAATTGCTTTTACACCACTTTGAAACATACAAGCACCTCCTTCCATATAGACATATATCTAGTAACAGGCAGATAACTAGGTCAAATACCCATTTACTCAGTTTAAGATATAAAAAGGAATATAATTTTAGGCTGAGTAGCTCAAATCTTAAACACACACTTTGTTATAGTAGCTCAGATGTATATCAGTCTAAGTCTATCGGATAAAGATTCAACATTGTGTTTCTATCTTTGTTTCACAAACTTCTTTTCCCTTTGTCTAATTATTCCCATATGATTTCAAAAGAATATTCTATTCCAGAGATTCTATTCTTCATATGACTATACAAGAGTACCAACTTACCCAATTATTTGATTGAAAACAGCAAGATTTCACATATTCGCACTAATCAAATTTTCCATTTCTCTCCATAAAATCTATGTCTTTGGGTACCACAACTTCATTTCACAAATAGTTACAAAGACCTGTCATGAAAATGAAAAGAAAGCATCACAGCCTTCCACAAGCAGAATGGTATTTCTCTCAGAGGGTGGGTTCTTTTATATCAGATTGACAAGTCCCTTTAATCAAAACTTTACCAGGATTTGTACCTTAAACTCTAATTTTAAAGTCTGTCCCAAACCAATTACTAGAGATCATTTACAAATTCTCAGCTAATCAGTGACCTAGGTCACTGGATCCTGATCAAAGAGACATCAATTTCCATCTCGCCCAACAACAGGGAGGAATTCACATTTGCCCAGACCTGTCTGGGCATCTCATTTAGATTAGATCTTACAAGTCCTTCTGAAGGACGACTGGGCTTTGAAGAAAAGAGGGATGGAGAATGGGGAGCCTGAGGACACAGTTTAAGGCATCCCAGAGTCTCTCCCCACTCATCCTGAACTTCCATAGAACTTCCTGCCTCTCCCCCCATCCTGAATCATAAAATTTCCCTATCTCCCTTATCTTGTGCCTTAATCTTTTAACCCTCAACATAAACATATCTCCTAGACAACTGGGTCCAACCCAGAGACTCATAAAATTCACAATGGGTTTGAATATGAACTTCAATATCATGTTATTACAACAAATGATCTTTAAAAATAGTTCTACATTTATCCTGATGTTAAAAGGAATAATACTTTCATGAAGAAAATCAGTTGGACAGCTCTAAAATAACAGGTGTCTGTCTCTTCCTTGAAGCAAAAATAAACCTTTAAACATTGGGGTTCATTGCAAAAGTATTATAATAAATGAAATCTCTAGTCAGATTTCCTAGATATCATAAATTTCGTTAGTCAAAAAGGTGTTTGTAATAAAGAAGACACTTAGTTTCTCTAAGTCAAGAAGAACAAACCCGATCAAATTAGCCTTATCACAATTAACAAAGTTTACCAGGCCTTAAAAATTTTGCAATGCCCTAAACATTATTAGGTACTCAAAACAACCTATTATCCAATTAGGTGAATGCTTTTCTAAATCCCCTTGCACAGGGACTCATTCATCTCATCATTAATATGTTGAAGCTATAACTTTAAACAACCATATATGTTTTCAGAAGTCTGCTATAATACTATCACTTGTTTATAATAAACTGATATAACAGTTTCAAACTATTACATTATATCACACCCTTTCAAAAGAAAAATTCATATATAACAAAAACCAGATTAAATTTGCTTTAATACCGTTTCTACCTAGCAATGGTCTCTCCAATTTTACAATCTAACAGAACTTTAAAAAAATACAATTTAGAAATAAGATGACATCAATCATATTTCCAGATTATCACATATAGAAATTACTGACCCTATTACTTTTGGTATTTTAAAAACCACCTCAAATCCATCAGGTATGGCCAGTAATCACCAAATAACAATATGTAAACATTTTAATTACATTGTGGTATTTATATATTCCCTTAAATATGTTTTGTTTAGATGTATATTCCCAGCACCGAAGAGCTCTTCTTCTGAGCTAACTATTGCCTCTGGCCCAGGTATTAGGAATACCAAAAATTTTACCTGGCCATGAGTGAATTTAGAAAAAAAAAAAGGTTTTTATTTCATATCATTATTTGTTGAGGTGACTTGGACTCTTAGCTGGCAAGCCCTGTTAAAAATTCTTTTATAATTCCTCCAGATTCAAAGTTAGCATCCTGACCCTCATTGGGTCCTGACTCTCATTCACCAAACCCTACACCTTCATTACATCTTCTCATTTCCACATTTCAATTCCCCCCTCCCCTTTCATCTTCATATACTTATTCTTTACACCAAGCCAAAATATTTTTAGTTTCTCCTCTGTTTGTCTGCCTCAGATAGCATGAGAAAGGATCCCTCCAAATTGCCAAAGAGAAGTCAGACAGGTGTGAATTTGAAGATGAGCCCAGGATTATCGATAACTGTTGCGCCAAAAAAAAGCGAGCGAGACCCGGATATAAATTTAGATGTGGATTTAGTGAAGCGCGCAACTCAAATCGAACAGCAGCGAGTAAGGGAAGAGAAAGGGTACTTAAAGGGAAAGAACACAATTAGATTTCCGTGGAGATGGGGACACAAACAGTGGGACAAGCTGAAGCAGAATTATTTCCGTGGAGAAGGGAACACAAACAATGGGGTCCGTGGAGATGGGAGTACAAACAGTTGGGTCTGTGGAGATGGGAGTAAAAACAGTAGGGTGAGCTGGGGTAAGATGGAGAAACTGGAGAGGGGAGGGCAGGGCATAACATAACAAAGGTCTCATCCCTTTGTGAATAGCATCTGCCATGGCAGCCATTTTGAGATACAGGAAGAGGCCTTCTTAGAGCAAAGAAAGGAGTCTGCCCTTTAGATATGCTGATTTTTAGACAGCCAACTTCCTCAACTACCTTTGAAGGCAGTTTTATTTCCTACCATTAGCCACTAGTATGGCTTCAAATCATATTTTCATATAATCTCTGTGGAAACAAAATTCAATCATACCTTACAGAGGCAAAGCTTAATAATTGTACGAATAAATATTTTTAAACTAGTCAATAAAACCTTTCATCACTGACTAATCAGCCTTATTTTCCAATCAGGCCACAAGTTTTTAGGATCAGGCCCTGATTAACATACCCAAGTCTCCTAAAGTAGGGTGGGGGAGTGAGTGGCTAAGAATGCGTGGACCTGAGAGACACCTGAACTAGCAGCTCTTCCACCCCACCGAAATCCTCTATATTTCAAATAAGGGAAAAGAATTACACCTACTCAGTTCAATTCAATTCTGTCATCCTTTTCTGCACTGTTTTAAAAAAACTAGACAGAGTTAAATGCCTAACAATTTACCCAGTCGCAAAAGCCAAATTTCCTTCTCCCAACTTCAGTTTTCTTTCTCCTGCAGCCTGTCAGAGAGCTTTTATTTTGCCAATTAACTCCACTTTTAACCTCAGGAGAGCTGCTCCCAGGATCAAAAATTTCCCAAAAGTTTCACTCACTTCATTTCACACTTCCCATTATAAAACATAAAATATTTTTCAAACACACAGACAAGACATTACACAAAACATTTGACAAGACAGTGTACACCAATTTAGAAACCAATTTAGAATTCAATTTTAAACCTATCTTAAACATTAAATTAAAAGTGAAACATTACATGCTTCTCATCTCCAAATCACCTCTCAGATGTGTACTCCCACACAAACCTTCTTCTTTATGTGAGGCAGTGAACGTTTTTTTTAATTTACTTTTTAGTTTACAACACTCAGTTCCACAAGTTTTTGAGTTCCAAATTTTCTCTCCCTTCCTCTCCTCCTCCTTCCCTGCCCAATATGGCATGTAATGCTATATAGGTTCTACATATACCTTTGCATTAAACTTATTTACTTATTGACTTATAGTCAAGTTGTAAAGAAGAATTATAACCAATAGAATGAATCATGAGAAAGAAGAAATGAAACCAAAAAAGAAGGAAAAAAAAAAGAGAGCAAATAGTTTGCCTCAATCTGCATTCGGTCTCCATAATTCTTTCACTGAATGTATATAGCTTTTTCCATCATGAGTCTTGGAGCTGTCTTTGAACCTTGCATTGACGAAAAGAGCCAATCTATCAAAGTTAGTCATCACAGGTACCATGTGTCTGTAATCGTGTATAATGTTCTCCTCATTCGGGCTCCCCTCACTCAGCATCAGTTCACATAAGGCTTTCCAGGTTATAATGAAGTCTGTTTGCTCCTCATTTCTTACAGAACAATAGTTTTCCATTACATTCATATGCCACAAGTTGTTTAGCCATTCCCCAATTGATGGACATTCCCTTGATTTCCAATTCTTTGCCGCCACAAAAAGAGCTGCTATAAATATTGTTGTACATACTGGTCCATTTCCCACTTGTGTGATCTCTTTGGGATAGAGCTCTAGAAGTGGTATTGCTGGGTCAAAGGTCAAAATGTGCACATTTTTATAGGCCTTTGGGCATAGTTCCAAATTTCTCTCCAGAATGGCTGGATCAGTTTACAACTCCACCAACAATGTAACAATGCTCCAATTTTCCTACATCCTCTCCAGCATTTGTCATTTTCCTGTTTTGTCATGTTAGCCAATCTGATAGGAGAGATGTGATACCTAAGAGTTGTTTTGACTCTAAATAGTGATTTAGAGTATTTTTTTCCTATGACTATAGATATCTTTAATTCCTTCCTCTGAAAACTGCCTATTCATATCCTTTGACCATTTCTCAATTGGAGAATGAGTTGTATTCCTATAAATTTGACTCAGTTTCCTGTATATTTTAGATATGAGGCCTTTATCAGAGGCACTGGTTGTAAAGATTCTTTCCCAATTTTCTACTTCCCTCCTAATCTTTGTTGCATTGGCTTTGTTTGTACAAAAACTTTCAATTTAACATAATCAAATTTAACCATTTTGCATTTCGTACTGCTCTCTATCTCTTTTTTGGTCATGAATTCTTCCCTTCTCCATAAATCTGACAGGTAAACTATTCCTTGCTCTCCCAAATTGCTTATAGTATCAGCCTTTATTCCTAAATCATGAACCCATTTTGACTTTATTTTGGTATATGGTGTAAGATATTGGTTTATGCCCAGTTCAGTGACTGGTTTTAAATGCAAATCAATCTACCTCTCCCTGATCTGCAGGGAAGTCTCTCTACTTTCTTTTTTGTCTCTCTCCATATTCAAATCTTTTTGGAGTTAGAATGGAGAGATAGAGAATGTGTGTGTGAGAGAGAGAGAGAGAGAGAGAGAGAGAGAGAGAGAGAGAGAATTTTTCCACCCCAAAATTTCCAGATGTTTTTCCTGGCTTAACCCACTGTTTTCTCAGTTAGCCAACATTTTTCCTAACAGGCTATGTGGAAGAATGCTTGGAGGATTCCTTTCATCCTCCCCAGGTTCTTCTCAACCTAGAATCCCAAACATGACAAAGCAGTACTTAGATCCTGAATTATTCCTGCTGTTGCTCAGGAACCTTACTTACACTGTCTCTGGTCATTTAGTTTCACTTTTTCTCTTTATTCATGTTCCTGGCTTCCCAAGGATTCCAGAAAAATAGTCCCTGAAAATTAGCAGTCTGAAGAAAGGAAACTCCAACCTGAGGATATTCGGGCCTACTGGGGAAACCAGTGGGGGCACCTCCCTTTTTCCACAGTGAATTTTTCCTTTTTCTGATGCCATATTAATCCTGGACAAGCCCCCAATTGTTAGAATACTTAGTCTAAGAATAAACAATACTCATTGGAAAGGCAGGAGGATTTTAATTATATTTTACATTTATTCTTTCTGAATAAATGGGCACATCCCCTGAATGGAGTACAGGAGAGTACAAGGACTCAGACAAGTGCTAGTCCTTTTTTTGGCTCCCATTTCAAATCTCTTGCCTGGCCAGATGCAACCTCCTGAACTGCCCATGTCATGTCCCCCTCAAACAGCTCATGAAACATGCATACAAGCTTCTAACCTTTCACCTGATCAGAAGGCTATTTTTGCTGAATCACAGCTCTGATTAGAACCAGTCCCCTCTGGCTTGCAATCTGCTATCACTATCCTGTGGAAACAAAACTCCTTCCATCATTTCCATTTGTTTCCAACAACCTGATCCTGTATCACTTGTCCCTTCATTTCAAGTGCCAATTTTGAGCTGTTTCTACCCTGTACCAACTTGGACCACACCAGGGTCAGATTTTCAAGAATACAACCCATCCCTCTCTCTGCCTAGCCCCTTACCCATAACACTAGAGAAAACTCATTTTACCCCATTCCCATCCCCATTCCTAAGCCTCTAAGTCTCTAAGTCCCAAACCCTATACTTTTTCCCTTCTCTCTCCTAATCCTCACTCACTTTACTTGTTAGGCCTCTCTAGGCAGGGAATTGAAACATCCAAAGCTGAGGTGGTGAAGCTTTCTAGTTCAGAGGGAAGGGGGTATATGGGGAGGGGAATTCAGTGGTTCTGGGAAGAACCTTTGGAAAACCAGAAATTCTGGTTACCTTACTCCTGATAGTCCCTCTCTCCTCCCTACCTCCAAAACAGGAATTTCTGAGGCACTATCAATTGCTGGGAAAATATCCTTTTGTCTGTAAACTTAATACAAAACAATAATGTTATCTGCCAACCAAAAAAGGCTAATAATGAAGGCTTAGGCTGAATAAGAGAGGCAGATTAGTGTTCAGGACTAGGGAAGGGATAGTGCCATTGTGTTTTGCCCTTTTCAGTCCAAACAAGAAGTATTTGTATCCAGTTCTGCTCTCCATCTTTTATGATGGACCTTGATAAGCACCAAAGGAGGGTTGCCAGGATGGTGAAAGGCCTCAAGTTCATGCCACATGAGGATTGTTTGAAGGAACAAAGACCGTACAACCTGGAGAAGAAATGACTCTGGGGCACCTGATAGCTGGCTCCTAGCATCTGGAGGCTGCCTGTGGCACAGGGATTAGCTTCATTCTATTTGACTCCAGGCAGGGCCAAGAGTAATTAATAGATGGGAGTGGCAAAGAGATAGACTAAAATTTTTTGTGATGAGCAGAATGGGCTTCCTAGGAAGGTAGTGCATTTCCTATCATTGGAGGTCTTCATACAAAGGTTGCATGCCTGCTTGTTACGTGTGTTCTATCTGTTTCGGTCTAGGGGTGATGGGAACCCTAAAATTCAGGTGCAAAAGGCATGGGTCCTGCCTCAAAAAATTCCACTCAAACCTTCTTTCAGTCGGAGAAAAGGTTTATTAAAGCATCTGTTGGGGTGGGTGAGATCTTAGTGAGTCTGTGTTATTGGTCACATTTTAAGAATCTGACCAATTTCGTAGATGAGATTGACCTTTTTTATAGGGAAAAGATCTGTGAGAAGATTTGGATGGTAGTGGACAAGTAGTCTGGGGTGACTGGGAGGTTACAGAGAAGGGGTCTAGATGGAATGAAGGGTGGGAAGTGCCTGGGGTGATCCAGAGAATGAAGGGCTGAGCTCAGTTAGAGGTTACAGAGAAATGGAGGTTTGGGCATTGGGTCACAATGAAAGGACAGTTGAAAGGATTACTGGGATTGGTGATGCCTCAGGTGAACATCAGGGACTAGGCCCTGTGGGAAAATCCATGGGCTTTTCCTTTTTGGGCTCCAGATCCCAAAAATATGGTCTTTTCCTTTTAGGGGTTCATATCCCATTCCCATCACTACCAACCAACCAATCAACAGACAAACATATATTTAGTACATTTTTCTTTTTCTTCCTTCCTTTCCCTCTGTCTTGGATTTTTGTTCACTTAAGATAAAGAAAGAAAAGACATAAGAAGGAGAAAGACAGTTAAGGATCTTGCAAACTTGGCTAGGTAGGACATATTTTTTTGCAGTCACATGGAAGCTGGAGGGAACATAAGAGAAATCACTCTCTAATCAGTCAGTCAACAAGCATTTACTAAGTATTTACTATGTGACAAGTACTGTGCTTGAAAACAGCCCACTAGTTCCCCTGAAAGAAAGGAAGAGAGAAGTGGAGGGATGGTCCATCCCTTGAGTACATACATTTAATCATCAGTTCTTCTAGCTTGAACAATTATTAGGGGACTTCATCATCTAACTAGCTACTTAGCTAGCAAAGGGAATGGTGAAAGATTCCTTGTTCAGGGAGAGATACACCTCTTTTTTCCCTTTAGAAACTTGAGATTCTGGGACTAGGAATTAGGCCAGGAAGAGGCCCAACCTTGAGAGAGGGAAGTATAGGGAGGTAACATGAACCAGCCCCACTGTTATAGCTGCTCACAAAGGACTCTGAGTCCCAAGCCTAAGAAGGGAGCCTGGAAGAGACTGATAGGAACCTGAAATTAGGGGCACATTCTTCTGACAGTGCTCCTAGGGACTCGAGACAGTCCTTTCCTACTGTTTGCTTCACTTTTGCCTCCCACTTCTCCCACTATAGGATGCTGCCCAGTTTTGAGTGGCTGTCTCACCAGCTGGGCCTGCCAAGACTGGAATTGAGAGTTTCTTCAGCCTTGGTCCTGATCTTCCTGACACTTAGCATCTGGATCCTGGGAAACGTCCTGATCTTTCTCCACCAATTCTATATCAAGACCCGCAAGCTTCGATGCTTCCCTGAACCCCCCTTACGGAGCTGGTTTAAGGGCCATGCAGGACTGGTGAATGGGGATGTCTGGGTTAAGGGCTAGGGTAGGGGTGGGGGGCTCAGAGGATAGAAAGGCTGTAGGCTTCAGTGGGTAGAGGGTCTGAGCTTCTCAGTGGGAAGAAGGGCTGGGAGGACTGGGGGCACACAGCACTTGAGGGCACTAAAGGGCAAAGAGCCTGAGGGGATGACAGGAACTGAACATTTGAGCCTAGAATGGGGAACCGAGAGCCTGAGGAGTTGAGCAGACTTCTCTGGGGAATGGTGAATTGAGGGCTCAGTTTCTTAGATGTCCTTGGTGGTGCTAATATACCAAGAGTCTCCCTCTAGTTACTCCCTGGAGTTATTCTTCATCAATAACCTCCAAGAGGGGATGGAGAATGGTTTTGCTTTTTCACTGGGATGAGGAGATAAGAAGAAGGCAAAAAGCCCAGGTAGATTCTGGGAGCCATCACAGGATGAAGAGGAGTTTGACTTAGTCGTTATCAGGGGCATAGGTTCCTCAAAAACTGTTTGAAGTTCTCTAGCCTGTCTCCTCCACCTTAGGCACCCCTTTGTTTGGGTCCCTGCCCAAGACATAGCCTCCATCTCCCTGCCCAGTTGATCCCCTGTGCCCAAGACAGCAGGCCTTTTACAGTGTGGCTGAGCCTTCCATGGGCAGATAGGAGTCCTCCCCTTTCTTTCATCACTTGAGCTCTTTTCTCTCCTTACTTCCTCTTCCTCCTTCTTGGACCCTTGGCACCTCACATGTACCTACTGTGTTGTTGGACTTTGATATAGTTCAAGTTGAAAATTTCTGTCTGATCTGAACCAATGCCTATTGGAGAATCAGAGAATTTCAGAGTCGGAGTGGACCACAGAGGGTATCTAACCAGAGTGAGAACCCACTCTATTCTCAACAAATGGTCATCTAAACTTCAGTGGAAGACTCCTAGTGACAGTGAACTCACTACTTCCTGAAGAGGCCCTTTTCACTCATTGATGGCTCTAATGGTTAGGAAGACATTCTGTACATCAGCCCTTAATTAGTCTCTCTGCAGCTTCCTTTGATTGCTCCTAGTTTTGTTCTCCAGGAGGCAGGCAGAACAAGTTCGCTTTTTGTTCCAGCTATCCAGATGGCTCCCGTTTTTCCTGAGTCTTTTCTGCTCCAGACTAGGCATTCCAAGTTCCTTCAGCTGATTCCCCTATGGCATGGTGTACAGTCTCTTAACCATACTGGACCCTTTCTCTGTACATTCTCTAGATGGTCAATGTCTTTTCTAAAATGTGGCACCCCAAACAGAACTCAGTACTCCAGATGTAGCCTGACTTGGACCAAGGACAGTCAGATCTTCCTTGTTCTTTGATGATATACTCCCCTTAGTGTTGCCTGTGATCACTGTAAGCTCCATTGATTATCCATTATAAAACATGGTGTCCCAAACTCAACTCAGTACTCCAGATGTAGTCTGACTTGGAGGAGGGACAGTCAGACTATCTTCCTTGTTCTTTGATGATATACTCCTCTTAGTGTTGTTGAAGATCACTGTAAGCTCCATTGATTACCATGTTTTAGAATTTTGTTAGGAACCAAAAACAATCTTACTGGCCTAGATTTGGGAGACTGTATCCTCCTTCCTGTCACAGTGGATAGAGCACTGGACTTGAGGTCAGGATGACCTGAATCCTGTCTCCTGATTTACTTTCTGTGATGCTGGACAAGCAATTGAAACTCTCTCACCCTTGGTTTCCTATATGCAAAAGGGGAATGATAGCACCTACTTCAAATGGTTGTTGTGAGCAACAAATTAGATAAAATATGTAAATTATTTCACAAATCTCAGTTTATAAATATTATCTATTGTTATTGTTGGCATTATTATGGTTATAATTTTTTTCTTCAGTCATGTGACACTTCTCCCACCTCTATGATCTTCACAACAATGGTTTAGCAATCACTTCTAGTTCTTTCAAGCCAGGGAGGTGTAGCTCATCTGATCTTGCTAGGCAATGACCTAGGGTTAGGTATTCTAGTGTTTCCCTACTCATCCCTACTTATCACCAAGTCTTCCCACTAGCTATTTTCTTCTGTCTTTTCTAGTCTAATGTTCATTCTTCTTGGAAGAAAAAACAGACACAAAAGGAAGTTGAGTAATTAGGCCTTCTCACTGTCATCAGTTATCATTATTCCTTGTTACTATTATCACTAAGCAACAGTCCTATCCTGTCCCAGCCATGGAGTGGCTAGCGGGCTGGGCCTGACCTCAGGATGACTTGGTTTCAAATCCTTTCTCGTATCTTTATTAGCTATGTAACCTTGGGCAAGTCATTTAACCTCTGTTCGCCTCAGTTTCCTCAACTTTAAAATGGGGATAATAATATTATCTACTTCCCAGGGTTGTTGTGAGGATCAAATTAGCTAATATTTGTAATAGTACTTAGCACAGTGCCTGGAACATAGTTGGCACTATATAAATGCTTACACCAACAACAACAAGTACTACTACTACTACCACTACTACTACTACTAGTACTACCACTACCACTACTACTACTACTATTATGACCACTACTAGTATTACTACTAGCTATTTCTACTTTGGTCTTCCCTTTCTTCCCAAGATAGCTACAACAACTCTTACGTTGTTTTTAGCATTTACTACCAGCTAGATTCTCAGCTCATTCTGAACTTTTGTTCCTGATACTACTCTTACAGACTGTAGCATTCCTTTTTATTTATTCTCTGTTACCTGCCTTTGTTTTCATGTTCTATTCAGATACTGCCAGTAGATGAGCCAACACTAGCCCCGAAAAGATCTAGGTTCATGTTTGTGTGTGTGTGTGCATGTGTGTGTGTGTGTGTGTGTGTGTGTGTGTGACAATAATAATAGTAATTATCATTTATGCAACATTTTAAGATTTGTAAAGCATTTTACATATTTTATCTCTTTTGATCCTCACAAGAACTTGGAGAGGTAGGAGCTATTATCATCCCTATTTTTTTAGAGGGGGAAAGGCAGGGCAATTGGGGTTAAGTGACTTGCCCAAGGTCACACAGCTAGTATGTCAAGTGTCTGTGGCCAGATTTGAACTCAGGTCCTCCTGACTCCAGGGTTGGTGCTCTACTAACTGTGCCACCTAGCTGTCCCTATCACCCCTATTTTATAGATGAGGAAATTAAGGCAAACAGAGGTTAGGTGATTTGCCCAGGGTTACATAGCTACTCAGTGTTTGAAGCTGGGTTTGAATTCAGGTCTTCTTGACTCCAATTCCAGAACTCTATCCACTCCATCACCTACCTGTCTCATTATCTTTTTCTGATAGCCCTGCTGCTTTTATCATCTTTTTTATAGTGCTATTTCTGTCTCTTCTATAAACATATTTAGATCTGCTATGTTAGAGTCCAAATATGGTGGTTCTGATCTTCATGGTGAATAGAGTTTTTTTCTTAAAATTTTTTAATGAAAATCCTTCCAAATCTTTTCCACATTTTTTTTGCCTGTTATCTTTTTTTTTTTTCCAGTTTTACCTTTAAATGCTTTGGAATGACTTTGCTTAGTTGGGCTTCTCATCAAATTTCTTTAAATTCATTTGACCTCTATTATTTCTCTCTGTTTTATGATGTGAGACTATTCATAAACTTCTACCACCCTATGCAGTAAAATTTTATAGACAAGTTAATATTCTAAACCTCTGTTACCAATGGCTCCCTTGTCTTTCAACCTTGCATGTAAGACCAGTGTTTGGGTTCTAAGTTGATCTTTATGCTCTTTGTTCTCCTTTTATCACTATTGGTTTCCATAAATCATATTTCTGTGTGAAATTATTGTAAATGAGACATGTGATTGCAAAATTTCATAGTCATGGTGATCTGGTATGGAGTGCAAGTTAAAGAGTGATCTCCTAAAGGTGCTAATATTTGCAGATATCATCATGCTGGTTTCATCAAGCACTGAAACATTGTACTTCTCCTGGAAGAGATCCATAACCACTCTAAAAGATTTGGCCCAACCATTCATGTAGGATAAAAAAAAAAGGATGAAGAATGCCTGCTGTCCAGATTATAACATGCAGTTAGGTAGACAATCTAATGAGCTTATATGTATGCATATATATATGTACATGTATGTATAAATATATACATACATATATTTATATCTATCTAATCTATAACTATTTCTTTGAGAGACACTGCAGATAGAGAATGATTTAGATACAGAATTAAGGAGCAAGATGAGAGAGGTTGAATTCCCTTTGGGAAATTGGAAACTTTGCTCAATGACTCTAAATTCCCAGAAACAAAGATCCATCTTTTAATATGAATGTTATGAGTGTTATGTGGCTATAGTTTCTAAGAATTAAAAGTTAGTATCATTCTGAGGGCAATAGAGAAGCACACAATGGGTATGAGTAGGCTACAAAATATTACAAAGGAGATCTGGAGAAAATGATACTGTTAAAAAAGTTTATGATAGAAAAAAGATGAGATAGTCATTTGGAAAGAGTAAGACATAGATTGCTTGTGTGTTCCTCTGGTATCTCTTCAATGGTAGGAGAGAGCAAGGAAGGCTCCCAACATGTTGGGTAGACCCTTGGGGCAAACTCAGGGGAGGACACTGACAGGGAGTGGCACAGAATGAACAGGTATGCATTAATTGTGATTTACTCAATTAGAAGGAACACTCGAATTGATGAAATCACCAAATCATTTGATTATTTGAGGATTTTCTGGTAAGTGAACTCTGTGTGGCCCCAGCCCCATTCCAGTCTAGATATTTAATTAGTATTGTGCTAACAGGAACCAAGGCAAACCACAGCATGGCATCAGCAAAAGCATTTAATTGGTATAGAAAGTGATCGTTTGGAATACAAAAGTAACTAATGGAAATATTCTTAACAGCTGTTTGCTAAAATGAGCATGTTTCCACTTTCCTTTTGTCTATCATAGCCTGATAAGAAGCTCTCTCCACTCGTTGCTTCCTCCCATCCCCCTGTTCCTACTTTCAAGCTTGAGAAAACAGGGTAAGCCTTCCCTTCCTGCCCCTGATGGATCTCCCAGCTGGTTGCAGCTCTCCTTTTGTCTCAGGTATTGAGATATACTGGTTGTTTCAACCTGGGCAAGTCACAACCTCCATAAGCCAGTTAATAACAACAGTAAAATAACCACAACAATAACAATAATCTCTCCCCATCCTTCCTTTAAGCCAAAAGAAGACTAGGAATTTGGGTAGTTAAGCCAGCAGGGGGCACTGTGACCCAACCCATGACATCTGAATCTGAACAGGTTACGGCCAGGGAGTGCATGCTGCCATCACATGGGGCTGAAGGCTTGGGAAAGTAGCTTGTGTCATATAATCGTCAGTCTGTAGTTGCTCCTGGTAATGGGTCCTTCTGGGCTGCAGACCAACCTCCCTGACTTGGAATCTCTACTGTTGTCAGCTGTCCCACTTCTGCATAACTCCCCTGAATCCTGGCAATCTGAGGAGCCCTAACTCTTGCTCTGACCTGATCTTCAGGATTTCACCCTGTCCAGCCCCTCACTTCCCCACCCCTGTGATTGCCAATTAATGGCAGACATCTTTCTCTTGTAGGTTAGTACCCTTTCAGCTCCATTGTTCTCTGGTCTAAGCTCCTTCTAGTTTGGATTTCATTTCTATTTATGTCCTAAGATATTTGTATCACCAAGTGCTTAGCACATATTAAAGGTGATTAAGGCACTTATCAAATATTTGACTGATTGACTAAAGTCTGGCCAGTTTCTGATATTCCATGTTCTAAGGTCCTTTCACTTTTCAATGTCTGTGTTGGCCATTCTAAGCTTTCTTCTAGCAGTGACATTCTGGATCCCTTCCAGTTCTCATGTCCTGAGTCCAAAAGTCTATGATTCCATAGGATCAAATTATAAATAGGTTAGGTCATTACAAGGGTGTGGTAAGACAGGTTATGGAGGTGGTCTCCTATTGGTTCACTCATTTGAGTGTTCTGGCCCTCCAGCTACTTCCCTGAGCTTCCTACCCCTATTTCCTGCTTTTTCCCCTCCTCTCTTTACATCTTTTGTTGCCTTCCTTCTGGGCTCTGCCTTTTCTCTCAATCAATTAATTAATTAATGAAAAACATTAAAGTGCTTGCTTAAGTCACTAGGCTGGGGATGCAAAAAAAAATATTTGCTGCCCTCAAAGAACCTACATACTAACAAATAATAATAATAATAAGTATTTATATAGTTGCTATTAGATGCCAGACACTGTGCTAAGTACTTTACAAATAGTATCTCATTTGATCCTCATGATAACCAGAGGAGGTAGGTGCTAATCCTAATCCCATCATACAATTGAAGCAAAAAGAGGCTAAGTGACTTACCCAAGTTTACATAGGCAGTAAGTGTCTGAGGCAGGCTTTTAACTTAGGTCCTCCTGACTCCAGGCTCAGTGCTTCTATCTTCTCTGCCACCTATGTGGCTCAGATGAAATAACATATACATATATAAGACATATGCAAACCATATATATGTATATATTTATACACAAAGAAAATGAATATGGTAGTATTTTTGGAGTAGAGGCAGTGACAGCTGGGGATATGGAAGAATCAGGAGAAGCTTCATGCAGAAGGTGACACTAGCTTTGAAGGAAGCCAAGGATTCTAAGAAGGAGAGATGAGGAGGGAGTGTATCAGGCATGAGGGACAGCCAGTGCAAAGGCATGGAGGTAGGAGATGTTTGAAGTACAATAAAAAAGGCTACTTTGATTCATTTATATAGCATGTGGCAAGGAGTAAAGTGCAATTTGCTGGAAATGTAAGTTGGGGCCTGGTTGCAAAGAGCTTTATAATCCAAACAGAGGTAATAGGGCGCTACTAGAAGTTATTGAGTAGGGGAGTGATATGGTTTGACCTGTGTGGGCCTCTTATTCCTCATTGCTCCTAGAATAGAAGGTAAATTCTCATTTAACATGTAAAAGAGCTTCATAATCTGAGAGACAGTGTGGTGTAGTAGAGAGAAGGATTCAAAATCACAAAGACCTGTGTTCAAGACTCAGCTTTGACCCATACTGGCTATGTAATTCTGGCAAGACCTCCCCTTCTGCAGGGCAAAGGGGCAGAGACACTGCTCCCCTGGGATGGGCAATCTGGGGGCACCTTCAATTGTCTATAGCTTTAAGACAAGCAAAAAGCTGGTCCACTCTTCTCACCTCCCCTTCCCCAATTTTCCCAATCCAAGAGGGAAAGGCAGTGGGGCTGTGGGCCAGAGAAATCTGGGTATTTGCTTAGTCTAATAGGCTATGAGAAATGAGAGCGGGGACCCAGGAACCTTAACTCTCACCATGCCATAGCAAGCAAGTGGCCAGGGATCTGGGGACGGTCAGATAGATTTAGCCTTCATGAGTCCTAGGGGCTGGGGACAGGTACCACTTAAACCAGTTCTCACCAGCTCACAGTCTCTTTACCTCTCAGCATGCCAGGCATTCCAGACCAGAAACTGGTGATTTGCATTGGCAGGAGGAGATTCCTGTCTTAGAGCTTCCAGCTTGAATTCAATCACAGATTCACAGGACCAGCCTTAACACCTATCTCCCCTGCAAAAAAAAAAAAACCCAAACCCCCAATCCCTGGCACTAGACTGATTTCATCTCACTCTCCTTCACTCATTCTATGTTTCAGCTAAACTTGCTTAATTATTGCAGACCTTGGACTCCCAATTCCTGCTTTTGTACTGTCTGTCTCCCTTTTAACTATCCTTAATGTCCTTCAGGGCTCTACTCACAGGCCACTTTCTAGGGGAAGCTTTTTCTGCCGTTAGTACATTCTTCCTCCTTAAATTATGTTGTCTTCCTTTATTTCTATATATGTCTTAACAGTCTGGATGCTCCTTGAGGACAGGGACTGTTTCTGTTTTGGTTTTACATCTCTAGTGCATAGCATGGTGTGTAGATGTCATAGGTGGCTGTTGTTCAGTCATTTCAGTCATGTCCCACTCTTCCTGACCTCATTTGAAGTTTTCTTGGCCATTTCCTTCTCCAGCTCATTTTACAGATGAGGAAACTGAGGTAAAAAGTTAAGTGACTTTCCTGGGGGCATACAACTAGTTAGTGTCTGAGGTCGGATTTGACCTCAGGAAGATGATTCTCCTGCCTCCAGGGTCCACTTTGCCACCCACCTGCCCTATGTCATAGATGTTTCATAAAATTAAAAAATGTCAGAATTTCAGAGTTGGAGGGGACCATTGGGGCCATCAAATCCCATTTAAACCTGAAAAAGAACTCTTTCAAAATTTCTTTAAATTTTTCTCCAAATGCATGTAAAATCAATTTTTAACATTCTTTTTAGAAAAATTTTGAGTTCCAAATTCCCTCCCTCCCTGAGACAATAAACTATTTGATATAGGTTATACATGTGCAATTGTGCGAAACATATTTCTGTATCAATCATGTTGTGAATAAAAGTACAGACCAAAAAAAACTCCATGAAAAATAAAGTGAAAAATAGTATGCTTTGATCTGCATTCAGATTCTATCAATTCTTTCTCTGGAGGTGGATAGCATTTTCCATCATTAGTGTTTGGAATTGTCTTAGATGACTGCATTGCTGAGAAGAGCTAAGCCATTTGCAGTTGATCATCATACAATGTTGCTCTTGCTGTGTATCATATTCTTCTGATTCTGCTCCCTTCACTTTGCATCAGTTCATCTAAGTCTTTTCAGGTTTTTCTGAAGTAATCCTGCTTATCATTTCTTATAGCAAAATAATATTCCATTACAATCATATACCCCAACTTGTTCAACCATTCCCCAAATAATGAGCATCCCCTCAATTTCCAATTCTTAGTCATCATAAAAGAGTTGCTATATATAGTTTTGTACACATAGGTCCTTTTCCTCTTTTTAAAAAAATCTCTCTGGGATACAGACTTAGTAGTGCCATTGCTGGGTCAAAGAGTATACACATTTTATGGCCCTTTGGACATAGTTCCAAATTGCTCTCCAGGATGGTTGAATCAGTTCACAACTGCACCAACAGTGCATCAGTGTCCCAATTTTCCCATATCCCCTCCAACATTTGTCAATTTTCTCAAAAAGAACTCTTTGCACAATATATTCAACCTATGGTCATCCACCTGGCATGGGAAAAATATTCCCACTGAGTTCTATAAAATGAACTGGAGAAGGAAGTAGCAAACCACTCTAGCATCTTTGCCAAGAAAACCCCAAATGGGATGACAAAGAGTTGGACACAACTGAAATAAGTGAACAACAACAAATAATTGCTTATTTCCTTCCTATTTCTCCTAAGGTCCTTTCTAGCTCTAAATCCATGATCATAAATCATAGAATTTATTCCCATTAAATATATTATTAGATTCATCCCAACATTCTAGTCTATGATCTTTTGAAATCTTGACTTTCTCATTAATAATAATAATAATAAAAGCTGACATTTATAGAATACTTTAAGGGTATGCAAATTACTGTCCATATATTATCTCATTGGATCCTCACAGCAGCCCTGTGAAGTAGGTGCTGGTATAATCTCCATTTTACAGAGGAGGAAACTAAGTCCAAGAAAGATTAAGTGACTTTCCTGGGGTCATATAGTTGTAAGTGTCTAAAATGGGATTTGAACTCACTCCAGGGCTCTTATCCGTTGTACTACCTAGAATTGTTATTTCCTGCAAATAATTAAACTGATTGCAACTATGGACCCTGAGGAAATATGGCTGTTTGCAGAGAGAGATAGAGACTTAAGTAAGCCTCTAGGAATCAGGAAGGTTGTCACTGTGCTGTTTGCAAAATTTCCTCTCTGTGTCTTTCCTGGTATAATTCTTAGAATAGTGTGTTTGTCCTTCCCCTCACTTATCTGGTGTGCTGTGGCTCCACCTGGTAGCTCCTCTGTTATTGGAGACTCTCATTCTAATACACGCTGTTCTCTAGTAGTAAAGACTGTTCTTAAACAACCTCAAAGGCATCTCTGAAAAGATAATTGCCCAAGACTTGCATCAGTCCCTTCTGGTTGTGTTCGAGAGTTTCAAATATAATATGGAATGGTGAGTGCAGGAAGAAAGCATTGAGAGACTTTTTATTTCTTGGCATCCCTGCTGATGCTGGCAGGCCCCTGTCTTTGAAGCCTCAGCTAAAATCCCACCTTCTACAGGAAGACTTTCCCAATCCCTCTTGGTTCTAGTGCCTTTCCTCTCTTGATTATGTCCTATTTACCCTGTATATAGCATATCTCCACATTGTTGTTTGCATGCTGTCTCCATCATTAGATTGTGAGCTCCTTGAGAGCTGGTACTGTCTTTTATCTTTCTTTGTATCCCCAGTCTTGGCAGAATGCCTGGCACATAGTAGGTACTTAGTAAATGTTTACTGAAAGTTTTGGTTTAACCTGACCTAGCCTGGGTGATGGGGTTTGATGTTATGTTAGAGTGTCTTCTTTCTCAGCTCCAAAGTGGGGCTTCTCAGAGAAGCTAAGTGTTCATCTCATCAGCCACAAGTTGGGTGGGATGGTGTTAACTGCCACATATGCCTCTAGAGGTCCTTGGAGCCTTAGCTTCAGGTTAAATGGAAACAGGACTCATTATGTAACTCTGTGGCTTCCTCCTCAGCTGCTAAGTCTTTTCAAGGGACTGGGGGTGTCACTTTCCTCATTCCCTGTCAGAATGTTGGGGTTTTGCTGGTGTTTGGTCCAAGGGAGGGTTCTTAGTTTTGGAAGGGCATCTTAGCTTTATTCCCATGTAATCAGGATAAGGCCACTCCTCCATTCCATTGACACCACCTATTCTTGCCCTTAAGTTCTGGCCCTTGTGGGACCTTTTTGGACACTACAGGCTACAGAGTTCCAACTCCTCTTCTCCTCTCCAGTGTCTGGACTGTTTCAAGGATATTATTTCCCTTAATGATGGGGAAATACACAGAGAAAGTCAAAAGTTACATAGGCCAGTGATTCGGGTTCATCCTCTTCACAGTGATCTCCCCCAAGAAACACTGGAGTACCTGTTGGGGATTTCCCTTTCCTTTCCCTTCTCTCCACCCCATCCCATGCCACCAATCAACTCTGACCAAGTGACTCAGAACTTCTGAACCTCTGGAACTCACAGGTAGTTTCTTAGGATAGAGTGGGGCACATTCATTTAGGTATTGATGCTTATTCTCCTAAGGCTATGAGAGCACAAATACAAAAGAGGCAGCTCCAAAGTCCAGGCTCACACTTGCTCAAGGTCTCCACCTTCCCCAACAGGGTGATGTCCAATGAGACCTCCAACTGAGGGTGGCTAGGCAGGACATGTGTTTTAGCTGCCATGAGCTGTGGTCCCATGGTGGTCAAGGGATAGGAAAGAGTGAGATGCAAGTCAACCTACAATCTTCACAGGAAGTTCCAGAGCTACATAATGCCAGCTCAAGGGTCACAGGAAGACAGATCAAGAGAGGCAGAGTCATTGTCCTTTTCAAGATCCACTATTCTGTTGGCTCTTCTGGCTCACTGGCCAATGTCAATTCTCTTCAGCACTGAGTCACTCACATGTGGACAGTTAGAAGCAGAAAGTGAATCTTTGCACGTGCTCTGGGTAACCTCCATTATATATGGAATAGGATCACACACATATAGGACTTTTCTTCTTTTCTTCCTTTCTTCCTTCCTTCCTTCCTTCCTTCCTTCCTTCCTTCCTTCCTTCCTTCCTTCCTTTGTTTCTTCCTTCCTTCCTTCTTTCTTCCTCCCTCCTCTCTCTCTCTCTCTCTCTCCCTCTCTGTGTCTCTGTGTCTCTGTCTCTGTCTCTCTGTCTCTCTTTCTGTCTCTCTCTGTCTCCCCCCGTCCCTGTGTCTATAATCAGAATAAGTAGGTCAAAGAGTATGGACTTCTTAGTGACTTTTCTTAGATAATTATAAAATGTTTAGACTGATTGAACCAATTCACAATTCTGCCAAGAGTATATTATTGTTCCTGTCTTCCCACAGCATTGAATGCTTTTGGTATCATCATTTCCATGTTGATAAGTGAAACTCCAGAATTTTAAACCTGCATTTCTCTTATTAGTGATTTTGGAGAGCTTTTCACATATTTGTTGATTATCTTCATTTCTTCTAAAAACTGTTGGTATCTTTTTTGACCACTTATTTACTGGGGGAATGGCTCTTAGTTCTACATGTTTGTGTCAGTTCTTTAAATATCATGGATATCATATGTTTATCTGAGGAATTGGATACAAAGATCTTTTTTCAATCTAGGAGTTACTGTCTTCAATTTTTGAAGGAAACCATGGAAGAGAAATTAGAATTGTCCCACTTGATCACAGTGGGCAGAACTTGGAGTAATGGATGGAAAGTATAGAGAGACTTATTTAGTCTTGAAGTTAGGAAAAACTTCCTATCAATAATGGCTGTCTGAAAATGGGGTGAACTCTCTTGAGAAAGTAGGAGTTTCTCTCTAACTGGAGGTCTTCAAGGAGAAACACAAGAGCTACTTGTTGAGTATGTTGTCCAGTAGATTCTTGTTTGGCTGTGTGTTAGATTAGATGGCTTTTGGAGTCCCTGAAATTCTGAAACTCTGTACCAGGCTTGCACTGTTTCTATGATGTATACATTATGTCATGCTGTTTGCATGAGGGAGAAACTCTGTACCAGGCTTGGACTGTTTCTATGATGTATACATCCTGTCATGCTGTTTGCATGAGGGAGGTGGCCCTCAGAAAAGTCCATACATCTGTAGCCCTTTGGGAAATCTTCGGCTTTTTCCTGACCACTAGAGTTTTGGCATTTTCTTAAAGGTTGTTTGAAATTGCTGACTCTTTCTGTTGTTTTATTTTCAGATCACACCCTCTGAGGAAGGCATAAAGAATGTTATTAAGTTTGTCAGCACTTTCAGGGAGGTCTTTTTATTATGGGGTGGACCCTTCCACTCAATTATTTTCATCTGTCACCCGGACTACCTCAGACCTATCACCTCAGCTTCAGGTATGTAAACCCCAAGGGTCATTGTTACCATGGCAACATCTATCCCTGCCTGTCCCCTCAATTTTTCATTACCCCTCTTACTCACATGTGTGATCATAGAACACCTTATACAGTGAGAAAAATCAATAGTTGTTGCCTTCAAGAACTTACCTTCTCTTTGGGACAGGGTGCAATAAAAGCTGCTAAATGTAAAAAGAAGGAATAGGGAAGGGTTGAGGAATGAAAATGTGATGGAAGGGGAAGAAGAGGGAGAGAATGGTAGGAGAAAGAAAGAAGGAGGAACAAAGAAGGGGGGAGTGACAGAGGAGAAAGATAGAAGCTAGGAGTGAGAGAGAAGTAGAAAGGAGGAAAGAAAACAGTGATGAGGGATTCAGTATTAGGAAGTTCCATCCAATACCCAGAGTGTCCAGGATGCAGAGGAAAGTCAAGAATCAGTTCGTAATCAACATTTATCAAGCACCTACTATGTGTCAGGCAGTGTGCTGAGCACTGAATGTTCAAAGAAAGGTGAAAGACAGTTCCTGTTATATATGTATGTCTATATCTATAGCTATAGCTATCTCCATATCTATATCTAATCCTGTATTGATATCCACATCTATCCATATCCATATCTATAGCCACATCTATATCTATATCTATGTATATCCATCTCTGAAACTATAGTAGATATACATCCATATCAATATCTATCTATAGCTATATCTATACTCACATCTATATCTACCTGCACTCATATCCATACCTATATCTATATCCATGCCCATATCTATATCCATCTTTGTATCTATACCTAGCTATATCCATGTCTATGTCTTTATCCATATTTATATCTATCTCTATCTTATACCTGTATCTATATCTATATTCATCTCTGTATGTATAGCTATATATCAATACCTATATTCATATATATTCATCTCTGTATCTATATCCATATCTATCTCTGTATCTACCTCTCTTATACCTGTATCCATATTTATATAGATATATTCATCTATATTCATCTTTATTCAACTCTGCATCTATATTCATCTCTACATCTGTATCTATCTATATCCATTTCTATTTCTATCTCTATTAGTTTCTATATTTATATCCATCTCTGTATGTCCATATCTATGTCTATGTCTATATCTATATATCTATGTCTATATCTATATCTATATCTATATCTATATCTATATCTATATCTATATCTATATCTATAATAAATTGGAACCAATGAGCCAGGGAAGGCACTAGAATTCAAGTGGCTTGGGAAAGACTTCCTGGAGAAGCTGAGATTTTAGCTGGGACTCTAAAGAAGTCAGTGAAGCCCCAAGGTGGAGATGAAAAGGGAGAGCATTCTAAGGATGGGAGATAGCCAACAAAAAGGTCTGAAGTTGTCTACAGCAAAGAGGATAGTGTCAACGAACTACAGGTATAAGGAGAGAGTAAGGTAAAAGAAAACTGCAAAGGCAGTGGCAAAGTATCTTGTGAAGAGCTTTGAATGCCAAGCAGAGGGTTTTATGTGCTCTAGTTCAAAGAGGGCAGGGGGAACCCCTGAATGTTCCTCCCCTTTCACCCACTCACTGATCTTTGTTTTCTACCGCCTTCCCCACCCAGGGGAAGGTGGCTTAGGGCTGGAAGAATCTTAGCACTGGACAGGAGCAGAGCCACCAAACCCAGTCACCACTATAGTCCAGATTATCTTCTCTGGGGGTCACACTGTGGATGGACAATCAGTACAGTAAAAAATAAAATAGAAGTGAAAGAGAAATCAGCATTTCCTTTGGTAAATCATGTAGCACTTTCAAAGACCCCAGGCTTTTCCCTGAAAATAAAACTCATTTTTTTAAAAGAATGATATTCTGTCAGGAAAACATTGTACACAGCAACAGCCACCATCTGTGATGACTAATTTTGATAGACTTAGCCCTTCTTGGCAATGCAAGGACCTAAAACAATTCCAAAGGACTCATGATGGAAAATGCCATCCACATCCAGAGAGAGAACTATGGAGTCTGAATGAGGAGCAAGGCAGACTATTTTTTTGTTTTGTTTTGTTTTGTTTTCTCATGGTTTCTCCCATTAATTATAATTCTTCTATACAACATGACTAATGTGAAAATATGTTTAATAGGCATGTATATATAGAGTCTACATCAGATTGCAGGCTGTCTTAGGGAGGGGGGGAAAAGAAGGGGGAAAATTAAAAGTAAAGAAGTAAATGTTGAAAACTAAAAATAAATAAATCAACTTAAAAAAGAATAATATTCTGCTGGTGGTACCATGTAGCCATGAATCATAGAACACCATAATCAAATGCCAGCACTGCACTGACTGAAAACAAACAAAAGCAATCCCTTTTCCTTCCTGTCCAAAATCCACTCCAAACAAACCATAGTCCCTTCCTTTAAGGAGCTGATATATTAATGAGAGAAAAGGGGAGAGAAAGGTGAGGGAAAGGAAATTCAAAAACCAAGCTGGGAGAGGAATGAATAATGGCAGACCTGGGCCTTCTTCAAAATGCAGACCTGAGAAATCAGTCATGGGAGAAGCGGGGCTACAGAGGTAGAGGAATGTTAGAGGGTGAGAAAGTCACAGGGGGTGAGGGAAGTTCCAGTGTGAGAGGGCATCTGAGGCATGGTGAAGAAGTCAAACATGCCTGGGAGAATAACCATGAATTCTTAAGTAAGACAGGTAGGATTATGGGAAATATTGGAAAAGCAAGCTTTCCTTCCTGATCATCTATGAGGCCCCATGTCTGGGCCCATGTCTGGGTGGTATCTGAGGAATAAGAGGCCAGCTCATACTTTGGCCATTCCCAGGGTTCTTTGGGCAAAGCTTGTGGCCTTCTCTGGGTTTGTGCAGGTAGCACATAAGGCTATGTCTGATTGTTCTCCCACATCAAGTTTCCTGTTCTTGCACCCCCCCCCCCCCCACTGCTGTCCTGATCTCTGCTGTCCTCCTCGTGCTTTCTCTTTCCTTTCTGTGTTGAGACTAGGAGGCAGTTGTTTTGGGGTTGGAGATAGGTAATGGCAAAGGAAAGGAAGCTCCAACCCCCTATTTCCCAGCTTGAGACTGAGTTCCCTTCCCTTCTCTTCCCCCTTGGCTATTTTGTGACACATTCCTTCCCCTGTCTTCACCACAAGGTCTTTAAACCACCCTTTGAAATAACACATATGTCTCCACAGCCAATATTGTACCCAAGGACAAGCTTTTGTATGGACTCCTCAAGCATTGGCTGGGTGAGTGATAGGGGCAAAAGCACTAGGAATTGAGAAGACACCTGAGGAGAAAATGCTTAGGATGCTTTTGACCAAGGAGTTCATTGTACTAAGGATTGTACTAAAGGATTGATTATTAACGGACCAAGGGGAAATAGAATCCTGGGAGGGTTAGTGTTTGGGGACAGTTTGAGGCCTAGTGGTTGTTGGTGAGAGATTTAGGGATAGGGATAAGTAAAAGATTGGTATGGGGTCTAGATTGAGGGGAGGACACATGATCTGCATGTGGGGTAAGGGTCCTGAGTCATTCATTATTATGATCTGGGCCTGGGCTTCTCCCATCATCTTTCTCTTAGGAGATGGGCTGCTTGTGAGCAAAGGAGAGAAATGGTTCCAGCGCCGGCGCCTGCTGACCCCAGCTTTTCACTTTGACATCCTCAAACCCTACATAAAGATCTTCAACAAAACCACAGACATCATGCACGTAAGACTGGACAAGCTGTGGGTAGATGGGAGTTGACCCCAAGAGGCCAGGGGCCTACATGGAGTGAATTCCCTGTTAAACCACCTTGTACAGCAACAGGTGTGATGGTGGCCATGACTACAGCAAGGTGAACAAGGCTTTTCCCCTGGGGAAAAAAGAAATTAGGGGTTTCTGCAGTGCTTCAGTAAGGAATAAACAGAGTTTAGGATGTAGTTAGTAAGAATAATCAGTTAAGGGAGGAAGCCAACAAAGGCAGACTTGGGGAAGCTCTGGCCATGCCTGTTCTGTGCCCTCACTCCCAAACTGTACCTTAGTTTTACACATGTGTCTCCCCTGATCCTCAAATACGGTGCATTTAGTCTACCTTGCCTCAATCATCACTTCTGGTTGGTATTAGTGGTACAAAAGTGCCTCATTATGTCTCTCAGCTGTCCCGCCAGCCTCTTTCCCTGAATTTAGCCCGAGGGGGTTAAGGTGGTGGAGCACAGCCCATAGTCACCATCACATGTGAGTCTTCTCCAGTACTTGTCCTTTCAGCTCAGTTTTGTGTCTAGGACCTCTTCTCCTCCCAGCATCCCATGAGGCAGAGAGGTCAGTGTTAATCAACCCCATTATTACAGATGAGGAAAGGAGGTGAGGCCCAGAGAAATAAAGTGACTTGCTAAGGTTACAGAATGTAGTTCACACAGTAACATAGCTCAGATTGGACCTCAGTTCTCCTGACTCCTAGCCAATGACTCTCTCTACAACTCTGAATGTGATCTTTAGTGCCCACCTGGTTACCCATGACAAAAAGAGTCCTTCTCTTGTTTTTTTTTCTGGCATTTTGCAGGGGTTCAGGACAAAGGTTCAGCTCCTGAGAGGAGTACAGACTCACACTTGTGATTTCTTTCTTGGGCAGATGAAATGGCAGCATCAGTGTGTTGGGGGCAGCTTCCACCTGAACGTGTTTGAACACATCAGCTTGATGACACTGGACAGCTTGCAGAAATGTGTCTTCAGCCATGACAGCCGTTGTCAGGAGTGAGTCCCTGCCCAGCTCTTGACTTTGAGGCCTCAGAAACTAGAAGCAACATAGTCACAGGGTGCAGTGGCAGGAAGACCCTATTGAAGGGAAATGTTCACTGTTAGGGATGAGATCTAGGATGGTGAAGGAAGAGGGGCAGATCAAAACTAACATGGAAACTGGAGGCCCTATAGCTGACTAGTTGTGTGTGGTCTTTAATGTTCTAAACCCCACCATACCAATCCTTGGAGGGAGGTACGCTGCCCTGAGCATCTCCCCAGACTGGCCTTGGTAAAGCATCAATTACTATTTTATCATCAACTATTTACAAATATGGCAATTCCAGTGTTACGGGAATGTAATGCATTTATTATGTTCCTACTGGGTGCCAGGTGTTGTGCTAAGCACTGACTATACAAAGATATCAATGAAACAGTCCCTACACTCAAGTAGATTATGGTATTGGGGCGGGGACAACAAGTACATTAAAAAAATCTACAAAATAAGTATAAGTAAGCTTTGGGAGTGAGGCGCTTGCTTGTCATCCCTTCTCATTCTGGCTCAGTTTCCCCTTTCCTCCTGATGTCTCCAGTGAGAGCCTTCTTGGTGATAATATTGATGAGTGACTCCAGAAAGATCCTCTGGATGAGGCAGAGCCTTCTTGGTGATAATATCGATGAGTGACTCCAGAAAGATCCTCTGGATGAGGCAGATGCTGGGAGAATGTCCATGGCAGAATTGGCCCCTGTGGTCAGTGTACTGGCTGCCATGCAGAGCGAGGTGTCAAGAAGTACTGGCTACAGGTCAGTCAGGCAGATAGGAGGCATCAAGTGATAATGATGTTGCAAGGGAGACTGGAAGTAAAGGTCAGGAGAGCAGATCCTGGAAGGAATAAAAAGGAGGCAAGATACTACCCCAGTCTCAGAGGCATGTCAATAGAGCAGTAACAAAGGTATCAGGGGAAGTGAAGTTGATGATAAGCAACCTGAATTCAAATCTGGGTTTTAAGACAATCAGTTCAGCTGTTTTTCAGCCATCTCTTACTCTTCATGACCCCATTTGGGGTTTTCTTCTTGCCAAAAATACTGAACTGGTTTGCCATTTCATTCTCCACCTCATTTTATACTTGAGGAAATGGAAGCAAACAGGGTGAAATGACTTGCCCAGAGTCACATAGCTACAAGGTGTCTGAGGCTGCATTTGAATTCAGGAAGATGAGTCTTCCTGATTCCAGGCCTTACAGTGTATCCACTGGCTGTTCTTTTTAGGACAATACCTCACGTGTAAAAGGGAGCTGGTAATGAATACCTTACCTAAATTACAGGCTCATTGTGAGCTTTATAAAGTTCGTGGTGCTTTAGAAATGTACAGTTTTTGTTTTTGTTGTTTATATTTAATATTTTCTTTACTGAGGCAGTCTAGAATTGAATCCATAATATCTCCAAGCTATGCCTGTATATCCAAGTTACAACCTACCATCCCAACCTCAGGGCTGGGTCTACAGGGATTACCTTGCAGTTCTCACAGTAGCTGCACTGCTTTCCTTGCTGAACTTATACCATCTGGCTCCTAAACCCAGAAGTCAGGTTCTCCTCAATTTTCTCTAGGTAGCAGGCTCAATCAGGCCTCCTGGAGATCTTTTTCACTCTCTTGAGCTTTGAGTATACTCAATCAAAAACCAAATATTTTTGTTCAGCTCTATACTCTAGGTTACATTAGATGTAGATACCATCTCTGCCCTTGGAGAACTCCCAACCTCGCGAGGGTTGAACTGAAGTACAACGCTAGGCTCTCTGCTTAAATGAGGGTTACATGAGTTCAGAGAAGGAAGGGCTTTCTATGAGCTGAGGTTTTCTCAGGAGAGCCTTCTCCTCCTGTTGCCTCCAGATATAGAGGCTTGTGGGCTACGCAGGTCCTGTCTCTAGTCACATGGCACTTGCTTTGCTAGAAGAACTCCCTTTCCTATTGCCCACAGGCTTCTGGCTGACCATTTGTACAGTTCTGTGGTTGAAGAAGTCATTTTCTGTTGTTTCCCATTGGATTTCCTTCCTGCTATTTCTTCTGGTGTAACCTTTAGGATTTTCCTGCAGTAGGTATTTGGGAGCTGGATGGTCTTTCTCCCATTTAGGTAACCATCTTGCCTCGAAGTCCTGAAGGAAGAATTAAAGCTCAGTTGAGATGGGGGCTTGTAAAGTCAATGAAAAGCCATTTCCAGTTCAGAAAGGGGGGGCAAAATCTGGGACAGTTTAGCTGTAGCATAGAGTTTGTGAAGGGGAGGAATGTGAAATCAGACTGGAAAGATAGGTTTAAGGCACGCTGTGGAGGCCCTTGAATTGCAGGCTAGATTTTGTATTATATTCTGTAGCAATGAGGAGCCTTTGGAGAGTTTGGAATAGTGGAGTAATATAGTCATATCAGTGCATTTGAAAGATTTATTTCTTAACATAAGAAGTAGGCTTAAGGGACTCAGAGCCTAGAAGGAAGAAGATTAATCAGTAGTCTAGTAATTAAGGTAAAAAAGACTAAGATTTAACTATCATGTTGACAAATATGAGTGGAGGGGCCCTAATGAGAGATGAGGACATAGAATCAGTAGGAGTTGCCAACTGAATATAATGTGGGTGGGTGAGGGAGAGTACAAAATTAAAGATGCCTAAAATTTCAAGTCTGGGGAGGGGAGAGCAGAGATTGCTTTCAATAAAAACATTTAAAAGGTTGTGTGGGGGGGCAGGCTCTGATATATATAGAAGATGTTGAGCTGAATTTTAGAATTTTGCATGGAGGTGAGTCAGGATCTCTTGTGAAATAGGAGGGCTGTAGGGAGGAGTGAATTTCTATTTTTACAATTAAAAAAATAAGACATGTAAATTCCATTATAGAAAAAGATCATTCAAATAATTATCCTAGTTGGGGGTTATGTGCAAAGAAGTTGTTTATGAAGATTGATTTGAGAACAGGAGCTGTGCAGGATGAATTGGAAATAGAGTAGTTAGAAAGCATCTACCCTAGTCCAGTCATGAAGGAGTAACGGACCTGGGAAGAGATTAAGCATTTATAAAGAGACTACTACCATGTGCCAGGCACTGTGCTAAGCACTTCACTAATATGACCTCATTTGATCCTCACAAACAACCCTTTGTGGAAGGCACTGTCATCACCCTCCTTTTACAGTTGAGGAAATTGAGGCAAACAGAGGTTAAGTGACTTGCCCAGGGTCACACAGCTAGTAAGTGCCTCAGACCAGATTTGAACTCAAGTCTTCCTGCCTCCACTTGCAGAGCTTCATCCACTGTGCCACCTAGCTGACACTTAGTCTAGTTTTCAAAAAGTGTACCATGAGTTTTTGGTAGGCATGCCTTGAATTGTATTGGCTTCATATTTGCAATTGTATATACACATGCAAGTCCTTTGATTCTCCAGTTATGTGCCAAAATTCTATCTGGCAAAAAAATAATACTATGCTGTGATAAAAAAGGTTGCACATCACTGGCCCAGATATTAGTACAATCAAAGCTGGTCTGTTGTTCTGCTGGGCAGGAAGGCAGAATCTGTTGCTATTCTTTCTTCCCATCTGAAGTTGTCTGTCATTTCTTAGATTTATCATTATTTACTTTAGAGGGCAGACTAGGTCTAATTAATGGAAGTTGTAGAGAGGCAGTTTGAGGACTGATATACAGGGGGAAAAGCCCTCTTCCCAATAATTAGAATTGTCAAAAAGCTGAAAATTTGCTTCTTCGGAAAAAGGCATGTTTTCCATCACTGGAGGTCTTCAGGTAGGTGCTGGGGCCCAGTAAGGATACTGTAGAGGGAGTTCTTGTTCAGAAGTCTGGGCCTGTTTTGTTTAAAGTAATTGGAATATTACAGAGCTAACTAGATTGACAAGAAACCAAGAAATTCTGGTGAGACCTCTGAGTGGGAGAGAAGGAAAGCCCTACCTAGTAGTTTTCATTGTGCATCCATCTTTCTGTTTCTTTGTGTTCTGTGCACCCTTGGGAGTCTCATTCAAAGAGTTGCATTCAAACAACTGAAGAGGTCAAGCACAACATAAACCAAAAGAGATGGGCAGAGATGGTCAAGCACAGCCTTTTCTTTAAACGTATCTTCTCAGTCTTTCCCTCTTTTCTGGGGGCAAGCCTGCATCAGAAGTGATGGGACTATGATAATCAAAGGTTAACATTTACCAGGGTAAAAATTGTGGGGAAAGAAAGGGAGGTAGAAAAGGCCACATCTGCAAGTACTGTGTTCAGTACTGGATCTCAAACATCTATACTGTCCAGAGAAGGATAAATAGGATTGTGAAGAGACTGGAGAGCACACCATACCAGATGATCAGTTGAAGGAACTGCCTGGAGGTGGGGTGGAGGGAGGTGATTTGTTGTTCACTGGTGTCTGACTGTGATGGCATTTGAGGGTGTTCTTGGCAAAGGTAATGGAGTGGAACATTTCCCCCTCTGGCCCACTTTACATATAAAGAACTGAGGGAAACAGGGTTAAGTGACTTGCCCAGGGTCGCGCAGCTTGTAAGTGTTTGAGGCTAGATTTGACCTCAGGAAGATGAGTCTTTCTGATTCCAGGCAGGGTGCTATATCCATCGGGTGTGCAACTTAGCTGCCTCAACAGAAGTGATAGCTGTTTTTAGGTGTAAGGTTTTCTTATGTGAATGATTTATCTTCTGAAAAATGAAACAAAAGGGCCTCTGTGTGAAAAAATGTTTTGAAGAAACACAAATAGTTTGGGGTTCTTAGAGAAAACAGACTTTCTAATAAAAGTGCTAAGAAAGTGTGTTTGAAAACAACTCACATGCAAAAGAATGGAGGGATGTTAGAGATCACTGCAACACATTGTTTTCCAGCAGCTAATCTGAATCTTAATATTTTCAGGACTTTATTGATGAACAGCTCTGCATTGCAGAACTCTTTTGGGGGCTATGCGATTTTAGTCTAATAAATATTTGTGTTATACTTTATAGAAATGTGGACTTTAGGTTTTTCATTTTAAACATTACCCATGACAAGACCTTGCTTTGAGGCATTAGAAGGCAGAGAATAGAAACTGAAAGTAGAAGCTGACTGAGAAGGGAAGGTCAGAGAAGCTCCAGACAGAAGCAAAAAGCATAGAAGCCAGGAAAAGCGTTAGGAAAAAAAGAATAGGTGAATCAAAATCTGAGTAAAGAGTTTAGAGCCTGCACTACCCCACTGTTCAGCTTGGGTGTGTGTGGTGGGGAGTGGAGAGAGTGTGGAGAAATGCTTTCTTTCTGGAGCTAATTAGAGAAAAGGATACTTCTGTGCTGTAACTGAAGAGCTGTCCCGGCTGTTTTGCCTTGCAATGAAACAGTTTTAAAGGAGATTGAAAACAAGGCAGGCTCTGCAGCTTCCCTAGGAGGTGCTTTGTTGGGAAGAGAGCTCATGCTACTAGCTGACTCGAGCAAAGCAGAATCCTCCGTGGTTTAAAGGTCTTATTGGGCTTGTCTTGAAACAAGGAAAGTCTCTTATGCCTGCATTGCCCTCTACTGGCATTTCTCTATGAGGAGGTAAACAGTCTTCATAGCTCAGAGAACAAATTGATAAATCTCTACAGATTCCATACTTATAGGAACTGCTTGTCATGGAAAGGACATAACAGTGTTGTTACTGAAAGAGCTTAATGCTGCTTCCATGGCCCAGGAGTACCAGAGAAGGGTCTTCGTTCAACAGGAGAGTCTAGAGAAGTGTAATAGGAGTGGTCTTGCCCAGTATGCGACAGCAGTGCAGACTTTATCTAAAAAGGGCATTAAGACCTGGACATGGATTTCCTGCTCTTTCCTCACTGCTAGGTTTCTATAGGTTTGTGCCCACTCTCCCCATCCTTGTAACCCAGTAGAAGAGTATGACCCAGTGTTTATGGGTAGACTGTTATGTTCTGGTTCTTCTTGCTTTTGTCTTCTGTTGAATAATGATGTGATTGCTTTTGATTTTCCCTTTGCAGATAGCAAATGTTTCATGTTTTAGAGTTACTGGCATCCTTGTGACTTTATAAATGGGAAACATGGGCAAGAGGCTCAGAGTGAGTGTAGCAGCATGGCTGACCATGGCCAGGTGTACCTCCGGGAATGAGCTCCCATCCCAGCCACTTGGACCTGCCTCCCTTCTTCCTCTTCACCACCTCAGGGCTGTCAATATGAGTGCTAGTTACAGACAGAGAGAGAAAGGAAATGTGGGTGCCACATCATGCTGGTGCCATACCCCAACAGAGTTCACAAGTATTTGAAGTATTTGAATTTTGGGTCCCTGAGAGGGATTAGATTTATCATTATCTACTTTAGAGGACAAAACTAGGTCTAATTAGTGGAAATTGTAGAAAGGCAGTTTGAGGTTTGATATAAAGGGGGAAAGAACCCACTTCTCAATAATTAGAACTGTCAAAAAGCTGAAAATTTGCTTCTTTGGAAAGAGGTGTGTTTTCCATCACTGGAGGTCTCCAAGTAGATGCTGGGTCCCATTAAGGATACTGCAGAGGGAATCCTTGTTCAGGTCCAGGTTGGCCTTCATGGCCTCTGAGGTCTTTTCTGAGATTCTGTGATTATATATTATGGAGGAAGAAGAGATGGGATTTGTGGCCGAGAGAGGTTTTGAGCCTGAGTGACAGACTGGGGAGAGGTCATGTCAGTGACTATGCCAGGCAAGTTGGGAGGGGGCTGCTTTGGAAGGACATTTGAAGAGCTTAGTCTGAGCTGTGTGGAGTCTGAAGGTCTGCGGTTCTCTCAGGGTCCTCACGTGGCCTGACCCCTGACCCTGGCCCCCATACTTTGCACAGGAAACCAAGTCCTTACATCTCTGCCATCTCGGAATTAAGTGCCCTCGTGTCAAAACGCAACATGGAGCCACTCCTATACTTTGATGCTATATACTTCCGCACCAGCCAGGGAAGGCAGTTTTCTAGGGCTTGCAAAGTTGTACATAGCTTCACAGATGCTGTCATCCAAGCCCGGCGCCAAGTCCTTGCTGAACAAGGTACTGAGGCCTTCATCAAAAATAAGACCAAAGGAAAGACCATGGACTTCATAGATGTTCTGCTGCTGGCCAAGGTGAGCATCAGAGCTACAGGGAGAAGTGGGAAGGGAGGGAGTTTTCCAGAAGCCCTGAGGGACCATGGGGAGGTGGGGGAGGACAGCCAGGGGAAATTGAAGGGCTTGGTTGCCAAGGGCAGTTTCATGGTTCCATAATATATGCCTCAGAGCTGAGTCACATACAATATTGTGTATTGGAAAAGTGTCCCTTTACTTTCCTCCCATGGGTGGGGTGAAATAGCTACCGCTAACCTGTTCTGGGTATATGAAAGGAGTAATCTGAGTTCTAAGCATAGTTAGTTATATCCTATCTGGAATATGTCTGGAATCTATTAACTACCCTACGATACCTAGAAATAATCTCAAAGCATATCCCCTGAGGTTATTTCTAGGTATATCAGGGTAGTTAATAGGATTCCAGGCATATTCTCAAATATTTCTGTGGTTCTAAGTAAATCAAAGGTAATTTCCTACATTGTAGATTTATTTAGGAGTACCATTAAGACTGCTTCTAGCTATATCAAAGGACACACTAGGGTATGTTGGAAATATCTAGAATTTCTAGGGTATAAAAGTGCATGGGAGAGAGTATTAAAGAGGAAGGGACCAGACTTATTAGAGGGTAAAGTGCCTATCAAAGAATCCTGATACTCCCAAGGTATGCCAAAGCTAGGAATAAGTCTTTGGCTTCAGAAGGAATTCATGCTTTGGGTAAGAGTCCCCTCTAAGTCCAAGTTCCTATTATTCTAGGTGTGTCTTCCAGCAGTATCTGATTCTGGGCAGTTCTCAATGTAGTTTCTAAGGGTTTTGAACATATCAGGTGACTTTCATGGTGTGGTTCTATAAGTGCAGTAGGAGTCCAGAGGACAGTGTCAGGTGCTTTAGCAGGCTATGGGGGTACGAGTTATGCTAAGCATTTGGGCTAGGTCTCAAGGATTCTAGGTATGATACCTGACACCATTAGCAGTGCCTGGGGGTAGTGGGTTGCTTTTGAGGGGATCCCGAGTAGAGCTACTCATGGGAAAGAAAGAGGCCAAGAACCCACAGATATCTACTATTCCAGGATGAAGATGGGAAGACTTTGTCAGACAAGGACATTCGGGCTGAGGCTGACACCTTCATGTTTGAGGGTAAGGGAGCAGATGGAGTGGGAGTGTCTAAGGGTAAGGGTGCTGGGGATTTAGAGGGCATTTTCCCTTAAGAAGCCCATTCATTTCATATTTCTGATGTCAGTCTCAGTGATTCCTGCTTTGATCAGGGCTAGCCTAGAAGGAGCTGTCCCCTCAGAGCCTGTGCTGATTTCAGTGTGGTCATGATGTTTCTTCTCACTCCACAGTTCACTAATAGAAACCTCCTCACCCCCATACCAATTCTCTGGAGTCTTTTCTCTTCCTCCCAGGCCATGACACAACAGCAAGTGGCCTCTCCTGGGCCCTCTACAACCTGGCCCACCACCAAGAATACCAAGACCGCTGTCGTCAGGAAATACAGGAGCTCCTGAGGGGTCGTCAGCCAGAGGAGATTGAATGGTCAGTGTGGAATGAGACTGAGAGGATTCCTATAGAACAGATGATTAGGAGCTCATCCCCTAGACCACCCCAGCCACAGCTGAGGACACTCCTCAAAAGAAACATCCCCAAGCCTCACACTGACCTGGCTAGAGCTTTGCCTCTATAGATGACAGTCCTTGCCTGTCTAAATAACTCTCCCCTAGTAGACAGGAGGGTTTCTTGACCATTTGATGGTTTTCTGGATAACTCTCCACAGATACAACCCAGGGCTAACAGGTAGAGAGATTTCTCTGCTAAAGACTCCATCCCACATGCTGGGCTTTCTCACTCTCTCTTCTTTGATCACATCTCTGTCAGTGTCCCCAACTCTCCCTAACCCCTCCCTCCCAACTCTGGAGACTGTGGACCAAAATGTCTTGATCCTGTCACATTGCCTTCTCTCTGTGTGGCATTGGGTGTTCGAGGCCCCTCCCCCAGGATGACAGGTCTGCTCTCTCCAGGGATGACCTGTCCCAGATGCCTTTCCTGACCATGTGTATCAAGGAGAGCCTGAGGCTGCACCCACCAGTTGTTGTTATTGCTCGTCAGTGCACCAAGGACATCCAACTACCTGATGGGCGCATCATCCCCGAAGGTAGGCTTTCCCCAGTCATATGTGGCACAGTAAGGGGAAGGCAAGGCATACAGAGGCCGCATTTGGGTGTGCAGTGTGGGAGAAGGGAGAGAGCAGGTGCTAGGTTTTCTTCAGGAAGTGGCTGAGGAATGATACTTAGAAAGTTGGTGGAGAAGGAGTGGGGTTGAGGGAGAACACTGATGGGTGCATGTATTGAATTTGCAGGCCATGTTGGGCTCTCTATTTCTTCCTTCTTAACAGGGTGTACTTGTTTGCTCAGCATTTTTGGAATCCACCACAATCCATCTGTGTGGCCCAACCCTGAGGTACCTACTCCCATTCTTCTCATGTTATCTGGCCAGACCTAGGGGTCAAGGACACTCATGGCAAAGGGTTGGGCCTTTGCCTAGGATGAATATAGAAGAAGCCCCGATTTGTCTCTAAGGAGCAGAAGCAGGAAGGCAAGAGACTGCAACACTGATCTCCTCACAGGGGATGGTCTGCTGCCTTAAAGGTAGTTTCCTTGCCTCCCTGGTAGAGGTCTGCTTGCCTGGTATGGCCCTGGGTCATCCATACCTTCCTTCATCTGTACCTCTCCCTCAGGTCTATGACCCATACCGCTTTGAGCCAGAAAAAATCCAGAAGATGTCACCTCTGGCATTTATCCCATTCTCAGCTGGACCCAGGTAAGGCCATGGCACCTGCTTTCCTATTTGCCTCTCTGAGGTCCTGGGGAAATGTCCTCACCCTTTTGGGTCATTGTGGTTTTCTCCAAACCCTCAAGAGAGACCAGCTCTATCCCCGGGAGACAGAGAGGCCCCATCCTATCCATGTGTGTGTTTGTGTGTGTGTTTGTGTATGTGTGTGTGTGAGAGTGTTTCCATGTACATGTACATGTGCATGTACGCATGAGTGGTGGTGGGAGGACAGAGTAAGGCTGGGAATTAGCAGACCCTCCCCTTGAACAGGAACTGCATTGGCCAGAACTTTGCCATGTATGAGATGAAGGTTGTGCTGGCCCTCACTCTACTGCGATTCCGAATCCTCCCTGATGACCAACCAGTCAAAAGGAAGCTAGAAGTGATCCTCAGAACAGAGGATGGGATGTTCCTGAGGGCAGAGCCACTGCAGACGCACTTCCCAGAAGCCCCCAAGAAGTGATGGATGAGAATTTCCTCAGGCTTGGGACATGAAGGCCTGGAGTCTGCCAGTCCTTCAGTTACTCTTGTCTTGTTTGTGAATCTTCAGAATAAAAGGAATTTAACTTGCAAATTGGTTTTGCTTTGTGCCTTTATACCATGAGGTAGAGGCTGGTGAGAGAAGATAGGAATCCCTATTCCTCCATTCCAGGAAGAAACATTAGGAGCACGGGAGTGTGAGGGAGAGGGGGAAATGGGAACCACAATTGTCTAGAAACATCTTGTTCGACTGATCTCCCATCCACCTGATAGCCTAATAGTAGAAAGTCTGCAACCACAACCAAAGGAGAAACAAGCTATAACAAACTATGCAAGAACATGGTGAAATGGTTGGTCTCATTTCCTGATGTCTTTGATATCGCAGTTTTTTGTCTTCCTTTTTTAAAGTTTTTTTTTTTTTTAGGTGGGCGTTATGGTGTTTTTTTTTTTTTTTTTACAGCTTTCAGAGTTGTGTATTTTTACGGTGGTGTGAAAATCACTGTCTTTGCTGCTGGCAATATAATGTTGAAAAGGTACATAGGCCTCAAGTTGCTTAGCAGGGATGGGGAACCTGTGTCCTCAAGGCCACATGTGGCCCTCTAGATCCTCAAGTGTGGCCCTTTGACTGAATCCAAATTTCAGAGAACAAATCCCCTTAATAAAAGGATTTGTTCTATTGTTGTACCAGAAGCGAGCAAGACACACCACAGAGTATAAGTTTTAAGTGGAGAATTTATTAGCCAGCGGCCATTGGGGTACGGCACCACAAATCAATGGCAAATGTGTTGGGGGGATGCTTTGGCTTATATAGGATATGGGGGTACAGAGTGGGGGGGAATAGGAACAAAGGTCCTGGCTGATCAAAAGATTCAGTCAGGTTATCGTACTAGTGGGATAATCTCATTTACATTCCTTGGTGGAGTCACGGAGCCCCAGGGATATCTGCTAGAAAGGATCTGCCAGGTTATCCTTCAGTGGGATGGTCCTATCTATTGAGATTCCTTGGTGGAGTCATGGAGTCCCAGGGGGTTTGCTAAATGCCAAAGATATCTGAGTCCATTCTTTCTGGGGGTGCTTGTCAGTAGCTAGGGGTTTCTCAGGGGTTCCTAATTTTCCTTGTATAACATTCCCCACTTTTTTTCTCATGGGGGGTTTCAAATCCTTGAAAAAGGAACGACCTGATGGGGCATAGCAATAAAAATTAGGAGGCCAACCAAAAACGCTAAGCAAGGGTGACAATAAAAGGAACGCTAGGTTGTTGTTGGCCCCAGGGGAAGGCCTGACCTAGTTGGAAGACTCAAGGAGAGTCCAAGGAGCCTCCCCGGGTACTGCACTCCAGAAATTTAAAAAAAATGGTATAAAACATTCCACCTTTCCTCCTTTTTGGTCAAAGGCAAACTGAAAGTTTCGCCTAAGGACCAATTAATCCAATGATAAAATCCCTATCTAGGTGGAGTCAGGTATTCCCTTTTCTGTATTTGGACATCCCCAGGGATGGGCAGAAATTGTGAACTAATTGTAAGTAAGCAGAGGGAACATAATAAAAATTCAGAAAAAACAGTCTTGGGAACACAAGGACGCAGAAGGGAAAAAAAGCAGGTCTTTGCTCAGGTTCTGGCTCCGGATCCCATGAGAAAGCCGTCCGTGTCTGGTGCTGTCCCTCTCAGGCTCTTGGAACCGCAGGGCGAGGCTCCTATAGGCTCAGATGTCCACTCCTCACACGGGGTTCCCAGAACACATGTAATTTGATGATTAAGAAAGAAGCACAACATAGGTCCCAGCCACGCAGGGTTAAGTTCTGCCTCTCTGGTTCAGATCTAGAAATTCTCAGACAATTTTAACTTACTATAACTTACAGATATTTTACAAAGGGGTTATATTTCACTCGTACCATTATCTTATACAATTTTCTTGTATTAGCATCCAAATTTAAGATCTTATTACCAAAACACACTTATCAGCTCGAATTTCCAGAATTGATAAATTTTTAGAGCCAATCATACACATCTGTACATAATTCTTAGGGGAATCAATCTGATCCTATTGCGTTTTTCAAAATTCACTATCCCTTCCTTTTATTAGACATTTATCACATTACATGTTCAATTTGTTCTTTTTCTAGCTTTTTCAGTTGCACCCCCAATTCATTGATCTCCTTTTTCTCTATTTTATTCATGTAAGCATTTAGAGATATAAAACTGCTTCTGCTGCATCCCATAAGCTTCGGTATGTTGTCTCATTATTGTCAGTCTCTTGAATGAAATTAATTGTTTCTCTGATTTGTTCTTTATCCCACTCATTCTTTAGAATTAGATTATTTAGTTTCCAATTAATTTTTAGCTTATTTTTCCATGGTTCTTTATGACAAACAATTTTTATTGCATCATGATCTGAAAAATATGCTTTGACTATGTCTGCCTTTCTGCACTGGATTGTGAGGTTTTTATGCCCTAGTCCATGGTCAATTTTCGAGTATGTGCCATGTACCGCTGAGAAAAAAGTATATTCCTTTTTATCCCCATTCAGTTTTCTCCAGAGGTCTATCATATTTGCCTTTTCTAAAATTGTCTTCATCTTCTTAACTTCTTTCTTGTTTATTTTGAGGTTAGATTTATCAAGTTCAGAGAGGGGGAGGTTGAGGTCTCCCATTATTATAGTTTTGCTGTCTATTTCTTACTGTAACTCCCTTAACCTCTTCTGTAAGAATTTGCATGCCATACCACTTGGTGCATATATGTTAAACAATGATATTGCTTCGTTGTTTATGGTGCCTTTTAGCAAGATGTAGTGTCCTTTCTTATCTCTTTTAATTAGATCTATCTTTACTTTTGCTTTGTCTGAGATTAAGATTGCTACACCTGTTTTTTTTTTTTACTTTAGCTGAAGCGCAATATATTTTACTGCAGCCTTTTACCTTTACCCTGTGTGTATCCCCCTGTTTCAAATGTATTTCTTGTAAACAGGATATTGTAGGATTATGGTTTTTAATCCATTCTGCTATCCACTTCTGTTTTATGGGAAATTCATCCCATTCACATTCACAGTTATGATTACTATCTGCATCTTTTTCTCCATCCTATTTACCCTCTGTTTCTGCTTTTATTGCTCACTTTCCCCCTCCACTCCTGAACAAGCTTTTGCTTTTGACTGCCACCTTCCTCAGTTTACCCTCCCTCTTGATTCCCCTCCCTTATCTTACCGTTTTCCACTTGTTACTTCTTCCTTCCCTTCTGACCACCCCACTCCCTTTTTCCCCCTTTCTCCTCCTACTGCCTGTAGGACAAGTTAGATTTCTATACTTATCAGGGTATGTTTTTCTCTTCTTGAAGGAAATATGATGAGAGTAAAGCTCAAGCACTGCTCTTCTCCCTCCCTTCTTTCCCTCTAGTATAATGTGTTTTTGTGCCTCTTCATTTGGTGTAATTTACCCTTTTCTACTACCTCCTTACCTCTTCTCCCAGAACCCTCCCTTTACATCTCTTAATTATGTTTTTTATTCTTATATCAGTTATTTTGTATAGATGTGCACAGTCTATGTGTATCCCTTTCAATTGTCATAATAACTGTACTATTCTCAAGACTGACATATATATATACACAAATACATATATAATATATAAAATGTATTATATATATATAACATACATAAGATGATATAATCCTATATAAAGATGAAAATAATTTGCTCTTATTGATTAATAAGGTTTGTGGGGGTTTTTTCCTCCTGTTTACCTTTTTATGTCTCTCTTGAGTTTTGTATTTGAAGATCAAATTTTCCATCGAGTTCTAGCCTTTTCATCAGGAAGGTCTGGAATTCCCTTATTTCATTGAATGTCCATCTCCTTGCCTGAAAATTATGCTCAATTTTGCTGGGTAGTTGATCCTTGGTTGTAGTCCCAGCTCCTTTGCCCTTCAGAATATCATATTCCAATTTGTCCTGTCATTTAAGGTGGAAGCTGAAATATCCTGCATGATCCTGACTATAGTTCCATGACATTTGAGTTGTTTGTTTTTGGCTGCTTGTAGTATTTTCTCCTTGACTTTGTAAATCTGAAATTTGGCTATAGTATTTCTTGGAGTTTTCAATTTGGGATCTCTTTCAGGGGGTGATCTGGATTCTTTCAATGACTATTTTATCCTCTGGTTGTAGGACCTCTGGGCAGTTATCTTTGATAATTTCTTTGAAGATACCCTCAAGGCTCTTTTTTTTTCATCGTAAATTCCCAATAGACCAATAATTCTTAAATTGTCTCTCCTGCATCTATTTTCCAGGTCAGTTGTTTTTCCAATCAGATATTTTGCATTTTCTTCTATTTTTTCATTCTTTACATTTTGTTTGACTAGTCCTTGATGCCTCATAGATCCATTAGCTTCCACTTGCTCAATTTTAATTTTTAATGAGTTGCTGTCTTCATTTTGCTTTTGGGTATCCTTTTCCGATTGGTTGATTTCACCTTTTGGGGAGTCATCTTCTCTATTTAGATGCTGAATCTCCATAGCCATTTCGCCAATCTTATTTTTTAAAGACTTGATTTCATCAGTGGTTTTTTCCCCCATTTTTTCTTTTACCTCCCTAATTTGGTTTTTAAAATCCTCCTTCAGCTCTTTCAGTAATGCTTTTTGGGCTTGAGACCAGTTCACATTGCCTTTTGAGGTATCAGATGTGGGTACAGTGTCAATGCTGTTCTCTTCTGAATTAATATTTTGATCATCCATGTCTCCATAAAAAGAATCAATGGTCCTTGGTTTTTTCATGTTCTCCTTCATGTTGGTTAGCTTTCTCCTGGCTTTACAATGGATTTCTGCTTTTGGGGCCCAGAGATCTCTGTCCCAGGTTTCTTGTTCTGGAGATTGTGAGTCTGGTTACTGGCTTTGTGTATTATAGCCTTCAGTTCCCTGAGGTGTGCGGGAGGGCTCTGGCTGCCTGAAGTCTCCTTTTCCCCTGGGGCTGCTCTCCAGCACTGTTGCTCTTCAGCAATGGTCTCAGCTGTTTGTTGTCTGTGCTGGTGTCTGCCACTTCCCCTGGCTGTGCAAAAGTATGTCTGGGCTCCTGGTGTTGACCCCTGCTGGCTCTGCCCCTCTGGGACTCAGGAGCTCCCCCTACTTGGCCACTGAAGCCCCATTTCTCTCTAGTCTATTCAAGCCTGGCCACAATGTCTCCCAGAAGTTCAAGAAGGTGCATTTCAAACCTCTGGGCTGCAAGCCTCAAGAGTAGTTGTCTCATGGCAGGAGGTGTTGTGCTCCTGCCTCTCGTTGCTTTGACAGACTCCCATCTCGTGTTGAGAGGCCTGGGGATCTGTGCAGGTTTCAGGTGCCCAGTTTTCTCCCAGCCTGGATTGCTGGCTGGTTTCTGCAGGTGCTTCTGCTTTGGTGCTGTCTGCTGCAGCTGAACACAAGTGCTCTCCCAACCTACAGATCCGTTCCCTCTACTTTTCGGGCTCTCCTGGCTTGGAACCTTGTCCCACTCAGACTGGTAGCAGCTTCTAATTCTCTAAAATCTTCTCAGATACACTTTTTTAGAGGGATCTGACAGAACTTGTGAGATAGCTACGGTAAGACGCTGCTTTCACGCGACCGTCTTGAGGGCCTACTCTGTGCCCAGTCAGACCCAGGAACTGGATGAGGAGTTAGCATTTTATAGTCTTTATGGTATCCTGTGGGGAGGTGAACCAGGCACACAGGAAATAGTTAAAGAACCATTCATGGCTAGATTGGATAAATGCCAAAATGAACTTTGGATAATGGGTGCCATTTGGAGTTCTATTTAATCCAACAAATATTTTTAAAGTACCTACTATGTGCAGAAAAAATTAGAAAAGACACATTATTATGGGGCTTATGTTTTAGAAAGTTATAAGACCCATAAACATGAACCATAATATACAGTATTATATAAGGACATTAGAGAGTTCGAAAATGAAATGCCATGTAAAGTCTGAGGCAGAAAGTTGTTAACATTTGGGGAGAAAGGAATCAGGGAAGACTCCCTGCAGGAGATAACATTTGAGTTGGACTTTAAAGGATTGGTAGAATGGGTTAACAGTAAAAGAGAGGAAGGTGAGGGCATTCTGGGATTAGGAGAACTTAAGCAATGGCATAGAGGTAGGAAAATACAGAGGATGCACGGAATGGGGTGGAGTTGTTCAGTTGGGCTCAAGAATAAAGTGTTTGGGGGCAGCTAGATAGGCGCAGTGAATAGAACACTTGCCCTGGAATCAGTAGGACCTCAGTACAAATCCAGCCTCAGATACTTGACACCTGCTACCTGTGTGACCTTGGGCAAGTCACTTAACCCCAATTGCCCTCTCCTCCCCCCTCCAAAAAAAAGAATAAAGTGTTTGGAGGTGAGTAATAGGAGAAGAGGATGCAAAGGTAAGGGGACACCAGGCTATGGAGACCCTTGAATGGCAGATAGAGGAGTCTGAACTATTAGAAAGCAGGTGGTAATAGGGAGCCACTGAAGATTTGGGCAGAGGAGGGCCATGACTATAGGTCTTTGTGAGGACGATTATTCTGGCAGCAGCATTAAGGAAGAATTGAAGGGAGGTTATTTGTCTACTTTTAAAGAAGAGCTAATAATGGGGATGAGTAGATGGACTAAGGTTATAAAAGTCCAGAGGGTTGATAAGGAAAAGGTATAAAAGTTGTGTGTGTGTGTGAGATTGATCAAAGTTAGATTCCCACTGAAGTGGAGGACATGAGTGGAATGAATATGGCCGTGGACCTGCCCAAGTGGGTGTGGGTGACCTATAAGGGGTGAGGGAGTGGAGGATAAGGCCACAGAAAGACCCTTGAGAAACATCCACATTGAGGAGTTGAGAAGAAGATGGAGAGAGAGGGAATTAGAGAAGTATGAGGAGAAATAAGAGTGTCAAATGTCAAGGAAGATGAGATGAGGCATAAAACCAGGCTGCTGGATTTAGTGACTAGGAGGTTACTGGTGACCTTAGATCAGTTTCAGAAGAATGACAAAGGAAAGAGCAGAAGCCCTACAATAAGACAAGGTTGGGGCTTCATGGAGGAAGTGGGCCTTGGGCTGGGCCCTGCAGACTGGGGAGGATCGGGATAGTGAAGAGCAGGGAAGGCATCCTGGGTAGGAGGAATAGCATGGTCAGACATGGAAAGGAGAGTGGCATGGACAGGGGTCAATGAGACCAGGCTGCCTACTGTAGAGTGTGAGAAATGTGTTCTCTCTAGAGAGAACAATACTCATTGTGAAGCCAGGAAAAGCTCTTATTTTATTTTACATTCACTGTGAATGGGTAACTCCCTAAAGGAGCACACTTGCTCAGACAAATGCAAGGCTATTTATGTCCTGTTTCCAATTAGAATTTCCCTCCTTGTTCCCCATTGGCTGAATGCAACTTCCTGAACCACCTCTTCTATGTTCTATGTTCCATGTTCTTCTCCTGGATATGTACCCCCTCCTTTGTCATGTATTGCATGTGCATTTAAATTGTCTTGCTCTGCCCTGGGGGTCTGTTAGATAATATTAAACAGCTCGTTAAGCATGTGTACAAGCTTCTGACCTTTTCCTTGATCAGAAGTCAGGTTCTGCTAGGTCACAGCTCTGATTAGAACCAGTCACCTCTGACTTACATCTTATTGCCACTCCTGCAAAGCTGGGAGTAGTGCTAATCCTGTTGAAACAGAATTCCTTGTTTTGTTTCTCACAGGAGGGTGGAGTGGTGGGACATACCCATGGGTAGGTAATGTAGAGCCATATGATAGAAGGTCTTGAATACAAGACTGGAGTCTGTACCTTCTGTGACAGGCAATGTGGAATCATTGAAGATTTTGGAGCAAGGGAGTAACAACATTAGAGTCATTTCAGGAAGATGCTTGGACTACCTGTATAGACAGATTGAAGGGGGCCAGAATAGAGCCATGCTGGGAGGTTATTGCAGCAGTTTGGGTGTAAGGTGATCAGAGTCTGAACTAGGACAGGGGCCATGAGGATGGAGAAGAAAGGATGGATACAAGGGACATTTTGAAGGATAATCATCAGGACCTGGGTCGGAATCCCAGCTCTAGCACTTGCTGTCTGTGTCGCTTTAGGCAAGGTCATTTTTCATTGTGCATCAGTTTCCTCATCTGTAAGATGAGAGGTTGGATTAAATGGCCTCTAAGGTCCCTTCCTACTTTATATCCTGGAAATGAGGAAGCTGGGACTCCAGGGAGAGGGCATGTGTCAATTCAACAGCTATTTGTTGTATACCTATCCTATAAAAGGATCTGTGTTTGTCTTTGGGAGATACAGAGATGAAAAACTACAAGAGTACCTGCCCTTAAGAATCTTATAATCTAATATGTGGGATATGAAATCTACTCAAATAAGTGTGGCTCTGTGATCTATTCATTGTATAACCTGGGAGAAGACAAAAATTCACAAAATGCTGCAATTGGAAGGGACCTGAAAAGTGATCTTATCCACTGCCCTCCATTTTATACATGAAGAAATTGAGACACAGAAAGGGAAGTGATTTTTTTTTTCAAGGCCATATGTTACATCAGAGCAAGGACTGATTGACTGAATGAGTGAACCTCCTGACCTAGAATTCATGAGTTTGGAGGAACTCAATGAGTCCTTTGGCTTCATTAGTTGTTGTTGTACAGTCATGTTGGACTTTCCATGACCCCTCGTGGAAGTCAGGGACTGTTTTTCATTTAAAAAAACCTTTTTTCTGGTAGAAGTGGATGATGTAATAGAGATGGTGATATTGGCAGAGTAGAGAAACAAGTGATAACAAGACAAACAAGTGCATAGCTAAGTGCTATGAGAAATTCATTTTCACCTGGGGGTAGGGGGATGAGGAGGAATCTGGGAAGGCCTCATTGAGAAGGTGGTGCCTTGGCTGTGTCTTGAAGGAAAAGAAGGATTTCAAGACTTAAAGAGGAGAAGGTTGACATTCTGATCACTAGATGGTGATCTTAGAGATCCTCTAGTCCACCCCCTGCATCTTACTGATGAGGAAGATGAGGCTTTGAGAGGTGAGGTAGTTTGCCTAAGATCACACAGGATATCATTGGCAGAGTTGGGATTCAAATTCAGGTACTGTTCTTTCTCATCTTTATCTCTGATGAAGAGATTATTCTTCTCTCAGTCATGGCTAATCTCTTTCCTAGAGGCCTTTTCCCCAGGTCGTTTGCTCCTTCATTGTCTTCCAGATTTACCCTCTCTAATTCTGAAGTTTTCCTTATGTAAAGACTTATTTTCTTAAGGCCTATAAAGATGCATAGGCCTCATACATGCATAAGTCTTCAAGGACCTGACCATCCCCTCAAGCTATCATCCAATATCTCTCCTATCATTCACAATAAAGCCCCTGGAATAAGATTTCTACCCTCCCCCCCCATTTCTCATCTTCTTGTAATGTTTTCCAACTCCATTACTCGATTTGAACAGCTCTTTTCAAGGTTCATGGTTTTAGAAACATACTTACATTGTCTAGGAATAAATAATACTCATTGGGAAGCCAGAAATATTTTAATTGCATTGTACATTTATTCCCCCTGAATAAATGGGTACATCCTCTGAACAGAATACAGGAGAAAGTATAAAGGACTCAGATGGATGCCAATCCTTTCATAGACCCTTACCTTGAATCTCCTGCCAGGCTCTTCATTGGCCAGATACAATCCCCTGACTGCATACATCATGTCCTCCTCAAATGGCTCATTTAATCATGTGAACAAGCCTCTGACCTTTCCCCCAACCAACCTGAGGCCTGGTTTCTGCTAAAGCTGGGGTGGGGGAGGGGTAGAGGGACACCTTCAAGTCTGTGGAAACAAAATCCTCCTCCCGTTTCTTACAGTTTCCCCCTTTTTTATTCAATTTTTTTGTTTACAAATCTTTCATACTCCCTTACTATCTTTCTCATCTGAATTTTCCCCCTTAACCATTACCCCTTTAAGCAAACATGGGAAGGGACAAATGTTGATTGCCTCATTGACAAATCAAAGGGGGAAGTCCCATTTCTAAATACAGATGAAGAAGACCAAAAGAAAATAATAATTCCATTGTCCCTTTAAGATCCAAAGTCTCTTCCCATAATGCTGTCTGGCAGGGAACATCATCAATGAAGTCCTCTGGTCCTTGGCATTTGCTCCCGCCATCTCTACAGCATCTCAGCATCTTCTTCTTGTCTTCTTGTAGGAATCAGATTTCTATCCATTCTCCTACAAAAGTTACCTTATCAGAATTTTAAGTTACCATTTCTAATCCTTATAACCTGATCATTTTTACAAATTCAAAATTGGAAACTTGGCCAATTGTTATGTTCAAGAAATTCACATCAGACCCCAGTTTCTTATATTTTACATTAACCCATTATTAATTTCCTCACCAAAAGGATGAGATTCCACTAAGGAATTAACAACAGGCTCCAGTACATACATAAATAAATTAAATAATCAATTTTTAACACAGTACATGTAACACCATAAACTTTTAGTCATGCCATGTTTCTTTTATGGCATTTTCAAAATAAACCACAAGCCATTCTTCTTTTAGCATTACTAATTGTAACAAAATTTTAGACAAGCTTGATATTTACCAATTAATATTCTCACAAGCTGTTGACCTAATTGTCTCCATACCATTACCAAGAATTTCAAAGACCCTAACTTATACATGACCCTATACAAGGCCCTGATAAACTACCCTAACTTATACAGGAACACTGGTTCCAGTCCTATAATAATCTGAGATGTTCCATAATCAATTATTTTAATAGATTTGTTACTGTACTTACAAAACCTTCTGATTATAGAAATTTGCCACTAAGAGATTAGGGACTTATAGTGAGAGGACGATATTTCTTCAGCTTCCTGTCAACTCCAGGCAAAAGTTATGTCAAACTGCAAGCTGCATTGTACCAGGCTTAAAGTATGCCAGGTTGCAATTAAGGCATCATACCAAGAGGATCGCACCTCAGCACATGTGGAACAGTTGCCCTCTTAACTTTACTGTGAAATCATACCTGCAGTTCATGCCTGCCCTACTTCCCCAGGGCTGCTGGCATCTTGGATCAGCCTTCCATGATGTTCACACCTGGAGTTAGACTCAGAAAAACAGTCAGTCAACAGTCCCATTAAGTCTCTGAATAACAAGTTCCAATAATCAGTTTAAAATATGACCTTAATCTCACGTTGCTTAAGGAACATCCTTAAAGCCAGCCCTAAGATAGTCTGCATGCGTTTCCTCCCTTATTGGTAAAATCTTCCCATTAAGATCATAAGTTAGTGCTCAAAGACATTTGCATCAGTCTCCCAGGCTTTTCTATTCTCTTCTATGTCTGATCTGAAAGAATGAGATATTCTTCAAGAACTGAACCATGTAAATGTTCAAACATTAACTTTATCTTTATGTTTTAGATAATGGAATGAATTCAAATCCAAACAACCACATTTAATTTTTCGCATCAGTGCAAAAATGTTTTACAACTTATTTCTCTCTCTTTTTTGATTGTTATTCCATAAATTAACCCATTTATTGTTGGACTATGGGCTATGGATATTTGATAAGAAGATTTTACTGGTCTTTCAATTCCTTCAGTCTTCTGATGGCAGATTTGACTGTGACTGCAGAGGTGGTATTGTAAGTCCATGCACCACCAGCTATTTTTTTTCATACAGGATCCACAATGCTAGATACCCACAGCCTGTCTCTTAATTTTGGTCTTGCCACAGAAGGAGCAGGTATACTTGGCATGCTGGCTAATTTCAATTTTCTTCACCATTTTTCTGTGGGATGCGCCATAATGTGTTCCATATTTACCAACAATTTCAACCTTCTTGGTGCGTTTAGCCATGTTGCCAGTTGCGGGGCTGGAGCTAGGAGAGCACAATTTGTCTCTCTTAAAGAGACTTACACATTGAAATTCTTTTCCCTGTCAAACTGAAAGTTTGGTGAAAGGAGGCAAACAAGCTAGGTGATATGTAAATTCATGACGTTTATTCCCTTAAAGCTAGCAAAAATAGCTTACTTGTATGTACAAGGTGCCAGAGCATAAGTTCTGACTGTCTGAACAAAAGAACGAGAAGCTCAGGTTAATGGTCTCATTCTTAATGGCCAGAGGAAAGAATGTTCTTAAATCAGCCCCGTCTGGTCTTGTTGACATAGGAAGAGGCATTCTCTGAGTAAACTCAGAGAACAAAGAAGCTTAGGTCCAGGCTCTTCTTCTAGTTGATTATTAGTTCAGGCTCTGCCCCTTATTGAAGTTACTAAATTGATAGTAAATGATTATCATCCCCAAACTGAAAATGTCTCTGATTTAATTCCAGCAATTAATTACATTTGTTTTAGTACCCAATTGCTCTTACATCACTTTGAAACATTTTAGGACTTTATTCCACATCGATACAAGGTAACTTTAAATCTCAGCCTTAGTCTATGGGATAATGATTCAACCTTACATTTGTATCTTCATTTCACAAACTTCTTTTTCCCTTTGTCCAATTATTCCCATTAATATTTAGAAAGAATGTTATCTTTCATATATACAAGAGTACCAATTTACCCAATCATTTGATTAAAAACAGCAAGATTTCACATATTTGCATTAATCAAATTTTCCATTTTCCCCCATAAAACCATCTAAGTCTGTAAATATGTACCTTTCCTTTTATCACTAACTACATATTTTTGATTACAGAGACCTGGCATAAAAAGCAGCATCATATCATCCCCCCCAGATGGTTGGTTCTTTTATGTCAGATGGCAAGTTTCACTAATAAAAACTTTACCCTTAAGACCCACATCTCAAAACCTAAACTTGTCCTAAATCAGTTCTGCTGACTTTAAAAAGCCAGGTTTGGAGTTGGGCTGGCTTCTGACCCCTGCTGTTCTCTTTCTTTCAGTAAAACTTAAATCTCAGTAACTGCTACCCCTCCCCCTTCCTTCCCTTCTACCAAAGAGTAGGTGTTCCAAGCAATGCCAATTGACAGGCTACATTCTGGGAGGGAATCTATATTAAAATCAGTTCTGGGGTAGACCTAGGTCACTGGATCCTGATCAAAGAGATATCAATTTCCACCCCACTCAACAAAAGGGGGCATTAACATTTGCCCAAACCTGTCTTCCTATTTCTATGGGGCACATTCAGCTTGTGCATATCTCCCTAGCATTTGGTCCTAAAAAGAGACTCATAAAATTCAAGATTTTTCACAGGGTTGATAAGAATTTATGTCCCAAATCCTTGTTTTAGATAGCTTCAATTCTTGATTAAGTACAATTCTTAATCTAACAACATCTAGATTATAAGAAAAATTGCTTTTTCATAAATTCCCAAAAGTATTACAACAACTCAATTCTTTGTTGTTACAGAATTTCTAGATATCACAAGTTTTCCAAATTTTCTACTCACAAAACCTCTTGTACATCCAAATTACAAGAGGAGATCTCACAAAGTCTTAGTTAACAAACTCACCAAGGCTATTAACTCACAAAGGCAAAACAATTTTAACTGGAAGTTTATAATTTCAGCAATAATTCAATAACAGCTTTTTAACCCATTCATCATTTTTTACAATTCTTAACAACATTTAAACAATACAAATGTAACAATGTCTTGAACATTTTTATGTATTTAAAAGCTACCCATCAAATTAGGTGAATGCATTTTTAAGTCTCCTTACACAGGAAGTCACTCATCTCTTTACCAACACTCGGAGATTAAAAGTAATATTACTTGTTCATAACCAAACACAGCAGTTTCAAACTATCACATTTTTATCACACCCTTTTTAAAAGATCATTTCATATATATGTAACAAAATTTAGACCTCACAAGCGTCTCTCAAATTTTACAGCCTAGGAGAACTCTAAAAACACAATTTAGGAATAAGGTGACTTCAATTACATTTTCAGATTATCACTTATTGATCCTATTACTTCTGGTATTTATGTATTAACACACACACACACACACACATATATAAATAAGTACATTTATAACATATGTTAATACATTAATACCTTAAATATTAGCTAAGCCAAAATGAAATGCCTAAGGAATTTGACGGAGGTGCGGTCACTTCCCTTCCAAGCAAAAAGCTTTGAACTCTTTAAGTCCTCTACTCCTCTAAAGAAAGATGAGGAGGGAGTGGCTCTTAAGAGCACATGGGTTGGTCCTCCCCCACTCATCTTTGTACACACCAATTCTTTATACCAGGCTAAAATATTTTTAGTTTCCCTTTCATCCTTCTGCCTCAGAGAGCATGGAGGGTAAAATCCCTTTCAGTTGCTAAAGACAATTGACAAAGGTGAGTAGAAGAGGAGCACAGGATTATCAATAGTAGGTGAATTACACTGGGACTTGGCAACCCTCTTGAGAATAAAGGAGCTAGTCCTTTTTAGATATGCTACTATAAAACCTTAGATTACTAACCAATAAGCCTACAAGCTTCTTTCTGCCCCAGTTCCGGATTGACCCACCCATAGTCTTCCAATGTGGAGGGTGGGGGAGGTGGTGGCTAAGAGCACATGGGCTCAAAGCCACATGGACTTAGCTGTACTCACCCTCACTCAAATAATTTCAATCCCTTTCCTAATTTTTACTAAAATATTTTACCCTCTGTATTCTCACTCCAATTTTGATCTCTTTCATAAACTTGACCCAAACTACCTCAAACATTTCAAATAAATGAAAAAAAATTATACTCACCAAGCTTCTTCTCCAGCTGCCTTTATCATAAAACTTAAAGTTAAGTGACTAACAATTTGCATACGAAAGGAGTTTATCTCCGTCCGCCATCATCAGTTGTCTTTCTCCACAGCTTTCCAGAGACCTTTCTTTTGCTAATTAATTCTTTTTAACCTCTCAGTTCCTAGAGTTAAAAATCTCTACAGGAACCTAGAATGTAAAAGTTTTCTTAAACACACAGACCAGACATTAGACAAGACATTGTACGTGAACAATTTAGAATTTGAATTCAGACCCATCCCAAGCAGTAAGTTGAAAATAACACATTTCATGCTTCACATCTCCCCTTGCAGCTACAAACCTTCTTTCCGTGAAGCAGTGAAATGTTTTGAAACGCAAATCAATCTACCTCCCCCTGAGAGAGAGAATTTTTACCATCCACCTACCAGACTTCCAAATCCCTTTTCCCTGGGTCAACCCACCAGTGCTCTTCTTCAAAGCAGTAGGAGAAATCCATTCTCCTGATCTAGTTCAAATATTTTAAGAGCTCTTTTCCCCGTTCCAAGCAAATCTTATTTCTCAACTTGGAGCACATCCAGACATGACAAAGCAGAACACCCCCACCTTGCTCAGGTACCTGACTTGGACTATGTATGGCCATTTTCCTTCCCCTTTCCCCCTTTACCATGTTCCTGAGTTCCCAAGGATTCCAGAAAAATACCCCCAGGAAAGTAGCAGTCTGAAGAAGGAAATTTTCACTTCCAGATACTAGGGTCCACTGTAAAAGAGTAGGGACACCACCTATTCTCTGCCTGAAATATCTGTTCTTCTGATGCTATAATTGATCCCGGATGAGCCCCCAACTGTTAGAAACATGCTTATGTTGTCTAGGAATAAACAATACTCGTTGGGAAGCCAGGAACGTTTTTATTATATTTTATGCTTATTTCCTCTGAATCAATGGGTACGTCCCCTGAACAGAGTCCAGGAGAAAGTACAAAGAACAGATGAACACCAATCCTTTTACAGACCCTCACCTTCATTCTCCCTCCAGGCTCTTCGCTAGCCAGATACAACCCCCTGACTGCCTACATCATGCCCTCCTCAAATAGCTCATTTAATCATGTGAACAAGCCTCTGACCTTTCACCCGACCAACATGAGGCCTGGTTTCTGCTGAAGGGGGTGGGGGAGGGGTAGAGAGACACCTTCAAGTTTTTGGAAGCAAAAATCCTCCCACAGTTTCTTGCAATGGGATCTCTTAGTCGCCGGAACCAATGATTTTTTTTTTGTCATCATACGTCTCGACCTCCGCACATGTTGACACTGTTGATAACAAAACTCCATAGGCTTCAGTGATACTGCTTTCTCGTGGTTGTCTGTTCCTTTTTATCTCCCTTGCTGCTTCCATGCCCAGTCTCCTAATCTTGGTAAGAAACGCAGGGTTCTCTCCTACATCCTCTTTGCTTTTCTTCCCATATCTTCTCTCTTGGTAATCTCTTTATCTGTCATGGTTTCAATTACTATTTGTGTGTAGATGGCTCCCTCATAGCCTAATTTCTTTACTGCTTGCTTGATGCTTTTACTGTCAAATCTGATGGTCTTTCTTCTTCATCCTATGTGCTGCATGCAACCAAGTTGATCAGCTGTGTCCTGGATACTGTGTCCTTTCTGGGTTTTTGTGGCCCTACTCTTTCTTGGTTCTCCTCCTACCTGAGTAACCACTCTTTCTTGGTTTCCTCTTCTGGTTTATCTCCATATCACACCCACTCACTGTGGGTACTGCCCATAGCTCTGTCCTGGACTTTCTGAAGAGGCAGCTAGGTAGCTAAGTGGGTACAGAACTGGGCTTAGAATCAGGAAGATCTGAGATCAAATCTGGTCTTAGAGACATGCTGGCTGTGTGACCCTGAACAAGGCTCTGGACCTCTTGATTGCTTTGGTTTCCTCAACTGTAAAATGGGCATAATAACAGCACCTATCTTCCAGGACTGCTATGAGGATTTACTGAGATTATCTGTAAAGTGGTAAGCACAATGCCAAGCACATAGTAGGCACCTAATAAATTCTTGTTTCCTTCCTTCTTCTTTTCTCTATACAGTCTTTCACTTGGTAATCTCATCAGCCCTCATGCGTTTATTATCTTTTCTATGCAGATGATGGATTTATATATTCATGGTCTTTTTTCCTCTGAGCTTCAGCTCTGCATTACTAATGGCCTATTGGATATTTCAGTCTGGATGCTCTGTAGATATCTCAAATTTGGCACGTTCAAAATAAAAGCCATTACCTTTCCTCCTACACCCTCCTTTCCTTCCAACTTCTCTACTTTTGTCAAAGGCATCACGATCCTTTGAATACCCTAACCTCAGCATTAATCCCAGACTCCTCATTCTCCCTCACCCCACATACCTACCCTAGTTGCGAAAGCACTTCCACCTTGATAACATTTCTCATATCTGATCCCTTCTCTCTTCTCACCCAGCTGCTGTTACTTTAGTTACGGCTTTCATCACCTCTGGCTTACATCATTTCACTAACCTCCCACTGGCCTCTCTGCTTCATCTCTCCCCAGTCCAGGCCATCTTCCACACTGCTGCCAAAATGGTTTTCCTTAAGCACAGATCTGACCATGTTTTCACCTATTCAATCAACTCCAGTGGCTCCCTATTGCCTGCAGAATAAAATATAAATGCATCTGTTTAGCTTTTAAAGTCCTACACTATCTTTCCAGCCTCTTTGTACATTACTCCTCTCTTGTCCACTCTTCTGTCTAGCCATACTAGACTCTCTCTGTTCCTCACTCACAACACCCCATCTCTTCTCTTCCTGCCTTTGTAGAGTCTTTCTCTTCATCCTTAATCCTTAAACCTTTCCTACTCATTTTCTGGTTCATAAAATCCCTCTCTTCCTTTTACATGAAGCCTTTTCTGAGCCCTCCAGCTGCTAATGCCGTCCCTCCTAAATTCCCTATAATTTATTCCTATTTCTTCTGTTTATATCTCAGTGGCCCCGTATTGCCTATAGAATAAAATATAAGCTCCTCTATCAATTAAGACCTTGCGCAGTCTGACCCCAGCCTGTGGTTCTAGACATTTAACATACATTCTGTATTCCAGACAAATGGCCTACTGGATGGTCTCATACTCAGCTTTCTCTCTCCTGACTTTGTATCCCTGAAGAGGCTATCTCTTGAATGCAGAACGCACTCCCTCCTCAATAGGGCTTCTTAGAATTCCTTGCTTACTTTGAGACTTAGCTCATGTGCCATCTTCTTCCTTCTGAGAAGGCTTTCTCGATCACCCTCAGTTGTCAATACTCCTTCCTCAAATCCCCTGCTGCTTCTGTTTACTCAGTTGTATTCCCCTAGTTAAGCATAAACTTCTGGAAAGCATCAACTCTTCTATTCCTCATTTGTCTTTGTGTTCCTAGCACTCAGGACAGATCTTCATATATAGTAGGTACACAAATGATTGCTTAAAATGTTTTATTTATATGTTATATGTTATATTATATCTTATTTTATTATATTATATTATACGATAGTATACGATATTATACCATACTATACTATACTATGTTATATTATATTTTATTATGTTATGTTATGTCATGTTATATTACACTATGTTATATTATATTATGTTGTTATGTTATATTATATTATATTACGTTATGTTATATTATATTATGTTATGTCATATGATATGATATGACATGACATTATATTACATTATATTATGTTACATTATATTATGCCATATTATATTATATCATATTGTATCATATCATATCGTATCATATCATACGATACCATATGATATGATATGATGTGATATCATATATAATTTTATGTCATGTTATATCATATTATGTCATGTTATATCCTATCATATCATATCATATCATGTATCATATTATATAATAGTATAGAATACTATACTATGCGATAGTATAGTATTCTATAGTATACTATTATTATACTATATTACATCATATCATATTATATGATACTATACTATATGATAGAATAGTATACTATCGTATACTATTATTATATTATATTTTATTATATTACAACATATCATATCGTATCGTATTGTATCATATCGTATCGTACTTTATTGTACTGTAGTATACTGTAGTATACTATACTACAGTATACTACACTATATTACACTACACTGCACTATACTATACTATACTATAGTATTCTATACTATACTATACTATACTATGCTATTCTATACTATACTATATTATACTATAGTATACCGTACTGTAATGTACTGTATTGTATTGTATTATAGTATACTATTGTATACCACATTATATGATACTACACTATACTACATTACACTATGTTACATTATGTTACATTGCATCACATCATATTATATCATATCATTTTACATTATATTACATTACATTATATTTCATTATATTACATTATATGATATATGATATGCTATGAAATTATATCATATTAGATCATATCATATTCCATCACATTATATCACATTACATCATATCATATCATATCGTATCGTATCGTATCGTATCGTATCGTATCGTATCATATCGTATCGTATCGTATCGTGTCGTGCAATATCATATCATATTATATCATGTCATGTCATGTCACAGTAGACAGGACCAAGAAGGTGCGTCGGAAACCTGAGGTGATCCTAAGGACAGAGAGCGGGATTTGGCTAAATGTGGAACTATTGTCCTCCCAGACTACAGAGACTCCTATGACTCAGCCCCAGCCATGAGCCCATTTCAGGGTGGAGACTGGAGGGAGTGGGAAGCAAGAGTGGGGAGATGGCCAGAAGTCCTGCGGCCTAGAGCTGTGCGAACCTCTCCCTTTCCCTGCTATTTCTCTCTCCTTTTTCTAGGGGTTGAGACCTGGTCACCTGGGGCTGGGTTCACAAACACTTTATGAAATAACACTGGAGAGCTCCCATTTACCCTTATAAGTCATTGTAAGCCCTGGGGCATTCTTATCCCAACAAGTTGTGGAGCAAAGGCTAAGGACCTTGAATGATTGCATGCAGGGTGGGGAGCAAGCTAAACATGCACCCCTCCATCCCTACACTGCTGATTCAGCCCATTTGTTATGTGTTCACCTTGGTTTCAGTTTGATATCTAGAAATTTTCACCTCCGGTTTCCTCAAGTCCCAACCTTTGTCCTCATTCTGTGCTCTCCATTTTTCTGCCTATTCGTCCTAGGTATTTTCCACTGAAGCCTTAGGGGGTGTGTCACTTTGATCCATTACTGTTTTCTAATCCACATTCTGGCACTTGTTTGCTTGTTTGATAGATATTTGGTAATGTCTCCTCTGTGCAAACCTCAGGACTGCAGAAGAGATGGAGACTAAGAAAATGGTGCCTGAGAATGGGATCCAGATTTCTGGACAATGGCCAGGCCAGATGTGGAGTCTACCTAACGAAAACTGATCAGAATGTTTTTGCCAGGTGTCTTGCAGAACTAATCAGGGCATTAAACTAATAGGATGAGGAAAGGAGATATTCCATCTTTATCCCTCAAGTTAGACACTATAGAGAGCAGTCCTAAAAAGAAAGAATAGTAGCTGAGACACCTAGATAGGAGACAAAATTCAAGAAAAGTGGCATTGGGTAATGAAGAACGAGAAGCCCTATCCCTGGGAGACAAATGACCTCATAGAGTGATGAAACCTATGACTGCATGGTTCTGGATGGGAGTAACTTATTCAAAAGAAACAGAATAGGTAAAATAGGGAGCAGCATTGTTTATCAAGAAAACATACTCATGTAAGAAAATCCAGGAGTCAAAGGGGGAGTCTATGGCAAAAAAAAATATGGGCAAAGCTCAGAAGAAGGAAAACAGAAAAGATTTTGTCATTGTAGTGGGCCATATAGACCACCTGGATAGAAAAAGGAAATAGATGAGGTTGGGAAAGAGATCACAAGCCTGGCACAAAGGTATGAGATAGCGATGATTGGGGATTTCAGTTATTCAATCACTCAATCAACATTCATTAAGAAACAGGTACCCTGCTAAGCACTGGAGCCATCTACTGTCTTTTTGTTAAAAGCAGAACAGATAATAAATATTTCCCTTGCCTTAGTGACAGTCAGAGGAACAAACAAAGAGAAAGTCTATTCTCAATCTCTTTCAAAACAATAGGGGAGAAATGGCTGCTGGGATGGAAATGATGGGGATCTCTGGAGAAGTATAGCACTCTATCCTAGAGTTTATAATGGAAGGGGCATCTGGGTGTAGTTCTGACATGTTCTCTAGATTTTGGAAAAGTAGATTTAAAAAGGTTCATAGGATAGACAGGTAGGATCCCACAGACTAAAATGCTTCAGGGGAAGTTAGTCCAGTAAAGATGAAATATACTTAAGAACAAAATTCTGAAGAAACAGTGGGCACAGGGTCACCTTGATAAAGATGAAGCTTAGCTTGGTACAGTGCCTGGTGCATAGTAGATGCTTACTGTTTTTTTAAAATTGATTAATAACTAAAGTGATGTCTCTCAGAGTTTTCTGGACCTAAGTGGTATGTGCTATGGTGAAATAATTAATCCAGATTATTTCCCCCTGGGGTAAAGGTTAAATTGTTAACAGTGGGCTAATAAGTAGATAACCTTTGGCAAATGCTTTTTTCTGCAGTATGTATCAGCCATGTCTCCAGGGAACCAAGAGATTCCTTTTCTTTTCCTCTAACACCATCCTGCTTATCACCAATGAACTGGGTCAAAGATCACCTGGTGCCACTGTTCTCAATCACTATCTCAATTACTTCAGAGTGAGTAAGCATATCATGTGAGGATGACCTGCTATCAGAGCAAGACAACATTTCTTCAGAGGGTGTGGAGTTTCTTAATTGCTGAGTGGTAGTCAGTGTGTGCCAGCAGGATCACAGTAGGGTACTCTTTATTGAGGTATGTTGTTGGAAATTCTGTGAAGTTGTATATATGGCCTGTGATGAACAGCTCCCTTACACATGTATAGCTGTTTTTGCCCTTTGTATTCTTGGAGAGACACATGGTTTTCTACCCTCTTTGGGGAGAGACCATGTTGAGAGAGAAAAGACTTTGGGAAACAGACCATATTGAGAGAGAAAAGATTTTGGGAAACAGCAGACCTGTAGAGAGGTCAATGCTTTAACAAGACCCTGATTTCTAGCTTTCAGGTAGTCCAACAATTTCTAAATTATCTCTCCTGGGTCTATGTGCTGGGTCAGTTGTTTTTCCGATGAGGTATTTTACATTGTCTTCCATTTTTCATTCTTTTTGTTTTGTTTTATTGTTTCTTGATTTCACATAAAGCTTCCATTTGCTCCAATCTAATTTTTAAGGAAATATTTCCTTCATTGAGCTTTTGGACCTCCTTTTCCATTAGACCAGTTTTGCTTTTTAAGGCATTCTTCTCCTCGTTGGCTTTTTGGACCTCTTTTACCATTTGGCCTAGTCTGTTTTTTAAGGTGTTATTTTCTTCAGTATTTTTTGTGTCTTTTTTTTTTTTTAAAGAACCAAGTTCTCAACTCTTTTCTCATGCAAAATCCTTTTTGAACTCTTCCATGGCCTGAGATCAATTCGTATTTTTTTGGAGGCTTTGGATGTAGGGGCTTTGATTTTATTGTCTTCTTCCGAGTGTGTGTTTTAATATTCCTTGTCACCATAGTATCTTTCTATAGTCAGAGTTTTTTTTCTGTTCTTTGCTCATTTCCCCAGCCTATTCCTTGACTTTTAACTTTTTTCTAAAGCAGTACTCTGCCTCCAGGGTGGAGGGCACACTGCTCCAAGCTTCAGGGGTTTTGTGCAGCTGTTTTCAGTTAGTTCTAGGAACCTGTAAGGTTTCAGTTCTTCCAGGGTGGTATGATCTAAGGAGAAGTGTGTTTACTACTCTTCTGGCCTGTGCTCTGGTCTGTGAGCAACCACAAGTACTCTTTTCTGCCCTGAAACTGTGAGGAAGTTTCCTCCTCCACTGTGGCCCCGAGTTCTGCTATGCTAGTGCTCCGCCTCATCCTGGGACAGCCACCCAGAACTGCAACCTGGATCTAAGTATGGGCGAAGCAACAGAATCCTGCTTCAGTGCTCGCAAAAGACCCCTGTAATCTCCTTCTGACCAGTTGTTCAATTCTCTTACTGTCTGTGCACCAAGAGCTCCTGAAGCAGGTGCAGCCATTGCTGATTCAGTCTCTTCCAAGGCCTCTTCCTGGTTTGTTGTGGCTGGAGCTGTGCTGGCACGACCTGTACTGGACTGCACTCCATTCTCACCCAGGTGTGACAAGCCTTTCCTGCTGACCTTCTAAGTTGTCTTTGGCATCTGTGGGCTAAGAAGTCTGGAAATCTCCACTGCTGTCAGTGATTCAGGTGCTCTGAGGCCAGCTCCAGGTTATCTGGGGTCTGGTCAGTGCAGGCATGCTTCTCTCTCACCCTGGAGCAACAGACCTTTTCTGCTGACCTTCCAAGTTGTCTTGGCTTAGAAATATTTGTTTAATTCCACCTTTTTGTGGGTTCAGCTGGTCTATAATTTGTTTAGAGTCATTTTTAAAGGTATTTGGAAGGGTTTTGGGGAGAGCTCAAGTGAGTCCCTGCCTTTACCCTGCTACCTTGGCCCCACCTGGACAGTTTCTTATTTATCCCTGTCACTCCCATGAGACTATGAATAGAGTATGAATGAACAACTGAAGGAACCATGGCATGATGCAAGAATATCACCCAAGAGAAGTGGAATATAATGGAAAAGTGTATGTGAAAAGAGCAGGCAGGTAGAGATGAGGAACCATGGTCTTTGTTTAAGACTGGTGGTGACTAGGAACATGAGTAAAGTCTGTGTGTGTGTAGGAGAAGAGGCACATCGACAATCATCAAAGATGTTGATTAGTGTTATAGTGAGTGTCCTCTGGCAAGGTCAAATAGAAAAGGCATTCTTTCTTTATGGAGAGGTGTTTTGTGACAGATTAGAACTGCCTGCTTAAACCTAGTGGGTTGAAGACATTTCCTATGGAATTTAGGGAGGATATTTGGTAAGCTAGTACATTGGCCTCATGTAGGTCCATATGAGAAGGCCATAAAGGCCAGTAGTGATATCTGGAAGGTGTTCAAATCAAAGTAGTATGGGTCAAAGATCTAACGAACAGAGCAAGGGTGGAATGGTGGGGGCATGTGCAGGGTCAGGTTTACTCCAAACTAACAGATTCCCTCCAAATGAAGAGATCATAATTAAAGCAGACAGACCACCCTCAGGAAAAAGCCAAAATAAACCAGAATCCTCTTGGGGGTGTGGAGGGAGAGAGATGATGAGGGTTTTCTTCACTCCCCAGCCTTATCATGAGGATTGTGTCCAGGTGATCCTACTATATGACCTGTCCTGAAGTTCAGGTCCACCCTAGATGAGTGTCCCTGTGTATTGGTAATTAAGGTGAGACTTTTTTTTTTTTTTACTGTTTTCTCTTTTAGAAACACTAAAGTAATCAAATGCCTTTGATTAAGCCTTACTAGGTGCAAATCCCCAGGCCCACACCCTCTTGCTGATTAGGTGGGAATCCTTTGAGCCCTGAACAGAGCACAAAAGCTCAAAGGTTAGCATTTTCTCTGGGGCATTCACTCCTGGAGGAGTGTTGATGTGGAGACTCTGGGCAAGCCATTGTTAAGAGCTCCCTGGCTATCCACAGGTGTTGATGCTTTCCTGGTAACTCTGAATTGTGATTTGAATCAGATAAGGTCTGTCTGTTGATGTTTGTGATTTGTTTGTATTTGCTGTGAAGTTCAGGTTGCTGGCTTTTCCTCCTGAACTAAGTGAATGATGCTTGTATGTTGGATTGAAACAAGATTGTTAAGCCCTTAATGTTACTTTCCTTAGTAAAGGAGATCAAAAGAACCTGTGCTAGCGTCTCTTGTTGTTAGTTTGTTGGGCCTTACACCTCAATAACTGCTGCTAGCCTAATTGTTGCTACACCCTGTCCCCTAGCTTGAGCAGCCATGAGGAGAGGAACTGGTGTAGCTACCTCAGGGTTTGTCCATACACTTGGGTTGTGGTGGGTTCCAAAGATGTTGACAAGACAGTTGATGCCTGGATACTAGAGAGGGGAAAATATTTCCATGGAAAATGTTTTCAGAGTACTGTGTTGTAACTCTGGGTCAAAATAAGGAACATATCTCCCCAACTACAGTGAGATTCAGGGACTTTCCTCATAAGAAACCTATGTCAAGGTAGGTAGTACAAGTTTTAGCCTCACTTTATATATGAAGAAACTGAGGAATAGAAAACTGATTTTACTCAAAGTCATATAGTAAATCATATATTGCTTGTTTATTAAATTGTGAGCAGGGACTTTTATCTTTCTCTGTATAGCTAGCCCTCAGCATAGTTCCTGGCAGATATTAGGTGCTTATCAATGTATGGCTCTGAGAGTTAGACTATAAGGAAAGCTGAGTGCCTCAAAATTAATACTTTTGAATTGTGGTACTGGAATAGACTTTTGAGAGTACCTGAGACAGCAAGGAGATCAAATCAATCAATACTTAAATAAATTAATTCAGGCTTTTCACTGGAAGGTCATCTACTGAAACTTAAATACTTCGGCCACACGATGAGAAGATAGCACTCATTGGAAAAGACCCTGGTGTTGAGAAAGTTGAAGAAAAGGAAAGGAGGACAGCAGAGGATGAGATGGTCAGATAGTTTCAGGGAAATAATGAACATGAACCTATCAGTTTTTGAGAGCTAGGAGAGAATATAAAGGCCTGGAGTGCTGTTGTCCATGAGGTCACGAAGAGTCATGACATGACTGAACAGTTGAACAGCAACAGTATCTTGATTGGATTAAATGGTAGAATCCTGTCTCCAGAAATGAAGAAAAGTCCTTTGTTGTTATAGTGCATGTTTGAGGTAACTGGCTATGATTTTTTCACAGCAATATATTGTACTTAATTATTTATGTTTATCTTTGTTTTATTATTGATTTTGTTGTTAATAAATTACTTATCTGACTTTATCCTCTCTGCTGTTCTCCAGACTCACCTCTCCAACTGCCTATTGAGCATCACAAACTGGCTGTCCCAAAGACATGTGAAATTCAATATGTCCCAAACTAAATTAATTTTCTTTCTCCCTCCAAGCCATCCCCCGTCCAAATTTCGCTATTGCTGTGGAGGATATCCTTATTCTCCCAGTCACCTAGGCTTTCCATCTACATGTCATACTTGACTCCTCAGTTTTTCTTACCACCTACCCCCAATCCCACCAATATCCAATCTCTTGCCAAGGTCTGTTAATTTTACCTTTATAACATCTCTTCACATGAGCCTTTCCTCCTCTGACACTGCTGCCAGCCTGGCATAGGCCCTCAGCACTTCACCCTTGATTCTAGAAATAGCCTCCTCACTGATCTCCCTGCCAAAAGTTTCTTCTTTATCCAGGCCACCTTCAGCTACCAATGATGATCTTTCTAAAGCTCAGGTCTGACCAAATCACCCTTCCTACTCAATAAACTCCATCGACTCCATATATATTCCAAGATCAAATATAAAATTCCTCATTTGTCTTTAAAAGTCCTTCATAGTCTCCCCCCACATTTCCAAATTTCTCACACTCTACATTTTCTCCCCAACCCCCAGGTATGCTTTGATCCAGTAACACTATCCTCCTTGCTGTTCCTTGAATAAGACCAGGAGGTCTCTAGACTCCAAGTATTTTCCTTGGTTGCCATCCATGGCTGGACTTCTTTCCCACTTCAACTCCTCCTCCTTTCCAACTCAGTTCCTCAACTCCACTTCCTGGTTTTCCCTGAATTCCTTCAAGTCCCAGCTAAAATTCCACCTTCTATAAGAAGCCTTTCCCAGTCTCCCTTAATTCTAGTGCCTTCCTTCTGGTGATTGATTATCTCTAATTTATCCTGTCTGTATCTTGTTTGTATGTAATTGTTTGCATGTTGTCCCTTTCATTAGACTGTGAACTCCTTGTGATGAGGGATTATGTTTTGTAACCCCCATGCCTGTAGCACAGTGTCTTGCACATATTAAGCATTTAATAAATGTTTATTGATTGACTCACTGACAAATTGTATATCTTCCAACTAATGTTTAATTATGGAATATTAAGGGATTTAATATAGAGAGATGAATAAACACTATTAAAATGAAATTTTTACAGCTTATTAAATAAATGGGATTTGATGAACTGGGGAGCATTCTGAGCTTAATTGATTAATTGAGGGATATGTTAAATTTTATTAAATAATAAGAATGTGTCCATGTGTCTATTGCACCCTAGAAGTCATGATGATGACATTAAACAGGAAATGTGTCAAGAACAAGTTGAGGTGGGAATCTAAAAGTAAGTATAGTCCACTCCAAATCTTGTTTTTCCATTGTTGTTATAGTAATAGTAGTAATAATAACATGTATATAGCATTTTAAGGTTTGGAAACAAGGCTGAGAGGTAGGTACTATTATTACCCCCATTTTACAGATTGGCAAATTGAGGCTGACAAAAGTTATATGATTCCCCCAGAGTCACACAGCTAGCAAGTGTGTGAGACTGGATTTGAACATAGGTATTCTTGACTCCAAATCAAGGATTCTATCAACTTCATGATTTAGCTGCCTTTTAGAAGCATACATAAAATAAACACAAAGTAATTTTTTTTCCTTGTGGAGGGAATCAATAGCTGGGGGAATGAGCAAAAGCCCAGTGTGGGGTATACCACTTGAGCTGAGGTTTGAAGGAAACTCAGGATTGTCCAAGGCGAAGGATGTAAAGAAGGAATGAATTCTCTGCATAGAGTATAGTCTCTGCAAAGACATCCCCTTAACCAATTTGCTTTACATTTTGTTCCCTTCATAGCCAAACTCCTAGAAAGACAACTACCCATATTTATTACCTCCATTTCCTCCCTTCTCATTACTCAGCCCCTTGCAATATTTTCCAATCTCATCACTCAACCAGAATTGCTCTTCCAATATCTAATCAAGAATAATGAAGATAAAGAAAGTCATTGGTAACTTCAATAAAGCAGTTTCCCTTAAGTGATGAGGGCAGAAGCCAGACTTCAAGGGACCCAGCAGTTAGTGAGAGGAGAGGAAGGGGAGGCAATGAGTGTTGACAGTTTTCTTTATTTGAGGAATTTGACTGCAAAGGGGAGGAGATATATGGGATGATAGCTTGAAGGGATGGTAAAGTTAAGTGACTGATAAGACCTTATGTGACCCAGATGGGTCTAGCAGGGAATACACTCTGTGTAGGCTTCAGCCTTAGTGGCATTCTCTCTACCCACCTACCTGATCATTACACAGGATGCGAGGATGTCAAAATGGAAAGCTGGGGTCAGCAGGTACTGGTGTTGTCTCCATTTGTCTCAGCAAGGTGACCAAGGCTTTTTCCCTGGGGCAAAAAATAAATTAGAGGTTGCTGCAGTGCTTCAGTAGGGAATAAACAGAGTTTAGGATTTAGTTAGCAAGAACAACTGGGAGGAAGCCAATGAAGGTAGACTTGGGGAAGGTCTAGCTGTACCATGCTCCATGCCCTCACTCCCAAATTACATCTTAGTCTTACATGGGTGTCTCCTCTGAGCTCCAAATGATGGTGCATTTAGGCTACCTTGCATCAATCATTATTTGTGGTTGGTATTACTGGTATAAAAGTGCCTCGTTATGTCTCTCAGCTGTCCCACTGGCTTCTTTCCCTGAATTTAGCCTGAGGGGGTTGAAGTGGTGGAGCAGAGCCCATGGCCACTATCACATATGAGTCTTCTCCTGTACTTGTCCTTTCAGCTCAGTTTTCTGTCCATGACCTCTTCTCCTCCCAGCATCCTATGAGGCAGAGAGGTCAGTGTTGATCATCCCCATTTTTACAGATGAGGAAGGAAAGTGAGGCCCAGAAAAATAAAACAACTTGCTAAGGTTACACAAAGTAGTTCACACAGTAACATAGCTTGGAGTAGATCTCAGTTCTCCTGACTCCCAGCCAATGACTCCCTCTAACCCTAAGGAGAGCTCTGAATATGATCTGTAACCCCCACTTGGTTCCTCATGGCGAAAGAGGTCCTTCTCTTATTTTCTCTGGCATTTTTCCGGGGCTCATGACAAAGGTTCAGCTCCTGGCAGGAGTCCAGATTCACACTTAGGATTTCTTTCTTGGGCAGAGTCTGTGTGTTGGGGGCAGCAACTGCCTGAACATGTTTGAGTGCATGATATCCCCTTAGCCCCAGAGGAACAAATAAGCAATGGGGACAGGTTACAATGGATGCAGAGGAAGAGATACTTAGGGACGCATGACATCCATAGCAAGGCTGCTCTTCTATGATGTCATGCCTGTCTCCTCTCTAAGCACTTGTCACCTTCGACTAGGTAGTATGATTTGGCCAGCTTTCACATACCTGCGGTGAATGGCCTGCTTCTTTCAGCTATCACAAGCCTACCCCATTGTATCACACTTTGCTTCATTGTGCTTGCAGATACTGCTTTTTTTTTTTTAACAATTTGAAGATTTGTGGTGACCCTGTGTTAAGCAAGTCTATCAGCACCATTTTCCCAATAGTATGTGCTGATTTCATGTCTCTGTGTCACATTTTGGTAATTTTCACTATATTTCAGACATTTTCATTATTATTATATCAGGTATGGGGATCTGAGATCGGTGATCTTTGATGCCACTATTCTAATTATTTTGAACCATCATGAACTGCCGCCCACATAAGATGGTAAACTCAATCAATAAAATGTGTATTCTGACTGCCCCACTGACTGGTCACCCCCTCATCTTTCTCCCTCACCTTGGGCTTCCCTATTTCTTGAGAAACAACAATATTGAAGTCAGACCAATTAATAACTCTACAATGGCCTCTAAATGTTCAAGTGAAAGAGTCAAGGAATTCATCATATTTCACTGCTGTCTTATTTTAAGAAATTGCTAGAACTACCCCAACCTTCAGCAACCACCATCCTGATCGGTCATCAGGCATTAACATTGAGGCAAGGTCTTCTACCAGCAAAAAAATTATGACTCATGGAAGGCTCAGATAATGGTTAGCAATTTTTTTAGCAATAAAGTATTTTTTAATTCAGGTATATACATTGTTTTTCTTTATACATAATACTATTGCACACTTAATAGACTTCAGTATAGTGTAAAAATAACTTTTATATGCATTGGGAAATCAAAAAAATTCATGTGGCTTGCTTAATTACAATATTTGCTCTTTTGAGCTGGTCTAGAATTGAATCCATGATATCTCTAAGGTATGCCTCTATATGCCACTTACAGCCTGCCAACCCAACCTCAGGGCTGGGTCCACAGCAATTACCTTCCATTTCTCATACCAGCTGCCTTGCTTTCCTTGCTGATCTAACATTATGCTGTTTATACCACCCGGTTCCTAAACCCAGAAGTTAGGTTCTTCTCAATTTTTCTAGGCAGCAAGATCAATCAGGCCTCCTGGAAGTCTTTTTCACTCTCTTGAGCTCTGAGTATGCTCAATCAAAAGATGAATATTTTTGCTTAGCTCTCCACTCTAGGTTATGTTAGGTATAGACACAGTCTCTGCCCTTTAAGAACTCCCAATCTGGAGACGGTTGAACTGAAATACAAGGCCAGACTGTATGCTTTAGATGAGGGTTACATGAGTTCAGAGAAGGAAGGGCTTGTTATGAGCTGAGGTTTTCTCAGGACAGCCTCCTCCTGCTGCCTCCAGACGTAGAGGCTCGAAGGCTACACATGTTTTGTCCCTGGTCACATGTGCCCTTGCTTTGCTGGAAGAACTCCCTTTCCTATTGCCCACAGGCTTCTGGCTGACAATTTGTATAGTTCCGTGTTAAAAGAAGTCATTTTCTGTTGTTTTCCATTGGATTTCCTGACAGTTATTTAGTCTTGTGTGCCAGCAGCGGTGCGCAGTATAGGATGAAGTAATAGACTCTCACACATGTGGGGCTAGGCGAGTCATATAGACTGACTTTAATGGAGACACTGAAAGTCTTTAATACACAAGTTAATGCTGAATCATCCTGACGTCTCAGAAAACTACAATGCTGCAATGGTTCAACATAGTAAGTTTTTATCTCTTCTTTGTTCCTGGATATGAAACACTTGTTCCCTCAAGGCTAACTATATCAGAACATTTTTGTTCTTCACGTGCACAGAGCAGCTGTAAGGGTGGGTCCTTGCCACGTCCTCTTAGCCTTCAATGGCCTTGCCTTGCATAGGCCTAAACAGGATATAACTGGCTCTCCACACTGGTGTAAACTTCAGGGTTTTCCTGCATTAGGTATTTGGGAGCTGGGTGGTCTTTCTCTCATTTAGGTAACAATCTTGCCTGGAAATCCTGAAGGAAGAATTAAAGCTCAGTTGAGATGGGGGCTTGGAAAGTCAATGAAAAGCCATTTCCAGTCCAAAAAGGGAAAGCAAAATCTGGGACAGTTTAGCTGTAGCACAGATTATTTGAAGGGGAGGAATGTGAAATCAGACTGCAGACATAGGTTTAAGGTGGGCTGTGGAGGGCCTCGAATTGCAGGCTAGATTTTGCATTGTATTCTGTAGTCAAAGAGGAGCCTTTGGAGATTTTGGAATAATGGAGCAATATAGTCACATCTGTGCATTTGAAATACTTGTTTCTTAACATGAGAAGTAGGCATAAGGGACTCAGAGCCTAGAAGGAAGAAGACTAATCAGTAGTCCAGTAATTCAGGTGAAAAAAGACTAGGATTTAACCATGGTGTTGACAAATATGAGGGGAGTGGCCCTGATGAGAGATGAGGAAGTAGAATTGTTATGCCCGGCCCCCCCCCACCCCCAGATTCTCCATCTTGCCCCAGCTCATTCCACCGTTTTTACTCCCATCTCCACGGACCCCACTGCTTGTACTCCCATCTCCACAAACCCCACTGTTTGTGTTCCCTTCTCCATGGAAATCAAATTGTGTTCTTTCCCTTTAAGTACCCTGTCCCTACCCCTCCTTGGAGCTGTTCAATTTGAGTCTTTACTCCGAACAGTTGCACGCTTGAATAAATCCACATCCAAATTTATATCCGGGTCTCGCTTTTTTTTGGCACAACATTTCTGGAGGCTCCATCGAGATCTGGGGGTGGCCTGTGTCACCCCCCGAGACCTGGGCCAGGGTCTTGTCCTCAGGTGTCTCCTCATCCTGACCTCTAAGGGGAGCTGGCCTCTGAGACGTTCCAGATGTTCCAGAGCCCCAGAGCTTGAGAGGGAGAACTAACCTGGCCCCCCCTCCCCATGCTGATCTGCCCTCTATTCGGACTTTTGTGGATCCAGACCTCTAGGGGGACTGGTCTCTGAGACGTTCCAGAGCCCCAGGGGTAAGTTAGGTTTCTGGTTTCTGGATTCTGTTGGGAATTCCCTTCTGGTTCTGGTGGAGATTCAGGGCCGGAGGCAGCTTACGTGGTCAGTAAGTGGGGGGGGGGACAGATCTAATTAGTCCGACAGACCCTCCCCTCTGAAAAAAAACTGATCTCCTGGGCATGCTAGAGACGTCTAGCCTCTGCCTGTTTCTGGTTTCTGGTATCTGTCCCAGGGCGTCTCTCCATTTTGTGTTTGTGTGTTTTTGCCTGTCTGTTTGTTCCTGTGTGTGTGTGCATCCGTGAATGAGTGAGAGTAGTCCTGTTAGCTGCCAAAGCAGAGGGCAGTAAACTCCCCCCTTGCCCCTCCCTATCACACTGGCATTCCTGAGGAGGGAGCAGAGCAGGCTAAGTTTCCGTAGTCTGGTTAAAATTTACCATCGTAAGGAGAAATACCCACAAGTTAAAGTCAAGTTGTGGGGGGGGGGGAAATTGATTTATGTTGAAGATGGGAGAAAACAGGATATGTGAGAAAAGAAAGCCTGAGAAGTGGTAAGAACAAGTTCTCAGGGCTCTGGCATAACCTCCGCTTAGGAGGAAGACTTAAAGGTACATGGGAAAAGTTTCTTTGAACTTCTCTGCACTAAAAAATTTCAAAATAAGGAATGGTTAACTCTTCCCTAAGATCAAAAAGGGAAACAGCCAGACAAGTATTTTAACCCTTTTTCTGCCTACATAAAGGAGAAAAGTTTTTGTGTAATGGGACCCAACCAGAAAAGAATTGAACTAAATGTGAAAAGTGAAGATGTGTCATTCTTAATTTAATGCTTAAGATAAATTAGAGTTCATTTTACTGCTTGTCACTAAAGTTTATGGGAAAAGGAAAAGAGAGACTGTGATAAAAATGGAAGATTAATAAAAAACAAATCTTGAGCAAGCAGCTCAAGGCTTGATAGCCTGAGTTAAAAACCCAATAGTTGAAGTTATAGAGAGGTGGAAGGGATTATGTCCACCCACTCTTTGGACTAGATCTGTGAGTAGGTTCTATTAAATTTAACATGAATATTGGTCCAGTATGTGACTTTAAACTGGCCTGGTTATAACAGGTGACTCCAAATTGTAATAGCATTCTTAATTGTAAAAGTATTTAGTATATTGATTGGCAAAAACAAATGTTCAAGTTAAATAGAATTGCTTCATATGTGAATTTTCTCAGATGTGAAGTTTATTTCAGTGGTGATAAGATGAAGGTGGAAATACATCCAGCCAGATTGGTAATCAATTAATTATGATTTTAAAAGGTTTAAATACATGACATCTGTTTATAGTATTGTTGTATTTCTAAAATTTTGTCATTGCTTGGTAACAACTGTTAAGTTCATCTGTGTTGTTAGAGAAACAATTTCTCTAAGTGTTGCTAGATTGACAATTGTACTGTTAAAATAATGAAGGGATTAGGAAACTGTTAAGTCATTTTATATGACCATGTCTTTTAAAGAAGTTTAATTTAAGAAGTTATAAACTTCCAGGTTTTGTAGCAGCAGTACTGGGATCCCTATTTGTACAATAAGTTGAGAAAAGCCTGGAAGTGGAAGTTTTACTGAAAGAGAGAGAACAGTGGAGTCAGAAACTAGCTGACCTCTGAACCTGGCTTTTAAAGTCAGTAAGACTAATTTTCAATAATTGGCTTTTAGGATATTCTTTTAAAAATTAAAATTTGATTGTGAGGTCCTGGTAAAAAAGCTTTAAAAAGAAAAGGTATTTGTCAGAAAATGCTATTATTGTCAAGTTGTGATACCCAAAGACCATGGTGAGTCAGCCTCCCTGGACCTAGCCCCGATCTCCCCTCCTGATGCCCTCCCCTCCCCACCTGCCCTTCTTGTGCTGAGTTCCTCCTTCATGAGACGACCAAGTCAGCTTCTGCAAGCCCCCACCTGGACTGCCTTTTCCCCTGGTCCCTGGAGTTTGGGCTGAATCTAACCCTCCTGGCTTCTAGCCATGACCTCCCCGGTTTCTATTTGTCAGTATCTCATGTCTTCTGAAGCCCACAGGGGCATAGCTCTCCTCTTTTCTCTCCTCCAGTGACCCTCCCCCAGGACCCCAAACTGCTTTTCTAGCCTCCAGACAGATTCGTTCTCTTTCCTCAGTAGCTCTCCATATTTCCTTCCTCAAGGAGGCTGGCATCCTTGTCCTGTGCTGGCCCCCCGGAACACCCCTCTGCTTCCTGTTAGAAAGCCTGGCACCTCCGACTTTTGGCCAGTGCAAGATCTTTGGGAGGTTGATAAGCCATCTTTACACCTTCCTCAGTGTCTTGCCACCCACCCACACTGTGTACAGTCTTGGACCTTAAGGATGCTTTCTTCTCCATTCCTTTGGCTCCTGCAAGTCAGCCACTTTTCACTTTTACCTGGGCTGACACTTCTTCGGGTTTCTCTGGCTAGCTGACCTGGACAAGGTTGCCTCAGGGTTTCAAAAATTCCCCCACCCTCTTTGATGAAGCCCTCCACCAGAATCTCTTGCCTTTCCAGGAATCTAACCTGTCTTACTCCCTCATTCAGTATGTTAATGATCTCTTGTTAGCTACATCCACTGAGGAAGGTTGCTTTCAAGCTACTCACTCTAAGTCTTCCACCCTTAACCCTGCCACTGTCCTTCCTGACTCCGACGATTTTTCTATTTACAAAGAACAGGGCCTCTTTCGACAATTTTTCTTCCGGTAAGACAATCAGAAACAAAAGGAAGATCCTCGCCCTCCTAGACTCTATTTGGCTCCCCTCTCAAGTTTCTCTTATCCACTGCCCGGGCCATCAACTTGGCGCAACTGGCAAGCATGCAGCCTATGCTGCTGCCCGGGCAGCATCCCTTTTGGAAGCCGCCCCCTTCTTTTTGTTTCAGAACCCCTTCCCTCTGCCACCCTTCCTCCCTCCTATTCACCCTTGGATGATTCCTTCATGGCCAAAAGAAAAAAAAGAGGGGGGAGGAAGGAGTCCAGGTGATGGGTTTTGGGAGATGGCCAAACTTTTGTTCCTGAGGTCTTGGGGAGGGATTGGGTGGGAAGACTCCATCAGATCACACCCCTGGTGGGGGAGCTACCCAGGGACAGATATTACATCCCCCACCTAGATAACAATCTTACCAGCGCAGTCACCAGATGTGGCCCTGGGCCCAAATGAACGCAAAACAGGCAGAGACAGCTCTACTGGGGGTAAGGCTGCGGGGAGCGCAACCTGGGGAATGTTGGGAAGTAGATTTTACTGAAGTGAAAACACCAGCAGCAGGTTTTAAATGTCTCTTGGTCTTTGCTGGAGAAAGAGACAGCCTCGGTGGTTGTAAAGAAACTCTTGAATGAATTGATCCCCCGTTTCTTCCCCTTAGCATTGGCTCAGATAATGGCCCTAGCTTTGTTGTCAAAGTTTCTTAGGGTGCAGCCAGAGCTTTAGGGGCAGAATGAAAATTGTATTGTGCTCAGGGTCCCAGAGCTCTGGTCAGGTTGAACAAGCAAACCGCACCCTTAAAGAGTTTCAGGAGAACTGGGTCACTTTGCTCCCTCTGGCCCTGCTCTGCAGCCAATGCACCCCTAATAAACTAGGTTGACCCCTTTGAAATTCTTTTTGGGCAGCCCCCTCCTATTAATGCTTCCCTCATGAAGTTCCTACAGGTTCTGCAACATACCCAGTCTCAGCTTTATAAATCTGTCCGGTAAGCTCCTCCTACTCCAACTTCTGACCACCTCCACTGCTTCCAGCCTGGGGACTCTGCCCTAATCCGGAAACATACAACCTCTGGTCCATTCCTGTCTGGCTCCACCACAGCCATGTGAAGGCAACTGCATCTGCACAATGGAAAGCAGAGCCCCTCGATGACCCCCAAAGGCTAAAACTGTTCTGACCCCCTTTTTGATCCTCCTATTATCCCCTTATGCCAAGCTCTACTTGGTTAGTCACTACAGGGAACAAACAGTCCTGGACTTTCCAAAATCCTGAAGTCATACATCGCCCCCTCAATACCCTTTTTCCCCAGCTGAGTCCGTTTGAGGGCCCACCAGCAGACACAGGCTACCTGCTCTGTTCTACTTCAGGATGCCCAACCACATGCGCCTGCCCTTGTGTCACAGCCTCCAACCTCCCCTCAACTGATCCTAGTGACTCCCTGTGGGTCCCAGTGGGCAGCATTGGGGGCTTGGACCTGTTACTCCGTATCCATACAATCAGGTCCGACCCCTGGCACCCCAAACTCGATCTTATTGTCCAAAACCCTTTCAATCCTGCCTGGAGAGGCCCAGTCTCTTGGGTCCTGGGTCTCATCATTATGCCTTGGGATCACATAGGGTTTCTGGGAGAGACGGTGACCCTGACTGTGACCAAGAAGCCTTTACCAGGTCCCTATCCCATTGGCCCAATAGGGAACCTAGCCATCCCTGCCCCAACACCTATTACTCAGGAACCCCACACCTATCAGGTTTCCTTGCTTGCCCTTTTATTGGCTGTTCATAAGACACTTAACAGCTCTAACCACATACTGGGAAAAAATTGTTGTATCTGTGTTAAGCCCCAGCCTCCTTACTATGTAGTGGTGGCACTAAATGCCTCTGTCACCCCTACCTCTAACACGGAGAACTGTGAGTGGAACCAACCACCGCTCACCCTTGGGGATGTGCAGGGAACAGGCCTTTCCCTTACATCACCTAACACCACTTTATCCAGTTCTCAGTATGGCTCCATTTGCAAACAAACTCAGGAGATTCAGGCCTCCAGCTCAGACTCCTTCCTGGCTCCTCCAGGAGCCTGGTGGGCTTGTCATGACGGCCTTACCCAGTGTGTCTCTGTACTGTGTTCCTCAGACACCAACAACACCCAGAGGGCCCCCTGTGCATCTTGGTGGCCATAGTTCCCCAGGTTTCCCTCCTCCCGGGTAAGGAAGGCTGGCGCTATATTTCCCCCAAAGGGCAACTGAATTACCATCAAAGGCAAGCAATACCACTCCTCATCCCCATCTTAGTGGGCCTGGGGCTTGTGGGCTCTGCTGCCACTGGAACGGCAGCCCTAGTCAAAGGGGACTTCAACTATAAGGGCGTAAGTGCACAGGTAAACACTGACCTCTCCCACATAGAACACTCCATCTCAGTCCTAGAAAAACAAGTGGACTCGTTGGCAGAAGTGGCCCTCCGGAACTGCAGAGGCCTTGACCTTCTTTTTCTCAAGCAAGGTGGCCTATGCATGGCCCTGGGAGAGGCTTGTTGTTTCTATACTAACAACTCTGGGGTGGTGCGGGAAAGCCTGAGGTTGGTACACCAAAATATTGCCAATAGACAAAGGGAGGTGGAAAACTCTGAGAACTGGTATCAGTCCCTGTTCAGTACATCCCCTTGGCTCACTACCCCGGTGATGGCCCTGGCTGGCCCCCTACTCCTCCTCATTATAGCTCTGGTTGTGGGCCCCTGCCTCATTAATCATTTTCTGCAATTTGTCAAGTCCTGCATAAACTCTGTTAAACTGCTATTGATTAGGAATCTCCATTACCGATTTGCAAATCCAAGTCCCCTTGATTCTTGTGACAGATCCACTGAGAATGTGTCAAGGAATTGACACACTTTGAAAAAAAAGTGGGTAATGTTATGCCTGCCCCCTTAGTTTCTCCATCTTACCCCAGCTCACCCCACTGTTTTTACTCCCATCTCCACAGACCCCACTGTTTGTGTTCCCATCTCCATGGAAATCAAATTGCTTTCTTTCCCTTTAAGTACCCTGTCCCTATCCCTGCTTGGGGCTGTTCTGTTTGAGTCTTTACTCTGAACAGTCGCCTGCTTGAATAGATCCACATCAAAATTCATATCCGGGTCTTGCTCGCTTTTTTTCGGCACAACAGAATCAGTAGGAGTTGACAATTGAATATAATGTGGGTAGGTGAGGGAGATTACAGAATTAAAGATTCCTAAAGTTTCAAGGCTTGTGCCTGGAGAAGGGAGAGCAACAATGGCTTTCAAAAGAAATATTTAAAAGGTGGGTGTATGTGGGGAATGGATAGGCTCTGATATATGTAGAAGATGTTGAGCTCAATGTTAGAATTTGGCATGGAGGCAAGTCAGGTCCTTCTGTGAAATGGGAGGGCTGTAGCAAGGTCTGAATTTTAATTTTTACAATTTAAAAAAGAAAACATGTAAATTCCATTATAGAAAAAGATCATTTAAATAATTATCCTATCACCAGTTGTAATGTTAATGGGATATGAAGATCTTCCCCATTAATTAATAGGCTTATATGGCCTTCTTTGAGCTCTGGCCCAGCTCACAGCTGTGATGTATCCTGAGTCACAGAGCCCACTGGGAAAGGAGCTTGCTTAGGGGAGGCTTGCTTGTAGGAAGGCTTTCACACCTTTTGTACTAAATTGATTAGGCTCTGAGTCATGAGGGTTGTGGTGCCTTCTGGGTCTTAGAAGTGTATGTATACTCTGGGTTGATATTTTGCTTTGGGGGGCTCACTTATAAGAAGGACCTTTTGATTTCCTGGTTGAGACTCTGAGTAGCTTTATGTTCAGACCTCCAACTGATCAGATGTAAAGGCTCTCCTGATCCAGTGATGTATATAAAGTGTATAGCAATATTGCTTTGATTCAAGCACTTAAGAGCCCTGTCCGTTGGTCTTTGTGCTAATTTTTCTGCTTGTATTCTCTTTGTTTGTATTTTCTCTGATGTTCAGGGTGCTGATTTTCCCCTCAACTAATGAATGTAATTAAAAGTAGGATTGTTAACCCCTTTTTGAGCAGTCTTTCCTAAAAAAGCAGATCTAGGAACTTGTGCTAGCAGCCATCCTGGGTGTGCCAGTGTGGTTGCTGTTACACCAGTTGGGGGTTATGTCAAACAAGCTCTTTATGAAGATTAATTTGAGAACAGGAGCTGTGCAGAATGAATTGGAAATAGAATAGTTAGAAGGCATCTGCCCTAGTCCAGTCATGAAGGAGTAATGGGCCTGGGAAGGGAATAAGAACTTACAAAGTGACTACTATGTACCACACACTGTGCTAGGTACTTCACTAATATGATGTCATTTGATCCTCACAAACGACCCTTTATGGAAGCCACTGTCATCACCCTCATTTTACGGTTGAGGAAATAGGCAAGCAGAGGTTTAAGTGTCTTTCCCAGGGTCCCACTGCTTGTAAGTATTTGAAGCTGGATTTGATCTCAGGAAGATGAGTCTTTCTGACACCAGGCAGGGGGCTATATCCATTGGGTGTGCCACCTAGCTGCTCCAATGGAGGTGTTAGCTGTGTTTAGGTGTAACGTTTTCTTATGTGAATGCTCTATTTTCTGAACAACGAAACAAAAAAGCATCTGTGTGAAAAAACACACAGGTAAATGGTTTGAAGAAACCCAAATAATTTGAAGTTCTTAGAGAAAACAGACTTTCAAATGAAAGTACTAAGAAAATGTGTTTAAAGCAACTCACATGCAAAAGAACAGAGGGCTGTTAGAGATCACTGCAACACATTGTTTTCCAGCAGCTAATCTGAATCTTAATATTTTCAGGACTTTATTGATGAACAGCTCTGCATAACAGAATTCTTTTGGGGGCTATGGAATTTTGGTCTAATAACTATTTCTGCTATACTTTGTGGAAATATGGACTTTAGGTTTTTTTAATTTAAATATCACCTGCTTTGGGGCATTAGAAAGCGGAGAATAGAAACTGAGAGTAGAAGCTGACTGAGAAAGGAAGGTCAGAGAAGCTCCAGACAGAAGCAAGAAGCACAGAAGCCAGCAAAAGTATTAGAAAAAAAGAGTATATGAATCAAAACTGAATAAAGAGTTTAGAGCCTGCACTACTCCACTGTTCAGCTTGGGTGTGTGTGGTGGGGAGTGGAGAGAGTGTGGAGAAATGCTTTCTTTCAGGAGCTAATGAGAGAAAAGGAGACTTCTCCTCTGTAACTAAAGAGTCAATATATCCCCCAAAGGGATCCTAATGTAAGCCCTTGTGCCAATTCGAGTTTAACACTCCTGGTTTATGGGATATGATGAGGCATTTTCATTTTCATTATTTTTCCTGGGGAAGAATAAAATCTGTGACTTATTCAGTGTTTGGTAGCTGGGCATCCTGCTTACTCATATTTGTGGAAAACACAGATTCTGAGATTTCCCAGAGTAAACTCTGAAGATGGACCTAATGCTTAAAAGACAATTATATCTTGGGGTTACTATTAGGGGATTATTAGGATTAAACCTAGTTTGTATAAACCCAGAGTTTAGTGGACTTGAGGCCTTTGGTTACAAAATCATTCATCATGCACTATCCCTTTAATGACTCTTTCTAGCATTTTCCCCATAGATGAAAGTCAAGATCACTGACCTCTAGTTTAAAGAATTTGTTGTCTTTCTTTTGTTTGGAAATTGGGGACAACATTTGTCCATTTTCAATTCTGCATTATGTCTTCTATTCTCAACGGAGGCCCAAAGATTACAGAAAGCGTCATGACAACAATCCTCATACCTATCCATTTTTCAATTCAGGATGATGTACTTTGGGGTCTGATGGCTTGGGTTTCTTGAGGGTGATTTGGTGCTGTCTTACTAGATCCTTATTATCAGAGGTTTCAACTGCTTTTAGGAAGCTAAGTGATACAGTGGATAGAACACTGGGCCTGGAGTTAGGAAAGCCCTGAGTTCAAATCCAGCCTCAGAGACTTACTAGCTGTGTGACCCTGGGCAAGTCAGTTAACATCTATTTGCCTCAATTTTCTTCTGTAAAATGGGAGTGTAATAGTACCTACCTCCCAGTGTTGTTGTGAGGATCAAATGAGATAATAGTTATAAGGTGCTTAACAGATTGCCTTACTTGATTATTATTTTAGTCATTTTTGTCCTGCCTCTCCCAATCTGATGATCGTTATCCTTGTTGGAGAGAAAGAATCAAGAAGTAAGTAGTGCTGTCTTGTGTCCATTATCCATGATCATCTTTCCATTCATTCCAAGCAGAGGTCTGATTCATTTCTTAGTCTTCCATTGGTAATCAGTATCTTTTATTACTTTAATGGGACTGTGTTTATATCAGTGTGGGTGCTCCTCCAGTAGGTAGAGCATGTGGCCCAATCCTTCATCTCTTAATAGCTGCTTTGTTTGGTTTCTGCCAAGATCATGCTTAGCTCAGGATAAGCTTATCTCAGGATAAAGGTATCTTTTCTCTCAATTATTACCTAGCCCTTAGTCATTGAATGGGTGTTGCCTCGGCCAAACTGAGACCTGAGAAAGACCTCAATTGAGAGAGGCCAAGGTCACCTGCTGCATCCTGGGACACTGCCAGTCCTGTTGACTTTTGTCTTGCTGCTGGACATCGATGATTCTGGAGGAGAGAATGAGGCTAATGACTTTACACAGCTCTGTCTCACTTAAATCCAATTCATTGATAAGTCAAGGCATTAGTCTCATGATATCATTGGCCCTCTTCCAGAACAACAACACCAAGCTCATCTACAGAAATCTCATCATCATGGAGATGGCTTCAGCTTTGATATCCAACACATCCATGGCACCCTCAGTTGCCTCTCTCCTGGAGGGCAGAGCAAAAAACTCCTCCCAAAGCTTCCTTCTATGGAGGGCTTATCAGAATTTCCAGACAACTCTTCATTTCCCACTAGCTGCTCTGCTCGATTTTGACTCTGCAAACATCACCTCACAGAGTATCCTCTCCTCCTTCCTTCTATGGATTATCTTGCCCAATTAGATTGCAAACTCCTTGAGGGCAGGGATTGTCTGTCTCTGTCTTATTTGTATTCTTAGTGCTTAGCCCAGTGCAGGTCACATAGGAGACACTTAAATATTTATTGACTATTGGACTGTACTATGAGAGGTTTATCTAAGTCTGAGTGCAAATCAGCTATACAGAAAATGCATCCAGAGTGCTAGGAGGACTCCTGATTTAATGAGTGTGGATGTATACATATAGGCTATATATATAGGTATATGTGCATATGTTTGTTGTCCTTTGTTCTCAAAGGGAACCAAAATGACATCACTCCATTAGAGTCAAGATACAGTGTGTCCAACTGTGACTGATCAGACCAATATGAGCCTGGAATGTTCTACCCCAGATCAGGCACAAATAGTCAATGTGAACATTTGGGGTGGATTCTCTAAATTTGTGCATCTCACAAGTCTTTCGAGCTACTTCAATTTTGTTTTGCTCATAGCGCACAGTGCCTTCTCTGATGTAGGAACGCTGTGCTGGGTGGTCCTGTGCCAGTGTTTCCCATGTCATACAATCATTTCCTAAGTTCTTAAAAAGATTTTGAGAGTGTCCTTCCTTTGACCACCCTGTGAACTCTTGCCCTGTGTGAATGCTCGATAAAATAGTCTTTTTGGCAAGCATACATTTTGCATTTGAACAGTGTGACCAGCCCATCATAGTTGCATTTTCTGAAGCAGAGTTTGAATACTTGGCAGTTTAGTTTGAGAAACGACCTCATTGTCTGGCATTTTATCCTGCCAGGTAATCTTCAGAATCTTCCTAAGAAAATTCAAATGAAAGTGATTCAGTTTCCTGATATGGCACTGGTATATTTTCCAGGTTTCACAGGTATACAACAATGAGGTCAACACAATGGCTCAGTGGACCCTCTGCTTGGTAGTCAGCCTAATACTTCTCTCTTACACTTTTCTTTGGAGTCTCCCAAACACTGATCTAGCTCTGGCAACCTCCTTATCAATGTGTACATCCTATTTACTGGAAAGTATACTACCAAGGGAAGTGAACTTATCCATAGCAGCATTTGAAACTTCTTCATTTGCTGTAACTGATGTTTCCATGTATGGATGGTGTGGTGGTGGCTGATGGAGCACCTGTGTTTTCTTGGTGTTAAACGTTAGGCCAAAATTAGCTCAAGCAGCGGAGAATTGATCCATAATTCATGGCATCTCAGTTTCAGAGACTGCATTGAGTGCCCAATCATCTGCAAAAAAAAAAAAAGTCATGTACCAACTCTCCTTCCACTTTGGTGCATATACACATAATGCAGAGGCATGCATATGTATATACACACATGTGCATATATGGACATAGTGCATGTATATGCTTATACATACGCATAGACGAAAGTATATGTGTATATGCATATTTATGCAATAAATGTACATGCATATATGTCCATACACAGACACACATACACACAGATTTGTGTATATATACATATATGTATGGATGTATATTTATGTATATATCCATCCATACATACACACATAAAACTGTATCTATGTGTCTCTATGTATCTTCTAGATATCAGTACAGTATTTGGCATGCCTATCTGTTGTGCCTCATTCTCACCACTACTAATAAATACATCATGTGATATTATTTCCTAGTCATTTCAACTTTTATATAGTCCTTTAGAATCATAGATTTGTAGTTGGAATAGATCTTATCAATTTTCTAGGAAATCCTTATTTCACAATTGAGGAAACTGAGGTCCAGAAAGGCAACTTGTCCAAAGTAGTAATAGTAGTGTCAGGATTTGAACTCAAGTCCTCTGACCACATTTAATGCTTTTTCTAATTCATTTCACTGTTTCCCCATATGACTTATTTTTTAAAAATCATGGCTGAAATTTGTTAAAGGCATAAAAGATGGGAATAGATAATGTTGGGGGAGGTTGCTTTGTGAAGACAGGCACACTAATACTATTGGTAGAGGTGTGAGTCGATCCACCCCTTTTGATGCCAAGAAGGTGAAATGTCCATGCCCTTTGCCTCAGAGTGGTATATCCCAAGGAGGCCAAAGAGAGGTCCTCTATACACCAAACAATTCATAATGTCCATGTTTGTTGTAGAAAATTATTCAAAACAAAGTAGATACTCATTGACTGAAAATGAATAAAACTGAGATGCATTAATATATTGGAAGATTAGTGCTTAATTTGATGATTATAAAGAGTACAGAGAGATCTGAGAATACTTGAATGAACTGATCTAGAATGAAGTACTTAGAGGCAGCAAAACAATATACAAAATGACTACAACATAAATGAAAGGAACAAAACAAAACAAAACCCCACAACCCTTGATGGTACATAATTATAGTGGCCAGAACTTGTCTCTGAAGAGGAAATATGGGAATCTTCCTTTCTCCTTTCTTTGCAGAGATGGGGAGCTATGGGCATATATCTGCATATATATTTCCAGATTCGGTTTTTGATTTGGTTAGTTTTGCTGAACTACTTTCTTCTTTATTACTCTTTGCTGGAGATGGTAGTGGGTGGGAAATGAAAGACTGGGAAATGAAAATAATATAAAAATAAAAAATGATTACAGGGTTGAACTAGACTAGATTTAAGTTCTAACATTTTGCGATTCTCTGGAGAGTGACTTAACTGGGGATAAAGGTGAATAAGCATATTCACAATGTAAGTCACTCAGATTTAGATGAATATGATTTCCCTTCTCAGGAGTAAACTCTAGTCCCAAATGTGCTTCTAAAATACCTGAAACTCCCCTTCAAGGGATGAGGGATCTGGGGTCCATTCATCAGTCCTCATATGGAAGTGACATTGAAGCTGGAGCATGTGGGCTTCATCTTTGTCCTGGACAATGGAGCCCAAGGAATGATCAGGTTCCAGTTATTTTAAGGAGACATTTGAAGAAAATATTTATAGCCTCTGGAATGATTTGTCCTTGAAAATTAAGCGACAGAACTACCCATCCTTGGAATACATTGAAGCAACCTGACAATTTCCCAAATTGCTGATGTCCTCAAGGTAATAGGCACTCTGGTGCTGGTGTATGCAGATTCACCACATATTCTGGATATGAGTAAAAGACAGGAAACAGCAAGTTGGGTCCCAATACTTCAGTGCTTTGTCTATCTGTGTGGTGTGTGCAGGAGGATCAAACTGCACAGAGACAAGAACACTAGAATACTAACTCGTTTCCTGTGAAGTGGCTCCAGATAAATTTGACTCTACAGATTCTCTTGCAACAGAAGACTAAAAGTTGTTATTGAGGTAGTTCATCAGGAAGATGGATGTGTTCTTACTGTATGAAAGGGATGGCTCAAGCTCACTGACTGATTCGTTACCATTCAGGGAAATATCTGTCGTCTGGGATGGATGATCTCAGAAACTATGTCAAGAATTTGCTGGTTAATGGCATCATTACATGATTATCCAGCTATCAAGATGAATTGCCTCTAGTGTCATTGAAGAATGGAAAAATATGAACGTACTGACTTCTAGCCTTTGAATAAAGGAACCGAGCCATTGTAAGTGTTCAGAATATACTAGAACATCTATTAGACAGCCAGTGGTTCTCACTACTGGATTTCTATAGTGGCTATTACCTGACTCCTAAGGTAGAAAAAGATAACAAGAAGATTATTTTCATATGCTCAGCTGGATGTTTACCAGTTTGATCTTATGCTGCAAGGAGTATCTGGGAAACCTCTTAGTTTCCAAAGACTAATGGAGAAAGTAGTTGGACATATGAACTAAACATCAACATATCTTGATAACGTCATTGGCTTTGGGAAGAATAAAAATGTTGGAGTGACTAAAGGAAAATGGCCTAAATTTTTTCACAGGCAAATATCAGTTTTGTAGAGTTTCTGTCAAGTCTGTAGGTCATATCTCAAGAAGGGGTGAGCACCCACACAGAGAAGATAAAATCACTCCTGATTTGTCCATGTTCAAAGAACCTTTAAAATTGAAAGGAGTTTTCTAGAATTGGGCAGTTATTATCTCTGATTTGTTAGGAACCATACTGCTATTGGTAAACCACTGACACCAGACTGAAGCCACATGGGAGGTCATGGTCTTGTGATATGTCAGTGAAGGTGATTTAAAAAGTAGAAGCCTTAAAGGCCAGAGGAGACATGCCTGTAGACTACAGAGAGGCTTGTTTAGATCAGAAAGAACAATTTCACCCATGGGTAGTATTGATTCTGTATCTCCTATGTCATAGAGAAATCATAGGGCAGGCAAGATATTTTCTCAGGAAAGGATTTATGTTTCCTTCGATTAGAACCTAGAGAAACTTGAATTGGATGAGTAACTTACTTACTATGGTGGCAAATATCTGAGTTAGAAAAAGAAGTATGGTTGAAAGTGTTAAAGTTCTTATTTTTGTATTTATTTATCTTTAATTTAATTTTTTGTTACATCTTAAGTTCCATGCTATGTCTTTCCCACCCTCCCCAACCCACACTAAAGAAAGCTGCTATTTTTTATCTTTTTTATATTTTTATTATTTAATATTTTTAGTTTTCAACATTGATTTCCACAAGATTTTGAGTTACAAATTGTCTCCTCATTTCTACCCTCCTTCGCACTCCAAGAGGGCATATATTCTGATTGCCCCTTTCCCCAGTCTGCTTTTCCTTCTGTCACCCCACTTCCCCCTTACCCCTTTCCCCTTACTTTCTTGTAGGGCAAGATAGATTTCTATACCCCATTGTCTGTATATCTTATTTCCCAGTTGCATGCAAAAAGAACTTTTTTTTGAGCCTTTGTTTTTGAAACTTTGAGTTCCAAATTCTCTCCGTTCTTCCCTCCCTACCCACCCTCCTTGAGAAGGCAAGCAATTCAACATAGGCCACATATGTATCATTATGCAAAACACTTCCATAATAGCCGTGTTGTGAAAGATTAACTATATTTCCCTCTATTCTCTCCTGTCCCCCTTTATTCAATTTTCTCCCTTCACCCTATCCCTTTTCAAAAGTGTTTGCTTTTGATTACCTCCTCCCTTGATCTGCCCTCTCTTCTATCCTTACCCCTCTCTTATCCCATTTCCCCCTACTTTCCTGTAGGGTAAGATACCCAATTGAGTGTGTATGTTATTCCCTCAAATCGGATGAGAGCAAGATTCACTCATTTCCTTTCACCTGCCCCCTCTTCCCTTCCAACAGAACTGCTTGTTTTGCCACTTTTATGTGAGATAATTTACCCCATTCTATCTCTCACTTTCTCCTTCTCCCAGTATATTTCACTCTCACCCCTTATTTTTATTTTTTAGATATCATCCCTTCATATTCAACTCACCCTGTGCCCTCTGTGCATATGTGTATATATATATGTGTATATATATATATATATATATATATATATGTGTGTGTGTGTGTGTGTATATATATTCCCTTCACCTACCCTAATACTGTGAAAGGTCTCATGAGTTACAACTATCATCTTCCCATGTGGGATTGTAAACAAAATGGTTCAACTTTATTAAGTCCCTTATAATTTCTCTTTCCTGTTTACCTTTTCATGCTTGTCTTGATTCTTGTATTTGAAAATCAAATTTTCTATTGAGCTCTGGTCTTTTCATTGAGAAAGGTTGAAAGTCCTCTATTTTGTTGAAAATCCATATTTTGGCTTGGATTATTATACTCAGTTCTGCTGGGTAGGCGATGCTTGTTTTTAATCCTAGCTCCTTTGACATCCGGAATATCATATTCTAATCCCTTTGATCCCTTAATGTAGAAGCTGCTAGATCTTGTGTATTCCTGGTTGTGTTTCTACAATACTCAAATTGTTTCTTTCTGACTTTTTTCAATATTTTCTCCACCTGGGAACTCTGGAATTTAGTTACAATATTCATATGTTTTCTTTTTGGGATCTTTTTCAGGAGACAATCAATAGATTCTTTCAATTTTTATTTCACCCTCTATGTCTAGAATATCAGGGCAGTTTTCCTCGATAATTTTGTGAAAGATGTGGTCTAGGCTCTTTTATTGGTCATGATTTTCAGGTAGTCCAATAATTTTAAATTCTCCCTCCTGGATCTATTCTCCAGGTCAGTGGCTTTTCCAATGAGATTTCTTATTGTCTTCCATTTTTTCATTCATTTGGTTCTGTTTTATAATTTCTTGATTTCTCATAAAGTCACCAGCTTCCACTTGCTGTGATCTAATTTTGAAGGTAGAAATTTCTTCAGTGGTCTTTTCGACCTCCTTTACCACTTGGGTAATTCTGCCTTTCAAGGTATTCTTCTCCTTATTGGCTTTTTGGAGCTCTTTTGCCATTTGAATTAGTCTAATTTTTAAGGTGTAATTTTCTTCAGTATTTTTTTGGGTGTCCTTTAGCAAGCTGTTGACTTGTTTCTCATGATTTTCTTGCATCACTCTCAGTTCTCTTCCTAATTTTTCCTCTATTTATCTTACTTGGTTTTTCAAATCCTTTTTGAGCTCGTCCATGGCCTGAGGCCAATTTGTATTTTTTTTGGAGGCTTTGGATGTAGGTTCTTTGACTTTGTTGACTTCTTCTGGCTGTACGTTTTGGTCTTCTTTGTCACCAAGAAAAGATTCTATAGTCTGAGTCTGAGTCCCTTTACCCTGCCTGCTCATATTCCCTGGAAACTGCTTGATCCTTGAGCTTTTTGTCAGGAGATGATTGCCTCTAGAGTGGAGAGTGCTTTGTCCTAAGGTTTAGGGGCCTTGTGCTGCTGTTTTCAGAGCTATGTCTATTGTACAGTCACCACAAACTCTGCTACAACAGTGCTCCTTCCCCCCCAAGAATTTCAAACCAGGAATGTGACCCAGATCCAAGCAGGGCAAAGCAAGGGAACCCTGCCTCTGCTACAGCAAAGCAATCCATGTACTCCCTCCCTGATCCACCACTTGATTCCTCCCACCCTGTGAGCCTGGGGCTGGAAGCAGCCACATCTGGATCTCTGGAAGCAGCCACAGGAGCTTCCTGATGTTGCCCCACAACCTGTGCTTCCCTGGGGCTGGGGCTAGACCATGCACTTCTCTCACCCAGATCCAGAAGTTTCCTACTGACCTGCTCAGTGGTGTTTGACATTTGTGGGTTGAAAAGTCTGGTAACTGCTACAGCTCAGTGATTCATGGCCCTGATACCTGCTCCACCAGACTCCCAGTCTGGTCTATCCTGGTGGCCCAAGCTGGGCTGCACTCTGCTCCCAGCATGGTATGACAGACCCTTCCCAGCCACCATCCAGGCCATCTTGCCTGGAGACTTGTTTCCCTCTGTTATTTTGTGGGTTGTAGCTCTAGAAGTTGTTCAGAGCCATTTTTACAGGTATTTGGAGGGATTTGGGGAGAGCTTAAGCAAGTCCTTATTTTCCAGCCACCATCTTGGCTTTGCCCCCTTGACTCAAAAGCCACTATTTCACACAGAACACACATTCACCAAGTATTTTGTGGTTACAGCATTTTCACCAGATTTTTTAGCCTCCTCCACAATCCATAGTAGAACTAGGGTGTTGTGCTTGGTAAGCTTTTCTTCTGTAGAGGTTATGCCGCAACTCTTTTATTCTGTTCTTAAGTTTATTCATGCAACATCTTGTACCTGAGCTGGAGTCTTCAGCTAAGGTTCTAACTTCAGGGCCACTTATAATTCAATTCTTCATTTACTAGAGGTGTTGTGCTTAATATACTTTTCCCAGACAGGGGAAGCTATAGGTGTTCTTAAATCAGCATTCTCAGCCAATAGACAGGAAATGTGTCTCAGTTCTCTTAGCCAGGCTTTGGAGCCAATAGTCATGAAGCTTTCTTCTTATCCAGGCTATACCAGAAGATCCAATGCCTAGAATAAGAGCAAGCATGCCAATTGGACTCCAAGTGGAATTCTCCCATTAATTACTTTACTTTTTCCAAACCTTCCATCAACTGCTGAATTTGGAACCTCTCGAGACTGAACTGAACTCTCATTTACTGTCTCTGCTGAGACTCAGTTCAACTGTCACCTATTAGCATTTTTGTTATTATTCATGAATTGAAGGTTAGGAAGAGATGTGGGAGAAGGATAATATGTGTTTTTCTTGGACCTAGAGAGCAGAATTAGGTCCAGGCAGGGAAAGATTTGTAGTTTATATTATTTCAAAAAACAAAACTAAACTATTAGAGCTATCCAACAAAAGGAAGGAAGGACTGCTTCAGAAAAAAGTTGGTGTTAGAATCACTTATTGTTCAGGTACATGTTAGAGTTGATAATCTCTAAGATCCCTTTCAATTTTGCTTGATAAACTGTGATCTATGAAGACATCAGAATCCAGAGGAAATGGAGTTTGAGCAAGAAGATGGAAAAAAGCAAGGGTCCAAATATAAAATATTAACCAGCTAAAATAGGAAAGATCAGTGAGGGACCAGTTTGGGAGTTACTGAAAGTCTCAAGCCTTAAGTTGCAAGGAGAAAGGAAGAACAGAGATTGACTGAAGGGGCAGGAAAAGGAATAGTGGGAAAGGGTAATGCCAGGAGCTCTCAAAAGTAACTAAAATGTTATCAGTTTGAGAGCAGGTGACTATTTGTCAGGGTTCCTGCTTAGGTATGGGTATAAATGGATACTCTTTGATATCATTACCTACTTGGGGAGTCTGCCATCCTATTAATAGTCTATCTTTCCAGTTAGTCATGGTGATTATTCATAGAGTTCAATAATTATAGAATTGGAAGAACTTTACAGGTCAACTTCTTCAATTTCTTGTTATTAGTACAGTTGCATTTATTAGTATGACTTATCTGCCTAGGCTAGGGGCTGAGAGCTCCAGAGACTGAGATCCTAGACTATATAGATCTTTCAATTTCTTCTTGCCTCTTCCTAGAGACTAGGGTTGAAAACACTGATTCTTGGCTTCTATCTCCTGTTCCTACCATGAGCTTCTTGGCATAGAGACTACCAATGAATGCCAAAATATTAGGTATGGAAGCGTGTTTTATTTAGAAGAATAACAATAAAGATAGGGATGATTGGAAAGGAAAGCAGCCATCAAGTTCTCATGCCTTCCCAAGACCAGAGAAAATGTCTATCCATCAATTCTGAAGGACTTCTTGGAAGTGTGTCTCAGGACTAGAAGGATGCTGCAGTGGCTCCACCTTCAGCCACAGCCCATCCTCTGCTTTGAGGATGATATCTGCCTTCCGTTGGGCTGGTTTCTCATGAGGGAGAACACGGAATCGCAGCAAAGTGAGGGCCAGCACAACCTTCATCTCAGACATGGCAAAGTTCTGGCCAATGCAGTTCCTGCTCAAAGTGAAAGGGCCCTGAAGTCAATCTGTTTCTGAGAACTTTCCCCACTGCCCCACCCACTGAGGATTGGTCCTCCAGAGCCCAAAGAGGTGGGGTCTCTTTTGGAACTTTGGAGCTAGCCACGCTGACCTAGATGGGTAAGGATATCTGTCAAGCATGTAGATGGGCAAGCAGTTATTCTGGTCTTACCTGGGTCCAGCTGAGAAGGGCATAAATGCCAGGGGTGACATCTTCTGGGTGTTTTGGGCATCAAAGCGGTATGGATCATAGACCTAGTGTAGAGGGACATGTTGGAGAGGCTGGTGGGGATTATCTCAATGTCACATCCACCCAAGGTCAACAGGCTTCTCCCAGAAAGGGATGATACTCAGAATGGACAGAGTTTCATCAGGATGAATCGTTTTCACTTCCTGTTTTCCCCAGCTCTGCCAGAAAGCTACACCTGGGATATTTTTTATCTTTTGATCTTTGTGCATCTCAGTTCCATCTGATCCTAGTATCCCCAAACCCCTAGCCTGGACCATCCATGGAGTAAGGGCTTGTTGTTGATACCTCAGGGTTGGGCCACACAGCTGGGTTGTGGTGGGTTCCAAAGATGTTGATGTGGCATACATTCCCTAATAGGTGAGGAGAAGAGAGAGGGAATAATATGGTCCCCAAATTCTACTCATGGACATGACCCTTTAGGCTCTTCAGTGGGACTGCTTTAGCCTTTTCCCGTGGTAAAACCCACCATCTGGCATCTTCCATTCTCCCTTCCTCCAAACGTCCCCTTCCCCATTCTAGGATTCTCCCTCCCTCTTCTATGTGGACTGGGTCAAGGCACCTTTGGGAATAATTCGACTATCAGGTAGCATGATGTCCTTGGTGCATTGGCGGAATATTGAAGGAACTGGTGGGTGCAACCTCATGCTCTCCTTGATACACATAGTCAGGAATGGCATCTGGGTTAGATCATCCCTGAGGACAGAAGAACCATTAGCCCAGACCCATAGTGTTGAAAGGGAGGACATACCCCCACCAATTTTTGTGGAAAAAGCATGGGTAATGAGGAAGATGTTCATCAGAGGTTGAGGACTTTTATAATAAGAAATCGTGGGATATTAACAAAACTATTGATGAACAATAGAAATGTGGGAAGGGGGCTTTGGCAACTGTGTTGTTAAACTGAAAGTGGCCATGGGCTGTCAAACTTAACTGCCTAGGGCTGCCTTTATATGTCTCTTGGTAAGGGGGAAGCTGTTTCAATAAATGGGCACCATCATCCGCTAAAGATTAGCTTTAACCAAGATGGGGCGATAGAGTGCAATCTTTAGATTTAAAAGGACGAGAGCTTGATTCCTGCTTCAGTCTCTTGCTAGCTGCGTATTCCTGGGAAAGTCATTTAACCTCCATCTCCCTCCCTTTCCTTATCTATAAAATACGGGTGGTAGAGAGTTAATAATAGCATCTACCTAACAGGGTTGTTGTAAGGATCAAAGGAGACAACATATGTAAAATATTTGGCCAGCATCAAAGTGCTATATAAATGCTAGGTTTTACTGTTATTATTGGGGATGTTTCATTTGGGAATGTCCTTGGTTGTGGAGAGGGTAGACAGAGGCTTAGCCCCTGACTACACACACAGATGGGAATCCCTAGCCTGATCCCATGGTTCCAACCCCAGCCTCAGCCTGCATTGACCATTCAATCTCCTCTGGTTGACGACCTCTCAGGAGCTCTTGTATCTCCTGGCGGCAGTGGTCCTGGTGTTCCTGATGGTGGGCCAAGTTGTAGAGGGCCCAAGAGATGCCACTTGCAGTTGTATCATGCCCTGGAGTGAAGGGAGAGGAAAACAAACCCACAGAGGTGGTGTGGTGGTTAGAAATGCCCATTACTAGACTGTGGGGGAGGAGGAAGCATACCCACATATCTAGGCCAGTTCTGGTCAAAGAAGATGTCAAACAGTATGACATCAGGTCTAATTAGGACCCCACAAGAAATCTCATTCCAACCACAGGAACCCTAAGTCCTTGCCACTTCCTCTCCATTTGTCCCCTTACCTTCAAACATGAAGGTGTCAGCTTCTTCTCGGATGTCCTTATCTGACAGAGGCTTCCCATTTTCATCCTGGAACAGGCCCACATTTCTGGGTTTTTGACTTCCTATCTTCTCATGCATAACTCTGCTTAGGGGACCCAAGCAGCATCTCCCTACACTCAGGCATTTCATCTATACCTAGAGTCACTTAATTTCACCAGAACCTATTTAATTGACCCCTGTGAACTTGTCGCCAACCCCAGAAATGTCCCCTGGACTCATGAAGCTGTTAAAAAACCTGGAGGTTATTATGCTTTGGAGGTCTCCTGAAGTTTTTAGAACTCTCAGAAACCACCCAGGTCCACCTAGAACCATAATTCCAGAAGGTTCTTTGAAGCACTTAGAACCCTAGAATCCTGGGTTTGAAAAGAGACTTTACTGAATACATGAATCTCCTCGACTTTCAGAGATGCAGATCAGCTTTGGAATGCTCCTATTGTAGGGATCCTTAAGCTGGAGTGTGTGAATTAGTTTTAAGAAAAATAATTTTAAATGTATTTTAATATAATTGTTTTCCCTTGTAATTCCATGTATTTTATTAAATGCATTTAGAAACATTATTCTTAGCAGGGGTCCATAGGCTTTTGTTGTTCAGTCGTTTCTGACCCCATAGACCTTAGCATTCCAGTGTTGTCCTTAGGATTTTCTTGGCAAAGATACTGGAGTGGTTTATCACTCCCTTGTCCAGTAGATCAAGGCAAACAGAAGTGAAGTGACTTGACAGAGGTTAAGTAAGCTAGTCAGTGCCTGAGGCTGGATTTGAACTCAGATCTTTCTTACTCCAGGCCCAGTGCTGTGTCCACTGTATCACGTAACCGCTTCCAATGCCTCCATAGGCTCTGCCACACTACTAAAGTGATCTGCAACCCCAAAAGGTTAAGAAATTTTGTAGAATCTCCTTTTATTGCTTTGTCCCCTTTGCCCTCACCACTTCAACCAGCTCTGTATAGTCTTTGTCCATACTGTGTCTCATACATAAACCAGAACCTTTGTTTCTTTCCAGCAGAGCTAGACTCTTTGATATACCTAGATCTCCCCACTGATATTCCTGGACATACCTAGAATCTAATTAAGAGACTCCCCTAACAAATCTAGAACCAGTTACAGACACATTCCTAGATACAGTTAGAATGCACAAGATAGCCCTAATGTGCCCAGAACCTTCTAAAGATATTTAGAATCCTAAACACCCTGCTGTTGTCCTTAACCACAGCAATGTTTCAAAATATATTTAGAGACAGGAAATTAGAATATATATATGTAGAACCAACCACAGAAATGTGCCTAAACTATCTGGAACATAATAGAGAACTGCATTTGGGATGTGGGCCTGAATTGCAGATCTGTTTTTTACTGTATGTGGACAGAGCCTGGGCCTCGGTTCAGGAAGCCCTGAGTTCAAATCTAGTTCCAGACACTTAAAAGCTTTGTGACTCTGGGCATTTGATTAACTTCTTTTTGTCTTAGTTTCCTCATAGGAATTACTTGGGATAATAATAACACCTACTTCCCAGGGCTGTTGTGAGGTTCAAATGTATTAATACCTGTAAAGCGCTTAGCACAGTGTATGTATACTGGCACTTAGTAAGTGGTATATAAGTGTTATTGTTAGCTATTATTGCAAACCCCTTTGATCTTCCCCACCCATTCCATAGGCCTCAGGTGGGCCTAAGTGGGAAAGTTTGATTATATCTTTGTTTGTAAGTAGGCCTAAAGACCCTACTTACTAGATGCTAAGTCAATGTGGGCATGAAGCCCTCAGGACCCTAAGGGGAGTTGCTGAGGCCAGAGCCAATGGAATGTACGCTGAGTTCTAGTCAATCATGAATTCAGCCAATCAGAAGCCTGAGTTCTAGCTAATCCAATGCCTGATAGGACTGTATAAAAGGAGAGCCTAGAATTGAAGGGGAGCAGAATTGAAGAGAAGCAGAATTGAAGAGGAGAAGAGAATTGAAGAGGAACGTAACTGAGAACAGCAGAACTGAGTGCAACAGAACTAAGAACAGCAGAAGTGAAGAGCAGTAGGACTGGGAGCATCAGAACTGAGAGGAAGACATTGAGGCAGCAGACACCAAGAGGGTGCTGAAGAGCAGACATTGAAAGAACCAGTGTCGGCAGAGCTGAGGAAGAGAGTGCTGAGAGGGGAGTTAGGATTTGTGAGTGATCATTTACAGGAAGGCCCTAGCAGGGGGGAAGGTTACAGGATGACTTGGTTCCTTGCTATAATACTCTGTTATAATTTCCTTGTTATTACATTGAAGTGGGCTTACTGGTTTTGGAATATAATTGCTGCTATATCGATTTGGGGGCATTGGTTCTTGGATTTGATCCTCTGGTGTCTAAATAAATGTTATACTTCCTCTGCCCTCTACATAGAGAGTTTTTCATACTTTGTGATTCCAAGCCATTCAGGCATGTTCATGGTCATCCTGGAGGTCATGAATCTTGCCTTACAGAACCAGCTTAGAGTACTATTCTACACCAAGAGAAGAAACATAAGCACTTTTCAAAATGATTCTTTAAAGGCTAGGATCTCTGAGGAGAAAAAAGAGCTTTTGAAGAAGCTAGCAAAAGTCAAGTGTGGTTTTATTGAGGGCCCCAGGCACCCACCCCTCTACATTGGTCTCTAAGCCTAATACTACAGGGCCATGACTTTCTCTCCACAGAGAAGCCCTTTGTCTGCACCTGAACACCTGCCCTCCCTTCCCCAAGCCTGCCAGATTTCATGCTCCCCACTCACCTCCCCACACACTCACCTTGGCCAGCAGCAGCACATCTATGAAGTCCATGGTCTTGCCTTTACCCTTATTTTTGAGAAAGGCTTCAGGACCCTGTTCAGCAAGGACTTGTTTCCGGGCTTGGATAACAGCATCTGTGAAGTCATGCACCACACGGCAGGCCTGGGAGAAGCGTCTCCCATCTCTGGTGAGGAAGTATATTCTATCCCAGTACATAAGAAACTGATTGAAACGTTTCAGTGAAAGGACACTCAACTCCAGAATGGTGGAGATGTAGGGACTTGGCTTCCTGTGCAAAGTAAGAGGGACAAGGGTCAGGCTCTGGGCCAGGTAGGAAGAGAACCCACATACCTCAGACCAAGTTCCTTATTGTCCTTCCAAACTAATTCCTCCCCTGTATTGCCTGTCCTAATCACTGTCACCACCTTCCTCCAGTCTCAAAATCACTCATGGTCCCCATAATCCTGTCCATTCTTCCTCCAAAGTATTAACAGAATGATAGAGTATCAGAATTGGAAGGGACCACTGTGGTTTTTTAGAACAACCCTTAACTAGACAGTAATCAATGCTACAAGATCCCACAAGAGGTGGTCATTTAGCCCTTTCTTGAGGTCCTCAAGTGAGGGGGAATTTACTGTTTTCTGAATTTCTGAATTCTACTTTTTTCAGGTCTGTTAGGAAATTTTTTCTTTTAATATCAAATCCAAATCTGCTTTCTGCAATTTCCAATCATTACTTCTGGTTATGCCATCTTGCATCCCAAACAAGTCTAATCCATCTTCCCTTATGAGCCCTTCCATTACTTACATTACATTTATCCTTCCATCTGCTTCTTCAGTTGGTGATCATATAGAATAATCTGCTGTCCCTTCATTATCCTAGTTGCCCTTCTCTGAACATATTACATTTTATCAGCATTTTTTCATAACACTACTCTAGATAGAGAAATAGTGTGGATAGAGATGTGGGCTAGAGCAATGATATACCTCCCTCTCAAAACACACAGCTATTAGCCTAAACTACTATTACAGTGGGCTGTGACTTCTGATCACCCAGTCTTGTGACCTCTGACATAGGCATACCTAAGAAATCAGGTAAACATTTCTGGTCTAAACAGAGGCAGGATACCCAACTTCCATATACTTTCTCTATTAAACACCTGAAATTCATACACAACTGAATAATGATCAAGATAGCCAAAGAAAACCTATAGGAATTAGTTTCTTCCACCCAAGAATTGTCAAAAAAAATTCAGAGAGAATCTCATGAGCATAGGAAATGGGATTGCCAGCAAAACCAGCATCATCACAAACAAACAAGCTAACAACCTTCTGGCCCAATCAGAGATGGTCTTCAGATATCTAGAACTTTGTGCCTGGAGAGAGGGAGAGCACAGGGTTCTCATGAGAAATCCCCATGGGAATTGCAAAAACACAGCAGGGACCTTAGAAGCCACCAGGAACAGCAGTGACCAAGATGGCACAGCAGTACTCAGACTAGGACAAATTAGGCAACTAGATCAGGGTCTCTGACATTTCCAATACTCTGTCCTTCAATGTCATGGAGGGCCTTGAAGATTCAAAGCCTTGAACTTCAGAGATACAGGGAGGCCTAACCCTGGGAAATAAAAGAAGGTGGAGGAATCCAGGGGAATCAAGGTGATTTCTACCAGCCTACTGAAAAGCACAGTAGGGGTCACAGACCCCCCAGTTCCAGAACTAAAGCTGGAGAGATGAGTAACCCAAAGGAGACACTAAGCACAATATTTTTTTTCTAGATTTAAAGCTACTCCAAAATATAGCTTAGATGGCGAGAACAAGAAGCAGGTGTCCCTTTTAAAATTCTAACATCTTCAAGTGATATTATGGGAGTTAAATAAATAAAACAGAGGATTTAGAATTGTATCAGTTCTATTCTGTGATTTGGAAAAAGGAAAAGAGAAGGGAAGATAAGAGGAATCTACTAGTGTAGAAAAGACAAAGGAGGCCATGGAACTTGTTATTTCTCATAATTGAGGTGCACAAGAAAGAGTACACACATATGTAGAAATGGGTAGAGGGTGTAGGCATCATTTAGAACAATGCCTGGCACATGGTAGGCACTTAATAAATGTTTATTGATTGACTGATTATTGATCAGATCAATCTAATTCTTATCTGAAACAGACAGGAGAATGTTAAAGACACAGACACACTCAAAGAGTTTGGTGTAGAAATTTCTCACTCAACAGAAAAACATGGAATGGGAAGAAGGGAAAGTTAAAAGGGTTACTGGGGAGAGAATAGTTACAAGCAAAATAAACTTCCTGATCATGGAGGGAGGATTAAAAGTGTAATGGAGGACTGGTCACTGAAACCAGTCCATATGAACATGTGTGATATGCTCAGTTGATACAATCCTTGCTGTACTTTGGAGGATGTGTAGGCATTCTATAACTGGTTCTAGTCCATTTATCCTATGGTGAAGGGGAACATTTACGATTGGCCATGGTGCCAGAACTGAGATGCATTCAAAGGCTAATAAACAGCCAACTAGAGTCTCTTGGCTCTGACTTTCTAGACTGGCTGATATTCAAGAAAGACAAGCTGTTGTGAGTCCCTGGGTGGGGATGGAGGAACCACAGGCTCTCCCTCACCCAGAGCTACCATTTAGTCCATGAGTATATGGTCCTGCTATTACTTATGTCTTGGTCCTTTCCTGCTCTTAGATTGAAGATAGCTAGTGAGCTTTGAAAGGTTAGAATGGTGAGCCAGCAGAGATCCAGAAGCCAGAGTCCATCCTATGACTTAAGCCATCAGAAGTCTAGGAGATTTTCTGGAAGCCAGATGGTGAGGAGCAAAGTCCCAAGTGACTTGATCAGCATAGATCAAAGTCAGCCAGGAGGGAAGGAGAGTGATTCATCCATTAGCTATGGGGAAATTCCGAAATTAACTTGGTAGGTGAATGCTTTGTAAAAACTGAATTGTTTGAGTCCACTATTCCCAGAGATTGATGTGCAATCAGGCCAAGTATGTCCCTAGGTGTTGGGGGAAATATTTCAAGTCTGTTTGGACTCTGTCTTTAAAGTAAATATCATTTTGAAAAATCTAATTGATGCTGATTGGTTAAACAGAGCTGGGCACTAATAATTGGTGGGTAACAGTGGGGATGGGAGGGAAAAATACCCCAGAACAGAGGTTTTAGCCTATAGCAGAAGAAAAAGCCACTCCACTGATGATAAGTGGTACCATAGCATTCTGATGGGAAAATGTAGCCATTCTAGGTCTGGTAGCCTGACTTATGAATATGCGTGTGACTTAGAAGAGTAAGTCTAGAGTCTTACTAGAAAAGGAAACGGACAAAGAAAAGGACTGGAATCTAAGGGAGAGGGGTATCAATTGGGGAATAGATGAAAAAATCGTGATACATGAATAAAATGGAATATTATTGCTCTGTAAGAAATGACAAAGAGAACTCTGGGAATTTGAACTGACACAGAGGGAAGTGAGATGAATTTTTATAAGGACACCATTGTAAGAAAAAATAACTTTGGAAATGAGAGGTTGCCCATTAATGGGGAAATGGCTAAGCATGTTATAGCATACAAAGGTGATGGAATACTATTGTGCCATAACAGATGATGAAGAAGAAAACCTGGGAAGACTTGTTTAAATTGGTGCAGAGTCAAATGAGCAGAACCAGGGGAATTATTTATAAAATAACAGAAATATTGTAAAGGCAATCAACTTTGAAAGACTTAGGAAATCTGATAAAAATAATGATTAACCGTAAATTCAGAGAACTCAAAATGTAATAGCTTGCCAATCTCTTGTTAGAGAGGTGATGGATTTATAGTACATATTGAGACGTTTCGGGGGGGACACGGTCAATTTGGGAATTTATTTTGCTAGACTATTATACATGTTCGTAACAGGGTTTTTTCTTTCTTCTTCAATGGGTGTTGCTGGGTGGTGGGTGGTGGGTGGTGGGTGGGAGGGAGGGGAAGAATAGGAACCTGGAAATTAAATGTAATTAAAAAATCCAACTTAGAAAGCCTTAATAATTCTGACCAAAGTAATGACTAACTATGATTCCAGAGGACTTACAGTATCATATATAGTGATATATGTTACTTGCCCTATTTCCTGAGAGAGAGGTGATAGATTCAAGGCACAGAAAGAGATGTACATTTTTCCATGTGAGCACTGTTTGGATTCATTTTGCTTTACTGCTTATTTGTTACAAGGGTTTTTTCTTTTCATTATAATTTGGGGGAGGGTTTGGGGGGACAGATGGAGCTTATCAATAGTGATGCAAAAAAGAGATTCTTTGAAATATTTCAAAGTGCATAGAAGAGAACAGAAGGAAGTTCAGAAAGAACCACTGACAAGCAGGACAATTTAAAAGTAGCATTTGGAATTATGTGTATGTATTATTTGTAAATAATTATATCGTATGTACAATTATATTGGACAGCTAGGTGGTGCAATGAATAGAGTGCTGGGCCTTGAGTCAAGACCTGAGTTCAAGTCTGGCATCAGACACTTACCAGCTGTGTGACCCTGGGCAAGTCACTTAACCCTGTTTGCCTCATCTATAAAATGAGCTGATGACAGAAATGGCAGACCACTCTGGTATCTTTGCCAAGAAAACTCCAAATGGGTCATGAAGAATTGGACATGACTAAACCAACTGAACAATATATAATTATATATATATATATATAATAATATATATATATGTAATTATATTGCATAAAATTACATATATATTAGAAAGCAAGAAGTATGATGTGGAGATTGATACAAAAACATGAAAATGTTTTTAAAGTGTTTTTTTTCCAAAACAATGTTTTTGAAGATTGTCATCAATTGCTACTATTCCATCCATGCCCATCAATAGAACTCTCCTTTGTAGCAAAACAGTAAAGTTAAGCAAAATAAGATGTACATGTTCTTGACCACCATCCAACCTTTTGGTTTATGCTGTGCCTTAAGAACATGAGTCCGTACAATACAACTGTATGAGATGCCCATTCTCTCCTTTGCTCCAGCCTCTGAGTGATCATTCTCCTTGCCGAAAATAACACATCTACAATGTCTTCTTTCTTTGCTGGGCTTTCTCTCACTCTCGATCTCTCTCTCTCTCGATCTCTCTCTCCTCCCTCCTTCCCCCCTCACCTCCCCCTCATCTGTCCTTACAAAGACCTCTTCTGGGTACAAATATGTGAAGAACTCTCTCATTTTTTCAAAACCCTCACCTCTCCCAGCCAAACCCATTAAGCCATTATTCCATATTTCTCCTACCCTCACATATCTTTACTTCTCTGGCAAATTTTACAAACACTACTGAACATCTCTTCCTCTTGGATATTCTCTCCTCTTGAGTTTTTCATGACACTACTTTCTTTTCAATCTTCTCCCTACCTTTCTGATAGCTACTTCTCAATCTTCTTCTCTGGATCAACATCCTTGTTTTACCCCTTATTTGTTTGTGTAACCCAAGGCGCTGTCCTGGGACCTTTTCTCAGTGATTGCATCAGATTGTGGGTTCAACGGTTCCATGATATGTGTATGACATATATAGTCTCTGCTAAACTTCATTACCCTATCACCACTGTGTATTTCATAGGCATCTCAAACTCAATGGATCCAAAATGTTACTTATCCTCTATCTTAAACTCAACCATTCTTCTAACTTCTCTAATCTCATTGATGGCATCATAGTCTTTCCAGGTACTCAGATTTTTCCACCTGAGTCTTCTTCAGTTCCACACTGTCACTCAAACATTATATCCAATAAGTCGCAAAGGAGCCTCAGAATAACATATGATGCCTTTAGGATCAAATACAAACTCCTCAGTTTGGCATTTAGATCCCTTCAGCACCTGGCACCAACCTATCTTTCTATACTTATTCCAAATTCCTCTCCTTCACAAATTCTCTAATCCAGTCATTTGTATGCCTTCACATGACATCCCATCTCCCACTGCCATGTTTTTGCATTAGCTGTCTCCTATGCCTAGAATGCTCTCCCTACTCACTTCTAACTCTTAGAATCCCAGGATTAGAATAGATTTAAATCCAATGCCACCTCCTAGGGGAGATTTTTCCCATTCTTTTGAGTTGCTAGTGCTTCTATTCCCCTTTGAAATTATTTGGCATTTTGAATGGACTTATCTGTGGACATGCTGTTCTTAGTCCCACAGCTCAACCACAAGAATTTAATCTCTTTAAGGCAGCAGGTTTTTTTCCCATTTATCTTTGTTTCTCTGGCTCCTAGTCCAGTGCCTGGCACATAATGGACATTTAATAAATGTTTCTTGAATCAAATTGACTTTCATCAGAGAAGATGTTAAATAGAGAACAAACCCAGATGCACCATGACAGACATTCAGGGAATCAGGCTTTTCAGGGTTGTACTTCACTTTCACATGGAGGTCTCAACAGCTTCTCCTGTTCTCTTTTCAAAATGGTCAGGTCTGTGATGTATAGGAAAATCCAGCCAGAAGTCTCAGCAAGTTCTTCTATAGGGACAGTGCCCTTATTGTGATGATTGACAGCTACCTATTTGCCCCACAGATCAATTGGCTAGCTTTCTTGGTTTTCTATCTAGCATAGAGATAATAATAATAATGATAATAAGAATAAATAATATCAGCTAGGTGGCACGATGGATAGAGTTCCGGGCCTGGAGTCAGGAATATTCGTCTTTCTGAGTTCAAATCTGGCCTCAGATACATAGTAATTGTGTGATCCTGGGTGAATCACTTATTCCTGTTTGCCTCTGTTTCTCTCCTTTAAAATGAACTGGAGAAGGAAATGACAAACCATTCCAGGATCTTGGCCAAGAAAATGCAAATGGGGTCACAAAGAGTTGGATGTGACTGAAAAACAACAATAACATAGAGTAATAATAAAATTTCTATAGGATAAAATTTATATACTCATAATAACCCTGCTAGACAGATAGATAGATAGTATTATTACTCTGAGGCCCGGAGAAGTTAAGTAAATCAACACCAGATCACATAACTAGTACGTATTGGAGCCAGGGTTTGGACTCAGGTCTTTGGATTCTAACACCAGTACTCCTTCTGGTAGCCCATACTGCTTCATATGGGTATGCCTCTGTGACTGTGGTCCTGTCAACCTGTCTCCCTCTTAGCTCTTCCAGGGCCTTGTATACTGACTTTAAATGAGTTTTATGAAAGACGGATCCTTTATCCAGTTTGCAGACTAGAGTTTTGTCCACAGAACCAGATTAGACTGTGCCTCACTGAATGGGACCAGGAGATTTAGCTCTGTAGACAAGCCCTGTAGTTGGTGTGGGGAATTAAACAAAATACTCCCTCGTGTCCTCTCCCACAGCCATCCTCAGCAGAATGAAGCTATCACCTGATGGCATAATGCCATTTTAAATCCATTAGTTAAGGCTATTAGAATGCAAGAAACAACTGAAGTGCTGCTAAATGTGATGGCTCTAGGATCTGGAGAGGCCCTATAATCAGACTTAGTAAATTTGGGTAATAAGAATAGATCACTATCATAGATGTTGCTGTGTCCTTTGAGAATAGATATTCTACCTTCCCATTGTCTGTAGAGGCAAAATTGACAGACAGAGAGTTGATTAGCATATGGCTCAGGAAGGCTACGGAACATATTATAATGTTATGATAATTGGGGATTTTGGCAGCCAGGTGGCACAGTGGATAGAGTGCTGGATCTGGAGTCATGTAGACTCATCTTTCTGAATTCAGATCTGGCCTCAGACATTTACTAGCTGTGAGACCCTGGGCAAGTCACTTAACTCTGTTTGCCTCAGATCCTCATCTATAAAATGACTGGGGAAGGAAATGGCAAGAAAACCCCAAATGGGGTCACAAATAGTTGACCATGGCTGAAATGAATAACAACAGAAGTTGGGGATTTGGAGGCTGGGATCCAGTCAATGACAAAGTGATGTCTAAATTAAATATTAGCCCTGCATATGCAGACCTAATGAAGAAATTAATATTAATATGTTAGATGTAATAAATTAGACAAATATATCTATAGATATACCTGTATCTAATATCTAATATCTATATTCAATATATCTATAAATAGATAAAATAATAGATGGAATAAAGATACACATGTTATTCTGTATGTGCATATATCTCTATTATCTATTGATCATCACATCAGAGTGAGACGTTAAGATTCAGTTTTAGAAGATAATATTCTCTCCATCTTAGTTGGACAGAAAATGATCCTATTAAATTCAAATAGGGAAGAGACTGCATTTTTATTCTATATGGAACATTATTGGAAAATGTCTTATCTTGTTATACACACATATATACACACTTTATTATTGTTATTCAGTCATTTCAGTCATGTCTGACTCTCCATGACCCCATTTGGGGTTTTCTTGGCAAAGATACTGGAGTGGTTTGCCATTTCCTTCTCCAGCTAATTTTACAGATAAGGAAACTGAGGCAAACAAGATTAAATGACTTGCTCAGGGTCATCCAGCTAGTAAGTGTCTGAGGCCGTACTGGAACTCAGTATGACGGGTCTTTCTGACTCCAGGCTCTCAGCACTCTATCCACTGTGCCACCCAGTTGCCTGTTTTGTGTGCATGTGTGTGTGTGTGTGTGTGTGTATTTGTGTACGTATATATAATATGCACATATATGTATACGTGTGTATATGTACATATTATGTGCATTTATTGAGTTTTACTATTGCCAGGTAATTGTGTAGCAAACATTCTGAGAAGTATCTTAAATAACAAAAACAACTGTAAATTTGTGTATTTTAAACATTTTTGAACAAAAGTAAAGTATTTCTTACTGAGTCCCCTACACGTGATTCTGAATGTCTCCTTGGTAAAATCTGCAGCCGCTGCAAAAATCTTTGATGATGAGTCTTCCCTGCCTGTCTGATTGTGCATCACTCTGTTTCCTCACACCAGATCACATGGTCCCAATTGTCTTCCTCTCTGTACTTCCTTGTATTGCTCTTCCCCAGTCAATAATCCTACTTCACCCATCTGTCTTTTCTCTTGAGTTACCTAGTAATCTGCCCCACCAACAAGACAGCCCCTGTTAGGATAAATAGAACTCAAAGAAAAGAACCAGGGAGACAGTTGGAAGGAAAAAGATGGTTAGTATTGAAAGGAAATGAAAACTGGAGACCCAAAAGGTGGAAAAGTTGGTAAAGAGGAGACAAAAAGAAATGATTCCTAATCATGAGCTCAAGACTTGTCCCTGGAGACTTCAATAAGTAATGCACAGCAGTGCCATAGTTAAGTACCTGTTCTGTGCTCAGCCTGTATTGGAATTGCCTGACTTGCAAATAGTTGATACTGAAAACTTCTCTTGTGCTTTCCCTTAAAAAAGATGGATCAGGGGAAGTGTTAAAGGCAGTATGTCTGGTAAGGAAGTAGGGCAGCTATTGGGGCATAAAAGTCATGCTTAGCCAATCATCTATGGGAAGTCCAGTTACAGGATCAGCCCTGAGCTGCTGCTCCTTCCTGACTGTTGCAGATTTTGTCCTTGGTACTGTGCACTCTCTCCCTGGAGTTCTTCCTTCCCCTGTTCACATGGGGCTATCTCATCTCTAGTTCCTGAGACCCCATAGCCAAAGCCCAGAAGGACACTCACTCTTGACAGTTGCTATCATGGCTGAAGATGCATTTCTGTAGGCTATCCAGGGTCATGAGGCTGACGTGCTCAAACATGTCCAGGTAGGTGCTACCCTCTTCACACAGATGCCTCCACTTCTCCTGCAGAAGAAAGAGAGAGGGTATGGGCCTGGCCCCCTCCCAGGATCTGACCTGATGACCCCAGTCTCTCTAGACACTCAGAGAGGGCAAGAGAGAGACCTCTGCCATGGAGAGTAGAGTGGGGCTTTGGGTCACCCTGAGAATGTGTCATGGGGATGAAGAGAGCCAGAACTAGAAGTTAGCAACTGAGGACTTGCTCCTGCTCTGCCCCTGATTTACTCTATGTCCTCAATGGTGTTTCGGGGATTCGAAAGTGATCTACCCTGTGAAAGGTGCCAGAAGAGGCTCATGGATGATGACGCCAATGGGCCCTGCCTCCCTTCTAAAGCCAAGCTACCCCTGGTAAGAGAGGGCAGATGGTGTGATGCTCCACAGCCATAATTAGACATTTTTATGTCTGGACAACTGTTATCAGCCATGTCTGAGCCATGTGGCAGTAACTCTACCCTCTTCAGGGAAGGAAACAGAGACCACATGACTCAAGTGTGAGGTCATTGCTCAGAGTGATGGGGATTTGGGTAACTTTGAAGCAGGGAAAGAGATCACCCATGCTGCCAGCGGGTAGTTATTTTTAAAACTAATTTTTAAATGATTATTCTTGCTAACTGGACTTGCTAAGACTTTATTTTTTCTAGAGGACTAAAACACTGCAGTTTCTATATTTGGAATCTTCCAAGTTGGTTACCCTTGGGCAAAGCCCGTATCAGCTTGTCTTAATTGCAGTTCTTATGTGTGCACCATCACACCTGCTGTAACCCAAGTTGGTCTAGGAGGGTAGGTGCTCAATGTAGACTCTAGCTGTGATTGGTGTTCCTCTTCCAACCCACTTGAGACCCCTTCAGGCTCACGTGCATGATGTCTGCAGTCTGGTTAAATATCTTCACATAGGGCTTGAGGATGTCAAAGTGGAAAGCTGGGGTGAGTAGGCGCCGGTGCCGGCTCCATTTGTCTCCATTGCTCACGAGGAGCCCATCCCCTGGGAGAGGGGAAAAGCAGGTAGAAGAAGCCCAGGTCCAGTCCCTCAATTCCTTGCCCACCCAGAGCCCCAGCTTAGACTCCTACATAGATCCCTAAACCCAATAGCTTCCACCTGCCCCTTAGGCATTTACTTATCCCTGAATCCCTCACCCATAATGCCCGGCCCTCAAGACTTAGTTCCCCACACACAAGCTCATCATTTCCCTGTCTACAAACACCTGACTGCCAGGATTCCCAGCCTCATAGGCTAAGGGCATTTGGGGGCCTTTGCCCTAGGTCTTATTCTTGCTTCCTGGTGTTACTTCTGACCACACTCATTACTCACCCAGCCAGGGCTTCAAAAATCCATAGATAAGATCATCCTTGAGTGCAATATAGGCTGTTGGGAGAGATAAAACCTTCAAATTGGGTGAATACACACATACATATAAATATATGTATCTGTATGTATACTTCATATTCATATATACAAAGCATATATATATATGCATAGCTAGCTTTATCTATACATATATCCCTATGTAGTAAAGAAGTGGGGTAAGGAATGTACCATAAGATATGACACCCCAAGAGAGGCCAAGGGAGGGTAACTTAACCTTGGCCTGGGGTCCCAAGGTTCCGTGCTGAAAGGTCAGGGGCTGGAGTTTCTTTCATTTGCCCCTCCCCAGTATCAAAACAATCACCCTCGAAACCAGGCACAGATGGGACAAGGAGAACAAGAGGACAGCAGAGAGTAGCATGGAGGAATGGGTGAGCCTGGAGGTGGGAGAGAGAGTGAAACAGGAGCAGGAAAGTGAAGGTAATAGAACACCCAGATATACACTGATAGGCTGGATGGACATGGACCGTAGAAGACCCTGGGAATGACCCAAAACACCTTGGACCAGCTGACCCCTGGCTATGACTCAGGCACAAGTCACCATGAAACAAATCAGACATGGCTCTATATTTCTTAGGCATAATGCAAACGTGGCCCCAGGCATATCTCCAGGGATCCACCAGACATTGCTCAAATCATGTTGAATATAATAGCTCAGATTCCAACCATACACAGATGTAAGAAAGGCCCATAGATCCAAGGCAAAATATGGACTTTCAATAAAATAGAGGACTTCCAAGATTTCTCAGTGAAAAGACCAGAGCTGAATAGAAAATTTGACTTTCAAATACAAGAATCAAGAGAAGCGTGAAAAGGTAAACAAGAAAGAGAAATCATAAGGGACTTACTAAAGTTGAACTGTTCTGTTTACATTCCTACATGGAAAGAGGATGTGTATGATTCATGAGACCTCAATATCATAGTAGCTGAAAGGAATATGCATATATATATGTGTATGCATATATATACATATGTGTGTGTCTATGTATGTATATATGTAGGTGTATATATATATATATAGATAGATAGATAGAGTGCATAGGGTGAGTTGAATATGAAGGGACGATATCTAAAAAAATAAAATTAATTTAAGGGATAAGAGAGGAATATATTGAGAGAGGGAGAAAGGGAGAGATAGAATGGGGTAAATTATCTCGCATAAAAGTGGCAAGAAAAAGTGGTTCTCTAGGAAGGGAAGAGGGGGCAGGTGAGTAGGAATGAGTAAATCTTGCTCTCATCGGATTTGACCTGAGGAGGGAATACCATACACACTCAATTGGGTATCTTACCCCACAGGAAAGAAGGAGGAAGAAGATAAAAAAGGGGGGACAATAGAAGGGAGGGCAGACAGGGGGAGGAAGTAATAAAAAACAAACCCTTTCGAAAAGGGGCAGGGTCCAGGGAGAAAATTCAATAAAGGGGGATAGGTTAGGCAGGAGCAAAACATAGTTAATCTTTCACAACATCAGTATTGTGGAAGGGTTTTACGTAATGATATGCAAGTGGCCTATGTTGAATTGCTTGCCTTCTTAGGGAGGGTGGGTGCGAAGGGAAGAGGGGAGAGAATTTGGAACTCAAAGTTTTAAAAACAGATGCTCAAAAACAACAACAACAAAAAAGTTTTTGCATGCAACTAGGAAATAAGATACACAGGCAATGGGGCATAGAAATTTATCTTGCCCTACAAGAGAAGAAGGGAAAGGGGGATGGGAGGGCAGTGGGGTGACAGATGGGAGGGCTGACTGGGGAATGAGGCAACCAGAATATATGCCATCTTGGAGTGGGCGGGAGGGTAGAAAGGGGGAGAAAATTCGTAATTCAAACTCTTGTGAAAATCAATGCTGAAAACTAAATATATTAAATAGATTAAATTAAAATAACAAGAAAGGCCCATAGAAAACCCTGAGACATTGCCCCCAAACCTAATAGTTCAGACACTAACCACATATGATTCGGTACCCTCCTCCCATAGACATGGTTCAGACATTCTTGGACATGGGCTACACCATACTTGGACATGGCTCAGGTACTCTCCAGAGAGCACACTTACCACGTAGTCATGGCCCACATCAGTCACCAAGATATGGCTCAAATACTTTATACCCTAAGACATGACATAGACCCTGGCCACACAGGGCTTGGACACTTTCTCATGTGGCCTAGACACTCCTTTAGACATGAAATCATGCACAATAGTTTATATATCTCCATCTAATTATGACCCAGGCACTTCTAGACATGGCTTTGTACACAATTACATACCACTCTAGACAACATTGAATGCAGTCCCAGTCAGGGCCCAGGCATCACCTTGGATGTGACTATAGACATAACCTAGGCATGCTTTAAAACATGGTACCAACTGAACTCCGATAGCCCAGGCACATTCCAGACATGACCTTGATAGTTTCAGAAATGGCTTCCAGTATATTGCAGGGATAGTTTTACATGGTCTCAAATGTAGCCCCAGAAACATCTCACATATGAGGAAGAGTAGACAAAGGAATAAGCATTTATATAGAGCCTACTAAATGCTTTTACAAATGTTATTTCGTTTGATTCTCATAACATCTCTGCTACTATTATCCCTGTTTCATAGATGAGGAAACTGAAGCAAATAGACATTAAGTGACTTCCTCATGATCACACAGGTGGAAAAATGTCTGATGTCATATCTGAATTCAGGCCCTGATTCCACGCCCAAATCTTTATCTGCCATTCCACCAGTTGCCTCAAGTTTTATCATGGTTGCCACCCTGGCCCCAGATATACCCAGGATGTGGTTCTAGATACAATGACCCAGATACAAACTAGAACTAGTTCTATTCCCACATCAAGCATGGTCCTATACCATGGTAGGTATGACCCTAGAAACCCTGATTTGTTGGCAGGACACAGCCTCCATAAGAGACATGTCCCAAGGTAGCATGCTGGAGAAATAGCAATGAACATGGCCTCTGATCTATACCTGCTATATGGTCCCAGATGTGTCAGGGAATTACAGCGTAAGAGACACTTTCCAGTTTTCTCATACCTCACTCCCATCCATGTAGTCTATGATCTAGTGACACTGCCCTTTCTTGCTGCTCCTCAAACAAGAAACCCTAGGAAAGCTGTGCCCCCAAGTCTAGACTACTCTGTCCCCCTCATCTCTGCCTCCTAGCTTCCTTAACCTCTCAGATAAAATTCCACTTTCTCCAAGAGGCCTTTCACAATCAGTCTTAATGCTAGTGCCTTTCCTCTATTGGTTATTTCAATTTATCCTGTATACATCTGGCTTGTACATGTTTATTTTTACATGTTGTCTCTCCAATTAGACAGCAAGCTTCTTGAGAGAAGTGACTGTTTTTGCCTTTCTTTCTATCCCCAGTGCTTAGATAACTAGTAACTAACTAGTATCTGGTAACTACTAAGATTTTTTTAAAAAAATTTATGTTTAGTTTATGGAATAAGAAAAGCATTTCCATAATACAGTATAATAAAAAGATAATTGCACAGGAAACTTTTAAGTAAGCTCTTAATAAAAACTTATCAGCTTGACTTGATTAGGCATAGGCATACTTAAACAGGAACCAAAAAGTTTCTGAATGTGCTAACATCTTATGGGGAGGAATGTTTTTCTATGTATTCCTTGTAAGTTTCCATTCTGGCCAAGACAGAGACTTTAGCAAGCAGTCAGGTATGGCCTGGTTCCATTGCCATCTCCCAATAGGCACAGAGTCTGAGTATTTTAGTCCCACGTTAGTGTACATGGCAGAAACCCAGTGGAATTAATATGGCATGTTGAGTGAATGGGTACAATCTTATCTAAAATGATGTTATGGGCTTTTCAACCATACTACCTAATGTCGGGTAAGAATTGTACCTGCCCGTTGACTTGTGCCTTACAGTCTCTGAAGAAGAAAAAGAATTAAAGAATCTTAGGGTAGAGGATAGAATAGTTGGTTGTTGTCTTTTGTTCTTGAAGAAGACCAAAATGACATCACTATGCTAGAGTCAAGATTCAATGTGTCCGACTGTGGATGATCAGGCCAATGCAAGCTCAGAATGCTGTACCACAGTTCAGCCACATGTGCATCCTGCATGTCCTTTGAGCTGTTTCAATTCTGCTTTGCTCATAGATCACAGCACCTTCTCTGATGTGGGAATGCCATACTGAGCCGTCCTGTGCCAGTGTCTCCCATGTCACACAATCAATTCCAAAGTTCTTGAGAAAGACCTTGAGAGTATCCTTGTATTGCTTCTTCTGACCACCATGTGAACACTTGCCCTGTGTGAGTTCTCCATAAAATAGTCTTTTGGGCAAGTGTATGTTTTGCATTTGGACAATGTGGCCAGCCCATAGGAGTTGTGGTCTCTGAAGCAGAGTTTGAATGCTTGGCAGTTTAGTTCGAGTAAGGACCTCAATGTCTGGTACCTTATCCTGCCAGATGATCTTCAGAATCTTCCTAAGACAATTCGAATGGAAGCAATTCAGTTTCCTGGCCTGGTGCTGGTAAATTGCCCAGGTTTCACAGGCATACAACAATGAGGTCAGCATCACAGCTCTGTAGACCTTGAGTGTGGTAATTAGTCTAATACCTCTTCTCTTCCATATTTTCCTTTGGAGCCTCCCAAACACTGAACTAGCTCTGGCAATGTGCGAGTCAACCTCATTTTCAACGTGCACATTCCTGGAAAGTACACTACCGAGGTAAATGAACTTTTCCACAGCATCCAAAACTTCTCCATTTGCTGTAATTGATGGTTCCATATATGGATGGTGTGGCAGTGGCTGATGGAGTACCTGTGTTTTCTTGGTGCTAGTTATAAGGCCAAAATTAGCACAAGCAGCAGAGAATTGATCCATACTTTGTTGCATCTCAGCTTTAGAGGCTGCATTGAGTGCACAATCATCTGCAAACAGATAATCATGCACCAACACTCCTTCCACTTTGGTCTTGGCTTACAGCCTTTTCAAATTGAAGAATTTACCAACACTGTGGTAGCTGACCTTGATGCTGTGTTCATCCCACTGAAATCATTTGACAACATGGCTGAAAACATCATGCTTAAAAGCATGGGAGCAAGCACGCAACTTTATTTCACTCCATTGGTGACTGGAAAGGAAATGAGTGGAGACTACTAAAGAGAAAAAACAGAGTACCAATAAGAGACAGAGGACTATATAGAGAAGTAGAGGTGCCTATATGTGGTACTTAATAAACAGTTGTTTTAATTGGTTTGTTGAGCCAGAGAAAGAGAAGAAAGGCAGAGTACTGAGAATGGAACTTATGATCCTCAAGAGCCCAGGGAACTTGGTATAATGGGAGTGAAGGGAAGGTTTAATATGACAATATAGAGGCTTAGAAGAGGGTAAGATGATTGAGAGGGCCTGGAGATGGTCCTCTTGGGGATCTTGGAAACCTGAAGGGCAGACTGGGACAAAGGTTGCCAAAGTAACCTTGACCTCTAAATATACCTGATGCGGAAGTAATAGGCCTGATGTAGTCGGGGTGGCAGAGTGTAACCATGGGGCGGAAAGGTCCCATCCAGAGTAGAAAGGCCTCCCTGAAAGTGGCCACGATACTAGTAATCTGCTTCAGATTTTCTTCTTTGTTGTTTATCTATGAACAAAAGAAAAGTAAGAGTCATGACTTCAAAGCAGGCTTCAAAGAACCAACAATGAATACTGCCTCCCTCCTCCCTTCATCATGGGAGGCTGAAGAGGAATCTAAGGGGTTCAGCCTGTACTTTTCCTGAGGCATCTTTTTAATGAAATCACCATGAGAGGAATTGTGGCATCACAGAAAGACTACTGGATTGATAAATAATGATACATTCTTAGATTTGGTGAGGGCAGGGATGGCTCAGAAGCCATTTGGCAAAAATCTCCTTGGTAAGACATGCAAGTGTCTTTGACCTATTGTGCAGGGGGACCCATCACCTCTTGAAAGAGCCCACTCCACTTTTGGACATTCCAATTTTGGGGAAACTTTTCTGATACAAAGCCTATTTTGGCCTCTTTCTAGCTTCTACCCACTGATCCTGGCTCTGTCCTCTGGGCAGATTGAGCCCATCTTCCTCATGACACCTTGAACACAGTCATCATTTCCCATGAAATTTTCTTTTCCAGGCTGAAAGTACTCAATTGGAACAAACAAAACTCTTTGCATCTAATATCGTTGGGGAATGTCTGTTATCCAAGATTTATAGGGAACTGACACAAATGTATAAGACTTGGGAAGAAGAGCTGGCCTTGAAACCAGGAAGCCCTGGGTTCAAGTCCTGCTTCAGGGTCTGTGTGATTCAGAGCAAAGATAACAACATATGCAAAAATAAAAAATGATATTAAAAGACTTAAATTCTGATTAATGTCAATAAATGGTATCAATTCCAAAGAGCTTCTGCTGCTGCTAGCTAGCATTTAAACTTTAAGTTTTATAAAGTCCTTTACAAATATTTCATTTAGTCTTGCAAAAACCTTGGGAGGTAGGAATTATTATTATCAACTGTATTTTGCAGATGAGAAAACTGAGTCAGACTGAAGTTAAATGACGTGCCCAGAGTCATAAGTGTCTGAGGCCAGAATCAAACTCAGCTCTTCCCAACTCCAGGACTAACATTCTACCCACTATACCAGCCAGCTGCAATCTATTGTGGGTCACTGAAAATTTCTCCCTGCTTTTCACATTTTCTGGAAGGTCTTCAGTCCTTTGTATTTTTTACTACTCTACTTTTGTCTCACTCATGTTCAAAAGAAAAAGTTAGAAGGAGAGGATGATAGTTTTTTTCACATTGATGAAAGAGAGATCCAGAAGCACCAGCTAAAAGATAAAACAAAGAGCATAGAGGCCAATTAAAGTCTCCTAAGAAAGAGAAGATGCTATATAGATGCAGAACCAAGGGCAGTTCAGAGGTCTGGAACTAAGATTCACCGGTGGGAGGATGAAGAAGAGAAAAAAGAGAAGGAATTGTAGGATCTAAAATTTAGATCTGAAATCATAGGGACCTTGAGAATTACCTATTACAGTGACAGTAATCAAATCAACACTACCATTCCTGGAAAAGGTTTGTGGATTAGTTTTTGCATGACTCCACCCACCATCCCTCTGAATTTCCTGTCTGAAACACTCTTCCCTGGCCACCACTCTCTTCTGTGTAGTAGTAATTGTCTTCTTAGTAGTCGTTGTCTTCCCCTGTGAGAATGTAAGATCCCTGAAGACAAGGATGGCCTTACTTATTTACATTTGCATGTCCAGCTCTTAGCCCAGTGCTTGGCACATAGGAAATGCTCTAAAAATGCCATTTCATTTAATAATTCATTGATTCATTTATTCCAAACACTTCATTTTGCAGTGGAAAGCAAATCTGAGAGAACTGAAGTGACTTACTCAAGATCCTACAGTAGTAGTAAGTATGAAAAGCCTAAATTTGAACTGGATTCCTCTCTAACAAGTTGAGCATGCTCTTTACTATACCATATTACCTCATCAACCTTCTAGAATGATAAGCCCTCCACTTACTATAGTTGAGATAATGATACAGATAAAGGAGAGAGAGCTACTGAGGTCTCCTTAATTTCTGTTTTCTTTTCAGGGAGAATGATATCTAGACCTGAAAGGATGCAATGAAAATGGTGAATAGGGAACTGAAATCCAAAATACTCAGAGTTTAAGACACCAGCCTTAAAATAACAGACAGGTCCCAGGACACTGAAGAGAGCTGGCAGGTGTGAAAAGTCTTGGAGAATTAGCTATGTAGCTTACAACTGGAAACAATCAAGTGTCCTGTTCTTCCAAAATGGAAAGGGAGTAGATTTTTTCAGACTACAGGCCAGAGACCTTGACATCTGTTCCTGGCAAAATTATCTATTATGTGATTAAAGTGAAGGTTTATGTGCATTAAGGAAGGGGAAGAGTGATCATGAAAAGCCAGCAAGGCTTCACAAGGTACACGCCATGCCAAACTTACTTCATTTTCTCTATGGAAAGGGTTATAAGGTGAGGTAGGGAATGCCATACTAAAGATATACTTGGAGGTTTTTTGTTTTAATTAGTTTTATTTATTTTGTTAAATATTTCCCAATCACATGTAAAAAAATTAATAATCATTTAAAAAAAATTTGAATCCCAAATTCTCTCCCCCCTTTCTCCCTTTGGGAAGGCAAGCAATGTCATATCTGTAGTCCATATGAAGTCATGCAAAGCTTATTCCATATTAGCCATGTTGCAAAAGAAAATACAAACAAAACAATAAAAATAAAGTTTTAAAAATATGCTTCAAATTGTATTCAAAGTTCATCAACTCTCTCTCTGGAGCAACCCCTTGATTTCCAATTCTTTGCCATCACAAAATGAGCTGCTATAAATATTTGGTACAAATATGTCCTTTCCCCTTTTCTTTGATCTCTTTGTGATATAGACTTAGTAGTGGTACTGCTGAGCCAAAAAGTTTTTGCAGTTTTATAGCTCTTTGGGGATAGTTCCACTAACAGTTCATTAGGGTCCCGATTTTTCCATATCCACTCCAGCATTTGTAATTTTCCTTTTCTGTCACATTAGCCAATCTTATAGGTGTGAAGTAGTCTCTTAGATGTGTTTTAATGTTCATTTCTCTAATCAATAGTGACTTAGAGAATTTTTTCATGTGATTATTGATAGCTCTGATTTCTTCTACTTAAAACTGCCTGTTCATAATGTTTGACTATTTATAAATTGGGGAATGGCTCTTATACTTATCAATTTGGCTCAGTTCTCTGTATATTTGAGAAATGAAGCCTTTAGTAGAAGAGCTTAGTGTAATTTTCCCACCCACCTTCCATTTTCCTATTTTACCTCTAATTTTGGCTGCATTAGCTTTGTTTGTGCAAAAGCTTTTTAATTTCATATAATCAAAATTATCATTTTGATTCCCATAATCCTATCTCTTGTCTGTTCATAAATGTTTCCCTTACCCATATGTCTGACATGCACATTTTTCTATGCTCCCCTAATTTACTTATGATATCCTTTAAGTCTGAATCACTTACCCATTTTTGACATTATCTTGCCTATTTTCTGCCAATCTGCTTTCAAACTTTTCCAGCAATTTTTACCAAATGTAGAGTTCTCACCCCAAAAGCTTGGATCTTCGGGTTTATCAAACACTAGATTACTATGGTCATTTGCCATTCTGTATCGTATACCTAACCTATCCCACTGATCCACCATTCCAATTCTTAGTATCAGATTGTTTGGATGATCGTCACTTTGTAATATAGTTTGAAATCCAGAACTACAAGGCTGCCTTCCTTAATATTTTTTCATTGATTCCCTTGAAATTCTTGTCATTTTGTTCTTTCAGATGAATTTTATTACAATGTTTTGTTACAATTATTCTATAAAAAAATCCTTTTGTAGTTTGATTGCTATGGCACTGAATAAGCAAATTAATTTAGGTAGAATTATCATTTTTATTATATTGACTTGGCCTGTAGCTGTTCATGTGCTTAGTCATGTCCAGCTCTACATGAACCTATGGACTTTGTTCATGGCATTTTCTTGGCAAAGATATTGGAGTGGTCTGCCATTTCCTTCCCCAGTGTGTCCTAATTTTACAGAAAAGGAAATGTTGCCAAATGGGGTTAAATGACTTGCCAAAAGTCACACACCTAATAAACATTGGAGGCTGGATGTGAACTAAGATCTTTTTTTTCTAGGCTTGGTGCTCCATCCACTTCACCACCTAGCTGCCCCTATGGTGTGGCTCACCCATGATCAATTCACATTACTCTAATTATTTAGATCTCTTCTTATTTGTTTTGTAGTTATGTTGTTATAATCCCTGGTCTTGTCCTGGCAGATAAACTCCCACATAATTTATATTGTCTACAGTTACTACAAATGGAATTTCTCTTCCTGTATCTTGCTGCAGGATTTAGTTGGTAGTGCATAGAAATGCTGACGATTTATGTGGATTTATTTTATAGCCTACAACTTTGCTGAAGCTGCTAATTGCCTCACCTAGTTTTTGAGTTGATTCTCTGGGGTTCTCTAAATATATCATCATATCATCAGCGAAGAGTGAAAATTTTGTTTCCTCAGTGCCTATTTTTATTTTTTTCAATTTCTTTTTCTTGTCTTATTGCTATAGCTAGACTTTATAATACAATATTGAATAATAATGTTGGTAATGGACATCCTTGCTGCACTCCTTATCTAACTGGGAAGGCTTCAAGCTTATCCCTATTACAGATAATGCTTGCTTTTGGTTTTAGATAGACACTATGTAAAATTATTAATTTAAGAAAGAATCCACTGATTTCTATACTTCCTAGTGTTTTTTAAATAGGAATGGGTGTTGTATTTTGTCAAAAATTTTGCACTTATTGTTATAATTATATGATTTTTATTGGTTTTGTTATTGATATATTCACCCTGCATTCCTGGTATAAATCATATCTGGTCATAGTGTTTGATCTTTGTGATATTGCTATAATCTATGATATACCTGGATTTCAATGAGGTGCTGGACAAGGACTTTTATGATGTTATTGGGAAAGTGTGCTCTAGTGGAAAAATACTATATTTGGAGTCTGAACATCTGCTCCTCTATGACCTTGGATATGTAATTTGACCTCTCTAGGCCTTAGTTTTCTCAGATACATATGTACATATATTCATATCTCTATATATCTGTATATGTATATATTTTATATATATGTAATGATGAGAATATATATATATGTGTACATATATATATATACACACACATACATACATATATATAGTTTGGATGGGTAATTTCTAAAGTCCTTTCTAAGTCTAAATCTTCTGGTCTTGTGGTATACACAAGGATCCCTCTGGGTAGCAGATTGACTTAGAAAACCACAGACTAACATCATCCATGTTCTATTGTATTTCTATCCATTTTGCTAAGTATTTCCCAATTTTATTTTAATCAGATGCCAACTGTATTCAGGAATTCTAGCTGCATGTTTGACACCTGTTCTGGATTACAGTATAGTTAGATGCATTTGGAACTTGTTTGTCTGAGAAAGATCTGGGGATTTTATTGGAACCAGGCTCACCAGGAGTCAACATTGTACCATGGTGGCCAAGAAAGCCAATGTGACTTCAGATAACATAAACAGACTCATACTATTCCCAGCAAGCGAAGTGAGAGCCATGTTGTCCTCTGCCCCCTGGGGTGGGGTGGGGATCATATTGGGAGCCCAGAGTACTGTGTTCAGTTATGGGCACCCATTCAACATGAGGTCTTGCCTTCCTTGTGTCTCCACATCACACTGAAAAATCAGCCACCTTCTCTGTGTCCCATTTAAGCATTTTTCTGAGCATGAATAACTTCAAGAGGGACCCTTTCTCTATTTGTACCACCCAGGACTTCTGGAATGCAGGATGCCCAAGTTACTCTTTCCCTGTGAAGGTCTGCTCAGGTCCTTGTCCTTTTTGTTTCCCACTCTAATTTCTTAACTGCTCCTTAGCCCCCTCAATCCCCTCAAATACTTAGTTCATTCAGCTCCCTATTTCATCTCCCCACTGAGCTCCCCAGCTCTTGGCCCAAGTTTTCCCACTTACCATCCCCAGGTGGCCAATGAACCAGTTCTGCAGGGGTGGCTGGGGGAAGCATCGAAAATACTGGCAGATGGTGTAGTATCTATATAGAGAGGATAAGACCTGGGCCAGGATCCATGTGCTAAGTGCCAAGAAGCATAGGAGCAGGCCTGAGGAAACTCCAGGGTTCAGCCCTTCCAGACCCAGTTGGTGAGACAGCCACTGAGACCCAGGCAACATCCTGCAGGGAGAGACCAAAAAGGAGGACTTAGTGGGGAGAAACAGGAGGGGAAGTCAGTTGTGCTGGAGCCAGCTGGGAGAGCTCTTGAGCCAATTGTCCAGTTTGCAGAGTGAGCATTTACATCTTGGAAATTGTCAAATGAGACAAATTAGGACTTGATTTATTGTTTCGTTGTTGTTTCAACTTAAGAAAATGATGGAAAAATGTTGATGATGCAGATTAAATTTAATAATATGTCATCTGTACTCCCCCCACCCCAGAAAGCCAGTTGTAAAACATTTACCAGCACATCCCTACATATAACTGACATAAGGTGAGAGACATGAAGGAAGGCAAAGGAGAAGAAATATGGGGAGGGATGTGGGAGCAGAGGCACAAGAGGAAGAGCTAGAAGTTGGAATATAGAAGAGAGACACATAGGAAGGGGGAGCAATAGATGCAGCAGGGTTTGAAAAGGGAGGGAGGATATCAGAGCTGGGAAATCATGAGGAAAGGGAAGAAATGGAGTAAGAAGACAGTTGTGGAGAAGTAGGGATGCCCAGTTTCCAGGCTGCATGTGCTGAAACTAGTTCTTTACTTCTCTCACCTTCATTGTCCTCCTAGTCCCCTGCCCCTGTGCTCCTAAAGAGGCACGTGAAGCAAGGTTTGGGGCGGGGGCTTCCTTGAGTCCTTATTAAATGCACACTCGGAAGACGAAATCCTTAAAGCCAGCATGGCTTCATTAAGACTAGATCATATCAGACTAAGCTCATTTTCATTTGTTACAGAATAACTAGAATGGCAAGTCAGAAGAATGCCATAGACATGGTAGAATTTGATTCTAGTAAAGTATTTCAAAGTATCTCACAGCATTTTCATGTAAAATGGAGAGCTATTGGTAAGAAGAGAGCAGTTAAGTTGATTCAGAACTGGCTGAATGATTGGATCTGAAGAGTAGCTGTTAAAAGTTCAATGGAAACCTGCAAGGAGAGGTCTAAGAAGTACCCAGAGATCCATCTTTGGTCCTTTTCTGGTCCAAGTCAGGTTTATGACTGACTGGGAGAGAGGAATAAATGGTATGTCTGTCCATTGTAAAGAGCAGCCTGAGAAGAACAATGATCCAAGATAGAACTTGTGGAGTAAAACTTCTGCCGGAGAGGCCCTTGCACTCAAGACCTTGAATGACTTCAGGGATTTACAACTCTTTGGGAAAAATGGTTGCTGATTCATGTATTTCAGTATTTTATTCCCTTTTTAAAAATAAACTTTTCTTTTGATTAAAATTAAAAAGGAATAATGACCATCAGTAACAAAGTTTTGTGGCCGGGTAAATGCTTACCACAGATAATGAATGGTAAATACTACCCCAGAGACCTGGGTACAGGTGTGGGGGGATGAGACGAAAGGTAGAAAAGAAGGCAGATAATAAAGGATTGGGATTTGTGGGTGAGCCAATGATTAGTTAGTTATAAAGAAGTACAATAGAATAGAGGGAGTATGCCCACTTCTGGTAATATTTGGACCCTTACTAGCTTCAGTTTCTTCCTCTTTCCTCACAGAACCCTCCTTGAATTTCCAAGCCTCCTCTTTGGATTAATCCTGCCTTGTTACCAGAGCTGTGATCTTTGGCTCCCCTATATGACACTCTTCCTTCTTTCTGACTACCTATTTGTCTCCTAGTTGGCAATCCCCAGGGCCCCAGCCTGACCTGTCTCCATCTCTCCCTCTCTTGGACGGACTCTGTACCCAGCTCACAGCAAAGTCTGTTTACAGTGAGAATTCCCTGGGCTCAGATTTTCCCCAACCTCTTGCAACTCTATCCCCTGGTTCTCCCCACTCCCACTTCTCTAGGGCCTCCCAAGTCCCCCCAACTTTTATTCTTTCCTCTGTGACAGTTCCTTTCAGCTTTCTGTGTCTATCCTCATCCCCAATCCCGTCCTCATCTTGTCCCCACAGATTAGACAGAGTCCATGTCCAGCCCCAATCTTTGATCTCACCTTTCCTTTTTAGGTAGTACCTTGTGTATCTGAGTCTCTGTCTGTCTCAGTCTCTGAGGAAAGTGGCTCTGTGAGCTCAGGGTGACACTTCTCCTGCTGTCCTGGGATCACTCTTGCTCCTCACTGTCATCTGAAATCAGAGAGAAGTCTCTACTATTCTTTATACCTCACCCAGACTCCACCTTCACAGGAAAGACCAAGGGAGAGCCACAGGGAAGGAGCAGAGCCTGGGTGGAGGCTGGGAGAGGAGAGGGAGGTGGCTGGACACAGGAGCCAAAAGAGATCAAGTCTATTTGATGAGACCAAGGGTGGGGTATCATTAGGTGAAAGGGTAAGAGAGAAAAGAGCCCAGGTTTCTAAATTATTTCTCTCCACTAACTTCTAAGACTCCCTCCCATCTCTCCTTCCCTTCTCTCCCACTCAATCCTGTGCCAGCTGAGCAGGGAGAGAGCAAAGTCCTCTGGGCACTGTCTGCTAACTTACTTGTCTCAGCCTTGGCCTTCTTCCTGTCTCCCACCACTCACAAGGGGCTGCTTTCTTCATCTTTCCACCAAGCATTGCTCTCTAGTGCTCCCTGTTGTTTGCTGACCCTCCAAATGGCCTAATACCTGATAACCATTCACATAACGGGTACTGTGGTTCCAGATCTTTTACTTATTTCCACGATCCACTGGGAGGGGTGTTCCTTCTGTGGAGTGTGTGAGAGACTGGTAGAAGTTAGAGAAAGTTAGGTTTCCACAGAAGAATTAAGTTCCGTAGAATAATTAATGAAGTGTCAGCTTGAACAAAGAAGGAGTAAAAATTAACCAGGATAAGAGTCCCCAGATGATCAGAATAAAGTTTGTGGCTTTGCAGAAACCACAGATTCAGGATGTTAGGAAAACTGGTCTAAACTGGCCAGGTAACAGTCAGGGTTGAAGAGAAAACTGGGTCAAATGGCTACCACACACGCTTAATTGGCTAATTGAAAATTACTTTACAGACCCATTGAGAGGAGTTTTCTGTCATTTTTGAACATGGGATGTATGATGAGGGGAGGGGAAGATGCTTACACATATCAAGGAGAGAACATATGAAGATGTGTATCAGGAAAAGTGGAGCAGACCAATCCGCTCTCTGAGGGGAGCTACTGAGTTGATGGTTCATCAATCTGTATCAGTCTAATACTATAAAGCTGATCTCATTTTTGTAAGCAGCACTCCTCCTTCCTAAAGAAGGGTGGAGTCCACTGCTGGCCAGCCAAGAAGTTTTACCAGTTCCTCTGGGTTCCTCAATAATAATAAATTGCCCTTGATACCTGAATTTCATTGTCCAGCATATTTCTAACAAGTGGAGGTTACAATCCTTTCTGTCTGCTCTTCAGCCTTTTCTTTAAATCTTTTTTGGGGACCTACAGGAACTGAAATTGTGCACAGTAACAGCAATATCATAGGAAGATCCACTATGAATGACTTAGCTGGTCTCATCCATACAATGATCCAAGACAATCCCATAGGCCTCAGGATGAAAAATGCTATCTAACTCCAGAGAAAGAATTGATGTTGTCTGAATACAGACTGAAGCATACTGTTTTCCAGTTTTTATTCCTTTTCTTTTTTTTTCTTTTTGTAGAGTCTTCCTGCAAAAATGACTAAGAAGGAAATGTTTTCCATGATTACAAATATATAACCTATATCAGATTGCTTACTGTCTCAGGGAGAGTGGTAGGGAGGGAGAGATAGAATTTAGAATTCAAAACTTAAAGAAAAACAACCAATGTTTTATTTATTTATCTTAAAAATTTTAATTAACTAACTTTTTGTTTCCAATGTTCACTTTCATAAAATTTTGAGTTCTAAATTCTCTCCCACTACTTTCCCTCCCCCTTCCCCAAGACAGCATACAATCTGATATAGGCTCTACTTATACATTAATATTAAAGATATTTTCACATTAATCATGTTGTAAAGAAGGATTAGAACCAATGGGAAGAACCATGAGAAAGAAGAAACAAACAAAAAAGAGAATATGCTTTGATCTGCATTCAGACTCCATACTTCTTTCTCTGGATGTGGAAAGCCATTTCCATCAAGAGTCTTTTGGAGTTATCTTAGATCCTTGCTTTGCTGAGAAGAGCTAAGTCTATCAAAGTCAGTCTTTGTACAATGTTGCTATTATTGTGTACAGTGTCCTCCTGGTTCTGCTCACTTCATTCAGCATCAGTTCATGTAAGTCTTTCCAGGTTTTTATGAAGTCCACCTGCTCATCATTTCTTATAGCACAATAGTATTCCACTATATTCATATACACCAACTAGTTCAGCCATTCCTCAATTATATATTCCTCAATATAGTAGCTCAAAAAGAGCTACTATAAATATTTTTGTACATGTGGGTCCTTTTTCCAATTTTTATGATCTCTTTAGGATACAGACCTAGAAGGGGTATTGCTGGGTCAAAGGGTATGCACAGTTTTATAGCCCTTTGGGCATAGTTCCAAATTGTTCTTCAGAATGGTTGGATCAGTTGACAGCTCCACCAACAATGCATTAGGTGTTCCAATTTTACCACATCTTCTTCAACATTTATTATTTTCCTGAAAAACAATGAATATTAAAAATTGTTTGTACACATATTTGGGGAGAATAAAATATTTTAAAAACCCCTTCTTTGATGCCTCAGTTTGGGGGAATGAATGAAGAAATTATTATGTTTTTACTTTGTCAGACAAAATTCTGGAGATAAAAATACAAACAGTCAGAGTCCTTGCTCTCCCAGAGCTTACATTTTAATAAAAGACGACAACAGAGTGGTGACCAAGGGTCTTTTTGGTCAGGTTAGTGACAACTGACCCATTGGTCATCCAAATGAGGCTCCCTTTCAGGAAGACATGGCAGTGTTGACTTGATCCTCAGAGCAAGAGGAGGAAAGCGAGGTGAAAAGAAAGAGTATGCACAAGGAGCAGGTGACAAGATAGTTAAGTGGACAGTGGGACAGCTGGATGGTATAGGGAGCATGGTCTAGGAGCCAGTTAGAGAGAATAGACTAAGCTCATCTGGTCATCAAACAAGACTGTTCAGCCACAAGTTGCTAATTCCAAAGTTGAATGTATTAATGTCCTCAGCAATAGGCTATGGACTCTAGAGCTCTGGGGTAGAGAGGCAAGGTGGGAAGAAGAGGGGCAAAAGTAGCAGAGCATATGGTTATCTTCAGAATCTTGTACCATTCAATTCTCCATGAGAGTTTAAATCTAGCCTCAGACATTTACTAGCTATGTGACCCTGGGCAAGTCATTGAACATCTTCCTTCGGTTACCTCAACTGTAAAATGGGGATAATAATAGCATCTCCCTCACAGTATGGATATGAGGATCAAATGAAACAATATTTGTAAGGTGCTAAGCACATTGTAGGTGTTGCCTTCTCTCTACTCCCAAAATTTACTGGAGGTGTCGTAACTAATCAACTTCTTCCCTGCAGGGAAGGCAAAAATTATCCTCAAATCTCATTGTCAGTCAATAGGTATTAATCTCTCTTTAGTTAGGATAAACTAGAATGCACAAAGGCCCAGGCTGAAATAATCTCTCCTTTGAATTCTTAGAGATTCTGTTAACTGAGACTTGTCTTTTATTATCTGCTAAACTTTGAACTTTGTTTCTGAACTTTCCTAATCTCTCTTCCCAGCGTCTCTCAGTTCAACTCTTACCTGTTACTGATATTATTAGGTTGTTAAAAAGCCATCAGGTAGAAGGGGAAATAGTACTTCTTTTTCTTGTTATTGTAGAGTAGAATTAGTACTATTTGTGGAAGTAATAAGAGCCCAGATTTTATATACATACACACATACATGCCTACATACATACATATGTGACTAGGAACTCATTTTATATATATAAAATTTTATATATGTCATTATATGTAAATATATTATACATAATATATAAACATATATATATACATACATATAGGTGTACATGTATATATATATGTGTGTGTATATATATACATATATATATATATATATATAATATATATAAAACTTCCTAATCACCTGACCAATACGATGGAGGCATTGTCTCTGATCTTTACAGACTTGCAGACCTCTCCGAAAGAGAAGTGATGTGCTAGAGATAAGACAATTTCATTTGTTCCCTTTTGTATAGGACACCAAGAACCCAAAGATGGTTAAAAACACCATGAACTAATGCCATTATCATGCTCACTCCATACCCCTTCCCACATTGCCCATTACCTTCTGCAGAGGTTGCATTAGCTGATCTCATTTATGGGCTTGCAACAAAACACAACATTTCACCCTAAACCCCTCTCTCTTCTAGTGCTCTGGAGATCCAAACTCCAAATTGCAGAACATGTTGCTGAGGCCTTCATAGAAAGTGCCTTGGAAGCATTCTGTGCTGCAACAGAGCCCTGCACAAGAGTGGAGGAACAGATAGAACAGGGCAGGGACTTGTAACAGGATGGAACCCTGAATCTTCACTCCCACCTCTTCCCAGTGCTTTGGAAGTCCAAGCTCCAAATGGCAGGAATTTTCCCAGGCTACCACAGCAACTGCATGGCAGTGCTCTATGTTACTGGGCCAGAGACCTGGAACAAGGTAGGATACTATGAGTGTGGGGGTGGCTGTGTGTTTACTTCAGTATAAGCCTGAGGAAAAGAGTATGCCATTCAGCTGGGGCTAGTTCTCTCCTTCTAGAAATCATTCATAGAAGAGACCTAAGCTAGTTAACTATGAATTGCTTAGCATAGGAGGAGGCTAGGAGTTTTGAGATCTAGCCCCCAAGGATACCATCAGAAGGAAGGGAGTTAGAAAGTGAGCAATAGAGGTAAATATGGAAAGTAAAGAGTGAAATTACCTGAGGCCTCAGGAGGAAGAAAAATCAAAGAACTTGAACATGCACAAATATGCCAATAGTGAATATATTAACAGCAGAAGGAAGCATGGCCTTCAGAGCTAAGAAGTGAGTTCAAGCATCTGTAAATAAGTACTGTAGAACAAAGAAAAATGATTAAATATCTGATGCTGCAGATTTTGAAGGAAGCTTGGAATCATAAGACGAGGCTCCTGAGTGTTTTAGAAGAGAAATAAGAATTATGGGAGTAGTTTATGGCCTGTACAACAGAAATAATTGACAGAGTAGAAAAACCTGAATACATGGTAGGACCACAAAGGAAACAAAAAAGAGACAACTGATTGGGTATATGAATATGCAAAAGTAAAAGATAATCTGGAAGAAGAAAAGCAAAAAACCAATAACATTAAAAGACAACATGTTCTCCATACAAACAAAACATATTAATCCTCAAAGACAGCATCCATAGAGACAACCTAAGGATGATAGGTCTCTCAGAAAAACATGACAAGTCAAAAAAACCTAAGCATCTGTAAAATGTAAACATATGTTAGGAAATAATACAAAGAAATTGCCCAGAACTTCTGAACCCCAAAAAGTACCAATAAAAAGAATTGATACACTGCTTCCAGGAAATAAAAAAAACAAAAACAAATCGAAGGCTGCAAACTTCAAGTGGTTAAATTTAACAATTTCATTCAGAAACAGCAAATTATGCAAAGGAATAGGAAGGAAGCTTTCAAATAAAGAGGAAAAGAAGTTTGATTAACAAGACTATTCTGTACCAAATACAAAAAGGAGGAGGGAATGAAATGTGTCCAAAGAGTAACGGACCTCAAGATGTAGCCTAAGGTGACCTATTCTGAAAATCTCACTCAGCTTATCCATAAATACAAAAAATATTGACAGTCAATAAAAAAGGACCTTTTGAAACATTCTTAGAAAGAAAAGCAGACCTGAAGGGATTAGTTGCTTTTTGAACACTCCAGATAACAGAAATGCAGGAGGAGCAAACGAATGAAGTAGCAAAGGATAGCAACAGCAATAGCAATACTGACAGTAGAGAGACTAAGAGACTTCATTCTTATTTTTGATCATTAAAAATTTAAGGATTTGCTTTTCTTTTTGTTTGGGGGGTATTGTCTATTACTTATGGCTAGATACTATTTCATTAGTTGTGTTGCTTAATGGTAATTACTAAAGACAAAGGAAAAAAAACTAGTGTGGAACATATGGGACTCTGTAGCATTTTCTTGCTGTGGTAGTGGTAACACTAATAGTGTTTGGGCTGCAAATGGATTTGTTAACTAGAATAGAATTATCTGAAGAGACTTAATTCTGATGTACACAAGGAGACGAGTGAAGCCAGATGTCAAATGAAGATGATGGTGTAGAGCGGGGTGTGGGGCATTACGGACTGAATCTTTTACCTCCCAGGTGAGGGCAGCTGGGTAGAACAGTGGATAGAGTATTGGGTCTGGAGTCAGGAAGACTCATCTTCCTGAGTAGAAATCTAGCCTCAGACACTTACTAGCTGTGTGATCCTGGAAAGTCACTTCATCTGTTTGTCTCAGCTTCCTCATCTATAAATGACAAACCACTCCAGTATCTCTGCCAAGAAAGCCCCAAATAGAGTCATGAAGTCAGACACGACTGAACAACAACTTCAAGGTGAATCAATTTGTGTGTGTGTGTGTGCGTGTGTGTGTGACTAAATTACAAAATGAAAGAATGCATGGAAAGGAGGACAGGAGGAGGATAGAGAGAATATGTAATGTGCCTTTGCATTGGTAATTAAGATGGGCTTTTAACATTTATTCAATCAAGTGCCCTTGAAGATTTTGGCCTTTGTTTCCTTGATTAAATTAGGAATCCTTGATGTGCTTCAAGGGAAAGCCTAGTTTACATAGGTTTGAGTGACATGTTTGTGATATCAGAGGCTTTTAGACCACATGGGTTTAAGTCACATTTTTGTGATGCTTTTAGGTCATGTGGATGGGTTGCATGTGTGACTCACCTTTGACCCTGAACTAACTAACTATATAAACCCAGAGGTTGGTGTTCTCCCTTGAAGCTCTGAGCCACAGGAGGAGTGGCACGTGACTCTGGGTCAGCCATTGTCGAGCTCCCCAGCTCCTGTACTCAGATGTTGATGCTTTTTGGGTCTGTTTCTAATGTATGTTTGTATTTATATTTGCTCTGAAGTTCAGGTTGCTGGCTTTTCTTCTTGAATTAAGTGAGTTTATATGTATATGTTGGATTAAAAAAAGATTGTTAACCCCTTAATGTTACTTTCCTTAGTAAAGCAGATCAAAAGAACCTGGGCTGGTAGCATTCCTGTTGTTCGGCTTGTGTTGGTCTTTCACCCCCACAACAGCTGCTAGCTGAATTGTTGCAATAGCCTTGCTCAAGTTGAGCAAGAGAACAAGAAGAAGATGATTCCTGTGGTCTCTTGGGAAGAGGAGAGCCTATAGGAAAGTGGGTGAAAAGGCAGGTAGAGGAATTAGAAAGGAGGAAAAGGTGAGAGTCCCTATTTTGATGGTAGGATGGGGTGCCACTGAAGGATGCTTCTGTGGGTGAAGAGAGATGCTCTGTGAAGGGAAATGTGAACATTGCATTGGGTGTTATCTGCAGGGATTTGTCGCTTAGAGAGACCACTCATCCTGACTCAGGAGGGGGTGTGTCAGAAATTCTAGAGGCAACAGGTACCTGGAAGAGTAAGGGACATGGCACCAGGGAGGAGATGTTGAGACAAGTGGGGAAGGAAGGTGATTAAAGCGGGGACATGAGTCAATGATGGACTCAGTAATTGGGGAAGGAGAGGTCCTAACATGGAGTTGTGTCTTCTATTCAGTACTTCTTAAACTGTGGGTCTTGAACTCATATGGGGTTGATAAATAAATGTGGAGTTTGCAAAAAAAATTGGCAACAGTCAAAGGCTTCTGAAGGTACAATGATCAAAATATCAGTATCAAATATTCTGCCAATATTTAATTCTTTGTGTAAAAATAAACAAGCACATCCCTCTTATTATTACTGTTATGTAAATTTGCTTTCATCTTTAATAAATATTAAAAATTATATGTACACCAAAGAATTGTTTTAAAATAAATTTCTTTATGATTTATTATCAGTAAATGTTTGATTTGTGTACCTATTTTATATACTGATATATTTGGGGTAGAGTAAAAATTTCCCAGGTGCAAAGGTGTCACAAATGGAAAAATGTTAAGATTATATTCTTCTATATAATATATATTATATTTTATGTGATAAATATTAGTATATATAATATTATACATATATATCACTATAGCAGTAAGGCAAAATTCTTAACCTTGGAGAGGACCATAGGCATGCCTGAGTGGTTTGGAATCTTGAAGTATAAGTAACTCTCTAGGTAGACGGCAGAGGAAGTATAAAATTTATTTAGGCTCCAGAGGATCAGATTCAAGGACCAATGCCTCCAATTTGATAATATTCCAAAACTGATAAGCCCACATCACTGTAGCAACAAGGAAATTATAACAAAATGCTTTAGCAAGGAACCAAGCCATACTGTAGCTTCCCCTCAATGCTAGGACTTCCCTATAACAAGATCACTCACAAATTCTAACTCTCTGAGCTCAGCACTCTTTCCTGCGTATCTGTTGACTTTGAATTCCTAGATCTCTGCTACTCCCTCTTATTCGGCACTCTCCACTTTGCACTCTCAATGCTGTCTCTCTGCTTCTGAATCCTGCCTCTCTGCTGCTCCCAGTTCTGGACTCTCTTTTTATACAGTCCTAGACATCATCCGATTGACTTGAACTCAGTGCACATATCTTTGGCTCTGGTCTTAGCAACTCCCTTTAGGGCCCTGAGGGCTTCATGCCCACATCAGTTTAGCACCTAATAAGTAGGGGTTTGGGGCCTACTTATGAACAAAGATATAATCAGGCCTTCCCACCTAGGCCCATCTGAGCCCTATTGAATGGATAGGGAAGATCTTTGATCAGATTAATACTACAATCACCTATAAGAATTGACATTTTTCTGGGATGAGAGGCAATGGAAAAAGGGGTTGAGAGGGGGAAACTTCATTGCAGTGGCAAAAACTATTTGGAGGGGAGAGCCCAAATTAGGTACCTTGAAAGTTTTGATTCCATAAGGAACATAGAGAGTAGAGAGGGACTAGCTAAATACAAGGGTTATGAACCAGAGAATATGATTTAGAGTAGAAATAAGAAGAAGATGGATAGTGAAGAAAGTGAAGAAAAAAATCTTTTCTGGAAAGAGAGGTGGAAAATAAAATAAAAAGAACCTAATGAGTAGAACAAGATGAAGAAGAGGAGAGAAAGGAGAATTCTACTTAACTAATAGAGAAGGAAAAAAAAGAGAGGAAGAATTAAAGAACCTTTTGGAGAAAAACTCCAAAAGGAAAAGGGTAAGAAACAGGAGGGGTGATCAGGAGCAAGGAGAAGAGAACCAATGGGCACAGGGTCACCTCAATAAAGATGAAGATTAGCTTAGTACAGGGCCTGGCACATAGTACATGCTTACTGTTTTTTTTTTTATTGATTGATAACTGAAAAGATATCTCTCAGAGTTTTCTGAACCTAAATGGTGCATGTGAAGTAATTAACCTATATTATTTCCTCCTGGGGTATAGGTTAAATTGTTGCAGTGGGCTATCAATAAGTAGATGACCCTTGAATTTGATGACTTTTGGCAAAGACTTTGTTCTGGATTGCATATCAGCCATGTCTCCAGGGAACAAAGAGATTCCTTCTCTTTCCATCTAATATCATCTTATTTGTCACCATTGAACTGGGTCAGAGTTCAACTGATGTCACTGTTCACAATCACTGTCTCAATTAACTTAGTGAGTAAGCCTATCCTTTGAGGATGACTTGTCTTTAGAGCAAGACAACCTTTCTTTCGAGGACGTGGAGTTTCTTAATTGCTGAAGGGAAGTCAATGTGTGCCAACAGGGTCACTGTAGGTTACTCTTTATGGAGGTATGTTGTAAGAAATTCTGTGAAGCTGGGGCTGAGCCAAGATGGTGACTGGAAAGCAGGGACTCACTTAGGCTCTCCCCCAAATCCCTTCAAACACCTGTAAAATGACTGAACAAATTCTAGGGCTGCAGAACCCACAAAATAGCAGAGGGAAACAGGTCTCCAGCCCAGGAGAGCCTGGATGGTTGCTGGGAAGGGTCTATTGCATGGTGCTGGGAGGGGAGCACAGCCCAGGATGGGCCATGCCAAGATAGACCAGACCAGTAGTCAGCTGGCCAGAAAAGGCCTTAGGTCCATGAATCATTGAGCTGTGGCAGTTACCAGACTTCTCAACCCACAAACTCCAAAGAGCAGGTTAGTGGGAAACTGCGGGATTGAGGTGAAAGTTGTCCAGCCCCATCCCTGGGGGTGGCGTAGGTGGTGCAGGGGTGGCAGTGGCAGCAGCAGGAAGCTTCTGAGGCTACTTCCAGAGCTCCAGCATCAGCTGCTTCCAGAGTCCCTGGTTCACATGGTGGGAGGAATCTAGTGGTGAATCAGAGGGGTAGTGCAAGGAACCCTCTGTGGGCACAGAGGCAGGTTCTCTTGCTGTGCCCTGCTTAGATCTATATTGCAGTAATGGTTGGCAGTTCTGGGGGGAGGAGGAGTGCTGCTGTGACAGAACCCACAGTGATGGTGGAGTGGAAGTAGCTCTGAAAATAGCAGTGCTTGGACCCTAAAGCTTGGGACAAAGTACTCTCTACTCTATAAGCAGTTATACCCTGACAAAAAGCTCAAGGGTCAAGTAGTTGGCTGGGAACATCAACAGGCAGTGAAAATGAACTCAGACTCAAACTCAGACTCAAACTGAAACTCTAGATTCCTTTTTTGGTTACAAAGAATATCAAAACACAGTCAGAAGAAGTCAACAAAGTCAAAGAGCCTACTTCAAAAGCCTCCAAGAAAAACCTGAACTGGTCTCAGGCCATGGAAGAGATCAAAAAGGAGTTGTAAAAGCAAGTAAAAGAAGTAGAGGAAAAACTGGGAAGAGAAATGAGAGTGATGCAAGAAAACCATGCAAAACAAGTCAACAGCTTGCTAAAGGAGACCCAAAAAATACTGAAGAAAATAACACCTTAAAAATAGACTAACTCAAATGGCAAAAGAGCTCCAAAAAGCCAATGAGGAGAAGAATGCCTTGAAAGGGAGAATTAGCCAAATGGAAAAGGAGGTCCAAAAGACCCCTGAAGAAAATACCACCTTAAAAATTAGATTGGAGTAAGTGGAAGCTAGTGACTTTATGAGAAATCAAGATATTATAAAATAGAACCAAAGGAATGAAAAAGTGGAAGACAATGTGCAATATCTCATTGGAAAAACCACTGACCTGGACAATAGATCCAGGAGAGAGAATTTAAAAATTATTGGACTACCTGAAAGCCATGATCAAAAAAAGAACCTAGCTATCATCTTTCAAGAAATTATCAAAGAAAACTGCCCTGATATTCTAGAACCAGAGGGTAAAATAGAAATTGAAAGAATTCACTGATCACCTCTTGAAAAAGATCCCCAAAAGAAAACTCCTAGGAATATTGTAGCCAAATTCCAGAGTTTCCAAGTCAAGGAGAAAATACTGCAAGCAGCCAGAAAGAAACAATTTGAATATTGTGGAAATACAATCAGGATAACACAAGACCTAGCAGCTTGTACATTAAGGGATTGAAGGGCTTGGAATATGATATTCTGGAGGTCAATGGAGCTAGGATTAAAACCAAGAATCACCTACCGAGCAAAACTGAGTATAATACTCCAAGGTAAAATACAGATTTTCAATAAAATAGAGGACTTTCAAACTTTCTCAGTGAAAAGACCAGAGCAGAATAGAAAATTTGACTTTCAAACACAAGAATCAAGAGAAGCATGAAAAGGTAAACAAGAAAGAGAAATCATAAGGGACTTACTAAAATTGAACTGTTTTGTTTACATTCCTACATGGAAAGAGGATGTGTATGATTCATGAGACCTCAGTATCATAGTAGGTGATATATGTGTGTATGTACATATATACATATATGTGTGTCTATGTATGTGTATATATATATATATATATATATATAAATATATATATATGTATAGACAGAGGCCATAGGGTGAGTTGAATATTAAAGGATGATATAAAAAATAAAATCAAATTAAGGGATAAGAGAGGAATATATTGAGAGAAGGAGAAAGGGGGAGATAGAATGGGGTAAATTATCTTGCATAAAAGTGGCAAGAAAAAGTGGTATTGTAGGAAGAGAAGAGGGGACAGGTGAGGAGGAATGAGTAAGTCTTGTTCTCATCGGATTTGACTTGAGGAGGGAATACCATACACATTCAATTGGGTATCTTACCCCACAGGAAAGAAGGAGGAAGAAGATAAAAAAGGGGGGACGATAGAAGGGAGGGCAGACGAGGGAGGAGGTAATCAAAAACAAACACTTTTGAAAAGAGACAGGGTCAAGGGAGAAAATTCAATAAAGGGGGATAGCTTAGGAAGGAGCAAAACATAGTTAATCTTTCACAACATGAGTATTGTGTAAGGGTTTTACACAATGATATGCATGTGGCCTATTTTGAATTGCTTGCCTTCTTTGGGAGGTTGGGCAGGGAGGGAAGAGGGGAGAGAGTTTGGAACTCAAAGTTTTAAAAACAGACGTTCAAAAACAAACAAAAAAAGTTTTTGCATGCAACTAGGAAATAAGATACACAGGCAATGGGGCGTAGAAATCTATCTTGCCCTACAAGAGAAGAAGGGAAAGGGGGATGGGAGGGGAGTGTGGTGACAGAAGGGAGGGCTGACTGGGGAATGGGGCAAACAGAATATATGCCCTCTTGGAGTGGGGGGAGAGTAGAAATGGGGAGAAAATTCGTAATTCAAACTCTTGTGGAAATCAAAGCTGAAAACTAAATATGTTGAATAAATTAAATAAAATAAAAAATAAAAAAATAGAAAAAAAAAGAAATTTCAAAATGAGGGAATGCCCATTAATTGGAGAATGACTAAACAAGTTGTGGTATATTATTGTGGTGGAATATTACTAAGCTATAAAAAATGACAAAAAAACACTTAGGAAGACTTATATGAACTCATGCAAAGTGAAGTGAGTAGAACTGGTAAAACATTGTACACAGTTCAGACAGAGAATTGATGAATTTTCAATGCAGATTTAAGCATACTTTTTTAAAATTTTAACACAAAAAAGAAAAGGGACAGGATCAAGGGAGAAAATTGAATAAAGCGAGACACATAGGATAGAAGGAAACATAGTTAGCCTTTCACAACATGAGTATTGTGGAAGTGTTTTACATAACGATACATGTGTGACCTATGTTGAATTGCTTGCTTTACTAGGGAGGGTGGGTGGGAAGGGAAGGGGGAGAGAATTTGGAACTGAAAGCTTTAAAGGCAGATGCTCAACAAAAAAAGTTGTTTTTGCATGCAGCTGGGAAACAAGATATATAAGGAATGAGGCATAGAAATCTATCTTGCCCTACAACAAAGTAAGGGGAAAAAGGATGGGGGTGGGCAGTGGGGTGACAAAAGGGAGGGCTGACTGGGGAACACAATCAGAATATATGCCATCTTGGAATGGGGGGGAGGGTAGAATGGGAACAAAATTTGTAACTCAAAATCTTGTGGAAATCAATGTGGAAAACTAAAATATTAAATAAAAATGATAAAATTTTTTTAAAAAAGAAATTCTGTGAAGCTGTATATGTGGCCTGTTAAGAACAGCTCCTGTGTACCACTTTTGCAATTTGTATTCTTGGGGAGACACATGGCTTTTGACTCTCTTTGGAGAGAGACCATGGAGAGAGAGAGAAAAGACTGGGAAACAGCAGACTTATAGACTTATCCCTTACAGAGGGATCAATGCTTCAACAAGACCCTGAGACTTCGAAGGTGAGATTGAGATTTTTCTTTTAGTTGATTCAAATCTTATTCTTGTCTAAAGAACTCATTCACACATGTATTTTCTGATATATTTTACTCTGCAAAACTTTTCTTTCTCTTTTACATCTGCTTGGATAAATGGATTTACTTTTTTTAAATTCACTATTTGTGATAGTCTTTTCTGTGAGTCTTCATGACCCCTTATCCTGTTCTCCTCGTGAAGGGAATCTTAATTTTCTTTGGAGAAGATGTAAGCTCCTTGTGAATAGGGATAGTTTCCTTCTTTATATTTGTATTCCCATTGCCCAGCACAGTGAATATGGCTTCAGAATCACCACTGAACTTGTGAGGATAAGATGTATTGCTAAATACTCCATGATGCAGTGCACAATTTGAACCATAATCTGCTTTTTTCCTCTGCATGGCTTATCTGCTTTGATTACTGCTCAGCAGCACTATGAAAGACTGGAAAAATGAAAATATGTATGGACATCTGAACCTGGAATATATGAGCTAAGGTGGATCAGCATACCAGCCCATGATTTTAGGGTACCCTGGATTGTCACCTGGGTAAATAGTAGCTCCAGTTATGGAATGTTGCCTTCACCAGCTCAGAGTTCCTTGTACATTATAGGTCTTAAAAATTATCATGGATGATGATCTCTTGTCTGGTAGGTTTTATCAGAAATCATGGTGGTTCTTACAGAAGGGACGAAATTTATGCCTGATTCAAAGGAATTCCCCTGACATAGGAAATGGTCACAGAAAGACTTTGAGTTTCCCTGGAAAGCACATCATGAATGTAAGTAACTTGTGTGGCTGACGGCCAAATGACTATTCTAGTCTGATGACCAGTGTACTCCAATGTAAGGTGGTGATATTAAAGAGGACTTTAAATTGAAAAGGGTAGAGGAAAGAAGAAAAATACATAATTCTGCTATGCCTGAAGTTGTAGAGATCAATGGGTACAGTATGGGAAGACACATAGCAAAAGAGAGGACCAGTAATTTATTGGAGACAATATCTAAGAAAAAAGCTATCAATAAAAAAGATTTCTATATGCAAAGACACAAGTTTGGATCATTACACAGGGTGACAAAAGCTAGGTGACTAAGGTGACTAAGAGACATTACATTGAGATTTGATCAGCTGGGACTCATAACAGTAAGAGGGCTCTGGAAGTGTAGACTACATCTTTTTCAAAAGCAACAGAATAAGCTAACAATAACATTGTGTACTTATTCCAATCTGAAGACACAAAGAAAAATGATTCTGGTGAGAAGTAGAGAACCACATGGAGACTAATGTGGCTGCACAGGAAACCAATCAACTGACTGATATTTAAAAGATATGCATCTTAATTAATCAATTTTTAAGTGCTTACTATGTGCCAAGCACCAGGGATAGGAAGATTAAAGTGAAACAGTCTCTGTGATCTACGTATTTACCATATAGTAGAGAAGACAACATGTGCATATGGAGGCATATAGAAGTCACATCCAAGGTAGACACAAGGTAACCTTGGCTGGGAAGTCAGTAGCAGCTGAGGGGACTAGAAAAGGCCTTTGAATGGAAGTAAGTGTAGGCAGCCAAAGATACATACATTAGTGTGACAGAAGAAAGAAATAATAGTGCCAATAGAACTAAAGCCCCAAAAGAAGAGAGGCTGGAAATGGGTGATAAGGACAATAAAGGGCTTTATAAAAACACAAAAAACTGCAACCAGAGCATGAAGAGAAGCAAAGAAGTGATAATGTCACTACTTGGGTATGTGAGATGATGAAAATGGTCAATGAGGAGGAGAATGAACTCCTGTATTCTTTGTCAAGGGGAAAAATCTTTGGTCTTAGAAGGAAAAAATTAAAATAGTTACCAAGGAATAGAAATGCAAGAGGAACGTAAAAGACATCAAGAAATCATCTACCTGTCCTTAATAAGTTAAAGTCACCAAGCCAGGAGGAACTAGAAAGGAAGAAAGGAAACAAGCATTGAAGAAGAACCTACTATGTGCCAGACACCATGCCAACACTTCACAAATATTATCTCATTTGATCTTCACCCCAACTCTGTGTGGTAGGTGCTATCATGAATTATCTCCATTTTAAAGTTGAGGAAACTGAGGCAGACAGAGGTTTTCCTGACTCCAGGCCTATCACTCTATCCACTATGTCACCTAGTTTGGAAATATATCAGAAGACTATTGAGTTCCTCATCAGTGAGGCTTTGAAACATCTCAGGGAATGGGAGAGGGGCAGAAGGACTTTGACTTTTAAAAGAGGAAATGGGGAGGCAGCTAGGTGGTTCAGTGAGTAGAGCACTGGCCCTGGAGTCAGGAAGACCTGAGTTCACAAACAGCCTCAGACACTTGGCACACTTACTTGCTGTATGACCTTGGGAAAGTCACTTAACCCCAATTGTCCTGCCTACTCCCCTTCAAAAAAAATAAAGAAAAAAAGAGGAAGGAGAGCAGAGAGGACAAAGTACAGGTTCTTCACTGCTATTCGAAATCAGGGAGAAAGCACTCCTCTTCTATACCCGACTCTGGGATCCAACTCCAGAGGAAAGAGACTGAGGGAGGGCTGCAGGGATGGAGTGGAACTTGAGTGGAAGCTGAGAGAGGGGCAGGTCTGGAGACATGAGCCAGAAGAGATGAAGTCCTTATGATGGGTGCAAGGATTGGGCATTTTTAATGGAAAAGGTAAAGGGATAAGAGCCCATGTTCCTAAGCTAATTCCCTCCATTAACTTCGAGGTCTCCTTCCTTACTCTAGTTCCTTATTCTCCCACTTAGTACTGCACCACCTGCAGTGGGTCTGGAAAACCTTCAGTCCCCTAACTCACCTCTCTCAGTCTAAGCTATCTAAGTATCTCTTTTGCTCTCTCTCTCTCCCTCCTCTTCCTTGCCTCTCTTCTTCCTTTTTCTTCTCTGTTTCTTCTGTATCTTCTCCTTTTTCTTCCTTTACTTCCTTATTTCAGTTGAACAGTTGGAAAAACAGTCACTAGATCCAGAGGAACTCCTAATTGTCTCAACTATCTCCAGGATGGGACCGAGTTTATGTGTGGAAGAGAACTTCCCAGTCTGGGGATTTCTGGGTACAAACCCAACCGTTCTGAGTGCTAGCCTGCACCTTGGGGATCAAGCCTGTCCATTTGGGCAAAATTCTTTCCAATTCCAATCTTTGCTATTACTGTTGAAGTGTCAGAGGTGTCAGAGGACAGAATGGGGTACATAGTAGAGTTGTTACAAGGGTAAAACCAATAGACCTTGACAACAGATTTGATGTCCCCTTGGGGAAGAACCAATAGAAACTTAGATTCTTCATGAAGCTGAAATAATACCATGTTTCAAGCATCTGAGCTAAAAAAGGGGGAAGAAAAGAAAAGAAAGACAATAAAAGAAACAAAGTAGTTTGGTAAAAAGTTACCAAGGGGCCACTTTTGTTTCTGACAGAAAATCCTGAAATCATGCTTTGTGAACATTTTCAAAAATGATAGAATTGCTTTTGAGATGACCAAGATGAATGAGAGACATTTACAGTTTATTGTAATCATTAAGAAAAGAGGAAAAGCCCTCTTGTGTAATTAAGAATAAGTGATTGTTACCTCTGTTCAATTGCAGAGCTTGTTAAGGTGCTGCAATCTGCGGAAGCAAAGAGGGCCAGATGTATACAAGTGGGTCGATCGCGTAAGTGTACAGGGAATTGTCCCTATATAGGAATTATTGTGGAGGACAACAATTAACCAATAAGCAAACATTAAGCACTTATTATGGGTTAAGCACTGCAAAAACATTTATTACCCACCTATTATGTGCCAGGCACTGTGCAAACCTCTAGGGATATAAAGCAAAAAAGGAAGTTCCTATCTTACAGTAGAATGGGGAAGACAATACACAAAAGGAATCTGAAAAATGGTAGAGGGAGGGGGGAAATAAGAGGGTACAGAATAAGGGGGCGTAAGAAGGATGACAGAATGGAAAGCAAATCCAGCAACTGATGGCAAATGAAGAGATGCCTGAGAGTATGAGCCTTCTACAAAGGGAGGCTATAGGAGGAAATTGTTACTCTGCTGTCTAGCCCTCTGACCAGGGGATCAGAAGCAACTGAAGCCATTGATGCAGTGTGAGTAGCAAAGCTGAAACAATCTCCATGATGAGTTTCCTGTTGATGAGCTTTTTTGGGCAGTGGGAAAGAAGAAAGAGGAGAAGGAGGAGGAGGAGGAGGAAGAGAGGAAGAAGAAGATGATGATGATGAAGATGAAGAAGAAGATGATGGTGATGAAGGTGATGATGAAGGAGATAATGATGATGATGACGGTGAAGAAGAAGAAGAAGAAGAAGAAGAAGAAGAAGAAGAAGAAGAAGAAGAAGAAGAAGAAGAAGAAGAAGAAGAAGAAATTAAGCAGAACAGATGGTGGCAAATGAAGAGATGGCTGGGAGTTTGAGATCTATAGAGGGAGACTATGGGAGGAGATTTTTTGCTCTTTATTAAGCACTAATCACTGTTCTTGGTACTAATCATACTAAGAAGGTAATTTGTCATCTGTTGTTAAAATAATAGAAAACTTTGAGGACTGTATAACATATTCAAGATTGGTTGAATTCAGGAAACTTCAACTTCCTCTTATCCCAGACCATTTCATGCTTTTCACAGAAGCAAAGCACAAAAGTTCTACTGGTCACATAGACCCAAAACAGAAAGCCTATGGAAAACCTTTTGAGAGATGGATGGAAAAATGTAGCCACTGCACCTGGCAAGACAAAGGATCAGGCAAACAGAAGTCACTAGAGCTTGATGTAAGATCACCAGTAGCACGCAGCTGAAGATAAAGAAATGTTTTGTGGTGCAACTCAGTTCTGGATGGACACATGACTAATGCATGTACCTGAGACAAAAATGCCAACCTGGTCTGCCAGAAAATGAATTCCCAGGGTTAGACTTGAGATAATCAATCCTTCAGGCATAAGATGCATGTGATTATCTCAAAGACAGTTTTGGGGAATATCTTGTCAGTGAGGGTATCTAGTAAAAGCAAGGCTCCTTTCCTTTCAGTGTGCTCTTCAGCCTGATCTTGCACATTTCTATGCCTCAGTCATACTTTGATATAGAAATATTGAATTCCAATGCAAACTTCTATGATAAATATGCATGTCCTCAATTATACTACTCAGGTGAGGTGCTATCTTTAGAGCCTCTTGCAGCTTAATATTATATGTACTGGAAGTGTTATGATGAGTAACCACCTCCCCTGTAGGCAAGGCTATGGCTATCCTCAAATCAGCTGAGCTCAGCCAATAGATCTGAAGCTTCCTTCAACTTTTTCCAATAAGGAGTCTTAGCTAATATCCTTACAGTTCTATTTAGCCATTTTGTACCAGAAGATATAGTCCAAGATCAATTTTACCTTTGAACCCTTAATAGTTTTGTATTTTCCCAAACCTTCTACTAACTGTTAAATTCTGAACTTTGGCTCTGAACTGAATTGAGCTGAACTATCTTCTACTGTGTTCCCTGAACCTATCAGTTCAATTGCCACCCATTACTGAAGGACTATAACTTTCCTGTGGAAGGAGATTGAAATCTGTTTTTATTGATCCTGGGAACAGAGTTCAGGTCAGTGGGAATGTTATAAGGACATTCACTTAGATCTGAGTATACGTGGCAATTTAATGTGCCTTCACTTCAGGAGGAAGATATGATTGAGCTGATTTCTCCTTTAGGAATAGGAACTTGTTCATCTTGAGATCTTGCGGTTTTGAGAATCTATTGTCTATAATGGTATCAGTACAAATATAATTGGATGTATGGGCACAGAGAAGAGTAAAAACAGGCAAGAACTGAAGTATTAACAGAGAGCCCATGTGAATGGTAAAGGTGGGTGACTTCATAGCTCATGAACCATAAAACTTCCCAAGCCTGAACCTGATGCATGATCTGAATTATCAAGGAGTAGCTTTCTAGTATTCTTGTTCTCCACCACATGCTCCTCAATTCAGCAACACTGGCCTCCGTATGTGTTCCAAAAACAAGATACTCCATTTTTCAGCTCTGGGCATTTGCTCTGGCTGTCCTCCATACCTGGAATGCTCTCCCTTCCCATCTCTGTCTACTGGCCGCCTTTAAGTCCCAACTAAAATCCCATCTTCTGCAGGAAGACTTTCCCAATCTCTCAATTTTAGTGACTTCCCTCTCTGAATTATTTTCTCTTTATCCCATGGACATAGCTTGTTTGTGGGCATTTGTTTGTTTGTTCTTTCTCCCATTAGATCGTAAGCTCCTTTAGGGAGACAACAGTCTTTTATGTCTTTTGTTATACTTAGCACAATGCCTGGCACGTGGTAGGTGCTTAATAATATTTATTGACTGGTTGAATAACAAGGGACAGGAGTGGAGAATGGCCTTAGAGACTTGGAGAATGGCCTTCCTACAGACTTGGCAGGAGGGGCTGGTGAGAAAAAAGAAGAAGTGGCCAGCAGCTGCCGAAATACTGACCCAGACAGAGCAGAAGATTGCCTGCATGAGAACTTTGGAAAGGTGAGAGCAGTGAGCTGCCTTCCAGCTGACTTTGGTGTGGTGAGCACAAAGATGGGGAACCACCTACATCAGGATTCTGGAAGAAGCCAGGTGAGGCCAGCTGGAGTTGGAATCCAGGAGCTTGGAGTCCAGCCCTGGGGCAAGATGGAAACTTTGCAGCAAGACACTGAGTGTGCTTTTTCCCTGCCTTCCCCAGCCAGAGCAGAGAACTTTTAGGTGAGCAAAAAGGTGGACAATCACCTACATTGCAATCCAGATTCCGGCAGAAGCCAGGAGAGGCCTGCTGGAACTAGACAACCAGGAACCCAGGGGCTTGGAATTCAACCCTGGGGCAAGATGGAACTTTGCAGCAAGGCACTGAGTCTGCCTTTTTAGTCCCTTCAGCTTGGGCTGCTTGGGATCCAGGAGGGAGACACAGATTTGTTTTTGTTGGGGTGGGGGAAGTGCCTTGGACCCCCAGGAACTCGACCCTATTGGCTTTTATCACTCAGTTGCCCCTCAGGACTTGGAACCGGGGACTGGAACATAATGGGGAGAACAGACCCCAAAAGAACTTTGTTTGGACTCTTTATTTGAAATTGGGACTTTGGGTGCCAAGTGGAAGCCTGCAATGGCAGTTTGGGGAGGAGACATCCCCGAGAGAACTCTGTTTATTTGTTTGTTTGCTTTAGGACTTTACTAACTAAAACATGCCCGTGCCTCAGGGTACTGGGAAAAAGCCTGCAATGGCATGGTGATGCTCAAGAAGTACTTTATGAGCTAAAGAGACTAACTTGCTTTGACCTAGAGGTGAACATTTGAATTGTTAGCAAGTATTTTGGGAATGATTGATTGAAGAGATTATCTTGCTGGGACCTAGGGGTGGGTCATGTTTGTATTGTAAACAAATATTTGGGAATGTCACTGAATGATATGTTTTGCTTTGTTGTGAATATGGTTTAGTTACCTGCGTAATTGGATCACAATGTATAATGGGTCAATGTGTGTTCCAGGATACATGGCTGATTAGATTGTGTATCCTGGAACAAGGGGTGGAGTGTGTTGGTAAGCAAAATGGGCTCTTAGCACTTAGTTCAACAAGTGCCCTTGAAGAGTTTGGATTTCATTTCCTTTGAGTAATTCAGTGTATTTCATTGAGTCTTACTAAGTGCTAAGCCCCAGGCTCTAACCTCTATTAGGTGTCAACCTAACCTATGTGGATGTGAACCTCCCAGGATCCTAAGGGGAGGGGCTAACTCAAGAACCAATCATAGCAGCCTAAGTTCTAGTCATTCAGATGATGTTTGATGACACCTGAAATCCTATAAGAAGAGAAGACAGAGCCATTTGCACGGGACTCTCACTTGAGATGGTGTTGATGCGGAGACTCCGGGCAGCTATAGCTAAGGGCCCTCCAGCTTGTAACCTGGATGCTGACACTCTGTTAAACTCTGGTATCTATGTATTGGGATTTGAATCAGACAAAATCTGTCTGTCGATGTTTGTACTTTGTTTGTATTTTGTTCTGAAGTTCAGGGTGCTGGCTTTCCCCCCCTGAACTAAGTGAATGATATTTGTATGCTGAATTAAAGTGAGCTTGCCAACCCCTTAACCTTGCTTTCCTTAGTTAAGCAGACCAAAAGAACCTGTGCTTTTGCAGCGTGCTGGTAGCGTTCTTGTTGTTGGGCTTTCACCCCCCCACAACAGCTGCTAGCCGGATGGTTGAAACAAAGGATTAATTGAAAAGGTAACAAAAGTGTTATGGGAAGATGGAATGCAAAATGCTCCCAGAAGTCACTGAAAAATCTTCCAGAACAGGTCAATAATCACTTGTCAGGGCTGCTGAAGAGATTCTTGTTCAGGTATAGGTTTAACTTGATCCCTTCTCATTTGGGGATTCTGTGAATCAGATTTTTGTTAATGCCCCTGGTCAGTAGTTGTGATTGGTTAGAGAATTTAACAATCAAAGAATTGGAAAGACCTTAGAAGCCATTTATTCCAATGTCCTAGGTTTAGTCCTCAGATTCAATATTGTGGTTGGTCACCATTTGAGCTAGGGATAAGGACTCCAGGAACTTGGTAGAGGCTGAGGTCAATGTATTTCTTGGCCTCCTGTTTCTTCCTAGTGACTGAGGCTAGGAGCACATGCCTGGTTTCTATCCCCAGCCTTCTTAGGACAAAGACATGAAACAAAAGCCAATGTACAAGGTACATTTTTATTCAGGAGAATCACCATCAAAATGGCTCTGGTTTGAGGAGCAGGCACCATCAGGGTCCTATGACCAAGGAAGGAGAAAATTCCTTTCCATAATTCTTACAGGAATTCTGGCAGGTGTGAGGGCTGGAAGAATCCAGAATTGGCTCCACCCTCAGCCATAGTCCATCTTCTGCCCTGAGGATCAATTCTGGCTTCCTCTGAGGTAGGTATCCATCTGATAAGACCCAGAACTATAACAGGGTGAAGGCCAGCACAACCTGCATCTTTGATACGGCAAATTCTGGCCAGTGCAGTTTCTACTCAGTGGAAGTAGATGATGAAGACACCCTCTCCATCTCAGACCTTAAATCTTAATTCAAGGATCCTTCCACATTAAGGATGAGGCAGGGCCAAAGAAGGGATTCCCTGAAGATAGGATGCAGAGCCTAGGGGGTGGGTGTTTTATGAAGGATTAGAAGTACAGACTCAAACCTAGTGAGATGAAGACATATCCTGTGGAATTTAGGGAGGGTATTTGGTAAGCTAGTATACTGACCTCACCTAGGTCCAGCTGAGAAGGACATAAATGCCAGTGGTGACATCTTCTGGGAGTTGTTGGAGTCAAAAAAGTATGGGTCAAAGACCTAGGGGATGGAGCAGGGTGGGAATGGTGGGGGCATGTCCAAGGCCAGGTTTACTTCAAACTAACAGACTCCCTCCAGATGAAGAAATCATAATTAGGGCAGACAGACTACTCTCAGGATAAAAGCCAAAACAAACCATAATCCTCCTGGGCATGGGGAAGGAGAGAGGTGATAAGTGTTTTCTGCCCTCCCCAGCCCTGTCCTGAGGATTGTGTCCATGTAATTCTACTCCATGACCTGTTCTGAAGCACAGGGCAATCCCTAGCTTGGGCAGTCATAAGGAGAGGCACTGGTGTAGCTACTTCAGGGCTGGTCCACACACTTGAGTTGCAACAATTCAGCCAGCAGCTGCTGTGGGGGTGAAAAACCAACACAAGCCCAACAACAAGAACACTGCCAGCACAGGTTCTTTTGATCTGCTTTACTAAGGAAAGTAACGTTAAGGGGTTAGCAATCTTATTTCAATCCAACATACAAATATCACTCACTTAGTTCAGGGGGAGAAGCCAGCATCCTGAACTTTGGAGCAAAGACAAGCAAATTACAAACATACATTATAAACAGACCAAATACAATTCATAGTTACCAAGAAACTGTCAACATCTAGGTTGACAGGCCAAGAGGCTCTTAGAGTGACTACCCAGAGTCCCATGCCAACATTCCTCCAGGAGTGAAAGCCTCAAGCAAATAACTCTGTTCTCTCTTTTTATAAGGTCTTCAGCCATCATCAAATGTCATCTGAGTGACCAGAACTTAGGCTCCTACTATTGGTTCTGGTCTTACCAACTCCCCTTAGGGCCCTGGGGGCTTCCCGCCTCTCTCAAACTAGGGAAGTAGTTTGCTAACCAGCCTGGGGCTTTACACCTAGTAAGAGGTTTTGGTCCTGGGGTTTAGCACCTAGTAAGACTCAATCAAAGAGACTTAATTAATTTAGTCTAAATTCGAAACAGTAAGAAAGTCCCACCTTAGTTACCAATGCAGGTGGGTTCCAAAGATGTTGACAAGACAGTTAATGCCTGTTAAGGAAGGATAGGAGACAGGGGAAAATATATTCCTGCGGAAAATATTTTCAGAGTTCTGGCTTATAACTCAGTCAAACTAAGAAACAAATCTCCCCAGCTTCAGTGAGATTAGGGCATTAACCTCATAATAAACCTATGTCAAGATAGGTAGTGCAAGTATTAGCCTCACTTTATATATGAAGAAACTGAGGATCAGAGAACTGATTTTACTCAAAGTCACATAGTAAACTATATATAGCTTGTTTGTACATGGTTGTTTCTGTTTTCTCCCCAATAAGATTTTGAGCAGGGACTTTTACCTTTCTTTGTATAGCTAGACCTTAGTATAGTGCCTGGCAGGTGCTTAAAAATGTTTATTCGTTGACTGATGTAACCCTTGACCAAGTTTCAACTTATTATTCACAGACATGACTCTCAATTTCCTCATTTGGACTCCCTTTGGCTCTGTCCCGTTGGAAAACTTATAGAGGCTATAGAGGATATCTGCACTCATATCCTCCCTCACAAACTCCCCTCCTCATCTACTATCCCATGATACTTCGTCCTTTTCCTATGTGGCAGGTGGCACCTTTTGGGATTATGTGACCATCAGGCAGCTGAATGTCCTTGGTACAGCAGCAGATGACATTTACAAGTGATGGGTATAGCTGCAGGCTCTCTTTGGTACACATAGATAAGAAGGGCATCTGGGACAGGTCATCCCTAGGACATACTTCATATACCATCAGCTATCTCAGTGCACACTTGACCATCTTGTCATCTGCTCTGTCCCCATTTTGCATACTCTTTCCTTTCTTCTTGCTTTCCTTCTCTTGCTCTGAGGATCAAGTCAACACTGCTATTTCTTCCAGAAAGGGAGCCTCATTTGCTTGCCCAATGGATCAATTGTCACTGACCTGACCAAAAAGGCCCTCGGAAACCACTGTTTTGTCTTCCTTTATTAAAATGTAAGCTGTGGGAGAGGAAGGACTCTGCTCTTTTATATTTTTTCTCCAGCATTTTGCCTGACAGATAGTATACACATAATAAATGCCTCTTCATTCATTCCCCCAAAATGAGGCACCAAAGACTGTTTTTTAAAAATAATATTTTTGAGACTTCTCAACCCCCAAATGCTAAAGACAACTTAGAAAGTCGGTAAGAAAGGTCTGCTGAAGGTGGTTGAGAGAGGAGCTTGGTCCTGCCCTAGACCCAGGGTGGCAGCAGCATTGGCAGCAGTAGTGGCAATGGTGTCAGTGGCTGCTTCCAGAGCTCTCAGCCCACTGATGGCTGGGGGATCAAGTGGCTGATCAGAGGGGGATTGCAGGCATTTCTTTACTGATGTTGAGGAAGGATTTTCTTGCTTTGCCTGTGCTTGGATCTGTGTCGCAGTCCTGGGTGGCTGTCCTGGGGCAAGAAAGAGTACTGGCATGGCAGGTGGTGTTAGAAAGGGAATACTTCTCACAGTTCCAAGGCACTAAAGAGTGTTTGTAGTCACTCACAGACCAGAGCACAGACCAGGAGAGGAGTAAAAACCTCTCCTTTGATCATAAATAACACTTTGGAATAACTGAAAATTTACAGGTTCTTAGAAGCATCTCTGAAAACAGCTGCATAAACCCCCTGATGCTTGGGTCAGTACATGCTCCACACTGAAAGCAGAGCCCTACCATAACAAAAAGTTAAATAGCCAAGTAAGTGGTTGAGGAAATGACCAAACAGGGGGAAAAAACCCTCTGACATTAGAAAGATTCTATGTTGACAAGGAATATCAAAACACACACTCAGAAGAAGACAACAAAGTCATAGCTCCTACATCCAAAGCCTACAAGAAAAGTAGGAATTGTTCTCAGGCCATGGAATATCTCCAAGAGGATTTTGAAAATCAAGAAATACAAGTAGAGGAAAAATTGAGAAAAGAAATGAGAGTGATGCAAGAAAATCATGAAAAATAAGTCAACAGTTTGCTAAACTAGACCCCCAAAATATAAAAAAAACCCTTAAAAATAGGCTAACCCAAATGGCAAAAGGGGTCCAAAAAGCCAATGAGTAGAAGAATGCCTAGAAAAGCAGAACTGGTCAAATAGAAAAGGAGGTCCAAAGCTCTCTGAAGAAAGTAATTCCTTAACAATTAGAATGGAATGAATGGAAGCTAATGACTCCATGAGAAATCAAGAAAATATAAAAACCAAAAGAATGAAAAAATAGAAGACAATGTGAAATATCTCAGTGGAAAAGCAACTGACCTGGAAAATAAATCCAGGACAGAGAATTTAAAAAATTATTGGACTACCTGAAAGCCATGATCAAAAAAAAAACCTTAGACATCATCTTTCAAGAAATTATGAAGGAAAACTGCCCTGATATTCTAGAACCAGAGGGCAAAATTGAAATTGAAAGAATCCACTGACCAATTTTTGTTCTCAAAAGGAAATCCCCTAGGAATATTGTAGCCAAATTCCAGAGTTCTCAGGTCAAGGAGAAAACATTGCAAGTAGCCCGAAAGAAACAATTCAAGTATTGTGTAAACACAATCAGGATAAAACAAGATTTAGCAGCTTCTACATTAAGGGATGGGAGGGCTTGGAATATTCCAGAGGTCAAAGGAGCTAGGATTAAAACCAAGAATCACCTACCCAGAAAAACTGAATATAATCCTTCAGGGGAAAAAGAATATTCAGTGAAATAAAGGACTTTCAAGCATTCTTGATGAAAAGATCAGAGCTGAATAAGAATTTGACTTTCAAATACAAGACTCAAGAGAAACATGAAAAGGTATATCAGTAATTAAGGTGGGACTTTTTTCTTTTTTTTGCTGTTTTCTTTTTTGGAGCACTTATTTAATCAGTAGCCATTGATGAGTCTGGCCTTTGTTTTTCCTTTGGGGCTCTCACTCACTTGAAGAGTGGTGTGTGGCTCTGGGCAAGCTGTTGTAACTGCACCTCCCACCCCACCCCCAACCCCAGCTTTGCTAACCCAGACCCATTGGTTCTTCTCTGGTAACTGAATTGTGATTTGGTCTGTTTATATTGTCTCTGTTTGTAATTTGTTTGTATTTGCTCAGAAGTTGAGGGTGCTGGCCTTTTCCTCCTGAACTAAGTGAGTTATATTTGTATGTATGACTAAAGTGAGATTGCTAACCCCTTAAAGTTATTTTCCCTAGTAAAGCAGATCAAAGAATCTGTGCTGGCAGCTCTTGTTACTTGTTTTGTTGGGTCTTACACCCCTACAGCTTCTGCTAGCTGAATTGTTGTTACAAAAGGTAACCAGGAAAGAGAAATCATAAGGGACTTATTAAAGTTGAACGATTTACGTTCCTATATGGAGCTCATGAAACCTTTCTAAATGTTAGCATAGTTAGAGGGGTAGAAACATTTATCTTGCACAGTAGGAAAATAGAAGGGGAAAGGGATAGAGAAGGGGGTGTGTGATAGTAGGGAGGGCAGATTGGGGGAAGGGGTAATCAGAATACACTTCATTTTGAGGTGGGGGGAGAGGGAAGACGGGGAGAAAATTTGGAATTTAAAATCTTGTGGAAGTGAATGTTGTAAACTAAAAATAAGTAAATTAAATAAAGAATAAAAAATAATACAAACAGAAAAAAAATTTTATTTTTTCCCTACCTATATATAAAAACAATTTTTAATGTTTGTTGGTGTTTTTTACATTTTGAGTTCCAAATGCTATTCTTCCCTCTCTCACCATCACTCTCCCTGAGATAGTAAGCAATCTGATATGTTATACATGTGCAATCATTTTGTGCAATAACACTCTACAAAAAAAGAAAATACAATGAAGATAAAAGTGGAAAAAAGTATGCTTCAGTCAGTATTTAGATAATATCAGTTCTTTCTCTGGAGGCAGACAGCATTTTTCATCATGAGGCTTATCAGAATGTCTTGGATCACTGTATTGCTGAGATCAGCTAAGTCATTCATAATTGATCTTCCTATAATAATTGCTGTAACTGTGCAAAATTTCCATTACTGTAAGTCCAAAAAAAGGTTTTAGGAAAAGACTGAAGAGCACGCAGAAAGGATTATAACCTCCATTCCACAGAAGGAACTCCCCTCCCAGTGGATAGTGGAAATAAGTAAAAGATCTGGACCCACAGTACCTCTTATGTGCATGGTTATTGGGTATTAGGCCATCTCCAGAATCAATAAACAACAGGGAATGCTAGAGAGCAATGCTTAGTGGAGAGCTGAAGAAAACAGACCCTGGTGAGTGGTGGGAGACAGAAGAGAATACAGGAAGAAGGCCAAAGCTGAAACACGTAAGTTAGGGGACCGTGCCCGGAGGGCTTTCCTCTGCCCCTGCTCAGCTGGCACAGGACTGAGTGGGAGAGAAGGGAAGGAGAGATGGGAGGGAGGCCTAGAAGTTAGTGGAGGGAATTAGAAGCTTAGGCTCTTTTCTCTCTCACCTTTTCACCTAATGATGCCCAACCCTTGATCTCATCAAATAGACTTGATCTCTTTTGGCTCCTGTGTCCAGCCACCTCCCTCTCCTCTCAAGCCTCCACCCAGGCTCCACTCCTTCCCTGTGGCCCTCCCTTGGTCTTTCCTGTGAAGGTGGAGTCTGGGTAAGGTATAAAGGAACAGTAGAGCCTTCACTCTGACTTCAGATGACAGTGAGGAGCAAATGGGATCCCAAGACAGCAGGAGAAGTGTGACCCTGAGCTCACAGAACCACCTTCCTCAGAGACTGAGACAGACAGAGACTCAGAGACATAAGGTATTGCCTAAAAAGGAAAAGGTAGATCAAAGATTGGGGCTGCACAGTGAGTGTCTCTAATCTGCAGGGGACAAGGTGAGGAAGGGATAGGGGATGAGGGTAGATACAGGAAGCTGAGAGGAACTGTTGTAGAGGAAAGAATAAAAGTTGGGGGGACTTAGGAGGCCCTAGAGAAGTGGGAGTGGGGAGAACCAGGGCAAAGAGAATAAATGTTGGGGAAAATCTGAGCCCAGGGAATTCTCACTGTCAACAGACTTTGCTGTGAGCTGGGTACGGTGTCCATCCAAGAGAGGGAGAGATGGAGACAGGTCAGGCTGGGGCCCTGGGGATTGCCAGCTAGGAGACAAATTGGTAGTCAGAAAGAAGGAAGAGTGTCATACAGGTGAGGCAAGGATCACAGCTCTGGTAATGATGCCCGAATTAGTGCAAGGAGGAAGCTTGGAGATTCAAGGAGGGGTTCTGTAAGGAAAGAGGAAGAAACTGAGGCTAGTTGGTATCCAAATCTTACCAGAGGTGGGCATGATCCCTCTTTTCTATTATACTTCTTTATAACTAATCATTAGCTCACCTTAAAATCCCATTCCTTTATCCTCTACTGTGTTTTGTACCTTTTGTCTCATCCCTCCATACTTGTACTCATGTCTCTGGCTAATATTTACCATTCATTGTCTGTGGCAAGTGTTTACCTGGCCACAAAACTTTATTACTGGTGGTTATTATTCCTTTTTAATTTTAATCAAAGGAAGTTTTTGATTTAAAAAGGAAAAAAAGATAAAACTGAAATACATGAATCAGCAACCATTAGTGCCAAAGAGAAGTCATTTAGGATCTTGAGTGCAAGGGCCTCTCAGGCAGAGGTTCTACTCCACGAGTTCTATCTTGGATCATTGCTTTTTCCAGACTGCTTCTTAACAGCAGAAAAACATGTCGTTTATTCCTCTGTCCCAATCAGTCATAAACCTGACTTGGACCAGAAAAAGACAAAGGACATATCTCTAGATGCTTCCCTAAACCTATCATTCCAGGTTTCCATGGAACTCTTAACAACTACTCTTCAGATGCAGTCATTCAACCAGTTCTGAATCAACCTAACTGCCCTCTTCTCACCAATAGCTCTCCATCTTATGAAAAATAGTGTGAGATACTTTGTCAAATACTTTTTCAAATCCAATTCTACCATTTCTATGGCATTCTTCTGACTGGCCATTCTAGTTATTCTGTAACAAATGAAAATGAGGTTAGTCTGACATGATCTATTTTTAATGAAGCCATGGTGGCTTTAAAGATTGCTTCTTTTCAGCTCCTTTTGTTGAGGCAAAGAATTTGAAAATTCAGGGATGCCAATCAAGTGGGGAATGGATGAATAAGTTGTGGTATATGACTGAATACTACTGTGCTATAAGAAATGGCAAGCAGGCCAATTTCAGAAAAACCTGGAAAGACTTACAATGAACTGATGCAAGAACATTGAACACAGTAATAGCACTGTTATAGGATGATCAACCATGAATACCTTAGCTATTCTCAACAATACAATGATGCAAAACAATTCCAAAGGACTCAGGATAAAAAATACTATTCATATCCAGAGAAAGAACTGATGGAGTCTGAAAGCAGATCGTAGCATACTATTTTCATTTTTTTGGTAATTTTTACTTTTTTTGGTCTCTTGCATCATTTTGCATCAGTTTATGTTAGTCATCAATTGTTCTCTATATTTATAATACTGAGTGTGTCTTATGCCAGAATTCTACTGTATTCATATACCACACTTTATTTAGCCATTCTTCCCAAAATGGACACGTATCTTGTTTCTCATTATTTGATACCACAAAAAGAGCTACTACAATATTTTGATAAATATGGAGACTTTCTTTCTGTCAGTGACTTCCTTGGAGGTATATGTGTACTAGTAAAATCTGTCAATGTTATAGTCACTTAGTCACTTTATTTGCATAATTCCAAAAGGTTTTCCAGAGTGGTGGGACTAATTTTAAGCCTCACTAAAATTGCATTTATGTTCCTCATGCTCTGCTTCACCATTGGCATCAAACTCAAACAGAAATGGGGCCACTCAATCATAATTAAGGATCCCTTAAGGTTGCATTTTGACTTAGAAAATCACGTATAAACAGTAACTATAGTTTTTCTCATCTTTTTATTTATTTTCTTAAGTATTTCCCAATTCCATTTTAATTTGGTTCTGGCTTCACCCTAGGTACCTATTTGACACTGCTGCTCAACAAAACTCCACTAATATTGATTATTCTCATCTTTCCTCATCTTTACCAATTTCCTGCTTGTGAGGTGAAATCTTAGCATTCATTTTATTTGCATTTTGTTTATTATTAGTGATTTGGGTCTTTTTTTGTTTGGTTATTAGTAGTTTGTCATTCTTTGTGAAATATTTTTTAAATCATTTCTCTATTGGGGAATGAATGATTTTGGGTCTTATAAATGTCTGTTAATTGTCTATACATTTTTCACATCTAAACCTGCATCAGAGACAGATATTTGGTACAAGGATTTTCCCTAATCAACTACTATCCTTCTTATCTCAGATGCAAACCTTAGATGTTTGTGCAAAATCTTTTTCATTTCAAGTCATCAGAATTATGTTTTTTTTCTTTTAAATTGCATGGCAGTTTTCTGATACATGTTCATAGGATTATGTATTAAGAGTTCAAAGGTTCCTTAGAGGTCACTGAGTACAGCACCCTCATTTTATAGATGAAGAAACTGAAGCAGAGCAAAAATAAGTGACTTGGAGGGTTACACAGGAAGTCAGTGTGGAAGGCAGCATTTGAAAGGCTGGTACCTCTTATGACATTCCTAAGCCTCAAGCCATGCTATTCATAAAGGTTCATCACATAAGGGTAACCCCATACAATTGCAAATGAATTTGGGTGTATGAAATAGGTTCTTGTATTAATGTGATCAAAGGTCTTCCCCACCCATTCAATAAACCTCAGTGAGGGCTAGGTGGGAATGCTTGATTATATCTTTGTTTGTAAGCAGGCCTGAAGCCTCTGTTTACTAGGTACTGAGCCCTAAGGGGAGTTGCTAAGATCAGAGCCAATGGTATGTGCACTGAGTTCTAGTCAATCATGAAATCAGCCAATCAGAGACTTGAGTTCTGACCAATCAGATGCCAGCTAGGACTATACATAAAGAGAGCTCAGAACTGAGAGCAGCAGAATCTGCAGAGAGCTACAGGAGTTGGAATTCAGCCCAGGGAGAAGGAGCAGGAACTGGAGTAGAAGGAGCTGCAAAGAGAGTGCTGAGTGGAGAGTTAGGATTCATGAATGATTGTTTACAGGAGGGCCCTAGCAGGAGGGAAGGTTATAGGATGACTTTGTTCCTTGCCATAATGCTGTTGTAATTTCCTTGTTGCTACACTGAGGTGGGCTTACTGGTTTTGAAATATAATTACTACTATATTGAATTGGGGTTATTGGTCTTAGGATTTTATCCTCTGGAGTCTAAATAAATGTTATACTTCCTCTGCCTCCTACTTAGAAAGTTTTTCATACTTTGTGATTCCAAACCATACAGGCATATTCATGGTCATCCTTGAGGTCATGAATCTTGCTTTACTGATACAGTTCTCCAAACCATTATATCTGTCTTTGCTTTTAACTGGAGAAGTTTCTGTTATGGGATTAGAATATAGAGCATTCCTGCTACTGAGTGTAATGGTAGAAGGATAGAAATCTGGCTTTGAGGCAAAGAGGGCTCGAAGATTCCTTCTAGCAATAGAGTACAATAGGGGAAGGGAGGAATGCCATAAAGCAATCCCAAGGTGTATGGCAGAGTCCTCCTTGTGACCGTGGGGTGGAAGGATGGAAAGCGTTTTGTTTTAAACTTCCTTTTAGGCCTTAAGGTGTAAGGGCAAGCTGGGCAGGGTTATTGATTTCAAAGTGTGGTTAGAAGAGGCTTTGTAAATAGTGACTATTATAAGTAAAATAAAATTACCATTATAAATTTTTAAGTTAACTACAAAGGATATATGGAGGAAAATGCTACTTGCAGCCAGAGAAAAAACTAATAAATAGAGGTATGTTTAGAATGATTTTACACACACACACACACACAAACACACAAACACACATATGTATGTATATTTACATATTTGTGTCTATTGGTAGCAATCTCTAGGGGCAGAGAAGGAAAGAAAACAAAGATATTTACATGGTATCTTTATTATATATTTAAAAGGAGTAGCAAGTTGTACATAATACATTTGCAGTTTCATGTGCAATCCTCTTTTATTATACTATATTATAGAAATGCTTACTTTATTCCCTAAATTAAAAATTAAAGAAATAAAACAAAATTTAGAAAGGAAGATGGAATGAGATACTCCAAAAGGCAAAAGACAAAGGTCTATAACCAAGAAAAACTTTCACAAAAAATTGAGTGTAATCCAACAAGGAAAATAAATCAATGAAAGAATGGACTTTCAAATATTTTTTTAAATTTAATTTATTTAATATATTTAGTTCTCAGTATTGATTTTCACAAGAGTTTGAATTACAAATATTCTCCCCATTTCTCCCTCCCACTCCAAGATGGTGTATATTCTGGTTGCCCCGTTCCCCTGTCAACCCTTCCTTCTGTCACCCCACTGCCCTCCCATCCCCTTTTCCCTTCTTCTCTTGTAGGGCAAGATAAATTTCTATGCCCCATTGCCTGTGTATCTTATTTTATGGTTGCATGAAAAAAATTTTTTTGTTGTTGTTTTTGAACATCTGTTTTTAAAACTTTGAGTTCTAAATTCTCTCCCCTCTTCCCTTCCCACCCACCCTCCCTAAGAAGTCAAGCAATTCAACCAAGGCCACATGCGTATCATTATGTAAAACCTTTCCACAATACTCATGTTATGAAAGACTAGCTATGTTTTGCTCCTTCCTATCCTATCCCCCTTTATTGAATTTTCTCCCTTGACCCTGTCCCTTTAAAAAAGTGTTTGTTTTTGATTACCTCCTCCCCCATCTGCCCTCCCTTCTATCATCCCCCCTTTTTTATCTTCTTCCTCCTTCTTTCCTGTGGGGTAAGATACCCAATTAAGTGTGTTTGGTATTCCGTCCTCAGGTCAAATCTGATGAGAGCAATATTCACTCATTCCCCCTCACCTGCCTTCTCTTCCCTTCCTACAAAACTGCTTTTTCTTGCCACCTTTATGCAAGATAATTTACCCCATTCTATCTCTCCCTTTTTCCCTCTCTCAATGTATTCCTCTCCCATCCCTTAATTTGATTTTTTTCTTTTAGATATCATCCCTTCATATTCAACTCACCCTATGCCCTCTCTCTCTCTCTCTCTCTCTCTCTCTCTCTCTCTCTCTATATATATATATATATATATACACACACACACACACACACATACATATATACATACACACACAGATATATATATATATATATACATACATATACACACACACATACATATGCATATTCCCTTCAGCTACTCTAATACTGAGGTCTCATGAATCATACACATCATCTTTCCACGTAGGAATGTAAACAAAACAGTTCAACTTTAGTAAGTCCCTTGTGATTTCTTTTTCTTGAATACCTTTTCATGCTTCTCTTGACTCTTGTGTTTGAAAGTCAAATTTTCTATTCAGCTCTGGTCTTTTCACTGAGAAAGCTTGACAGTCCTCTATTTTATTGAAATACATATTCCCAACCAACTAACTTGACCCTTCAGTTTTTCTGTGGGGTATGACTGCTTGTAGACTAAAGAGTTCTATGTTCCAAGCTTGGGGGGATGCTCCAGCTCTGCCACACCAGCACTCCCCCTTCCCCAAGAACCCCCAACCCGGACTGGACTTAGATCTTCAGCAGGCTCTGCACTCCTGCTCTGATCCCCCACTTAATTCCTCCCACCAGGTAGGCCTGGGGCTGGAAGCGACTACAGCTGTACTTCTGTAGCTGCCCCACCTCCTCTGCCCCAGGGGTGGTAGCCGAACTGAAAACTCCTTCCACTCTCACAACTTTTCCCACTAACCTTCTCTGTTGTCTTTGATATTTTTGGGTTGAGAAGTCTGGTAACTGCTGCAGCTCACTGATTCAGGGTGCTAGGGCCCGCTCTGCCTGGCTCCTGGTCTGGTTGGTCCTTGCCACCCACGCTGGACTGTGCTCCACTCCACACCACTCCACCCCCAGCTCCGTGAAGGGTAGACCTCACCCAGAGACCATCCAGGCTGCCCTGGGCTGGAGCCCCGCTTCCCTCTGCTCTTTTGTGGGTTCTGCAGTTCTAGAATTGGTTCAGAGCCATTTTTTATAGGTTTTTGGAGGGACGTGGCAGGGAACTCATACTAGTCCCTGCTTTCCAGCCACCATCTTGGCTCCACCCCACCTTTCAAATATTTTTGGTGAAAAAATGGAATAGGAATTTTGAAATAAAAATACGGGAATAAAAAAAATTAAATGTAAATACAAATAAAAAAACAAAGTGTGCTGTTATCTAAGAAAGAAAAAAAAGAAAAAAAAGAATTTCCTTGAGATATGGAGAGATAGCAGAGGTCTAAACCTAACTTGCTGTATGGTGTGTCCTCAGGGAACAGTTGTTATATCTGTCATAAATGTTATCTCCACATAATCACAAAATCTTAGAGTTTGAAGAGACCTAAAAGGCCATGGAGTCCACTTTGCACTTGGCCAAGCATCTTTTCTCCAAATCCTCAATAGTCATCTAGTCTTGAATGAATGAATGAATGAATGATTTATTTGGTACTTACTATGTGCAAAGCACTGTGCTAAACATTTGGTATAGAAATAGAAAAGTAAGACAGTCCCTTCTAATGGGGAAGAAAACATACATGCAAACTTACAACTGCAAGTTAGATAAAGAAGTTTCATGGTCATTAGAGCATAGGCCAATGTAAATAGTAATGCCTCTTCTTTAATGCCATTTTCACTAATAAAATCTTATCAGATTTTTTTTCCACTGAGGTGGAAGTCACAATCTGCTGAGGCAGCCCATTCCACCCCTTGAACAGATCTAATTGTTGGGGTGTTATTGCTTATAGCAAGCCTTCAAGGAGCTCACTTTCTACTAGGGATGGGGTAGGGATATGACATGTACATAGATAAGTATAATTCAAGGAAGGAAGTTAAGTTGGTAAGGGAGAACTCAAGCAAAGTCCTGTAGGAAATTCTGAGGAGACAAAGCACCTAAAACCAAAAGAATCAGAAAAGGCTTCAACAATATTGACTGTTCTTTGGCCCTTTCTGAAGCCATACTGGCTCTCAGGTAGATGATCATCTTTCAAGTGAAGCATCAACCTATTAAGGAGAACCCTGGAAAGAATCTTGCCTGCAATGACTAAGGGAGAGACCCCGCTCTGTGATTGTCATAGGACAATCTACTTCCTTTACCTTTATAGAGGTGGACAATGGAGGCATCCTTGAACTCCTGGGGGATAACTTCCTCTTGCCATATAACCTGGAAAATTTCAGTCAGCCTTGGTATGAGCAGTGAAACACTTACCTTGTAAATCTTAGCTGAAATAGAATCATCACCAGGTGCTTTGCCACAGGAAAGGAGCCTAATGACATTCAAAACCTCTTCTTCAATTGGAGCTTCAGCTAGGGAGGAATTGACTTTGACTTGACGTAAATGGTCAATGGCCTCAGCATTGATTGATGATGATCTGTTGAGAACACTATGGAAATGTTCAGCCCCTTTCTCTAGAATCATGTCCTTATCACTAATCAATGTGGCTCTGTCATCACTGAGTTGTTGAAATGCACCATAGGTCTTTGGCCCATAAAAGGGAGGGCTGACTGGGGAACAGAGCAACCAGAATATAAGCTATCTTGGAGTGGGGGGGAGGGAGGGTAGAAATGGGGAGAAAATTTGTAATTCAAACTCTTGTGAAAACCAATGCTGAAAACTAAATATGTTAAATAAATAAATTAAATTAAAAAAATTAGAAATTACAGAGAAATGGCAAAAGTATTGGAGTGAGTATTTAAAAGGATTGTTATGGCAGAGCTGGCAAGAAAAACACTCAGGTGAAATATTGTCTACTGAACCTTGGAATTCTCCTGAGACAAAGGAAAGATGGGAACAATGTTATAGCCATGTTTGCTGGTATTATTTGGGAGAGTTTTAATATTGGGAAGGTCAGAGGTGGACTTTCAGTTGTTCACAAACATGATACAGATAATTGTGTGTCTAAAATAGGAATGGATGAGAAAGATGATAGTAGCATTACAAGGGGATCATTATTGGACTTACTTTCTGGAACTAGAAGTGGGGATGCATTAGCAAGGTAATAAACATAACATCTAGGATAATCATGAATATGCCTATGTAGTTCTATATTGCAAAATATGAGACTAGCCATATAGAAGGTAGAAGAAGTAAACCATTTATTCAGACACCAGATAACCAGATCCCATAACCAAGCAACCAACTCCCACAACCAGTGGGCCCACTCTATCATAATAGCAAGGAACTTAAAACACAATATCACAGCATGGAGCCTCACCATCCCCAAAATATCTGCCCTTACTGGGACCTTGCCAAAAACTCACAGCCATCACAGCACAGCCATCACAAGTCTGCTCTCTTTCCTTCAGCTCTGACTGTCATAACTGCTCTCTCAGCATTTCTGTGACACCATTTCCTTTTCCTCCCAGCAAACTCCTCCCACCACATGTGACTTAAGCTGCCTGTGATGTAAGCAAGTTGCATGGCCTAGTAATGGGTGGGAATGATCTTCAAATATGAATTGCTATTACAAGGGAGAAAATTTATGAAGTACAAATGATAAGCACCACGAGTAAATACTTTTGGAATAAGCAACATAAATCTGAATTCAGTGGAAGTAGAGAATGACAGCTTAAAATTTGTCTTAAATTTGTGTTGATTATCAATGTCCTGGTGACGTTAACAGTAAACGAGAGTGCACTATTTCCAATAAATGTGAGCCATGTAATGGAGCAACCAAGAAAAGGAATTTGTCAGAAAGTAGAAGTACCAACCAAGCAGATTGACAGGAGACTTCTGGAACAAGTACAAATAAAGAAGTGTTATACACAACAGTAAGGATGGAGATGAGAGTAAAAAGGAGCCCCCAAATATAAAAACCACCGAAACTGAAGAGAAGCCGAACTAGGTATTGATGAAAATCCAATTGTGGACTTTGATGAGAATGGCTCTCTCTTGGGATTCCAGCATGGCTCAGGACAAAAGTAATTTTTTATTCATGATTTCTGTATTCTAAATTTTAGTTTTCTATCCATATTTGGTTGGTCAATATGAATGCATTTTCTTACATTTTAGACCTTGTGATTTAAAGAAGGAAACCATTTAGTGAAAACTGCAATAGAATCGAGACCTTCTTCTCTTAAACAAGTTTTAATTCTTATCTTTATATAACTGTAACTTTGTAAGATAATCTTCAGAATTATCATAAGAAAGCTATTATTAATTTGAAGAATTCTCTTGATCTCAGATCCATTTGGCTAATGCAGTATGACAATGAGGACCCTTTCATACGTCAACATATTCTTGTATCCAGATAGGATCTTCCAGGTTGTTAAAGTATTTTACCAGTAACTCTTGCCTCTTTTTTTCTGGCTCTATAACATCTGTGCTGAAAGGGAACCATTTTAACTCTATCATGAGCAGAACTTAGACACTCTTGGAATGACCACTGTAGGAGCAAGGAAATAAGGAGAAAGTAGGAAAAAGAAAACAAAGGTTCTTGTGTTTGAATAAAATTACAATAGCTACTATTTATATGATGCTTTGAGGCCACAAGTTTCTATAATGAAAACAATCTCTTTGACACAAGAAGTCCAGTACAGGAATCTATACTTCAAGAAGAAACTTTTTTTAAAAAATCTTTTCAAAGCTATATGTCTTCCTTTTAATTGTAAAAAATTGGAATTAACCTAATGACAAAGACTGAGATACTGGTGTAATACATATTATAGCATTTTACTTGAGATTCAAAGAATTTGTTTCAAGTCACAGGTCCTCAATTTCTCACCTATGTGACCTTGGGCAAATCACTTACCTTTAGTAAGATTGAGGGAGTCGTATTAGATCACTTTTAAAATGTACTTAAGGATGACATGAGAAATATGGAAATGGATATGATATTGGAAAATATTATAAAGAAACAGATACAGAAGTTAGCTTACAAGTATACAAAAATATATACACAATTATACGGATGTGAAAAAATTGAAAATAATGCAAAACAGTAGTAACTGTTAGTAGTGACAAGTTGTTACAGATATCTGATTGAAGCGTTTTAGTGTATATAGTTGGAAATCTAAAATTATTTGATTAAGTTCATGATAAAGTACTTAAAATTTAATATACTCAGTTGTGCATTAAACCTTTTTGGCACAATAAATAAATAGGGTGACAAGAATAGTGAGGAAAAATAGTGTGGAAGGAAATACATAGCAAGCAATTATACTTTAGAATGTGAATGGGATGAATTTACCCTCCCCAGAAAAGAAATGGATAGCAGATTAAAAATCTGAATCTAACAATGTGTTGCTTTGAGGAAACACAATAAAAATGAGAGATATACACAAAGACAAAATAATGGGCTGGAATAGAATCTATTATGTACAAAAAAGGGGGGGGGGTAGCAATCATGATCTCCAACAAAGTTAAAGCTAGAATAGATTTATTAAAAAGAGAAAAATAGAGAAATTCTACTATATACCACCAATATTATTCAATATTGTTTTAGACCATTTAAAATAACTAGATAGTATAAAATATCTTAGAGCATACCTACCAAAACAAATATAGGCACATAAATATAAAACACTTTTTATACAAATAAAGTCAGATTTAAATAACTGAAGTAGTATTTGTTGTTTATGGGTAGGTAAAGCCAACATAGTTTTAAAGAATGACAGTTTTACCTGCATAATCTATTTATCCAATGCTGTCCCAATTAAATTACTAAAAGAAATTTAACTGAGTTAGAAAAAAATAATGATAAAGTTCATTGGAAGCAACAAAAGGTCAGGAATTTCAAAGAAATGAGGGAAAAAATATGGAAAGGAAGGAGATTCAACAGTACCAGACCTTAAACTGTATTATAAGTTGGGAGCATTGTTGAAGTGTAAAATGGATGATTTTGATTATTTTAAATTAAAATTTTCCTGTATATATAAAACCAATGTAGCCAAGAATAGAAGGAAAGCAGAAAACTGGGGGGGGGGGTGGTGGAATTTTCATAGACAATCTCTCAGATAGAATGTGATTGTATAGGAATACTGCTATGGTGTAGGAAATGATGAGCTGAGTTAGAAAAAAAACATGGAAAGACTTGGGCTTATGGGGGAAGATGCTAACCATCTTCAGAGAAAGAGATGACAAGTGGAAATATGCATAGTGTGATCATATGTGTGTGTCATTGTGTGTATTTATGTGTATGTTTATAGATATCTATGTATATGTACATGGATCCATGTTTAATTGTAACCTTTTTTAGGCAGAGAAGGGGGAAGAAAAAAATAAATTAAAAAATACACAGCAGAGAGCAAAAGAAAACCTAGAAGGAAGCAAAGAAAAGCAGGGTAGCTTTGAAAACAATGTATAGGATTTCTTATATAGGTTTTCTTGAAATGGAAATGAATTGTTTTATATTGAATGCTGTCTTATGTTCTGCTGTGCATATGGAAATGTTCTTTTTTTGTCTTTTCTAATTTAGTGTTTAAGTTTCACTAAAAAATTTACAAAAATAAAAGGAATCAAAATTACTCTTCAAGAGGAGTTGGGGGAAGAGACTATGGAGATGTCAATCCTTGCTTTCTTGGGAGGTTCATCTAGATAGATATGGAATATATGTGTGTGTATATATATATGCATATACGTATATATATGCATATATATGTATATATGTATATATACACGTGTGTGTGTGTGTTGGCAACCAAAAATGGGCTCCTTAGCACTTAGTCAACAAGTGCCCTTGACTAGTTTGGCTTTTTCCCCTGAACTGAATGCTGTTTGTATGTTGGACTGGAGTAAGCTTGTCGGCCCCTTCACCTTGCTTCCCTTGCTTAAGCTGATGGAAAGAACCTGTGCTTTCCTGGTCAACCCCTTCACCTTGCTTAAGCAGATTGAAAGAATCTGTGCTTTCCCCGGGGTACCTTACACCCCCACAGAAGCCGGATGGTTAAAAACAGCTTCCGTTGGAGCCAGAGGCTGCTACAGCCACAGCCACAGCCACAGCCACAGCCGAAGCTGAAGCAGGAGCTGCCAGTAGCAGAGCTGACCTACGGGAGGAAGCTGAACAAGGACTTGAAGCCAGTGGGTAATCTTTTTACCATAGAGGGGGAAGCATGATTTTGTTTTACACCATCATGCTTCTCTGTAGCCTCGTGGTTACTCTTGTAAGGCGTACTTATTGGGCCTGGAAGCTTTTGATCAATATGTCAAAATGGGGATGCTGGTTCATGGGTTGGTTACTGTGGAGCCTAAATATATGCTTTGATTCTTCTGCCTCCTACTTTGAGAGTTTCTTATATCCGGCGGTTCCGAACCTTTCAGACATATATATGATCCTCTTTGAGATTATAAACTCTGCCCTCCTAATACAGTGTGTGTGTGGTTCACACAGGAACCATTCTTTCCCTGATACCCTGCCTGCATCTGGGACCTGGATCTGCTGAGCTGGTATTTTGTTCTCTCTCCTGACATGACTTTCAGTCAGCTCTGAAGATCTGTGCTGGACAGGGGTCAGCTGAGATGAGGAAGAAAAAAGTGACTGGAAATAGGCAGAGATTCCATGTCTTTTCTAAAAGAAAAACTATTTCCCCTGGTAGTCTCGGGAATCCCCAGTCTCCATTGGCAGGCATCTTTCAATCACATTTGCTGAAGATGTGACTGAATCAGGGTCACATGTTGCCCGGAAGGTCTCTAATGAGAGTTTAGTACCTTGGCTAGTGGAAAGGGACCCAAATTCAGAATCAGGAAAGACTTAGGTGTGAATCCAGCTGCTGCTGCTTAGATAAGTCACAACCTCTGTGAGTCTCAATTTCCTTCTCTCTAAAAAGCAGATAAAAGTATCAATAGTACTTAACTCCTTGGGGTTTTGTCAGGCTCAAATTAGTCTCTCTCTCTCTCTCTCTCTCTCTCTCTCTCTCTGTGTGTGTGTGTGTGTGTGTGTGTGTGTGTGTGTGTGTGTCTGTCTGTCTGTCTGTCTGTCTGTCTGTCTGTCTCAGTGCTGCTAATGAATACAATGAAGGGGAGAGAGGATGGAGGATCAGAGGATCATATTGTTTGTTATTGTTTGTCCTTCATTCTCAAAGAGGACCATGACATCAAGCAGGTGATGCCATAACATGCAATTCAATTTGATTTAAGTGAGAGAGGACTGTGCAAAGTCAACAGCCTTACTCTCTCCTCCAGAGCCATCTGGGTCCAGCGGCCAGAAAGAGATCAGGATGACAGGAAATGGCCCTCAGAGCATCATAAGTCAACAGCTGAAAGAGGACTCAAAGGTTGCCCATGCAACCCCTCTCTTATAGACAAGGAAACTGAGGTACAGAGAATTCAAGTGACTTATGACCTTCCATTTCCCATGTCTGTGCCTTTGCATCTCAAGGCCATATTGCCTCATGCCTGGAATATGCCCACTTATCACCTCTGGTTCTTAGAGAAACCCGAGTTTCCTTCAAAACTCAGCTCGAAAACTGCTTCCTACATAAAGCATTTCCTTATTCCTCCTGATGAGGATCCTCCCTCTCAAATAACCTTATATTTACTTACATATATATATATATATGAGTACCATATTTGCCCATGTATAAGATGGATTTTTTTTTTCAAAAAATTTGGGTTCTAAAAACTGGGTGCATCTTACACAGTTGTAGATTTTTTTACTTGCATTTCCCTCTTTTTCACACTTGTTTTTGCACTCATTCTTGATTTTTTTACTTGCATTTCTCGCTTTTTTATGTTTGTTGTCTTTGTGCTCATTGTTTCACATTTGTTACCAGTATATTAGGTTACGTTTTGCCATGTTCTTCCCAGAAATGACTCAGAAAAGATTTTTGTACAGTGCTGAATCCAAGTTAAAAGTGATCCAGTTTGCAAAAGTGAAGGGAAATCATGCTGCTGAATGTAAGTTTGGTCCTCCTCCAACTGAGAAAGCCATCCAAGACTCGCTACGGGAAGAAGAAACCCTAATGAAAATGCCACAGCAAAAGAAGGCCATGAGAGGCAAGTCAGCAAAATGGCCTGATTTAGAGAGGGAATTGAAGATATGGATTGAAGAGCAAAGGGAAATAGGAATTCCTGTGTCCGCAAAGATGGTTCAGCATGAGGTAAGAAGAATTGCTGATAAAAAAGAAGTTACTGATTTCAAAGGAGGACACAATTGGTGCTTCAGGTTCATGAAATGGAATGGACTGAGCATGTGTACATGCACCAGACTTACCCAAAAGATGCCTGAAAGCTATGAGCAGATGAATAAAACTTGAGTTCAATAACTTTATGTAATACATTTTTTTTCAAATTTCAGGCCCCAAAATTAAGGTGCATCTTATACATGGGGAAATATGGTATATGCTTTTTCTACATGTGTATACATATACATACTGCATATATATCCAAACATATATATGTTTCCTTCATAATATAGGCATATATGTGAGTGTATAAATGTATGCATATTCATACATGCATGTGTGTATACATATATCTATATATGTATATGTCTGTTATGTATATTGCACATGCATTTTTTTGCATATGTGTATTGTTTCCCACAATAGTATATAAATTCTTTATGGGTGGATCTTTGTATCCCTATTGGTGTCCCTAATTAGTTGTGCCTAAGAAATACTCTTTGATTAACTGACTGCAGTCATAGTCATGGTAAGCTGCTCAGACAGAATTTGAAAGAACCAGTGCTCTCTCCATTGCACCATGACAAAAGTTGGAACAGGAAATGGAAACGATGGGCCATGAAGATGAGGGGACAGGGCCTTCCATGACTCTGGAAGGCCCTGATCACAGACCTAGGAGGTGGGTAGAGAAGAGCACAGTCATTCTGGGGACACATGGTGTTGCAGCAATTTGGCTAGCAGCTGTTGCGGGTGTGAAAGACCAACACAAGCCCAACAACAAGAATGCTGTCAGCACAGGTTCATTTGACATGCTTTAGTAAGGAAAGCAATATTAAGGGGTTAGCAACCTCCATGTGTATATGTGTATATATATATATAATAACCTCCATGTATATATATATAAATATATATATAAAATATATATATATTTATATATAAAAATGTAACTCTCACTTAGTTCAGGAGGAAAAGCCAGCACCCTGAACTTTAGTGCAAGTACAAACAAGTTAAAAACATACGCAATATAAACAGACCAAATACAATTCAGAGTTACCAAGAAACCATCAACATCTGAGTTGATGAGCCGGGAGGCTCTTAGACTGGCTGCCCAGAGTCCCATGCCAACACTCCTCCAGGAGTGAGACCTTCAAAGGAGGCCACCCACCTCTGGTTTATATATCTTCTTCAAGGTCAAAGGTGAATCACACATGAAACTCATCTATGTGACCTAAACGCATCACAGGAATGCAACTTAAACCCACATGGTCTAAAAGCCTCTGATGTCACAAACATGTCACTCAAACCCATGTAAAAGTAGGCTTTCCCTTGAGGCAAGGAGGTCATCAAGGACTCTTAATTTAATCAAGGAAACAAAGGCCAAACTCTTCAAGGGCACTTGATTGAATAAGTGCTAAAAGGCCTCCTTAATCACCAATACACATGGATCCTGGTACCTTTCTTAGGGGGAGGCCTTTTAGTAGCTGGAGAAGCCCCAGGAGGAAGCAGGGAGGGACAGGAGACCACCCAGTATTCTACTGGGAGTTTGGTGACCTATCACTTTTCTATTATACTTCCACTCCTTATCCAACTTTGACTTGCAGCCAAATATGTACAATTATGGCCCTTTCTGTACCCCTCTAGCCAAGTGGAATTTACCAGGCATGGGTTTACAATTGATTCTAAAAGCCTTTAAAACTTTTACTTCTAAAAGTTCTTATGTCTTAATATCTCTAGTGAACTTAGGCAATAGACAGTCTCATGACTTGAAGTGTCTGTGGGGAGGAGGAGGGGGCATGTAGAGGATATCACAGATTTATTTCACTGTAGACTCACAGCCCTCAGACCCCGGTTCAGATCTGGTCTTAGACATTTGCTAGCCATGTGATGCTGGGAAAATCATTTAACTTCTGCCTGAATCAGTTTACTGATCTGTAAAATGGAGGTGATAATAGTTCTTGTGAGCATCACATGAGATGTTATAAAGCACTTAGCACAATTCCTGGCATATAGTAGGAAATTGCTAAATGCTTATTTTCTTCTGCATTCTCTCCTTCCCCATACACCCGAGGCAGAGGGGAATCTTATTCCCAACTTCTCACTTAATCTATGCCCCACCCAAAGAGCCATCATTCATAACAAAGAAGGACCATGGAGAAAAACTAAGCAATATTTCAACCCTGTTTGAGAGCAATCTCGGTCCCAACCTCTACAAAGTGGGGAGGTATGTGGCTTCTCATATTTCTTCTCTGAGGCCAAGCTTAGCCAGAACAATTGCATAGAGTTCCACTTTGAGTTCCTTTTATTCTTTACATTTCCATTGCAATAGTTTTTAAAGGGGGGAAAGCAAATAGAAATATTTGAATAAGCCATTATAAGGGCTGAAGATATATAGATATATTTTTTGATCTGCATTCAGACTCCATCAGTTCTTTCTCTGGATGTGAATAGCATTTTTCATTATGAGTACTTTGGAATTGTCTTAGATCTTTGCATTGCTGAGAATAGGTAAGTCATTCACAGTTAACTATCATACAATAATGTTAAGATCCTTTTCTGAAGAGCAACCACATCCTTTTGGGTATGACTCATTCAGGTCCTAGAGAAGACTATGATAGTGGCAGAGAAAAGAAAGGGAAAAGCAGAGGAGATCAAAAAGAAAGCCTCAAGGGACCTCAATTTGATCTGGGTGGCTTGAAGTTATAAGCTAAAGAGGACACAATGAGGAAATACTTGAAAGATCTTGAAAAGCAACTTGACACTCAGAGAACTCAGACAAACCTGTTTCCTTTTTCTCAATACTTATCAGCAGGATGGTGACAGGGAAGTCCTAGTCAAGAAAGCAGTGAAGACAATATAGACAGCATCAGACTAAATCAGGTGGTTTGGGTATTGACAGAAAGGAACATTGAGAGGCACCTGAGTGGCTGTAGCCAGGTAGACCAAGAACAGATTAGAATTTGACATGATGATCTCCTTAAAATACAGATTTGGCCATTCAGTAAACTCTAGTGACTCTGTTACCTACAGGACCAAATATAAAATGCCTTGTCTGGCCTTTAAAGCCCTCTCTAACCTGGTCCTCTCCTAACTTTCCAATCTTCTTCCATCCGACTCCCTTCCACCAACTGGCCTCAAGACAGTAGCCTCTTTGCTGTTTTTCATTCATGACACTCCAAGTCCTGACCCCAGGCATTTTCACTAGTTGTCCCTCATGGCCTGGAATTCTTTTAATCCTCATCTCTGCTTCCCACTTTACTTTGCTTTTCATAATGTTCTCTCTCTTGTTTGGTCAGAAATTCTTCCCTTCTCCATGGATCTGACAGGTAAACTCTTCCTTGCTCACCTAGTTTCCTTATAGCACTGTCCTTTATATCTAAATCGTGTACTCATCTTGAATTTATCTAGGTATAAAAGTGTAAGATGTTGGTCTATGCCTAGTTTCTGCCACACTCTTTTCCAATTTTTCCCAGCAGTGTTTGTTAAATAGTGAGTTCTTATCCCAGTAGCTGAATTATTTGGATTTAGCAAATAGTAGATTACTATTCTTGACCCTTGTGTCTTGTGTTCATATATAGTTCCTGGGTATCTTTGGCAGGTAGATTCCCAAATATTTTATAATCTCTGCAATATCTTTAAATGGAATTTCTCTTTCTCTCTCTTGCTGTTGGGTTTTCTTAGTAATATATAGAAAGGCCAATTATTTATGTGAGTCTATTTAATATCCTGTAACTTTGCTAAATTTACTTATCATTTCATGTAATTTTTTAGTTGATTCTCTAGGATTCTCTAAGTATACCATCATATCATCTGCAAAGAGTGACAACTTAGTTTGTTCTTTTCCTATTCTAATTCCTTCAATTTTTTTCTTTATTAACACTAAAGCTAACATTTCTAGTACAATATTGAATAACAGTAGTGATAATGGACATCTTTGTTTCACCCCTAAACTTATTGGAAATGCTTATAGTTTATCCTTATTACATATTATGCTTACTGATGGTTTTCCATATATGCTACCAATAATTTTAAGGAAGACTCCATTTATTCTTATGTTCTCTAGGGTTTTTTTTTAATAGAAATAGGTGTTGTATTTTGTCAGAAGCTTTTTCTTCATCTATTGAAACAATCATATGATTTCTGTTAGTTCTGTTGTTGATATAGTCAGTTATGCTGATAGTTTTCCTAATATTGATCCAGCCCTGCATTCCTGTTATAAATCCTACTTGATCACAGTGTATTATCCTTGAGATAGCTTGCTGTAATCTCTTTGCTAATATTTATTGAACACTTTTGCATGTACATTCATTAGGGAAATTGGTCTATGATTTTCTTTCTCTGTTTTACCTTTTCCTGGTTTAGGTATCAGCACCATATTTGCATTATAAAAAGAATTTGGTTGGACTCCTTCTTTACCTTTTTTCCCAAATAGTCTATATAGTATGGAAATTAATTGTTATTTAAGTGTTTGACAGAACTCACTTTTAAATCCATGTGGCCTGGCGAATTTTTCTTAGGGAGTTCATTAATGGTTTATTCAATTTCTTTTCCTGAAACAGGGATATTTAAGTATTTTATTTCCTTTTCTGTTAATCTGGGCAATTTATATTTTTGGAAATGTTCATCCATTTCACTAAGATTGTCAAATTTATTTGCATAAATTTGGGCAAAATAGCTCCTAATTATTATTTTGATTTCCTCTTCATTGGTGGTGAATTCATCGTTTTCATTTTTGGTGCTGGTAATCTGCTTTCCTTCTTTCTTTTTTTAATCAAACTAAGCAAAGGTTTGTCTATTTTATTGGTTCTTTCATAAAACTAGCTCTTTCTTTTATTTATTAGTTCAATAGTTTTCTTCATTTCAATTTTATTAATCTATCCTTTGGTTTTCAGAATTTCTAATTTGGTATTTATTTGGGGATTTTCAGTTTGTCCTTTTCCTAGCATTTTTAGTTACATGCCCAGTTCATTAACCTCCTCTTTTTCTATTTTATTCATGTAAGTATTGAGAGACATAAACTTCCCCTAAGAACCACTTTCACTGCATCCCATAAGTTTTGGTATTTTGTCTCTTTATTGTCATTCTCTTAGAAGAAGTTATTGGGTTTTTTTCCCTACAATTTGTTGTTTGACCAACTCATCCTTTAGGATTAAATTATTTAGTTTCCAATTAATTTTTACTCTATCTTTACATGGCCCCTTATTACATATAATTTTATTGCATCATGATCAGAAAAGGATGCTTTAATATTTCTGCCTTTCTGCATTGGATTTTGGGGTTTTATGCTCTAATAAAAGGTCAATTTTTGTGTAGGTGCCATGTGCCACCGAGAAAAAGGTATATTCCTTTCTAGCCCATTCAATTTTCTCCAGAGATCAACTTTTCTAAAATTCTATTCACTTCCTTAACTTCTTTCTTGTTTATTTTGTGGTTGGATTTCTCTAGTTCTGAGAGGGAGAGGTTGAGGTCCCCCACTAGTATAGTTTTGCTGTTTATTTCTTCTTGTAGCTCCATTAATTTTCCTTTAAGAATTTGGAAGTTTTACCACTTGGAACATATATGTTTAGTAATGATATTACTTCATTGCCTATGGTACCTTTTAGCAGGATGTGTTTCCTCACTTATCTATTTTAATTACAGCTATTTTTGCTTTTGCTTTTTCTGAGATCAGGATTTCTGCCCCTCCTTTTTTTTTTTTTTAACTTATTCTGAAGCATAGTATACTCTGCTCCAGTCTATTAACTATAACAGGGCGAGCTGTTTGTTGTTAGAGCCAACCCCTTCCCTCCTCGGACCTCTGAGCCCAGGGCCTGCTGAGGTAAACTCAGGGCTCTGCGGTATGGGAGGAACAGGATGGAGCCAGGAGGAAGGGTCTCGCCTTTGTCACCTATGTGGCAATTCCAGGTCTTTGTCTGGACTTGCCCGACCACATGGCACTTCTGGTTCTTTGTCTGGATTTGCTTGACCTCAGGGAGCTTCAGGAGAGCGTGGGAAAAGAAGGGGAGGAGAGTAGGCAGAACCAGGGCGGTCCTAGTGCCTATGTAACCAAAGATATAAAAGTTTACTGCTAACCTGAATAAATCAGTCACTAACCACCTCAGCTCCCGCCTCATTCATTGTCCTCGAGATTAGGTTCTTTGCTGGACAAAGACCTGGGTGTTGGGGGGGCAGCAGACCCCAACAAGTGCCGCCCAGACGTGGGGTACTGAACGGAGCCATTCGTGTGCACCCACGATCCCCAAGGTGCCTCCTTTCTGGCAGAGGACGGAGAAGAGCAGAAGGGAAGACTATGCGTGCACAGCCTTGGGTCCAATTCAACTTCTCAGCGGGAAGGCTTAATCCCGTCTCTGCGGACAACCCAGCTTCAACGCAGGTGAGGTAAGGATTTTTCCTTATCATGGGGCAGGCGGAGTCCTTAGGAACTGACACAGATCAGGACACATTCATTAGAATTATATAGAAGACGGCCAAGGATCAGGGGTGTACAATCACTCCCAGAATTATTGGGGGTTTTCTTAAAACAATAGAACAAATTTCCCCTTAGACCACACAGCGACCCCCTGTTATTGCAGGGTCTTGGAGAGTTGTAGGAGAACAATTAACAAGCTATGAATTAGAAAACCCCAGGGCTTTAGAGCACAGCACATTTTTTCTATACAAGATCATAAAGGTGGCTCTTGAAGCTGCAGAAGGCTGCTGTGAAAGACAGCCCAGGCAGTCTGCAGCCTCCACTCAAACCAGGCCTCCCACCTCCCCCTATTCCACACCCAGACAGTCACGATCCCCCTCCCCAGATCTTAGAGCTCTGCCTCCCCCAAGCTCGCTATGCACTGATTTAGAGCAGTTTCAAAATCAAATGCTGGAGGGGGAGGAGAGACAGAGGTTCCTACGAGAAGTTGGGGAGCTGGGGAAAAGGTTGGAAAGATTATCCGCTCAGTCGGCTCCACAGGAAGCGGTTGGTTTCAAAGAGGACCTTAGCCGTAAGCCCCGCGGGAATAAGATAAAGGCAGAGGTTCCCGCCAAAAAGGAGAGAGAGAGTGGCCATTCATAAGTGAAACTCTGGCGCCCCCTAATGGCCGAACGTCGCTATTACAATGTATGATAAAAAAGATGAGGGAGCTGGGAGATGAGGATGTGTGGGACCTCCTAGGAGTAGGGGTTTTCCCCGTTATGGAGGAGCCCAGTTAGCAAGTAGAGGAGGATGATCCTGACAATCCAGGGCAGACGAGAATAAGACAAATTCCATCAGTGAGAAGACACGTTCCTGTGTCCCTTTTTCTGATTAAAGAGCTGAAGAGATCAATTAAGGATTATGGTTTAAAATCCCCTTATATCAAGATTAGACTAAAAGACCTGGCTGCCTATTTACTTACTGCCAATGATTGGAAGCTTGTGATGAGAGTTATTTTCTCCCCAGGCGAGACGGTAGTCTGGTCCTCCCTATTCTCGGAGGAGTGCCGGGATATGGCTACTCGGTATAATCCAGACAATCCCCAAGGGGTTCAGGATCGTTTTCATAGGTTAGCGGGAACAGGGGATTTCCTCACAGACGCTCAACAGATTAATTTCCCCACGGAGCTATACGAGAGACTTGCTATCTGTGTGCAGAAAGATTATGATAAGATACCTGTAAAAGGTGAACAGTCCACACAGTTCTCTGCCCTAAAAGAAAAACCCGATGAATCCTTCCCTGATTTCTGTGCCTGGGTCCAAGATGTAGTGACTAAAATGATGGGGGAAGTAGAAGGCACGATTATAGTTATCAAGCAGATTTTAAGGAATAGTTGTAATGCAGATTGCAAAAAAGCCATGGCTGGTCTTAAAAAAGATGCAGGGATAGAAGAGATGCTTCAAAGATGTGAGATGGTAGGAACAGAGGTTTTTACTGTGCAAGTGAGAGCAGGGTTCAAGCCCCAACAATCCCGGGGCCAGCAGGGAGCTAATCAGGACAAACGCTGTTTTCAGTGTGGGAAACAGGGGCATGTTAAGAAGGAATGTAGAGCCTCCTCAAATGCTAAAGGAGGGACTCGCCCAAAGACACCTTGCCCCAAGTGTAAAAAAACTGGGGCATTGGGCCTCTGAATGCCGCAGGGACTCACCACTTCCTCAACAGTATTTACCCACGAGCCCAGGACCAATGGTGGGACCAGCTGAACGCCAATACCCTGGCGCTTCGCCAATGGTACCAGAAGTTGGTGGCTATGTGGCCACCTACCAGACTATAGATTTCCATAGTAGATGGTATTACAGTATTAGCCCCCTTACCACTGTTATGACACCCATGCAAGAAACTATTACTATGAAGGTGGGGGAGCTTGGCCTTCTTGTGGCTCCCCCAGCACATGAATACACAGGCTTAGTCCCTGTAATTCACCTTTTTCCCAGCAATTTTCCTATTACTAAAATACCTTTAATGAATACCACTAACACAGAGAGTACCCTGGATGCTGGACAAAAGATAGCAGTGCTGCTAATATTTCATAATGAGGAAGCTCCAGCTACATATTTCTCACAGGCATTGACCATCCAGCGCCCACAACTCACCATTAGGCTGGGTGGCCGCCTTCTCACTGGCCTTATGGACACAGGGGCCAATTGTACTGTTATTCCCCTTGAGTGGTGGGATCCTGCTTGGCCCTTAGGTCCTGCACAAGACCTTTATGGGATAGGGGGCGTACAACCGGCTGCTATGGCTGTTAAACCTATCACATGGGAATTTGAAGGAAAACAGGGTCAGATTACTCCTCATGTGATTTCTGGCCTCCCAGTAATTCTATGGGGGCAAGACCTCTTGTCCCAACTGGGTATTACCATCTCCACCCAGAATTTTTCATAGGGCCCCCTGGCCAGGCTGCGCCACCCATTCAGGTCCCAGCCCTTACTTGGACAAGTGATGAGCCCATATGAGTGGACCAGAGGGCTCTGTCTAGTGAAAAAATAGCAGCCCTCAAGGTGATAGTTCAGGAACAACTGGAGGCTGGTCACATAGAACCTTCTACCAGCCCATGGAATTCTCCTGTATTTTGCATTAAGAAAAAATCTGGTAAATGGAGGATGCTTACTGACCTTTGTCAGGTCAATGCCTCTATGGAAACAATGGGGGCCCTTCAACCTGGGCTCTCTTCACCAAATATGGTCCCAAGAGGATTTAAAATTTGGGTTATTGATATAAAGGATTGTTTTTATAGCATTCTACTGCATCCCAACGATACTAGGCGATTTGCCTTTTCCATTCCTTCACTGAATTTACAGGAACCTTATGTCAGATATCAATGGAAAGTGCTCCCCCAGGGTATGAAAAATAGTCCCACCTTATGTCAACGGTATGTTCAACAAGTTATTTGCCCTGTCCACAAGTGCTATCCCACTGTGCTTTTAATACATTATATGGATGACCTCTTGGCTGCTCATTCCAACTGTGACCTTGTAGAAGAGGTCCTGCAGGCCATTGTTACACAGTTACATGTTTATGGGCTGGCTATAGCCCCAGAAAAAATTCAGAGGGCATTGCCTATAGATTATTTGGGAGTGAAGTTACATGAACAGGAGATGCAGATGAAAAAACCCCATTTAGAGCCTAGTAAGGTCTGCACCTTGAACGATTTTCAGAAGCTTATTGGTGATATTCAATGGCTCAGTCCCTGGTTTGGGCTAACTACTCAACAGCTTGCCCCTTTATATGAAATGCTCCGGGGACCCTCTGACCTTAAATCCCCCTGCCATTGGACCCCTGAGGCCCTTCAGTGTCTTCAGGAAGTACAAGCTGCCATCCTTGCCGGATCCACTGTGAGGTTCCTGGCAACTGATCCCTTAGAGCTTACTGTCCTTAACACTCCATCACTCCCCACTGGGGTTCTTCATCAAGCTACTGGAATTATTGAATGGGTACACTTAGCTCAAATTAAGAACAGACAGTGCTCTCCCTATACCAGTCTTGTAGCCCAAGTTGCCTGGAAGGGCATAGTTAGAGCACAAGCACTTAGTGGCAGAGACCCTCAGGTTATTTATACTATGTATACTAATCAACAGTTACAAAAATGTTTCTGAGAGGACCCTGATTGGCAGCTTATAATTGGGCACACCTTTCACCAGCTCTTCCTCTAGCCCACTAATTTATCAATTGGCTTTGGGCATGGGGGGAGAAATTTTCTCCCACACCTGTTGATGGGATCAATGTATTTACTGACGCCATGAAGCTGCATCAGGCCTCTATATACATACCTTCTAAAAAGAGTGTTAAAGTCTTTACAAATTCATTCACTTCCACTCAGCAAAATAAATTATTTGTAGTCCTTCAGGCCATGCTTATAGACACTCCCATTAATATCATTACTGATAGTCATTATGTTGCAGGTCTTATACTGCATTTAGAAACAGCTTATGTCCCTCCCCGCTCTGATTCTATTACCCAGCTCACGTTGGAGATGCAGCATGCAGTGCGTGAGTGCTCTTCTTCCTTTCATATTATGCATATCCGTTCCCATTCTGGATTACCTGGCCCCCTTGTGCATGGCAATGCTATAGCTGATGCTGCACTTCAGGGAGTGGCCCTGACATCACCTGCCCGATTGGCTCATTCCAAATTTCACCTTTCTGCACACTCTCTCCAGCACTTGTATGGTCTTAGTAAGACCGAGGCATGGAGGATTGTTAAATCTTGCACCAGCTGTGCTCCTTTTCTTCTTCCTCCTGCAGCCACTGTCCAGAACCCTATAGGGAACAGGCCCAATGACATTTGGCACATGAATGTCACCCATTATTCTCTATTTGGACATTCTCACTTTATTCATGTCTGTGTGGACACATTTTGTGGCTTCATCATGTCCGCTGCCAGAACAGGTGAGGCAGTGAAGGATGTGACTGCACACCTCCTTTTCCGTTTTGCCAATCATGGCATCCCAAAAATTCTCAAAATTGATAACGGTCCTGCTTATACTGCGAAAGCTTTTCAGGTCTTTTGCATGGAATGGTCTATTACCCACATCACTGGGATCCCTCATAATCCCATCGGACAGGCTACTGTGGAACGGGCTAACCGCTCCCTGAAAGCTTTCCTTCAAAAACGGGGAGCTAGGTCCGGTCCACAGACTAGTTTGAACCTGGCTACAAACACATTGAATTATTTAAAATTTGATGATCACAACATGTCCCCAGCAATGAAATACATCCTAGGCCCATCACAGAAGCCACGGTCCATGCTGCAGTCTGGCACCCAATCCGCACTGGGAGGTGCTGGAACATCTGCCATGTGGAAGGACGCGGATGGACAGTGAATGGGACCAGGAACCATAACTGTCTGGAGTCGAGGCTATGTTTGTATTTCCACAGGTGAAGGTGACGAGGTGTGGGTCCCTGTTCGCAGGATCCATGTGATCAAAACAACAGGAGGCCACGACGGAGCGGAGATCGCAGAGACTGTGGCAAAGACAAGCACGGAAGCAGCAGAAGCTATGTCAAGGAGTGATTAGTGTCCACCTGCATCATGCTCCTGCACCTGCTCTCCCTGATCTCCCTGATAGGTCTCAGTGAGGGGACTCAGTCACCAGCTCATCGACACCACTGGGTGTTCATCAGCAACCCACCTTGGCTGAGGGTGATAAGTTGGGGTGAGCCTATCCTGTACCCCATATTACAAGGGAACCTTTCCTACATGTTTGGATAACCCTTTCCTTATAAGGGGAATCAGACTAAGGAACCCCCTCGAATGAATTTTACTGGCTTGGTTGCTGGTTTCCCCTTATGCCTACAGAAAGCCATGAATGGGAACTGGAATGGTTTCACATGGAACCTTACAGAGATTCCCAACACAGTGCCATGGTGTGCTAACATCACTTAAACCCATGACACAATGCAATACAAGGGTGATGTGCGGTATTTCCACCTATGGAGCTGGGCGTTGCAAGGGGAAGATGTGTCTCCCCTAGAAAGCTATCATCTGCCACGCCCTTTTTGCAAACCTGCAAACAATCCTAATGTCATGCTCTGGCGTAATTACACAGGTTTTCTGTCATTCATAGACTGTCACTCACATCACTGCCAAGAGACTGTTGTGAGTCTGAATGGGACTGATCAGACTCTTACTTCTTGCCATAACCTCACTCAATTTGTTAACAATCGCTTTACTACAGGATACCCAATCCTTTCTATACCACCAAAGAAGGCCGGTTTACCACAGGACTGGCACAGATAATCATTGCTATTGGGTGTCCAACTATCCAAGGGTTTTATGCTCCAAAACCTTTGTCAGGGGAATTCATAAACAACATAACCCTTATTGGACATGTGCGTTTAGGGACCTCCCATGCCTTCCTGGACAGCACCAGCAACTCCACCCTCATTCCTCATCACAACATATCAGAGGTATTTAATTTGTCCTGTCCAAAATGCTCAGTACATGTATGCATGGGGCAAAAATTTACCAAGGGATGGGTTTTTATTATTACTAAACCTAGATATGCTCTCACTGTAGTATGGACTGAATAACAGCCTTAACTCGCACCATGCGGTGCATCTCATGTGTTGTGCTTGGAATCACCTTGCTGGTGGAACTCATTCTCAGTTCCATGGCCTTAGCAATAGCAGTATCAAACACACAGAATGAGGTTAGGGAAGCCACCGAGTTACATGACCTCATGGGTAATGTTTCCCTTGGGTTCCAGTGTCAGGCTCGGATAGATGAGGACTTTTATCAAGCTATTAAAACCTTACAAAATGCAGTGCGGGTTTTAGGTGCAGATGTGGAGTATGTGGAATTACAGGCCAAACTACAATGTGATTATCATTTTAACACTTTTTGCCTTACCTCAAAACAATATAATGATACTGAACATAGCTGGGAGATAATCCATGTGCAGTTACAGGGTGCTGTTTTGGACAATGTCACATTTGAGCTCCAGAAACTAATAAGCTTGTAAGATGTGTCGGCAAGCAAAATGGCCTTTGTTTTCTTTGAGTGACTCAGTTTATTTCATTGAGCTTTACTAGGTGCTGGGCCCTTGGGGGCCCAGGGAGGGCCTGGTTTGCATGTCTGGGACAGCAGAGGCTTTTGGACCATGTGGGTTTGGGTCTGCCTCTTTGTGGCAATTCATGGGGCCGGGAGTAGGTGTTGACTCCAGAGCCATGCCCTGTTGGGTGTTGACCTGGTCTGCGTGGATGTGAACCTCCCAGGATCCTAGCGGGGAAGGGCCAACTCAAGAACCAATCGGCTCTGGTCATTCAGACAATGCTTGATGATGTCAAAAACCCTATAAGAGGAGAGAAGACAACTTGAAGATCCTTTTTTCCCTTTCTTCGGTTGAAGCTCTTTGCAGCAGCAGTGGTGGCACGTGACTCTGGGCCAGCCCTTGTTCCGGGTTGAACCTAGATGTTGGTAACTATGAATTGTATTGGGTCTGTCTGTTGATATTTGTAATTTGTTTGTATTTTGTTCTGAAGTTCAGGGTGTTGGGTTTTTCCCCTGAAGTAAGTGAATGAATCTGTATTTGGTCTGTCTGTTGATGCTTGTAATTTGTTTATATTTGTTCTGAAGTTCAAGGTACTGGCTTTTTCCCCTGAACTAACTAAGTGCTGTCTGTATGCTCCCCTGAACTAAGTGAATGCTGTCTGTATGCCGGATTAAAGTGGGCTTGTCAACCCCTTCCCCTTGCTTTCCTTGGTTAAGCGGATCAAAAGAACCTGTGTGTTCCCGGTGTGCCGGCAGCCTCCTGGGTGCTGGCTGTGGGTGGATCTTACACCCCCACAGAAGCTGCTAGTTGGATTGTTAAAACAGCAGAGAACATTAACATTGCTTCACATGACAATTTACTCCCTGATAAAACTGCGCATAACATCCTGAACTTTTTTCAACGAGCTGACCCATGGCATTGGCTGAAGCAATGGCTCATTCCCCTTGGTATAGGTTTTCTGTTCCTGGTTCTGGGTCTTTGTCTCCTCCCTTATCTCTTTCGTTGCCTCCTTTCCCTAGTGCACTGCTCCCTGTTTAGCATGAAGCGTGACATTATGGTCCTTCGTGATCAGTCAACTTCATTGCAAAACAAAAAGGGGGAGTTGTAACGGGGTGAGTTAGAGCTGACCCCTGCCCTCCTCGGACCTCCGCGCCCAGGGCCTGCTGAGGTAAACTCAGGGCTCTGCGGTATGGGAGGAACAGGATGGAGGAAGGGTCTTGCCTTTGTTACCTATGTGGCAATTCCAGGTCTTTGTCCGGACTTGCCCGACCACATGGCACTTCTGGTTCTTTGTCTGGACCTGCCTGAGCACATGGCACTTCTGGTTCTTTATCTGGATTTGCCTGACCTCAGGGAGCTTCAGGAGAGCGCAGGAAAAGAAGGGGAGGAGAGTAGGCAGAACCAGGGTGGTCCTATTGCCTATGTAACCAAAGATAGTACCTACGTAACCAAAGATATAAAAGTTTGCTGCTAACCTGAATAAATCGGAGTCACTAACCACCTCAGCTCCCGCCTCATTCATTGTCTGTGAGATCAGGTTCTTCGCTGGACAAAGGCCTGGGTGTTGGGGGGGAGCAGACCCCAACAATTAACTTTCCTCTGTGTGTATCCCTCTGCTTTGAATGTGTATCTTGTAAATAACATATTGTAGGATTATGGTTTTTGATCTACTCTGCTATCCACTTCCATTTTATGGGAGAGTTCACCCCATTCACATCCACAGTTATGATTACTATCTGTTTCTTTCTCTCCATTCTATTTCCCTCCTATTTATGCTTTTCTGTCTCCTTTTTCTCTTCCCTTATTCACTAGTGTTTTTCTTTTGACCACCACCTCCCTCAGTCTGCCCTCCCTTCTATCAGCCCCTCCCTTTTCTTTCCCTTTCCCATCTTATTTCCTTTGGGAGGGGGTGGGGGAAGGGGAAGGGAAGTGGGAGGGAGATTGAAGAGGCAGAGGGCAAGGTGGAGGGGAGCAGGGAGAGGGAATGGGAGGGGTGAGGGAAAGGTAGAGGGAGAAGGAGGAACTACTCAAAAGTTGTGTTTGTCCTTCATTTTCAAAGAGGACCGAGATAGCAGGGAAATAATGACATGACTTGCAGCTGACTTTGATTTGAGTGAGGGAAGGCTGTGCAATGTCACCAGCCTCCTTTTCTCCTCCAGAGCCGTCTGAGCTGAGTGGCCTAATATTCACCAGGAAGACTGGAGGTGGCCCAAGATGCACTGGGAGACCCTGGCCCTTCTTAGGCTAAGGTCTTTTCAAGTTCTCATTTTGAGTGAGGTAATGCCCATTCAGTAAATAGGCCTCTTTAAGAAGTTAATCAAGGGATGGCCCCTTTAATCAAAACTAAAAAAAAAAAAATCAAACTGGGAGGGGAAGACCCTCAGGGTTCCTGCCCAAAAGGGAAACGGTTACTATTTAGTGTTTACATTCACTCTCTGCTGGGAGTACAGGGACCTGTTGCCCAATCTATGGGCTCCAGTGTGAGTTGGGTTTAAGATTTGTTTTTAGAGAAAGAAATCTAGCCAGTAACCCCAAGTTAAGAAGGCAACCTTCAGCCATTGAAATGTACCTTTCTTTGGGCAGACTAGGGAGAGGGAGAAGAGGAGGTGAAAGGGGAGTGGGAGGGAGAGGGGTAGGGGAAGTGAGAGAGGGAGGGGGATGTTGTAACATTTAGGCTAGCAGCTGTTGTGGGGGTGAAAAACAACACAAGCTCAAGGACAAGAACACTGCAACACAGGTTCTTACGTTATGCTTTACCCCTAGAAACTAAAGCTAAGAGGTTATCAATCTCAGTTTAATTGAAAATATAAATATCATTCACTTATTTCAGGGGAAATAGCCAGCACCCTGAACATCAGAATAGACAGAAACAAATTACAAACATCAACAGACAGACCTTGTCTGATTCAAATATCAATGCACAGTTACCAGGGTTTAACAAAGTCCCAACATTCGGGGTTATAAGCTGGAGGGCTTTTAACTAAGTCTGCCCAGAGTCTCCACATGGACACATCTCCAAGAGTGAGAGCCCCAGGGAGAATGCCAACCTCTGGGTTTATATATCTTGTCCAGGGTCTAAGGTGAGTCACACATGCGAGTCACACACATGACCTAAAAGCATCACAAAAATGCTACTTAAAACCATATGGTCTAAAAGCCTCTGATATCACAAACAAGTAACTCAAACCCCTGTAAAACATGCTTTCCCTTGAGGCAAGGAGGTCATCAAGGACTGTTAATTTAATCAAGGAAACAAAGGCCAAAATCTTCAAGGGCACTTGGTTGAATAAGTGCTAAAAACCTCCTTAATTGCCAATACAGTGGAGCACGGGAGAGAGGGGAAGAGGGAAAGGGAGGGGGAGGAGAGGCTACTCACAGGTTGTTTTTGTCCTTCATTCTTGAAGAGGATTTATTTAAAAGAGAAAGTAGAGAAACTCTACTATGCATCACCAATATTATTCCCTATTGTTTTAGACCATTGAAAATAAGTAGACAGTATTAAATAACTGAGTATACCCGCCAAAACAAATATAGGCACTAAACCACTTTTTATACAGATAAAGTCAGATTTAAATAATTGGAGTAATATTTATTGTTCACAAATATGGTAAAGCCAATATAATAAAAAAAATGACAATTTTACCTACCCAATCCATTTATTCAATTCCGTCCCTATTAAATTACTAAAAAATTATTTCATTGAGTTAGAAAAATAATAACAAAGTTCATTGGGAGGAAGAAAATGTCAGGAATTTCAAAGAAATTCGGGGAAAAAGATATAAAGGAAGGAGATTTAGAAATACCAGACCTTAAGCTATATTATAAGGTGGGAGCATTGTTGCAGTGTAAAATGAATAACTCTAATTATTTTAAATTAAGAATTTCTTGTATAAATAAAATCAAAGTAGACAAAAATAGGAGGAATGCAAAAAATTGGGAAAAATTTCATAGACAATCTCTTAGATAGGATGTGATTGGGTTGGAATATTTGCTGTGGTGTAGGAAATGATGAACTGGTTGGTTTAGAAAAACATGGAAAGACTTGGACTTAGGAAGGAAGATGCTATCCACATTCATGGAAGAGATTGTTGTGGTTTCGTGGTGTGTTGTGGCAGCACCATTTCAAAGAATTCAAAGTTAGACCACCTCTAACCCAAGTGCAGGCATTTATTCATGATTGATGCCCCTCAGAAGTGAGCTAGGTTCCAAGAGGTACCAGAAATTAGAAAGACAACACAGGCAAATTTTTTATTGTGATTGTGCTGATTACACAACAGAAATTATGAATATCAAAAAGGCAGGAGGGGTTTGTTGAGGGATTAATATTGAGGAAGGGTCAAACATCCTGGTTATGCTGCTTTCTGATTGGCTAACTATTGTGTTCCTGTCTGGTCAAGATAGATAGTTAGATATTGTGGTCCTGCCTTGGGCTAAATGGCTAATATCATTGTGATTGAATATGGTTATGTTGGAGTGCCTGTGTGGCTGTGCTTGGACCCCAGTTCCAAAATCACATCCAGTTCCAAAATCACATCTCTCCCTAGCCTCAAAACACTGTCTCTAGCAGTTTCTCTCTAGCAAGGCTGGACAGCATGCCCTAGCAAGAGACTTATCTCTCCTCCTGACATAGTAGCCAGTTGCACCTATGGAATTTATTAGTTTGAACTCCCTGTGTACAAAATGGTTGTATACTGGATCATAGAAATATTTACTACTTACTGACCTATCATATGCATGCTAGACCTAGACATATGTATACTCCCTCACCTTTATCTTGTCTAACAAGACATTGATGGAAGCAGCCTGGGTATTTCTCAGTCAGCCCTGAATGTTAGTTGACTTAGTGATGTTTCAGACTTAAAAACCACACCTCCATGTAGCCTCCCTCCTTGAGCTATCTCCTAGTGAACTCTGGGTAAGATACCTGTGCAGTAGATACAAAAAGTGCATATTCCTTTAAGAACTGATCACCCCTTAACCACTCCCTAATCCCACCCTAAAACACCTGATTAACATATTTGGCATATTTTACTAAAGAATAAGGAAGATGCTATCCACATATAAACTTTACCTGAACTCCTGTAAGGTTGCAGGTTCCCTAAGAACTCCTGCCTGCTGAAAACCATAATAAATCCTTGACTTAAAGAATGCTTAAGTCCGCAAATTCACTCCAGATGGCCCCAACCCTCTCCAGTACTCGGGTCCTTGAGGGGTACTTGCCATCAACTACCCCATCTGGTGACTCCAATCCTGGGGTTCTTGGACCTCTCTCCCAACACTCAACAGTTAAAGTTAAATTGTATGGTAAAATCAGGACATGTCTGCTGTTCCGTGGGGCTCATAGAGAAGCTAGATATTGGGGCTGGGGACAGCTTTATTAGGATTCCATCAAGACGAAAATTGGAAATAGGCATGATATTGTCATATATTTGTGTATGAGTATTTGTATGTGTATATGTATATGTTTATAGATATCTATGCATATGTGTATACACACACACGCACACACACACACACACACACACACACACACACACACACATATATATATATATATATATATATATATATATATATATATATATATATCCCAGCTTAATTGTAACCTTCTTTAGGGGGAGAAGAGAGGAGAAAAAAATAAAATAAGAAGTGCAAAACAAGGAGCATAGAACAGAAAAAAAAAACCTATAAGTAAGCAAAGAAAAGCTGGGTAGCTTTGAAAATAATATATAGGACTTATTATATAGGTTTTCTTGTAACTGCAATGTATTAGTTTATATTGAATTCTCCTGTGTTTCACTGTGCACATAGAAATGTTCTTGTTTGCTTTGCTCATTTTATATTTAAGTTTAAAACAAATAAAAAATTTACAAAAATGAAAGGAATCAAAATCACTCTTTAAGAAGAGTTGGGGGAAGAAACTCTGGAGACATTGATGGAGCTTCACCTAGATAGATATGGAATACATAAGTATACACACATATACACATATGTGTGTCTACACATAGATACATACATATGTGCATATACCCACAGACATGGAAAATTGAATATATGCACATTTACGCACACACATATACACACATACAGAGTTTTCTCCTTCTTCCTTTAACCCAGCATGGAACATGGTAACCCTCTCCTTGGAATTACTGAGGCCTGGGATAGAGTGAATAAAGAAAATTGTCCCTGAAAGCTGCTGTGAAGTCTCTCCAGTTTCAATAGAGAGGAGGGGAAGGAAGGGGAGGAGGGGAAGATGATTCAGAGGAAAAAGGACTCAGAGAGAGAAAGAGAAGACAAGGATCAAGGTGTGAGGGAGGGCAGAGGGGGAGGGAAGAAGAGGACAAAAGTGGGGAGGATGACAAAGGAAGAGAGGAAAATCTGAAGGGGGATAGAAGGACAGAATTGGGATGGTTAGGATATTGTAGGGGCTCTCTCCATCTGTCCAGTGGGGACAGGATGGTGAGAGAAGGAAGAGAAAAAGAGGAGGAAATAGATCAGAAGGGAGCAAGCTCTGGAAGTCAGTGTAGAGAGTGACCTTGAGGGGTGGGGCTGTTAATTCTCCTGCACTTTTACCTACTGCTCCATGTCTTGCTCTCATTAACTAGGCTCCTCTTTTATCTGATTCTGGCCCCAATCCTCCCTTTTCCTGGCTCCAGTCAGATCCAAGTGACTTCATTCAGTCTTTTTTTTCCTGCAGAGGTGGAGTCTGAGGGAGATAGAAGTTGGGAGGAGGGGGAAAGAGGATTATATAACACTTTCCTTGGTTTTGGGTTACAGTGAGCAGCAGGTGGGATCCAAAGACATCAAAACAGGACACCCGGAACTCCCAGAATTCCTCAGAAGAGAATTTAGCAGGTACCGTCTGAGAAGACTCAAAATAGGGACTGGAGAGGGAGTATCCAATCCGGGCTGCTTGGGGCTAGGTGATCATGGGGGAGGGTTGGTGACAGGGTAGGATACGGAAATATGAGGAGATGGAATGCAGAAGAGCACAAAGAGGAAGACCAAAGGGAAAGCTGGAGAGGTGGGAGATGGGGGGAGGCAAAGGACCCAGGAGTTGGGAAAAAGGTTGGAAGATGGGAAAAAATGTAATTCTCCCTGCAAACAGACTTGACTACCAGGTCAACACAGGGTCCATTCTTCCCTGATACCCCATCTGGGATCTAGTTCTGCTGAATTGGTGTTTTCTTCTCTCTCCCCTGTGACTTTCAGTCATCTTTGAAGATATATGCTGGACAGGGGTGAGCTGAGATGAGGAAGAAAAAAGTGACTGGAAATAGGGAGGGATTCCATGTCTTCCCTGGAAGAAAGACTATTTCCTCTGGCATTCTCAGGAATCCCCAGTCTGCATTGGCAGGCATCCTTCAATCACATTTGCTAGAGGTCTAAGTGAATCAGGGTCCCATGTTGCCAGGAAGGTCCTTAAGGAGAATTTAGCAACTTGGCTAGTGGAAAGGGACCCAAATTCGAATCAGGTGTGAATCCAGCTGCTGCTGCTGCTCACTAGTTATGTACCTTTGGATAAGTCGCAACCTCTGTGAGCCTCAGTTTCCTTCTATCTAAAATGCAGACAAAAATATCGGTAGTACCTAACTCCTTGGGGTTGTAAGGCTCAAATTAGTCTTTCTCTCTCTCTCTCTGTCTCTGTCTCTGTCTCTGTCTCTCTCTCTCTCTCTCTCTCTCTCTCTCTCTCTCTCCCCATTCTCTATATACATACATATTTATGTATGTATGCATGTATATCCTTGAAGCAGTGTATAAATGACAGTGTTGCTAATGAATGAAATTAAGGGGAGACAGAACAGAGGGTCATAAGTCAGCAGCTGAAAGAGGGCTCAAAGGCTGCTGATCCAATCCTCTTAAGGAAACTGAGGCACAGAGTATTCCAGTTACTCATAACCTTCCATTGTCCATGTCAGTGCCTTTCAATCTCAAGGCTGTATGTGTCTCATGCCTGGAATGTGCCCGCTTATCACGTCTTGTTCAAAGAGAAATCCTAGTTTCCTTCAAAACTCAGCTCAAAAATACCACCTCCGACAAAAAGCCTTTCCTTACTCCTCCAGGTGAGGATCCTTCCTCTCAAAAAACCTTATATTTATTTATGTATACATGTATATACATTTTCTGCATGTGTATGTATACACACACTTACTGTAAATATGTAAACATATATACTTTTCCTTTTTAATATACTGTATATATAAACATACATGCATATATGTGAATGCATACATGTATCTAAACATACTTATGTGCATGTATATGTGTATACATACATCTATAAATGTGCATGTACTTTATGTGGATACATTATATATATTATATACACTTTTTTGGCATATGTCTATTGTTTCCCCCATGAGTATATAAACTCCTTAATGGCAGGTCTTTGTATCCCTCATAGCATCCTTCATTAGTTGTGCCTAATAAATGTGCTTTGATTAACTGCCTTAGGTCACATTCACAGTAAGCAGCTCAGATAGGATTTCAAAGAACCAGTGCTCTCTTCATTTTGCCATGTGTGTTAGTAAGCAAAATGGGCTCCTTAGCACTTAGATCAATAAGTGCCCTTGAAGAGTTTGGTTTTTGTTTGCTTTGAGTAATTCAGTGTATTTCATTGAGTCTTACTAAGTGCAAAGCCCCAGGCCCAAACCCCAATTAGGTGTAAAACCCATGTGGGTGTTGATTGGCAACTAAGGTGGGGCCCAAGGTGGGGCTAACTCCAAGGAGGGCCTAGTTTACATGTCTGGGACAACAGAGGCTTTTAGACCACGTGGGTTTAAGCAGCCTCTTTGTGACCATTCTAAGTCACGTGGGTGAGTCGCACGTGTGACTCACCCTTGACCCTGAAAAAGATATAAAACCAGGGGTTGGCCTTCTCTTTTTTTGGAGCTCTTTCCTGAAGCAGGGGTGGCACACGTAACTCTGGGCCAGCCCTTGTTCTGAGCTCCCAGGGCCGAACCTAGATGTTGTAACTATAAATTGTATTGGAACTATCTGTTGATGTTTGTAATTTGTTTGTATGTTGCTCTGAAGTTCAGGGTGCTAGCTTTTTCCCCTGAACTAAGTGAATGATATTTGTACGCTGAATTAAAGTTAGCTTGCCAACCCCTTTACCTTGCTTTCCTTAGTTAAGCAGATGAAAAGAACCTGTGCTTTTGCAGCATGCTGGCAGCTTTCTGGGTCCTGGCTGTTGGTGGATCTTACACCCCCACAGAAGCTGCTAGATGGATTGTTGAAACACCATGACAGAGGAGGGAACAGGAAATGGGACAAATGGGACATGGAGATGCAAGAGATAGGGACAGGGCCTTCCATGACTCTGGGAGGTCCTAAGCAGAGACCTAGGAGGCAGGCAGAGAGGAGCAGAGTCATTCTGGGGACACAGGGATCCCGGCACCTCTCTGAGGGGGAGGCCTTGTAGTAGCTGGAGGAGCCCTAGGAGGAAGCAGGGAGGGACAGGAGACCACCCAGCATTCTACTGGGAGTTTGGTGAGCTATTTCTTTTCTGTTATACTTCCACTCCTTATTCAACATTTGACTGGCCCCCAAATATGTAGGGTTATGGCCCTTTCTATGCCCCTCTAGCTAAGTAGGGATCTACAAGCAGGGATCTACAGTTGATTTTACCAGCCTTTAAAACTTTTACTTCTAAAAGTCCTTATTTCTTAATATCTCTAGTGAACTTTGGTAAGAGACTATCTCATGACATGAATCATCTGTGGGGAGGAAGAGGGGGCAGAGAAGATACGAGAGATTTATTTCACTGTAGACTCACAGCTCTCAGAGGCAATTAAAGGGCGCAGTAAACAAAGAACTGGCCCTAGAGTCAAGAAGACCTGAGATCAAATCTGCCCTTTGATATTTGCTGGCTATGTGACCCTGGACAAGTTAATTAACTTCTGCTAAATGAGTTTATTCACCTGTAAAATGAAGGTGATAATAAATCTTCAAGTCAAGGTTCTTGTGAGTATCACATGAGATATTTATAAAGCACTTAGCACAGTGCCTGCCACATAGTAGGCACTTACAAAATGCTCATTTTCTTCTGCCCTCCCACCCTCCCCAGAAACCCAGGGAAGGGGGATCCTGTTATCAACTTCCCATTTAATCTCCCATGGCCACCCACGGATCCATCTCTTATAACAAAGGGAAAAAAAGAACAATGGAGAAAAACTAAGCAATACATCAATATCTTTGGTCCTTGACCTCTACAAAGCAGGAAGATAGGTGGGTTCTCATATCTCTTCTCTGAAGCCAAGCTTGGCCATTATAATTGCACAAAATTCAATTTTGACTTTCTTTTATTCTTTACATTTACATTGCAGTAATATTTTTAGAGGGGGGGACGAAATAACAAATAGAAATATTTAAATAAGCTGCAATACATCTTAGAGAACTATCTATCTATCATCTATCTTTCTATCTATATGTATGTATGTCTTAGAGACCTGTCTATGTATCTATGTATCTATCTGTATATATTGTGTATAATTTTCAAAAGTTATTTATTTCTTTATTTTTAGTATTCAGCATTCACTTTGACAAGATTTTGAGTTCTAATTTTTCCCCTTCCCTCCTCTACCCCCTTCCCCAAGATGGCCTGCATTATGATATAGGCTATACATGTACAATTATATTACACATATTTCCACATTAGTCATGTTATGAAAGAAGAATCAGAAGTAAAGGGAAAACCATGGGAAAGAAAAAACAAACAAACAAAAGAAGACAATAGTATGCTTTGATGTGCATTCAGATGCCATAGATCTTTCTCTGGATGTGGACAGTATTTTCCATCATGAGTCTTTTGGAATTGTCTTACATCATTGCTAAGAAGAGTTAATTCTATCAAAGTTGGTCATGGAATAGTGTGGATGTTACTGTATACAACGTTCTCCTCGTTCTACTCCTTTCACTCAACATCAGTTCATGTATGTCTTTCCAGGTTTTTCTGAAATCTGCTTGCTCACCATTTCTTATGAAACAATATTATTCCATTATATTCATACACCACTACTTGTTCAGCTATTCTCCAATTGATGAGCCTCTCCTCAATTTCTAATTCTTTGCTACCATAAAAAGAGCTGCTATAAATACTTTTGAATTACTTATGGGTCTTTTTAACTTTTTCATGAACTCTTTGGCATACAGAACTAGTAGTGGTATTGCTAGATCAAAGTGTATGCACACTTTTATAGTCCTTTGGGCACAGTTCCAAATTGCTCTCCAGAATGGTTGGATCAGTTCACAACTCCAACAACAATGAATTAGTGCTCCAATTTTCCCACATCTTCTCCAACATTTATCATTTTCCTGTTTTGTCATATTAGTCAATCTGATCTGAGATGCAGTACTTCTAAGTTGTTTTAATTTGCATTTCTCTATTCAATAGTGAGTTAGAGCATATTTTTCATATGACTAGTGATAGCTTTAATTTCTTCATTTGAAAACTGCCTGTGCATATCCTTTGACCATTTATCAATCAGGAAATGACCTGTAATCTTATAAATTTGACTCAGTTTTCTATATATTTGAGAAAAGAGGCCTTTACCAGAGATACTAGCTGTAAAAAAATGTTTCCCAGGTTTCTGCTTCTCTTCTAATCTTTGTTGCATTGGGTTTTTTTTCATGTGTGAAAACTCTTTTAATTTAATTTAATCAAAATTACCCATTTTGCCTTTCATAATTTTCTCTATCTCTTGTTTGATCATAATTCTTCTGATATCCCTAGATCTGACAGGCAAACTATTCCTTGCTCTCCTAATTTGCTTATGGTATTATCATTTATGTCTAAATCATATACCCATTTTGACCTTATCTTGGCATAGGATGGAAGATCTTGGCCTATGCCTTGTTGCTGCCACACTGGTTTCCAGTTTTCCCGGCACTTTTTGCTTCAGTTATATCCTGTAAGTTTTGGTATGCGGCATCATTATTGTCATTCTCTTCAATAAAGTTATTGATTGTTTCTATGATTTGTTGTTTCATCCACTCTTTCTTTAGGATTAGATTATTCAGTTCCCAACTAATTTTTCTCTTGTGAAATCCTTTCTCACAGGGGCCCCTCTGTCCTTAGGCTATTTTCTCCTGATCCTTGCTGTTAGAGAAGGAGGGAGGGGCATTTCTTTCTCTCTCTACTTCCTCCAATTCTGCTAGCTGTATAGCAAGATCCTTCTCCCCATAGATTCTCAGATCAGAGGGGGTGCATTGACCACCTACACACTTCTCTAAACTTTGAGTGCCATCCATTGGGTACAACATGAGGATGGGAGAAACTTCCAGCAGTACCTTCTCTCCTGTGTGCTGCTGCTTTCTCCCTAAAATCTTTTCCCTCTTTTCTCTGCCTTTTCCAATATCTCTATGTTACCAGCTAAACCTATTCCCACTAAAAATCCGCTGGGAGCAGACACACATTCTTTTCCCCAGTTATTCAAATTGGAAATGGAGGGAGAAGGAGCAAACATCTTACTTCTTGCCATGTTTGACTCCTCTGTTCTAGGTACTTTCCCTTGACAGATGGCAATAGTTTTGTTATTTATGGAAGAAAAGCTCTTCTCAGGTGCAAAGATCAGTAACCCCAGTTATGGGCTATAGTAGCAAGCAACCTGACATACCCAGGATGGCCTGCTAGCACAGGTTCTTTGATCTGCTTTTCTAGGAAAGACTGCTCAATAAGTGGTTAACAATATCACTTTTAATTACATTCACTAGTCCAGGAGAAGTTTCAGCACCCTGAACATCAGAGAAGAGACAAGTAGAGAAAGTACAAGCAGAGAAATTAGCATAAAGATCATTAAACAGGGCTCTGACTGCCTGATCGAAGCAACATTGCTATGAACTTTATATACACAACTGGACTGAGAAAGCCTTTACATCTAAGAAGTCAAGGGGTCCGAACACATGGCTACTCAGAATCTAGACCAGGAAATTAAAATGTCCTTCCCATAAGTGAACTCCAATATCAAAATACCAACACAGAGTATATATGCACTTTTCAGAGTCAGAAGGCATCACAACCATCCTGATTCAGTGCCTAGTCAACTTAATATCAAAAGGTATGAAAGCCTTCCTACAAGGAAGCCTCCCCTAAGCAAGCTTCCCTTAATGGGCTCCACATAAGGTCTATTAATGGGCAAGGAAGATCTTCATATCCCATTAACATTACATGGGCCCATGGATACTAGAGGGCTATCACAAGTCTATCATCTGCAGGTAGATGAATCACACCTGGTCACTTCTCTTGAGACCCGTAGTGAAGGCAGAGTAGGCATGAAACTAGCTACCTCCAAGTGTGGATTCTTTCTCTTCTTTCAAGGAAAGTGCATCACTATGGGTAGAAAGATATTTGCTAATAGTCTATCAAGATCTGATTTTATATTCATCATAATCCTGATTCAGGTCATTTCCATGTTAGACTTCCTCAAGAGATAAGCATCTGGCTGTGGTATGTGGATGGAGCCTTCACTAGATCCAACATAAAGGAAAACAACATTGACATATATAAACAGATGCAAAGTATATACAAAGTGAATACAATGTAATTTAGGGCTGAGTCAGGATGAGTAGAGGAAGACATTCATTTTTATTTTAAAACTTCCTATTAGTAAGACCCCATTACCTGCTAAAGCAGTGCATTCTACTTTTAAGTATCATTCAATTGGTAGGAAGATACTTCCTGACATCAAACTTCAGGTTATCTGTTTTGAAACGTTTCTACTTCTATCCTCTGTGGCCAAGCACAGCAAGTCTAAATTTCAATCTTCCAGTGGTACATTCGGGATCTGAGACGATGCCAATGAGGACTGAGGAGAGTATCTCGAACTTGAATGTCACAAAATAGGTCACCGGACCTACCGCTGAGAATGAAGACATAGGAAGAACATTCCATATCCCCCTAAAAAAGGGAAGTATTTTCTGCAGAAGGTCAGATATTTGGAGAGGTCAACATCAGTGATAGCCAGAGACAATGAGAAGCCTGTACACCTTCCAGAACATATTCAAGAAATTTATTCTAGAAGTTAAGATTCATTTCTTTAAAAAGAACAATATTTTATTTTTTCCCAATTACACATAAAAATAATTTTAACCTTCATTTTAAAAAATGTTGAGTTCCAAATTCTGTTCCTCCCTCCCCCTCCATGTAAGCAATTTGAGATAGGATATGCATGTGTAATCCTGCAAAACATTTATATATTAGTCAAGTTGTGAAAGAAGACACAGAACAATAAAAAGTCCACAAAAATAAAGTGAAAAATAGTATGCTTTGATCTGCATTCAGGCTCCATCAGTTCTTTCTCTGGATGTGGATAACATTTATCATCATGATTCCTTTGGAATTGTCTTTGCTCATTGTATTGCTGAGAATAGCTAAGTCACTCACGGTTGATTATCATACGATATTGCTAAGATCCTTTTCTGAAGAGCAACCACATCCTTTTGGGTGTGACTAATTCAGGTCCTAGATAAGACTGTGTTAGAGGCAGGAAAAAGAAATGAAAAAGCAGAGGAGACCAAATAGAAAGCCTCAAGGGACATCCATTTGATCTCTGTGGCATGAAGTCTTGAGTTCTAGAGGGCACAATGAGGGAATGCTTGAGAAATCTGGAAAAGTAATTTGACAGCTCAGAGAACTCAGATGAACCTGTTTCCTTTTCCTCAATACTTATTAGGAGGAGGGTGAGGGGGAAGTCCTAGTCAAGAGAGCAGTGAAGAAAGAATAAGTAGCATCAGACTAAGTCAGGGGGGTTGGGTATTGAAAGAAGAAGGGAAGACTTATAGGCACCTAGATGGCTGCAGCCGGATAGACCAAGAAAAGATTGTATATTAATATGATGATCTCCTTCAAATACAGATTTGGCCATTCAGTAAACTCTAGTGACTCTGTTACCTGAAGTACCAAATATAAAATACCTTGTTGGGCCTTTAAAGCCCTCTCTAACCTGGTCCTCTCCTAACTTTCTAGTCTTCTTCCACTTGACTCCCTTCCACCAACTGGCCTTCAGACGGTAGCCTCTTTGCTGATCTTTTCCCACGGTGCTTTATGTCCAGACCCCAATCATTTTCACTGGCTGTCCTTCATGGCCTGGAATTCTCTTACTCTTCATTTCTGCTTCCTTTGCTTCTTCCTAAAGTCCTACCTTCTGCATCATGTCTTTCTCATTTCTCCTAATCTTGGTGCCTTCTCTTTGAAATTACTTCTAGTGGGGGAGACAGCAAGTACATATAAAAACTTATCCAGCATCAATATAAAGTTAATAAATGCAAATATATACAAAGGAGATGCAAGGTGGTTTGGGAGGGAAGGAGGGCACTGGATGCTGAGGTGGATGTGGTAGGGAATCAGGCAAGGCTTCATGTAGAAGATAGTGTCTGAGCTACATCTGGAAGGAAGAGAGGGACCCTAGGAAGTGGAGGTAAGGAAGGAAAGTATTCCAGGCACAGGGTATGGTCAGTGCAAAGGCCTGGAGATAGGAGATGGAATGTTGTGCATGAGAAACAAAGAGAAAGACAGTTTGGTGGGATTGCAGAATGTAGAAAGAAGAATGGTGAAAGAAAGATGAAAGAAGATGGTGAGACTGGCATGATAGGCTAGATTCAGGGTGTGTGTGTGTGTGGGGGGGTGCGCATAGAGCAGAGAGAGCTTGACTTGGGAGGAGCCCTGAATGAGGTATCTGGTAGATTCTTATTGTACCTCAAGTTCTAAGCAAGTGGGAGGGGGTGGGGGGTTGTTTGTTGTATACTTTTCTAGTATATTCCCACCTCTACCTTTTTTAAATGAACAAAAATCTGTTTCTTTTCCCTCCTACTCCCTGCCCCATTGGGAAAAATAAGAAAAAATATTTCTTTACCAATGTGCATATTGAAGCAAAACAAATCCCCTCACTGATGACAAAACACATGTGCCCCATTGCTGAGCCACTCTGGAATGGATAGAAGGCTTCATCATTGGTCCTCTGGAATTGTGAGTACTAAAATGGAAGTCCATTTTAGACATACTCACTTTGGCATGGAGATAGAGATGTTCAGCAGGCAATTGGCAAGAGAGGACTACCTATCCTCCAGTCCCAGCATGCCCAAGTGACCCTGGCATTGCAAAGTCTCCAGTCTCTCCTTATTCTGGTCACCATCCTCTGCCCTGCCTCTGGCTTGGCTGTGCCCTTTCTCACTTATGGCACCAGGTGGAGGAGCGTTAGCCCTAGAGGGAAAGGGTATTTCTTTCTCTTAGACTGTTAGGAAGAAGATCATCCCACCCCTCAAGCCCCCTTCTGGTTTCAGTGTTCTGCCTAAAAGGGGGTCCAGGATGATGAACGGAGCCACCCTGCCCACCTCAAACGTCCTGGGAGTTGTATCTCCTACTGACTTGGACCTGCCTCATTCATTACTTAGTTTCTACTACCTGGTTTAACCTTTTATATAATTTAGCCTGTCACCCTCTCCTGCTCCAACTGAAGGAAGGCTGATTTTAGAAAGTTAGCCCATTCCTCAGTGGCCTTTGGCTCCACTGGGCCCAGGCCCCCAGCCCTCCCACCCTCTTAACTCCTTAAAGGTCCCCCTTCCCCATGATGGTCTTTTCTCCCCATTGGCCCTACCTGCTCAGGGAAATCAGGACCCAAACCTGCGGGTGGAAAAGGGCCCAGTGAAGGCAGGGGGTTGTGGGAATGAGCATTTGGGAAGTACCTCCATGATGCGAAGACAAACTCTGCAATTCAGGATTTCCTATTACCTTTACTCTTCCTCCCCTGCTCCATACCCTGTCCTCTAAGAAGTTCTCAGAAGCTTGGGACTTCTTCATAGCAATGCCTACTACTACAGCCAGAGGGATTCTTGGGCTGCTGATGTGCCAGTCCCACCCCCATGACCCCATAGTGTTCAGCATCACCTGAGACTGCAGTATTCAACTTTACCTTGGAGCCAGGTGCTGTAACTGAGCCCTTCTGTGTACCAGGTACCAGGAGGGGAGAGGATAAGGCAGGGTCTGGAGAATTTTCACCCTGACTTTTGTGTCAGGAGTAAGAGGTAAACCCAATCTCTGCTCTTAGGTACTAGTGGCAAATGGGTGAGTCTTTCTGGCTCAGCCTACCTGCTGCTTAAGGATTTTCTCCCATCTCCTCCTTCCCTATTCAGCTCTTGGGAAATAGGATGAGGCATCCTGCAACCAGATGTGTCTATTCCAGATAAGGATTAGTTGCCTAGCTCCAACTTTTTGTTTAATGAGGGTAGAAGGGTTTTTTGAAGCAGCCAGTGTCGGGGAAGCATTGGGAGGGGGAAATAGGAGCAAAGTGTAGATTGTGGGTCCAGCTGGGGCAGATGGAACATTTGTCAGCAGGAAGCTGAACAAGCTGGTGGGGAAGCAGGATTAGGTGCTTTCCTTGGAGGATCTCCCTTCTAAACATCCCGGGAGCTGGCTACAGGGACTACAGGACTCCTCTGCTAGGGAAGAGAGCCATATCTGCCACCCTGAAGGGCTCAGGGTTCTAGAATTGGAATTGAGACTCAGGCCAAGTCAGCTTGGACTTAGGAGAGGCCTCTAGGGAGAGAAGTAATGTGAGTCATCTCAGTTATTTTAGTGGTTCACAAAGTGCCCACGAATCCCCAGCCTGGGCCTGGAGTCTGGAAGAGGCCTATGTGGGGATAGATACCTAGGGTTAGTTACTGACATCAAGAAAATGCTGGCATCCAGAAAACTAAAGGAACCAGAAGAAAAAAAATGCAAGACCAAGAGCCCAGCCTGGGACTGGGGGAGAGCCCTTTCTGTTTAAGGACTTGTGTGTCCTTATTCTGCTTTAGGCTTCCTTTAGGAGTCAGGGGCATGTACACCCCTCTGGGAATGTGCCTTTAGTGGACTCTAAGCCTAGAGGTGCCAAGACACTGGTGTCACTCAGATCTTCAGTGTCTTCCTTCTTCCACAAACCTCTCATTTTCTTTTACTCACTTCTCTCTCCTGCTACTCCTAACCTTGTGGCTCACTAATCTCTCTTTAAGCTGCTTTGAAATGGCTCCGTACAGTTAAACCTCTTCTCCATGCTCATTGCTTCTACAACCCTTGGCTCATATTTCCAGCTCCAACAGTTCTACTAAGACTGCCCTATATCTCCCCCTCTGCCTCATGGTCTCTCTTCCCACAGGATGCTGCCTGCCCTCAAGTGGCTATCTCATCAGCTGGGCCTGGCAGGCCTGGTGCATGGGCTTTCTTCCATCCTGCTCCTTGTCTCCCTGGCCCTTGGCACCTGGATCCTGGTCAAGGGCTTAACCTGTGTCCAACAATACTATATCAACTGCCAGAGGCTTCGATGCTTCCCTCAGCCCCCTATGAAGAACTGGTTCGTTGGCCACCTTGGGTTGGTAAGTGGGGAGCCTAGGGTGGGGCTTGGAGGAGTGAGTGGAGACAGAGGACATAGGACTGAAGGGACTAATGAACTAGGGCGAAACTGGGCTAGAGCATGAGAATGGGAGGTTTAGTGAGGCTCAGGAGATGGGGCACTAATGTGATAAGGGACTGAGGATGCACACCAAGCTACCAACAAAGTCAACTTCATGGGAGTAAAGGAAGGTCTGGTTCCCTAGACTAGATGAAATAGCAGGCTATGAGGTCCATGGGCCACTGAGGAAGTTGTTGGAATCTCCAAGACTCCCTAATGGTGACTGACAGGATTCTGAGGACTGCAATGCTAAGGGCTTGGCAGGACTGAAGGGCCTTGGGGAGTGTCGGACAGAGGAAGAAGGATCAGAGGATGAGAAGACTGAGTATCAAAGGTGGTGGAGAGCCCGAGAAGCTTGGAGCACTAAGGGGGTGGGGGGATGGACCAAGGTGATGGAAGGGCTGAGCTATAGGGTTGCTGAAAAATGGAGGGTATGAGGAAAGCCTGTCTTAGAATGATGACCTGAGCATCCTGTGTCTTAGATGTTTCTCTGGCTGGTAGTAATGGAGTTGCTTATTCTCAGACCTGTCTGATAGGAACCTAGGGAAGGTGGCTGCCTTCTCAGTGTTATGTGAAATCATCAAGAAGGCCTAGGGCCCATGCTAAATGCCAAGAATGTCATACATAGGGAGATTCAAAGAGTCCTGCTAGGCCTGATCAAGGGCATCAATGGCTCCTTGGTCCATTCTTTCCCTTCTGATTTAGTTCCTCCTGTTAACTATCTCTCAGGCCCCTTCCCAAGCAAGAACTTTCTTGTCAGCATCTCTAGAACCCCTGCTATAGGCAGAGATGGAGGGCAAAGAGTGAACCACTACAATGTAGGGGAAAGAAGAAAGGTGACCTAGTTCAAGGCCAGATTGTGAAGCTTATTAGTTATGTAACTGAGGAGATGGGCAGCTGGCAGAGTGGACAGAGATCTGGCTTTGGAGACATGAAGACCTGAATAAATTCACCTTGTTTTGCTTTGCCCCAGGATGCAGAATGAGCTGCAACAGGTAGAATTTTCAAAGAGATTCATTGGCTTCAAAGAGCCAATGATTATTTATAAAATGCCTATTGTGCGCCATTTGGATTCAAATCACACCTTTGATCTATAGTGGCTGTGTGATGCTGACTGAGTGACTAAACTTCTTAGAGCTCTCGACATCTCTCTAAGGCTTTATGTTGCAGAGAAAGTGGTAACCTACATTGGTAAAGGGAGTTTCCTCCTGGAATTTCCTCGACAGACAAAATTACAGGTCTAGTCTACTTCTCTCTCCCTAACTGTGAGTAAACCACAACTGTTTTTCATCCATGTAAGGGCAATTCAAATGCCTCAAAAAGTTGGCCCTCATGGCCAACAGGAATCTACACTGCTTACTCTTGCCCTAGCCCATGGCCCAAAGCTCTTCTAGCCTTATCTTGCCCATCTCCACCTCAACCCTCTGAGAATACTAAGCTCCTAGCCTGACCTAGTCTTTAGTTTGTATTTGTTTGATCCTAGGTTGGAACCTGACATTACTCTTTTATTTATTTTTAAATGATATTTTATTTTTCCCCCAATTACATCTCAAGAAAATTCTTAGCTTTCATTTTTACAAGATTTTGAGTTTCAAAATTTTCACCTTCCCTCCCCAGCTCCTTCCTAAAATATTAGACAGCATGATATAAGTTATACATATGCTATCGAGGAAAACATATTTCCATTTTAGTCTCAGTTGTGAAAGAAGACACAGACACAAATGAAAATAAACCGGGAAAAAAGAATGAAGCGAAAAAAGTGTGCTTTGATCTACATTCAGGGTCCATCAGTTCTTTAACTGGATGCAGATAGCATGTTCCCTCTGGAGTCCTTCATACTTGCTTAGATCATTGTGTTGTTGAGAAGAGCTGAGTCATTTCGTTGTTGAGAAGAGCTGAGTCATTCATAGTTCATCATCACATAATGTTGCTGATATTGTATACAAAGTTTTCCTGCATTTGCTCATTTCACTTTGCATCAGTTTATACAGGTCTTGCCAGGTTTTTCTGAAATCTGCCCATTAATTTCTTATTGAAAAATTGTATTCCACTACATTCATATACCACAGGTTGTTCAACCATTCCCCAGTTGATCAGCATCTCCTCAATTATCAATATTCTGACACCACAAAAAGGGCAGCTAGAAATATTTTGCACATGTAGCTTCCTTTCTATTTTTATGATCTTTTTAGGATTCAGACCTAGTAGTTGTATTACAGGATCAACGAGTATGCCGTTTGGTTGCCCTTTAGGCATAGGTCCAAATTGCTCTCCATAAGGGTTGGATCAGTTCATAACTCCACCAACAGTATATTAGTGTCCTGATTTTGCCACATCCTCTTCAACACTTATTTTTCCTTTTCCATCATATTAGCCAATCTGATACCTGTGATCTCAGAATTGTTTTAATTTGCCTTTCTCTAATCAAAAGTGACTTAGCGCACTTCTTCATATGCTTATAGATAGCTTTGTTCTCTTCATCTGAAAACAGCCTGTTCATGTATTTTTACCATTTATCAATTGGGGAATGGCGTGTATTCTTAAGAATCCAATTTTCTATATATTTGAGAAATGAGGCCTTTATCAGAGACACTTGCTGTAAAGATGTGCTTTCCTTCTAAGTGTGGCTGCATTGTTTTTGTTTGTGCAAAAGCCTTTTAACTTAATATAATTAAAACTATCTGCTTTCCACTTCATAATGCTCTTTCTCTCGTTTGACCATGAGGTGGTAGCTGTAGCCAGAATGGACTTTGTTTTCTTTGAATGACTCAGCTCGCCTCGTTGAGCTTCCCTGGATGCTGGGGCTTGCTCTTATGGGGCAGGACCAGAGCTTCCTGTGTGATGAGTCGTGGCACTGGCTGAGGGGAGGTGTGTTAACGTGGTCTACGTTGGAGGAGGGGCCAAGTCAAGAACCAATCGGCCCTGGTCGTTCAGGCGGCGCTTGATGATGTCAAAAACTCTATAAGAGGGGAGAGGACAGCTTGAAGATCCTCCTTTCCTTTTCCAGTTGGAGCCAGAGACACCTACAGCCGAAGCTGAGCTGCCGGTAGCAGAGCTGACTAGAGGCTAGTGGGTAATCTTCTTACCGTAGAGGGGAAGCATGTATACGATTTTGCCTTATACCATCTCGCTTCTCTGTGGCCTCCTGGTTACACTTATAAGGCAGACTTATTGGGCCTGGAAGCTTTTGATGAAAATATCAAAATGGGGACGCTGGTTTGTGGGCTTGTTATTGTGGAGTATAAATACATGCTTTAGTTCTCCTGCCTTCTGCCTAGAGAATTCCTTATATCCTGCGGTTCCGGACCTTTTAGGCACATATGAGATTCTCTTTGAAATCATAAATTCTGCCTTCCTAATATATTTGGCAATGAGGATGGGATGGGATCGCTAGATATAAGATCTCTGTTCAGAAGCAGAAGAACTTCAGAGGAAGAGATGAATATCCCAGGGTGGGAGGATCCATTTTATTCCTCCTTAGCAAAGGAATTGGCTAAAAAAGCCGGACCCTGTGAAAACTGGGAACCAAGGCTACAGAGAGGAGATCCTAAGGATTTGGAAAGGTGTTTACAAGAGGTTGGGATTCAGTCAGGGGCATCACTATCTAGGCAAAGCTGGATAGTGTTATCAGCCTACTAGCTAGTATATGAAAGATTGAGATTAAGTGAAAGAGATGGGGGCACTCCTACCCCACAGCAAGAAGAGGAATCTCAGATAAGCAGGAGAACAAATTGCTGCTCAAGAACCCACTGACTCAGATGAGAACTTTTCTATTAATGTGGCTAGGAGCAACAGGAGGCCAAATAAGCCAAGAGTGCATCCCAACTCAGCCCAGACCAAGCCTGACTGCCTGCTTTGTCCTTGCCATGGTGGCAGGGGAAGCGAGTGGGGGGAAAATGAGACAGTGTTAGGGGCTGAGACAGAAAACGCTACTAGGGTTCAGGACATCCCTCGCACAGAGAATGGGAGATGGTTAAATACTCAGACAAGCGTTTGTCCCGTAGAGAGGAGGAGGACAGAAACCAGAGGTGGCAATTTAGTTACGAGGGAATTTCAGGAAGATTTCTCACCACAAGAGGTCACAGATATTTTGAGTAGATTCAGCCAAAGAGTAGGAGAACCATTAATATCTTGGATGGTAAGACTTAGTGATCAAGGGGCCGGTGGAATATTAGTAGATAAGAGGGACTGTATGAGATTCATAGGTATCAGCCATGATCCTCTAGTTCAGCAAGCTTTTAGGGAACATCATCAGCAAGGAGATGATGCTAGCAGGACTACTCTGTTGGCATTAGCTGCTGCGGGATGCAATAAGAGATATACTAATGATTCTATGTGGCCCACTGAGCACAGACCCTGGTATTCACTTAAACATTGTATCATGAGACTAAAGGAGGAAGTAATGAAGACTGCTATTATGACAGGAACTGCAGACAAATATTACAATGATCCCATAGGAATCCCTCATAGGAATTTAATAATTAGGACAGCTCCCCCTGCTTATAAACAACTAATTTTGAATCTGTTACTTGGGGAAGTAGGGACCCATCTTACAGAGGTGATAAATAAGATTTTACAGTTACATGACTTAGGAGACTGGGGAAGGGATAGATCTCGAGAGAGAAGGGTGAATAGCCAGCAAACTTGGCGCCAAAATGGAGTGACAAGAAAAGAAATGTTCACTGCTCTATTGAGAGCAGGGGTAGGTTTTGAAATGATAGATGGCATTCCAACCAATGAATTGTACAGGATGTACCAAGATAAAGGACTTGATAACAGGAGAGACAGGGAAATAAGAACTGCTCCTGCCAATGCTACAGATGGTGAACCTTCATACCCAAGTGAATCACATGCTAGGGAATACTAGGAAACAGGCCAGGCCCCAGCCCAAATTAAGGAAATACGTAAGCTGGATTGCAGACCTCACGTTAACTTGACCATATATTGGAAAAATGGGTCAAGTATAGTGACTAGGGCATTAATAGACACTGGGGCCGAGGCCACCCTTATCTATGGGAATCCAGACAAATTCAGCCATGGAACTCCTGTTGCCATCACAGGACTAGGAGGGACTGAAACATCAGCCAGACAAGTTAAATTGATGATGAAAATTGGACAGTTGCCCAAGGAAGAATATAGTGTGGTTATTGTGCCTATTCCTGAATACATCATTGGAATAGACATTTTGAAGGGTATGACCTTAAATTTACCTGAAGGGAAATACCAATTTGCTGTGAGGAAAATAGGCATTAATGCAGTCTTAGTGGGGAAAATCAAGATGGATCCAATCACTTTGCCTGAACCTTCTGAAGTAATTACTTTGAGGCAATATCGTGTGCCAGGTGGGCAAGATGAAATTGCCAACACTATAAGAGAATGTGTTGAGGCAGGAGTGTTACTCCCTACAGCTACTCAATGGAACAACCCTGTCTGGCCAGTCCAAAAGTCAGATGGGACATGGAGGATGACAGTAGATTATAGACAGCTGAACAAAGTGACTCCTCCCTTGTATGCTGCTGTTCCAGACACGGTTACTTTAATAGAGAGAATACAAAAACATGAAGGGACTTGGTATGCAGTTATTGATTTGGCCAATGCCTTCTTTACGATCCCAATAGACCCCAAGCAATGGAACCAGTTTGCTTTTACTTGGCAAGGCCGACAGTATACATTTACACGCCTGCCACAAGGATATATTCATAGCCCAACTATTTGCCACAGGATTGTAGCTGAGCATTTGGATGAATTAAAGCTACCTGGTGTACAGCTTACACATTACATAGATGACATCATGATACAGGGAAAGAATATAAAAGAAGTGGAGGAGAGTTTAGCATTATTAACTGACCATATGAAAAGCAAAGGATGGGAAATCAACCCCGCAAAGGTTCAGGGGCCAGCTCAAACTGTAAAATTCTTGGGGATACAGTGGAATAGAGGACTGCGAGAAATTCTCCCACAAGCTCGACAAAAAATTCAGGATTTTCCCACCCCTACTAATAAGAAAGAGGCCCAAAAGTTCATAGGGCTATTTGGTTATTGGAGACACCACATCCCACATTTGGGACAGATTTTAAAACCCTTGTATAAAGTCACCAGAAAGAAATATGAATTGGACTGGGGCCTTGAACAAAGTAGAGCTTTTGAGGAAGCAAAGGCTGCTATACAATTAGCTCTGGACTTATGGCCTATGCAAAATGGGCCAGTGGAGTTACAAGTGACTGTACAAGATGACTATGCAAATTGGAGTCTGTGGCAAAAACAACAGAGCCGAAGTGTACCTTTAGGCTTTTGGTCAAGGAAACTGCCCTCATCTGGAGTGCAGTATACACCTTTTGAGAAGCAGCTGTTAGCTGCATATTGGGCTTTAGTAGAAACTGAGCAACTAACCCTGGGTCATGAAGTGATATTAAGGCCTGGAATTCCAATTATGACTTGGATAATGAGTACCCCAGCTTCTCACAGAATTGGACATGCACAAGAGGCAAGCATAATCAAATGGAAGTGGTATATTCAGAATAGGTCCAGAGCAGGCAAAAGTGGAGTTTCTGCTTTACATGAATCGGTGGCGAACATTGGCACTGAGAGAAATGAAAAACCCATTGAATCTAAGCAACAGATGGTGCCATCCTTAGTGAAATGGAATAATGGGTATGATGGACTAAGTGTAGAACAGAAGAAACACGCTTGGTTTACTGACGGGACAGCAAAATATTTAGGACAGAAGAGACATTGGAAAGCAGTAGCCTATAACCCCTGTACTAGGCAAACTCTGGAAAGTTCTGGGATAGGGGGAAGTAGCCAATATGCTGAACTGATGGCAGTACATCAGGCCATCAGAATGGAGAAGGGAGGACAGTGTCATATATTTACTGATTCATGGGTGGTAGCTAATGGATTAGCTACTTGGATGCCTATATGGAGGAATCAGAATTGGGAGATTCATGGCAAACAAGTTGGGGGTAAAGAGTTATGGGAAAATATATGGGACATGTCTTTGGTTACGGATTTGTCAGTTTTTCATGTTGATGCTCACGCGACCCTGACCACACCAGAGCGTGAGTACAATGCACACGCGGATCGACTAGCAAAGATTGCCACTGAATGTATTGTCCCTACTCCAACTCCAACTGATGACTCAGCCTTAGCAAGATGGGTCCACCAGACCGCCGGCCATTTAGGGGTCCAGGCCACCCACCGATGGGCACAGGATCGGGGTATCAGTATCTCTCATGCGTTGCTAAAACAAATAACAAAGGGGTGTTGTATATGTCAATTAGAAAAAGAACGAACTCTTCCTAGGATAGTAACTGGAGAAATAGCAAGGGGAAAAGTTCCAGCCCAAATTTGGCAGATAGATTATATTGGCCCACTACCCCAGGATAAAGGATGTAAATATGTATGTACGTGTGTTGACACCTATTCAGGTGTACTAGTGGCTTGTCCTTATAAGGACGCAACTCAGAAAAACACCTGTAAAACCCTAGATATTGTAAGTTTATACTATGGAACCCCAATGCAGATTCAAAGTGACAATGGGTCACATTTCAAGGGCAAAGAAGTGAAAAGATATTGTGTGTTGAACAATATAGAATGGATATATCATATTCCATATTACCCACAAGCATCTGGGCTGATTGAAAGAATGAATGGATTGTTGAAAGAACAGCTGAGAAAATTAAGCTCTAATAATTCATATCGACATTGGAAGGATAATTTGTCTATTGCCTTACGTAATTTGAATAATAGGCCCTTGGGGGGAGTACACCTCTAGCCAGAATGATGACCCCAAATTTGCAGATTAGAGAACAGCAAACACGTGAGATCCAAAATATTGAATTTTGGACTGTGAGGGAAGATGTCCCGCTACCATGTCCAGGAACACCTGGTTCGGCAGGATATGATTTACATTGTATAGAGAATTTTAGGTTGAATAGGAAAGAGATAAGAAAAACCCCTACTGGAGTATGTATGAGAATCCCCAAGAATCATTTTGGACAGATATTACCTAAACCAGGATTAGCAGCTCAAGGAGTACATGTATTGGCTGGAGTGATAGATTCAAATTATCAAAAAGAAATTGTTGTGACACTCCAGAATTTGGGTGAAAAACCTGTACAATTTGGTAGGAATGATAGGATAGTTCAAGTGATTATTATCCCCTGTGAAAAAATGCCCTTTGTGAAAACTGACCCTCCTCCCAAAATAACTACTAGAGGGGCAAAAGGGGCTTGCTCCATTGATAGAATAAAGTTGGGAGCTAAGGTATGGGTAAAACGGAAGCCAGATGATATTCCAAAGGCTGCAGAAGTCATAGCCCATGGGAAGAACAACACTGTAACAGTTGTCTATTCAGGGGAAGATAGTTACCAAATCGTGCCCCTGAACCATATATTTTACCGTGAATAGGGCTATAATATTAGATTCACGGACCCCACAGGTATGGCTGATGCTGGCAATTGACACAAGCCACTCAGAGGGAAGGTGACTTTGTGTGATTAACGGATGAAAGCTTGTACATCTGGGGAAAGTCTGGGAGGACAATCCTAGTCTCTCTAGGATGGGATCCTCCTGGTTTCCCTTGTACATCTGGGGAAAGGCTGGGAGGACAATCCTAGTCTATGTAGGATGGGATCCTCCTGGTTTCCCTTGTACATCTGGGGAAAGGCTGGGAGGACAATCCTGGTCTCCATCTAGGGTGGGATCTTCTTGGCTTAGTTTCCTCATTGTGTTCCATTTAAAAAGAAACATTTCCCATCTGAGTTTGGCTCTGATATTGGATCTCTGCATAACTGAAATTTCAACTAAACTGGAGATGATTTTATTTAAAGGATAATAGCCCATACTTGCCTACTCTTTTTGTTCTCTGTTTTAGTTAACCTTGTCGCTAGTTCTGTCTCCTGCAGGTTTAAGCACCCTGCAGTTTCTGGTGACTGCCTAAGCACGTAGCATTCTTGGAATTCCTGCCAGCTCGCTAAAGAACTGAACTCTGGAATGGGACTCTTTGGGGCAGGGACACCTCTACATCCAATTTCAGCAAGAAGAAGCTATGGAAAATGAGACCTTCACCCATTACCCCAAGATTTTGAGCCCCAATTGTTTGAGGGGGGGAATGACAATAGTGTTCTGTGTACTTATTTTGTGTTATCCTTGCTATATTGTTTTATTGTTATGATATTATTGATCCTATGTAATGGATATGAAGATCTAGGGGTGGACATTTGAATTATTAATAATTATTTTGGGATGATTGATTGAAGAGATTATCTGGCTGGGATCTAGGGGTGGATCACATTTGAATCGTAAACCAATATTTGGGAATGTCACTGAATGATATGTTTTGCTTTATTGTGAATGATATGTTTTAGTTTCCTGCATAATTGGATCATAATGTTCTAGGATATATAATTTAATTTGAATTATGATTGGATTGTGCATCCTAGAACATTGTGAGGGGTGGAGTGTAGCCAGAATGGACTTTGTTTTCTTTGAATGACTCAGCTCGCCTCGTTGAGCTTCCCTGGATGCTGGGGCTTGCTCTTACGGGGCAGGACCAGAGCTTCCTGTGTGATGAGTCATGGCACTGGCTGAGGGGAGGTGTGTTAACGTGGTCTACGCTGGGGGAGGGGCCAAGTCAAGAACCAATCGGCCTTGGTCATTCAGGCTGCGCTTGATGATGTTAAAAACTCTATAAGAGGGGAGAGGACAGCTTGAAGATCCTCCTTTCCTTTTCCGGTTGGAGCCAGAGACACCTACAGCCGAAGCTGAGCTGCCGGTAGCAGAGCTGACTAGAGGCTAGTGGGTAATCTTCTTACCGTAGAGGGGAAGCATGTATACGATTTTGCCTTATACCATCTCCCTTCTCTGTGGCCTCCTGGTTACGCTTATAAGGTGGACTTATTGGGCCTGGAAGCTTTTGATGAAAATATCAAAATGGGGACGCTGGTTTGTGGGCTTGTTATTGTGGAGTGTAAATACATGCTTTAGTTCTCCTGCCTTCTGCCTAGAGAATTCCTTATATCCTGCGGTTCCGGACCTCTTAGGCACATATGAGATTCTCTTTGAAATCATAAATTCTGCCTTCCTAATATAGTAGCTCACATAATTTCTCTTTTAACAACTGGGATGCTACACCACTTTGTGCATATATGTTTAGTATTGATATTGCTTCATTGTCTATGGCATATTTTAGCAAGATGTAGTTTCCTTCTTTATCTCTTTTAATTAGGATTATTTTTGCTTTTGCTTTGCTCGAGGTCAGGATTGCTACCCCTGCTTTTTTTGACTTCAACTGAAGTATGATAGATTCTGCTCCAGCCCCTTACTTTCGCTTTGTGCATATCTCTGCTTCAAGCGTGTTTCTTGTAAACAGCATATTTTAAGGTTCTGCATTTTGATCCACTCTGCTATCCATTTCCATTTTATGGGAGAATTCATCCCATTCATTTTCACAAATTATGATTACTACCTGTGTATTTCCTTCCATCCTATTTTTCCTCCTGTTTGTCCTCTGTCCTTTCACCTTTTCCCTCCTCACCAGGGTTTTGCTTCTGTCTACCACCTCCCCTGGGTCTGCCCTCTACTTTACTTAATCTCCTTGCCTCTTATTTCCCTGTCTGGTTAGATAGATTTCTATAATCAACTGACTGTGAATATTATTCCCTTTATGAACCAATACTGATGAGAGTAAGGCTCAAGCCAGAAGTGGAAAACCTGTAGCCTTGAGGCCACATGTGGCCCTCTAGGTCAGCAAGGGTGACCCTCTCACTGAATCCAAACTTCACAGAACTAATACCCTTATTAAAAAAGCATTTGTTCTGTAAACCTTGGACTCAGTCAAAAAGTCACACCATGGAAGTCCACAATAGGCCTCAAGGTTGCAGGTTCCTCAGCCCTGGTTTAAGCTATGCCGATTGCCCACCATCTCATCTTTCTATCCAGTATAATAGGTTTTCTGCACCTCTTCATGTGAAATAATTAACTCCATTCTACCTCTCTCTTCCTTCTACACCCAGTGTAATCCTCTTTCTCATTCCTTATTTATGTTTTTTATGTCATTTACTCCAAGTTACCTTAGATCCCATACCCTCTGTCTATATATAGATTCCTTCTAGCTATGCTATTAACGGTACAGTTTTTCAGAATTACAAGTATCATCTTCTCATGTAGGGATATAAACAGTTCAGCTCCATTGAATGCCTTATGTTTTCTTCTCAATTTTTATCTTTTTAGGCTTCTCTTAGATCTTGATATTGGAGATCAAATTTTTTGTTCAAGTCTGCTCTTCACCTTATAAAAGCTTGAAATCCTTCTATTTCATTAAATGACTAAATTGTCCTTGAAGACTTATGCTTAATTTCTCTGGGTAGGTGATTGTTGATTGTAGTCCTGGCTCCTTTGCTATCTGGAATATCATGTTTCATGACTTCTGATCCTTTAATGTGGCAGCTGTGAGATCTAGCGTAATCCTGATTGTGGTTCTCTGATATTTTAATTGTTCCTTTCTGACCACTTGCAGTATTTTTTTCTTGACCTGATAGTTCTGTAATTTATCTGTATTGTTCTTTGGAATTTTTATTTTGGGATCTCTTTTCTGAGGTGATCAGTGGATTTTATCAATGTCTAATTTGCCCTCTGATTCTAGGATATCAGGGTAGTTTTTCTTGATAATTTCTTGAAATATGCTGTCCAGGTTCTCCTTTTAATTATGGCTTTTAAGTGCTCCAATGATTCTGACATTGTCTGTCCTGGATCTATTTTCCAGGTCAGCTATTTTTCTAATGAGGTATTTTACATTTTCTTCTATTTTTTATTCTTTTGAATTTGTTTGATTGATTACTGATGACTTGTATAGTCATTAGCTTCCATTTGCTGAATTCTAACTTTTCAGGATTTGTTTTCCTCATTATCTTTTACTTCCTTTTCCATTTAGGCAATTGTACTTTTTAAACAGTTGTTTTCTTTTACGAAGCATTAACTCTTTTTCATAATTCTCTTGCATCACTCTCATTTATTTCCCCAATTTTTCTTCTACCTCACTTATATGATTTTTAAATTCCTTTTTGAGCTCTTCCATGAGATCTTTCAGGGCTTGAGATCACTTCCTGTTTTTCTTTGGGGTTATGCTTACAGGTGTTTTGACATTGTTGTCCTCTTCTGAGTTTGAGTCTGGATCTTCCCAGCCATCATAATAACTTTCTATGGTCAGATTCCTTTTTTGTTTTTTGGTTTTTTTTGCTCATCTATTTTGGCCTTTTTCTTTCTTTTAAATTTGAGTTCTGCTCCCAGGGTGGAAAGGACACTTTCTCAGTCTTCTTACACTAGGGGCTGCAGGCCCTGGCTCTTTATCTGGTGCTGCACTGATGTTGCCCTGGGGCCCATGGGGGATGCTCAAGTCTAGTAGTGTGCTAAGGGAATGGGGTAGAGGTTGACTGGCACTGATTGAGGCCATAGGGTTCTGGCAGCTTATCTCATGCTAAGCCAGGATGCTAGTGATGGTGTGTAATGTATGCTGAGGCTTGTGGAGTGCTTCTGCATTTCCCCAGGGCTACACTGAAGCACTTGGCTGCTGCTCAATGCCTGTTGGCCCAGGGCTATGCTGAAACAAGTGGCAGTTCTTGGGGCTGGAGTCTGTTTAATTACCCTGCACATACTAAGACACATGGAAGGTCCTGGTGTTGATATTTGCCTGCTGTACGAGACTGGATCTCACGATCTGCTGCTGGTTTGCTGAGGTGTGGGCTGCTCCTGGCTTACTGGGATTCTTCCTGTCCTGCTTTACGTTTCCCTTTTGCCTGAGTGAGAAAGACCTTTCTTGGTTATTTTGCAAGTTTATTTGGTGAAACGATTGTTTCACCCTGTCTTTTTTTCTGGTTTTGCTCTTTCAGGATTTATTTTGGGGCACTATTTAATGGTTGTTTGGAGGTGAATATGGAAGAGTTATGGAAATCTACTGCTTACTCCACCATCTTGGCTCTCAAAAGTCAAAGAGTTTGACACCCCTCCTTTAAAAGGGATCTCTTCCCACTACCAAGGAGATTTCCACTATCATCCATTTTGGAAATACTGACTCTAGGGAATATGACATTAATGATTTGTGTGCTCTAGCAAATCTGACATTCCATGTCTTGAGCCCCTTAACCACTGTGATGGTCTATGTCCTAAGGTTGCTTATGGGCTTATACATTCTAAATCTTAAGGTCCTTTAATGTTTTGGTGCTCTACATCGTAATATCCTTCCTAGCCCTTAAATTTCATTATTATTTCCAAGGTTCCTTTCAGTCCTGACATTTGCTGTCCTAAGTACTTGTATCCCTCTGACAATATGTATTTTAAGATGTTTCTCATATTTGATAATGTTCTAAGGATGCTTATGACTCTAAATTTCTCTGTTCAAAGGTCTTCCTAATTCAAACATTCTATCCTCTGAGGATCCTCTCCTGCTCTTAAATTCTAACATTTTATATTCTGGAAGTCTTAAGAGTCTTTTCCCCCAATTTTGCTATGTTGTAGGGGCCCTTCCAGCTCAGGCACTCTATGTTTTGTGAATTTATGGGGATAATCAACTAGTTGTCAGGCCGTGAGAGCAGGACAGTTATGCCATAGACTCCTCGAGGGCAACTTATTAGGAAATTGGGAATGGGGAATGGTGGGGAGCTTCCATCTACAGCTGAGAGGGAAAGATGCCTGTATAGCTTTCTTCTCTGTGGGAATAACTAAGGAAAGGACTGAGTGACTGTACAAGAATCTCCCTAGGAGTGCTAGAGGGACTGGGAAATGAAAGGAAGTTTATCCATTGTCTTTTAGTGAGATTCCTCAATACAGAAAGAGGGCAAGGGAGAGAGCATATTTGTTGAGAGGTAGAAAATATTGTGCTGAGGGTAAGGAGGGAGAGAGGCTAGTTAAGCTTGGGAAGTATGCCTCAATAGTGGTAGCATCGAGATATTTTGCTTTGATCCCTTTCTCTTTTTGTTATCTATGTCCTACATGACATGTTTGGAGTATTAATAAACATTTGAATTAGTTGGGGGTTTTGTGTCTTAGTTGTTCCAGCATCTCCATAACACATTTATGAGTATGAAGAATCAAATGATGAGGAGATTGTCCAGTTTCATATATATCAGGGCTGTCCAACCTTAGGTTTTTATCGAAACAGTGCACAATTTATTTTGATTTGCCATTTTAGTGAGAGCTCTGTGGTAGCTCAGCTTCATTTGCTAAAGCATTTATGTAAATTTCTATGCAAATAAGTGGGCCACATAAATCACACTGCAGGCCACATGTGGCCCTGTGTGCTACAGTTTGGACAGCCTTGATATAGGAGACAGCCAACTATGTGAGCGAATACATATCTGGGATATTTATGGAGGAAGAAGTAAAGCAGCTGCTACTGATAGCTAATTAGATCAACCACAACTCTACAACCTATTAAGAGATTTGGTAAGGTGCTTCCTGGTTTCACAAAGGGTTTTACTGTGGAGTTTGGGAAGCTAGCAAAGAACATTGAGCAGTATATTATATCATTGTTTCTCGTCCTTGAATTTCTTCTGTGTTGAAACGATAGTTGACACCTCTCTCATGGACGGTGGTCAGTTTTCCAGTACTGCCAAATCTGTATGATAAGAATGTACCAAAGTGTCTTGCATCATATCTCTGGGGGAAAAAGCAATTACCAACAAGGGAAGGTTCTGTTGTGATGGGGGGAAGAGGATGTTATTAGGAAATAATTACGATGTTTTTTTTAAGCAACAATGCATTTGTTATTTTTTTTAAAGCCAATTGCTCAAGATTTGGCCCAGTCAAGTTCTGGCATGTCTGAAAGCCACAGATGTGATAGGAGGCTTTCTTCCACTCTCTTAAGAACTGCCCTGGTCCTGGAAGTTTTGGGAAGTTCCTCTCTACATCACTGTTTAACTTGGCCCGACCTAAGAGAAAGAGCTTGATGTGGGTATAAAGGGGAGTCACGGGCAGGGGCAAAGAGTCTCCTCCCTTGGATATGAAGCTAAGTCCATTTGAGGAACCCAATGTCTCAACTGTCCGAGGTTAGACCAGGTGGCATGGAGCCAGGTGCCTTATATGTTTCAATAAGTCCTTACTGCCTCAACTTGCAGCTTAACGGAAATGCTGCCCCACTCCATGTTCTGCTTTTTGTAAAGCTCTGTGGCCAAGGAAGGGCTACTGTCCTCATTCCCTGGGGCAGATCCTCCTTCTGGTGTCAGTCCCTACAATAGCCACATGACTCTGGGCTGAAACTTCATTCTCAGGCACTGAGGATAGATGACTTGATCCATGTAACCACCACCATCAATTCTATAACTGATTTCTCTCCACTCAAATCCTTGAAATGCAAATACCAGCTATAGCCTCCCAGCAAACCTACCACCTTCTCTCTTGACCTTGGGAGGTTCCCAGGTTTTATTGACTTTAATGTAAGGGAATATACAAGTTGCAAAATTACAGATATAGTCAAAGTAAAAAATATCTCTGATGTATGATTGTCAGAGTTCACAGGATTTCAGAGCTAGGAAAGAAATTTATGGTTAAACAGGCCCACAACATCTGTGTCAGAAACCTTTGCTTGAAGACTTCCAGTGATTGGGGATCTTACGACTGTACAAGACAGCCCATTCTATTTTAGACAGTTCTACATTTTTCTATACACTGAGCAGAAATCTGCCCTCCTATACCTTGCACCTAATGCTATTGTTCAACTGCTGGAACCAAGCAGAATTAATCTAATCATTCTTTCTCATGACAGCCCTTTAAAGAGAGTTATCCTCTCTCCCCAGGTCTTCTCTTTGCAAGCCAAACATCAGCTGCTCATTGGAAGGCATGATTTTCCATCCCTTTCTTGTCTAGATTACCCTGTTCTGGTTGTTATCTACCCCATCAATGTCACATCTTTGAGGCATTTAGGTGGCTCATTGTATAGAGCATAAGGTTTGGAATCAAGAAGACCTGTGTTCAAATCTAGCTTCAAAAACGTACATTATTGTATGACCCTGAGAAAGTCACTTAACCTCTGTATGTCTCAGTTGCTTCATCTGCAAAATGGGGATAATAATAGCACCTGTCTCCAAGGGGTTGGTGTGAAGACCAAATAAGATAATAATTATAAAGCAATTAATCCATCCCCTGGCATGTATTAAGTACTATGTAAATATTAGCTATTATTTTATTGTTATTATTATTTATTATTAATAATAACATCCTAAAATATGTTGCTTAGAGATGAGACCAGTGCTCCCTGTATGGTCTAACTAGGGCTGCCATTTCCCCATGGCTCTTCAGGATGCTAAATTCACCATCTGTTTTTCAGATCACCGGCTCTCCAGCCATGCTTCTTCACCACCTGATTATGAAATTGATTGTTTCAAATCGAAGGCTAAGCTTGCACATTCATTCCCATTAAATTTCATCTTGTTCACCTCAGTTCATTCTACCATTGGGATCCCTCTCTGTTGTCTACTGTATTAATTATCCTTCCTAGCTGTGTGTCATCTAAGAATTTTAAAAAGCATATGCATTTAAGCCTTTGTTCCATAGGAACGAGCCAAGAATAGAACCCTGAGGCACTCCACTAGACAGCTTCCCCCAGGATAACTTCAACAATTCAGCAAATTCCACATCCACCTAACCACACAGTATCTATGGGTAAATGAGGCACTTCAGAACAAAGAGTAATGTGTCTATGGTCACTTAACTAGCAGAACCAGGATTTAAACTGAGACCCTTGAACTCCCAATGCAGTGACCTAGACACTGCATTTTACCTTCTCTCGTCTCTCTGCTCCCTAATATTCCTTCCCACAAATCTATGATTGGAAGATAAAACATAGTCCCTGGGTGGGAACATAAGAAACTTAGAGATGGAAAAATTTCTCCTGTATTTCCAGGGCTCAATGAGATCCAATAGAATCATACAATGTTAGATGCAGAAGGGACTTTAGAAGCCATTTCACTGAGGTCGAGAGAGGGATGGGGGCTTGCTCAAGGTCATACACTCAGAAGTAGAATCCAAGTCTTCTCATGCCCAATCCAGGGATCTTTCTAGGATGTCATGCTGCCTCCCCTTTTGGTGTGCAGGAGGAGAATCTGCCAGCAACATGGCTGCATTGACCCTCTCCCCTTTGGTCTCCTTGGCCACACCTTGTGATGGGTAGCATTGCAGTCTCTTAGGGGCTGCCTTTAGTTGGTGGCTCCCACTGTTGCACTTTTTACAGAATTACCCCATGGAGGAAGGAAATGGGTCAAATTATCCCATTGGTGGTTGGTTATAGGGAGGCCTTTGTAACATGACTTGGGCCCCTCCATCTATTGCTTACGTTTTTCATCAAGCCCCTTACTTCAGCCTCAAATATGGATGCACCAAGGGCCATGGTCATTGTGAGACACTATCTAACCAATCATGTGCCTGCAGCTTTCCATGATCTGCCTAAAGGTCAAGTCTTTGCCATACAATACTCTGCCCTCCCTCCTTCTATCACCCCTGTCAACTCATCTGGGCTTCTTGATTTTAAGCTTCATCCCCCATCTTTAGTCTCTTCTTTCTATGTCTCAACAACTGAATGAAATACATATTGATTAATTACCTAATGTGCCTATGCTAACATGTTTCTCTATCTCTTTCTCATTGTCTCTGATAATATTTCAAACCTCATACCATATCACCGCATAACACTCTCTGCTTTCGTATTCTGTACACTATGGCTTTCCTGATTCTATCCTCTCTAAGGCTTTCTCAGTCACATTTTCTTCTTCTTGTTGTCCTTATCCATGTCTTTTACCTCTTTTTCTTCTTATTCCCTTTCTATTCCCATCCTATCTCCTCATTTCTGAATGGCCCCTGCTTTCCCACTCTCTGCTATGGGGAGTAGTTAGAGTAAAGTGGAGCTTATTCTTCTGAAGATGGGTTTGGGAATGCTTCCAGACAGATCCCCTTTCTTTGGAGCAGGTCTTAGAAGGCAGCTGTCTGCCCTTATCCAATAGCAGGTTGTGACCAGAATGGCCTTTGTTTTCTTTGAGTGACTCAGTTTATCTCATTGAGCCTTGCTGGGTGCTGGGCCCCTGTTAGGGCTAACTCTGGGGAGGGCCTAGTTTACATGTCTGGGACAGCAGAGGCTTTTGGACCACGTGGGTTTGGGTCCACCTCTGTTGGGTGTTGACCTGGTCTTCATGGATGTGCTGCTTCTCTTCCAGGGCAGGAAGCCCAGAGACCCATGCCTGGGAGCAGAGAACTTCCTGTGTGATGATTCATGGGGCTAGCTGAGGGGAGGGGCCAACTCAAGAACCAATTGGCCCTGGTCATTCAGGCGGCACGTGTGTGTGTGTGTGTGTGTGTGTGTGTGTGTGTGTGTTTGTGTGTGTGTAGAGATTAGGGGGTGCAAGAGGTAAATGGAGGCTCAGAGCAGCAGTGCCTTATTGGTCCCAAAGGCCATTGTTTTGCAATAAAAAAGTTAGCAATGTTGGAATAGAAACAATTTCTAATATTTGGAAATACAGAGATTCATGTTGAGAAAGGAGTTGGTATGGAAGTGGCATTAATAATGTAGCAGTATCCCTGGGGTCAAGTGTAAAAGAGAAAGAATACAATGGGGATTTCCAGACCAAATACTACTGTACTTTGGGGGAATAGAGCCCAGAGGAGAGAGAGGGTGGAGGAATATGCTACCATAAGGCTCTGTTTGGCCCCTTTTGCTGAAGAAAGCAAACCTTAGTCTTCTTCTCTGCCCACATCCTAGCCCAGGAAGGCCCATTGGACTTTTAATTCAAAAGAGGTATTAGCAGAGTGACAAATAAGAAGGATTCCTGCTTTCATAAAGTGTGGAGAGTTAAATGAATTTTCATGGACCTTCCTAGAGTAGTTGTTATCTATGCTCAAGGTACATACTGGTCTTCTTAGGAAATGAAGTAAAGGTGGTTAAGGAACACCTCTCTGTTATCCAGATTATTGAGGAGAATGACATATTCCATTAAAATGGAAGGACTTCAAAATGAAAAAGACAAGACAAAGGTTGTATGATAGAATTCATTATAGCCCATTTATGTGATTAGGGTCCATTGATACACAGCACATTAAGGTGGGGGGACATGCCTTCCTAGCAGATTGGAGCTCAAGGCAGTATTCTGTTTGTGTATATTCACACTCATCTCTAGACTAAAAAGTTGGTGTTCAAAGATCTCCAACTCTTCATAGAACCTGTTTGAGGTTTGCTTGGCAAAGATAGTAGAGTAGTTTGCTACTCCCTTCTCCAGCTTATTTCACAGATGAGGAAACTGAGGCAAACAAGGTTAAGTGACATGCCTGTGGTCACACAGTTTAAAAGTGTCTGAGGTCAGATTCGAACTAAACAAGATGAGTCTTCCTAACTCTAGGCCCGACACTCCATCCACTGCACTACCTTGTTGCCCATGAGGAAGAAAAGAGAGGGAAGAAGAAAAGGATGGAAGGAGAGAGAAGGGGAAAGAAAAAGCGGTAGAAGTTGGAGACAAATGTGGACAAGGGGAAGAGTGAATGCATCTGGGAAGGAGCAAAGGAGAACTCCATTTCAACATGCTCCTTCTTTGAACTGAAGTGTGCAGAAGGAAGCTGGCAGAAGGAGCTCCCTCATGTCTATATTTCTAACTCTTCCTTGTTGCCTTCAGGCCCCAGCTAATGAAGAGGGTCTTCGCTATATTCAAAAGACTGACCGTCTCTTTGATGGTGCCTTCATCTGGTGGATGGGGCCATTCACTCCCATGATCAGACTCTACCATCCCATGTTCATCTCGCCCTTGCTTAAGGCCTCAGGTTTGTCCTTTGGTTTTCTATGGGCCTAATATGGAAAGGGAGACCTTGGTTTCGGAGGGGCCTCAAGAACAGAGTGAGGATCCAGGGGAAAGAACACAGACTGTGAGTCAGATTCTTATTCAGTCTCAGCTCCTATTCTAATCTATGTCTAATATTAGGCAAGTCTCATTAATTCTCTGGACTTCATTTTACTCATCAGTAAAATAGAAATAGTCCCTGGCCCATCTACCTTATATTTGATTCGATTCAATCTAATAAAAAAAATATGGATGCATGAGGTTCAGGCCTGTGCTTCTTATATAAATAGAAATGACAAGGTACTTCCTTTCAAGGAGAATAAAAGCCTTATCTAATGAGAGGTAGGGGAAATGGGAGAGAGGGGTAATACCATACTTAGACACATAAGCATGATACAGCTTTGTAGATAATATAATAGCATACTTAGAGAATCCTAGAGAATCAATTTTAAAAAAATACTTGAAATAATTAACTACATTAGCTAAATTCAGGATACATATAAACCCAAATAAATCATTGGGATTTCTATACATTACTAACAAACCCAACAGCAAGAGATAGAAAGAGAAATTCCACTTAAAGTAACTGTAGACAATAAAAAAGTACTTGGAAGTCAACCTGCCAAGACAACCCTAGGAGGTATATGAACAAAATTACAAAATACTTTTCATGCAAAAAAGTCTGATCTAAATAATTAGAAAAATATTATTTCCTCATGGGTATGCCAAGCTAATATCATAAAAACAGTAATTCTAACAAAATTAATTTGCCATACCAAAACATTATTTTATAGGGCTAGAAGAAAAAATAACAAAATTGATCTAGAAGAAAAAAAGGTCCAGAATATCAAGAGAATTAATGAAAAGAACTGCAAAAGAAGGTAGCTGAGCCATAACAGATCTAGAACTGTATTAGAAAGCAGCAATAATCAATACTACTTGGTATTATCTAAGAAACAGAGTGATGGATCAGTGGAATAGCTTAGGTACACAAGGCACAGTAGTCAGTTAGTATGTTAATCTACTGTTTGATAAACCCAAGGATTCCAGCTTCTGGGATAAGAACTCACAATTTGACAAAAGTTGCTGGGAAAACTGGCAAATGGTATTGCAGAAACCAAGTATAGACCAAGATCTTACACCATATACCAAGGTAAGGTCCAAATGGGTCCATGGTTTAGACATAATGATATTATAAGCAAAAGAGGAGAGCAAGGAAGATTTTTCCTATCATATCTATGGAGAACAGAAAAATTTATGACCAAACAAAAGAGAGAACATTATAAAATGCAAAATGGATAGTTTTGATTACATTAAATTAAAGTTTTTGCACAAACAAAGCCAATGCAACCAAGATTAGAAAGGAAACAGACAGCTGGGAAACAATATCTGCAGCCAGTTTCTCTGATAAAGGTCCCACCTGGTGGGAGGAATTAAGTGGCGGATCAGAGCAGGAGTGCAACAGCCTGCTGAAGAAGGAGAAGTGCTTGGGGAAGGAGGAGTGCGGCTCTGACAGAGCTGGCACCTCCCCCCCAAATGTGGAACATAGAACTCGTTAGTCTACAAGCAGTCATACCCCACTGAAAAACTCAAGGGTCAAGTTAGTTGGTTGGGAATATGGCCAGGCAGCGAAAACGCACCCAGATTCAGTCTCAGACTTTGGATTCTTTCTTTGGTGACAAAGAAGACCAAAACATACAGCCTAAAGAAGACAACAAAGTCAAAGAGCCTACAACCAAAGCCTCCAAGAAAAACATGAACTGGCTCCAGGCCATAGAAGAACTCAAAAAGGATTTGGAAAAGCAAGTTAGAGAAGTAGAGGAAAAATTGGGAAGAGAAATGAGAAGGATGCGAGAAAACCATGAAAAACAAGTCAATGACTTGCTAAAGGAGACCCAAAAAAATACTGAAAAATACACTGAAGAAAACAACACCTTAAAAAACAGACTAACTCAAATGGCAAAAGAGCTCCAAAAAGCCAATGAGGAGAAGAATGCCTTGAAAGGCAGAATTAGCCAAATGGAAAAGGAAGTCCAAAAGACCACTGAAGAAAATACTACTTTAAAAATTAGATTGGAGCAAGTGGAAGCTAGTGACTTTATGAGAAATCAGGATATTATAAAACAGAACCAGAGGAATGAAAAAATGGAAGACAATGTGAAATATCTCCTTGGAAAAACCACTGACCTGGAAAATAGATCCAGGAGAGATAATTTAAAAATTATTGGACTACCTGAAAGCCATGATCAAAAAAAGAGCCTAGATACCATCTTTCAGGAAATTATCAAGGAGAACTGCCCTGATATTCTAGAGCCACAGGGCAAAATAGAAATTGAAAGAATCCATCGATCGCCTCCTCAAATAGATCCCAAAAAGAAATCTCCTAGGAATATTGTTGCCAAATTCCAGAGCTCCCAGATCAAGGAGAAAATATTGCAAGCAGCCAGAAAGAAACAATTCGAGTATTGTGGAAACCCAATCAGAATAACCCAAGATCTGGCAGCTTCTACATTAAGAGATCGAAGGGCTTGGAATGCGATATTCCGGAGGTCAATGGAGCTAGGATTAAAACCTAGAATCACCTACCCAGCAAAACTGAGTATCATGTTCCAAGGCAAAATATGGAGTTTCAAAAAAATAGAGGACTTTCAAGCTTTCTCAGTGAAAAGACCAGAACTGAATAGAAAATTTGACTTTCAAACACAAGAATCAAGAGAAGCATGAAAAGGTAATCAAGAAACGGAAATTGCAAGGGACTTACTAAAGTTGAACTGTTTTGTTTACATTCCTACATGGAAAGATGATGTGTATGATTCATGAGACCTCAGTATTAGGGTAGTTGAAGGGAATATGCATATATATATATATGTGTGTGTGTATGTATATATATGTTTATGTATATATATAAGTGAATGTGTATGTATGTATATATCTATGTATATATGTATGTATGTGTATATATATATGTGTTTATATATATATATGTATGTAAAAGAGAGAGAGCAGACACAGGGTGAGTTGAAGATGAAGGGAAGATATCTAAAAGAAATAAAATGAAATTAAGGGATGAGAGAGTAACATACTGAGAGAGGGAGATAGGGAGAGATAGAATGGGGTGGATTATCTCACATAAAGGTGGCAAGAGGAAGCAGTTCTATGGGAGGAAGGGAGAGGGCAGGTGAGGGGGGAATGAGTGAACCTTGCTCTCATCAGATTTGGCCTGAGGGGGAATACCATACATACTCAGTTGGGTATCTTACCCCACAGGAAAGAAGAGGGAGGAAGATAAAAAAAAAACATAAAAGACGGGGGGGGGGGGCATGATGGAGGGGAGGGCAGATGGGGGTGGAGGTAATCAAAACAAACACTTTGGAAAGGGGACAGGGTCAAGGGAGAAAATTCAATAAAGCGGGATGGGTTGGGAAGGAGCAAAATGTAGTTAGCCTTTCACAACAGGAGTATTGTGGAAGGGTTATACATAATAATACATGTGTGGCCTAGGTTGAATTGCTCAACTTCTTAGGGAGGGTGGGTGGGAAGGGAAGAGGGAAGAGAATTTGGAACTCAAAGTTTTAAAATCAGATGTTCAAAAACAAAAAAAAGTTTTTGTATGCAACTAAAAAATAAGATACACAGGCAATGGGGCATAGAAATTTATCTTGCCCTACAAGAAAGGAAGGGAAAAGGCGATGAGAGGGGAGGGGAGGTGATAGAGGGGAGGGCTGACTGGGGAACAGGGCAACCAGAATATAAGCCATCTTGGAGTGGGGGGGGGGAGGGTAGAAATGGGGAGAAAATTTGTAATTCAAAATGTTGTGAAAATCAATGCTGAAAACCAAATATGTTAAATAAATAAATTACATTTAAAAAAAAATAGGAACAAAGACCCACTTGTACAAAAATATTTGTAGCACCCCTTTTTGTGGTGGCTGAGAAATGGAAATTGAGGAGATGTCCATCAATTAGGGAATGACTGAACAAGTTGTGGTATATAAATGTAATGTAATACTATTGTGCTGTAAGAAATAATGAGCAGGTAGACTTCAGAAAAAACCTGGAAAAACTTACATGAACTGAGGCTTAGTGAGGTTAGCAGAACCAGGAGAATATTGTACACAGTAACAGCAATATTATATATTGAATAACTTTAATAGAATTAGCTTTTCTCAGCAATACAAGTATCTAAGACAATTCTAAAAGACTCATGATGGAAAATGCCATCCACAACCAGAGAAAGAACTATGAAGTCTGAATGCAAATGGAAGCATATTATTTTCTTTTTTGTTTGTTTTTTCTTTCTCATGATTTTGCCCTTTGGTTCTAATTCTTCTTTACAACAGGACTAATATGGAAATATGTTTAATATGATTGTAAAAGTATGGCCTATATCAAAATGCTGGCTGTGTTGGGGAGGGCAGAGAGCAGAAGAAAATTTAAAGCTGAAAACCTTATAAAAGTGAATGTTGGAAACTAAAAGTAAATAAAGAATTTTTTAGAAAATAAAGAAAGGATGGAAGAAGTCAGGAAGGAATGTCTTCATAGTATGTGGGACAATGTGCAAGAATGCATGTTGGTAGGAGAAAGAAGGGCTAGATATGGGGATGGTTATAAATCCAGAGTGGATGGAGTAGTCTGAATGTGCGAATGGAGGCAGAGAGCTAGCTCACAAGACAGATGATCATTGGGATTCAAAAAATCTTGGAGAATCAGAATATTGGGCTGAATTAATATGAGAAATTTTATTGGGGATCAAATTATATTTGGGAACAAATATTTATTTTCACAAGTACAAGAAATAGAGGCATGGCCAGAAAGAAGCTGATCTCAAATAAAAAAATGCAGTTCTGTGATATGGTAACTAAGAAAGCTAATGAGATTTAAGGCACATTGACAGAGGCATGAGGTCCAAGATTAGGAAAAAATGGTTCTGCTTGGTTGGACTCTGCTGACCAAGGACTCTATCCTGGTTGGACCACATTTGAGTATTGTCCTCAGGTAAGTGTACCATACTTGAGGAAGGGCTTTGATGAAGTAGAGGGCAACCAAAATGGCAAAGGGCCTGGAGTTCCTGTGATGATATGATTGGTCAAAGGAACTAGGGAAAAGACTAGAAGAAGAAAAAGACTTACAATTGTTTTCTTCATGTATAGGAAGGCCTGTCACATGGAAGGAGATCAGACTTTTCTTGTTAAGCCCAAAGGACAATGGGTGGAAGCCACAAATACATAAATTCAGGCTCCACATCCGAAAAAAAATCCTTACAATGAGAGCTGTCCCAAAGTGAAGGTTTCATCATCTGTAAAATGGACATGACCATAGAGCTTTCTTCACAGGGTTGTGTAGTCTGTGGGATGCATCATTCTAGAGGTTCCTTCAGAGCTGAGTCAGGGCCAGGAGGCCATGGTTGCCCAGTTGTAGGAGAAGGATCACAGAGAGAGAAGATAAGGATAATACTAGTACGTAAACGAACGGCTTGACACTAATCCCCTGTGTGTGGAAAAGACAGTGTCGCAGAGTGGACAGAGATTCAGAAAGTCCTGGGTTCAAGTCCTATTTCAGGTCCATTCTAGTTATATGTCACTTAACTCTGGATAGAGAGGTAATAAATTCTCTAAGACTAGAATGTGCCAAGCCACATGAGAAGAGGAAATTTTGTCAAAAGGAGCTCCCTATACTCATGAAATCACAAGTCTATCCTGTATTCAAAGCTCAGCCTAGAGAAGAGAATGTATGGACATCAGTTTACTGTCAGATTATTAACTGGCAAATTTAGGGACTCTTAGACATGGCCCTATCTGGTGTGATTTAGTTAACCTGCCACTGGGGAGACTCAGTCAAGTATAGTGGAAACTTTCCTGACTCTAAAGTCAAGGGGCTTGACCTTAAAACCCTTTTCCTAGGTGACCTTGGGCAAGTTGTATAACCTCCCTGGGCCTCAGTTTCCTTATCCAGAAAACGAAGGAATTCTAATTCTGAAGTGTGTAACTAGGTGGCACAGTTGGTAGAGCAGAGGGCCTGGAGTAAAATCTGAGTTAAAATCTATCCTGACAGTTTTCAGAGGAAGAAGTTAAAGATATCTATAGGCATATGAGAAGATGCTCTAAATCACTTTTGATTAGAGAAATGCAAATCGAAACAACTCTTAGGTACCACATCTCTCCTGTCAGATTGGCTAACATGACAAAAGAGGAAAATGATAAATTCTGGAAAGATGTGGGAAAATTGGAACATTGCTACGTTGTTGGTGGAGCTGCTAATTGATGCAGTCATTCTGGAGAGCAACTTGGAAGTATAAAAATGTGCATACCCTTTAATCCAACAATACCACTTCTATATCCCAAAGAGATCATACAATTGGGAAAAGGACACATACATACACATATTTATAGATGTCCAAATGTATATTCATAGATGTACAAATATTTATAGCAGCTCTTTGTGGTGGCAAAGAATTGGAAATCAAGGGGATGCCCATCAATTGAGGAATGGTATATGAATGTAATAAAATACTATTGTGCAATGAGAAATGAGGAACAGACGGACTTCATTACAACATGGAAAGACTTATATGAACTGATGATGAGTGAGGGGAGCAGAACCAGGAGATCATTATACACTAGTACAGGCACATGGTTGCTGTAAGGACTAACCTTGATTGACTTGGCTGCTCTCATCAATGCAAAGTTCAAAGACAGCTCCAAAAGACTCATGATGGAAAAAGCTATGCACATCCAGAGAAAGAATTATGGAGGCTGAGTGCAGATTGAGGCAACCTATTTGCTCTCATAATTTCCTTGCTTTTTTCTTTCATTTCTCCCCTCTCATGATTCATTCCGTTGGTTATAATTCGTTTTTACAACTGGACTATTATGTAAATAAGTTCAATGTGAAGGCAAATGTAGAATCCATATCGGATTACGTGCTGTCTTGGTTGGGCTAGGAGGGAGAGAAAATTTGGAACCCTAAAACCTGTGGAATTGAATGTTGTAAACTCAAAATAAAAAAAATAAAAAAGATATAATCAGTCCTGAGACACTTAGTAGCTGTGTGACCCTGAACAATTCACTTAACCATGTTTGCCTCAGTTTCTTCAGCTGTAAAATGAGCTGAAAAAGGAAGTGCCAAACCACTCCAGTATCTCTCCCAAGAAAACCCTAAAAGGGCTCACAGAAGTCAGACATGATTGAAAAATGACTAAACAATTCTGAAGACCCTGCCAGCTCTAGGATCCCATGATCCTATGAACTTGTTTGGGTCATGGCTGAAGCAAATATAAGATTTCAGACAGAAGGAAGGGTCCAGATGCCCAGCATTTCCTCCCCAATATTGTACTTAGTCTTTTCAAAGTTTGTATATTCACTCAATCCACAGGTGGAGTAACTCATAACTTCATGGGAATGCACATTCTGGGGATACTTTTCTGGGGAAGTAAACAGGCTGGAGAGAGATGGAGATGTCAGACAAAGGGAGGAAAGTGACTCTAGGCCCCAGTCAGCCCCTCTGCCCACCTGGCTCCTTGTTCCTCCTGCACCCTCAGGTGTGAACTCCTCCCTCTTCATTCTTCCCCCAGATACATAATTCCAAAGAAACTTTGCTGTACACTGAGTCTCTGGTCTGCAGCTTCAGGGACATGTGCTGCTGGTGGGTAGGGGTCTGGTGCCCCTCAACACGCATCTTCCACCCCAGTTGCATCAAGCCAGTCCTCCTGGACTCAGGTAGACTTCGTGTGTCCCCTTGAAACTGAAAGGCTTGGCTACCAAAGTCTCTGTGCTGCCTGCCTGCCCTGAGACAGGGAGAGAAAGAAGGAAGAAGTGGGAGCTTTTCAGGTCAGGTAACAGAAACAGCAGGGGAATAGAGAATCTTGCCTAAGGCAACTTTGTCTCCTGTTTATCTGGGCTCCCATGGATCCCTCCCCCTTTGTCAGCTGCTCTGACTGGACTGCACACTAGGCCTCGCTCTGTCAGGTGTCCATCTGTGAGTTCTCTGGGTCCAGGGCTCTGACTGCATAGGGCCACATCTGGGCTATATCTGAGTTGTGTTGGGGTTGTGTTTGGGGTCAAATTCAGACTGTCCTAGGCCATTTCCAAGCTGTATTGGTGCCACATTTGGGGCTTCCTCAGGCCACATCCATGATGTATCTGAGCTGTTTCGAGAGGTATTAGTGGTGTGTTTGGTGCCACGTCTCAGGACGTTCAGAGCCATGTCTTAGCTGTGTTGATTCTATGTTTGCGGCCATGTCTCAGGCTCTCTAGGGCTTTGTGGTACCATGGTTGGAGGCCATGCTTTGTGTGCATATGTGAGCTCTACTGGTGCCAGTTTTGGGGAGAATGTCTAGGCTATCCCTGAGACCTCATATATATTATGTCCAAAGCCACATTTGTGCTGTCATGAGGGCTATATTTAAACTCGTATCTAGCATGCTTTTCCAGAATTGCTTCCAGAGACAAGACCAGGAGTTGTATGGATCACGTTTATGTGGGGGAATCTGGCCATTATCCTAGTGATATGGCTTCTCCTTGTCTTATGTGTCATAGGTTGGTCATGGAAGGGGAGGCACTGATGCTTTATTCGGGCTATATAGAATTCTGGACCACATATCAATAGATATCATCTCTAAAGCCTGGCTTTAGAGATGGGGGGGGGAGGGAGTTTTGTCCTATGTGTGGAATATCCCCAGGACCCTATCCAGGGAGCTGCCTGACATAATGAATAGAGGGCTGCCAGTCAAGTCAGAAAGACCTGGGTTCATAGTCTCTGACATATACTAGCTACATAATCATAGGCAAAGTACTTAACCTGCCAGTGCCTCTGAAAACTGTAAGACCATGAGTTTGAGATTAATAGAAGATATTCAATGATTTCTAGAGTTTCCACAATGGAAATTCCCATCACCAATGAAATTGGAACTTCAAAGATGGAGAGAGGAAAGTACCCAAGTCATGTCCAAGTCGATATTTGCATTGTGTCTAAGTCTCTGTTTAAGCCTGTGTTCAAAGCATATGTCTGGAGCTATGTATAGGGGTATGTCTTGGGGAATGGCTGGGTCATGTCTAGGATATGTCTAGGCCTTGACTTAGTGAGTTTCTGAGTCATAATTCTGAGAGGAATATATCTCTCTCTCAAAACATTATGTCTGTGACTTATCTTGTCTCATGTTAAGAATGTGTATATTTCATGTCTTGGGATGGGTGGTGCCTGATAACCATGTCGAGGCTATGTTGGTGATGTGGGATCACGTATGGACCATGTCCAGAGTTCTTTGCATCACATCTTCGCCTTCCTTAAGTTGTATCTATTCATCACAGCTAGATGTGTGACTATAATACTATCTCCACTCTCTTCCTTCTGCCCTCTGCCTAGCCTCACCTCCTTACCAGCTCCATTCCATGCTGTTCTTCTCTTCCTGTCTTGTCCACGCTTGGCTTGGAGGGGAACAGGGGGGAGGGGAACGATACAGGAAGTGAAGCCCTAGTCACTTTCCTCCCTGATTTAGAGCTTGAGACCCCAGTCCTTTTTTGACCTCTCCTCCTTTGACCTCATCTGGGCTGTTTGCTCATTGTTCTTCCCCTTATCCCCAGTCATAGTTATGTCAGGCCTCTGAAGGACCTATCTCTCTCTCACAGCTGCTGTTGCACCCAAGAACAAATTCTTGCATATCTTCATGGAACCCTGGCTGGGTGAGTGATGTGTAGGAATAGGACCTGGGGAGAAGGCATTGTCCAGGAGGTAGAGGGTGAAGTGGGTTGGTCAGGAGGCCTAAGGAATGCATATTTGTGACCTGAGAAATTGAGATGAGGCCAGTATTTGGAGTCTAGGAGCTAGGCTCTGGAGCATTTGAAATTATGGTGGAATAGGATGAAGTCCTTGGGTGGGGGGTGGGTTGGGTGATGGGACTTGAATATTGGTATTTGGGAAATCTGGGGACTCAAAACTCCCTAGAAATGAAGCCCTTGGATTGGGAGAAGAGGGTCTATTGATTGAGGACTCAGGAATTGGTGATAGGGGAATAGGCTGAGGACTTAGTATTTGGGCACTTGGGTGAAGGGCTTGTGTTAGGGACTTGGGAGAATCAATGGAAGACTGAGATGAGGGCTGAGCATCTGGTTCTAGGAGCAGGGAGACTGGATTGAGGCCTGAGACTTGGAGATTGATCACTATCACTGTCTTCCTTCCAGGGGATGGGCTGCTGCTGAGTGAAGGAGACAAATGGAGCCGGCACCGACGTATGCTGACCCCAGCTTTTCACTTTGACATCCTCAAGCCTTATGTGAAGATCTTCAACCAGAGTGCAGACATCATGCATGTGAGCATGGAGGAGCTGGCTTGGTTGAGAGGCAACCCATCTAGGACAGCCTGCACAAAGTAAATTCCCTCCCAGACCAGTCTGGACCTCAGGAGGCATAATGAGGGCCTTAGCACTGTTCATGTTTTCTTAGAGTATGTTGAGTTTAGGGCTGTGGGGCAGAGCCCAAGGTCACCATCATCCAGGAGCATCTTCCAGGACCTTGCAGGTCAGTTTCCAATCCACATGACCTCATCTCCTCCCAGTATCGTGGAAGGTATGGAGACCAGTACTGATTATCCCCATTTTAGAGATAAGGAAGGAAGATTTGACCCAGAGAGGTGTTGTCACTTTTCCAAGGTCACACAGGGTTTCAGTGGCAGAGATGGGACTAGGTCTCAGCTTCTGACTCCCACCAAAGGATCTTTCCACCCAAATAGTAAATTCTCAATGTGCTCATAACCCTGCTATTCTTCATATAACAAATAGAGATCCCTTCCTTGCTCTTTCTGGATGCCTGAAGAGGCAGGAACCACTGGGTCAAGTCCTGGCAGAAGGCCAGCATAAATGTTCTCTCTCTTGCTCTCTCTCTCTCTTTCCTTCCCTCACTCTCCCAGTCAAAATGGAGGCGCCTGTGTGCTGAGGGCAGCACACACCTGGACATGTTTGAACACATCAGCCTCATGACCCTGGATAGCCTGCAGAAATGCATCTTCAGCCACAACAGCAACTGCCAGGAGTGAGTCTTAGCCTAACCTTTGGCTCTGGGGACTCTGGATCTATAGATGAAGAAATGACATTCCCAGGCAGTAGGGGAAGGGAGAACTGCAGAGCAGAGGGGATGTGCAATGTTGAGGACAGAATCTGGAAGGATTGGGAAGGAAGAACAACTTAAAGCTACTGTGGAAACTGGGGGCCATATACATGACTGGAAGTGGGAGGAATCAGGAGTCAGGTGACATGGGCTCTAACCTCAGTCCTCTTATTTACAGCTGGTATGACCTTAGGCCAACTGTTTAAATTCTCTGGGACTCAGTTTGCTCATCTATAAAATGAGAGGGTTGGACTAGATAACCTCTGAGGTTCTTTCTGGTTCTAAGTCAGTTAATGAAAATCTATGACACCCCTCAGAGAACTTCGGGAGCTGCCAGTAGCCTTGGAGAAGGGCCTGGGTATGAGTCAGGGGGGAACTGGGGCAGCTTCAACGACATGTTAAGAAAAATACATATATATATATATATATATACATACATATATAGAGAGACACATATATATGTGGGCATTTGTGTCTATATCTGTGTCATCTGTATCTATATTATCTCTATCTATATCATCTGTATCTATATTCTCTACATCTGTATCTTGAAATTTCTCCAAAGGCAAGAGAAGAGGGAAAGCCTGGAAGAGATTTTGCAAAACATAATAGGTATGTAAGGAAAGCACTTGGCATCACTAGCTCCATTCTAATGAAGACTTTAACAGGTCAGATTACAGTGATCCTCTTATGTAGACTGCCCCTGGGGTTGCACTTCAGAGAGTCAGACCTCTCAGCAGTTACAAATAAGGAAGCTCACCTATCTAGGTTCAGGCCGTTACCTGGCTGGGAAGAGGTTGCCTTTAATTGCTCTGGCTGGAGTCAGCAGTGGTCATTTGCATAAGTGGAACCAAGAGAGAACCTTTGGTGTACTGTTTTTCCTAACAATATTGCCCACCAACTTGCCTCTTCTACCTTCTGTCATTGTCCACCCTCCCTCAGGGGGAGGCAGCTTGTGGTGTGGAACAAGACCTTTGTCATCAACATTATCCAATATTGTATTGGACATCCTAGCAATAGCAGTAAGAGAAGAAAAAGAAATTCAAGGAATCAGAACAGGGGATGAGGCGATAAAACTATCTCTTTTTGCAGATAATAAGATGATATTCTTGGAAAATCCTAAAGACTCAATGAAAAAGTTAGCTGAAAGAATTAATAATTTTAGCAAAGTAGCAGGATATAAAGTAAATCCAAATAAATCATCAGCATTCCTTCATATCACAAACTGTTCCCCTGTTAGATGGCTCCATGCTAGGCATACTACAGATATTTAATTATGACACCAGCTGAATCTATTGAAAACCTCTGGGAAGCAGGAAACCAGGTTTGGAGGTTATTTGTTCTCATCTCTTCCTCTAGACCTTTTCTTTTCCTATTTCTCCCTCATTTGCTCATAAACCATTCCCATCTCATCTTCATTCTGCCCCTTTATAGCTGTGCTTTTCTTTGTTACTCCACTGTTTAGCACAGTTTCTAGCTAGAAGGGTGGGGAACCTTCAGGCTTGAGGCCACATGTGGCCCTCTGGGTCCTCAAGTGGGGCCCTTTGACTGAATCCAAACTTCATAGAATATATCCCCTTAATAAAAATGATTTGTTCTGTAAAACTTGGACTCAGTCAAAAGGCCACATCCAAGGACTTAGAAGGAGGCTGAAGGTTCCCCACCCCTGGCATAGTAAGTACTTAATAAATACTTGGTAACCTGACTTGTTTCTCCCATTCTCCTGGTGCCCTACACATGTGGTGGCCTAACAGAAGGTCGGATGACTGTAGAAAAAGCCAGATCAGGGGTCCAATGATCAGACAGAACCTCAGAGCAAGTTACCTAGGTGACTAGAGAATGCTTCATAGGAGTAAGTCCAGGTAAGAAGGCAGTTGTGACTTGGAGGTAAGAGGTCAGGGTACTGACTTACAGGGAGGACAGAGTTAGAGAGATCAGCTACAATCAATAAGTACAGATCTTGGAAGGCAGATAGCCTCAGGGGTATTTAGTGTCCAGTAGTGGAAACTGAGCCATGGTGATTGGGGATCCTGTGCAGGGCAACACCTACTCAAAAGTCTTGAATGGGAACAAGACAGAATTCCAGTCCTAGTAGCAGATGGACCCCACTAATCCATAGTGAAACAACATGAGAGAGTGGAAAGACCTCTGGTCTAAGATAAAAGACCTGAATTCAAATCTGGTTCCATGTACATGATCTAAGGCAAATCGTTTAACCTCTCTGTGCCTCAGTTTCTTCAACTGCAAGAGGAAGATGATAATACTTGTACTTCCTCCTTCCAGGGTTACAGTGAGCAAAGTGCTTTGTAAACCCTAAAGTGCCATCCATTTGGACACTTTAATGGATCTGTGAACTCACTATGGTCCTCTGTTGCATGGCACAGATTATAACTCACCCTTATTTTCTTATCATGGGTAGCTCTACTTTCTTGTTTGCATACCTCTACGATTCTTCCATAGGGTGTCCATTTAGCTTGTTGGAAGAAGGGCTTTCTCTAGATGTGGGGTTCTAAACCTGGGGTCCACAGACTATCTTCTCCCACTCTCACAGGAATAAGTCTAAGAAGCTCATGGCTAGATTTCAAGGAATATGTACATTTGGATGGGAAAGAAATAGATTTTTATTTTTATTAACTTCTAGCTGAAATTCAGCATTTCCTTCAATTATGATTGTAGGTGTAATGGGACTATGATGCATGATGATCTAAGATGAAGGCTGGTCCCACCCACATGGCAGACAATTTCAGGCTATTTTCTTTCAAAAGCAGCTCCAGACCACCTATGAAAAAGGCACCCATGCAGGAGCGGCCAAAGCCTGCTCCTGGGAGAAGATATCCTTGTGGATGGCTTACCATGTGGGGGGCTCTATCATCTGGGAAATCACCAAAGTCTTGTTACACTGGCAACACACAGTATTCTGAGAAAGGGTCTGTAGTCTTCACCATACTGCCAGAGAGGTCCCTGATACAAAGGAGGTTAATAACCTTTGCTCTAAACTTTTAGACATGAGTACCAATGAAACACACAAGAGGTCTCTCTGCTATCCCTTGCTTACTGCCTGAATAGCCCACATCCTTTTCTGGTGAGGCATCTTTTCAAACACTCTGTATGCAGAATTTTCATTGATAAAACATTCTGCAGTCTACATATGATCACTGTGTATCCCCCCATTGTCTCTGAGTAACTAAAAATATTGATTCCTTAGAGATTGTGGTATTTGATCTTTCTTAGCCACACAATATCATTGAAAGAATATTGTGGATTGATAATATTTGGTTTCTGATAGAGGTTTAGGGCATGTAAAATCATGGTGTAATTTCTGAAATGCAATCCAAACTGCTCTCCCCTATTCAAGTTCAAGTCTGAGCATAGGTCATTTTGCTTCTGCAGTATCTATGGAGCTCTATGGATTATCCATCATGCTGAACACCATATTCTGGAAAACAGGCAATTTTTATCAGTGTGTATTTTCCCTGTGTTTGGTCAAACTCTTTTAATTGATTATACATCTTATATTGGAGACTCCAGAATATAACAGGGCTTGGTGTAATTAAAACAATGCCATCCCAAAACAGTAGCTTCTGAAGGACATCCCTTTCTGTAGGAAATCCTTCTTCCATTTCGGATTTTACTAGATGTCCTCCAAGTCAATTGCCAAAACCTTCGGTGAGCATGTGATTCCCAATCTTATGCCTCATTTTCTCTTAGTAACAAGAATATCATCAAGATTTTCTTCGTTCTTGCAGCGTAGCTATCTGAAGAATGTTGTATGGCCTTAACAAATGCATAGGAGACAGCTTTCTGGAGGACAAACCTTAAGGCTGCATTCATTTTGCCCTATTCAATCAAACATCTTTTAACAGTCATCAGTCCTTTCATGGGGTTGCTGATTGGCACAGTGGGTAGAGTGCCAGGCCTGGAGCCAGTAAGATCTAAGTTCAAATATGGCTTCAGAAACTTACTAGCTGTGACCTGGGAAAGTTACTTAAACCTATTTGTCTCAGGTTCCTCATCTGTAAAATGAACTGGAAAGGAAATGGCAAACCACCCCATTATCTATGCCAAGAAAACTCCAAATGTGGTCACAAAGAATTAGACATGACAGAAAAAAGACTGAAACAATTTAATGCTTAAAAATTGTGCCTCTTCCTCTGTGCAAGGACCAATTCCCTTTCCTGGCTTTGTTTTCTTTAACATCATTTTACTCCTTCTTTCAACATGCCAAGGATTATGAGGTTCAAATGTGGTGTCTAGATATAGTGTTTCTGTCACTGAGAGAGAAAACTATGCTATATAAATCTTGGCAGACCTTTTCTATTTTTTAATATGTTATCACATTCCAGTTTCCTCTTTAAGTTCTCTCAAGATGATCTGGTTTAAGTGGATTTCCTTCCAATCTCCCTGTAAACTCAGTTTTTCCTCTACCACTTTTTCCCACATGGAATGATAACACTGCTCATCATCTTCTACCACCGATATTCAAAATGGGCTTTACCCTAGTTGCCCTACCTCTCCACTTAGCAAGGATTTTACTGGTTAAAGTAGCATGTAGGAACTTTTGCCTTTCTCAGAATTGCAAGATTATTTTACATTCATAAGCCTTCTATAGAAAATATTGATAGTTCACATCAATATCTGTTCCTTTGTACATTTCTCTTTTGTCTTGCATTGATTGTTTGTGTAGATATTTCAAGAAGGAATGTAAGACCTTGATCATAGAGGAAGGGAACTCAGAAGTCATATAGTCCAACCTACATTTTTTCCCACCAAACTTAAGGGATAAAATGAGCACTTCCATAACATAGTAGAATAGGGGAGAAAAAGATGATTCCACATGAAACTGCAAACTCTTTCTACATATGAGGAAGCTTAAAGCAGGAGATTAAGTAACTTTCTCAAAGGCATATAGGAAATAATCAGTGGTGGGATTGGAAACCTAGTCTTCTGATTTTATGACTTCCAGTTAGAAAGGTCCCCTAACATCTAACATAGAGATATGCCAGGAGAGAAGAATGAACTCAGAAGTTGATTTGGAACAAAGAATATAGAATCCTTTTGGGAACAAGTCTGAGACGTCAGGCAGCTTGTCAGCATGGTCAAGTACACTGTTGTGCCTCTTGGTGGAACACACCTACAAAGGCATGCACAAAAGGATAACCATTTCCCACCGTTGTGTTGGCCCACCTAGCTGAACTCCAACTTGTCTCCTGTTTTCTCCAGCATTATCAGGTTTCACGCGGGTAGGGTTATTTTGCTAGCTTTCAGCCCCCAGCAGCTGCTTCTTCAGCTTTTGTGAGTTGGATGCAGTCCAGTGTGATGCTCAAGACTATTCAGTGGCACTTTCATCCAGCTGTGTTAACCCAAGTTGTCATCCACATCACTTCTGGTCCATGAAGCCAGATTTCCCTCATTTCACTCTAAGCACCAAGATCAACCAGACCTTGGGGAAGTCCTTCTCCATTCTCTATCAACAAATTGGGTAGAGGGGGCAAGGTTATGAACTTATTTTGAAGGAAATTATAGAAATTGTTCTGGGCTATGTAGAGTTTGAGGGGGTAGAGTTCTCGCCTTGCTGAAACTGGCCTCTGACTGTGGGCCCCATATTTTCATCAGGAAGCCCAGTGCCTACATTTCAGCTATCCAGGAGTTGAGTTCTCTTGTAATAAAGCGCGCTAATCAGCCACTTCTGCTTTGGGATGCCGTGTACTATCTCACCAGCCAAGGAAGGCATTTCTCCCGTGCCTGCCGCCTGGTGCACGATTTCTCAAATGATGTCATCCAGGAACGACGTCGTATCCTTGCCCAACAAGGGAGTGAGGCTTTCCTCAGGAACAAGGGCAAAAGCAAGACCATTGACTTCATAGATATTCTCCTACTGGCCAAAGTGAGTATTGAGGTTGGAGAGGGGGAATGGGAGGAGAGAGATGACAGCATTGTGGGGGTCCTAAAGAAGATAGGAAGAGAATATATAAGGGACATGAAGGACTTAGGCAGAGGGAAGAATCATAGCCTTAGACATCAGTTAGAATGAAATATGGAACAGATGCAGCCTTGACCAATAAGAGAAACCCACCTGACTGTCGCCATCTTCTTTAAAAGCTGTCTTTCCCTAGGGAAGTTAAACTTTGGTGAATTCATACAGACCATTGAGTATGTAGGGAAAGGATGTATTATTCCTCTGGATGCTAGAGTAGATTAGCCAGCCCTCACTGGTTTTTGGTATATTAGCAGAGTCTCTGAGGTTTTACATATATTTAAATGCATCTCTGTGACTAGTTCTAGTAACAATGAAGAAATCTCTTTCGTTCTAAGTGTATAAAAAGAATTTTCCTAATTCTAGATGAAGCTAGAAGTATTATTGTGATTGATTCTTGATGTATCTTGGTATATAATGGGGCAGCTAGGTTGCACATTGGATAGAGTGCTAGACAAGACTCATTTTCCTGAGTTCAAATCTGGCCTTATATTTGTGTGACCTTGGGCAAGTCACTTAACCATTTGCCTCAGTCTTCATCTGTAAAATGATCTGGAGAAGGAAATGGGAAATCACTACAGTTATCTTTGCCAAGAACATCTCAAATGGAGTCCTGAAGAGTTGGACACAACTGAAACAACTAAACATCAACAAGAACTAGGTATATAAGAGGAATCACTATGATTCTAAACATATCCAAAAGTAACTCTGTGATTCTAGGTATGCCACAATACTTTTACACAGTTTAGATATATCCAAAGTTATGTGTGTTTTGGCTCTCCATATATCAAAAGAGTTTCTGGTGAAATAGGTAGGTAGATAGATACAAATAAATATCACTTATATAGAATTAATAGAAGAATAAAGATAAAATTAATACAGATGAGAAAGAAAGAAATGAAAAGAGAGGGAAGAAGGAAGGAAGGGGAGGAGAGAGACGAAAGGAGGAGGAAGAGAGAGAAGAAAAAAGGAAGAGGAGAGAAGCTTTGTGTGTCTTGGGTGGGGGAGATTGCCAGAGGCTATTTTTAGGAATATTAAGGAAAATCTCTCAGAGTCTAGGTATACCTTGGAGTATCTATAATGGTTTCTAGATTTACCAAGGGATACTACATAAGCTAAAAGACCCAAAAGTTTTGAAGGGTCTCTAAAGACAGAGAATATTTACACTTTGGGTAAGAGTCTCTTCTAATTCTAGGAGTCTGTGATTGTATGTCAGTGGTTTTATCTATTTTCATCTGCAAGGGTTCTGAGATTCTAGACACATCAGAAGACCTTCATGGGAGGGAGCTTCATTCAAGGTTACACAGGGATTATAGAGACTACTTTTAGGTTTATCAAAGGATTCTTTTGTGGTGATATGCACTTTATATGTAACTTATTTGATATTCACAATGACGTGGCTAGTTACTATCTCCATTTTATAGAGGCTGAAACTGATGTGGATAGAAAGGGTAAGTGATTTTCCCAGAGTCATAGGGCTATCGTCTGTGGCTAGATTTGAGCTCAGGTCTTCCTGACTTCCAAGTTCCATGCCCTTCCACTTTGCTACCTAAGGCAGCAGGTTTCGGTTAAAAGGGGTTGGAGAGCTCTGTCTTAGAATATCTAAGTAGGTTCTCTCATTGGAAGGGAAGGGGCCAAGAACTCACAGACAGGGGTCTGTTCTAGGATGAAGATGGAAAGGTTTTGTCAGACAAGGACATCCAGGCAGAAGCTGACACTTTCATGTTTGGAGGTGATGTTGAAGTGGGATAGAGGGGGAAGGGCTGAGGGTGCTTGGGGAAGAGTTGGGATTTTCCATTTGCATCTCATCCCTGCCATCAGCCCCACTGACCCTTGCTTGAACTAGGGTTAACAGGGAGGGTGTTTTACCAGTTCTCTTTCCCACTGCCAGGCCATGACACAACTGCAAGTGGCCTCTCCTGGGTCCTTTACAACCTGGCCCAGCATCAGGAACACCAGGAGCACTGCCGCCAGGAGATACAAGAGCTTCTGAGAGGTCGTCAGCCCGAGGAGATTGAATGGTCAGTGTGGGCTGACACTAAGAATGGAACAAGGGTGTGGGGGTGGGGTGGGAGTGGGAACCATGAGTGTACTAGAGCCAGCTATGACTTTTTTGTAAGATCTCATTTTTGAATTTCCAGAAATAAACAATCCCTACAAATCGGGGATAGATTTATTGTTGTGTAGACTGTCTAGACATTAGAAAGTAAGGGAGAAAATGTTTCTGATTCAGAATAAACTTAAAAGAGTGTGTGCACGTACATTTCCCTCCCCACACCCTGCCTGGTTATTAAATATTTACCAGCACACTATTTTATTATTTTATAAACACTGCTTGAGTTCAGCACAGGTAAAGTAGAAGAATCAGGGAATGAAGCCATCTCCATGACTACAGGCCCATAATAACAACATAAAACAATCACCATCTATATAGCATTTTAAAGCTTGCAAAATGCTTTGCATCCATGATCTCATTTGTCCTTCACTCCATCAAAGGAGTGACGACCTAGGAAGAGAGACACAGAGGCTAACCTGTTGCTCCATCAGGCTACAGCCCAGTGTTCTCCGGTCATGTAGGTTCCCCAGGCTTCTCTTGAGTTTCTGGGTAACTTTCCCCAGCTACCACTCAGCTCAAGTCCTGGGAGATTTTTTTTTTTTGGCTAATGCTACAACCCCATTTTATTTTTTTTATTTTTTTATTTAAATTTATTTATTTAACATATTTGGTTTTCAGCATTGATTTTCACAACAGTTTGAATTACAAATTTTCTCCCCATTTCTACCCTCCCCCCCCCACTCCAAGATGGCATATATTCTGTGTCGGCGGCCGGACGGGTGTGCCCCACAATAGCACCCCGTTCTCCCCGACTACCGCCTCACACTCACCCTGCCCACGGGTCTTCGGATGTCTCCGGCTCCTCCCGGGGGACGCGAGAGGAGAATCACCAGGCAGCTACCGGAATGCGACAAGCAGTTTTATTGCAATGGCATACCAGAAATCTTACACAAAATCCCACTGACCCTCTCTGGGGTGCTCCTTATATTGGGAGTTTCGGGTTAGCTCCTCCCCAGTTCCTCCCCGAAGGTGGAGCCCTTCCAGTTGGAGCCGCCCCGGTACTGACGTAACAGAAGCCACACAGGCACTGCTGCGTCAGCAGGTCCAGACTCCCTGGCGTCTCACTACCCTTTCAGGAGGCCCAGGTCCAGAGCGCCCCTAACAACTCCCCCTTTTTGTTTAATGACATCGGCTTTTACAGCTTCTAAGGAGCTGTGCAAAACCCCAATCATACAGGAAATCAAGCAGGGCAGGAACAGACAGATAAGAAAGGCTAGTATGAGAACAAGTCCTCCAATGGAGGCCCATTGGAGCAACTGGTGGACACTGAGAGTGTCCCACCAGGCCTTAGCGTTGGTATAGTTCTCTTCCCAGTCGCCATTGAATTGTATAGTAGCATTCTGTATGGCCGCAATGACCTCATCTAGCATATGCAGTTCAGTTGTGAAATTAGTGGCAGTGTTATAAGAAGTGTCTCTAATTGTGCATACTGGGAGGCATTGTAGGGAACAGGGGTTACACAGAGATTCGAGGTAATGGCCCAGTGCATAGGATTCACTGCCAGGGGTGGCAAGATGGCAGGAGCAGATGTGGATGGGGTCGCCAACTGGATCATGGCAAGCAGGCAGCTAAGGGCATTGTTCAAGGCAGCCCTCCTTCTCTGGACGGTCCTGTTTTTCCGCCGCGGCCTCCGTTCCCTGGGGCGTCGACGGGGGCGCAACCTCACGGACCCGGCGGATGGGCACCCAGATTTGTTCTCCTGTGGCATCTGTGGAGACACAAAGATACCCTCTCCCTCCAATTACGACCCTCCCCGGCCCGTGCCACACCCCTTTCTCATCTTTCCACCAGACCGGGCTGCCTTGAAGGCACGCAGTTGGCGGCGGTGTCTCCTTTTGGCCCGGCTCCTGTCTTTCACACTGGCCTCCAGCATAATATTTTAGCGCAGGCGTGAGGCCATCATCACGAAATCGTAAAAAATAAAAAATTGGCAGTAATAAAAAATGGGCAGTAAAGGTAGCTGTAGCGAGCTGCGCATGGGTCAGCCTACCCACCACTCCCCCTTTTTGTTTTATGAGAATAGGACTCACATATATAAGGGATTTAATTAAACATCTTTCATCCTCTACGTTAAACTTATCCCAGTGTAAAAGCCAAATATTAGAATCCTTTCCATCTATTGTACATTCAGTTCCTCAGCAAGTCAAGTGCATTGTTTAGGACCTACATAACTCAAACAAGTTCTTTCTCTGGGCTGATGACCTTGCCCGTGCAGAGAGTGCAGAGAGTTTCCAAGGGCCTTGGCAATGTTACAAAATAAGGAGAAGCAACATGGTCTCTAGGAAGGGGTTACACAGAGAACTCTGTGTGCTATCTGTTGCTGTTCCCCTGAGCAAACTTATTCAAGGTCGAGTCTTACCAAAAATTATGCAAAGGAGTGCACAAAACTTTCCTTCATAAAAAATCTCTCTTTCTCAGACAGCTTATAATTTATCCTGATATTATTAATTTCCACCTTCTCCACATAATTAAAAAAAAGGAAAACTAAACTCACCATAGTAAATACTATCTCTAAGCAACAACATCAATAGCTTAATTAATGATCTCACAAATTTCCCAAATGATAGCAAAACAATTAAAGACAAAATTTGGTAATTTAAGATTTCTTAAATTACAATTCTTAATGTAATAAAATTTAGATTATAAAAGAAATTGTTTTCCAACAACACAGATGATACAGTTGCTTACCAATTTATGCAATAATAAGAAAAATTTTAGAAATATAACAATATCATAAACAATTATCATCTATTTAAACTTGAAAACCAAAATCCATTAATTTCCATTTTGGTGGCTTTACCTCAGTCAGGTATGACCCCAAATTGCCTGATAACAGAATCATTCATCTCATCACCAAAACTTCACATTGAAGAAAATCCACATAAAGTTAATGAATATGAAGCAATTATTTTTAACTTAAAACAGTTTACATTCAAATAGCATTTATTCTATGCCAAGCATTGTGCCAAGCACCTTTACAATCATGCAATCTTTATAATACCCCTGGGAATGGATTCCACCACCATCCTCTAATTGAACAGTAAACTACAGTAAATAGAATTTTCTTGGGGCTATATAGTTAATAAATTTCTCAATGCCAGGTATAGTCAGTTTCCCTTCCAGGCAGAGGGGGTTGATAATTAATTGAACAGCAATAATAATAACTCACAATAATCAATATCCTTACCCTAATCAATATCCATATAAAATTTAATAGAACCCTCCCACAAATCTAGCTCAAAAGGTAGGTGGACATAATTTCTTTTATCTCTTCAGAACTTAATTGGTTTTTAACACTAAAACAGTAATCCCAAATAACCTAGTTAACAATCTTACAAGTTTCCTAAGTGCTGGCAGAAGTGTTTTAGCTGTGATCTTAACAAGGTAGGGTTAGCAAGGCTGAGAAAGTAACTTAACCAGTTTTACACAATTGTTTTCATTTTGTAGTTTCACCAAAATTCAAATTAAAGATCACTTTGTCTAATCTCATATCTAGTCACTTAAATTTTACAACGTAGGAGAATTTTACTACAATTCAGAAGTACAATAGAAAAATTTCAGATGACATTAACTGCATTCCCAAATCATTACATACATTAGGCTTACCAAGCATAGAGGCTTTTCTTCTCCTCATAGTTGCAGAGCCTGGCTGTGGACTGAAAGGGGGGAAGGTGCTGGGAAGCTGCAGAGTCCAGCACCTGAATTAAAGGTCTAAGGAATTATTGAGGGGTCCCTGAGAGATCTTTACCTTCTTATAGGGGTTGTATTTTAATTTCTACAGTTTCTATGTATTATGATTTAATTTATTTGAGGACTTTTAGGGGAAAGGCACATCAGAATAAAAGGGCCTAAATAAGAAAAAGCAGCTCGTACACAGGGCAATTATTTTGAAAAGAAGCCAACTCTCTATTGTATATTTACGAATCACTTTAAACTTTCCAAGTAGCAAACGTAGGAAAATCACAGCGAGCTAGAAATGTTTTCACCCAGGCGGACTGGGTTATATCTATGGAGATAATTCCTATCCGAAGAAGTATTTTTGTTTCTCAGGACTACAGTAACAGTCAGTAACAGTCCTTTGGGTACACTATGTTCAGATTGGCTTTCACGTTTGGCTTTCATTTCTCTGTTTTGGAAGCTTTAAACCACTTGTTTCAAATTCAAACAGGAATGAGGGTCACTAAATTGCACATAAGCATAAGGATCTCTGTAGTTGTAGATTGAAAAGTACTTATCAACTCTATAGATTTAATACCGTTATGTCATTAAATATTTTCCAACTTTTTTATCTATACTAGTCTCATGGTGATTCTCATTCACCACACAGGAATTAAAACATCTTTGTATATACTTCTGACATAGAGCTGGAATTCTTAGCCCCCCAAGGAGTCTACGGATTGGAGGGGGATACAGAATATCTTTTGTCTTATAAACTGATTTTTCTTTACAACAGAATCTGCTAAATCAAGATCTTAATGGTTCTAATTTTCTCAAGTAAATTTTACTTCTGTGTTCACTCCTTAAAAACTTTTTTGGAAGTGAGAGCTTTGAATTTGCCAGTCTAAGGTGAGTGGGACTCTGGAAAAGATCCAGTGGTACCATGTCCCTTTCTCCTCATACTGGGAGACTCAGAGTGTCTCTTCCTTATGCATTTTCCAAATTTGCCTTAGTGCCAAATGGTATGAGAAATTCTGACTTTATCTTAAGCATCAAATCAGGAGTAACACATTTCTTTAAATTTCAGGGAAAAGGTCCCCGCCTCCTCTCTTATCTCTCCTCACATCCCAAATTGGCCAGATTTGGGATGAAGAGAGAAAGAAAGAGCATTATTTTCAACAACTATAAACCGTTAAACAAGAAGACATTTTCCTCTCTCCTGCTCTCCCCCCCTGCCCTCCCGCTCCTCTGAAGAGACTGGAGTCAGGGAGGGAGAGAAAGAGACAGTGGACATTACAGGGTGTCAGGTTACACACACACAGAAACACAGATACAGCACACAGACACAGAGACAAAAAACACAGAGAGGATTTTTGAATCCTATGCACAAATTGCTTGGCCCTCTGATGTAACGGAGGCCAGGTGCCATGCTTTATTGGGGTTGTGGAGACCCTGCGTTTAAGATGATCAGAGGCAGATCGCTGGCTGGTCTCTTAAAGAGACAGCTTTCTATTACTAACTTCTTCAGAAAGTGAGGAGTTGGGGAAGGGGCCAAAGAAGACTTCATTCTTTCCTTCGGACCATATGCTAAGTTGCCTTTTTCTGGTATCTTGTCCTTGGAGTCTACCAAGTGTGCAAATTCCTCCTCTTGCTCTGTTCCGGTAGCCACATCTGTAATTCGGGGAGTGATTGTACACCCCTGATCTTGGCCATCTTGTATATGATTCTTATGAATGTGGCCTGATCCGTGGCTTAAGTTTCTCAGTTTCCATTTCTCTTTCTTTATACTTTTGTGTCACATTCATTGGCTTTGTGTTCAGCATCTCAATCTCTAAGTTCTGCAACTGTTGGTTTAGTAGCTTATTATCTGAACCAACCTTCTCAAGTTCTTTCTGTAAGGTCTGATTCCTCAAAGTTAACTCAGTGATCTTCTTTCCAAATTCACCTGACTTTTGTTCAAATTTGTCTTTAAGTTGTTCATGTTCTTCTGGCCTAACATGTTGAGAAAGCTTAGCTTCATAGTTCTCAAGTTCTCTCTTTAACTGCCTAAGTTCAGCCTGTGATTTTTCATATTCCCTTTCCATCTCTACGAACTTTTTTGCTTTCTCATTCACTTCATTTGATAGTAAGCTCTTCATGTTTTCAAATTTTTCCGTAGGGATGGAGAGGGCCAACTTTGTTGCTAACTCCTTTAATTGGCCTTCCATCTCCAAGGCTTTTCTTCCTCTCTTCTCTCGCTCTATTTCAGACATGCTAAATTCTTTCTGTAGTCGCTTATTTTCTTCTCCTAGTCTCCCTTTATCCCTTTTAAATTCCTCTACTAACTTTTCATTTCTTTTGATTTGGTTCTTTAGCCTTCCTGCTTCAGCAGAAGCTCCCTCATATTTTGCTTTCATTTCTTTCAATTGCTCCCTTAGTTCTTCTGTTAATCTGTTATTTCCTGAAGCTGCTTCATTCGTCAAGTGCTCCTTTAGAGCAAGAAAATGAGTCTGCATTTGCTTTATTTTACCTTCTGAATCATACATTCTCTTTTGCACATCTTTTAAAGCATCCTCCAACTGCTTTATCTGGTCATCAGAATCCTCCTTGACTCTTTCACATTCTAATGCCAAAGCTTTGCATACTGCCACCTTATGGGCCAGTTCATTTTGGAGCTTAATCTTATCTTGCTTAACTGAATCACAAAAGGCTCTCAAGGCATCTAACTCTTTCTTTAAAATCTCATTTTCAGAAATGGCAGTTTGACTGGGTAAGGATAGTTCCAATGGTCTTAGCATGGAACGACAGTTTTTGGCTACATGCCCTAACTTGCCACATGAGAAGCATTTAATGCCGTTAAATGGCGCACGGCAAGCGTTCTTCATATGCCCCTCTTTCCCACAGTTGAAGCAAGTAAGCCTCCTTCCATTCCCACCCCACTGTGCCATCAACTGAGTTTGTTTTTCCAGGCATGAAGCCATCATGGTCATAGGGTCTCGGTGTGGCAAATCCATCATTTTTTCAATAATTTGATCAAGGGAGGGATTATGTGGCAGCGACGCAAGCGCTGCACGATATTGCGGTAACAGCCCTCCCTTCACCAACTGCACTATCAGAGGTGGTGCTGCGCCCGTCTTGCCAAAGGTGGCATGGACTACTGTTTTCACCCTGCTAATAAAGTCCAGAGGTGATTCATTATTCCTCTGCTTGAGGGAAGTTAAGGAGACCTTGCTCCCAGGAGTGCCTAATTTTTGGAGGGCCTTAATGTGGCAGGTATTCACTGCCCTCCTCACCAGGTCGTCATAATTTAACTGGTGTTGTAAAGACACATAAGGTCCTTGTCCCAAAATCATGTCTAAGGCATCCTGCTCGTCTGCAATATTATGCTCTGTAATAAACTTCTGCGCTTCCCTACGGACGTAAGCCTTGAAGGCTACTGCCGTGGCGGGCTCAAAAATCGCCTCTGCAACTTCCTGAAAATCGAATGGGGTCCAGGGGAGCGTAAGGCAGGATGATTCTAAAGCCTTTTGTACATAGGCTGAGCCTGGGCCATATTTCTGGACTGCCTCCTTCAAATCTTTAATAAACTTAAAGGGAACAGGTCGGTGATATCTGTCCTCGTCTATATCGCCTGGATTTTCTATCAGCACCGGTAGTGCCAGCGGGGAGTCCCACTCTGCCCAATCTACATCCTCCCCGTCCTTCACAGCCTGGCGTAGGCTGAAGGACAGCAGGCTCTGTGGGGGCCGGGCTGCAGCTGCACCCTTTGTACTGAACGAAAAGCCTTTCCGCGGCCCCAGTGTCATCTCTGCCAGCAGGGCAGTGGCCCCTTCCTCCTTCTCCCTGAACTCATGAGTTCCCTCCCACTTATGCCAGCCTGTCTGTTCCTCTTTTCCCTCTTTGAAGAGGTGCCGAGGCGGTAAAGAAGCACCTCCTTTGCCTAGGGAGTTCTGCTCTTCCTTCCTTTTGGGGGCTGCTAACAACCCCTCCCTCGGAGGGGGGCATGGGAAGTCCTCTTTGCCTTGCTGTAAAGCCTCCCAAGGGTAGATGGATTTTGGCTCGGGAGTTTTCTCTTCCTCATCGTCATCATCCGAGCCTGCCAGGGATGCCCCTACTTGGGCCCCCCTTTCGTCCCGTATAGGGGGTGGCTGGGGCGATAGGGCAGCCCCAATCGCCGAGTAAATCGCAAAATCCTTGGGGTCTAAGAAAGTTGGGTCTGTTTTATGGTAAGAGGCCATTTGCTGGCCCACCAAACCCCATCTCTGCAGATCTACCCCCGTGTGTTCTAACCACGGGCTAACTACCCAAACTTTCTCCACCCACTCTCTACATGCTCTTATATGAATTCTAACGCCTTGCTCCTTACAGACCTTGTAGATCTGGCAGGCGAGTACGCCTTTGTCCTCCGGCTCAACACGGGCTTTACAGACCTTCGGTCCCATCCCAAGGGCTCAACCTGTCTCCTTGGGTTCTGCCTGGTCTTCCGCTCCCCTTATCTATTGGGAGCAGGAGCGGCCTCACTGGTCAAGCCCCACGTTGGGCGCCAGCTGTCGGCGGCCGGACGGGTGTGCCCCACAATAGCACCCCGTTCTCCCCGACTACCGCCTCACACTCACCCTGCCCACGGGTCTTCGGATGTCTCCGGCTCCTCCCGGGGGACGCGAGAGGAGAATCACCAGGCAGCTACCGGAATGCGACAAGCAGTTTTATTGCAATGGCATACCAGAAATCTTACACAAAATCCCACTGACCCTCTCTGGGGTGCTCCTTATATTGGGAGTTTCGGGTTAGCTCCTCCCCAGTTCCTCCCCGAAGGTGGAGCCCTTCCAGTTGGAGCCGCCCCGGTACTGACGTAACAGAAGCCACACAGGCACTGCTGCGTCAGCAGGTCCAGACTCCCTGGCGTCTCACTACCCTTTCAGGAGGCCCAGGTCCAGAGCGCCCCTAACAATTCTGGTTGCCCTGATCCCCAGTCAGCCCTCCCCTCTATCACCCCCCTCCCCTCTCATCCCCTTTTCCCTTCCTTTCTTGTAGGGCAAGATAAATTTCTACGCCCCATTGTCTGTGTATCTTATTTTTTAGTTGCATGCAAAAACTTTTTTTTTTGAACATCTGATTTTAAAACTTTGAGTTCCAAATTCTCTCCCCTCTTCCCTTCCCACCCACCCTCCCTAAGAAGTCGAGCAATTTAACCTAGGCCACACATGTATCATTATGTATAACCCTTCCACAATACTCCTGTTGTGAAAGGCTAACTACATTTTGCTCCTTCCCAACCCATCCCGCTTTATTGAATTTTCTCCCTTGACCCTGTGCCCTTTCCAAAGTGTTTGTTTTGATTACCTCCACCCCCATCTGCCCTCCACTCCATCATCCCCCCCCCTTTTATTTTTTTTTATCTTCCTCCCTCTTCTTTCCTGTGGGGTAAGATACCCAACTGAGTATGTATGGTATTGCCCCTCAGGCCAAATCTGATGACAGCAAGGTTCACTCATTCCCCCCTCACCTGCCCTCTCCTCTCCTCCCACAGAACTGCTTCCTCTTGCCACCTTTGTGCCAGATAATCCACCCCATTCTATCTCTCCTTATCTCCCTCTCTCGGTATGTTGCTCTCTCATCCCTTAATTTCATTTTATTTCTTTTAGATATCTTCCCTTCATCTTCAACTCACCCTGTGTCTGCTCTCTCTCTTTTACATGTATATATATATACATATATATATAAACACATATACATATATATACACACATACATACACATATGTACATATACACATAGATATATACATACATACACATTTACTTATATATATACATAAACATATATATATATATGCATATTCCTTTCAACTACCGTAATACTGAGGTCTCATGAATCATACACATCATCTTTCCACGTAGGAATGTAAACAAAACAGTTCAACTTTAGTAAGTCCCTTATGATTTCTCTTTCTTGTTTACCATTTCATGCTTCTCTTGATTCTTGTGTTTGAAAGTCAAATTTTCTATTCAGTTCTTGTCTTTTCACTAAGAAAGCTTGAAAGTCCTCTATTTTATTGGAAATCCATATTTTACCTTGGAGCATGATACTCAGCTGGGTAGGTGATTCTTGGTTTTAATCCTAGCTCCATTAACCTCCGGAATATCATATTCCAAGCCCTTCGGTCCCTTAATGTGGAAGCTGCCAGATCCTGTATTATCCTGATTGTTTTTCCACAATATTCAAATTGTTTCTTTCTAGCTGCTTGCAATATTTTCTCCTTGATCTGGGAGCTCTGGAATTTGGCGACAATATTCCTAGGAGATTTCTTTTTGGGATCTATTTGAGGAGGCGATCGATGGATTCTTTCAATTTCTATTTTGCCCTGTGGCTCTAGAATATCAGGGCAGTTCTCCTTGATAATTTCTTGAAAGATGGTATCTAGGCTCTTTTTTTGATCATGGCTTTCAGGTAGTCCAATAATTTTTAAATTATCTCTCCTGGATCTATTTTCCAGGTCAGTGGTTTTTCCAAGGAGATATTTCACATTGTCTTCCATTTTTTCATTCCTTTGGTTCTGTTTTATAATATCCTGATTTCTCATAAAGTCACTAGCTTCCACTTGCTCCAATCTAATTTTTTAAGTAGTATTTTCTTCAGTGGTCTTTTGGACCTCCTTTTCCATTTGGCTAATTCTGCCTTTCAAGGCATTCTTCTCCTCATTGGCTTTTTGGAGCTCTTTTGCCATTTGAGTTAGTCTGTTTTTTAAGTTGTTGTTTTCTTCAGTGTATTTTTCAGTATTTTTTTGGGTCTCCTTTAGCAAGTCATTGACTTGTTTTTCATGGTTTTCTCGCATCCTTCTCATTTCTCTTCCCAATTTTTCCTCTACTTCTCTAACTTGCTTTTCCAAATCCTTTTTGAGTTCTTCTATGGCCTGGGGCCAGTTCATGTTTTTCTTGGAGGCTTTGGTTGTAGGCTCTATGACTTTGTTGTCTTCTTTAGGCTGTATGTTTTGGTCTTCTTTGTCACCAAAGAAAGAATCCAAAGTCTGAGACTGAATCTCGGTGCGTTTTCGCTGCCTGGCCATATTCCCAACCAACTAACTTGACCCTTGAGTTTTTCAGTGGGGTATGACTGCTTGTAGACTAACGAGTTCTATGTTCCACATTTGGGGGGGAGGTGCCAGCTCTGTCAGACCCACACTACTCCTTCCCCAAGAACCTCCAGCCCAAGCTGGGCTTAGATCTTCAGCAGGCTGTTGCACTCCTGCTCTGATCCGCCACTTACTTCCTCCCACCAGGTGGGGCTGGGGCCAGAAGCAGCAGCAACAGTAGCTGCCCAACCTCCGCTGCCCCCGAGGCTGGAAGCGGAACCGCGAACTCCTTCCACTCCTGCAGCTTTTCCCACTAACCTTCTCCGCAGTCTTTGGTGTTTGTGGGTTGAGGGGTCTGGTAACCGCTGCAGCTCACATATTCAGGGTGTGAGGGGCCCCATCCGCCCGACTCCAAGTTTGGTTGTTCCACGTTGCTCAGGCTGGGCTCTGCTCCACTCTGTTCCCAGCTCCCATCTCCCAGCTCCCAGCTCCGTGTGGAATAGACCTCACCCAGAGACCATCCAGGCTGTCCTGGGCTGGAGCCCTGCTTCCCTCTGCTGTTCTGTGGGTTCTGCCGTTCTAGAATTGGTTCAGAGCCATTTTTTATAGGTTTTTGGAGGGACTCGGTACGGAGCTCACTCTAGTCCCTGCTTACCAGCCGCCATCTTGGCTCCACCCCCTCTCCTGGGAGATTTCTACATCCAAGACCTGCCTTTGAGTCCTCTCCTCCCCTCCCCCAATTTTCTCTTCAGTCATGGTCCCATCAGCATCCTCCAAGGTTTAGAATGTAAGAGCCCTCTGACCTCTGCTTATCAAAGTCCACACTCAGACTTTTATACCACACAATTGACACATAATTCACATCATTTTTGACATCTAAAACTTCATGGTCACTGAGTATCAGGGTGCCATAGACTTTGCCTGTCTTTCAACCTCTCATTAAGAGGGTCTTAGATGTTAACATTGTCTCTTCTGCCCTTCTTGGGGATGGAGAAGTTTTTCCCTATCTCCATTTTGATAAAGCTGACCAGTTTCCTGTCTCCAGGGATGATCTGGCCCAGATGCCCTTCCTCACCATGTGCATCAAAGAGAGCCTTCGGATGCACCCACCAGTTGCTGTGATCTCCCGCTGCTGCACCAAGGACATCCAACTGCCTGATGGGCGGATCATTCCTAAAGGTTCACTTGCCAGGGGCTCACACCACAGCAAGGGGAAGGGGTTAAAGAAATCTCATGCTTAAGGCCCATTGGTTGTTGGTACAACACATCCATTGGTAGAGTTTACAAGCAACGTTAGACTCTCTTGTATTCTGGCCAACAGGAAACCACTGCACGGTGAGCATCATGTCAACTCACCACAACCCTGAAGTGTGGCCCAACCCTGAGGTAACTTTGTCCTCTACAGAAACACCCCTGGGCTACTCTGAGCTGGAGGACTGGGACATTTATGGGGATGGGGGTGGGGATCTACTCTAAGCCAAGCCATGGGAGGCCTGAAGACAGGAGAGGGCAGCTTTGATTTCCCCTGGAGGTATCTAGCTGTACTGGAGAGGAGTATCCTGGGCAAGAGGGAGAGTGTATGCCTAAGGTGAGTAAGACCCTATCAATACTCCAGGTTTATGACCCATATCGCTTTGACATCAACAACTCCAAAAATATTCCACCTCTGGCTTTTATACCCTTCTCAGCTGGACCCAGGTGAGTCCATTCTTTCCCCACCTCTTTCTCTGACCTCCCCAGTTGAATTTTTAACCCTCCATTGTGGGGAACTATGTCCAACAAGGGCCCTGTTCCCATGTCCCCATCACGGGAGTTGAAGGCCCAATCTCAATGAGAGGACCCTAGAAACAGCCTGGGGTCAAGGTCTGGGAATTGCCAGCCCCTCCTCCCTTGAGCAGGAACTGCATTGGTCAGAACTTTGCCATGTCTGAGATGAAGGTTGTGCTGGCCCTCACCCTACTGAGGTTCAGAGTCCTCCCTGATAAACACCCAGTCCGAAGGAAGCCAGAAATTGTTCTCAGAACAGAAAGTAGCCTGTGCCTGAAGGTGGAGCCACTACTGGATCCCTCCAGCCCTGAGTCACAGCTGTCACAAGCCGCTTAGGAATGATGCCTGGATATATCTTTCTGCTTTTGACCCTGGAAAGCCTGCTTTCTACCTGCCAATCCAGCCACTCTTACCTTGATTGTAGTTCTTCTCAATAAAAACACTTCAACATAGCATATATTGGCCTTTACTTTGTGTCTCTTTGCCTAGAGTAATAGAAGACTGGACCCAGGAAAGAGAAGTGAATATTCTGTGTTTTTAGCCCCATGCTGTCAGGTACAACTGCTCCTATTTTCAATCCTGGGTATATTCTGACTCCAACATGAGCTCCCTGAGATTTGATGTTCTGCAGCAGCATGGCCCAAGTTAGACAGAGTTCTAGGCTCGGAACCAGCAAAATCTGGGTTCAAATCCTGCCTCATATTCTTACTTATTGTGTGACTCTTGGAAGGTCAATTAATTTCTTGGGGTTTCAGTTTCCTCAGCTGTAAAATGAGAGCACATGACTCAATGGCCTCTCAGGCCCCTACCAGCCTAAATCTCCAATTCTGTGACTGACTGTATGTCCTAAGAATTGGAATTGCTAACGTGTGATTAATGTCTCTTATTATTGCTGAATTTTGTTTTGAGTGTGTTTAATGTTGGAAAGTCTCTCTAGAACTAAGGATCACATGCCAATAGTTCTGCCCAATCATGTCCTTTTGGCAGAGAGGGCAGCTGGACTTACTGCAGTAAGGCAGTGATGACAAACTCAAAGAGAAATGGAGGCCAACAATGTGTGCATAAGAATCTCTAAGGCCACATATTGACAGGTTTAAGATGTAGTATTACCTGTTTCTATTTTTCTTATTTTGTTAAATATTCCCCAATTATATTTTAATCTGATTCAGGCTAGACCAGGGAATGTTGTTAGCCATATGTGGCCCCTAGACTGTGTATCTGTCTTCTCTGAAATAGGGAATTCCTACTAAAGCAGATCAGCAACTAAAAGTTCTGTAACCTATAGCTGTAGAGAGCTGTCTGAGAGATTTCATGACTTGCCTAGTATATGTCAGAAGCATAATTTGAACTCAGGTCTGACTGACTCCAAGGCCAGCTTTCTAGCCACCACATTTTAATTATCTCTAATAATAAAAATGACAATGAGGATGATGATTCGTTTATGTAGAGAGGTATCATGGTACAGGGGAATGAAAGCTGATCTCAGACAGGATGACCTGGGTCTGAGTCCTGAATCTATTATCCTGAGTCTGACACGTTCTGACTATCTTACCATGGGTGAGTCATTTAACTGCTCAGAGTCCCCAATCAGCTCTCTAGATTACAAGTTATAGAGAAGTTGATGACCTGCACTGGTAGAGGAAGTTCCTCACTAGGAGCCCCCTACCCAAGGGAAATCATAGGTTCAGTCCCTATCACATTGATAGAGCTTTAAGCTCTACAAAGACATATCTACCCTTCATACTGCCTATGAACACCAAAGACACACAGGCATCAAAGACCTCTTTGACAATTCAGGAACTCCAACATGTAAACTAAGGGCATATGGCTACAGTGAGCACATAGCCCCGCTCTGTACATACAAAGAGAATGTGGTCACATGTTTGTTTCTATTGTGATCGTGTTCTTGAGAGATGCTGTTAACTCCTGTATCCAAGTGTTTCAGGGGCCATTTTACATTGAGCCTTATCGATTGTTTGTTAAGACACTGTTTACCCAATGTAAATATAACTTCCTTCTTTCAGTTCCTTCTAAGTTGGGAATTTCTTGAGTTCACTTTTCTAATATTATCTGTTGGCAACCCTCTGTTGTTTCTCAGTCAAAGGATGTGGAATCAGGAAGACTGGCCTCTTCTATTACCACATCAGCATTCAAGTTTAATAAATGCTTTGCATTCGTTGACATTTGGGCAATCACAGGAAAGGCTAGTCTTGAAGGAATGGTCCGAGGAGTGAAAGATTCAATAAGAACAGCACAGCAGAGAAAAAGCCTTGGTGGTGGTGATTTGCGTGGGGCGTAGGGGGTGACAGGGGGTAGCTGTGTGTCAATTTTAGGTCACCTGACCACATGGCACTAGAACGCAAGGGAGTGGGGATCAAGTATTTATTAAGCACCTACAGTGTGCCAAGTACTTTACAAACATTATTGAATTTTATCCTTACAACAACTCTGGGAGGTAGAATCAATTAATGTTCTTATTTTGTATTTGAAAAAATGATTTGTCCGAAGTCAGATAGCTAGCAAGTTTCGAAAGACAGATTTGAATTCAACTCTTTCTTACTCCAGGACTAGTCCTCTATCCAAGGTACCACCTCCCTGTTTCATCTGAGTAAAGGACCTTAAAGATAGTATCCTAGGTAAAAAACTGGAAAAGACCTTTGGGATTATCTAATCCAGGTGTAGGCAACCTGTGGCCTGGAGGTCACATGTGGCTTTTTATGCCCTTGGGTGTAGCCTTTGACTGACTCCAAGTTTTACAGAACAAATTCTTTTATTAAGGGCATTCTTGGAATTAGATTCTAATCCAACCTCCTCATTTGATAAGGGAGGAAGCTGTGGGCCAGTGAAGAAAAGGGCCTTGCTCAAAGAGACAGATAGTGACATATTCAGGATTAGAAACAAGGATTCCTTACTCTCTTTGATCTTGGAGTCTCAGTGAATTGATACAGAATCTGGAATCTTCCTGCAACCTGTGAGTAGTCTGAACTGTTTCACTGGGTACCTGACTGGAAATCTGGCAACTCAGCTACTCCTTTCCTCTCCTCTCCTCTCCTCTCTTCTCTTCTCTCCTCATGTGATATGATGCCTTTACCTGGGGATGCTCTGCCCAAAGAATGTAAATTGTGATGGCTGAAACATACCTTGATATCTTGGGGTTTACTGGCTAGATTTCTGTCTTAAAGACCATGGCTTAAATACAATTCACTTCCCCTCCCAGTTTTTTAGGGGATTTTTGGGGGGGATTAATGGGGCCATCCCTTGACTTACTTCTTAAACAGCTCTAATCACTGAATGGGTGATGCCTTAGTCAAAGTGACAACTCTGAAGGACCTTATCTTAAAAATCCAAGGTCTTCAAGTACATCCTTGGCAATCTCCATTTGTCCTCATCTATATCTGACCACTGGACCTGGATCGCTCTGGAGGAGAAAGTGACTTTGCACAGCCCTCCCTCACTTAAATCCAATTCACTTGCAAGTCATGGCATCATCTCCCTAATGTCATGGTCCTCTTCTAGAATGAAGGAGAAAACACAAAACACAGGAACTGTCATAGAAGAAGAAATAAAGCTTTATGGAGGTGAACTTCTGTACCCAAGGTCACAGAACACTGTAAGTCAAGTCAACAAGGTTTTTGTATGTGCTAAAGACTTGAGGTAAAAAGAAAAGCAAAGGAAGAAAAGTCCCTCTCAAGAAGCTCATAGTCTAATGAGGGAGACAAGACGCCACCTGCATATAGATTAGATAAATTAGAGATAATCTTAGAGGGAAGAAGCTCACATTAAAGGGGACCATAAAAGATGCCTTACATAAAGTAAGATTTTAGCTGGGACCTGAAGGAAATGTAGACAAGCAGATAAAGGATTCCAGGCATGGAGGACAATCCATGAAATACTCTTTTGCCCAAATGTTACCCCAAGTTTTGGGGTACAGATTTTGTACAGACATATCTGTACAGATATATATACAGATATTTGTAGCATCCATTTGTCTTTGATCCTATATACCAAGGGGTGTGCTGGGTCCAGGTTGTGCCATCCCTGGAGCATTGATTGTAAAATTTTCAGTGGAAACATTTACACTTTGGATATTGGCAGAGATTACAAATCAGGGCTTTATTGTTTTGTCGGTTGCCTAGACTTAGGAAAGAGATGGGGAAAATGTTAATAATGCAGATTAAACATAAAAGTATATTATATAGACTTTTTCCCCTTGAAGGCCACTTGTTAAATGTTTACCAGCATACCCCTGCACATATCTATAGTGAGGCTGCATGGCATAGTGGATAGTCTCAGGACCTAGAGGCAGAGTCATATTGGGATTGAAATGCTACCTCTATTTCTTAATAGCTGTGCAATCATGGGCAAATAATGATTCTGAGCTTCGTTTTTCTCATTTGGCTTCAGGGTCTTTTCCTTAAGGGCTTAACATAGAGTGTGGCACATGGTAGGCAATTAATAAATGATTGGTGACCTGATTTTTACAGTGGAGAGGAAAATGAGGGTGGAGTGTCAGATAATCCTTGAACTTCACTCTGAACGAAATTGGTCCAAAGAAGAATATGAGTGTATATATATGTATGTATGTATATATGCACATACATACTCAGTTGGGTATAGAAATCTATTTTATCCAATAAGGAAATAAGACAGGAAAGGGTTCAGGGACATGAGTAGGGAAATAAAATATAAGGTGGATTAAGGGATGTGGTGGTCAAAAGCAAAACAGATTTTGAGGAGTGATAACTTAAAAAGTCAGAGAGAAAGATGAATGGCAAAAATAGGATGGAGAGATGCACGTTAGTAGTCAAAACTGCAAAAGTGAATGGATAAACTCCCTCATAAAATAGAAGTAAAGAGCAGAGTGGTTTAAAAACCAGAATCTGACAATGTATTGTTTGTAAGTGATATACTTGAAACAAGAAAGACTCATACACACCATTAAAAATAAGGGCTGGAGGGGCAGAGCCAAGATGGGCACGTTTAAACAGTGTCTTACTAGAGCTGTCTCACAAATTCTATCAGATACCTCTAAAAAAGTGAATTTGAGCAGATTTGAGAAAGTTAGAAGCCACTGGTAGACTGACTGGGGCAAATTTCCAAGCCAGGAGGGTCCACAGGGTAGAGAGGACAGAGCTGTAGGTTGGGAGAGCACCTCGCACATGGAACTGCACCAGACCACATCAAGGCTGAAGCAACTGTGGAGCTCAACTAGTGATCCAGGCCAGGCATGTGAAACTGGTGGTGATTCCCAGGCCTCTCAGCCCAGGATGGGAGACTGTTGGAGTTACAGGAAGCAGCAGTGGAACATCTACTCCTGAGGTTTGCAGCCCATGGTCTAAAGGTTGGAAACTCACCTTCTTGAACTTCTGGGAGATATGATGAAGAAATCAAACAGCTCTCATCTGTCCTTTCTGTAGTAGCAATTAGATTTTAAGATCTTTCCCACCCAATAATAGGCCATTTGATCTGCTTACATCACAGGAAGCCTAAGTTACATGTGGTGGGAGGAGCTTCCTGAAAGGAAAAGGAAGTTATAAACAGGAAATGCTGAGAGAGAAATGTTATGGCTGCTAATGGCTGCCTTCAAGATTGTTAGAACTGAACAGGCTGACTTATCTGTAATGTGAGTTTGTTTTGGGGAAGACCCCTACAGTGGTATGAGAGGTTTTGGGATGGCCAGTTCCAGGATGTGATGTGGTGTTTTAAGTTCCCTGCTGTTATGATAAAGTGGGTTGACTGGCTGTGGGAGCTGAACATTTGGTTATGGGATATGATTTTCTGGTGTCTGAATAAATAGTTTACTTCTTCTACCTTCTATGTGCAGAGTCTGGTATACTTTGTGATACAGAACTACACAGGCATTTTGACAATTATCATCTACATTGTTATTATTGCCTGACTGTTACACCTTCCTCAACCAGATAATACTTCCTCAGGAGAAACCGTGAAATAAATGAGCCAGAAGTGGGGCTTCAGGAGCCAAACAGCAGAAATCCCCAATACTTAGGGAAGTGGGGCCAGCAAAAGTCAACACCAGGAGCCCAGAGGTGCCTTTGCACAGCCAGGGGAAGTGGCAGACACCAGGAAAGACAAAGGCTGAGACCGCCCCTCCCCCACACCTCATGAAACCAGAAGCCATAACACACAAAGCCAGTAACTAGGCCTACAATTCCCAGAACAAGAAGTCTGGGACAGAGCCGCCTAAGACCCAGAAGCAGAAATCCACCTTAAAGCCAAGAAAAAATCAACAAACTTGAAGAAGCACTCAAAGAAACCAAGGACCATTGATTCATTTTATGGAGACAGAGAAGATCAAAATACCAGTTTGGAAGAGGACAACATGGACACTATACCCACATCTGAAACCTGAAAAGGGAATGTGAATTAGTCTCAAGCCCAGAAAGCATTCCTGGAAGAGCTCAAGGAGGATTTTAAAAACCAAATTAGAGAGGTAAAAGAAAACATGGAAAAAAATTCAATGAGAAAAAATTTTTAAAAAGTAAAATTGGCAAAATGGTTAAGGAGATTCATAATCTAATTAGAGAGAATGACACTCTGAGGAGTAAAATTAACCAGAAGGAAAAGGAGACTCAGAAGCAAAATGAAGACAACAATTCATTAAACATTAGAATTGAGCAAATAGAAACTAATGACTATGAGGCATCAAGAATCAGTCAAACAAAATCTAAAGCATGAAAAAATAGAAAAAAACATGAAATATCTGTTTGTGAAAACAATTGACCTGGAAAATAGATCCAGGAGAGACAATCTAAGAATTGTTGGTCTACCAGAAAGCCATGATGAAAAAAGCCTGGACAGTGTCTTCCAAGAAATCATGAAGGATAGTTGTCCAGAGTTCCTAGAACCAGAGGGTAAAATAGTCATCCAAAGAATCCACTGATCACCTCCTGAAAGAGATCCCAAACTGAAAACTCCAAAAAATGTTATAGCCAAATTCCAGAATTATCATGTCAAGGAGAAAATACTGTAAGAAGCCAGAAAGAAACAATTCAGAAATCGTGGAACTACACTCAGGATCACACATGATCTTTCAGCTTCTACATTGAATGACAGGAGAAATTGGAATATGATATTTTGTAAGGCAAAGGAGCTTGTACTGCAACCAGAAAAACTGAGTATAATTTTTCAGGCAAGGAGATAGACATCCAATGAAATAAAGAAACTTCCAACCTTCCTGATAAAAAGGCCAGAGCTCAATGGAAAATTTGATCTTCAAATATAAAAGTCAAGAGAGATATAAAAAGGTAAACAGGGGGAAAAACCTTGTTAATCAATAAGGTCAAATTGTTTACATCCTTATATAGGTTTATATACTTTTATATATATATTACATATATATACATATATGTATATACAAATACATATATACACACACACACACACACACATATATATATATACATATGTCAATTCTGAGAATAGTACAGTTATTATGACAATTGAAAGGCATGTACATAGACTGTGGGTGTCATTATAAAATAACTGATAAAATGATAAAAATCATAATTAAGGGATGTAAAGGAATGGTTCCGGGAGAAGAGGTAAGGAGGTAGCAGAAAAGGGTAAATTACATCACATGAAGAGGCACAAAAACATATTATAGTAGAGGGAAAGAAGGGAGGGAGAAGAGTAGTATTTGAGCTTTACTCTGAACAGATTTGGTTCAAGAAGGGAATAACATACTCTGATGAGTATAGAAATAGAACTTGTCATTAAGTGGAAGATCAGAGAGGGAGTGCAGAGACTGCTTAATATCTGAGTCCAGTCAAGGTTGGTGGTTCTTGGGGGAGGAGGAGCACTGGTGTGGCAGAGCTTGCTGTGTAGAAATAGCTATGAAAACAACAGCACATCCCCTCAAGGTTGGAACAAAGTGCTATCTACTCTACAAGCAGTCATACCCTGACAAAAAATTCAAGGGTCAAGTAGCTGTCTGGGAACATGGCCAGGCAGTGAAAACAGACTCAGATTCAGACTCAGACTTTGAAATCTTCCTTTGGTGACAAAGAAGACAAACCATATAGCCAGAAGTCAACAAAATCAAAGAACTTACATCAAAAGCCTCCAAGAAAACATGAACTGGTCTCAGGCCATGAAAGAGCTCGAAAAGGATTTGGAAAAGCAAGTTAGAGAAGTAGAAGAAAAATTGGGAAGAGAAATGAGAGTGATGTGGGAAAACCATGAAAAACAAGTCAATGACATGCTAAAGGAGACCCCAAAAATACTGAAGACAATAACACCTTAAAAAATAGACTAACTCAGATGGCAAACGAGCTCCAAAAAGCCTATGAGGAGATTGCCTTGAAAGGCAGAATTAGCCAAATGGAAAAGGAGGTCCAAAAGACCACTGAAGAAAATACTACCTTAAAAATTAGATTGGAGTGAGTGGAAGCTAGTGACCTTATGAGAAATCAAGATATTATAAAACAGAACCAAAGGAATGAAAAAAAATGGAAGACAATGTGAAAGATCTCATTGGAAAAATCACTGACCTGGAAGATAGATCCAGGAGAGATAATTTAAAAATTATTGGTCTATCTGAATGCCATGATCACATATACAGACAGAGGGCACAGGGTGAGTTGAATATGAAGAGATGATATTTTTAAAAAATCAAATTAAGGGATGAGAGAGGCATGTGTTGAAAGAAGGAGAAAAGGAGAGACAGAATGGGGTAAATTATCTTGCATATAAGTGGCAAGAAAAAGTGGTTCTGCAGGAAGGGAAGGGGGGCAGGTGAGGGGAAATGAGTGAATGTTGCTTTCATCAGATTTGACCTGAGGAAGGAATAAAAGACACACTCAATGGTGTATCTTATTTCACAGGAAAGAAGGAGGAAGAGGATAAAAAAGGAGTGATGATAGAAGGGAGGGCAGATAGGGGGAGGAGGTAATCAAAAACAAACACTTTTGAAAAGGGACAGGGTCAAGGGAGAAAATTGAACAAAGGGGGATAGGATAGGAAGGAGCAAAATATAATTAGTCTTTTACAACACGAGTATTGTGGAAGAGTTTTACATAACGATACACATGTGGCCTATGTTGAATTGCTTGCCTTCATAGGGAGGGTGAGTGGGGAGGGAAGAGGGGAGAGAATTTGGAGCTCAAAATTTTAAAAGCAGTTTTTGCATGCAGCTAGGAAATAAGATATACAGGCAATGGGGCATAGAAACCTATCTTGCCCTACAAGAAAGTAAGGGAAAAGGTGATTGGGGGAAGTGGTGTGAGAGAAGGGAGGGCTGACTGGGGAGCAGGGCAATCAGAATATATGCCATCTTGGAGTGGGGTGAAGGTAGAAATGAGGAGAAAATTTGTAATTCAAACTCTTTTGAAAATCAATGCTGAAGATTAAAAATATTAAATAAATAAAACAGGGAAACAATCTGTAAGTGCCTCCTACACATCAGACACTGTTCTACGAGCAGGGAAAACAAGTATAAAGAGTGCAACAACCACTACTCACTAGGTGTTTACATTCTAAAGGGGAGATAACAAGTAAATATAAAAACTGATCCAGCATCAATATAAAGTTAATAAGTGAAAATATATACAAAGGAGATACAAGGTGGTTTCGGAGAGAAGGAGGGCACTGGATGATGAGCTGGAGGTGATGGGGAATCAGGCAAGCCTTCATTAGAAGACGGTGTCTGAGCTGCATCTGGAAGGAAGAGAGGGACCATTGGAAGTGTAGGTAAGAAAAGAGGGTATTCCAGGCATGGGGTATGACCAGTACAAAGGCCTGGAGATAGGAGGTGGAATGTTGTGTATGAGGAACACACAGAGGACAGTTTGGTGAGATTGCAGAGTGGAGGAGGTAGAATGGTGTGATAGTGAGTGTGGCATGATAAGTTAGGGCCAGGCTGTGTGTATGTGTGTGTGTGTGTGTGTGTGTGTAGCAGAGAGACCCTGACTTGGGAGGAGCTCTGACTGAGGTATCTCCTATTTAAACCAAAGTTCTCGGCAAGCTGGAGGAGGGGTAAGGGTGGGGGTTGCTCATTGTATTTTGTGGTTGAGAGCACTTTGTAAATTTTCATGGCCTGGGCAAGTCATCTCTGAGAAGAGGTCATGAGAGAAAAAGGAATGGAATGGATTTCAAGGATGTTGTGCAAGCAGGATGAACAGGTCTTCACAATTGATTTGATGTGTGTCAGAGGATGGAGTAGTTAAGGAAGAGACTAGAAAGACTGAGATTCTGAAGCTGGGTGACTGGAAGGTTTGTAATATCTTTGCAGAAATAGGGAAGTTTGGAAGGGGGAGTTTTAGAGATGTAATGGGAGGCAAAAAGCAACAAATGAAAGAAAGAAAAGGAAGGAAGGAAAGAAAGAAACAGAAAGATAAAGGAAGTAAAAAAGGAATAAAGGAAGGAAGAAAAGAAAAAGAGAAGGAGAAATAAAAAGAGAAGAGAAAGGAAGGAAGGAAGAAAGGAAGATACAAAAAGAAAGAAAGAAAGAGAAGGAGGGAGGGAGGGAGAGAGAGAGAGAGAGAGAGAGAGAGAGAGAGAGAGAGAGAGAGAAGAGGAAAGGAAATAAGTGAAAAGAAAGAAGAACGAAAGAAGGAAAGGAAGAAAATAGAAAAGAAGAAAGAAGGAAAGAAAAATAGGAAAAAAGAAGGAAAAGAAAAATTAAATCTATTTTTTCATTTTCAATTTTATTGATGTGTTTTGGTTTTTACCTAATTTACATTTACAGATTAGTATCTCTTGTAACAAGGTAAAACTAACAGTATAATGATCTCTTTGATAAGTGCATACATCATTTCACATTTCTAGTTTCTTCCCAACTCTCTCTTTTTAAAAAATGAACAAAAATCTGTTTCCTTTCACTCTCACTCCCGGACCTATTGGAGGAAAAATAAAGAAAAATTTTTGTAACAAATATACATACTGAAGCAAAACAAATCCCCTCAGTTTCTACAAAACACCTTCCCTATTGCCTAGCTTCTCTGGGATGGATAGAAGGCTTCATCATTGGTCCTCTGGAGTCCTGAGTACTAAAATGGAGGTCCGTTTTAGACATGCACACTTCAGCATAGAGACAACGATGTCCAACAGGCAGTTGGTAAGAGAAGACTACCTATCCTCCAGTCCCAGCATGTCTAAGTGTCCCTGACATCACATAGTCTCCCACCTCTCCTTATCCTAGTCACTGTCCTCTGACCTGCCTCTGGCTTACCTGTGGCCTTTCTCACTTATGGCAACAGGTGGAGGAGGGTTAGCCCTGGAGAGAAAGGGTCGTTCTTTCGCTTAGACTGTAAGAATGGAGACCATCCCACTCCGTAAGCCCCCTCTGGTCTCTATATTCTGCCTAAAAGGGGTTCTAGGGTGATGGCAGGAGCCACCCTGCCCACCTTGAACTTCCTGGGAGTCATGTCTCCTACTGACTTGGACCTGCCTCATCTGTCACTTAGTTATATATATATATATAGATATATATATATATAGATATATATATAGATATATATATAGATATATATAGATATATATAGATATATATATAGATATATATATAGATATATATAGATATATATATAGATATATATATAGATATATAGATATATATATAGATATATATAGATATAGATAGATATAGATATGTATAGATATAGATATAGATATAGATATAGATATAGATATAGATATAGATATAGATATATAGATATATGTACTTTAGTTGGTTACCCTCTCCTGCTTCAACCAAAGGAAGGCTACTTTTAGAAAGTTAGCCCATTCCTCAGTGGCCTTTGGCTCCACTGGGCCCAGGCCCCCAGCCCTCCCACCCTCCTGAGATGGTGTCTTCTCCCCCATTGGCCCCACCTGCTCAGGGAAATCAGTACCCAAATCTGCAGGTGGAAAAGGGCCCAGTGAAGGTGGGCGGGGTTGAGGGAAGTTGGGAAATACCTCCCTGATCCCAGGACAAACTCTGAATTTCAGGATTTCTTGTTCCTTCCTTCTTCCTCCTTTCTCCCCTGCCCCATACCCCATCCTCTAGGAAGTGATGAGCAGGCTGTGAATTCTTCGTAACTATGCCTACTAGGGCTGTCCACAACCAAAGAGATTCTTGGGCTGTTGACGTGACAGCCCCACTCCCATTAGTGCCAAGCATCACCTGAGACTCTAGTGTTCAACTTTACCTCAGTCTCAGGGGCTGTCGCTGATCCCTTATGTGTACCAGGTACCAGGAGCGGGGAGGAGGGGGCAAGATCTGGAGAATTTTCACCCTGCCTTTTGTGTCAGGAGTAAGTGTTGAACCCAATCTCTGCCCTTAGGTACTCTTGGCAAATGGGTGAGTCTTTCTGGCTCATCCTACCTGGTGCTCAAGGATTTTCACCCATCTCTTCTTTCACTATTCAGTTCTTGGGAAATGGGATGACTCCTCCTGCAACTGGATGCCAGCTCAAGACTGGCTGACTAGCTCCAACCTCTTGTTTTAATGAGGGGAGACAGGGATCTTGAAGCAGCCAATGTTTGCGAGGAATTGGGATGGGGGAGTAGGAATAAAGTGCAGATTGTGGGTCCAACTCGGGCAAATGGAACGTTTGTCAGCAGGAAACTGAACAAGCTGGTGGGGAAGCAGGATTAGGTGCTTTCCTTGGAGGATCCCCCTTCTACACACCCCAGGAGCTGGCTGCAGGGACTACAGGACTCCTCTGCTTGGGAAGAGAGTCATATCTGCCACCCTGAAGGGCTCAGGGTTCTAGAATTGGAATTCAGACTCAGGCCAGGTCAGCTTGGACTTAGCAGAGAATTCTAGTAGGGAAGTAAGGTGAGGCAGCTCGGTTACTTCAGTAGTTCACAAAATATCCATGAATCCCCAGTGTTGGGCCTGGAGCCTGGAAGAGGCTGATGGAGGGGATGTGCTCCTAGGGTTAGTTACTGACATCAAGAAAATGCTGGCATTAAGAAAACCAAACGAAAAAAAAAAAAACAAAAAAAATGCAAGACCAAGAGCCCAGCTTGGGGCAGGGGGAGAGGCCTCTCTATTTAAGGATTGGGGTGGCCCTACTCTGCTTTATGCTTCCTTTAGGAGTCTGGGGGATGTACACCCCTCTAGGAGGGTGCTTTTAGTGGGCTCTAAGCCTAGAGGGGCCAACACGCTGGTGCCAATCAGAGCCTCTGTGTCTTCCTTCTTCCACAGACCTCTCATTTTCTTCTACTCACTTCTCTCTCCCATCACTCCTAATCTTGTTACTCCCTAATCCCTCTTTAAACTGCTCTGAAATGGCTCCCTACAATTAGGCCTGCTCTTCATGGCTCTTTCCTTCTTTATCCCTTGTCCCGTATCTCCAGCCCCATCAATTCACCTAGGACTGCACTATACCTACCCCTCAGCCTCATGATCTATCTTACTGCAGGATGCTGCCTGCCCCCAAGTGGCTATCTCATCAGCTGAGCCTCACAGGCCTGGAGCCTAGGCTTTCTTCCATCCCATTCCTGGCCTTCCTGACCTTTGGCACTTGGGTCCCAGTCAAGGGCCTAACCTGTGTCCAACAATATGATGCTTCCCTCAGCCCCCTCTTAAGAACTGGCTCTTTGGTCACCTGGTGTGGGTAAGTGGGGAGACTGGCGTGGGGCCTATGGAATCAGTGGAGGCAGAGGACATAGGACTGAAGGAACTAAAGGACTTGGGGGACTTGCCCTAGAGCATGAGAATGGGAGGGTTGGAGAGGCTGAGGGAATGGGGCACTAATGGGATAAGGGACTGAGGATGGGCTCCAAGCTACAAACATAGTGAAATGTATGGAAGTAAAGGAAGGCCTGGCCCCTAGACTAGATGGAATAGCAGGAGATGAGGCCCATGGGCCACTGTGGAAGTTGTTGGAATCTCCAAGATGCTGTAATAGGGACTGATAGGATTTTGAATGGGATTTGGAAGACTGCAATGCTTAGGGCTTGGCAGGACTAAAGGGCCTTAGGGAGTGTTGGACAGAGGAGGAAGGATCAGGGGGCTGAGAAGATTGAATATCAAAGGTGGTGGAGAGCCTGAGAAGCTTGGAGCACTAAGGAGGGGTGGGGTGGACCAAGGTGATGGAAGGGCTGAGTTAAAGGGTTGTTGAGAAACGGTGGGGGTGAGGAAAGCCTCTCTTAGAAGGATAGCATTCTGTGTGTCAGAGGTTTCAATGGCTATTAGTGATGGAGTTGCCTATCCTCAGAACTGTCTCAAGGGAACCTAGGGAAGGTGGCTGCCTTCTCAATGTGGTGTGGAATCATCAAGAAGGCTTAGAGCCCACACTGAATGCCAAGAATATCATACATAGGAAGGTCTGAAGAGTCCTGCTGGGTCTGATCAAGGGCATCAGTTCCTCCTTGAGCCATTCTCTCCCTTCTGATTTGGTTCCTCCTCTTATCTACCCTCCAGGCCCCTTCCCAAACAAGTGTTTTCCCATCACCAACTCTAGAACCCCTGTTATAGGCAGAGACTGAGGGCAAAGTCTGAATCAGTATGATGGAGAAGAAAGAGGAAGGGTGACCTAGTTCAAGGCCTGATTCTGAAACCTATTAGTTATGTAATAATGAGGAGATGGGCAGCTGGCAGGGTAGACAGAGATCTGGCCTTGGAGACCAGAAGACCTGAATAAATTCACCTTGTTTTGCTTGGCCCCAGGATGCAGAATGAGCTTCAACAGGTAGAATTTTCAAAGAGATAAACTCAGCCAGTGAAGATTTATAAAGTGCCTACTATGTGCCATTTGAATTCAAATCACACCTCTGATATATACTGGCTGTGTGATGCTGACTGAGTGACTAAACTTCTTAGACCTTTGGCATCTCTCTATGGCTTTATGTTGCAGAGAAGCTGGTGACCTGTGTTGGTAAAGGGAGTTTCCTCCTCCTCGAATTTCCTCTATAGATGAAATAACTCTACATCTTTCTCCTCAACTGTGAATCAATCACAACTGTTCTTCATTCATGTAAGGACAACTGAAATGCCTCAAAAAGTTGCTCCTCAAGGTCAAGAGGAATCATTCTACACTGCTTACTCTTGCCCTAGGCCATGGCCCTAAGCTCTCCTTCCCTTACCTTTCCCATGGCCGCCTCAACCCTCTGAGAATACTCAGCTCCTGACCTTACCTAGTTTTTGGTTTGTATCTTTTTTGATGATATGTTGGACACTGACATCCTTCTTTTAAAGTCAGACTCTTCCCTCTACCAGGGAGACTCCCTTGGTTGTCAACTGTGGAAACATTAACTCTGTGGAATATGACAAATGATTTATGTCCTCTCCTTGATCTGCCATTCTATGTTCTAAAGTCCTTCTAGGATCATGCCTTGTTTATCTTAAAGTCCTTTAATTTTCTGATGTTCTATATCCTAAGATCCTTTCCAGCCCTTATATTCTATTCCTAACGTTCCTTCAAATTCAACCATTTGCTATTCTAAGCACCCTTATGCTTCTGAAGATATGTATTTTAAGATGCTTCTCATCTTTGATAATGTTCTAAGGACCCCTCTGACTCTAAAGTTCTCTAATCTAAGGTCTCTTCCAATTCAGAAATTCTATGCTCTAAGGATCTTTCTCCCCTATTTTATGTTCTACCATTTTATATTCCAAAAGTCTTAACAGTCTCCTCACTCAATTCCAACATATTCTAGGGGTCCTTCCAGCTCAGGCACTCTAGGCTCTATGATTTTATGGGGCTAATCAATTTGTTGTCCATGTCATGGGAACAGGAGAGGCATGCCAGAGTCTTCTTAAGGCCAACCTATTAGGAAACTGGGAATGGAGAGGTGCAGGGAGCTTTCATCTACAGCTGAGAAGGAAAGATCCCTGTGTCACTTTCTTCTCTGTGGGAACAGCTAATAAAGAGACTGGTAGATTGTACAAGCATGTCCACAGGAGTTCTAGAGAGCTAAATGGGACCTGAAAGGCAGGGACTGATGAAGGCAAGTCTATGTGTTCTCTGTTAGTGAGATACCTCAATACAGAAAGAGGGCAGAAGAGATAGCATATTTCTTGAGAGGCATAAAATATTGTGGTGGGGGCAAGGAGGGAGACAGACTGGTTAAGCTGGGGAATTCTGCATCAGTAGTAGCAGCACCAGTCCCTAGCCTGAAGCTTTCCAAGTATGCCTAGAGGTCTGGAGTCCTTCCTGCTGTCACTCCAGTCAAGTTATGTAGGCTTCCTGATTTGAAACTGTATACCCAATCCTTAGTCCCCTCTCCCTATGTCTCAACAACTGAATGAAGTAAATATTAAGTCCCTAATATACCTGTGTCAATATGTTTCTCTGTCTCTGTCTTATTGTCTCTGATAAAATCTCAAATCTCTTCTCCAGCATCACCTCATAACACTCTCTGCTTTCCCATTCTGTACACTATGGCTTTCCTGATTCTATCCTTCCTCCTAAGGCTTCCCAATCACATTTTCTTCCTCTTCTGTCCTTATCCATCTCCTTTCTCTCCTTTTCCTCTTCTTCCCTTTCTATTGCCATCACATCTCCTCATTTCTGAATGGCCCCTGCCTCCCCAGTTCCTGCTAGGCAGGAGCGGGGATAAGGTTAGAGGAAAGTGAAACTTATTCTGCTTAAGATGGGTTCAGGAATGCTTCCAGGATGCCCTTACGCCCTTATTCCCCATCTTTGGAGCAGGCCTTAGTAGGCAACTCACTAGCCTTATCCAATAGCAGGGGTCTCTCTTTCTCTCTCTCTCTTTCTCTCTCTCTCTCTCCCTCTCTGTGTGTGTGTGTGTGTGTGTGTGTAGTTGTTGGGGGGATGGAAGAGATAGATGGAGGCTCAGAGCAGCAGTGCCTACTTTGGTGCCAAAGGCCGTTATTTTGCAAAAAAAAGAATGTTAGTGATGACAGAAAAGAAAGACTTTCTAATGTTTGGAAATAGATTCATGTTGAGAAAGGAGTTGGTGGGGCACTGGTATTAATAATGGAGAAGGATCCCTTGGGTCAAGAGAAAAAGAGAAAGGAGAATACAATGGGGATTTCCAGTGCATATGCTACTATGGTTTGGGGGAATGGAGCCCAGAGTAGAGGGAGTGTGGAGAAGTATGCTAGCATAGGCTCTGTTGGGCCCCTTTTGCTGGTGAGAGAGGACTTCAGTCTTCCTCTTCATTGCCCACACCCTAGCCCAGGAAGGCCCACTGGACTTTGGATTCAAAAGAGATATTAGCAGAGTGACAAAGAAGGGGGATTGTTGCTTTCATAAAGTATGGAGAGCTAAGTGAATTTGCCTGCACCTTCCCAGAGTAGTTGTTATCTATGCTCAAGGTGCAGGCTGGACTTCTTAGGAAATAAGGTAAAGTCGCTTGAGGAACACTTCTCTGTTATCCAGATTATTGAGGAGAATGATGTGTTCCTTTAAAAATAGAAGGACTTCAAAATGAAAAAGACAAGACAAAGTTTGTGTGATAGACTCCATTATAGCCCATGCGTGTGATTATGGTCCATTGATGCACAGTACATCAGGGTAGGGGGACATGATTTCCCAGAAGATTGGAGCTCAATCCAATATTCTGATTGTATATATCCACACTGATCTCTAGACTAAAAAGTTGTTGTTCAGTCACCTCCAACTCCTCATGACCCTATTTGGGGTTTTCTTGGCAAAAATATTGGAATGGTTTGATTTTTCCTTCTTCTTATTTTACAGATGAGGAAACTGAGGCAAACAGGGTTAAGTGACTTGCCCAGGGTCATACAGCTAGAAAGTATGTGAGGCCAGATTTGAACTCAGGAAAATGAGTCTTCCTGACTCCAGGCCCAGCACTGCATCCACTGTGCTACAAAGTTGCCCATAGAGAACAAGAGAGAGAGAGAAAGAAGGGAAAGGGAGGAAAGAGAAGGGGAAAGGAAAAGCCATAGAAATTAGAGACAAATATTGAGAGAGTGGAAATGAGAATGCACAAGGGAAGGACCAAAGGAGAACTGCATTTCAGCCAGCCCCATCTCTGAACTGGAGTGTCCAGGAGGTAGCTGGCAGAAGGAGCTCTGTGAAGGCGCTCTAGCTTCCTCATGTTTCTAACCCAAGATTGTTGTACCCAGGCACTGGATACTGAAGAGAATATTCGCTCTCTTCGGGAGATGATCCATTTGTTTTGTGATGTCCATATCTGGTAGATGGTGCCATTCACTCCTGTGATCAGACTCTTCCATCCTCAGGTCATCTTGCCCTTGCTTAAAGCCTCAGGTATGGCCCTTGGTTTTCTATGGGCCTAATTTGGAAAGGGAGACCTTGCTTTGGGAGGGGGCCAAGGACAGAGAGAAGATCCAGGGGAAGGAATACAGACTGGGAATCAGGTTCTTATCCAGTCTCAGCTCTACTCTGATCCATGTCTAATATTTGGCAAGTCCCATTACTTCTTTGGACTTCATTTTCCTCATCTGTAAAGGAGAGATCATACCCAGCCTGTCTATCTTATATTTGATTCAATTCGATCTTATAAAAATTTATGATGGATGTATGAGGTTCAAGCCTGTGCTTCTCATATCAGCAGAAATGATAAGGTGCTTCTCTTCAAGGAAAATAAAGGCCTTGTCTACTGAGAGGTAGGGGGAATAGGAGAGAAGGGTGATACCATAATCATACATGCAAGCATGATACATATGATAGAGAAGGGGAGGAGAAAGACAAAGTACTCTACGGAAAATGGAGGTTGTAGAAATCCCATTTAATTGGGAGGATCAGGGAAGGCTTAGAAAAGGCAGCGTCTGAGGTGGAGCCTAAAGAAAGGAAGGCAGAAGTCAAGAAGGAATTTGTTTATCATATTTGAGACAATGTGTAGGAATGCATATTGATAGAAGAAAGCAGGGTTAGATGTGCGGAGACTTAAAAGTCCAGTGTGGATGGAGTATGAATGTATGAATGGAGGCAGAGAGCTAGCTCACCAGGCAGATGAGCATTGGGTTTCAGAAAGGTTCTTTCAGAGAGGAATGTTGGGCTGAAAACAATAAGATGAATTTTATTGGGATTAAAATTATATTTGGGAACAAATAGTTATTTTCACGAAAACAAGATAAGGAGGCATGGCTAGATAGAAGATAATCTGAAAAAAAAATCGTCCTTTGATATGGTAGCTAAGAAAGCTAATGGGTAGGGCACCAGGCCCAGAGTCAAATCTGAGATCAAATCTGGCCTCAGGCACTTAGTAGCTGTGTGACTCCGGGCAAGCCACTTAACCCTGTTTGCCTCAGTTTCCTCATCTGTAAAATAAGAAGAAGAAGGAAAAATCAAACCATTCCAATATCTTAGCCAAGAAAACCCTAAAAGGTGTCACAGTAAGTCCCACACCACTGAAAAACTACCAAACAATTCTGAAGTCCCTTCCAGCTCTAGGATCCCATGATCCTATGAACTTGTTTGGGTCATGGGTGAAGCAAAGAAGGAAAGGTCCAGATACCCAGCATTTCCTCCCCAATGTTCTACTTATTTCTTTCAAGGTCTGTGTGTTCACTCACTCCATAAGTGGAATAAATCATAACTTCATGGGAGGGCACATTCTGCGGACTCCTTTGTAGGAGAGTAAACAGGCTGGAGAGGGATGAAGATGTCAGACAAAGGGAAGAAAGCGACTCCAGACCCCAGTCAGCCCCTCTGCCCACCTGGCTCCTTGTGCCTCTTGCCTTCTCAGGTGTGAACACCTCCCCCTCTATTCCTCCAGATACATAATTCCAAAGAGAAATTGCTGTACACTCAGTCTCTGGTCTGAAGCTTCAGAGATGTATGCTGCTGGTTGGTAAGGGCTTGGTGCCTCATGATACGCATCTTCCACCCCTGTTACATCAAGCCAATCCTCCTAGTCTCAAGTAGATTTCCCTCCTCCATGCTCTGCCTTGCCCTGTTCTCAGTGAAAGGCTTGGCTACTGAGTTTTCCGTGCTGACTGCCTGCCCTGGGACAGGGAGAGAAGGAAGGAAGGAGCATGAGCTTTTCAAGTCAGGCTCCAGAAACAGCAGGGGAATAGAGACCCTTGCTCAAGGCAACTTTGTCTCCTGTTTATCTTAACTCCCATGGATCTCACTTCTTTAGCCAGCTGCTTTGACTGGACAGCATCCTAGGCCCTGAGATATGTGTGATGATTGAATCTGTGACTTGTCTGGGTCCATGCCTCTGGCTGCATAGGGCCACATCTGGGGTGTATCTGAGCTATGTTAGGGACAAATTCAGACTGTCTTAGGTAATTTCTAAGCTGTGTTGGTGCCATGTTTGGGGATTCTTCAGGGCACATCCAATTTGTATCTGAACTGGGTCTGAGAGGTATTGGTGGTATGTTTGGGGCCGTGTCTCAGGATGTTCAGAGCCATGCATGTCTTAGCTGGGATGATGCTACAACTGAGGCCATATATTAGGCTGTCTGGGACTATATCTGGTTTTTGGGGTACCACGTTGGGAGGCTGTGCTTTGGGCTAATATGTGAGGTATACTTGTGCCAGGTTTGCAGGGCATGCCTAGGCTGTCCCTGGGACCTCATGTTCATTAGGTCCAAAGCCGTATCTAGACTGTGATGAGGGCTATATTTAAACTTGTATCTAGCATACTTTTCCAGAATTGCATCGAGAGGCAAGACCAAGAGATGTCTGGATCATGTTTGTATGGGGGCATCTGGCCTTATATTAATGATATGTCTAGGTCATGCCTTATGTGCCATAGGTTGGATGGGGATGGGGAGGCACTGATGCTTTATTCAGGCTATATAGAATTTGGACCGCATATCTACAGATATCATCTCTAAAGCCCTTCAGCTGGGACTGGGTGGGGGAGGGAGATTTGTTCTGTTTGGCATATCCCTAGGACCTTATCCAGGGCATGAGAGCAGCCTGGCCTGAAGAATAGAGGGTTGCCATTCAAGTCAGAAAGACCTGGGTCCATAGTCTGTGACATATACTAGCTACATAATCATAGGCAAAGTACTTAACCTCCTAGTGCCTCTGAAACCTCTAAGACCATAAGTTTCAGATGAGTAAACGATATACAGTGATTTCTAGAGCTTCAGCAATGGAATTTCCCAGCACCAATGAAACTGGAAGGTCAAAGATGGAGAAAGGAAAATACCCAAGTCATGTCCAAGTCCATGTGTGCACTGTGTCTAAGTTGATGTTTAAGCCTGTGTTCAAAGTATATGTCTGGGGCTATCTATAGGGGTATGTCTTGGGGAATGGCTGGGTCATGTCTAGGATATGTCTAAGCCCTGACTTAGTGAGTTTCTGAGTCATAATTTTGAGAGGGATAGATCTCCCTCTCAAAACATCATGTCTGTGACTTTTCTTGGCTCATGTCAAGAATGTGTATAGTTCATGTCTTGGAATGCATGGTGCCTGATACCATGTTGAGGCTATGTTCATGATGTTGGATCAAGTCTGGACCATGTCCTGAGTGCTTTGCATCACATCTGGGCCTTCCTTCAGTTGTGTCTACTCAGCATAGCTAGGTATGTCTGTCCATAATACTATCTCCACTCTTTTCCTTCTGCCCTCTGCCTAGCCTCACCTCCTTACGGGCTCCATTCTCTGCTGTCCTTCTCTTCTTGTCTTGTCCGCACTGGGCTTAGAGGGGAACTGGGAGGGGGCAGGGTATGATACAGGAAGTGAAGACCTAGTCACTTTCCTCCCTGACTTAAAGCTTGGAACCCCATCCCTTCATTGACCTCTCCTCCTTTGACCTTGTCTGGGCTGTTATATGCTCTTTGTTCTTTCTCTTATGCCCAGTCATAGTCGTGTCAGGCCTCCGAAGGACCTGTCTCTCTCTCTCAGCCCTGTTGCATCCAAGGACAAATTCTTCTATAGCTTCTTGGAACCCTGGTTCGGTGAGTGATGTGTAGGAATAAATAGGACCTGGAGAGAAGGCATTGGCCAGGAGATAGAAGGTGGAGTGGGTTGGTCAGAAGGCCTAAGAAATGCATATTTGTGACCTGAGAGATTGAGATGAGGCCAGTATTGGGGAGTCTAGGAGCTAGGCTCTGGAGCATTTGAAATTATGGAGGAATAGTAGGAATTCCTTGGTTGAGGGGTGGGGTGGGTGATTGGGTTTTAATATTGGTATTTAGGAAATTTAGGGACTGAAGACTCCTAGAAATGGAGGCCTGGGATTGGGAGAAGAGGGTCTACAGATTGAGGGCTAGGGAACTGGTGATGGGGGAATAGGCTGAGGACTTAGTATTTGGGGATTTGGGTTAGGGCCTTTTGTTAGGGACTTGGGAGAAGGAATGGAGGACTGAGATAAGGGCTGAGCATCTGGTTCTAGGAGAAGGGAGACTGGTCTGAGACCGGAAACTTGGAGACTGATCTGTCTCACTGTCTTTCTTCCAGGGGATGGGCTGCTGCTGAGTAAAGGAGACAAATGGAGCCAGCACCAGCACTGGCACATGCTGACCCCAGCTTTTCACTCTGACATCCTCAAACCTTAAGTGAAGAACTTGAACCAGAGTGCAGACATCATGCATGTGAGCATGGAGGAGCTGGGAATTGGAAGGGCACCCATCCAGGACTGAGCCTGCACAAAGTGAATTCCCTCCCAGACCAGTCTGGGCCTCAGGAGGCATAACTGGAGCCATTGTACCCTCCATGTTTTCTTAGTAAGAGTGTAATTGGATTGGGGATTTGAGGCAGAGCCCAGAGCTACTATCATCTAGGAGCCTCTTCCAGGACTTCGCAGGTCAGTTTCCAATCCACATGACCTCATCTCCTCACAATAGTTTGGCAGGTATGGAGGCCAGTACTGCTTATCCCCATTTTACAGATTAGGAAGGATGATCTGACTCAGAGAGGTGTTGTCACTTTTCCAAGGTCACACAGTGTTTCAGAGGCAGAGCCAGGACTAACTCTTAGTTCCTGACTCCCAAAAAAAGGATCTTTCCATCCCAATGGAAAATGCTCAGTGTGGCTTATAGCTATGCTGTTCTCCCTATGGCAAAGAGTGATCTCTCCCTTGTTCTTTCTGGGTGCCTGAAGAGGCAGAAGCCAGTGGGTCAGGTCCTAACATAAGGCCCAAACCAACTTACTAACTAATTAACTCTCTCTCTCTCTGTCTTTCAGTCTCTTTGTCTCTCTGTCTCTCAGTCTCTGTCTCTCTGTCTTTCTCTCTCTTTGTGTCTTTTGTCTGTCTCTATCTCTGTCTCTGTCTCTCTCCCTCTACTTCCCTCACTCTTTCAGGCAAAATGGAGGCGGCTGTGTGCTGAGGGCAGCAATTACCTGGACATGTTTGAACACATTAGCCTCATGACCCTGGATAGCTGGCAGAAATGCATCTTCAGCCACAACAGCAACTGCTAGGAGTGAGTTCACAAACTTGCCTCTTCCACCTTCTGTTATTGTCCACCCTCTGTTATTGTCCACCCTCCATCAGGGGGAGGCAGCTTGTCATGGACACCTCAGAAAAGTCATCGTAAGTCTTTGTTGTCATTTCACTGCCAAATATGACTGTTATTTTTTAAATTATTTTAAATTTATGGAAAAAACAAGCATCTTTATAACAGTACAATAAAAAAATGACTGTATATGAAACTGCACATCTACTATGCATAACTTGCTATTCCTTTCAAACAAACAAACAAACAAAATTATCATGTAAATTTCTTTTTTTTTCTTCCTTCTCATCATAGAGGAAGAGGAGACTAATGAACTGGGTGTGGAATTAAAAAAAAAAAACTAGAAAGAGAACAAATTAAAAATCCCCAACTGAACACTAAGTTGGAAACCCCAAAAATTAAAGGTGAGATTGATGAAACTGAGGGTAAAAAACCAATTGAATTAATAAATAAATATTAATAAATAAAGTTGATTTTATAAAAAAAATAAAATAGATTAACAACTGTTTAATTTGATTTAATAAAAGAGAGAAGAAAACCAAATCACTAATATTAAAATTGAAAAGGGTGACTATATTAGCAAGGAAGATGAAATTAAAGCAATTATAAGGAGTTATTTTGCCCAATTTTATGACAATAAATTTAATGATTTAAGCAAAATGAAAGAATATTTACAAAAATATAAATTGGAGATGGGAAATAGAGTATCTAAATAGACCTATTTTAGAAAAAGAAATTGAACAGACCACAAATGAGCTTCCTAAGAGATAAGCAGCAGGAACTGATGGATTTATAATTAAATTCTATCAAACATTTAAAGATCAACTAATTCCAATATTAAATAAATTATTTGGAATAATTGGTAAAGAAAGGATTCTACCACACTCCTTTTATGAAACAAATATGATACTTATTTCTAAACCTGGAAGAGTAAAAACAGAAAAAGAAAATTATAGACCAATTTCATTAATGAATATGGATGCAAAAATCCTAAATAAAATATTAGCTAAATGATTACAACAATACATTTCAAAGATTATACATTATGATCAAATGGAATTTATGCCAGAATGCAGGGATGGTTTAACATAATGAAAACTATTAACGTAATTGATTACATCAATAATATAAGTTAAAAAAATCAAGGGATGCAGAAAAAGTTTTTGATAAAATTCAACATTCATTTCTATTAAAAAACACTTGAAAATATTGGTATAAATGGATTTTTCCTTACATTTATAAACAGCATTTCTCTAAAACCATCAATAAGCATTAGTTACTTACTACATCCTGGAGGCCTTCTCATTAAGATCAGGTGTGAAACAAGACCTTTGTCATCAACATTATCCAGTATTGTATTGGACATCCTAGCAATAGCAGTGAGAGAAGAAAAAGAAATTGAAGGAATCAGAACAGGGGATGAGGCGATAAAACTATCTCTTTTTGCAGATAATAAGATGATATTCTTGGAAAATCCTAAAGACTCAATGAAAAAGTTAGCTAAAAGAATTAACCATTTTAGCAAAGTAGCAGGATGTAAAGTAAATCCAAATAAATCATCAGCATTCCTTCATATCACAAACTATTTCCCTTAGATGGCTCCATGCTAGGCATACTACAGATATTTAATTATGACATTGGCTGAATCTATTGAAAACCTCTGGGAAGCTGGGAAGTAGGAAACCAGGTTTAGAAGTTATTTGTTCTTATCTCTTCTTCTAGACCTTTCTGCTTTTCCTATCTCTCCCTCATTTTCTCATAAACTATTCCCATCTCATCTCCTTTCTGCCTCTTTATAACTATGCTTTTCTTTATTCCTCCAATGTTAAACACAGTTTCTAGCTAGAGGGGTGGGGAATCTTCAGGCTTGAGGCCACATGTGTCCCTCAAGGTCCTCAAGTGGGGCCCTTTGACTGAATCCAAACTTCACAGAACAAATCCCTTTAATAAAAAAGATTTGTTCTGTAAAACTTGGACTCAGTCAAAAGGCCACACCCAAGGACTTAGAAGGAGGCTGCAGGTTCCCCACCCCTGGCATAACAAGTACTTAATGAACTCGTGGTGACCTGACTTGTTCCTCCCATTCGCCTGGTGCCCTAGACGCATGTTGGGTTAACAGGAGATTGCACGATGATAGAAAAAGCCAGATCAGGGGTCCATCGACCAGACAGAGCCTCAGAGCAAGTTTCCTAGGTGACTAGAGAAGGCTTCATAGGAGTAAGTCCAGGTAAGAAGGCAGTTGTTGTGACTTGGAGGTAAGAGGTCAGGGTACTGACTTACAGGGAGGACGGTGTTAGAGAGATCAGCTACAATTAGTAAGTACAGATCTTGGAAGGCAGACAGTCAGCCTTAGTGTCCAGTAGTGGAAACTGAGCCATAGTGATTGGGGATCCTGTGCAGGGCAACACCTACTCAAAGATCTTGAATGGGAAAAAGACAGAATTCTGTTCCTAGTAGCAGAAGGGCCCACTAATCTATAGTGAAACAATATGAGAGAATGAAAAGGGCTCTGGTCTAAGATAAAAGACCTGAATTCAAATCTGGCCCCATGTATATGATCTAAGGCAAATCATTTAACTTCTCTGTGCCTCAGTTTCTTCATCTTCAAAAGGATGATGGTAATACTTGTACTTCCTCCTTTCAGGGTTACTATGAGCAAAGTTTTGTAAGCCTTGGAAACTTTAATGAGTCTTTAAACTCAATATCATCATCTCTAGCATGGTGCAGATTGTAACTCGCTCGTCTTCATATCCTGGGAAGCTTTACTTTCTTCTATAGGGTGTCCATTTAGAATGTTGGAAGAAGGGTGTTCTCTAGATGTGGAGTTCTTTTTTTAAATTTTTTTTGCTTTTTTTGGCAGGGCAATTGGGGTTAAGTGACTTGCCCAAGGTCACACAGGTAGTAAATGTGTCAAGTGTCTGAGGCCAGATTTGAACTCAGGTCCTCCTGACTCCAGGGCCGGGTGTTCTACTTACTGGGCCACCTAGCTGCCCCAAGATGTGGAGTTCTTAACCTGGGGTCCACAGACTATTCTCTCCCACTCCTCTCTGGATAAGCCTAAGAGGGTCATGACTAGATTTGAAGGGATATATGAATTTAGATGGGAAAAATAGGTTTTTATTTTCCCTAAACCCTAACAGAAATTTAGCACTTCCTTCAATTATGAATGTAGGTGTAATGGGACCTTGATGCATGATGATCTAAAATGGAGGCTGGGCCCATCCACATGGCAAGCCATTTCTGACTATTTTCTTTCAGAAGCAGATCTAGACAACCTATGAAAAATGCACTCATGTGGGAGAAGCCAGGGGCTTCTGGGAGAAGATATCCTGTGATGTCTTACCATGAGGAAGGTGTCATGGGGCCGGGCTTTGGTGATCTTTGATGATCAGGGCATTCACCAAAGCCCTGTTACCTTAGCAACTCATATTATCTTGAGAAAGGTTCCATAGTCTTCACTATGCTTCCAGAGGGGTCCCTGATACAATGAAGGTTAATAATCTCTGCTGTAGATCTATAGACATGACATGAGTACCAAAGAAACATGCAAGAGGTCCCTCTGTTATCCCTTGCTTACAGCCTGAATAGCTCACATCCTTTTTTGGTAAGTCATCTTTTCAATCACTCTGTGTGCAGAATTTTCATTGATAATACAATCTGCAGCCTATTTATGATCACCGTGTATTCCTCCACTGTTGTTGGGTAACTAAAATATTAATTCCTTAGAGACTGTGGTATTTGATGTTTCTCAACCATACAATATCATTGAAAGAATATTGTGGAATGATGATATTTGATTTCTGGTAAAAGTTTGGGTTAATTAAAATCACTGTGTAATTTCTGAAACCCAATCCAAGCTACTTTCCCCTATTCAAGTCTCAGCCTAGGTCATTTTGTTTATGCATTTTCTATGGAGCTCTGTGGATTATCCATCCTACTGAACATCATATTCTGGCCAATAGGCAATTTTCATCCATTTGTTTTTTCCTGTGTTTGGTCAAACTCTTTTAACCGATTATACATCTCATGTTGGAGACTCCAGAATGTGCAATTAAAACAATGTCATCCCAAAAGAGTGGAATCTGAAGGACCTCCCTTGCTATAGGAAATCCCCCTTCCATTTTTGAACCTTACTAGATGTACTCCAAGGCAACTGCAAACACCTTTGGTGAGCATGTGATTCCCTATGTTATGCCTCATTTTCTATTAGTAATGTCCATTTAGTATGGACATGGATTTAGTAAATCTAATTTGGATTTAAAAAAAAGATGGATTTAGTAAAATCCATCAAGGTTTTGTTTGTTTTTGTAGAGTAGCTCTCTGAAGAATGTTATATGGCTTTAATAAATGCATGGGAGGCAGCTTGTTGGAGGAGAAACCTTAAGGCTGCATTTTGCTCTATTCAATCAAGTGTCTTTTAATAGTCATCAGTCTTTTAATGGGGTAGCTAGGTGGCACAGTGGATAGAGTGCCAGGCCTGAAGTCAGGAAGACTTAAGTTCAAATATGGCCTTAGAGACTTACTAGCTGTGTAATCCTGGGCAAGTTATTTAACTCTCTTTGCCTCAGGTTCCTCATCTGTAAAGTGGACTGGAGAAGAAATGACAAACCCAAACCACTGCAGTTATCTTTGCCAAGAAAACCCCTAATGGAGTCACAAAGAGTTAGACATGACAGAAAAAAGACTGAAATCCTTTAATGCTTTGTGAGGTTTAAATGTGGTGTCTAGATGTAGTGGTTCTGACACTGATAGGGAGAACTATGCTATATAAATCTTGAGAGACCTTTTATAATTTTTAATCTGTTGTCAGATTCAAATTTCTTCTTTAAGTTCTCTCAAGATGCTCTGGTTTAAATGGATTTCCTTCCAATATTCTTGTAAACTCAGTTTTTCCTCTACCACTTTTTCTCACGTGAAATGATAACACTGTTCATCATTTTCTAATACCCATAATCAAAATGGGCTTTACCCCTGGCTGACCTACCTCTCTACTTAGCAAGGATATTATTGGCTGAAGTAGTTTCTGGGGCAGGGGTGGGCAACCTGAAACCTCCAGCCCACATGTGGTTCTCTAGGTCCTCATGTGCAACCCTTTGATTGAATCCAAAACAAGTTGTTCCCCACCCCTGTTCTAGGGTCTTTTTGCCTACTCACAGTAGTAATTATTTTGAATTAATAAGTCTTCTGTAGAAAATAATGATTGTTCATGTCAACATCTGTTCCTTTGTCCATCTCCCTTTTTTACATTGATAGTATAGATTTTTCAAGGAGGAATGTAAGATCCTGATCAAAGAGGAAGAGCAGGAAGGGACCTCAGAGGTCATATATTCCAACCCACTTCCCCCCAAAAACCCTTAAGAATAAAATGAGCATTTCCATATTAGAGTAGAAATGCAAAAAAGAAAAAAATATTATTTTATATGAAACTACAAACTCTTTTTACATATGAGGAAGAAGAAGCAGTGAGATTAAGTGACTTCCCCAAGGTCACATAGTTAGGAAATGTAAGAGGTGGGATTTGAAAGCCGGTCTTCTAATTCTATGACTTCCAGTTGGAAAGGTCACCTAACATCTGACATAGAGATACCCTTAGAGAGAGCATTGCACTCAGAAGCTGTTTTAGCATACAGGATATTAAATTTAAATCCTTTTGGGGACATAGCTGAGACCTCAGGCAGCTTGTCAGCATAGTCAAGTACACTGTTGTCCCTCTTGGAGAAACACATCCAAAAGGGATTCACAAAGGGATAACCATTCCCCACAGTTGTGTTGGCCCACCTGGCTGAACTCTCACTTATCTCCTGTTTTCTCCAGAACTATTAGGTTCTGCACAGGCAGGGTTATTTTGCTAGCCCTCGGCCCCCAACAGCTGCTTCTTTCAGCTTTTTTGTTTTAGGTGCAGTCCAGTGTGATGCTCAAGATTGTTCGGTGGCACTTTCATGCTGTTGTGTTAACTCAAGTTGTCTGCCATTCCACTTGGCTCCTGGCCGCTGAAGCCAGATTCCCCACATTTCTCTCTAGGCACCAAGATCAACCAGAACTTGGGGAAGCCCTTTTCCATTCAACACCAATCACTTGGGTGGGGTGGGAGTCAAAGTGAATTTGTGATCTTGTTTTCAAGGAAATTATAGAAATTGTTCTGAGCTATATAGAGTCTGAGGGGTCAGGATTCTCTCCTGGCTGAACCTGACCTCTGACCTAGGGCCCTATGCTTTCATCAGGAAGCCAAGTCCCTATGTTTCAGCTATCCTGGAGTTGTCTTCCCTTCTGATAAAGCGTTACAAACAGCCGCTTCTATGCTGGGATGCCCTGTACTATCTCACCAGTGAAAGATGGCACTTCTTCTGTGCCTTCCATCTGGTACACAGTTTCTCAAATGCCATCATCCAGGAACAATGCCATATCCTTGACCAGCAGGGGACTGAGGCTTTTCTCAGGGGAAAGGGCAAAAGCAAAACCATTGACTTCATAGATGTTCTCCTGCAGGCCAAAGTAAGTATCAAATTTGGAGAGGGAGAATGGGAGGAGAGAGATGACAGCATTGTGGGGGTCCTAAAGAAGATAGGAAGAGAATATATAAGGGACATGAAGGACTTAGGCAGAGGGAAGAATCATAGCCTTAGACATCAGTTAGAATGAAATATGGAACAGATGCAGCCTTGACCAATAAGAGAAACCCACCTGACTGTCACCATCTTCTTTAAAAGCTGTCTTTCCCTAGGGAAGTTAAACTTTGGTGAATTCATACAGACCATTGAGTATGTAGGGAAAGGATGTATCATCCCTCTGGATGCTAGAGTAGATTAGCCAGCCCTCACTGGTTTTTGGTATATTAGCAGAGTCTCTGAGGTTTTACATATATTTAGATGCATCTCTGTGACTAGTTCTAGTAACAATGAAGAAATCTCTTTGGTTCTAGGTATATAAGGAATTTTCCCAATTCTAGATGATGCTAGATGTATTACTGTGGCTGGTTTTAGGTGTATTTTGGTATATAAAGGGGCAGCTAGATTGTACAATGGATAGAGTGCTAGACTTGGAATCAGGAAGACTAATTTTCCTGAGTTCAAATTTGGCCTCATATTCGTGTGACCCTGGGCAAGTCACTTAACTGTTTGCCTCAGTTTCTCATCTGTAAAATGATTTGGAGAAGGAAATGGCAAACCACTCCAGTATCTTTTTCCAGGAACATCCCAAATGGGGTCATGAAGAGTAAGACATGACTGAAACAATTAAACAACAACAGTGTATATTAAAGAAATCACGAGGATTTTAAACATTTCCAAAAGTAACTCTTTGACTCTAGGTGTGCCAGAATACTTTTACACAGTCTACATTTATCCAAAGGTATTTCCCTTTTGGTTCTCTATACATCAGAACAGATTTTGGTGAAATAGGCAGGTAGATGGCTATGGATAGATATTATTGATAGATACAAATTTAATAGAAGAATAAAGATAGAAATAAATATAGATGAGAAAGAGAGAAATGAAAGGAGAGGGAAGAGGGAAGGTAAGAGAGAAGGAGAGAGAAGAAAGAGGGAGGTAGAGTTAGAGGGAAAAGGGAAGGAGGAGAAGGTGTGAGGGTGGGAGGTTTCTTGAGGCTATTTCTAGGTATGCTAAGGGAGTCTCTCAGATTCTAGGTATACCTTGGATTATTTATGATTGTTTCTAGATTTACAAAGGGACATTAAATATGCTGGAAAGACCCAAAAGTTTTGGAGGGTCCCTAAAAACAGAGGATATTTACACTTTGGGTAAGAGCCTCTTCTAATTCTAGGATTCTGTGATTGTCAGTGGTTTTATCTATTCTCATCCAGGAGGAATCTGAGATTCTAAATGCATGAGGAGATCATGGTGGTGGTGGGAGTTGATTCTAGATGCCGTAAGAATTATGGAGCCTAGTTTTAGGTTTATCAAAGGGTTCTTTATCAAGGCACCCTATATATAACTTATTTGGTATTCACAACAACCCTGTTAGTTATTATCACCATTTTATAGAGGAGGAAACTAATGTAGATAGAGAGGGCAAGTGTTAAGAGTCACAGTATCTGAGGCTAGATTTGAGTTCAGGTCTTCTTGACTTCCAATTTCCATGCTCTTCCGTTGTGCCACCTAAGGGAGTAGAGATAGGCAAAAGGGTTGAACTGGAAGTTTCTGCCTTAGAACATCTAAGTAGGCTCTCTCGTTGGAAGGGAAAGGGCCAAGAACTCATAGACAGGGGCCTGTTCTAGGATGAAGATGGAAAGGCTCTGTCAGACAAGGACATCCAGGCAGAAGCTGACACTTTCATGTTTGAAGGTGAGCTTCAAAGTGGGGAAGAGGGAACAGGGCTAAGGGTGCTTGGGGAAGAGTTGAGATTTTCTATTTGCATCTCATCCCTGCTATCAGTCCCACTGACCCTTGCTCGAACTAGGGTTAATGTGGAGGGTGTTTCACCAATCTCATGCTACAACTCTAAGACCTGGAGAAGAGATTAATGCTGGGGAGATGGAGGTGTTCTTCCGCTTGGCTCATGATGAGCTCTGCTCTTGACTCTTATGTCTTCCTACTCCCTAGGCCATGACACAACAGCAAGTGGCATCTCCTGAGTCCTCTACAACCTGGCCCAGCATCAGGAACTCCAGAATTGCTGCCACCAGGAAATACAAGAGCTTGTTAGCCCAAGGAAATTGAATGGTCAGTGTGGGCTGATAGTAAGAATGGAACCCAGGGTGTATGGGGGTGGGTGAGTGGGGAACCATGAGTGTATTGGATCCAGCTATGACTGTTTTGTAAGAACTCATTTATAAATTTCCAGTGTCAGAAATCAACAATCCCTAAAAATCAGGGCTAGATTTATTGTTGTGTTGACTGTCTAGACATAAGAAGGTGAGGGAGAAAATGTTCTTGATGCAAAATAAACTTAAAAGGATGTGCGCAATAATTTCCCTCCCCTCCCAGCCTGGTTGTTAAATATTTACCAGCACACCCCTGTATTGTTCTGCAAACAGAGCATACCCATAACCAGGGGCAGAGCCTCTCCTTACACATCACTGTCCTCTATACAGGCACACCAAGACTATATAGGCAGAGAACACCATGCATGCTCTAAGGATTGTACTCCCATCAGCCAGTCTCCTTTTACACCAATTTTACTGGGCATCATTAGATGTATTCCAGCTCCTGTCAAGAATCTACAATGTCCATATCAGAGGAGAGTAAATATAACTGAGAAAGAAGAAACAAAATTCCCTTTCTCCTCAAAACAAGTTTTGCCATAGAAATTCACATCAAACTATGGAGGCAACAGGGTCATTGTCTGGTGCTAACCAGTATGATCTCTTTCTATTTAATTTTGAGCTTAGCTCACACCATTCATCTCTTTTTCATGTTCATGATTCAGGATTTACTTAGTGGGTTGCCTCTCACTGACTGTCATTGCCTGGGTGATGTACAACCTTTAATCTACCTTGTGTTTTCCTCTGTGAATGGTTAAACCAATCTCCTTTGATCGACCATGGATCCAAATTGGCAACTGGAATTTACTGAAAGCTTCGGAGTAAGGGGTTTTGTGATGACTGCTATGCATGAGGAAGACTAAGAAGAAGAGTAATGTTATAGAAGGAGCATGGAGAAAGGAATTAGGAGCCCTGGGTTTAAATCCTTGTCTTGGCTTTGATCACTAACTTGCTGTATAACCCTGAGGAAACATAAAGGACTGCTAGATGTTTGAGGACGCTTGCAACTCTGAGCTTCTGTGATGCTTCTGCACCTCCATGAGACTCAGTTTTCCCATCTGTAAAGTGAAAGAATTAGTCTAGAAGATCCTTAAAGTCCCTTCCAGCTCGGATATTCTGTTATTCAGTGAAGACGACAGGCAGCTTGTGCAGGAGGTCTAAGGTGGAGGCAAAGACAGAGAGACCAGCTAGGATATTGTCATAATTTTCCAAGGGAAAAGCAATGAAGGTCTAAACCAGGGTGTGGTTGTAGGGAGGCAAATAATGGGATGAGCACGGGAGGATAGGAGTTGATGTCTCTGACTGGATGTTGCCCAAATGGGCAGGCTCTGCCATTCAAGATAAAACAATCCAGGGCAGTTGGCTTGGTGCCTAGAATCCTCCATACTACAGGATATACCCACACTGCTGCCCTCTCCTTGGAATTACTAAGGCCTGGGATAGAGTGAATGAAGAAAACTGTCCCTGGAAGTGGCTGTTCAGTCTGTCCAATTGGACCAGAGAGGAGGGGAAAGAGGGGGAACAGGGGAAGATGATTCAGAGGGAAAAGGATTCAGGGAGAGAAAGAGAAGACAAGTGATCAAGGTGTGAGGGAGGGCAGAGGAGGAGGGAAGAAGAGTTGAAAAGTGGGGAGGATGGCAAAGGAAGAGAGGAGAGTCTGAAGAGGGATAGAAGGATAGAACTGGGATGGTTAGAATGTTGTAGGGGCTCTCTTCATCTATCCAGCGGGGACAGGATGGTGGGAGAAGGAAGAGAAAAAGAGGAGGAAAGAGATCAGATGATATGGGAGGGAGCTCTGGAAGTCAGTGGAGAGCTTGACCTTGAGGGCCTGTGTTGTTAATTCTCCTACACTTTCACCTATTTCTCCATGTCTTGCTCTCATTAACTCGGCTCCTCTTTTATCTGATTCTGGCCCCAACCCTCCCATTTCCTGGCTCCAATCAGATCCAAGTGACTCATTCAGGCTTTTTCTGTCTTTTTTTTCCTGCAGAGGTGGAGTCTGAGGGAGAAAGAAGTTGGTAGGACAGGGAAAGAGGATTACAGAACGCTTTCCTAGGTTTTGCATTACAGTGAGCAGCAGTTGGGATCCAAAGACATCAAAACACGACACCCGGAACTCCCAGAATTCCTCAGAAGAGAATTTAGCAGGTACTGTCTGAAAAGACTCAAAATAGGGACTGGAGAGGGAGTATCCAATCCGGGCTGCTTGGGGCTAAGAGGAGGATCATGGGGGAGGGGTGGTGACAGGGTAGGATACGGAAATATGAGGAGATGGAATGCAGAAGAGCACAAAGAGGAAGACCAAAGGGAAAGCTGAAGAGGTGGGAGATGGGGGGAGACAGAGGACCCAGGAGTTGGGAGAAAGGTTGGACGATGGGAAAAAAGCAGAGCTCTGGTAATTCTCCCTGCAAACAGGCTTGACTACTAGGTCAACACAGGGCCCATTCTTTCCTGATACCCTGCCCCCATCTGGGATCCAGTTCTGCTGGGTTGGTGTTTTGTTCTCTCTCCTGTGTGACTTTCCGTCAGCTTCAAAGATTTATGCTAAATAGGAGTGAGCTGAGATGAGTAAGAAAAAAGTGACTGAAAATAGGGAGGGATTCCGTGTCTTCCCTGGAAAAAAGAGTATTTCCCCTGGCATTCTCAGGAATCCCCAGTCTCCATTGGCAGGCATCCTTCAGTCACATTTGCTAGAGGTCTGAGTAAATCAGGGTCCCATGTTGCCAGGAAGGTCCCTAAGGAGAGTTTAGCAACTTGGCTAGTGGAAAGGGACCCAAATTCGAATTGGGTGTGAATCCAGCTGCTGCTGCTGCTCACTAGTTGTGTACCTTTGGATAAGTCGTAACCTCTGTGAGCCTCAGTTTCCTTCTATCTAAAATGCAGATAAAAATATTGGTAGTACCTAACTCCTTGGGTTGTTGTAAGGCTCAAATTAGTCTCTCTCTCTCTCTCTCTCTCTCTCTCTCTCTCTCTCTCTCTCTCTCTCTCTCTCTCTCTCTCCCTTCTCTACATACATACATATGTATGTATGTATGTATGCATTTATATCCTTGAAGCAGTATATAAATGAAACGGTGCTGCTAATGAATGCAATTAAGGGGAGACAGAACAGAGGGTCAGAGGATCATAAGTCAGCAGCTGAAAGAGGACTCAAAAGGCTGCCGATCCAATCCCTCCTCTTAAGGAAACTGAGGCACAGAGTATTCCAGTTACTCACAACCTTACATTCCCCATGCCAGTGCCTTTCAGTCTCAAGGCTGTATGTGTTTCATGCCTGGAATGTGCCCGCTTATCTCGTCTGGTTCAAAGAGAAATCCTAATTTCCTTCAAAACTCAGCTCAAATACCACCTCCTACAAAAAGCCTTTCCTTACTCCTCCAGGTGAGGATCCTTCTCAAAAAATCTTATATTTACTTATATATACATGTATATACATTTTCTGCATGTGTATGTATGCACACACTGTAAATATATAAACATATATACTTATCCTTTTTAATATACTTTATATATAAACATACATGCATATATGTGAATGCATACATGTATCTAAACATACTTATGTGCTTGGATATGTATATACATACATCTGTAAATGTGTATGTATTTTGTGTGGATACGTTATATATATTATATACACTTTTTTGGCATATGTCTATGGTTTCCCCCATGAGTATATAAACTCCTTAAGGGCAGGTCTTTGCATCCCTAATAGCATCCTTCATTAGTTGTGCCTAATAAATGTGCTTTGATTAACTGCCTTAGGTCACATTCATAGTAAGCTGCTCAGATAGGATTTGAAAGAACCAGTGCTCTCTCCATTTTACCATGACAGAGGAGGGAGCAGGAAATGGGAAAGATGAGACATGGAGATGCAAGAGATAGGGACAGGGCCTTCCATGACTCTGGGAGGTCCTAAGCAGAGACCTAGGAGGCGGGCAGAGAGGAGCAGAGTCATTCTGGGGACGCAGGGGTCCCAGCACCTCTCTGAGGGGGAGGCCTTGTACTAGCTAGAGGAGCCCCAGGAGGAAGCACGGAGGGATGGGAGACCACCCAGCATTCTACTGGGAGTTTGGTGAGCTATCTCTTTTCTGTTATACTTCCACTCCTTATCCAACTTTTGACTGGCCCCCAAATATGTAGGGTCATGGCCCTTTCTATACCCCTCTAGCTAAGTAGGGATCTACAGGCAGGGATCTACAGTTGATTCCACCAGCCTTTAAAACTTTTACTTCTAAAAGTCCTTATGTCTTAATATCTCTAGTGAGCTTTGGTAAGAGACTATCTCATGACATGAATTATCTGTGGGGAGGAAGAGGGGGCAGAGAAGATATGAGGCATTTATTTCACTGTAGACTGACAGCTCTCAGAGGTAATTAAAGGGCATAGTAAATAATGGGCTGGCCCTAGAGTCAGGAAGACCTGAGATCAAATCTGCCCTTTGATATTTGCTGACTATGTGATCCTGGGCAAGTTAATTAACTTCTGCTAAATGAGTTTATTCACCTGTAAAATGGAGGTGATAATAAATCTTCATGTCAAGGTTCTTGTGAGCATCACATGAGATATTTATAAAGCACTTAGCAGTGCCTGCCACATAGTAGGCACTTACAAAATGCTCATTTTCTTCTGCCCTCCCACCCTCCCCAGAAACCCAAGGGAGGGGAATCCTGTTACCAACTTCCCACTTAATCTCCCATGGCCACCCAAAGATCCATCTCTTATAACAAAGGGAAAAAAAAGAACAATGGAGGAAAACTAAGCAATACATCAACATCTTTGGTCCCTGACCTCTACAAAGCAGGAAGGTAGGTGGATTCTCATATCTCTTCTTTGAGGCCAAGCTTGGCCATTGTAGTTGCACAGAATTCAATTTTGACTTCCTTTTATCCTTTACATTTACATTACAGTAATATTTTTAGAGGGAGGGGTGCCAAAAGAACAAATAGAAATATTTAAATGAGCTGCAATAAATCTTAGAGACCTATCTACCCATCCATCCATCTATCTATCTATCTATCAGTCTATTCATCTATCTTTCTATCTGTATGTGTGTATGCAGGTCTTGGAGACCTACCTATGTATCTATGTATCTGTCTATGTATCTATCTGTATATATCATGTATAATTTTCAATAATTATTTATTTATTTAATTTTAGTTTTCGGCATTCATTTGACATTATGAGTTCTAATTTTTCCCCTTCCCTCCTATACCCCCTTCCCGAAGATGGCCTGCAATATGATATAGGCTATACATGTACAATTATATTACACATATTTCCACATTAGTCATGTTATGAAAGAAGAATCAGAGCTAAAGGGAAAAGCATGAGAAAGAAAAAAATAAAGAAAACAGTATGCTTTCATGTGCACTCAGACTCTGTAGATCTTTCTCTGGATGTGGACAGTATTTTCCATCATGAGTCTTTAGGAATTGTCTTAGATCACTGCATTGCTAAGAAGTGTTAATTCTATCAGAGTTGGTCATGGAATAGTGTGGATGTTACTGTATACAATGTTCTCATGGTTCTACTCCTTTCACTCAGCATCAGTTCATGTATGTCTTTCCAGGTTTTTCTGAAATCTGCCTGCTCACCATTTCTTATGGAACAATATTATTCCATTATATTCATACACCACTACTTGTTCAGCCATTCTGCAATTGATGAGCCTCTCCTCAGTTTCTAATTCTTTGCTACCATAAAAAGAGCTGCTGTAAATACTTTTGAGTTACTTATGGGTTTTTTTTAACTTTTTCATGAACTCTTTGGCATACAGAACTAGTAGTGGTATTGCTAGATCAAAGTGTATGCACAATTTTATAGTCCTGTGGGCACAGTTCCAAATTGCTCTCCAGAATGGTTGGATCAGTTCACAAGTCCACCAACAATGCATTAGAGCTCCAATTTTCCCACATCTTCTCCAACATTTATCATTTTCCTGTTTTGTCATATTAGCCAATCTGATATCTGAGATGCAGTACTTCTAAGTTGTTTTAATTTGTGTTTCTCTATTCAATAGTGAGTTAGAGCATATTTTTCATGTGACTAGTGATAGCTTTAATTTCTTCATTTGAAAACTGCCTGTGCATATCCTTTGACCATTTATCAATCAGGGAATGACTTGTAATCTTATAAATTCGACTCAATTCTCTATATATTTGAGAAAAGAGGACTTTACCAGGGATACTAGCTGTAAAAAAATGTTTCCCAGTTTTCTTCTTCTCTTCTAATCTTGGTTGCATTGGGTTTTTTGCATGTGAAAACCCTTTTAATTTAATTTAATCGAAATTATCCATTTTGCCTTTCATAATTTTCTCTATCTATTGTTTGATCATAATTCTTCTGATATCCATAGATCTGACAGGCAAACTATTCCTTGCTCTCCTAATTTGCTTATTATATTACCCTTTATGTCTAAATCATATACGCATTTTGACCTTATCTTGGTTTAGGATGTAAGATCTGGGCCTATGCCTTGTTGCTGCCGCACTGTTTTCCAGTTTTCCCAACAGTTTTTGCTTTGACTGTATCCCATAAGTTTTTATATGTTGTCTCATTAATGTCATTCTCTTGGATAAAGTTATTGATTGTTTCTATGATTTGTTGTTTTATCCACTCTTTCTTTAGGATTAGATTATTTAGTTTGCAACTAATTTTTCTCTAGTGAAATCCTTTCCCATGGGGGCTAACTTACCTGTCCCTCTGTCCCTAAGCTATTTTTTCCTGATCCTTGCTGTTAGAGAAGGAGGGAGGGGCATTTCTTTCCCTCTCTCCTTCCTCCCAATTCTCCTAGCTGTATAGCAAGATCCTCCTCCCCATAAATTCTCAGATCAGAGAGGGTGCATTGACCTTCTATACACTTCTCTAAACTTTGAGTGGCATCCATTGGGTACAACATGAGAGTGGGAGAAACTTCCAGCAGTACCTTCTCTCCTGTGTGCTGCTGCTTTCTCCCTACAATCTTTTCCCTCTCTTCTCTGCCTTTTCCAGTATCTCCATGTTACCAGCTATACCTATCCCCACTAAAAATCCCCTGGGAGCAGACACACATTCTTTTCCCCAGTTATTCAAATTGGAAATGGAAGGAGAAGGAGCAAACATCCTAATTCTTGCCATGTTTGATGCCTCTGATCTAGGTACTTTCCTTTGACACATTGTAACATTTTTGTTATTTACAGAAGAAAAACTCTTCTCAGGTCCACAGACCAGTAATACAAGTTCTGGGCTATAGTAGCAAGCACCATGACATACCTAGGATGGCTTCCTAGCACAGGTTATTTTTTAATCTGCTTTTCTGGGAAAGACTGTTCAAAAAGGGGTTAACAATACTACTTTAATTACATTCATTAGTCCAGGGGATGGGTCAGCACCCTGAACGTCAGAGGAGAGACAAGCAGAGAAAATACAAGCAGAGAAATTAGCATAAAGATCAATAGACAGGTTTCTGATTGCCTGATCAAAACAATATTGCTATGAACTTTGTATATACCACTGGACTGAGAGAGCCTTTACATCTGAGAAGTCAAGGGTTCTGAACATGTGGCACTCAGAATCTAGACCAGGAGATCAAAAGGTTCTTCTCATAAGCAAACGTCCAAAGCAAAATAACTACTCAGATTATATACATACTTCTCAGAGTCAGAAGGCATCACAACCATCCTGACTCAGTTCCTAATCAACTTAATACCTAAAAGTGTGAAAGCCTTCCTACAAGCAATACTCCCCTAAGCAGGCTTCCCTTAATGGGCTCCACATGAAGTCTGTTAATGGGCAGGGAAGATCTTCATATCCCATTAACATTACATGGGCCCATGGACACTTGAAGGCTATCACAGGTCTATCATCTGTAGGTAGATGAATGACATATGGTCCCATATGAGACCCATAGTGAAACTAGTTACCTCTAAGTGTGGATTCTTTCTCTTCTTTCAAGGCAAGTGCCTTCCTATGGGTACAAAGCTATTTGCTAATAGTCTATCAAGATCTGATTTTATATTCCTCATAATCCTGATTCAGGTCATTTCCATGTTTGACTTCTTCAAGAGATAAACATCTAGTTGTGGTATGTGGATGGAGCCTTCACTAGAACCAACATCAGGGGAAACAACATTGACATATATAAACAGATGTAAAGTACACACAGAGTAAATACAAAGTAATTTAGGGCTGAGTCAGGACGAGAAGAGGAAGGCATTCATTTTTATTTTAAAACTTCCTATTAGTAAGACCCCATTATCTCCTAAAGCAGTGCATTCCACTTTCAAATATCCTCCAATTGGTAGGAAGATACTTCCTGACATTAAACTTCAATTTATCTATTTTGAAACATGTTGTTTCTATTTCTATCCTCTGTGGCCAAGCACAACAAGTCTAAACTTTAATCTTCCCGTGGTACATTTGGGATCTGAGAGGATGCCAGGGAGGACTTAGGAGAATGTCTTGAACTTGAGAATGAAGACATAGGAAGAACATTTCAAATCTTCCTAAGAAAGGGAAGGATTTTCTGCAGAAGGTCAGACATTTGAAGAGGTCAATATTAGTGATAGCCAGAAATAATGAGAAGCTTTTGCACCTTCCAGAACATATTCAAGAAATTTATTCTAGAAGCTAAGATTTATTTCTTTAAAAAAACAACAATACTTTATTTTTCTCAGTTACATATAAAATAATTTTAACTTCAATTTTAAAAAATGTTGAGTTTCAAATTCTGTCCCTCCCTCCCCCTCCCTGAGATAGTAAGCAATTTGAGATAGGTTATACATGTGTAATCATGCAAAACATTTACTTATTAGTCAAGTTGTGAAAGAAGACATAGACCAATAAAAATGCACAAAAATAAAGTGAAGAATAGTATGCTTTGATCTGCATTAGGACTCCATCAGTTCTTTCTCTGGATGTGGATAGCATTTATCACCATGATTCCTTTGGAATTGTCTTTACTCATTGTATTGCTGAGAATAGCTAAGTCACTCATAGTTGATTATCATACAATATTGCAGAATGTAGGAGGGAAAATAATGTGACGGTGAGGCTGGCATGATGGGCTAGGTCCAGGTTGTGCGTGTGTGCGTGCATGCGTGCGTGCGTGCATGTGTGTGTGTGTGTGTGTGTGTGTGTGTGTGTGTGTGTGTGTAGAGCAGAGAGACCCTGACTTGGGAGGAGCCCTGAGTGAGATATCTGGTAGACTCCTATTGTACCTGAAGTTCTAAGCAAGTGGGAGGGAGTGGGGGCGTTGTTTGTTGTATTTTCTGGTGGAGATCACTTTGCAGATTTCCATGGTGTAGGCAAATCATCTCTGAGAAAAGGTCTTGAGAGAAATCAGAAGGAAATGGATGCCAAGGATGTTGTGAAAACAGGATGGACAAGTCTTCATAACTGATTTGTTGGGGGTAGGGAGATGGGGTATGTAAGGAAGAGACTATGAAGACTCTGAGGTTGTGAACCTGGGTGACTGGAAGGATTGTAATATCCTTGCAGAAATAAGGAAGTTTGGGAGGGGGAAGGCTTAGAGACACGATATATAGAAAGAAAAAATTATGAAAGGAAATGAAGGAAAAGAAGGAAGGAAGGAAAGAAAGAAAGAATAAAAGAAAGAAAGAAGGAATGGAGAAAGGGAAAGAAAGAAGAGAAAAGGAAGGAAGAAGTGGAAAGGAAAAAGAAAGAAAGGAGGGGAGGAAGAAAAAAGGAAAGAAGAAAAAAGAAGGGAAGAAAGAAATATGAAAAAGAAAGGAAAGAAAGATGAAACTTATTTTTCATTTTCAATTTTATTGATGTGTTTTGGTTTTTGCATCATTTACATATAGAAATTACTCTGTCTTGTGACAAGGTAAAACTATCACTACAATGACTTCTTTGACAAATGCATACACCATTTTATATTTCTAGTACATTCCCACCTCTCTGTCTTTTTTAAATAAACAAAAATCTGTTTCCTTTCCCTTCTACTCCCTCCCCCATTGGGAAAAATAAGAAAAAAAATTCCTTTACAAACGTACATGCTGAAACAAAACAAATCCCCTCAGTTTCTACAAAATGCATTCCCTATTGCCTTTCCTCTCTGGAATGAATAGAAGGCTTCACCATTACTCCTCTGGGGTCCTAGTACTAAAATGGTGGTCCATTTTAGACATGCCCACTTTAGCATGCAGACAGAGATGTCCAGCAGGCAGTTGGTAAGAGAGGACTACCTATCCTCCATTCTCAACATGTCCAAGTGACCTTGGAATTGCATAATCTCCAGCCTCTCCTTATCCTAGTCACTCTCCTCTGCGCTGCCTCTGGCTTGCCTGTGCCCTTTCTCACTTGTGGCACCAGGTGGAGGAGGGTTAGTCCTAGAGACAAAGGGTCTTTCTTTCTCTTAGACTATTAGGAAGGAGACCATACCACCCCTCAAGTCCCCTTCTGGTCTCAGTGTTCTGCCTAAAAGGAGTTCTAGGATGATGACAGAAGCCACCCTACCCACCTCAAACATCCTGGGAGTTGTGTCTCCTACTGACTTGGATCTGCCTCATCTGTCACCTAGCTTCTACTGCCTGGTCTAACCTTTTATATACTTTAGTCTGTCACCCTCTCCTGCTCCAGCCAAGGGAAGGCTGATTTTAGAAAGTTAGCCCATTCCTCAGTGGCCTTTGGCTCCACTGGGCCCAGGCTTCCAGCCCTCCCACCCTCCGGGATGGTCTTTTCTCCCCATTGGCCCCACCTGCTCAGGGAAACCAAGACCCAAACCTTCAGGTGGGAAAGGGTCCAGTGAATGTTGGGAATTGAGGGAAGGAGCATTTGGGAAGTACCTCCCTGACTCCAGGAGAAACTCTGCAATTCAGGATTTCCTGTTACCTTCCTTCTTCCTCCTCTGCTGCATACCCCAACCTCTAGGAAGTTCTGAGAAGCTTGGGAATTCTCCATAACAATGACTACTACTATACCCAGAGCTATTCTTGGGTTGCTGATGTGACAGCCCCACCCCTATGACCCCTTAGCGCCCAGCATCACCTGAGAATCTAGTGTTCAACTTTACCTCAGCTCCAGGTGCTGTCTCTGAGTCCTTCTGTCTACCAAGTACCAGGAGGAGGGAGGATGGGGCAGGTTCTGGAGAATTTTCATCCTGACTTCTATGTCAGAAGTAAGTGTTGAACCCAATCTCTGCCCTTAGGGACTCTTGGCAAATGGGTGAGTCTTTCTAGATCACCCTACCTGCTGCTCAAGGATTTTCTCCCATCTCCTCCTTCCCTATTCAGCTCTTGGGAAATGGGATGAGGCTTCCTGCAACAGGATGCCTGCTCAGGATTGGCTGCCTAGCTCCAACTTCTTGTTTAAGGAGGGGAGAGGGGTTTTTTGAAGCAGCCAATGTTTGGGAGGAATTGGGAGGGGGAAGTAGGAGCAAACTGCAAATTGTGGGTCAAACTTGGGCAGATGGAATGTTTGTCAGCTGAATGAGCTGGTGGGGAAGCAGGATTAGGTGCTTTCCTTGGAGGATCCACCTTCTACACACCCCAGGAGCTGGCTGCATGGACTGAAGGACTCCTCTGCATGGGAAGAGAGCCATGTCTGCCACCCTGAAGGGCTCAAGATTCTAGAATTGGAATTCAGACTCAGGCCAGATCAGCTTGGACTTAGAAGAGGCCTCTGGGGAGGGAAGTAATGTGAGTCAACTTTGTTACTTCAGCAGTTCCCAAAGTTCCCATGAATCCCCAGCCTAGGACTGGAGCCTGGAAGAGGCTGATGGGGGGGGAGGGGTGGGCTCCTAGGGTTAGTTACTGACATCAAGAAAATGCTGGCATTCAGAAAACCAAAGGAAACAAAACAAAAAATGCAAGACCAAGAGCCCAGCTTGGGGCAGAAGGAGCACTCTCTGTTTAAGGATTGGGGTGGCCCTACTCTGCTTTATGCTTCCTTTAGGAGTCTGGGGGATCTACACCCCTTTAGGAATGTGCCTTTAGTGGGCTCTAAGCTTAGAGGGGCCAAGGCACTGGTGCCACTCACAGCCTCTGTGTCTTCCTTCTTCCATAGACCTCTCATTTTCTTTTACTCACTTCTCTCTCCTACCACTGCTAATCTTGTTACTCCCTAATCCCTTTTTAAACTGCTTTGAAATGGCTCCCTACAGTAGTTAGACCTCCTCTCCATGTTCCTTGCTTCTTCATTCCTGGCCTATATCTCCAGCCCCATCAGTTCTCCTAGGAGTGCCGTATATCTCCCTCTCTGACTCATGGTCTCTCTTCCCACAGGATGCTGCCTGCCCCCAAGTGGCTATCTCATCAGCTGGGCCTGGCAGGCCTGGAGCCTAGGCTTTCTTCCATCCCATTGCTGGCCTTCCTGGCCCTTGGCACCTGGATCCTGGTCAAGGGCCTAATCTGTGTCCAACAATACTATATCAACTGCCAGAGGCTTCAATGCTTCCCTCAGCCCCCTCTTAAGAACTGGCTCTTTGGCCACCTGGGCTTGGTAAGTGGGGAGCCTGGGGTGTGGCCTGGGGGACTCAGTGGAGACAGAGGATGGGACTAATGGACTGGGGGGACTTGGGCTAGAGCATGAGAAGGGGAGGGTTAGGGAGGCTGAGGGATTGGGGCACTAATGGGATAAGGGACTGAGGATGGGCACCAAGCTACCAACAGAGTTAAATTTGTGGGAGTAAAGGAAGGCCTGGTCCTCTAGACTAGATGAGATAGCAGGCTATGAGGTCCATGGGCCACTGAGGAAGCTTTTGGAATCTCCAAGATTCCCTAATGGCAACCAATAGGATTCTGAGTGGGATTCAGAGGACTGCAATGCTAAGGGCTTGGCAGGACTGAAGGGCCTTGGGGAGTGTTGGACAGAGGAGAAAGGATCAGGGGCTGAGAGGATTGAGTATCAAAGGTGGTGGAGAGCCTGAGAAACTTGGAGCACTAAGGGGTGTGTGGGGGGGGTGGGGGGGGTGCGGTGAACCAAGGTGATAGAAAGACTGAGCTAAAGGGTTGCTAAGAAATGGAGGGTGTGAAGAAAGCCTCTCTTAAAAGGATGACCTGAGCATTCTGTGTTTCAGACAGGCTGGTAGTAATGGAGTTGCTTATTCTCATAACTGTCTGAAGGGAACCTAGGGAAGGTGGCTGCCTTCTCAGTGTGATGTGGAACCCTCAAGAAGGCTTAGGGCCCACACTGAATGCCAAGAATATGATACATAGGAAGGTCCGAAGAGTCCTGCTGGGTCTGATCAGGGGCATCCATGCCTCCTTGGGACATTCTCTCCCTTCTGGTTTAGTTCCTCCTAGTCTTTGGTTGGTATTTGTTTGATCCTAGGTTGGAACCTGACATCCTTCTTTTATTTATTTATTTTTAAATGATATTCTATTTTTTCCCCAATTACATCTCAAGATAATTCTTAGCTTTCATTTTACAAGATTTTCAGTTTCAAATTTTTCTCCTTCTCTCCCCAGCTCCCTTACTAAAATATTAGACACCATGATATGGGTTATACATATGATATCAAGGAAAACATATTTCCATATTAGTATCAGTTGTGAAAGAAGAGCCAAATGAAAATTAACAGGGAAAAAAGAATGCAGTGAAAAAAGTATGCTTTGATCTGCTTTCAGAGTTCATGGGTTCTTTAACTGGATGCAGAAAGCATTTTCCCTCTTGAGTCCTTTGTACTTGCTTAGATCATTATGTGATGATCAACTATGAATGACTCAGCTCTTCTCAACAACACAATGTTGCTGATACTATACACAATGTTTTCTTGCATCTGCTCATTTCACTGGGCATCAGTTCATACAAGTCTTGCCAGGTTTTTCTGAAATCTGCCCATTCATTTCTTATTGTAAAACAATATTCAATTACATTCCTATAGCACAGCTTATTCAACCATTCCTCAATTGATCAGCATCCCTTCAACTATCAATACTTTGCCAACACAAAAAGGGCAGCTACAAATATTTTCACATGTAGGTACTTTTTCCTTTTGTATGATCTTTTTAGGATACAGATGTACTAGTGGTATTACTGGATCAATGAGTATGCAGCTTGGTTGCTCTTTGGGCATAGGTCCAAATTGCTCTCCATAAGGGTTGGATCAGTTCATAACTCCACCAACAGTACATTAGTGTCCTAATTTTACCACATCCTCTCCAACATTTATCGTTTTCCTCTTCTGTCATATTAGCCAACCTGATACATGGGATCCTAGAATTCTTTTAATTTGTGTTTCTCTAATCAAAAGTGATTTAGAGCGCTTCTTTTGTTTATAGATAGCTTTGTTCTCTTCATCTGAAAACTGACTGTTCATATCCTTTTACCATTTATCAATTGGGGAATGGCATGTATTCTTGTGAATTCACTTCTCTATATATTTTAGAAATGAGGCCTTTATCAGAGACATTTGCTGTGAAGATTGTTTCCTAGCTTTCTGCTTTCCTTCTAAGCTTGATTGCATTGGTTTTGTTTGTGCAAAAGCCTTTTAATTTAATATAATCAAAATTATCCATTTTGCATTTCATAATGCTCTCTATCTCATTTGGCCATGAACCTGTAGCTCACTTATCTTCTCTTTTAAGAATTGGGATGCTACACCACTTGGTGCATATATGTTTAGTATCAATATTGCTTCATTGTCTATGGCACCTTTTAGGAAGATATAGTTTCCTTGTTTATCTCTCTTAATTAGGTCTATTTCTGCTTTTGCTTTGCTTGAGGTCAGGATTGCTACTCCTGATTTTCTTTGCTTCAAATGAAGCGTAATAGATTCTGCTCCAGCCCCTTACCTTTACTTTGTGTCTCTGTCTGCTTCAAGTGTGTTTGTTGTAAACAACATATTCTAAGATTCTGCATTTTGAGATCCACTCTGCTATCCACTTCCATTTTATGGGAGATTTCATCCCATTCATTTTCACAAATTATGATTACTACCTGTGTATTTCCCTCCATCCTATTTTTCCTCCTGTTTGTCCTTTGTCCTTTCACCTTTTCCTTCCTCATCAGTGTTTTGCTTCTGTCTACCACCTCCCCTGTGTCTGCCTTCCTCTTTACTTAATCTCCTTGCCTCCTATTTCCCTGTCTGGTTAGATAGATCTCTATAATCAACTGACTGTGAATATTATTTGTTTTTTGAACCAATACTGATGAGAGTAAGGCTCAAGCCAGAAGTGGGGTACCTGCAGCCTTGAGGCCACATGTGGCCTTCTAAGTCTGCAAGGGTGACCCTTTGACTGAATCCAAACTTCACAGAACTAATACCCTTAATAAAAAAGCATTTGTTCTATAAACCTTGGACTCAGTCAAAAAGTCACACCACAGAAGTCCACAATTGGCCTCAAGTTTGCAGGTTCCTCAGCCCTGGTTTAAGCTATGCCCATTGCCCACCATCCCATTTTTCCATCGACTATAATAGGTTTTCTGCACCTCTTCATGCGAAATAATTTACTCCATTCTACCTCTCTCTTTCTTCTACACCCAGTGTAATCCTCTTTCTCATTCCTTATTTTTTTATGTCATTTGCTCCAAGTTACCTTAGATCGATGCCCTCTGTCTATATATAGATTCCTTCTAGCTATACTTTTAGTGGGACCATTTTTCAGAATTACAAGTATCATCTTCTCATGTAGGGATGTATACAATTCAGCTCCATTGAATCCCTTATGTTTTATTCTCAATTTTTACCTTTTTAAGATTCTCTTGGATATTGATACTGGAGATCAAATTTTTTGATCAATTCTATTCTTGTGGTTATAAAATCTTGAAATCCTTCTATTTCATTAAGTGATTATTTTGTCCTTGAAGATTTATGCTTAATTTCTCTCATTAGGTGATTGTTTATTGTAGTCCTGGCTCCTTTGCTTTCTGGAATATTATTTTTCATGAATCCCGATCCTTTATTGTGGCAGCTGCTAGATCTAGTATAATCCTGATTGTGGTTCCCTCATATTTGAATTGCTTCTTTCTGACCACTTGCAGTATTTTTTCCCTGACCTGATAGTAATTTGGCTGTATTGTTCTTTGGCATTTTTATTTTGGGACCTCTTTTCTGAGGTGATCAGTGAATTCTTTCAATGTTTATTTTGCTCTCTGATTCTAGGATATCAGGGATGTTTTCCTCGCTAATTTCTTGAAACATGCTGTCCAGGTTCTCCTTTTCATTATGGCTTTTAGGTACTCCAATGATTCTGACATTGTCTCTCCTGGATATATTTTCCAGGTCAGCTGTTTTTCCAATGAGGTATTTTACATTTTCTTCTATTTTTCATTCTTTTGAATTTGTTTGGTTGATTCTTGATGTCTTTTACAGTAATTAGCTTCCATTTGCTGAATTCTAACTTTTCAGGATTTGTTTTCCTCATTATCTTTTACTTCCTTTTCCATTTGAGCAATTCTACTTTTTAAGCTGTTGTTTTCTTTTACTAAGCATTGAATCTTTTTTCATAATTCTCTTGCATCACTCATTTATTTCCCCATTTTTTCTTCTACCTCACTTATATGATTTTTAAGTTCCTTTTGGAGCTCTTCCATGATATCTTTCTGGGCTTAAGACCACTTCCTGTTTTTATTTGGGGTTTTCTTCACAGGTGTTTTGAAATTGTTATCCTTTTCTGAGTTTGAGTCTTGATCTTCCTATGGGCCAATTTCCTTTTTTCTTGTATTTTGTTCATCTTTTTTGGCCTTTTTTCTTTCTTTTAAATTTGAGTGCTGCTTCCAAGGTAGAAAGGACACTGCCTCAGTCTTCTTACACTAGGGGCTGCAGTCCCTGGCTCTTTTTTTAAAAATTTATTTATTATATTTAGTTTTCAGCATTGATTTTCACAAAAGTTTGAATTACAATTTTTTTTCCCCATTTCTACCCCCACCCCCACTCCAAGATGGCGTATATTCTGATTGCCTCATTCCCCAGTCAGCCCTCCCATCTGTCACCCCACTCCCCTCCCATCCCCATTTCCCTTCTTCTCTTGTAGGACAAGATAAATTTCCATGACCCATTGCCTGTGTATCTTATTTCCTAGTTGCATGCAAAAACTTTTTGTTGTTGTTGTTGTTGTTTCTGAACATCTGTTTTTAAAACTTTGAGTTCCAAATTCTCTCCTCTCTTCCCTCCCCACCCACCCTCCCTAAGAAGGCAAGCAATTCAACACAGGCCGCATGCATATCATTATGTAAAACCCTTCCACAATATTCATGTTGTGAAAGATTAACTATGTATTGCTCCTTCCTAACCTATCCCCCTTTATTGAATTTTCTCCCTTGACTCTGTCCCTTTTCAAAAGTGTTTGTTTTTGATTACCTACTCCCCACGTCTGCCCTCCCTTCTATCATCCCCCCTTTTTTATCTTCTTCCTCCTTCTTTCCTGTGGAGTAAGATACCCAAATGAGTGTGTATGGTATTCCCTTCTCAGGTCAAATCCGATGAGAGCAAGTTTTACTCATTCCCCCTCACCTGCCCCCTCTTCCCTTCCTACAGAACCACTTTTTCTTACCACTTTTATGTGAGATAATTTACCCCATTCTATCTCTCCCTTTCTCCCTCTCTCAATATATTCCTCTCTTATCCCTTAAATTAATTTTTTTTAGATATCATCCCTTCATATTCAACTCACCCTGTGCCCTTTGTGTGTGTGTGTATATATATATATATATATATATATATATATATATATATACATACATAGACACACATACATATGTATATGGGTATCTATATATATATATGTATACACACACATATATATGCATATTCCTTTCAGCTACTATGATATTGAGGTCTCATGAATCATACACATCATCTTTCCACGTAGGAATGTAAACAAAACAGTTCAACTTTAGTAAGTCCCTTATGATTTCTCTTTCTTGTTTACGATTTCATGCTTCTCTTGATTCTTGTGTTTGAAAGTCAAATTTTCTATTCAGCTCTGGTCTTTTCACTAAGAAAGCTTGAAAGTCCTCTATTGTATTGAAAATCCATATTTTACCTTGGAGCATGATACTCAGTTTTGCTGGGTAGGTGATTCTTGGTTTTAATCCTAGCTCCATTAACCTCCGGAATATCATATTCCAAGCCCTTTGGTCCCTTAATGTGGAAGCTGCCAGATCCTGTGTTATCCTGATTGTTTTTCCACAATATTCAAATTGTTTCTTTCTAGCTGCTTGCAGTATTTTCTCTTTGACCTGGGAGCTCTGGAATTTGGCGACAATGTTCCTAGGAATTTTCTTTTTGGGATCTATTTGAGGAAGCGATCTGTGGATTCTTTCAATTTCTATTTTACCCTCTGGCTCTAGAATATCAGGGCAATTCTCCTTGATAATTTCTTGAAAGATGATATCTAGGCTCTTTTTTTGATCATGGCTTTCAGGTAGTCCAATAATTTTTAAATTCTCTCTCCTGGATCTCTTTTCTAGGTCAGTGGTTTTTTCAATGAGATATTTGACATTGTCTTCCATTTTTTCATTCCTTTGGTTCTGTTTTATAATATCTTGATTTCTCATCAAGTCACTAGCTTCCACTTGCTGCAATCTCATTTTTAAGGTAGTATTTTCTTCAGTGGTCTTTTGGACCTCCTTTTTCATTTGGCTAATTCTGCCTTTCAAGGCATTCTTCTCTTCATTGGCTTTTTGGAGCTTTTTCGACATTTGAGTTAGTCTATTTATTTAAAATAAATATTTTTTCAGTATTTTTTGGGTCTCCTTTAGCAAGTCATTGACTTGTTTTTCATGGTTTTCTTGCATCATGCTCATTTCTCGTCCCAATTTTTCCTCTGCTTCTCTAACTTGCTTTTCCAACTCCTTTTTGAGCTCTTCCATGGCCTGAGACCAGTTCATGTTTTTCTTGGATGCTTTTGACGTAGGCTCTTGGACTTTGTTGAATTATTCAGGCTGTATGTTTTGGTCTTCTTTGTCACCAAAGAAAGATTCCAAAGTCTGAGACTGAATCTGGGTGTGTTTTCGCTGCCTGGCCATGTTCCCAGCCAACTTACTTGACCCTTGAGTTTTTCATCGGGGTATGACTGCTTGTAGAGCAAAGAGTACTTTGTTCCAAGCTTGAGGGAATGTGCCATTTATTTCAGAGCTATTTCTATACAGCCAGTTCTGCCACCCCAGCACTCCTCCTTCCTCAAGAACCAGCAACCCGGACTTGATGCAAATCTTCAGCAGGCTCTGCACTCCTGCTCTGATTTGCCACTTAATCCCTCCCACCACATGGGCCTGGGGCTGGAAGTAACTGCACCTGTAGTTCTGTAGCTGCACCTCCCCTGCTGCCCCTGGGGCGGTGGCCAAAACACGAACTCTGTCCACCACAGCTTTTCCCACTAATCTTCTCTGTGGTCTTTGGTGTTTGTGGGTTGAGAAGTCTGGTAACTGCCACAGCTCACTGATTCAGGGTTCTAGGGCCTGTCCTGTCCAGGTCCTGGTCTGGTTGGTCCTGCTGCCTCCCACACTGAGCTCTGCTCCCCTCCACTCCGTGTGCCATAGACCTCATCCAGTAACCATCCAGGCTGTCCTGGGCTGGATCCCTGCTTCCCTCTGCTATTTTATGGGTTCTGCAGTTCTAGAATTTGTTCAGAGCCATTTTTTATAGGTTTTTGGAGGGATATGGTGGGGAGCTCACGCAAGTCCCTGTTTTCCAGCCGCCATCTTGGCTCCACCCCCGGAAGTCCAGGCCCTGGCTCTTTATCTGGTGCTGCACTGATGTTGCCCTGAGGCCCATGGGGGATCCACAACTCTGGTGGTGGGGTGGAGGTTGACTGGCACTGCTGGAGGCCATAGGGGTCTGGCAGCTTACCTCATGCTTAGCCAGGATGCTAGTGATGGTGTGCAATGTGTGCTGAGGCTGGTGGAGTGCTTCTGCATTTCCCCAGGGTTACACTGAAGCACTTGGCTGCTGCTCAATACCTGTTTACCCAGGGCTATTCTGAAGCAAGTGGAAGCTCTTGGGACTGTAGCCTGTTAATTACCCTGCACATGCTAAAGCACATGGGGGGTCTTGGTGTTGATGTTTGCCTGCTCTACTAGACTGGTTCTCAGGATCTTCTGCTGGTTTGCTGAGGTGGGGCTGCTCCTGGCTAACTGGGACTCTTCCTCTCCTGGTTTGCATTTGTCTCCCTTTTGCCTGAGTGAGAAAGACCTTTCTTGGTGATTTTGCAAGTTTCTTGGGCAAAAAGATTGTTTCACCCTGTCTTTTTACTGGTTTTGTCCTTTCAGGATTTATATTGGGGCACTATTAAATGGTTGCTAGGAGGTGAATATGAGAGAGTTATGGAAATCTACTGCTTACTCCACCATCTTGGCCCCCAAAAGTCAGTGAGTTTGACACCCCTCTTTTAAAAGGACATGGTTCCCCCTGCCAGGGAGATTTCCACTATCATCCATTGTGGAAACATTGACTCTGGGGAATATGACATTAATGATTTTTATGTACTCCTAGATGTGACATTCTATGTGCTGAGATCCTTAACCACTGTGTTACTCTATGTACTAAGGTTGCTTGTAGGCTCATACATTCTAAATTTTAAGGTCCTTTAATGTTCTGGTGTTCTGTATCTTAAGATACAGATTTAATTAAATTTCATTATTATTTTCAAGACTCCTTCCAGGACTGAAGTTTGCTAACCTAAGTACCCTCATGCTTCTGATGATATGTATTTTGCAATGCATCTCATCTTTGATAATGTTCTAAGGATGCTTCTGATTGTACATTTCTCTATTCAAAAGTCCTTTCCAATGCAGACATTCTATCCTCTAAGGATCCGATCCCCTCTTAAATTCTAACATTTTATATTCTGAAAGTCTTAAGAGCCTTTTCCCCAATTTCAGTATGTTCTAGCTCAAGCACTCTATGTTCTATGATTTTATGGGGCTAATCAATTTGTTGTCAGGCCATGAGAGCAGGACAGTTATGCCAGAATCTCCTCAAAGCCAACCTATTAGGAAACCGGGAATGGGGAAAGGCAGGGAACTTCCATCTGCAGCTGAGAGGGAAAGATCCCTGTATAGCTTTTTTCTCTGTGGGAACAGCTAAGGAAATGACTGGGTGACTGTACAAGCATGTCCACAGGAGTGCTAGAGAGCTGAATTGGAACTAGAAGCCAGGGAGTGATGAAGGCAAGATTATCTATCCCCTGTTAGTGAGACACCTCAATACCGAAAGAGATCAGGGGAGAGAGAGCATATTTATTGAGAGGCAGAAAAGATTGTGCTGAGGGTGAGGAGGGAGAGAGACTAGTGAAGCTTGGGAAGTATGCCTTAATAGCAGCAGCACCAAGACATTTTGCTTTGAGCCCCTTCCATTTTTGTTATCTATGTCTTATGCGACATGTTTGGAGTATTAATAGACATTTGAATTAGTTGGGGGTTTTGTGTCTTGGTTGTTCCAGCACCTCCATAACACATTTATGAGTATGAAGAATCAAGTGATGAGGAGACTGTCCAGTTTCACATAGGAGACGGTTGACTATGTGGGATGTCTATGGAGGAAGAAGTAAAGCAGCTGCTACTGATAGCTAATTAGATCAACCACAGCTCTACAACCTATTAAGAGATTCAGTAATGTGCTTCCTGGCTTCACAAAGGGTTTTACTGTGGAGTTTGGGAAACTAGCAAAGAACATTGAGCAGTATATTATATCACTCTTTCCCCTCCTTGAATTTCTTGTGTGTTGAGACTACAGTTGACACCTCTCTCGTGGACGGTGGTCAGTTTTCCAGTACTGTCAAATCTGTGTGATAAGAATCTACCAAAGTGTCTTGCATCACATCTCTGGTGGGGAAAAGGAATTACCAACAAGAGAAGGTGTTTTTCTGTTGGGGGGAAGAGGATGTTATTAGGAAATAACCACAACATTTTTAAGCAACAATGCATTTGTGTTTTTTTTTAAGTCAATTACTCAAGATTTAGCCCAGCCAATTTCGAGGTATGTCTGAAAGCCACAGATGTGATAGGAGGCTTTCTTCCACTATCTTAAGAACTGCCCTGATACTGGAAGTTTTGCGAAGTTCCTCTCTATATCACTGTTTAACTTGGCCCAACCTAAGAGAAAGAGCTTGATGTGGGTATAAAGGGGAGTCGCGGGCAGGGGCAAAGAGTCTCCTCCCTTGGATATGAAGCTAAGTCCCTTTGAGGAACCCAATGTCTCAACTGTTCCAGGTTAGACCAGGTGGCATGGAGCCAGATGCCTCACATGCTCCAGTAAGTCTTTCCTTCCTCAATTTGCAGCTTAATAGTAATGCTGATCCATCTCATGTTCTGCCCTTGTAAAACTCTGTAGACAAGTCTGTCAATGCTACACCTTCTCAGGAAGGGCTACTGTCCTCATCCCTTGAAGGAGTCCTCCTTCTGGTGTCAGTCCCTAGAATAGCCACATGACTGGGCTGAAACTTCATTTCCCAGGCACTGGGGATGGACCACTTGATCCATTTAACCACCGCCATCAATTCTATAACCTGACTTCTCTCCACTTAAGTCTTTGAAAGGTGAATACCAACTGTAACCGCTCTGAAAACCCACCCCCTTCTCTCTTAACCTTGGGAGGTTCCCAGGTTTTATTTCCTTTAATATAAGGGAATATACAAGTTGCACAACAACATATAAAGGCAAAGTCAAAAATATCTCTGATGTATGATAGTCAGAATTCACAGGACTTCAGAACTAGAAAAGAAATTTATGGTTAAACAGGCCCACCCCTTTGTGAACTCAAATTCCCTACAAAATTCCTGTCAGAAGCCTTTGCTGGAAGACTTGCAGTGATTGGGGATCTTACAACTATACAGGACAGCCTGTTCTATTTTAGACAGTTCTACATTTTTCTATACAATGAGCTGAAGTCTGCCCTCCTATACCTTGTACCCAATGCTATCATTCAAATTCTGGAACCAAGCAGAATTAGTCTAATAATTTTTTCACATGACAGCCCTTCAAAGAGAGTTATCATGTCTCCCCAGGTCTTCTGTTTTCCATCCAAAAATAAGCTGATCATTGGAAGTCATGGTTTTCTGTCCCTTTCTTGTCTAGGTTACCCTGATCTGGTTGTTATCTGCCCCATCAATGTCACATCCTTGAGGCAGCTCCGTGGCTTATTGGATAGAGTGCAAGGTGTGGAATCAAGAAGATCTATGTTCAAATTTAGCTTCAGAAATATACATTATTGTGTGACCCTGAGAAAGTCATTTAACCTGTTTGTCTCAGTTTCTTCATCTGCAAAATGGAGATAGTAAGAGCACTTGTCTCCCAAGGTTGTTGTGAAGACCAAATAAGATAATAGTAATAAAGCAATTAACCCAGTCCCTGCTATGTACTAAGTACTATATAAATACTAGCTATCATTTTATTGTTATTATTATTTCATTTTGTTTACCTCAGTTCATTCTACCTTTGGGGTCCCTCTCTGCTGTCCACTGTATTAATTATCCTTCCTAGCTGAGTGTCATCTAAGAATTTTAAAAAGCATGCCATCTAAGCCTTTGTTCAATAGGAATGAGCCAACAATAGAACCCTGAGGCACTCCACTAGAGAGCTTCCCCCAGGATAACTTCAGTAATTCAGCCAATTCCACATTCACCTAACCACAAAGTATCTAAGGGTAAATGAGGCACTTGAGAACAAAGAGTAATGTGTCTATGGTCACTTAGGTAGCAGAACCAGGATTTAAACTGAGACCCTTGGACTTCCAAACCAGTGCCCTTGACATTACATTGTGCCTTATCTCTTCTTTCTGCTCCCTTGTATTCCTTCCCACAAAACTGTGATTGGAAGTCAAAACAGACCCTGGGTGGGAGCATAAGAAACTTAGAGATGGAAAAGTTTCTCCTGCATTTCCAGGGCTCAATGAGATCCAAAAGAATCATACAATGTTAAATGCAGAAGGGACTTTAGAAGCCATTTCACTGAGGTTGAGAGAGGGATGGGGGCTTGCTCAAGGTCATACACTCAGAATTAGAACCCAAGTCTTCCGATGCCCAATCCAAGGATCTTTCTATGATGTCATGCTGCCTCCCCTGTTGGTGTGCAGAAGGAGAACCTGCCAGCAACATTGCTGCTTTGACCTCCTCCCCTTTGGTATCCTTGACCATACCTTGTGACGGGTAGCATTGCAGTCTCTTAGGGGCTGCCTTTAGCTGGTGACTCCCACTGTTGCACTCTTTACAGAACTGCCTCATAGAGGAAGGAAATGGGTCAAATTATCCCATTTGTGGTTGCCTATAGGGAGGCCTTTGTAACATGACTTGGGGCCCTCCATCCATTGCTTACATTTTTCATCAAGCCCCTTACTTCATCCTCAAATATGGATGCGCCAAGGACCATGGTCATTGTGAGGCAGTATCTAACCAATCATGAGCCTGCAGCTTTCCATGATATGCCTAAAGATCAACTCTTTGCCACACAATGCTCTGCCCTCCCTATTTCCATCACCCCTGTCAAGTCATCTGGGTTCCTTCATTTTAAGCCTCATCCCCCATCTTTACTCTCTTCTTTCTATGTCTCAACAACTTAATGAAATACATATTGATTAATTATCTAACGTGCCTATGCCAACATGTTTCTCTGTCTCTGTCTCATTGTCTCTGATAATATTTCAAACCTCATACCGTATCACTCCATAACACTCTCTGCTTTCATATTCTGTGCACTATGGCTTTCCTGATTCTATCCTTCCCTCTAAGGCTTTCTCAGTCACATTTTCTTCTTCTTCTTGTCCTTATCCATCTCCTTACCTCTTTTTCTTCTTCTTCCCTTTCTATTCCTATCATGTCTCCTTATTCCTGAATGGCCCCAGCCTCCCCAGTCCCTGCTAGGCAAGAGTTGGGGGTAGGTAGAATAAAGTGAAGTTTATTCTTCTGAAGATGGGTTTGGGAATGTTTCAAGACAGATCCCCTTTCTTTAGGAGCAAGCCTTAGAAGGTAGCTATCTGGCCTTATCCAATAGCAGGTGTGTGTGTATGTGTGTGTGTGTGTGCTTGTGTGGGTGTGGGTGTGTGTAAGAGTGTGTGTGTAGAGAAGGGGGGGATGGAAGAGATAGATGGAAGCTCAGAGCAGCAGTGCCTTATTGGTCGAAAAGTCCATTGTTTTGCAAAAAAAAAAAGTTAGTGATGTTGGAATAGAAAGAATTTCTGATGCTTAGAAGCACAGAGATACATGTTGAGAAAGGAGTTGGTGTAGCAGTGGCATTGATAATGGAGAAGAATCCCTGGGGTCAAGAGCAAAAGAGAAAGAATAATAAAATGGGGATTTCCAGACCATATACCACTGTACTTTGGGGTAATGGAGCCCAGAGTAGAGTGAGGAATATGGTAGCATAAGGCTGTGCTGGGGCCCTTTTCCTGGAGAAAGCAAACCTTAGTCTTCCTCTTTGCCCACATCCTAGCCCAGGAATAACCATTGCACTTTGAATTCAAAAGAGGTATTAGCAGAGTGACCAATAAGGAGGATTCTTGCTTTCATAAAGTATAGAGAGTTAAGTGAATTTTCATGGACCCTCCTACAGTAGTTGTTATCTATGCTCATGGTACATACTGGTCTTCTTAGGAAATGAGGTAAAGGGACTTGAGGGATACTTCTCTGTTATCCAGATTATTGTGGAGAATGACATATTCCTTTAAAATGGAAGGACTTCTGTGGAAAATATTATACTATTTTATATCATTTTTGTAATTTCTATAAGGCTCAGGGCCTGAACTACTTAACCAGAAGAAAAGCCTGATCCTAACAGTCTCTTTGTTCTCTGAGTAAGCTCAGAGATATCTCTATCTTGTATCAACAAATCCAGATGGAGTATTCCTTGCTCTGTCCATGGCCATTAAGGGTGAAAACCTTGAGCCCAGACACTATCTTGAATGATGTGACTTTTCCTTATCTTAATATTTTATGGGCATATACTATGTTGTGGAATGTTAATGGCCAATTAAACACAGAGATCCTGGGGCTGCAAATCCAATTGACACTTTTGACAACTATCTAATTGGTTGTATTTACAATCTATCCCATTAAGGGAAATCCTTGTCTTTATGGTCAAACACAGCTGAGAATCATAAATTTTAGTAACATGCTGAATTGTGATTGTTCAAAAGAATATATAACTTGTTCATGTTTCTGTACAAGTCAGTCAGGCATTCTCTGGCTCAATCTCATACATGTATGTCTGTTGGCTATGCTTATGGGAATTTATATAAATAATACAATCTTTTTATTATCTAGTCTGTTGTTTCCTTTAACCAACATCTTAAGGTTCACACTTCAAAATGAAAAAGACAAGACAAAGGTTGTGTGACAGATTTCATTGTAGCCCATTCATGTGATTAGGGTCCATTGATGCACAGCACATAAGGGAGGGGGAACATGCTTTCCCAGTAGACTGGAGCTCAAGCCAGCATTCTGATTGTGTATATCTACACTGATCTCTAGACTAAAAAGTTGGTGTTCAATGATCTCCAACTCTTCATGACCATATTTGGGGTTTTTCTTGGCAAAGATAGTAGAGTAGTTTGCTACTCCCTTCTCCAACTTATTTTACAGATGAGGAAACTGAGGCAAACAAATTTAAGTGACATGCCCAGGGTCACACAGCTCAAAAGTGTCTGAGGTCAGATTTGAACTCAAGAAGATGAGTCTTCCTAACTCTAGGCCCGATACTCCATCCACTGCACTACCTTGTTGACCATAAGGAAAAATTGAGAGGGAAGAGGAAAAGGATGGAAGGAGAGAGAAGGGGAAAGAAAAAGTGATAGAAGTTGGAGACAAATGCTGAGAGGAGGGAAGTGGGAATGCATCTGGGAAGGAGCAAAGGAGAACTCCATTTTGGCAAGCTCCTTCTCTGGACTGGAGTGTGCAGAAGGAAGCTGGCAGAAGGAGCTCCCTCATGTCTAGATTTCTAACCCTTCTTTGTTGCCTTCAGGCCCCAGGTACTGAAGAGGGTATTCGCTATATTCAACAGATCAACCGTCTCTTTGATGGTGCCCACATCTGGTGGATGGGGCCATTCATTCCTGTGATCAGACTCTACCATCCCAAGTTCATCTCACCCTTGCTTAAGGCCTCAGGTATGTCCCTTGGTTTTCTATGGGCCTGATTTGCAAAGGGAGACCTTGGTTTAGGAGGGGCCTCATGGACAGAGTGAGGATCCAGGGAAAAGAACACAGACTGTGAGTCAGATTCTTTTTCAGTCTCAGCTCCTATTCTGATCTATGTCTAATATTAGGCAAGTCTCATTAATTCTCTGGACTTCATTTTACTCATCTGTAAAATGGAAATAGTCCCTGGCCTGTCTACCTTATATTTGATTCAATTCCATCTAATAAAAAATACGGATATATGAGGCTCATGCCTGTGCTTCTCATATCAATGGAAATGACAAGGTACTTCCTTTCAAGGAGAATAAAGCCCTTGTCTGATGAGAGGCAGGGGAAATGGGAGAGAGGGGTAATACTATATTTAGACACATAAGCATGATACAGCTTTGTAGATAATACAATAGCATACTTAGAGAATCCTAGAGAATCAACTTAAAAATACTTGAAATAATTAACAACTTTAGCAAAATTTCAGGATTTAAATAAACCCACATAAATCATTGGCATTTCTATACATTACTAACAAAGCCCAGCAGCAAGAGATACAAAGAGAAATTCCACTTAAAGTAACTGTAGACAATAAAAAGTACTTGGGAGTCTACCTGCCAAGACAAACCCAGGGCCTATAGGAACAAAATTACAAAATACTTTTCATTCAAATAAAGTCAGATCCAAATAATTTGAAAAATATCATTTGCTTATGGGTAGGCCAAGCTGATGGCAAAAAACAATAATCTTACCTTAATGAATTTACTTATTCAGTGCCATACCAAGACATTATTTTATAGAGCTAGAGGAAATGATAACAAAATTGATCTGGAAGAAAAAAGGTCCAAAATATCAAGGGAATTAATGAAAAGAAATGCAAAAGAAAGTAGCTGAGCCATAACAGATCTAGAACTGTATTATAAAGCAGCAATCATCAAAACTACTTGGTATTATCTAAGAAATGGAGTGGTGGATCAGAGGAATAGGTTAGGTACACAATGCACAGTAGTCAGTGAGTATGGTAATCTACTGTTTGATAAACCCAAGGATTCCAGCTTCTGGGATAAGAACTCACAATTTGACAAAAATTGCTGGGAAAACTGGCAAACAGTATTGCAGAAACCAAGTATAGACCAAGATCTTACACCATATACCAAGATGAGGTCAAAATGGGTACATGATTTAGATGTAAAGAATGATATTATAAGAAAAAGAGGAGAGCAAGGAATATTTTTCCTGTCACATCTATGGAGAACAGAAAAATTTTTGACCAAACAAGAGAGAGCATTATAAAATGCCAAATGGATAATTTTGATTACATTAAATTAAAGATTTTTGCATAAACAAAGCCAATGCAACCAAGATTAGAAAGGAAACAGACAGCTGGGAAACAATATTTGCAGCCAATTTCTCTGATAAAGGCCCCATTTAAAAATACAGAGAGAGAACTGAGTAAAATTTATGCAAATACAAGCAATTCCCCAATTGATAAATCATCAAAGGATATGCACAGGCAGTTTTCAGATGAAGAAAGTTAAGCTATCACTAGTCATATGAAAAATGCTCTAAATCACTATTGATAAGAGAAATGCAAGTTAAAACAAAATTAAAACACATATCAGATTCGTTAACATGACAAAACAGGAAAATGATATATGTTGGAGGAGACGTGAGAAAATTGGAACACTAATGCATTGTTGGTGGAGTTGTAAACTAATCCAACCATTATGGAGAGCAATTTGGAACTGTGCCCAAAGTGCTATATAACTGTGCACACCCTTTGATCCAGGAATCCCACTTCTAGGACTGTATCCCAAAGAGATCAAAAAATAGGAAAAGGAACCACTTGTACAAAAATATTTATGGCAGCTCTTTTTATGTTGGCCAAGAAATGGAAATTGAGATGTCCATCAATTAGGGAATGCCTGAACAAGTTGTGGTATATAAATGTAATGGAACACTATTGTGCTATAAGAAATAATGAGCAAGCAGACTTCAGAAAAAACCTGGAAAAACTTACATGAATCGATGCTTAGTGATGTGAGCAGAGCCAGGAGAACATTGTACACAGTAACAGCAACATTATGTGTTGAACAACTTTGATAGAATTAGCTTTTCTCAGCAATACAAGAATCTAAGACAATTCTAAGACTCATGATGGAAAATGCTATCCACATCCAGAGAAAGAACTATGGGGTCTGAATGCAGATGGAGGCATATTATTTACATTTTTGTTTGTTTTTTCTTTCTTGTGATTTTGCCCTTTGGTTCTAATTCTTCTTTACAACAGGACTAATATGGAAATATGTTTAATATGATTGTAAAAGTATGGCCTATATCAGAATGCCCACTGTCTTGGGGAGGGCAGAGAGGAGAGAGCAGGAGAAAATTTAAAGCTCAAAATCTTATAAAAGTGAATTTTAAAACCTGAAAGTGAACAAAGAACTTTTTTGAAAATAAAGAAAGGATGGAAGAAGTCAGGAAGTAATGTGTTTATTTATTATATGTGGGACAATGTGCAAGAATGCATGTTGGTAGGAGACAGAAAGGCTAGATATGGGGACAGTTAGAAGTTCAGGGTGGATGGAGCAGTCTGAAAGTGTGAATGGAGGCAGAGAGCTAGCTCACAAGACAGATGATCATCAGGATTCAAAAAGATCTTGGTAGACAGGAATGTTGGGCTGAATTTAATAAGAGAAATTTTATTGGGGATCAAATTATATTTGGGAACAAATACTTATTTTCACAAGTACAAGAAAGAGAGGCATAGCTACAAAGAAGCTAATTGCAAATTAAAATATGCAGTTCTTAGATATGGTAGCTAAGAAAGCTGATGAGATTTAAGGCACATTAACAGAGGCATGAGGTCCAAGACTAGGAAAAAAATGATTCTGCTTGGTTGGACCAAGGACTCTATCCTGGTTGGACGACATTTGAGTATTGTCTTCAGGTCAGTGTACCATACTTGAGGAAGGGCTTTGATGAAGTAGAGGGCAACCAAAATGGCAAAGGACTTGGAGTTCCTGTGATGATGTAATTGGTCAAAGGAACTAGGGAAGAGACTAGAATAAGAAAAAAACTTACAATTGTTTTCTTCATGTATAGGAAGGCCTGTCACATGGAAGGGGATCAGACTTTTCTTCTTAAGCCCAAAGGACAATGGGTGGAAGCTACAAATACATAAATTGAGGCTCCACATCAGAAAAAAAAATTCCTTACAATGAGAGCTCTCCCAAAATGAAAGTTTCATCATCTGTAAAATGGGCATGACCATAGAGCTTTCTTCACAGGGTTGTGTATTCTATGGGATGCATCTTTCTAGAGGTTCCTTCAGTACTGAGTCAGGGCCAGGAGGCCATGGTTGCCCAGTTGTAGGAGAAGGATCACAGAGAGAGAAGATAAGGATAATACTAGTATGTAGACAAACGGCTTAACACTAATCCCCTGTGTGTGGAAAAGACAGTGTCGCAGAGTGGACAGAGATTCAGGAAGTCCTGGGTTTGAGTCCTATTTCAGGTCCATTCTAGTTATATGTTACTTAGCTCTGGATAGAGAGGTAATTAATTCTCTAAGACTAGAAGGTGCCAAGCTGCATGAGAAGAGGAAATTTTGTCAAAAGGAGCTCCCTATACTCATCAAATCACAAGTCTTTCCTGTATTCAAAGTTCAGCCTAGAGAAGAGAGTGTATGGACATCAGTTATCTGTTAGATTATTAACTGGCAAATTTAGGGACTCTTAGACATGGCCCTATCTGGTGTGGCCTAGTTAACCTGCCACTGGGGGGAGTCAGTCAAATTCAAATATAGTGGAAACCTTCCTGACTCTGAAGTCAGGGGGCTTGGCCTTAAAATTATTTCCCTAGGTGACCTTGGGCAAGTTGTATAACCTCTCTGGGCCTCAATTTACTTATCTGGAAAATGAAGGGATAATAATTCTGAAGTGTGTAACTAGGTGACACAGTTGGTAGAGCAGAGTGCCTGGAGTAAAATCTGAATTAAAATCTGGTCTGACAGTTTTCAGAGGAAGAAGTTAAAGATATCTATGGGTATATGAAAAAATGCTCTAAATCACTATTGATTAGAGAAATGCAAATCAAAACAACTCTTAGGTACCACATCTCTCCTGTCAGATTGACTAACATGACGAAACAGGAAAATGATAAATTCTGGAAAGATGTGGGAAACTGGAACATTGCTACATTGTTGGTGGAGCTGTGAACTGATGCAGCCATTCTGGAGAGCAACTTGGAACTATGCCCAAAGGGCTACAAAAAGGTGCATACTCTTTAATCCAACAACACCACTTCGAGGGCTATAACCAAAAGAGATCATACAAGTGGGAAATGGACACATATGTACATATATTTATAGATGTACAAATGTATGTTCATCGATGTAAAAATATTTATAGCAGCTCTTTGTGGTGGCAAAGAATTGGAAATGAAGGGGATGCCCATCAATTGGGGAATGGCTAAACAACTTGCTGTATATGGATGTAATGGAATGCTATTGTGCAATGAGAAATGAGGAACAGACAGACTTCATTACAACATGGAAAGACATATATGAACTAATGCTAAGTGAGGGGAGCAGAACCAGGAGATCGTTATACACTAGTACAGACACATGGTCGCTGTAAGGACTAACTTTGATCAGCTTGGCTCTTCTCATCAATGCAAGGTTCAAAGACAGCTCCAAAAAACTCATGAAGGAAAACGCTATGCACATCCAGAGAAAGAATTATGGAATCTGACTGCAGATTGAGGCAAGCCATTTGCTATCTTTTTTTCCTTCTTTTTTGATTCCATTTCTCCTCTCTCATGATTCATTCCATTGATTATAATTCTTCTTTACAACTGGACTATTATGTAAATAAGTTCAACATGAAAGCAAATGTAGAATCTACATTGGATTACATGCTGTCTTGGGGTGGGGTAGGAGGAAGAGGAAGGAAGGAGAGAAAAATTAGAACCCCAAAACCTGTGGAATTGAGTGTTGTAAACCAAAAATTAAAAAAAAAATAAAAAAATAAAATCTGGCTTGAGATACTTACTAGCTGTGTCACCCTGGGCAATTTGCTTAACCCTGTTTGCCTCAGTTTCCTCAGCTGTAAAATGAGCTGAAAAAGGACATGGCAAAGCACTCCAGCATCTCTGCCAAGAAAATCCTAAAAGGGGTCACAAATGTCAGACATGACTGAAAAATGACTAAACAATTCTGAAGTCCCTGCCAGCTCTAGGATCTCATGATCCTATGAACTTGTTTGGGTTATGGCTGAAGCTAAGATAAGATTTCAGACAGAATGAAGGGTCCAGATGCCCAGTATTTCCTCCCCAATGTTGTACTTAGTCCTTTCAAGGTTTGTATTTTCACTCACTCCACAGATGGAGTGACTCATAACTTCATGGGAGGGCACATTCTGGGAATACTTTTCTGGGGAAATAAACAGGATGGAGAGAGATAGAGATGTCAGACAAAGGGAGGAAAGTTACTCCAGACCCCCATCAGCCCCTCTGCCCACCTGGCTCCTTGTTCTTCTTGCCTCTTCAGGTGTGAACACCTCCCTCTTCATTCTTCCCCCAGACACATAATTCCAAAGAGAATTTGCTGTACACTCAGTCTCTGGTCTGCAGTTCAGGGATGGGTGCTGCTCGTGGGTAGGGGCCTGGTGCCCCTCGATAGGCATCTTCCACCCCAGTTGCATCAAGCCAGTCCTCCTGGACTCAGGTAGACTTCCTGTGTCCCCTTGAAACTGAAAGACTTGGCTACTGAGGTCTCTGTGTTGCCTGCCTGCCCTGGGGCAGGTAGAGAAGGAAGGAAGGAGTAGGAACTTTTTAAATCAGGCAACAGAAACAGCAGGGGACTAGAGAATCTTGCCTAAGGTAACTTTGTCTCTTGTTTATCTGGGCTCCCATGGATCCCTCCACTTTAGTCAGCTGCTCTGACTGGACTGCACCTTAGGCCTGGGCTCTCTCAGGTCTCCATCTGTGACTTCTCTAGGTACAGGGCTCTGACTGCATAGGGACACATCTGGGCTATATTTGAGCTGTGTTGGGGTTGTGTTTGGGGTCAAATTCAGACCATCCTAGGCCATTTCCAAGCTGTATTGGTGCCATGTTTGGGGCTTCCTCAGGCCACATTCATGATGTATCTGAGCTGTGTCTGAGAAGTATTAGTAGTGTGTTTGGGGCCATGTCTCAGGATGTTCAGAGCCATATCTGAGCTCTGTTGATTCTACGTTTGTGGCCATGCCTCAGGCTCTCTAAGGCTAAATCTGGGTTTTGCGGTATCATGGTTGGAGGCCATGCTTTGGGATCATATGTGAGCTATACTGGTGCCTATGCCTTCGACCTCATATATGTTATGTCCAAAGCTGTATCTGGACTGTGATGAGGGCTATATTTAAACTTGTATCTAGCATGCGTTTCCAGAATTGCATCCAGAGGCAAGACCAAGAGTTGTATGGATCATGTTTATATGGGGGCATTTGGCCCTTATCTTAATGATATGTGCCACAGGTTGGAGGGGGTGGGGAAGCACTGATGCTTCATTCAGGCTATATAGAATTTGGACTGCATATCCACAGATATCATCTCTAAAGCCCTGCAACTGGGACTGGGTTGGGGAGGGAGATTTGTTCTATGTGTGGGATATCCCCAGGAGCCTATCCAGGGCATGGGAGCAGCCTAGCCTAATGAATAGAAGGTTGCCATTGAAGTCAGAAAGATCTGGGTTCATAGTCTCTGACATATACTAGCTACATAACCATAGACAAAGTACTTAACCTCCCAGTTCCTCTGAAAACTCTAAGACCATAAGTTTCAGGTGAATAGAAGATATTAAATGATTTCTAGAGCTTCCACAATGGAAATTCCCAGCACCAATGAAATTGGCATTTCAAAGATGGAGAGAGGAAAGTACACAAGTCATGTCCAAATCTAAATCATGTGCATTGCATCTAGGTCTGTGTTTAAGCCTGTGTTCAAAGTATATGTGTGGAGTTATCTATAGGGGTATGTCTTGGGGAATGGCTGGGACATCTCTGGGATATGTTTAGGCATTCACAAAGTGAGGTTCTGGGTCATGTGTTTGTGAGGGGGTATATCCCTCTCAAAACATCAGGTCCATGATTTGTCTTGGCTCATGTTAAGAATATGTATGGTCCATGTCTTGGGATGTGTGGTGCCTGATACCATGTTGGAGCCATGTTGGTGATGTTGGATGAAGTCTGGACCATAAACAGAGTGCTTTGCATCACATCTGGGGCCTTTCTTAAGTTGTGTCTACTCAGCATAGCTAGGTGTGTCTGGCCATAATACTATCTCCACTCTCTTCTTCCTGCCCTCTGTATAGCCTTACCTCCTTACCCACTCCTTTCCCTGCTCTCCTCTTCTTCTCTTGTCCACACTTGGCTTAGAGAGGAACTGGGAGGAATGGTACAGGAAGTGAAGTTCTAATCACTTCCCTCCCTGACTTAGAGTTTGGGACCCCAGCACTTGGTTGAACTCTCCTCCTTTGACCTTCTCTGAGCTGTTATATGCTCTTTGTTCCTCCCCTTATTCCCACTCATAGTCATGTCGGGCCTCTGAAGGATCTATCTCTCTCTTACAGCCACTGTTGCACCCAAGGACAAAGTCTTCTATAGCTTCTTGGAACCATGGCTGGGTGAGTGATGTGTAGGAATAGGACCTGGGGAGAAGGCATTGACCAAGAGGTAGAGGGTGGAGTGGATTGCTCAGGAGGGCGAAGAGATGCATATTTGTGACCTGACAGATTGAGATGAGGCCAGTATTTGGGAATCTAGGAGCTAGGCTATGGAGCATTTGAAGCAATGGAGGGATAGAATGAAATCCTTACTTAGGGGCAGGGAAAGAATGGGGCTTGAATATTTGTATTTGGGAAATTTAAGGAATCAAGACTCCCTAGAAATGGAGGCCTAGGATTGGGAGAAGAGGGTCTATGGATTGAGGGCTAGAGAACTGGTGATGAGGGAATAGGCTGAGAACTTAGTATTTGGGGACTTGGGTTAGGGAATTGTGTTAGGGACATAGGAGAAGGAATGGAGGACTGAACTGAGGGCTGTGCATCTGGTTCTAGGAGCAGGGAAACTGGACTGAAGCCTGAGACTTGGAGACTGATCCCTATCACTGTCTTTCTTCCAGGGGATGGGCTGCTGCTGAGTAAAGGAGACAAATGGAGCTGGCACCGGCGCATGCTGACCCCAGCTTTTCACTTTGACATCCTCAAACCTTATGTGAAGATCTTCAACCAGAGTGCAGACATCATGCATGTGAGCATAGAGGAACTGGCTAGGTTAGGAGGGAACCCAACCCATGAGCCTGCACAAAGTAAATTCCCTTCAAGACCAGTCTGGACCTCAGGAGGCATAATGAGGGCCTTAGCACTGTTCATGTTTTCTTACAGTATTATGAGTTTAGGGCTGTGGGGTAGAGCCCAAGGCCACTATCATACAAGAGCCTCTTTCAGGAACTTGCAGATCAGTTTCCAATCCACATGACCTCATCTCCTCCCAATATTTTGGGAGATATGGAGGCCAGTACTGATTATCCCCATTTTACAGATAAAGAAGGAAAATTTGACCCAGAGTGGAGTTTTCACTTTTCCAAGGTCACACAGTGTTTCAGTGGCACAGCTGGGAGTAGGTCTCAGTACCTGACTCCCAACAAAGGATCTTTCCACCCAAAGAGTAAATTCTCAATGTGCTCATAACCATGCTATTCTTCATATAACAAATAGAGATCCCTTCCTTGCTCTTTCTGGGTGCCTGAAATCGCAGGAACGCAGGAACAAGTCCTGGGAGAAGGCCAGCATAAACATTCTCTCTCTCTCTTTCTCTCTCTCTCTCACTTTCTCTCTCCCCTTCCTTCACTGTCTCAGGCAAAATGGAGGCGGCTGTGTGCTGAGGGCAGCAATTACCTGGACATGTTTGAACACATCAGCCTCATGACCCTGGATAGCCTGCAGAAATGCATCTTCAGCCACAACAGCAACTGCCAGCAGTGAGCCTTAGCCTAGCCTTTGACTCTGGGGACTCAGGACCTACAGATGAGAAAATGACATTCCTGAGGAGTAGGGGAAGGGAGGACTGCAGAGTAGAGGGCATGGGCAATGCTGAGGACAGAATCTGGAAGGATTGGGAAGGAAGAGCAAGTTAAAGCTACTGTGGAAACTGGGGGCCACATACATGACTGCCTGGGAAAGAGAGGTACTGTAGGACCATGGGAAGTGGGAGGGATCAGGAGTCAGGTGACATGGGCTCTAACCTCAGTCCTCTTATTTCCAGCTGGTATGACCTTAGGCCAGCTATTTAACTTCTCTGGGACTCAGTTTGCTCATCTATAAAATGAGAAGGTTGGACTAAATGACCTCTGAGGTCCCTTCTGGTTCTAAATCTGTAATCCAGTATCTTTGATTCCCCTTGGAGACCTTGGGGAGCTGCCACTAGCCTTGGAGAAGGGCTTGGGTATGAGTCAGGGGGGAACTTGGGCAGCTTCAACCACATGTTAAGAAAAAAATGCATACATATATATATATCTACTCATATATATATATATACATACATATATAGAGACACATATATATATATGGGCATTTGTGTCTATATCTATGTATTTATATTATCTCTATCTATATCTATATTCTTTATATCTATATCTTGAATGAGGATAAGTTCATTTCTGCAAAGGCAACAGAAGAGGGAAAGCCTGGGAGAGACTTTGCAAAACAGAATAGATCTATAAGGAAAGCATTTGGCATCACCAGCTCCATCCTAATAAAGACTTCAACAGGCCAGATTACAGTGATCCTCTTATGTTGACTGCCCCTGGGGTTACACTTTAGAGACTCAGAGAGACCTCTCAGCAGTTACAAAGAAGGAAGTTCACCTATCTAAGTTTAGACCATTACCTGGTTAAGAAGATGTTGCATTTAATTGCTCTGGCTGTACTCAGCAGTAGTCATTTGCACAAGGGGAACCAAGAGAAAACCTTTGGTTCATTCCTAACAATCTCATCCACAAACTTGCCTCTTTCACCTTCTGTCAACATAACACAAAAAGATGATTGTGTATGAAACTGCAAATCTTCTCTGCATAACTTGCTATTCCTTTGAAACATACAACAAATTCATCATGTCAATTTCTTTTTTTTCTTCCCTCTCGTCATAGAGGAAGAACAGAATGACAAATTGGGTGTGGGATTTAAAAAATCTAGAAAGAGAACAAATTAAAAATCCTCATTTGAACATTAAATTGGAAACTCTAAAAATTAAAGTTGAGATTAATAAAACTGAGAGTAAAAATACATTGAATTAATAAATAAAACTAGAAGTTGATTTTATGAAAAGACAATGAAATATATAAATAACAGTTTAATTTGATTTACCAAAAGAGAGAAGAAAACTAAATCACTAATACTAAAAATGAAAAGGGTGGCTATATCACCACGGAAGATGAAATTAAAGCAATTAGAAAGAGTCATTTTGCCCATTTTTATGACAATAAATTTAATAATTTAAGTGGAATGGAAGAATACTTAGAAAAATATAAATTGCAGAAGGGAAATAGAGTACCTAAATAGACCCATTTTAGACAAAGAAATTGAGCAGACCACAAATGAGCTTTCTAAGAGAAAAGCAGCAGGAACTGATGTATTTATAATTGAATTCTATCAAACATTACAGATCAAGTAATTCAAATGTTAAATAAATTATTTGGAATAATAGGTAAAGAAGGTGTTCTACCAAACTCCTTTTGTGAAACAAATATGATACTGATTCCTAAGCCTGGAAGAGTAAAAACAGAGAAATAAAAGTATAGACTAATTTTATTAATGAATATGGATGCAAAAATCCTAAATGAAATACCAGCCAAATGATTACAACAATACATTTCAAAGATTATACATTATGATCAAATGGAATTTATGCCAGAATGCAGGGATGGTTCAACATAATGAAAACTATTAACATAATTGATTACATCAATAATATAAATTTAAAAAAATCAAGGGATGCAGAAAAAGCTTTTGATAAAATTCAACATTCATTTCTATTTTTCCTTAAATTGATAAACAGCATTTCTCTAAAACCATCAATAAGCATTAGTTACTTACTACATCCTGGAGGCCTTCCCATTAAGATCAGGTGTGAAACAAGGCCTTTGTCATCAACGTTATCCAGTATTGTATTGAACATCCTAGCAATAGCAGTAAGAGAAGAAAAAGAAATTGAAGGAATCAGAACAGGGAATGAGGCGATAAAACTATCTCTTTTTGCAGATAATAAGATGATATTCTTGGAAAATCCTAAAGACTCAATGAAAAAGTTAGCTGAAAGAATTAACCACTTTAGCAAAGTAGCAGGATATAAAGTAAATCCAAATAAATCATCAGCATTCCTTCATATCACAAACTATTCCCCTGTCAGATGGCTCCATGCTAGGCATACTACAGATATTTAATTATGACACCGGCTGAATCTATTGAAAACCTCTGGGAAGCTGGGAAGTAGGAAACCAGGTTTAGAAGTTATTTGTTCTTATCTCTTCTTCTAGACCTTTCTGCTTTTCCTATCTCTCCCTCATTTTCTCATAAACTATTCCCATCTCATCTCCTTTCTGCCTCTTTATAACTATGCTTTTCTTTGTTCCTCCAATGTTAAACACAGTTTCTAGCTAGAGGGGTGGGGAACCTTCAGGCTTGAGGCCACATGTGTCCCTCAAGGTCCTCAAGTAGGGCCCTTTGACTGAATCCAAACTTCACAGAACAAATCCCCTTAATAAAAAAGATTTGTTCTGTAAAACTTGGACTCAGTCAAAAGGCCACACCCAAGGACTTAGAAGGAGGCTTCGGGTTCCCCACCCCTGGCATAATAAGTACTTAATGAACTCGTGGTGACCTGACTTGTTCCTCTCATTCTCCTGGTGCCCTAGACACATGTTTGGCTAACAGGAGATCGCACAATGATAGAAAAAGCTAGATCAAGGGTCCAATGACCAGACAGAGCCTCAGAGCAAGTTTCCTAGGTGACTAGAGAAGGCTTCATAGGAGTAAGTCCAGGTAAGAAGGCAGTTGTTGTGACTTGGAGGTAAGAGGTCAGGGTACTACTTACAGGGAGGACAGTGTTAGAGAGATCAACTACAATCAATAAGTACAGATCTTGGAAGGCAGACAGTCAGTCTCAGGGGTATTTAGTGTCCGGTAGTGGAAACTGAGCCATAGTGATTGGGGATCCTGTGCAGGGCAACACCTACTCAAAGGTCTTGAATGGGAAAAAGACAGAATTCCATTCCTAGTAGCAGAAGGGCCCCACTAATCCATAGTGAAACAACATGAGAGAATGGAAAGAGCTCTGGTCTAAGATAAAAGACCTGAATTCAAATCTGGCCCATGTATATGATCTAAGGCAAATTGTTTAACCTCTCTGTGCCTTAGTTTCTTCAACTGCAAGAGGAAGATAATACTTTTACTTCCTCCTTCCCAGGGTTACAATGAGCAAAGTACTTTGTAAACCCTAAAGTGCCATCCATTTGGACACTTTAATGGATCTGTGAACTCACTATGGTCCTCTCTTCCATGGCACAGATTATAACTCACCCTTATTTTCTTACCATGGGTTGCTCTACTTTCTTGTTTGCATACTCCTATGGATCTTCCATAGGGTGTCCATTTAGCTTGTTGGAAGAAGGGCTTTCTCTGGATGTGGGGTTCTAAACCTGGGGTCCATAGACTATCTTCTCACACTCTCCCATGAATAAGCCTAAGAAGCTCATGGCTAGATTTCAAGGAATATGTACATTTGGATGGGAAAGAAATAGATTTTTATTTTCATTAACCTCTAACTGAAATTTAGCATTTCCTTCAATTATGATTGTAGATCTAATAGGGCTTTGATGCATGATGATCTAAGATGAAGGCTGGTCCCACCCACATGGCAGACCATTTCAGGCTATTTTCTTTCAGAAGCAGATCCAGACCACCTATGAAAAAGTTACCCATGCAGGAGAAGCCAAGGGCCTGCTTCTGGGAGAAGATATCCTTGTGGATGGCTTACCATGTGGTGGGCTCTATTGTTGGTCATCTGGGCAATCACCAAAGTTTTGTTACACTGGCAACACACATTATTCTGAGAAAGGGTCTGTAGTCTTCACCATACTGCCAGAGGGGTCCCTGATACAAAGTAGGTTAATAATCTTTTCTTTAGATTTTTAGACATGACATGAGTATCAAGGGATAATCATTCCCCGCAGTTGTTTTAGACCATCTGGCTAAACTCCCACTTATCTCCTGTTTTCTCCAGCATTATCAGGTTTCACACAGGTAGGGTAATTTTGCTAACTTTCAGCCCCCAACAACTGCTTCTTCAGCTTTTATGACTTGGGTGCAGGCCAGTGTGGTGATCAAGACTATGCATTGGCACTTTCATCCTGTTCTGTTAACCCAAGTTATCAGTCACTGCACTTCTACTCTATGAAGCCAGATTTCCCTCATTTCTCTCAAGGCACCAAGATCAACCAGACCTTGGGGAAGTCCTTTTCCACTTTATACCCATAAATTGGGTAGGGGCAGTGGGGCTTGTTGATGATGGACTTGTTTTGAAGGAAATTATAGAAATTGTTCTGGGCTATGCAGAGTGGCCTCTGACCCTGGGCCCCATATTTTCATCAGGAAGCCCAGTGCCTACATTTCAGCCATCCTGGAATTGAGTTCTCTTGTGGTAAAGCGTCACCATCAGCCACTTCTATACTGGGATGCTGTGTACTATCTTACCAGCCAAGGAAGGCAGTTCTCCCGTGCCTGTCGTCTGGTTCACGATTTCTCAAATGCTGTCATCCAAGAACGACGTCGCATCCTTGCCCAACAAGGGACTGAGGCTTTCCTCAGGGACAAGGGCAAAAGCAAGACCATTGACTTCATAGATGTTCTCCTACTGGCCAAAGTGAGTATTGAGGTTGGAGAGGGGGAATGGGAGGAGAGAGATGACAGCATTGTGGGAGTCTTAAAGAAGATAGGAAGAGAATATATAAGGGACATGAAGGACTCAGGCAGAGGGAAGAATCATAGCCTTAGATATCAGTTAGAATGAAATATGGAACAGATGCAGCCTTGACCAATAAGAGAAACCCACCTGACTGTCACCATCTTCTTCAAAAGCTGTCTTTCCCTGGGAAACTTAAACTTTTGTGAATTCATACAGAACATTGAGTATGTAGGGAAAGGATGTATCATCCCTCTGGATGCTAGAGTAGATTAGCCAGCCCTCACTGGTTTTTGGTATATTAGCAGAGTCTCTGAGGTTGTACATATATTTAGATGCATCTCTGTGACTAGTTCTAGTAACAACGAAGAAATCTCTTTCATTCTAAGTGTATAAAAAAACTTTTCCTAATTCTAGATGAAGCTAGAAGTATTATTGTGATTGATTCTTGGTGTATCTTCATATATAAAGGGGCAGCTAGGTTGCACAGTGGATAGAGTGCTGGACCTGGAATCAGAAAGACTCATTTTCCTGAGTTCAAATCTGGCCTTATATTTGTGTGACCTTGGGCAAGTCACTTAACCATTTGCCTCAATCCTCATCTGTAAAATGACCTGGAGAAGGAAATGGTAAATCACTGCAGTTATCTTTGCCAAGAGCACCTCAAATGGGGTCCTGAAGAGTTGGACACAACTGAAACAACTAAACAACAACAAGAACCAGGTATATAAGAGAAATCACTACGATTCTAAACATATCCAAAAGTAACTCTGTGATTCTAAGTATGCCAGCATACTTTTACATAATCTAGATTTATCGAAAGGTATGTCTGTTTTGGTGGTCCATATATCAGAAGAGTTTCTTTTGAAATAGGTAGGTAGATAGATACAAACAAATATTGCTGATATAGAATTGATAGAAGAATAAAGATAGAAATAAATATAGATGAGAATGAGAGAAATGAAAGGAGAGGGAAGAGGGAAGGAAAGAGAGGAGAGAGAAGAAAGAGGGAGGAAGAGAGGAAAAAAGGAAGGAGGGAGAAGTTTTGTGTGCCTTGGGAGGGGGAGATTTCCAGAGGCTCTTTTTAAGAATATTAAGGAAAATCTCTCAGATTCTAGGTATGCCAGCATACTTTTACATAATCTAGATTTATCGGAAGGTATGTCTGTTTTGGTGGTCCATATATCAGAAGAGTTTCTTTTGAAATAGGTAGGTAGATAGATACAAACAAATATTGCTGATATAGAATTGATAGAAGAATAAAGATAGAAATAAATATAGATGAGAATGAGAGAAATGAAAGGAGAGGGAAGCGGGAAGGAAAGAGAGGAGAGAGAAGAAAGAGGGAGGAAGAGAGGAAAAAAGGAAGGAGAGAGAAGTTTTGTGTGCCTTGGGAGGGGGAGATTTCCAGAGGCTCTTTTTAAGAATATTAAGGAAAATCTCTCAGATTCTAGGTATGCCTTGGAGTATCTATGAGAGTTTCTAGATTTACAAAGGGATACTACATATCCTAGAAGACCCAAAAGTTTTGGAGGGTCTCAAAGAACACAGAATATTTACACTTTGGGTAAGGGTCTCTTCTAATTGTAGGATTCAATAATTGTATGTCAGTGGTCTTATCTATTTTCATCTGGGAGGGTTCTGATATTCTAGATGTACCTTCATGGGAGAGGGCTTGGTTCCAGGTTACATAGGAATAATAGAAATTCATTTTAGGTTTATCAAAGCATTCATTTTTGGAAATATGCACTTTATATGTAACTTTTTTGATATTCACAATGACCTGGTTAGTTAGTATCACCATTTTATAGAGGAGGACACTGATGTGGATAGAGAGGGTAAGTGATTTGCCCAGAGTCATAGGGCTATTGCCTGAGGCAAGATTTGAGCTCAGATCTTCCTGACTTCCAAGTCTCGTGCTCTTCCACTTTGCCACCTAAGGCAGCAGGTTTTGGTTAGGAGAGGTTGGAGAGCTCTGTCTCAGAACATCTAAGTAGGCTCTCTCATTGGAAGGAAACGGGTCAAGAACTCACAGACAGGGGCCTGTTGTAGGATGAAGATGGAAAGGCTCTGTCAGACAAGGACATCCAGGCAGAAGCTGACACTTTCATGTTCGGAGGTGAGCTTCAAGTGGGATAGAGGGGGAAGGGCTGAAGGTGCTTGAGGAAGAGTTGGGATTTTCAATTTGCATCTCACCCCTGCCATCAGCTCCACTGACCATTGCTTGAACTAGGGTTAACAGAGAGTGTGTTTTACCAATTCAATGCCACAGCTCCAAGACCTGGAGCAGAGACTAATGCTGGGGAGATAGGGATGTTCTTCCCCCAGCTCATGATGAGTTCTGCTCTTACCTCCTACTCCTTCTCTGGGATTCTCTTCCTTCTTCTCTTTCCCACCCCCAGGCCATGACACAACTGCAAGTGGCATCTGCTGGGTCCTCTACAACCTGGCCCAGCATCAGGAACACCAGGAGCACTGCCGCCAGGAGATACAAGAGCTACTGAGAGGTCGTCAGCCCGAGGAGGTTGAATGGTCAGTGTGGGCTGACACTAAGAATGGAACCCAGGGTGTGTGTGTGTGGGTGGATGGGGAACCATGAGTATACTGGAGCCAGCTATGACCATTTTGTAAGACCTCATTTTTAAATTTCCACTGTCAGAAATCAACAGTCCCTACAAATCAGGGCTAGATTTATTGTTGTGTAGACTGTCTAGATATAAGAAGGTAAGGGAGAAAATGTTTCTGAGGCAGAACAAACTTAAAAGAGTATGTGCACACACATTTCCCTCCCCACCCAAGCCTGGTTATTAAATATTTACCAGCACACCCTTTTATTATTTTACAAACATTGCTTGAATTCAGCGCAAGTACAGTAGAAGGCTCAGGGAATGAAGCCATGTTCATGACTACAGGCCCATAACAACAACACAAAACAATCACCATTTATATAGCTTTTTAAGGCTTTCAAAGTCCTTTGCATCCATGATCTCATTTGTCCCTCACTCCATCAAAGGAATGACCCCATAGGAACAGAGAAACAAAGGCCAACCTGTTCCTCTATCTGGCTACAGTCTAGTGTTCTCCAGTCATGTAGGTTCCCCAGGCTCCTCTTGAGTTTCTCTGTAACTTTCCCCAGCTACCACTCAGCTCAAGTCCTGGGAGATTTCTACATCCAAGACCTGCCTTTGAGTCCTCTCCTCCCCTCCCCCAATTTTCTCTTCAGTCATGATCCCATCCGTATCCTCCAAAGTTTAGAATGTAAGAGCCCTCTGACCTCTGGTTATCAAAGTGCACACTCAGACTTTTATACCACATAACTGACACATAATTCACATAATTTTTGATATCTAACACTTCATTGTCACTGATTATCAAGGTCCCATAGACTTTTCCTGTCCTTCAACCTCTCACTATCAGGGTTTTAGATGTTAACATTATCCCTTCTGCCCTTCTTGGGGATGGAGAACTTTCTCCCCATCTCCACTTTGATAGAGCTGACAGGGTTCCTGTCTCCAGGGATGATCTGGCCCAGATGCCCTTCCTCACCATGTGCATCAAGGAGAGCCTCCGGTTGCACCCACCAGTTGCCATGGTCTCTCGCTACTGCACCAAGGACATCCAACTGCCTGACGGGCGAATCATTCCTAAAGGTTCACTTGCCAGGGGCTCACACCACAGCAAGGGGAAGGCGTTAAAAAAATCTCATGGTTAAGGCCTGTTGGTTGTTGGTACAACACATCCATTGCTAGAGTTTACAAGCAACGTTAGGCTCTCTTGTATTCTGGCCAACAGGAAACCACTGCATGGTCAGCATCATATCAACTCACTACAACCCTGCAGTGTGGCCCAACCCTGAGGTAACTTTGTCTGTCCTCTACAGAAACACCCCTCAGCTACTCTGAGCTGGAGAACTGGGACATTTATGGGGGTGGGGGTGGGGGTCTACTCTAAGCCAAGCCATGGGAGGCCTGAAGACAGGAGAGGGCAGCTTTGATTTCCCCTGGAGGTATCTAGCTGTACTGGAGAGGAGTATCCTGGGCAAGAGGGAGAGTGTATGCCTAAGGTGAGCAAAACCCTATCAACACCCCAGGTTTATGACCCATATCGCTTTGACATCAACAACTCCAAAAATATTCCACCTCTGGCTTTTATACCCTTCTCAGCTGGACCCAGGTAAGTCAATTCTTTCCCCACCTCTTTCCCTGACCTCCCCAGGTGAATTTTTAACCCTCCAGGTCATTGTGGGGAACTATGTCCAAAAAGGGCCCTGTTCCCATGTCCCCATCACGGGAGTTGGAGGCCCAATCTCAATGAGAGGACCCTAGAAACAGCCTGGGGTCAAGGTCTGGGAACTGCCAGCCCCTCCTCCCTTGAGCAGGAACTGCATTGGTCAGAACTTTGCCATGTCTGAGATGAAGGTTGTGCTGGCCCTCACCCTACTGAGGTTTAGAGTCCTCCCTGATAAACACCCAGTCCGAAGGAAGACAGAAATTATTCTCAGAGCAGAAAGTGGACTGTGCCTGAAGGTGGAGCCACTGTTGGGTCCCTCCAGCTGTGAGTCACAGCTGTCAGAAGCCGCTTAGGAATGATGCCTGGATATATCTTTCTGCTTCTGAGCCTGGAAAGGCTGCTTTCTACTAACCATCCAGCCACCCCTACCATGATTGTAGTCCTTCTGAATAAAACACTTCAACATAGCATATACTGGCTTTCACTTTGTGTCTCTTTGCCTAGAGAACTGGAGGACAGCCCAGGAAAGAGAAGCGAGTATTCTGTGTTTTTAGCCCCAGGCTCTGGGGTACAACTGCTCCTATTTTCACTCCTATGTATATGCTGATTCCCACATGAGAGTTGATTGTAAAATTTTCAGCAGAACTATTTATACCTTGGATATTGGCAAAGATGGCAATTCAGGGCTTCATTGTTTTGTCATTTGCCTAGGCTTAGGAAAGAGATGGAGAAAATGTTAATAACACAGATTAAACATAAAAGTACATTATGTAGACTTTTTCCTCCTGAAGGCCACTTGTTAAACATCTACCAGCATACTCTTGCACATATTTATAGTGAGGGAACATGGCATAGTGAATAGTCTCAGGACCTAGAGTCAGACACATATGGGGATTGAAACTCTACCTCTAGCTCTTAAAAGCTATGCGATCATGGGCAAATAATGATTCTGAGCTTCATTTTTCTCATTTGGGAATGGGGGCCTTTTCCTTAAGTGCTTAACATAGAGTTTGGCACATGGTAGGCAATTAATAAATGAGTGGTGACCTGATTTTTACGGTGGAGGGGAAAATGGGGGTGGGGTGTCAGATAACGCTTGAACCTCACTCTGATCAGAGTTGGTTCAAAGAAGAATATGTGTGTATGTGTGTATGTGTGTATGTACATATGTATATATGTATGTATGCACATACATACTCAGTTGGGTATAGAAATCTATTTTACTCAATTGAGAAATAAGAGGGAAAGGGGATCAGAGACATGGGTTGGGAAATGAAATGTTGGGTGGATTAAGGGATGTAGTGATCAAAAGCAAAACAGATTTTGAGGAGTAATAGCTTAAAAAGTCAGAGAGAAGGATGAATGGAAAAAATAGGATGGAGAGAAATGCACTTTAGTAATCAAAACTACAAAAGTGAATGGAATGAACTCACTCATAAAATAGAAGTAAAGAGCAGAATGGTTTAAAAACCAGAATCTGACAATGTGTTGTTTGTAAGTGTTATGCTTGAAACAAAAAAAGACTCATACACACCCCATTAAAAATAAAGGTTGGAGGGGCGGAGCCAAGATGGCCATGTGAATACAGAGTCTTATCTTAATAATAATATGTTTTTGTGCCTCTTCATGTGATGTAATTTACCTTTTTCTACCACCTCCTTACCTCTTCTCCCAGAACCATCCCTTTCCATCTCTTAATTGTTTTTTATCATTTTATCAGTTATTTTATACTGACACCCACAGTCTATGTATATCCCTTTCAATTGTCATAACTGTACCATTCTCAAGATTGACACACACATATATGTATATATATATATATATATATATATATATATGTATATATATGTAACATATTTAAAAGAATATAAACCTATATATTATACATTATCATCTCCATTGTTATTATTGCCTTACTGTTACACCTTCCTCACTCAGATAATACTTCCTTGGGAGAAACCCTGAAATAGAGGAGCCAGAAGTGAGGCTTCAGTAGCCAAACAGTGGGTACCCCCAAGCCCCAGGGAAGTGGAGCCAGCAAAGGTCAACACCAGGAACCCAGAGGTGCTTTTGCACAGCCAGGGGAAGTGGTGGACACCAGGACAGATAAAGGCTGAGACCACCCCTCCTCCACACCTCGTGAAACCAGAGGCTATAGCACACAAAGCCAGTAACTTGGCCCACAGTTCCCAGAACAAGAAGCCTGGGACAAAGCCTCCTGAGCCCTAGAAGCAGAAATACATTTTAAAGCCAAGAAAAAGTTAACAAACATGAAGAAGCACTCAAAGAAACCGAGGACCATTGATTCTTTTTATAGAGAGAGAGGAGATCAAAATACCAACTTGGAAGAGGACAGCATGGATACTATATGTACATCTGAAACCTCAAAAGGGAATGTGAACTGGTATCAAGCCCAAAAAGCATTCTTGGAAGAGCTCAATGAGGCCTTTCAAAACCAACTTAGAGAGGTAAAAGAAAAAATGGAAAAAAATCACTGATGAGAACAAATCTTTAAAAAGTAACATTGGCAAAATGGCTAAGAATATTCAGAGTCTAATTAGAGAGAATGATGTCCTGAAGAGTAAATTAACCAAATGGAAAAGGAGACTCAAAAGCAAAATGAAGATAGCAATTCATTAAATATTAGAATTGAGGAAATAGAAGCTAATGACTCTATGAGGCAGCAAGAATCAGTCAAAAAAAACTAAAGAATAAAAAATAGAATAAAACATGAAATGTCTGATTGGAAAAAAACAAGTGACCTGGAAAATAGATCCAGGAGAAACAATCTGAGAATTGTTGGTCTACCACAAAGCCATGATGAAAAAAATTCTGGATAGTATCTTCCAAGAAATCATCAAGAATAGATTCCCTGAGTTCCTAGAACCAGAAGGTAAAATAGTCACAGAAAGAATCAATCAAACACCTCCTGAAATAGATCCCAAATTGAAAACTCCAAGAAATATTATAGCAAAATTCCAGAATTATCAGGTCAAGAAGAAAATACTGCAAGCAGCCAGAAAGAAACAATTCAAATGTTGTGGAACTACAGTCAGGATCACACAGGATCTTTCAGCTTCTACATTAAATGGCAGGAGAAATTGGATTATGATATTCTGTAAGGAAAGGGAGTTTGGACTACAATCAGCAAAACTGAGTATAATTTTTCAGGCAAGGAGAAAGACATTCAATGAAATAGGGAAGTCCAGATCTTCCTGATGAAAAGGCCAGAGCTCAATGGAAAATTTCATCTTCAAATAGAAAACTCAAGAGAGATATAAAAAAGTAAACAGGGGGGAAAAACCTTGTTAATCAATAAGGGCAAATTGTTTACATCCTTATATAGGTTTATATTCTTTTAAATATGTTACATATATATATATACATATACATATATAAAAATATATATATACATATATATGTGTCAATCTTGAGAATGGTACAGTTATGACAATTGAAAGGGATATACATAGACTGTGGGTGTCAGTATAAAATAACTGATAAAATGATAAAAAAAACAATTAAGAGATGGAAGGGGATGGTTCTGGGAGAAGAGGTAAGGAGGTGGTAGAAAAAGGTAAATTAGAAAAAGATAAAATCACATGAAGAGGCACAAAAACATATTATTGTAGAGGGAAAGAAGGAAGGAAGAAGAGTTGTATTTGAACTTTACTCAACTTAGATTTGGTTCAGGAAGGGAACAACCATACTCTGCTGACTATAGAAATAGAACTTATCCTACAGACAGTAGGAGGAGAAGGGGTAATGAAAAGGGGGTGATCAGAAAGAAGGGAAGAAGTAACAAGGGGAAAAAGGTAAGACAAAGGAGGGGAATCAACAGGCAGGGTAAACTGAGGAAGGCAGTGGTCAAAAGCAAAACTCTTTTGAGGAGTGGAGGGGAGAAGGGAGAAATAAAAGCATAAACAGGTGGTGGGGAATAGGATGGAAAAAAGACACAGATAGCAATCATAACTGTGAATGTGAATGGGATGAACTCTCCCATAAAACAGAAGTGGATTGCAGAATGGATTAAAAACCATAATTGTACAATATGTTGTTTACAAGAAACATATTTGGAATGGGGATACAGACAGGGTAAAGGTAAAAGACTGGAGTAGAATATATTGTGCTTCAGCTAAAGTAAAAAAAGCAGGCATAGCAATCCTAATCTCAGACAAAGCAAAAGCAAAGGTAGATCTAATAAAAAGAGATAAGGAAGGACACTACATCCTGCTACAAGGCACCATAGAAAATGAAGCAATATCAATGTTTAATATATATGTACCAAGTAGTATAGCATGCACATTCTTAGAGGAGAGGTTAAGGGAGTTACAGGAAGATGGAGATAGCAAAACTATAGTAAGAGGAAACCTCAACCTGCCCCTCTCTGAACTTGATAAATCTAACCTCAAAATAAACAAGAAAGAAGTTAAGGAAGTGAATAGAATTTTAGAAAAGGCAGATATGATAGACCTCTGCAGAAAACTGAATGACTATAAAAAGGAATATACTTTTTTCTCAGTGGTACATGCCACATACTCAAAAGCTGACCATGTACTAGGGCATAAAAACCTCACAATCCAGTGAGGAAAGGCAGAAATAGTCAATGCATTCTTTTCAGATCATGATGCAATAAAAATTATTTATAATAAAGGACCATGGAAAAATAAACTAAAAATTAATTGGAAACTAAATAATCTAATCCTAAAGAATGAGTGGGCCAAAAAACAAATCATAGAAACAATCAATAACTTCATTCAAGAGAATGACAATAATGAGACAACATAACAAAACTTATGGCATGCATCAAAAGCAGTTCTTAGGGGAAGTTTTATATCTCTAAAAGCTTACATGAATAAAATATGGAAAAATGAGATCAATGAATTGGGCATGCAACAGAAAAAGCTAGAAAATGAACAAATTGAAAATCCCCAATTAAATACCAAATTAGAAATACTGAAAATCGAAGGAGATATTAATAAAATTGAAATCAAGAAAACTATTAAATTACTAAATAGAACTAAGAGCTGGTTTTATTAAAAAACCCAATAAAATTGATAAAACTTTGGTCAATTTGATTTAAAAAAAAGAATACCAAATTACCAGTATCAAAAATGAAAAGGGTGAATTAACCTCCAATGAAGAAGAAATTCAAACAACAATTAGGAATTATTTTGCCCAATTGTATGCCCATAAATTTGATAATCTTAGCAAATGGATAAATATTTACAAAAAATATAAATTGCCCAGATTAGCAGAAGAGGAAGTAAAATACTTAAATAACCCCATCTCAGAAAAAGAAATTGAACAAACCATTAACAAACTCCCTGGGAAAAAATCTCCAGGACTAGATGGTTTTACATGTGAATTCTATCAAACATTTAAATAAAAATTAATTCCTATACTTTATAGACTATTTGGGAAAACAGGAGAAGGAGTCCTACCAAATTCTTTTTATGACACAAATATGGTACTAATACCCAAACCAAGAAGAGTCAAAGAGAGAAAAAAAATTATAGATTAATTTCCCTAATGAATATTGATACAAAAATTTTAAATAAAATATTAGCAAAAAGATTGCAGCAGTTAATCATGAGAATAATACACTATGACCAGGTAGGATTTATTCCAGGAATGCAAGGCTGGTTCAATGTTAGGAAAACTATCAGTATAATTGATCATATCAACAACAAAACTAGCAGAAACTATATGATCATCTCAATACAGTAAAAGCTTTTGACAAAATACAACACCCATTCCTATTAAAAAAGCCAGAAAGCATAGGAATAAACGGAGCCTTCCTTAAAATTATAAATAGCATCTACCTAAAAACATCGGTAAGCATTATATGTAACGGGGATAAACTGTATGCATTCCAAATAAGATCAGGGGTGAAACAAGGATGTCCATTATCACCCTTATTATTCAATTTGATACTAGAAATGTTAGCTATAGCAATAAGAGGAGAAAAATAAATTTAAGGAATTAGAATGGGCAAAGAAGAAACTAAATTATCATTTTTTGCAGATGATATGATGATTTACTAATCCTAAAGAATCAAGTAAAAATCTACTTGAAATAATAAACAACTTCAGCAAAGTTGCAGAATATAAAATAAACCCACATAATACTCAACATTCCTATACATTACTAACAAAGCCCAACAGCAAGAGATAGAAAGAGAAATTCCATTTAAAGAGACTGTAGAGGGGTGGAGCCAAGATGGCAGCTGAAAAGCAGGGACTTGCCTAAAGCTCTCCCCCAGGTACCCCCAAACACCTATAAAAATGGCTCTGAACAAATTCTAGAACTGCAGAACCCACTAAATAGCAGAGGGAAGCAGGGCTTCAGCCCAGGACAGCCTGGATGGTCACTGGGTAAAGTCTATCGCACAGACCTGGGAGCGGAGTGGAGCACAGCCCAGCATGGGCCATGCCAGGACCAACCAGACCAGGAGCCAGGCAGAACAGGTCATAGTGCCCAGAATCAGTGAGCTGTGGCAGTTACCAGACTTCTCAACCCATAAATGTCAAAGACAACATAGAAGGTTAATGGGAAAAAAAAAACTGCTGGGACAGAGTGAAAGGAGTTCACGGTCAGCTACTGTGCCAAGGACAGCAGAGGTGGTGCTTCTGGCCCCAAGCCAACCTGGTGGGAGGAATTAAGTGGCAGATCAGAGCGGAAGTGCAGAGCCTGCTTGGATCTGAGTCATGATCTGGGTTGGTGGTTCTTGGGGGAGAAGGAACGCTGGTGTGGCAGAGCTTGCTGTGTAGAAATAGCTCTGAAAACAGCAGTGCAGCCCCTTAAGCTTGGGACAAATTGCTTTCTACTCTACAAGGAGTCATACCCCTACAAAATTAATGAAAATAAATACCAGGGAAGGTGGCCAAGCCACACAAGACATTAAACTGTACTATAAAGCAGCAGTCATCAAAACCAAAACTATTCAGTACTGGCTAAGAAACAGAATGGTGGATCGGTGGAATAGGTTAGGTACACAAGATGCAAAGTCAATGACTATAGCAATCTACTCTTTGATAAACCCTAAGAATCCAGCTTCTGGGCTAAGAATCCACTATTTCACAAAAACTGCTGGTAAATTGGAAAACGGTAGGGCAAAAATTAGGCATAGACCAATATCTTACACCACATACGAAAATAAAGTAAAAGTGGGTTCATGATTTATTAATAAAAGCTGATACTATAAACAATTTAGGAGAGCAAGAAATAGTTTACCTATCAGATTTATGGGAAAGGGAAGAATTCATGACCCAACTAGAGATAGAGAGCATTGCAAAATACAAAATGGATAATTTTGATTATGTTAAATTAAAAAAAAAAGTTTTGTATAAACAAAGCCAATGCAAGAAAGATTAGGAGGGAAGCAGAAAATTGGAATAAAAGCTTTACAACCAGCATCTCTGATAAAGGCCTCATCTCTAAAATATGCAAGGTACCGAGCCAAATTTATAGGAATACAAGTCATTGCCCAATCAAGAAATGATCAAAGGATATGAACAAGCAGTTTTCAGAGGAAGAAATCAAAGATATCTGTAGGTATATGAAAAAATGCTCTAAATCACTATTGATTAAATAAATGCAAATCAAAACAACTCTTAGGTACCACATCTCTCCTGTCAGATTGGGTAAAATGACAAAACAGGAAAATAATAATTGTTGGAGACTATGTGGGAAAATTGGAATGCTGTTGCATTGTTGGTGGAGTTGTTAACTGATCCAATAATTCTGGAGAGCAATTTAGAACTATGCCCAAAGGGCTACAAAAATGCTTTTTGACCAAGTAATACCACTTCTAGGGCTGTATCCCAAAAAGATCACACAACTGGGATATGTATAAAAGTATTTATAGCAGCTCTTTTTGTGGTAGCAAAGAATTGGAAATCAAGGAGATGCCCATCAATTAGGGAAGGTCTGGTCAAGTTGTGGTATATAAATGTAATGGAATACTATTGTGCTATACTAAATAGAGAAGATACAGACTTCCCCCATAAGAAATGGGGAAGACATGGCCTTCATAATAACCTGGAAAGACCTACATGATATGATGCTGAGTGAGCAGAGCAGAACCAGGAGAACACTGTACACAACCACAGATATATTGCTTCTGTGATGACTAACTTTGGTAGACTTGGCTTTTCTCAGCAATACAAGGTTCAAAGACAGCTCCAAAGGACTCATGATGGAAAGAGCTATCTATATCCAGAGAAAGAACTATAGAGTCTGAATGCAGATTGAGGGAAACTATTTGCGCTCTCTTTTTTTTTCATTTTTTTTTGGTTTTGTTACTTCTTTCTCATGATTCATTCCGTCAATCATAATTCTTCTTTACAACTTGACTATTGTGTAAATAAGTTTAATGTGAAGGTATATATAAAACACATATTGGATTCCATGCCGTCTTGGGTGGGGGAGGCGAAGGGGAGGGAGGGGAAGAAAATTTGGAACTCAAAAACATGCCAAACTTAGTGTCGTAAAGTAAAAATAAAAAATCTTAATACGAAAAGAAAGAAACAAAAAGACAAAAAATAAGGACAGAAGAAGAATCTATTGTGTTTCTGTTGAAGTAAAGGAAGGAAGAGTAGCAATCATGATCTCAGATGAAGCAGCAAAAAGACACCTAATTAAATCAAATAAACAGGGAAGTTATATTTTTCTAAAAGGTACCATAGATAATGAAATAATATGAAAAAGTCAGTGAGTTTCTCTGATAAAGTCCCCATTTCTCAAATATATATTGAACTGAGCCAAATTTTTAATAAGAAACATTTCCCAATCAATAAATGGTCGAAGAATGTGGACAGGCAGTTTTCAAAGCCATCAATAATCATAAGAAAAATGCTCTAAGTCATTATTAATTTGAGAAATACAAACTAAAAAAATTGCCTGGTACCATCTCTCCCCTATCAGAAATGACAAATTCTGATGAAAATGTGGGAAAATAGGTGCACTCATGAAGTGTTGGTGGAACCGTGAACTGGTCCAACCATTCTGGTATAATTTGGATCTATGTCCAAAGGGCTATAAAATAGTGTGCCCCCATCAGGTGGGGAATGACTGAACAAGCTATGGTATATGATTGGGATGAAATAACATTGTGCTGAAAGAAATGATGAAAAAAGCTTCAGAAAATACTGGGAAGAAGTAGATGAACTTATGTGAAGTGAAGTGAGTAGAACCAAGAGAACATTATACACGATAACAATATTGTAATGATGATCAACTGTGAAAGATTTAGTTACTCCGATCAGAACAATGACTCAAGGCAATTCCAAAAGACTCATGATGAAAACTGCTATCCACCTCCAGAAAGAGAAGTGATTAACTGAATGAAAATTGAAGTATAATTTTCTCACTTTATTTGGCTTACTTTCTTTAACATGGCCAACATGGAAATATGTTTTGCATGACTTCTTATGTATAATTGATATGATATTGCTTGCCTTCTCAGTGGTTGAGTGAGTGGTTGGAGGGAGGGAGAAAAGTTGGAACTTGTACATGCATCATTTCACATTTCTAGTTTCTTCCCAACTCTATTTTTTAAAAAATGAACAGAAATCTTTCCTTTCCCTCTCAATCCTTGCTCTATTAGAGGAAAAAAGAGAAAAAAAATGTAATAAATACACATACTGAAGCAAAACAAACCCCCTCGGTTTCTACAAAATACGTTCATTATTGCCGAGCCTCTCTGGAATGGATAGAAGGCTTCATCATTGGTCCTCTGGAATTGTGAGTACTAAAATGGAGGTCCATTTTAGATATGCTCACTTTGGCATGCAGACAGAGATGTCTAGCAGGCAGTTGCTAAGAGAGGACTACCTATCCTCCAGTCTCAGCATGTCCAAGTGACCCTGGAATTCCATAGTCTCCAGTCTCTCCTTATCCTAGTCACTCTCCTCTGCGCTGCCTCTGGCTTGCCTGTGCCCTTTCTCACTTGTGGCAACAGGTGGAGGAGGGTTAGCCCTAGAGAGAAAGGGTCTTTCTCTTATCCTGTTAGGAAGGACACCATCCCACACCTTAAGCCCCTTTATGGTCTCAGTGTTCTACCTTAAAAGGGGTTCTAGGATGATGACAGGAGCCACCCTGCCCACCTCAAACTTCCTGGGAGTTGTGTCTCCTGCTGACTTGAACCTGCCTCATCTGTCACCTAGTTTCTACTGCCTGGTCTAACCTTATACATACTTTAGTTGGTCAGCCTCTCCTGCTTCAACCAAAGGAAGGCTGATTTTAGAAAGTTAGCCCATTCCTCAGTGGCCTTTGGCTCCACTGGATCCAGACCCCCAGCCCTCCCACCTTCCCTGGGATGGTTTTTTCTTCCCATTTGTCCCCACCTCCTCAGGGAAATCAGGACCCAAACCTGCAGGTGCAAAAGGGCCTAGTGAAAGTGGGGGGTTGAGGAAAGGAGCATTTGGGAAGTACCTCCCTGATGCCAGGCTAAACTCTGCAATTCAGGATTTCCTGTTACCTTCCTTCTTCCTCCTCTACCCCATACCCCACCCTCTATAGGAAGTGCTGAGAAGGGTAGGGCTTCTTTATAACTAGGCCTACTAGGGCTGTCCACAGCCAGAGATTCTTGGGCTGCCGACGTGACAGCCCCACTCCCAGTAGTGCCCAGCATCACCTGAGACTCTAGTGTTCAACTTTACCTCAGCTACAGGTGCTGTCTCTGAGCCCTTCTTTGTACCAGGTACCAGGAGGGAGGAGGAGGGGGCAAGGTCTGGAGAATTTTCACTGTGACTTCTGTGTAAGAAGTAAATGTTGAACCCAATCTTTCCCCTTAGGGACTCTGGGCAAATGGGTGAGTCTTTCTGGATCACCCTACCTGCTGCTCAAGGATTTTCTCCCATCTCCTCCTTCCCTATTCAGCTCTTGGGCAATGGGATGAGGCCTCCTACAAACAGATGCCAACTCAGGATTGACTGCCTAGCTCCAACCTCCTGTTTATTGAGGGAAGAGGGGCTTCTTGAAGCAGCCACTGTCTGGGGAGAACTAGAGGGGGAAGTAAGAGCAAAGTGCAGACAGTGGGTCCAACTCAGGCAGATGGAACATTTGTCAGTAGGAAGTTGAATGAGTTGGTGGGGAAGCAGGATTAGGTATTTTCCTTGGAGGATCCCCCTTCTACACACCCCAGGAGCTGGCTGCATGGACTGAAGGACTCCTCTGCATGGGAAGAGAGCCATGTCTGCCACCTTGAAGGGTTCAAAGTTCTAGAATTGGAATTGAGACTCAGGCCAGGTCAGCTTGGACTTAGGAGAGGCCTCTGGGGAGGGAAGTAATGTGAGTCAGCTCTGTTACTTAAGCAGTTCCCAAAGTGCCCATGAATCCCCAGCCTAGGAACAAAGCCTGGAAGAGGCCGATGGGAGGATGGGCTCCTAGGGTTAGTTACTGACATCAAGAAAATGCTGGCATCCAGAAAATGAAAGGAAACAAAACAAAAAAAAATGCAAGACCAAGAGCCCAGCTTGGGCAGGGGGAGAGCCCTCTCTGTTTAAGGACTAGGGTGGCACTACTCTGCTTTGTGCTTCCTTTAGTAGTCTGGGAGATCTACACCCCTCTAGGAATGTGCCTTTAGTGGGCACTAAGCCTACAGGGGTCAACGCACTGCTGCCACTCAGAGCCTCTGTGTCTTCCTTCTTCCACAAACCTTTCATTTTCTTCTACTCACTTCTCTCTCCTGGTACTCCTAATCTTGTTACTCCCTAATCCCTCTTTAAACTGCTTTGAAATGGCTCCCTACAATTAGGCCTTCTCTCCATGCCTCTTTGCTTCTTCATCCCTTGGCCCATATCTCCAGCCCCATCAATTCCCCTGGGACTGCCCTATATCTCCCCTTCTGCCTCATAGTTTCTCTTCCCTCAGGATGCTGCCTGCCCCCAAGTGGCTATCTCATCAGCTGGGCCTGGCAGGCCTGGAGCCTAGGCTTTCTTCCATCCCATTGCTGGCCTTCCTGGCCCTTGGCACCTGGATCCTGGTCAAGGGCCTAATCTGTGTCCAACAATACTATATCAACTGCCAGAGGCTTCAATGCTTCCCTCAGCCCCCTCTTAAGAACTGGCTCTTTGGCCACCTGGGCTTGGTAAGTGGGGAGCCTGGGGTGTGGCCTGGGGGACTCAGTGGAGACAGAGGACATAGGACTGAAGGGCCTGGGGGAACTTGGGTTAGAACATGAGAATGGGAGATTTAGGGGGGCTGAGGGGATAAGTCACTAATGGGATAAGGGACTGAGGATGGGCACCAAGCTACCAACAAAGTCAAATTCATGGGAGTAAAGGAAGGCCTGGTCACCTAGACTAGATTAAATAGCAGGATATGAGGTCCATGGGCCACTGAGGAAATTGTTGGAATCTCCAAGATTCCCTAATGACGACTGATAGGATTCTGAGTGGGATTCTGAGGACTGCAATGCTAAGGGCTTGGCAGGACTGAAGGCCTTTAGGAGTGTTGGACAGAGGAGAAAGGATCAGGGGGCTGAGAAGATTGAGTTTCAAAGGTGGTAGAGAGCCTGAGAAGTTTGGAGCACTAAGTGGGGGGGTGTGGACCAAGGTGATGGAAGGGATGAGGTACAGGGTTCCTGAGAAATGGAGGGTATGAGGAAAGTTTCTCTTAGAAGGATAGCATTCGGTGTTTCAGAGGTTTCTCTGGCTGGTAATGATGGAGTTGTGTATCCCCAGAACTGTCTCAAGAGAACCTAGGGAAGGTGGCTGCTTTCTTAGTGTGATGTGGAATCATCAAAAAAGGTGTAGGGTCCACACTGAATGCCAAGAATATCATACATAGGAAGGTCTGAAGAGTCTTGCAGGGTCTGATCAAGGGCATTAATGCCTCCTTGGGCTATTTTCTCCCTTCTGATTTAGTTCCTCCTCTTATATCTACCCTCCAGGCCCCTTCCCAAGCAAGAGCTTTCCTGTCACCAGCTCCAGAATCCCTGTTATAGGCAGAGATTGAGGGCAAAGACTGAACCAGTGTGATGTAGGGGAAAGAGAAATGTGACCTAGTTCAAGGCCTGTTTCTGAAACTTAATTATTTAACTATGAGGAGATGGGCAGCTGGCAGGATGGACAGAGATCTGGCCTTGGAGACAAGAAGACCTGGATAAATTCACTTTTTTTGGCTTGGCCCCAGGATGCAGAATGAGCTACAACAGGTAGAATTTTCAAAGAGATGAACTCAGTCAGTGAATATTTATAAAATGCTTGCTAGGTGCCATTTGGATTCAAATCACAGCTCTGATATATAGTGGCTATGTGATGCTGACTGTTTATACTTCTTAGAGCTCTAGGCCTTTCTCCAAGACTATGTTGCAAAGAAGATGGTGACCTGCATTTGTAAAGGGAGTTTCCTCCTCCTGGAATTCCCTCTGTGGGTGAAATTGAATGTCTAGCCTACATCGCTCTCCCTCACTGTGAATAAATCAGAACTGTTCTTCATCTGCATAATAACAATTAAAATGCTGTAAAAAGTTGCCCCTCAGGGCCAAGAGGAATCAGTCTACACTGCTTACTCTTGCCTTAGCCCATTGGCCAAAGCTCCCCTTGTCTCAGCTTTCTCACCTCTACTTCAACCCTCTGAGAATACTCAACTCTTGACCTGACCTAGTCTTTTGGTTTGTATTTGTTTGATCCTTGGTTGGACCCTGACATCCCTTTTTAATTATTTATTTTTAAATGACATTTTATTTTTTCCCCAATTACATCTCAAGAAACTTTTTAGCTTTAATTTTTACAAGGTTTTGAGTGTTTCAAATTTCTCTCTACCTCCTTCCGTCCCCACCCTCCTTCCTAAAGTGTTAGACAGTATGGTACAGGTTATAATACACTATCATGTAAAACATACTTACATATTGGAAAAACACAACCAGGAAAAAGAATGAAGTGAAAAAAAATATGCTTTGATCTGCATTGAGTCCATCAGTTCTTTAACTGGATGCAGATAGCATTTTCCCTCTTGAGTCCTATGTATTTGCTTGGATCATTGAGTTACTGAGAAGAGCTGAGTCATTCATAGTTGATCATCACACAAGTACAACATTTTCCTGGATCTGCTCATTTTACTTTGCATCAGTTCATACAGGTCTTTCCAGGTTTTTCTGAAATCTGCCTGTTCATTTCTTAGTGAACAATAGTATGCCATTACATTCGTTCCATTTCATTCACATACACATCTTGTTCAGCCGTTCCTCAATTGATCAGCATCCCCTCAACTACTAATATTTTGCCACCACAGAAAGGGTGGCTATAAATATTTTACATATGTAGGTCCTTTTCCCTTTTTATGCTCTCATTAGAATACAGACCTACTAGTAGTGGTATTGTTGGTTCAAAGAGTATGCAGTTTGTTTGCCCTTTGGGCATAGTTCAAATTGCTCTCCAGAATTGTTGGATCAGTTCATAACTCTACCAACAGTACATTAGTGTCCTTATTTTTCCACATCCTCTCCAACATTTATCATTTTCCTTTTCTGTCACATTAGCTGATCGGATAGGTGTGGGGTATTACCTCAGAGTTGTTCTAATTTGAATTTCTGTAATCAAAAGTGATTTAGGGCACTTCTTCATATGCCTACATAGACAGCTTTGGTTTCTTCATCTGAAAACTGCCTATTCATATCCTTTGACTATTTATTGATTGGGGAATGTGTGGTATTCTTATGAATACAATTGTCTATATATTTGAGAAATGAGGGTTTTATCAGAGACGCTTGCTGTAAAGATTGTTTCCCAACTTTCTGTTTTCCTTCTAAGCTTGGTTGCATTGGTTTTGTTTTTGCAAAAGCCTTTTAATTTAATATAATCAAAATTTTCTATTTTGCATTTCATAATGCTCTATATCTCTTGTTTGGTCATGAATCTGTAACTCACTTAACTTCTCCTTTAAGAACTGTGATGCTCTACCACTTGGTGCATTTAAGTTTAGTGTTGTCTATGGTACCTTTTAGGAAGATGTAGTTTCCTTCCTTATTGCTTTTAATTAGGTTGTTTTTTTGCTTTGCTTGAGGTCAGGATTGCCATCTCTGCTTTTTTTCTTCAGCTGAAGCATAAGAGATACTGCTCCAACCCCTTACCTATACTCTGTATCTGTCTCTCTGCTTCAAGTGTGTTTCTTATAGACACCATATTGTAAGATTCTGGGTTTTGATCTACTCTGCTATCCACTTCTGTTTTATAAGAGAGTTCATCCCATTCACTTTTACAAATTATGATTACTGTGTTTTTTCCTCCATCCTACTTTTCCTCCTGTTTTTTTTCTCTTCTTTCACTTTTCCCCTCCTCACCAAAGTGTTACTTCTGTCTACCCCCTCCCCAGGGACTGCCCTCTCTTTTGTCAGCACTATACCCTCCTCTTTACTTAATCTCCTTGCCTCCTATTTCCTTGTCTGGTTAGGTAGATTTCTATATTCAACTGATTGTGAATATTATTCTCTTTTTGAACCTCTACTGGTGAGAGAAAGGTTTAAGCCAGAAAAGGGGAACCTGTGGCTTTGAGGCCACATGTGGCCCTCTAGGTCCTCAACTACAGCCTTTTGACCAAGCCAACCTTTAGAGAACAAATCTTCTTAATAAAAAGATTTGTTCTATAAACCTTGGATTCAGTCAAAAGGCCACACCCAAGGACCAAAATGGCCATGCAAGATCCCTAGGCCTGGTTCAAGCCATGCCCATTGCCCACCATCCTGTCTTTCCATCCACTGTAATAGGTATTCTGCAACTCTTCATGTGAAACAATTTACCCCATTCTACCTCTCCCTTTCTTCTGCACACAGTGCACTCCTCTTTCTCATCCCTTAGTTATTTTTGTGTTATTTACTCCAATTTACCTTACATCCGTACCTTCTGTCTATGTATATTCCTTCTAGCTATACTATTAGTGGTACAATTTTTCAGAATTACAAGTATTATCTTCCCATGTAGGGATGTAAACAGTTCAGCTCCATTGAATCCCTTATGTTTTCTTTTCCCCCTTTCCGTTTTAAGACTTCTCTTGGGTCTTGATATTGGAGATCATTTTTTGTTCAATTCTGCTCTTCTACTTATGAAATCTTGAAATCCCTCTGTTTCATTGAATGATCATTTTTGCCCTTGAATAATTAGGCTTAATTTCACTGGGCAGGTGATTCTTAGTTGTAGTCCTAGGTCCTTTGCCTTCCAGAATACCATGTTCCATGATTTCTGATCCTTTAATGTGGCAGCTGCTAAGTCCAATGTAATCCTGATTGTGGTTTCCTGATATTTGAATTGCTTCTTTCTGACCACTTGCAGTATTTTTTCCTTGACCTGATAGTTCTGTAATTTGGCTGTATTGTTCTTTGGAGGTTTTATTTTGGGATCTCTTTTCTGAGGTGATCAGTGGATTCTTTCAATGCCTATTTTGCTCTTTGATTCCTGGATATCAAGGCAGTTTTCCTTGATAATTTCTTGAAAGATGCTGTCCAGGTTCTCTTTTTAATATGACTTTCAGGTATCGACATTATTTTTCCAGGTCTGTTGTATTTCCAATGAGGTATTTTATATTTTCTTCTATTTTTTCGTTCTTCTGAATTTGTTTGATTGATTCTTGATTTTTCATATAGTCATTAGCCTCCACTTGCCCAATTCTAACTTTTCTGCAATTGTTTTTCTCAGTTAGCTTTTGTACTTCCTTTTCCATTTGGCCAATTCTACTTTTTAAGCAGTTGGTTTCTTTTGCCAAGCATTGATTCTTTTGTTCGTAATTCTCTTGCATTACTCTCATTTTCCCCAATTTTCTTCTACCTTGCTTATGATTTTGAAGCTCCTTTTTGAGCTCTTCCATGAGATCTTTCAGGGCTTGAGATCACTTCCTGTTTTTCTTTGGAGTTTTGCCCATAGGTGTTTTGACATTGTTGTGCTCTTCTGAGTTTGAGTCTTGATCTTCCCAGTCATCATAATAACTTTCTATGGTCAGATTCCTTTTTCATTTTTGCTCATCACTTTTGGCCTTCTTTTTTCCTTTTAAATTTGAGTTCTGCTCCCAGGGTGGAAAGGACACTGTCTCAGGCTTCTTATACTAGGGGCTGCAGGCCCTGGCACTTTACCTAGTGCTGCACTGATGTTGCCCTGACAGCTATGGGGGACTCTCACGTTTAGTGCTATGCTGAGAGGGTGGGGTGAAGGGTGGCTGGCACTGCTGGAAGCCATGGGGTTCTGGCAGCTTGCCTCATGTTGAGACAAAGTGGTAGTGATGGTGTCTGGTGTGTGCTGAGGTTGGTTCAGTGCTCTTGTATTTCCCCAAAGCTACACTGAAGCACGTGGCTATCTGGCCACCGGTGGCTGATTACCTGTTTGCCCAGGACTATGCTGAAGCATGTGGCAGTTCTTGGTGCTGGAGTGTGCCAGTTCTCCTGTGTATACCAAGGCACATAGGGGGTGCCAGTGGTGATGTTTGCACTGTTCTGCATTGTGTTTTCCTTTTGCCTGAGTGGGAAAGACCTTTCTTGGTGATTTTCCAAGTTTCTTGGGTTAAAAGTTTGTTTCACCTTATCTTTTTGCTGGTTCTACTCTTCCAGGATTTCTTTTGGGTTGCTATTTAATGGTTGTTCGGAGGTGAATGGGAGAGAATCATGGGGATTTCCTGCTTACTTCTCCATATTGGCTCCCCAAAGTCCAAGAGTTTGACACCCCACATTTAAAGGGGCGCTGTTCCCCCTACCAGGGATATTTCTACAATCTTATTGAAGCACCACCTCTGGGGAATATGACATTAATGATTTGTATGCTCTCCTAGATCTGACATTCTATGTGTTGAGGTCCTTAACCACTGTGACATTCTATGTCCTAAGGTTGTTATAAGCTTATAACTTCTTTATCCTAAAGTCCTTTAATGTTTTGATGTTCTATATGTTAAGATCCTTCCCAGTCCTTACATTCTATTTCTAAGTTTCCTTCCAGTCCTGATGTTTGTTAACCTAAGTACCCTCATGCTTCTGATGATATGTATTTTAAGATGCGTCTCATCTTTGATAATGTTCTAAGGATGCTTTTGACTCTAAATTTCTCTATTCAAAGGTTCTTTCCAATTCAGACATTCTATCCTCTAAGGATCCGATCCCCTCTTAAATTCTAACATTTTATATTCTGAAAGTCTTAAGAGTCTTTTCCCCAATTTCAGTATGTTCTAGGGGTCCTTCCAGCTCAAGCACTCTATGTTCTATGATTTTATGGAGCTAATCAATTTGTTGTCAGGCCATGAGAGCAGGACAGTTATGCCAGTCTCCTCAAAGCCAACCTATTAGGAAACTGGAAATGGGGAAGGGCAGGGAACTTGCATCTGCAGCTGAGAGGGAAAGATCCCTGTGTAGCTTTTTTCTCTGTGGGAACAGCTAAGGAAAGACTGGGTGACTGTACAAGCATATCCACAGGAGTGCTAGAGAGCTGAATTGGAACTAGAAGCCAAGGAATGATGAAGGCAAGATTATCCAATCTCTGTTAGTGAGATGCCTCAATACAGAAAGAGGTCAGGGGAGAGAGCATATTTATTGAGAGGCAGAAAAGATTGTGCTGAGGGTGAGGAGGGAGAGAGACTAGTGAAGCTTGGGAAGTATGCCTTAATAGTGGCAGCACCAAGACATTTTGCTTTGAGCCCCTTCCATTTCTGTTATCTATGTCCTATGAGACATGTTTGGAGTATTAATAGACATTTGAATTAGTTGGGGGTTTTGTGTCTTGGTTGTTCCAGCATCTCCATAACACATTTATGAGTATGAAGAATCAAGTGATGAGGAGACTGTCCAGTTTCACATAGGAGACAGTCGACTATGCGGGATGTCTATGGAGGAAGAAGTAAAGCAGCTGCTACTGACAGCTAATTAGATCAACCACAGCTCTACAACCTATTAAGAGATTCAGTAATGTGCTTCCTGGCTTCACAAAGGGTTTTACTGTGGAGTTTGGGAAACTAGCAAAGAACATTGAGCAGTATATTATATCACTCTTTCCCCTCCTTGAATTTCTTGTGTGTTGAGACTACAGTTGACACCTCTCTCGTGGACAGTGGTCAGTTTTCCAGTACTGCCAAATCTGTGTGATGAGAATCTACCAGTGTTTTGCATCATATCTCTGGAAAAAATTACCAACAAGGGAAGGTTCTGTTGTGTTTGGGGGGAAGAGGATGTTATTAGGAAATAACTACAGTTTTTTTTAAGCGACAATCCATTTTTTTTAAAAAAAGGCAATTGCTCAAGATTTAGCCCAGCCAATTTCGAGGTATGTCTAAAAGCCACAGATGTGATAGGAGGCTTTATTCCACTATCTTAAGAACTGCCCTGGTACTGGAAGTCTTGGGAAGCTCCCTTCTACACTATTGGTTAACTTGGCCCAACCTAAGAGAAGGACCTTGATGTGGGTATTAAGGGGAGTCTTAGGCAGGGGCAAAGAGCCTCCTCCCTTACATATGAAGCTAAGTCCCTTTGAGGAACCCAATGTCTCAACTGTCCCAGGTTAGACCAGGTGGCATGGAGCCAGATGCCTCATATGCTCCAGCAAGTCTTTCCTTCCTCTACTTGCAGCTTAATAGAAATGCTGACCCATCCTGTGTTCTGCCCCTTGTAAGACTCTGTAGCCAAGTCTGTCAATACTACACCTTTTCAGGAAAGGCTACTGTCCTCATCCCTTGAAGGAGATCCTACTTCTGGTGTCAGCCCCTAGAATAACCACATGTCTCTGGCCTGAAACTTCATTTCCAGGCACTGGGAATAGACTACTTGTTCCATTTAACCAGCACCATGAATTCTGTAACTGATTTCTCTCCACTCAAATCTTTGAAAGGTGAATACTAGCTGCAGCCTCCCAGCAAACCCATCTCTTTCTCTCTTTACCTGGGGACCTTCCCAGATTGTATTGCCTTTAAAATAGGGGACTATACAAGTTACACAATAACAGATATGGGCAAAGTCAAATATATCTCTGATGGTCAGGGTTCACAGGATTTCAGAGGTAGAAAAGAAATTAATGGTTAAACAGGCCTATCCCTGGATTTATACTGAGACTCTTCAACTTCCAATCCAATGCCCTTGACATTGTATTGTGCTTTCTCTCATCTCTCTGCTCCCTTGTATCCCTTCCCACAAAACTACGATAGAGAGATAAAACATAGTCCCTTAGTAATCAAAAATTTCTCCTGCATTTCCAAGGCTCAAGACAACCCAATAGAATCATACAATGTTAGAGGTGGAATGGACTTCGGAATCATTTAGACTAACCCTTCATTTCACTGAGACCCAGAGAAGGATGGGAGCTTGCTCAAGGTCACACAGTCAGAACTAAAAACCAAGTCTTCTGATGCCCAATCCAGGGATCTTTCTATGATGTCATGCTGCCTCCCCTATTGTTGAGGAGAAGGAGAGTCTACCAGGATAGCTGTTGCTTTTACCCCTCCCATTAGGGTTCCTTGGCCAGTCTTACGATGGCGAGCATCACAGTCTCTTAGGGGATGCCTGGAGCTGGTGATTTCCCCTGCTGTGCTCTTTACAGATCACTGAGGAAGGAAATGGGCCAAATGGTCGCTTATTGGGAGGCTTTCGTAACATGGCTTGGGCCCTTCCACCCATTGCTTACATTTTGCCAGCCTGATTACATTAGACCCCTTACTTTAGCCTCAGGTATGGATGCCCCAGTGGCCATAGTCATTATGGGACAATCTAACCTATTCTGAACCTGCAGGTTTCCAAAATATGCCTAGAGGTTAACTCTTGGGCATACAATACTCTGTCCTCCCTCCCTCCATCATGCCAATCAAGTCATCTAGGCTTCCTGATTTTAAGCTTTATCTCCAATCCTTAGGTTCCCCCTTCTATGTCTCAACAACTGAATGAAATACATATTGATTGATTACCTAATGTTCCTGTGTCAATATGTTCCTCTGTCTCTGTCTCACTGTCTCTGATAATATCTCAAATGTCTTCTCCAGTATCACCCCATAACACTTTCTGCTTTCCCATTCTGTACACTATGGCTTTCCTGATTCTATCCTTCTCCCTAAGGCTTTTCAGTCACATTTTCTTCCTCTTCTTGTTCTTATCCATCTCCTTTCCCTCCTTTTCTCCTTCTTCTTTTTCTATTGCCACCCTATCTCCTTAGTTTTTAATGGCACCTACCTCCTCAATCCCTGCTAGGCAAGAGTGGGGGGAAGTTAGAGGAAAGTGAACCCTATTCTGCTGAAGATGGGTTTGGGAATTCTTCCAGGATTGCCTCATCCCCTGTCTTGAGAGCAGGCCTTAGAAAGCCACTGTCTGGCCTTATTCAGCAGTAGAAGGGTGTGTGTGTGTGTGTGTGTGTGCGCTAAAGAGTAGAATGGAAGACGTAGATGGAGGTTCAGAGCAACAGTGCCTACTTTGGTCCCAAAGGCCATTACTTTGAAAAAAAATTAGTGATGGCAGAATAGAAAGAACTTCTAATGTTTGGAAATACAGAGATTCATGTTGAGAAAGGAGTTGATGTGGAGGTGATATTAATAATGGAGAAGGATCCCTGGGTCAAGAGAACAAGAGAAAGGAGAATACACTGGGGATTTTCAGTCCATATACTACTGTGGTTTGAGGGAATGGAGCCCCATAGAGAGATCTAGGCATTGGGGAGGGAGTGTGGAGGAGTATGCTAGCATAAGACTCTGTTGGGCCCCTTTGCTGGAGAGAGTGAATCTCATTCTTCCTCTTTATTGCCCACACCCTAGCCCAAGAAGGCCCACTGGACTTTGGATTCAAAAATAAATTAGCAAAGTGACAAAGAAGGGGGATTCTTGCTTTCATAAAGTATGGAGAGCTAAGTGAATTTGCATGGACCTTCCTAGAGTAGTTGTTATCTATGCTCAAGGTACAAGCTGGTCTTCTTCTTAGGAAATAAGGTAAAAATGGCTTGAGGAACATTTCTCTGTTATTCGGATTATTGGGGAGAATGAGATTTTCCTTTAAAAAATGGAAGGAATTCAAAATGAAAAAGACAAGACAAAGGTTGTGTGATAGACTCCATTGCAGCCCATCCATGTGATTAGGGTCCACTGAAGCACAGCACATCAGGGAGGGAGGCCATGCTTTCCCAGCAGGTTGGTGCTCAAGCCAATATTCCTATGGTAGAAATGTTCGTTGATCTCTAGACTAAAATGTTTTTGTCCAGTTATCTCCAACTCTTCATGTCGTAATTTCATTGTTAGATTTTTTTTGCTTGTTTGTTTTTGTCTGAGATACTAGAGTAGCTTGCTATTTCTTTCTCCAGCTTATTTTACAGATGAGGAAACTGAGGCAAAAAGTGACTTGCCCAGGGTCACACAGCTAGTAAGTGTCTGAGGCTAGATTTGAATTCAGGAAGATGTGTCTTCCTGACTCCAGGCCCAGTGTTTTATCCCCTGTCCTACATGGTTGCCCATAGAGAACAAGAGAGAAAGTGAGAAAGAAGGGGAATAGAAGAAAAAGAAGGGGAAGGGAAAAGTGATAGATGTTAGAGACAAATGTTGAGAGAGAGGAAATAGAAAAGCATGAGGGAAGGAGTAAAGGAGAACTCCATCTCTGAAGTGGAGTGTCCAGGAGGTAGCTGGCAGAAGGAGCTCTGTGAAGGTGCTTATGTCTTGGTTTCTAACCTCTGCTTGTTGTCCTGGGGCCCTGGCTGCTGAGGAGGGTATTTGCTCTCTTCAGGACCTGATCCATCTATTTCATGATGTCCACATCTGGTGGATGGGACCATTCATTCCCGTGATCAGACTCTACCATCCCTAGATGATCTCTCCCTTACTTAAGGCCTCAGCTATGGCCTCGGTTTTCTATGGGCCTAATATGGAAAGGGAAATCTTGGTTTGGGAGGGAGCCAAAGGACAGATCAAGGATCTAGGGGAAAGAACACACTCTTGGAGTAAGGTTCTATCCCAGTCTCTGCCCTTACTTTGATCTGTGTCTAACATTAGGCAAGTCCAACTACTTCTCTGGACTTCATTTTCCTCATCTGTAAAGGAGAAATCTTACCCATCTTATCTACCTTATATTTGATTCAATTCAATGTAATAAAAATAGTTATGGGTGTATGAGGTTCCAGCCTGTGCGTCTCATATAAATAAAAATAATAATGTGCTTCTTTTCAAGGAGAATAAACTCCTTGCCTAGTGAGAGATGGGGAAATGTGAGAGAGGAGTGACATCACACTTACACAAGTAAGCATGATACATGAAATGGAGGAGGGGGCAGAGAAACATAAAGTGCTCCAAGAAAAATGGAGGTTGGGAGTCAGAAGCAAGAGGTGGAATAAAAGCAGGGACTTGCCTGAGCTCTCTAAACAAATCGATTTTAAACAAATTCTAGAGTAGCAGGACACACAAAAAGATGGAGTGAAATAAATTTCCAGTCCAAGACAACTTGGAGAGTCGGTAGGAAAGGCATATTGCAACAAGGTGCAATAGAAGTGCCATAGTGGTGGTTTCCAGTCACCTCAGCCCACAGATGCCAAAGACAACTTAGAGGGTCAGTAGGAAAGGTCTGTCATACCTGGGTGAGAGTAGAGCGCAGTTCAGTGCATGCTGTGCCGGGACAGCCCCAGCCACAGAGAACCAGGAGTTGGCATTGGGAGTCACTCAATTAGCAGTGGCAGTAGCTGCTTCTGGGGCTCTCAGCCCACAGATGTTAAGGGGATTGAATAACTGGTCAGAAGGAGATTACAGGAGTCTTTTTGCTAGCCCTGAAGCATGACACTGTTACTTTGCCCATACTTGGCTCCAGATCAATGTCCTGGGTGTCAGTCCCAGGGTGAGGAGGGATACTAGCATGGCAGAGCCTGTGGCCACAGTAGAGGAGGGACCCTTCTCACAGTTCCAGGGCAAAAAAGAGAGCTTGTGGTCACTCACAGACCAGAGCACAGGCCAGGAGAGTAGTAAACACCTCTTCTTAGATCATACCACCTTGGAAGAAATGAAAATTTATAGGACCCTAGAATTATCTCTGAAAATAGCTGCACAAAACTCCTAAAGCTTGGGACAGTGTGCCCTCAACCCTAGAAGCATAGCCATACTTTAACAAATAGCTAAAAGTCTAGTAGTAGGTTGGGTAGATAAAGAAACCACGGGAAAACTCTAATTATAGAAAGTTACTATGATGACAAGGAAGATCAAAACACACTCAGAAGAAGACAATAAAGTCAAAGTTCCTACATCCAAAGCCTCCAAGAAAAATATGAATTGGTCTCAGGCCACGGAAGAGCTCAGAAAGGATTTTGAAAATCAAGTAAGAAAGGTAGAGGAAAAATTGGGATGAGAAATGAGAGTGATGCAAGAAAATCATGAAAATTGAGTCAAAAGCTTGGTAAAGGAGCCCCCAAAAAATACTGAAGAAAATAACACCTTAAAATACAGACTAGGCCAAATGGTAAAAGAGGTAACTAAGAAAGCCAATGGGATTTGAGGAGCATTAACAGAGGCATGAGGCCCAAGACTAGCAAAAAAAATGGTTCTACTTGGTTGGACCCTGCTGACCAAGGACTCTGCCTTGGTTGGACCACATCTGAGTATCCTGTTCAGGTCAGAGTACCATACTTGAGGAAGGGCTTTGATGAAGTAAAGGGCAACCAAAATGGCAAAGGGCCTGGAATTCCTGTGATGATGTGATTGGTCAAAGAAACTAGAGAAGAGACTAGAAGAAGAAAAGAAAATTTACAATTGTTTTCTTCATGTATAGGAAGCACTGCCACATGGAAGGGGATGAGACTTTTCCTTTTAAGCCCAGAGGACAATGAGTGGAAGCTACAAACACATAAATTCAGGTTCCATGTCAGGGAAAAAAAAAACAAAACTTCCTGACAATGACAGCCCTCTCAAAGTGAAAGTTTTATCATCTGTAAAATGAGCATGACCATAACGCTTCCTTCACAGGGTTGCGTATTCTGTGGGATGCTTCCTCATAGAGGTTCCTTCAGTGCTGAGTCAGAGCCAGGAGGCTATGGTTGCCCAGTTGTGAGAGAAGAATCACAGACAGAGAAGACAAGGGCAGCACTGATAGGTAAACAAATGGCTTGACACTGATCCTCTCTATGTGGAAGAGACAGTGTTGCAGAGTGGACAGGGATTCAGGAAGTCCTGGGTTCAAGTCCTATTTCGGGTCCATTCTAGTTATGTGTCACTTAACTCTGAATAGTGCGGTTATTAATTCTCTAAGACTAGAAAGTTCTAAGCTGCATGAGTAGAGGAAATTTCCTCACAAGGAAGTACCTACTTTGATGAAATCATAAGTCTAGCCTGTATCTGTAGCTCAGCCTAGAGAAGAGGGTGTATGGGCACCAGTTTACTTAGATTATTAACTGGCAAATTTAGGGAATCTTAAGCAAGGCCCTATGTGGAGAGACTGTTAGGGAACCTGGAACCGGGGAGAGTTAGTCAATTATAGTAGAAAGATTACTGAATCTGAAGTCAGTGGCCTGGCCTGAAAACTCTTTTCCTAGGTGATCTTGGGCAAGTTGTATAACCTCTCTGGGCCTCAGTTTCTCTCATCTGGAAAATTATGGGATTCTAATCTGAAGTGGGTAACTAGGTGGCACAGTGGGTAGAGCACTGGGGCTGGAGTCAAATCTGAGTTCAAACCTGGCCTGAGACAGCTGCATGACCCTGGGCAAGTCATTTAACTCTATTTGCCTCAGTTTCCTCAACTGTAAAATGAGCTGAAAAAGGAAGTGGCAAACCACTTCAGTATCTTTGCCAAGAAAACCCTAAAAGGGGTCAGAAAAGTCACACATGACTGAAAAAATGACTAAACAATTCTGCTCTAGGGTCCCATGATTCTATGAACTTGTTTGGGTCATGGCTAAAGCAAAGATAAGGTTTCAGACAGAAGGAAAGGTCCAGATGCCCTGCAATTCCTCCCCAATATTTTATTTAGTTCTTTCAAGGTCTTTATATACCCTCACTCCACAAATGGAGGAAATATTCCTCAGTTTTCCCTCTTCTTTTCTTTACTTGGGTCTCATAGCTTCATGGGAGGGCATATTCTGGGAACTTTTTTTCTAGGGGAGTAAACAGGCTGGAGAGGAGACAAAGGGAAGAAAGTGACTCCAGATAGCAGTCAACCCCTCTGTCCACCTGGCTCCTTGCTCCTCCTCAGGTGTGAACTTCTCCTTCTCCATTCTTCTCCCAGATACATAATTCTGAAGAGGGTTTGCTGTACAGTCAGTCTCTGGTCTGCAGCTTCAGAGATGTGTGCTGCTTGTGGGTAGGGGCCTGGTGCCCTGTGATACGCATCTTCCACCCCAGTTGCATCAAGCCAGTCCTCCTGGCCTCAGGTAGATTTTCCTCTTTCCTGCTCCCCCCCACTCCCCTTCACACTCTAAGGCTTGGCTGCTGAGGTCTCTGTGCTGCCTGCCTGCCCTGGGATGGGGAGAGAAGGAAGCCTTTCAAGACAGGCTCCAGAAACAGCAGGGGAATAGAAAATCTTGCTTAAGGCAACTTTGTTTCCTGTTTATCTGGGCTCCCATGGATCTCTCTCCTTTAGCCAGATGCTCTGACTGGACTGTACCCTAGGGCCTGGGGTCTATCTGGTCTCCATCTGAGTCTTCTCTGGGTCCAGGGCTCTGGCTGCATAGGGCCACATATGGGTTGTATCTAAGCTGTGTTGGCATTGTATTTGGAGTCATGTTTCAGACTATCCTAAGCCATGTCTAAGCTGTATTGGTTCCATGTTTGGATCATGCTTCAGACTGTCATAGACCATGTCTAAGCTGTATTGGTGCCATGTCTAAGGCTTCCTCACACCACATCCAAGATGTATATGAGCTGTGTCTGAGATGTACTGGTGGCATATTTGGGACTGTGTCTCAGGATGTTCAGAGCCATGCATGTCTGAGCTGTGTCAATGATATGGTTGAGGCCATATCTCAGGCTGTGTAGGACTATACCTGGGCTTTGGGGTACCGTGTTTGAAGGCCATGCTTTGGGCTCATATGTGAGCTATAATGTTGCCAGGTTTGGAGGGCATGTCCCGACTAGCCCTGGGACCTCATATATGTTTTGTCCAAAGCCACATCTAGACTATGTAAAGGGCTATATTTAAACTTGTATCTAGGATGCTTTTCCAGAATTACATCCAGAGCCAAGACCAAGAGATGGCTTGATCATGCTTATATGGGAGCATCTGCCCCTTCTCTTAATGATATGTCTAAGTCATGTCTTATGTGCCACAGGTTGGTGGGGGAGGAGGAGGTACTGATGCCCTATTGGGACTATATAGAATTCCAGACCACATATCCACAGATATCATCTCTAAAGCCCTGCAACTGGGACTGGGTGGGGAGGGAAATTTGTCCCATGTGTGGCATAGGCCTAGGATCCTATATAGGGTAGGAGAACAGCCTGGCATAATGAACAGATGACTGAAAAAACCTGGGTTCATAGGTTGTCTGACATACACTAGCTACATAATCATAGGCAAAGTACTTAACCACCCAGCGTGTCAGAAAATCTAAGACCTTAAGTTTCAGATGAGTAGAAGATATACAATGATTTCTAGAGCTTCTACAATGGAAATTCCCATCACCTATGCAATTGAAGTTCAAAGATGGAGAAGGGAAAGTACCCAAGTCATGTCTAAGTCCATATGTGCATTCCATCTAAGTCCGTGTTTAAGCCTGTGTCTGAAGTATGTCTGGGGCTATCTATAGGGACATGTCTTGGGGAATGACTGGGTTATGTCTAGGATATGTCTAGGCCTTGACATAGTGAGTTTCTGAGTCATATTTTTGGGAGGAATAGATCTCCCTCTCAAAATAAAATGTTCGTGATTTGTCTTGGCTCATGTCATGAATGTGTATAGTTCATGCCTTGGGTAGTGGTGCTGATACCATGTTGTAGCTATGTCGGTAATGTTGGATCAAGTCTGGATGATGTCCAGAGTGCTTTGCATCATGTCTGGGGCCTTCCTTAAGTTGTATCTACTCAGCACAGCTAGGTGTGTCTGGCCATAATACTATCTCCACTCTCTTCCTCCTGCCCTCTGCCTAGCTCACCTCCTTACCGGCTCCATTCTCTGCTGTACTTTTCTTGTCTTGTTCACATTCGGCTTAGAGGGGAACTTGGTGGGGGGGGGGGTGATATAGGAAGTGAGCTCTAGTTACTTCCCTCCCTGACTTAGAATTGGGGACCCCAGCCCTTGGTTGACCTCTCCTCCTTTGACCTTCTCTGGGCTGTTATATGCTCCTTGTTCTTCCCCTTATTCCCAATCATAGTCATGTCAGGCCTCTGAAGGACCTATCTCTCTCTTACAGCCACTGTTGCACCCAAGGACAAATTCTTCTATGGCTTCCTGGAACCCTGGCTGGGTGAGTGATATGTAGGAATAGGACCTGGGGAGAATGGATTGGCCAGGAGGTAGAGGGTGGGGGTGGGGGGTTGCTCAGGAGGACTAAGGAAGGCATATTTGTGACCCGAGAGGTGGAGATGAGGCCAGTATTGGGGAGTCTAGGAGCTAGGCTCTGGAGCATTTGAAGCAATGGAGGAACAGGATGAAGTCCTCAGTTGAAGGGTGGGGTGGGCAATGGGGCTTGAATATTGGTATTTGGGAAGCTTAGGGATTCAGGACTCCCTAAAAATAGACACCTAGGATTAGGAGCAGGGGGTCTTTGCATTGAGGGCTAGGGAATTGAGGATGGATATGGGACTTGAAATTGGGTTAGGGGCTAAGAGTTGGGAGAAGGAGTGGAGGACAGAGATGAGGTCTGAGTATCTGGTTCAAGGAGCAGGGAAACTGGACTGAGGCCTGAGACTTGGAGATTGATCTCTATCACTGTCTTTCTTCCAGGGGATGGGCTGCTGCTGAGTAAAGGAGACAAATGGAGCCGGCACCGGCGCATGCTCACCCCAGCTTTTCACTTTGACATCCTCAAGCCTTATGTGAAGATCTTCAACCAGAGTGCAGACATCATGCATGTGAGCATGGAGGAGCTAGCTAGGTTGGGAGGGAACCCATCCAGGACTGAGCCTGCACAGAGTGAATTCCCTTCTAGACCAGTCCGGGCCTCAGGAGGCATAACGAGGCCCATTGCTTCATCCATGTTTTCTTAGTAAGAGTGTAATGAGATGGGGGGTCTGAGGCAGAGCCCATGACCATCATCCAGGAGTCTCTTCAAGGACCTTGCAGGTAATTTTCTGATCCACATGATCTGTCTCCTTCCAATAGCTTGGGAGTTATGGAGGCCAGTAGCAATCATCCCCATTTTACAGATGAGAAAGGAAGATCTGACAGAGAGGTGTCATCACTTTTCCAAGATCACACAGTTTCAGTAGCAGATCTGGGGCTAACTCTCAGTTCTTGAGTCACAACAAAAGATCTTTCCACCCAAATAGTAAATTCTCAATGTGCTCATAACTCTGCTGTTCTTCATATAGTGAATAGAGATCCCTTCCTTGCTCTTTCTGGGTGCCTGAAATGGCAGGAACCAGTGGGTCAAGTCCTGAGAGAAGGTCAGCATAAATATAAATGTTCTCTCTCTCTCTCTCTCTGCCTCCCTCCCTCCCTCTCTCTCTCCCTCTCCCTCTCCCCTTCCCTCACTGTCTCAGGCAAAATGGAGGCGGCTGTGTGCTGAGGGCAGCAATTACCTGGACATGTTTGAACACATCAGCCTCATGACCCTGGATAGCCTGCAGAAATGCATCTTCAGCCACAACAGCAACTGCCAGGAGTGAGTCTCAGCCTAGCCTTTGGTTCTAGGGACTCAGGACCTACAGATGAGGAAATGACATTTCTGAGGAGTAGGGAAAGGGAGAACTGCAGAGCAGAGGGGATGTGCAGTGTTGAGGACAGAATGTAGAAGGATTGGGAAGGAAGAACAAGTTAGAGCTACCATGGAAACCGGGGACTACATACATGACTGGGAAAGAGAGGCAAGGTAGGACCATGGGAAGTGGGAGGGATCAGGAGTCAGGTAAAATGGGCTCTAACCTCAGTACTCTTATTTACAGCTTGTGTGACCTTAGGCCAGCTGTTTAACTTCTCTGGGACTCAGTTTGCTCATTTATAAAATGAGAGGGTTGGACTAGATGACCTCTGAGGTCCCTTCTGGTTCTAAAGCAGTGATCCAATATCTATGGTGCCCCTCGAAGAACTCAGGAAGCTGCCAGTAGCCTTGGAGAAGGGCCTGGGTATGAGTCATGGGGAACCTGTGTAGCTTCAACCACATTTATACATATACATATATATGTATATTGTATATATACATATGCACACATGTGAGTGCATGTCTTTGTCTATATCTAAATTTATATCATCTATATCTCTGTTCTCCGTATCTGTATCTTGAATGAGGATAAGCTCATTTCTCCAAAAGCAGCAGCAGAAGAAAAGCCTGGGACAGACTTTTCAAAACATAAAAGCCCTGTAGGGAAATCTTTTGGCATCACTGGTTCCATTGTAACAGTGTCTTCAACAGGCTAAATTATGGTGATCTCCTTATGTAGGTAGACTGCCCCTGGGGTTGCACCCTACAGTGTAGACATGCCTCTTTGCAGTTAGAAATAAGGGAGTTCACTGATCTAGCTTCAGGCCATTACCTGGCTGAGAAGATGTTGCATTTAACTGCTCTGACTGGAGTCAGCAATGGTCATTCATTTAAGTGGAACCAAGAGACCCTTTGCTTCACTCTTTTTCCTAACAATGTCATCCACAAATGCACCTCTTCCACCTTCTGTCATTGCTTCCCTCAGAGGAAGGCAGCTTGTCATGGACATCTCTTCAGTCTAGTCATTGTAAGTCATTGTGGTTGTTTCACTACCAACTCTTCAGTTTATTTTTTTAATTTTATTTTTAATATATGGAATAAAACAAAAATTTCCATAACACCGTACACTAAAAAAGGTGATTGTACCTGAAACTGCAAATTGATAGTAAAAAAAAAAAACCCGTTGAATTAATAAATAAAACCAGGAGTTGGTTTTTGAGAAAACAAAATAAATACTTGTTTAATTTGATTTTTAAAAAGAGAGAAGAAAGTAAAATCACTAATATTAAAAAGGAAAAGGGTGAATATATCACCAACAAAATTGAAATTAAAGCAATTATAAGGAGTTGTTTTGCCAAATTTGTACAAATGAATTTAACAATTTGTGTGAAATGGAAGAATATTTATAAAAATATAGATTGCCTAGAAGAGGAAATACATATCTAAACAGATGCACTTTAGAAAAAGAAATTGAACAGGCCATAAATGAGCTTTTTAAGAGAAAAGCACCAAGCCCTGATGGATTTATAAATGAATTTTATAAAACACTTAAAATTCAAATAATTTTAATTTTAAATAAATTAATTCAAATAATAGGTAAATAAAGGATTCTAATAAACAGCTTTCGTGAAACAAATATAATATTGATTCTTAAATCAGGAAGAGGAGAAACATAAAAAAAATTACAGACCAATTTCCTTAATGAATATAGATGCAACAATCCAAAATAAAACATCAGCTAAAAGGTTACAAAAATATATTACAAAGATTAAACATTATGATCATGTAATATTTATACCAGAATGCAGAGATGGTTTAACATAAAGAAAACTATCAACATAATTTATTACATCACCAATAAAAGTTTTTTTAAAAATCATATGTTTACATCAATGGATGCTGGAAAAGCTTTTGATAAAATTCAACACTCTTTTCCCTTAAAAACACTTGAAAGTATTGGGATAGATGGATTTTTCCGTAAGTTGATGAAAAGCATTTATCTTAAACCATCAGCAAGCATTGTTTGTAATGAAGATAAACTGGAGGCCTTTGCAGTAAGATCAGGTGTGTAACAAAGCTGCCCATTGTCACTGATATAATTCATAATTGTATTGGTAATCCTAGCAATAGCAATAAGAGAAGAAAAAGAAACTGGAGGAATCAGAATAGGGAATGAGGTGATAAGACTATTTGTTTTTGTAGAAGACAAGATGATATTCTTGGAAACTACCAAAGACTCGACTAAAAAGTTAGTTGAAAGGATTAACAATTTTAGCAAAGTAGCAAAATATAAAGTAAATCCAAACAAATCATCAGCATTCCTATGTACCACAAAATATTCCCATGTTAGATGGCTCCAGACTAGGCATACTGCAAAGATTTAATTTTTGACATTGGCTGAATCCATTGAAGACCTCTGGGAAGCTGGGAAGTAGCTTTAGAAGCAGGTTTAGCTATGACATAGGTTTAGAGGTTATTTGTTCTCTTCTCTTCCTACCTTTCTCCTTTTCTTATCTCTTCCTCATTTTCATCTCTTTTCAATGTCCATTTCTGCCTCTTCATAGCTATGCTTTTCTTTGTTTCTGCAATGTTTAGCACAGTGTGGTAAGTACTTAATAAACACTTGGTGACCTGACTTGTTCCTCCCATTCTCCTGGTGCCCTGGACACATGGTGGGCTAACAGGGCCTTGCAAGGTCGTGGAAAAAGCAGGGGTCCAAGGACCAGACAAAGCCTCAGAGCAAGTTACCTAGGTGACTAGGGAAGACTTCAAAGGAGGAAATCCAAGTAGGAAGGCAGTTGTCGTGACTTGGGTGTAACAGACCAGGGTACTTACAGGAAGGACAGTGCTGGAGAGATCAGGGGCTATCAGTAAGTACAGATATTGGAAGGCAGACAGTCAACCTCAGGGGTGTTTAGGATGAAGTAGTGAAGACTGATCCAGGATCCTTGGCAGGGCAACAGGCACTCAAAGGCCTTGAATGGGAACAAGACAGAATTCCAGTCCTAGCAGCAGACTGACCCCACTAATCCATAATGAAACAATATGGAAGAGTGAAAAGGTCTCTAGCCTAAGACAGAAGACCTGAATTCAAGTCCAGCTCCAGGTGTGTGATCCAAGACTAATCATTTAACCTCTCTGTGCCACAGTTTCTTCATCTGCAAAAGGAAGATGATAATACTTGTACTTCCTCGTTCCCAGGTTTACTATAAGCAAAGTGCTTTATAAGCCCTGAATTGTCCCATTTGGGCACTTTAATGGATTTGTGAACTCAATATGGTCCTCTGCAACATTGTGTTTTCTAATGCTTGGCAGCTCTAATTTCTTGTTTGCATCTTCCTACATTTCTTCCATAGGGTGTCCATTTAGCTTGTTGGGGCTTTCTCTAGATATGGAGCTCTTAACCTGGGGTCCACAGACTGTTGTCCTCCATTCCTCAAAGGATAAACCTAGATTTCAAGGGATATGTGAATTTGGATGGGAAAAAATAGATTTTATTTTCACTAACCTCTAACTGAAATTTAGCATTTCCTTCAATTATGAAGGTAGGTGTAATGGGGCTGTGATGCATGATGATCTAAGGTGGAGCCTGGTCCCACCCACATGGTAGGCCATTTTGGACTATTTTCTTTCAGAAGCAGATCTAGACCACCTATGAAAGAGGTGCCCATGTGGGAGAAGCCAGGGCCCTGCTTCTGGGAGAAGATATCCTCTGACATTTTAGCATGTGGAGGGCTCTGTCTTTGGTGATCTGGGCATTCATCAAAATCCTGTTAAATGGGGAACACACATTACTCTGAGAAAGTATCCATAGTCTTCATCATACTGCAAAAGGGATCTGTAATACAAAGAAGGTTAATAATCTCTGCTCTAGATCTATAGACATTACATGGGTACCTATAAAACACACAAGAGGTCCCTCTGTTATCCTTTGTTAATTGTGGGAATAACCCACATCCTTTTCTGGTAAGGCATCTTTTCAATCGCTGTATGGAGAATTTTCACTGACACATTCTGCAGCCTATTTATGATCACTATGTATCCCTCCATTATCTCTGGATAACTAAAAATCTTGATTCCTTAGTGATTGTGGTATTTTATCTTTCATAATGATATAATATCATTGTAAGAATATTGTGGAATGATGGTATTTGGTTTCTGGTAAAAGTTTGGGGTAATGAAAAACATTGCGTAATTTCTGAAATTCAAACTACTCTCCCCATTCAAGTCTGAGCCGAGGTCTTTTTGCTTCTGCTGTATTTATGGAGCTCTGTGGATTATCCATCCTACTGAATATATATTCTGGACAATAGGAGACTTTCATCCATTTGTTTTTTCCTGCATGAATTGTTTGATCAAACTCTTTTAATTGATTATGCTCCTTTTATTGGAGACACCAGAGTGTACCAGGACTTGATGCAATTAAAACAATGTCATCCCAAAATAGTAGCATGTGAAGGACATCCCTTTCTATAGGAAATCCCCATTCCATTTTGGACTTTACTAGATGTTTTCCCAGTCAATTTCAAACACTTTTGGTGAGCATGTGATTGCCTATCTTATGCCTCATTTTCTATTTGTAACAAGAGGATTATCAAGATTTTCTTTTGTTTTTGTAGAGTAGAATGTTGTATGGCCTTAACAAATGCATAGGATTCAGTTTATTTGGAGGAGAAACCTTAAGGCTGCATTTTGCTCTATTCAGACAAATGTCTTTTAATAGTCATCAATCCTTTAATGGGGCAGCTAGTTGTCACGGTGTGTAGAATGCCAGGCCTGGAATTCAGGAAGACCTAAGTATAAATATGGCCTCAGAGACTTACTAGCTGTTTGACCTGGGCAAGTTACTTAACCCTGTTTGTATCAGGTTCCCCATCTGTAAAATGAACCGGAAAAGAAATGATGAACCATGCCATTATCTCTGCCAAGAAAATTCCAAAAGGGTCACCAAGAGTTAGACATGACAAAAAGGAAAAAACATTGAAATCTTTTAATACCTAAAAATTGTACTACCTCTTCTGTGCAAAGACCAATTGCCTTTCCTGTATTTGTTTTCTCTACCAAAATTTCTACTCTTTCATTCAACTTACCAAGGATTTGGATGTTTAAATGTGGTGTCTAGACATAGTGGTTCTGTCATTGATAGAGAAAACTATGCTATATAAATCTTGACAGACCTTTTCTATTTTTTAATCTGTTGTCCCATTCCAGTTTCCTTCTAAAGTAGTCTGGTTTAAATGGATTTCTTTCCAATCTTCCTATAAACTCAGTTTTTCCTCTACCACATTTTTTCTACATGAAATGATAATACTATTCGTTTCTTACTAACCGTGTTCTAAGCTGGCCTTAACCTGGCTGGCCTACCTCTCCACTTAGCAAGGATCTTGCTGGCTGAAGCTCCTTCTAGGGTCTTTTGGCCTACTCACAGTGTTGATTATTTTGTATTAATAAATCTTCTGTAGAAAATAATGATAATTCATGTAAATAGCTGTTCCTTTGGGCATTTCCCTTTTGTCTTGAATTCATGTGCAGATTTGTCAAGGAGGAATGTAATATCCTGGTCATGGAGGAAGAGCAGGAAGGGATTTCAGAAGTCATACAGCATTTCCATAATAGAGTAGAATAAGGGGAAAAGATGATTGTACATAAAACTGCAAACTCTTTTTACATAAGTGGAAGCTGAAGGAGTGCGATTAAGTGATTTCCCCAAGGTTACATAGTCAGGAAATGTCAGAGGTGGGGCTTGAAACCCAGTCTTCTGATTCTATAACTTCCAGTTGGAAAGGTCCCCTAACATCTGACATAGAGATACCCTAGGAGAGAGGAATGTACTCAAAAGCTAATTTAGGATATAGAATATAGAATCCTTTTGGGGACATGGTGTGTTGGCAAACAAAATGGGCTCTTAGCACTCAGTTCAACCAAGTGCCCTAGAAGAGTTTGGCCTTTGTTTCCTTGATTAGATTGGTAGTCCTTGGTGACCTCCTTGCCTCAGGGGAGGGCCTAGTTTACACATGGGTTTGAGAGACATGTTTGGGACATCAGAGCCTTTTAGACCACGTGGGTTTAAGTCGCCTCTTTGTGATGATTTTAGGTCAAGTGGGTGAGTCGCATGTGGGACTCACCCTTGACCCTGAAAAAGATACACAACCAGGGATTGGCTTTTTCTTTTTCGGAGCTCTGACCCACAGCCATGGTGGTGCTCATGACTCTGGGCCAGCCCTTGTTATGAGCTCCCGGGCTGAACTCAGATGTTGGTAACTATGAATTGTGATTTGCTCTGTTTCTAATGTATCTTTGTATTTGAATTTGCTCTGAAGTTCAGGGTGCTGGCTTTTTCCCCTGTACTAAGTGAATGGTATTTGTATGCCTAATTAAAGTAAGCTTGTTAACCCCTTAACTTTGCTTAGCTTAGTAAAGCAGATCAAAAGAACCTGAGCTTTGGCAGCATGCTTGTTGTTGGGCTTGTGTTAGCCTTTCACCCCCACAACAGTTGCTAGCAGGACTGTTGAAACACATGGTTGAAACCTCAGGCATCTTGTCAGCATGGTCAAGTACACTGTTGTCCCTCTTGAAAAAACATACCCACAAAGGGATACACAAAGGGATAACCATTCCCCACAGTTGTGATGGCCCATCTGGCTGAACTTCCACTTGTGTCCTGTTCTCAGCACAATCAGGTTCCATACAGGCAGGGTTATTTTGCTGGTGTTCAGTCCCCAACAGCTGCTTCTTCCAGCTTTTATGTGTTGCATGCAGTTCAGTGTGATGCTCAAGATTATTCAATGACATATTCATGCCATTGTGCTAACCCAAGTTGTCAGCTACTCCCCTTGGCTCCTGGCCCCTGAAGCCAGATTCCTCTCTTTTCTCTTGAGGCACCAAGATAAACCACAACTTGAGGAAGTCCTTTCCTATTCTCTACCAATCAACACTGGAAAGGGCTGAAGTTGTGAAATTTTTAGAAGTAAATTATAGAAACTGTTGTGGGCTACGTAGAGTCTAAGGGGTCAGGGTTCTCTTTCTGCTGAACCAGACCCCTGACCCTGTGCCCCATGCTTTCAATCAGGAAGCCAAGTGCCTACATTTCAGCTATCCTGGAGTTGACTTCCCTTGTGGTAAAGCGTTATAATCAACCACTTCTATACTGGGATGCCTTGTACTATCTCACCAGCCAAGGAAGGCGTTTCTCCCATGCCTGCCATCTGGTGCATGATTTCTCAAATGCCGTCATCCAGGAACGACGCTGTATCCTTGCACAACAGGGGCCTGAGGCCTTCCTCAGGGAAAAGGGCAAAAGCAAGACCATTGACTTCATAGATATTCTCCTATTGGCCAAAGTGAGTATCAAGTTTGGAGAGTGAGAATGGGAGGAGAGAGATGACAGCATTGTAGGAATCCTAAAGAAGATAGGGAGAGAATATATAAGAGATATGAAGAATTAAGGCAGAGGGGAGAGTCATAGCCTTAGATATCAGTTAGAATGCAATATGGAACAGATGCGACCTTGACCAATAAGAGAAATCCACCTGACTGTTGCCATCTTCTTCAAAAGCTGTCTCTCCCAAACCTTTGTGAAATCATATAGAACATTGAGTATGTAGGGAAAAGATGTATTATCCCTCTGAATGCTAGAGTTGAACAGCTACCTGCTTATTGGTTTTTGGTATATTAGCAGAGTCTCTGAGGTTTTACATATGTCTAGATGCACCTCTATGACTAATTCTGGTAACAATGAAGAAATTTCCTTATTTCTAAGTGTCTAAAGGGAATTTTCCCAATTGTAGAAGAAGCTAAACATATTGCTGAGGCTGATTCTAGGTGTATCTAGATATATGAGGGGGCAAATAGGTGACACAGTGGATAGAGTGCTGGATCTGGAGTCAGGAAGTCTCATTTTCCTGTGTTCCAATCTGGCCTCAGATTTCTGTGACCTTGGGTAAGTCATTTAACCCTATTTGCCTCAGTTTTCTAATCTGTAAAATGAACTGGAGAAGGAAATGGCAAACCACTCCAGTATCTTTGCAAAGAAAGCCCCAAACATGGTCATGAAGAGTTAGACACAACTGAAACCACTAAATGACAATAACAACAAGGTATATAAGAGAATCACCGGCATTCTAAATAAATCCAAAAGTAACTGCAACTCTGGGTTTGACAGAATATTTTTGTAGTCTAATTTATCAAAAGGTATTTCTCTTTTGGTTATCCATGTGTCAAAATAGTTTCTGATGAAATATGTAGGTAGATAGATAAAGAAAGACATGGTTGATAGATACAGAAGGATAAAGACAGAAATAAGTATAGATGAGAGAGGAGAAATGAAAGGAAAGGGAAGAGTGAAGGAAAGAAGGTGCATGTGCATGTGTGTGTGTGTGTGTATGTGTGTGTGCATGCGCGTGTGCGTGTGTGTGTGTGTGTGTGTGTGTGTGTGTGTGTGTGTGTGTGTATGTGTATGTGGTTCCCAGAGGCGATTTCTAGGTATATTAGGGAAGTCTCTAATATTCTAGGTATACCTTGGAGTATCTATGATTGTTTTTAGATTTACCAAGGGATATTACATATGCTAGAAGGCCCAAAACTTTTGGAGGGTCACTGAAACAGAGAATATTTATACTTTGGTTAAAAAGTCTCTTCTAATTCTAAGATTCTGTGACTGGGTGTCAGTGGTTTTATCTATTTTCATCTGGGAGGTTTCTGAGATATTAGATACATCAGGATACATCAAGTTTATCAAAGGGTTGTTTTGTGGCAATACGTACTTTATACATAACTTATTTGATATTCACAATGACCTGGTCAGTTATTATCACCATTTTATAGAGGAGGAAACTGATGCATATAGGGAGGGCAAGTGACTTGCCCAGAATTATAGGACTATAGTCTGAGACTAGATTTGAGCTCAGGTCTTCTTGATTTCCAATTTCCATGCTCTTCTACTGTGCCACCTAAGGGATCAGTTCTTAGAAAAAGGAGTTGGAGATTTCTGCCTTAGAACATCTAAGTAGGCTCTCTCATTGAAAGAGAAGGGGCCAAGAACTCATAGATAGGGGCGTATTCTAGGATGAAGATGGAAAGGCTCTGTCAGACAAGGACATCCAGGCAGAAGCTGACACGTTCATGTTTGGAGGTGAGCTTCAAGTGGGATGGAGGGGGAAGGGCTGAGGGTGCTTGGGGAAGAGTTGGGATTTTCAATTCGCATCTCACCCCTGCCATCAGCCCCACTGACCTTTGCTTGAGCTAGGTTTAACCTGGAGGGTGTTTCACCAATCCCATGCCACAGCTCCAAGACCTGGAGCAGAGACTAATGCTGGGGAGATGGGGATATTCTTCCCCTTGGCTTGTGATGAGCTCTGCTCTTGACTACCACACCTTCTCTGGGATTCTCTTCCCACTCCCTAGGCCATGACACAACTGCAAGTGGTATCTCCTGGGTCCTCTACAACTTGGCTCAGCATCAGGAGCATCAGGAGCACTGCCGCCAGGAGATACAAGAGCTCTTGGGAGGTCGTCAGCCTGAGGAGATTGAATGGTCAGTGTGGGCCAACACTAAGAATGGAACTCAGGGTGTGTGTGTATGGGTGGGTGGGGAACCATGAGTGTACTGGAGCCAGCTATGACTGTTTTATAAGAACTCGTTTTTAAATTTCCACTGTTAGAAATCAACAATCCCTACAAATCAGGGCTAGATTTATTGTTGTGTAGACTGTCTAGACATAAGAAGGTGAGGAAAAAATGTTCCTGATGCAGAATAAACTTAAAAGAGTGTGGACACATACATTTCCCTCCCCTTCTAAGCTGGGTGTTAAATATTTACCAATACACACCTATATTGATCTATAAACATTGCTTGATTTTAGCATGAGTACAGTAGAAGGTTCAGGGAATGAAGCCATCCCCATGGCTTCAGGCCCATAATAACAAAACAAAACAATCACCATTTATATAGCATTTTAAGGCTTGCAAAGTGCTTTACATCCATGCTCTCATTTGTCCCTCAGTCCATCCCAGGGGGAACCCCCTAGGAACAGAGACAGAAGCCAACCTAATGATCCATCTGGCTACAGCCCAGTGTTCTCCCCAAGTCATGTAGCTTCTCCAGGCTCCTGTTGAGTTTCTGGCTAACTTTCCCCAGCTACCACTTGGAGCTCAAACCCTGGGAGATTTCTACATCCAAGACCTGCCTTTGAGTCCTGTCTTCCCCTTCCCAAATTTTCTCTTCTTCAGTCATGGTCCCATCAGTATCCTCCAAAGTTTAGAATGTAAGAGCCCTCTGACCTCTAGCTATCAAAGTCCAGATTCAGACTTTTATACCTCCCCCTTCACATAATTCTTGACATCTAAGGCTTCATAGGCACTGAATATCAGAGTCCCATAGACTTTGCCTGTTCCTCAACCTCTCACTATCAGGGTTTTAGATGTCAACATTGTCCCCTTTGCCCTTAAGGGGGATGGAGAATATTCTCCCCATCTCCACTTTGATAGAGCTGACAGGGTCATGTCTCCAGGGATGATCTGGCCCAGATGCCTTTCCTGACTATGTGCATCAAAGAGAGCCTCCGGTTGCACCCACCAGTTGCCATGGTCTCCCGCTGCTGCACCAAGGACATCCAGTTGCCTGACGGGCGGATCATTCCTAAAGGTTCACTTGCCAGGGGCTCACACCACAGCAAAGGGAAGGGATTAAAGAAATATTGTGGTTAGGGTCCATTTAGAAGGTAGAGTTTACAAGCAACAGTAGGCTCTCTCTATTCCGGAGAACAGGAAACATCTGCCTGGTCAGCATCCTAGGAACTCACTACAACCCTGCAGTGTGGCCCAATCCTGAGGTATCTCTGTCAGTCCTCCACAGAAATACTCCTGGGCTAGTCAGAGCTGGAGAACTGGGACATTCATGGGGATGGGTATGAGGCTCCACTCCAAGCCAAGCGATGGGAGGCCTGAAGACAGGAGAGGGCAGGTTTGATTACTCCTGGAGATGCCTAGCTGTATTGCAGAGGAGTATCCTGGGCAAGGGGGAGAGTGTATGCTTAAGGCAAATAAGACCCTGTTTACAACCTAGGTTTATGACCCATATCGCTTTGACATCAAGAACCCCCAAAAGATTTCACCTCTGGCTTTTATACCCTTCTCAGCTGGACCCAGGTAAGTCAATTCTTTCCCCATCTCTTTCCCTGACCTCCCCAGGTGATATGTTTATCCCTTCAGGTCCACTGTAGGGAACTATGTCCAACAAGGACCCTGTTCCCATGTCCCCATCAAGGAAGTTGGAGGCCCAATTTCAATATGAGGGGACCCTAGAAACAGACTGGGGTCAAAGTCTGGGAATTGCCAGCCCCTCCTCCCTTGAGCAGGAACTGCATTGGCCAGAATTTCGCCATGTCTGAGATGAAGGTTGTGCTGGCCCTCACCCTACTGAGGTTCCGAGTCCTCCCTGATAAACACCCAGTCCGAAGGAAGCCAGAAATTATTCTCAGAGCTGAAAGTGGACTGTGCCTGAAGGTGGAACCACTGTTGGGTCCCTCCAGCCCTGAGTCACAGCTGCTCTATGCTGCTTAGGAATGATGCCTGGATATATCCTTCTGCTTTGGAGCCTGGAAGCCTGCTTTCTAGCTGCCCATCCAGCCACTCTTACCTTGATTGTAATAAATAAAATAAAATAAATAAAAACACTTCAACATAGCATATATTGGCTTTCCCTCTGTGTCTCTTTGCCTAGAGAACTGGAGGACTAGGGCCAGGAGAGAGAAGCCAGAATTCTGTGTTTTTCGCCCAAAGCTGTTGGGTAAAATTGCTCCTATTTTCAATCCTAGGTATACTCAGACTCCAACATGAGATCCCTGAGATTTGATGTTCTGCAGCAGCATGGCCCAGGTTGGGCAGACTTCTAGGCTTTGAACCAGCAAAACCTGTGTTCAAGTCCTACCTCATATTCTTACTAGTTGTGTGACTCTGTAAAGGTCAATTAACTTCTCAGTGGCCTCAGTTTCCTCTAAGGACTCTTCCAGCCTAAATCTCCTATTCTATGACTGACTGTATGTCCTAAGTATTTAAAGTGCTAACATGTGTTTAATGTTGCTAAATATTGCTGAATTTTGTTTCAAGTGTGTTTAATGTCAGAAAGTCTCTCTAGAACTAAGGATCCCACGACAGTAGTTTGGCCCAATAGTGCCCTTTTGGCAGACGAGGCATCTGAACCTGCTGCAGTAAGGCAATGGTGTCAAACTCAAACAGAAATGCAGGCCAATTACGTGTACGTAAGAATCCCTAAGGCCACATATTGACAGGTTTAAGATGTAATATCATCTGTTTCTATTTTTACTAATTTTGTTAAATATTTCCCAATCATATTTTAATCTGATTCAGGCCATATTAGGGAATGTTGTGAGCCATGTGCAGCCCATAGGCTGTGTATCTGACATCTCTGAATTAGGGAATTCCTTGTAAAGCAGATCGACAACTAATTGTTCTGTATCCTGTAGCTGTAGAGAGTTGTCTGAGAGATTTCATGACTTGCTTAGTATATGTCAGAGGCATAATCTGAACTAAGATCTGACTTATTCCAAGGCCAGCTTTCTAGCACTATCTTTTTATTATCTCTAATAATAAAAATGATGATGATGATGATGATGATGATGATGTTGATGATGATGCATTTATATAGAGAGGTATCATGGTATAGGAAGAGAAAGCTGATCTCAGAGAAGGACAACCTGAGTCTGACTGTCTAATTCTGACTATATAATCACGAACAAGTCACTTAAGTCCCCAGCATCCCCAATCAGCTCTCTAGATTACAAGTTGTAGAGAAGTTGATGACATGCATTGGTAGAGGTCTCCATGCTTTGTCTGGGCCTGGTCCAGATACTCTTCCTTTTTCTATGCTTTTGGAAAGCTATAAAAATATTAATCAATTTTCTCTTCTGTACATTGCCAAGCTGCCAAGCTGGGAAGGTCTCAACAATTATAAATCTCTGTCTCTCTTTTTGTCTCTCTCTGCCATCTCTGTCTCTCTGTCTCTCTGTGTCTGTCTCTCTCTCTCTCCCTCCCTCCCTCCCTCTCTCACCATTGCAAACATTTATATCTTGGATATTGCCAAATCACAAACCAGAGTTTTGTAGTTTTGTTAATTGAATAGGCTTATGAAAGTGATGGAGAAAATGTTAATAATGAGCATTAAACTTAAAAGCATGTTACAGGTACATTTTTTTCCCTGGGGGTCACTTGTTAAACAATTAACAGCACACCCCTTCATATATAGATAGTGAGGCAGCCTGGAACGGCAGATAGTCTACAGGGCTTAGAGTCAGAACGATGGGAACTGAAACTACCTCTGTCTCTTAATAGCTATGTAATCATGGGCAAATAATCATTCTGAGATTCATTCTTCTCATTATTTTTGGGGGGTGGGGCTTTTCTTTGTATCCTCAGTGCTTAACACAGTGAATGACACATGGTTGCTGACCTGACTCTTACAGTGGAAGGGAAAATGTGTGGTGGAGGTGGTGGGCAATGCTTGAAACTCATTCTAATCAGAATTGGTTCAAAGCAAGAATACAAACACACACACACACACACACACACACACACACGCGCACACTCAGTTGGGTATAGAAATCTATTTTGCTCAATAAGAGGTGAAGGGGATAAGAGACATGGGTTGGGAAATAAAAAGTAGAGTGGATTAAGGGATCCTGTGGTCAGAAACAAAACAAATGTTGAGGAGTGATAGCTTAAAAAGCAAGAGAAAAGGATAAATAGAAAACCATAGGATGGAGAGGAATGAACAGTTAATAATCATAACTGTGAATGTGAATGGGATGAACTGTCTCGTAAAATGGAAGTAGCAGAATGGTTTAGAAACCAGAATCTGACAATATGTTGTTTATAAGTGATATACTTGAAACAAAAGACACATACACAGAGAGTTAAAATAAGGGTTGGAGAAGACTCTGTTGTGTTTAAGCTGAAGTAAAAGAGGCAAGGGTAGCAATCATGATCTCAGATACAGCAAAAACAAAGAGACTTAATTTAAAAAGACAATCAGGGAAATTACATTTTGCTGAAAAAATACCATAGACAAAGAAGTAATATCCAAAAATATTCAGCGGCTTTCTCTGATGAAGGCCTTATTTCTCAAACATAGAGTGAGCCATAGTTTTAAAAAAAAATAAGAGCCATTCTCCAATAAATAAATGGTCAAAGGTTATGAACAGGCAGTTTTCAGAAGAACTCAAAGCTACCTACAGTCATAAGAAAAATGTTGTAAATCACTATTAATCAGAGACATGCAAATTAAAATAATTCTGTGGTATCACTTCTCATCTATCAGAAATGACAAATGTTGGAGAAGATGTGGGAAAATAGATACCCTAATGAAGTGTTGGTGGAATTGTGAACTGGTCCAACCATTCTGGAATAATTTGGAACTATGTCCAAAGGGCATATAGTGTGCACCCATCAGCTGGGGAATGACTGAACAAGCTGTATATGATTGGGATGGAATAACACTGTGCTGCAAGAAATGATGAAAAGAATTTTAGGAAATCGTGGGAAGAGTTAGATGAACTTATGCAAAGTGAAGTGAGCAGAACCAAGAGAACACTGCACACAGTAACAGCAATACTGTAATAATCAATTGTGAAAGATTTAGCTATTCTGATCAGTACGATGATTCAAGACAATTGCAAAAGACTCATGATGAAAAATTCTGTCCACCTCCAGAAAGAGAAATGATTGACTCTGAGTGAAAATTGCAGTATACTTTTCTCACTTTATTTTTTTTGCTTTCTTTAATATGGCCAACATGGAAATATGTTTTGCATGATTTCACATGTATAATTGATATCATATTACTTGCTTTCTCAGTGGGTGGGTGAGTGGTTGGAGGGAGGGAGAAAAGTTGAAACTCAACATTTGAAAAAAAGATTGTTAAAAATAAATTGAAAATACATTTTTTTAAAGAAGAAAAGCTTTAAAGCTCTGTGTAAATGTCTGCTGTCCTTAGTTTCAGTATCATGCCCTCAAGGAATTTATGTTCTTTTCTCTGTGTGGTCCCTAGGTCCTGCTCCCATGCTTTCCTGTTGTTAGTGGATGATAGTGTAGTTATGATTTATCTCCATGTAGCTGATGTATCCACTCACTCCATCAGGTACATGAAGAAGTGGGAGTTCATTGGAATGGGATTAAAAATTAAGTAGAAAGTCGATGTAGAAGATACCACCCTTGGATATTCCAACTGATCTCAATAAATCTACTCTACCCTGCCATTCTCACATTCATGCCTTTCTATAAATCTTCACCCCAGGACAAATCATGGTTCTTTAATATCCCTTGGGAACCTATTAGGGCCCAGGATGTCCATCTATACTTGTATTCACGTACCCTATCAACTGAACATGGAAGAATGGTTCAAATTCTCATAAACTTGAGTCAATTCTTTATTTCAATGTCAGATTTTTGTCAGAAATATGTATGGAAATATTTTTCCCAAATCTATTTCTTTCCTTTTTATTCTCATTGCATTTCTTTTTCTCATGCAAAACTCTTTATTAATACTATTAAATCAATTGATATTATTTCCTATAATTACTGATAGGGGCAGCTAAGTGGAGCAATAGATGAAAGACTGGGAGAGAATTGGAGTCAAGAAGACCTGAGTTCTGCCTTAGATACTTACTAGCTGTGTAATGATGTGTAATTCACTTCACCTCTGTCTGCCTCAGTTTCTTATCTATAGTACCAACCTCCCACGGCTGTAGTGAGGATAAATTCAATCATATCTGTAAAGCACTTTGCAAACCTTAAAGCACTATATAAATGACAGTTATTATTTTTCTCTGAGTTTTACATTAATTTTGATCTTTGTTCTAAAAAAGCAGTGTTCTGACTGTACACAGAGAGCTGACTCAGAAAAGACTCCCACATCAGTAATAGATTTTTCCTCTCTATTAAAATATGATCAACTTCTTTTAAAATGTTATTTGTATTTGTCATGTCTACTACCTTCTGAGTATTCATGATGTACTCAGTGTGTGGGATGGAATCTTCAAATAATAGGAGAGACATCTTTAGGAGAAACAAAGTAAATTTATTTTACAGACCTTGCAAGATTTGGGCATACCTCCATAATGGAGAAGACAAGGTAAAAGGGAACCTGCCTTAATATATACTCTTAATGAAAAGATTCCCACCCACCTCTAATCCTTCTCACCATTGGCTGGGAGGTGGGCTTACAGTATAGGTGCGAAAACTAGACAGAGGACCAAGGTTGATCCGGTAAATTCAGGTTTTCCCTATTGGAACTCAACTGCCAGGGTAGCATCTGAAAGTCTAGGAGATGAAATGGGGGGGGGGGGGCGGGGAGGAGAGACCTTCCTGGAGCAGAGAACAAATAGCTCACAGGAAGTTCATTATCTTCTAACATCTGAGAGAGAGGGGGAAGGGCATGCCCACAGCTTGTATTAGGAGGGCAGAGTTTATAATCTCAAAGAGGATCATATATATGTCTGAAAGGTTCAGAACTGCCGGATATAAGAAAGTCTCAAAGTAGAAGGCAGAAGAATCAAAACATATATTTAGGCTCCACAGTAACCAACCCATGAACCAGCAACCCCATTTTGATATATTGATCAAAAGCTTCCAGGCCCAATAAGTACGCCTTGAAAGAGTAACCAGGAGGCTACAGAGAAGCATGATTGTGTAAAGCAAAATCATGCTTCCCCCTCTATGGTAAAAAGATTACCCACTGGCCTGAAGTCCTTGTTCAGCTTCCTCCCGTAGGTCAGCTCTGCTACTGGCAGTTCCTGCTTCAGCTGTGGCTGTGGCTGTGGCTGTGGCTGTGGCTGTGGCTGTAGCAGCCTCTGGCTCCAACGGAAGCTGTTTTTAACCATCCAGCTTCTGCGGGGGGTGTAAGGTACGCCAGGGAAAACACAGGTTCTTTCAATCTGCTTAAGCAAGGTGAAGGGGTTGACCAGGAAAGCACAGGTTCTTTCCATCAGCTTAAGCAAGGGAAGCAAGGTGAAGGGGCTGACAAGCTTACTCCAGTCCAACATACAAACAGCATTCAGTTCAGGGGAAAAAGCCAAACTATTCAAGGGCACTTGTTGACTAAGTGCTAAGGAGCCCATTTTTGGTTGCCAACACACAGCTCCAGGCCCTGAGCTTCCAGAATCACAAGGCCAAATCCCAAACCTCTCCTACTCCCTTAGACATACCCTGTAAAGTTGTCACAATTATCCATCCCATTCATCAGTGAGGCTTTTATGTCAACTACAAGTCTTTGACCTCTGTGCTTCCTTATTTCTGAACTAAATTTCTCAACACATTTTCATCCCTTCCAAGATTCCCATCTTTATGATGGGAATTATGGAATTATTAAGTGTCAAAGTACATGTTGATTTAATTTGGAGGGTCTCTCTGAATTATTATAGAGTTTCTCTACCCCCTTGTTTTCTGCAACCTATGCTGCTACCTAAGTTATGGTGATCTTCATAGCGGTCATTTTGCAAATAATTTTCATGAGCATTACAACACGAGATAACCACATATTCCATGAAGTGGCATTTCTTGCTGCTTTTGGGTGTATAAGAAAACCAACTCTACTAAGCCCTTTATTGACTTCTTTAAGAACTCATGAGCCATCCTTCCAGGTGGCTACAACTTTGCTCAGGCATCTGCTTTGATTTAGAATCAAGATAAGACTGTTCCTTTAATAGAATGTCAACTTGTAGATTATTGGACAAAGAGCTCTGACTAGAGTAACAAAAATCAGATTCCTGTTGTAGAACATTTTATACCATTTTATATCATTTTTAATTTCAACCAGACCCAGAGCCTGAATTAATGAGTAACTGGAAGAAGATCCAAGACCTGGGCTTCTTTGTTCTCTAAAAATTTGCTCAGGAAATACCCTTACCTCTGTCAGCAAGGCCAGGTCAGACTGACCTAAGGACATTCTTACCCCTGTTAGCCATTAAGGGATGAGACCCTAATCCTGAGAGAGACTACCTCGATTAATATTCTGTGGGTATATACTTTAACTGACCTTTGTCAACACTCTTGTCTTTACAAACCTATTCCATTAAGGAAAATCCTCTTCTTGTATCATAGTTAAACATACATGGGTGTCATAAAAGTGAGGTAACACAGGCTTGCTTGGTCTGCTAAAATAATGTATATAAGTTTTCTCATTCCTTTGTTCAGACAGCCAGAGCTTATGCTCTGAATCCTTGTATATACAGGTAAGCTAGCTTAGCTATGCTTTAAGGGAAAATAATTAACAACATGGATTTTTCTATCACCTAGCTCGTTTGCCTTCTTCAACCAGACTTTCAGGTTTAACGCCCGTTAATAGTTGCTTCAAAACCTGTGTCATTCTTAGTCTTCTTTTCCTACTTCCCACCTACTTTGCTTCAATCACTACAAAAGCAGATGGGAGTTGCAAAGGACTGATCATCACTTTGTATTTTTCTTTGTTTCGTGGATTACTATGACCAAAGAATTCATTAACTGGTGAAAAGTTTTTCCATGCCCTCAGCCTCTAAAGTATGAAGAATATAGGTCATGAACAAGAAAACCTGAGGAGCAGGGAAACAAAATCCATTTTGAAGAGAGATTAGCTCTTTCTCCAGGGTTGTGGCCTGCAGGCTCAGCCTTAACCGATTAAAAGTTAGGACTTTAGACTCAGTTTTAATTTCTCTTTGTTTCTTACCAGGCAACTTCATCATGCCCCAGAAGACTCCACCCTGGAAGATCACTTCAGCTATTAAATTCACACCTCAGAAAGATCCTCTCCCTCTGATTAGATGGGTCTTTCCAGAATCTCCATTTAAGGAGTGTGCCCAGGCCAGCTATCTTTTCATTTCTTACCAGGCTGTAAACTGGACTCTTCCATCAAGCCCACTCTGGATAACTTCCTTCTTCTTCCCCCTTTATGCTTCCTGTTATTTTTTGTGTTCTCCCATTAAGTTGTAAGCTCCTTGAAAGCATTTTTGCTTATATTTGTCCTTTTGTCTGTCTTTTTGCTTATATTTGTATTCCCAGTCCTTAGGACAATGCCTGGTACACAGTAAGCACTTAATTAATGCTTGTTGATTGTCTGGTCACAATGAGAATAGTTGCTTCTTAAAGCATAGAAGGGCTTCCACCTGGGGGTGGTAGGAGTCCTTTCCATATTATTAGGCTCATGAGTCAATCACAAAATCTAAGTGTGACATTTACAGTAAATTTATCATTCACTTTCTAATCCAAGACCAGCTGTCTCCTGCTGCTTTCCCTACACCACCCCAAGGAAATTGCCTAGAAATTTCAACCACACGGGAACTGAAAGAAGGAAGTAGTACCTCCATTGGCCAACAAATCTTACCACAAACCAACAAACAGGAAAACATGTGATCAGAGCCTACTGACCACAGAGGAACAAGGACAGGCAATAGCATGGATACCATCAACATATAGTTTCATGAATACTAAACATAATTGAGATGTACACAAACCTAGACACCTATGTATTTGTCTATGTCTCTATGGTGTTTGTGTACAGATAAATTTTGTGAATCACGTGTGCATTCAGGGCTAAGTTTGATCTGGCCCAAATTTCTTAGTGTGGGATGCTCCCAATGTGAAAATTCCCTTTACTGATGCAGAGTGGCAACCAATCTATAACTTGTAGTCTGGAAAAGTTGTCCAGGACAAATGGATTCAGCCAATTTTTGTCAGAGACAGGATTAGTCTGCTCCTTACCCTGCTGCTTCTCATGTACACATTGTTCCCATTGTGGACAGCCCCTAAACAGACACCATGCCCCCAAAAAAATGTCTAGCAAAAGAGTACTGGACTTGCAGTCAGGAGATCTGAGTTCAAGTCTCAGTTCAGCTACTTACTAGCTATGCAAGCTTAGGGAAATGATTTATTCAAGCCTTTATTTCTTCATTTGTGAAAGACAATAGAGGGCTGAGGTAACAGAGCTAGGGTATAGATATTTTGATCAGGATTAAGGGTGGGAAACAGCTGGACAATAGAGGGCTAGGCAAGGTAGGTATTTGGGCCTAACGGTTATAGCCTCAGCCCAGATCAAGTGGGAAGATTCAAGGAGAGTTCAAGGGTTCAAGGGGTTCCCAGAGACTGTGCCCTCATCAATATGACACAACAACAACAACAATATGTCCCAGGTACTGTGTTAACCACTGGGAATACAAATGCAAACACAAAGAAAGACAGTCCTTCCCTGTAAGGACTTTACATTCTCATGTGAGAAACATCCATGAAATGTTTGAGTCTATGGTCTAATTTCATCCTTTTGACTCCTCTACAGCATTTGGCATTGTTGGTTATCCTCACCTCCTATCTACCCTATCCTCTCAGGGTTTTAATGACACTAATTTCTTTTGGTTTTCCTCCTCCTTGTATGACCATTCCTCCATCTTTCCTAGCCATCCTGCTGGCTCATAATCCATATCCTCCCCCTTAATAGTAGATGTACCTCTAAACCCTCTTAATTTGTGACTTCATCAACTACTGTGAGTTTAGTTATCATCTCTATGAAGAAGAGTCCCAGATCTATCTGTCCAGCCTTATTCTTCCTCCTGATCTCCCATTTCACATCACCAACTCTCTATTAGACATTTCAAACTGGGATGTCCCTTAGGCATCTTAAATTCAACATGTCCAAAATAAATTTCAATATATTTCCTGAAGAGGTTATAGAAAAATGATGATAGGAAAGGGAAACCATACATTTCTAGGGGTGCTTGAGACCCCAAAATACCAACACACTGGTTCCTGCCGAAAGAATTCGACTCAAGCCTTCTCAGCCAAGGGAAAAGACAAAGTTTATTAGGGATTCACCATAATGGGCTGTCTTAAGAAATCCCACCCTTTGTGATGCCTGTTTTCACAAGCGGGCCAGATTCAACCTACTGAGCTAGATTGAACCTGAGCACCTTCATGGAGGCAAGATGGAGATTATATACACAAAAATTGTAGGAGGGATTGAGGAGTGGTCTGGGGTGACTAAAGGAGGGGTTTAGGGAGGGTCTTGAGGAGGAGTCTAAGGAGGGCAAGATGAGGTCAGAGTCCAAGAACCAAGAGAATGGAATTAAGGGTTGGAAGTAGCTGAAGGCATGGAGTCGCTGGACAGTAAATGGGGAGGCTAGGTAGAGATTTGGGCCTAATGATAATGTAAGGCTTATGGCCTTAGGGGAAGGCCAGATCTAGTTGGAAGATTCAAGGACAGTTCAAGGGGGCTCCCAGAGACTGTATTCCAGATTCAAGGGGGTTCCCAGAGACTGTCATCATTTCCCACCAAAAACACCTCTCCTCTAAAGTTTCTTTTTCTGCTGGGGATACAATCATTCTTCCAGTCACCCAGGTTCAAAATCTCTGTGCTATCCTCAGAAACTTCCTCTAACACCACCACCGTCCCCCCCCCCCCCACATATAGCAAGTCAGTTGCTACATCATGTTATTTCTTTCTCTACAACATTTCTTTTTTTAACCTAATGGCTTCTTATGTCTTTTATTTTATTTTAAACTTTTTAAAAATTAAATTTTCGTTTCTTTTCTAATCTGCATTCACACATCCCCAGCCTCCACAATGAGAAAGCAAGAAAAAGAAAACTCATTAAAATATGTATAGTCTAGCAAGATGATTTTCTGCATTGGCACTCTCAAAATAAAAATGCCTCAGTATTCACTTTGAATCCACCACTTCTCTATCTGGAAGTTGGTAGCATGCTTCATTATGAGTCCTCTGGAGTTGTGGTTGGCAATTTTGTTGATTAGTGTTGCTAAATTTTTCAAAGTTGTTTGTCTCTATGACGTCATGATCAAAATTGTTGTCATTCCACTCATTTCAGTGTGTATCAATTTATCCAAGTCTTACCTGTTTCTCTGAAACCATCTCCTTAATCACTTCTTATAGCATAATAATATTCTATTACATTCTGTAAGAAATGGGAGGAGGAGTTTTGTTTCCACAGAACTAAAGGTGTGCTTCCCCGCCCTCCTCCACCCCAGCTTTAGTAGAGACCAGGCCTCAAGGTCGGTCAGGTGAGAGGTCAGAGGCTTGTACACATGTGCACGCTTTTCGAGAAGGCAGTCTGGGGAATTAGAGAGGCCAAACACACTTGAACCAGTTTAAGTTTATCTAGGGTCTTGTCTTGGTCAGGAATCCAGGCAAATCAGTATTCGCATAATTTGCATATGTTAAAGAGGGAAAGTAGGGGAAGTAAAAGAATATAGTTTAATCCTAAACTAAGACAAGGAAAATCTAATTAACTTCACTTTTGCTTCTGTATCCTTATTATCCTACCTGTATAAACTGTATAACCTAGGAAAGTAAAGATTGTAAACTAACCATAACTCAAACAGTGATGAGGGTTTGGGGTGAGAGGTGCTCGACACCCCAAAGTACCGACACATCGGGTCCTGCCGAAAGGATTCGACTCAAGCTTTCTCAGCCAAGGGAAAAGATAAAGTTTATTAAGAGTTAGCCAAATAGGCCTGCCCCAGAACATCCCACCCCTTGCGACGCCTGTAAGGAAAGCAGGCCAGACCAATCTGAGCTAGATTGGATCTGACCCCTTCATGGAGGCAAGATGGAGATTATATACACAAAGGTTGTGGGAGGGATTGAGGGGTGGTCTGGGGTGACCAGAAGAGGGGTCTAGGGAGGGACTTAAGGATGAGGTCAGACTCCAGGGTGGGGGAAATAGCTGAAGGCTGTATGGAAATGACAGACCATAAAGGGCTAGGGTAACAGAGCTAGGGTATAGATATTTTGATCAGGATTAAGGATGGGAAACAGGATTAAGGGTGGGAAACAGCTGGACAATAGAGGACTGGGCAAGGTAGGCATTTGGGCTTAATGGTTATAGCCTCAGGCCAAGGCCAGGTCACGTGGCAAGATTCAAGGGATTCCCAGAGACTGTGCCCTCATCAGCAGGAGTGGAGGGAATGGTTACCCCTGCTCCTGCAACTGTATCAGCGTGAGTGTTCCTGTGAGCATTACACCTGCTCTCTCGAGGAGTGTAATAAAATGCCTTCCTCTGCCCACTCTGGTCTTGAGTTCTTTGGGTGAGAATGGGTAAATCACATGGATCTTCCTAAGGTCAAGTGAAGGGAAGCAATAGGCAGCGGAAGCTTGCCGGACTTACTCCTGGATACCTGGATCTTGCCTTGGGGTGCCCTGTGATCCCCACTGCAGTGTTAAGAGGGCTACCACTCCGGATTCCCTTGGGGAACCCTGTGGTCTGCACAGCCTTCTTAAAGGGACATCACTTGGGACTTCCGGCCCTGTCTCGGGAGCCTCGTGATCTTACCACCGTCCTAAGGGGCCATCACTTAGGTCCTCCTCAGGGTCTGACCCCTAGGAGGCCCTGTGGTCCCCACAGATTAAAGATTAAAGGGGGGAGCTACCACTTGGTCTTCCTCTGGGAGTCCTGTGGTCTGTACAGCCTTCCCTAGGGATTGTCACAGGGTTCTTCCTCAGGACTTGGGCCCTGCCTAGGAAGTCCAATGATCCCCAAAGCCGCTTGTGTTCTCACGTTTTGGGGAAGTCCAGTGATCCCCAAAACCATGTTTCTCACACATTCATATACCATAACTTGTTCAAACATTCTGCAGTTGATTGATCCCTACTCCCCTTAGTTTCCAGCTCTTTGTCACCACAAATGAACTGTTATGGATATTTTTTTACATATACATCCTTTTCTTCTTTCTTTGATCTCTTTGGCTTGGAAACTTAGTAGCAAAGAGCACGCACAGATTAATAGGTTTTTTGCTGCAGTTACAAACTTTTCAGAGTGTGATGGGGTACAGGCCCCAAATGGAGACCTTTTTTCCTAACCCAAAAAGGCCCATTTGTCTATAGGCCCTGGAAGAAACCCCTACCTTGAATTCTCCTTGAATCTTCCCTGCTTGATCTGGCCTTGGCCTGAGGCTATAGCCTTACATTATCATTAGGCCCAAATCTCTACCTAAGCCTTGCCCTCTATTGATACTATTGATATGCATGCCTTCAGTTACTTCCCAACCTTGATATTATCAATGTGCATGCCTTCAGCTACTTCCCCTCCACCCACCCCCAATACCATTCTCTTGGTTCCTGAAGTCTGACCTCCTCCTTAGACTCCTCCTCAAGACCCTTCCTGAACCCCTCCTCTAGTCACCCCAGACCACCCCTCAATCTCTTCCACAATCTTTTCTATATATAAATCACATCTGGCTTCCAAAAAGGGTGTAGATTCCTTAAGAGTCGAGCCTATGGGGTGGCATCTTGAGGATCTGGCCAATATAGCTAATCCCTAGTAAACTTTGTGTTTTCCTTTGGCTAAGAAGGCTTGAGTCAAATTCTTTTGGCAGGACCCAGCATGTCGGTATTTTGGGGTCACGAGCACCCCTAGAAACGTATGGTTCCCTACCATCATCACTTTGCTTAGACCTCTTCAGCTGGACTAATTAACAGTTCTATAGTGCATTAATATACCTGTTTTCCCAAGCTTCCCTCTAGAATTTGTAATTTTCATTTTTTGTTAATTTTATGAGTTTGAGGTAATACCTCAGAATTGTTTCAATTTGAATTTCACTAATTATTGGTGACTTAGAGCATTTTTCATACGGGTATTGATAGCGTGGATTTCTTTGTCTGAAAACTGTCATATTGTTTTACCAGTTAGCAATTGGGGAATGGTTCTTTTTCTTAGAAATCTGAATCAGTGTCCTATATACCTTAGAAATGAGACCTTTGTTGGATAAATTTACTTCGAAGATTTCCCCCTCCATTTTCTGCTTCTCTTTCAGTTTTAGCTGAGTTAGTTTTGCTTTTATACAAACTTTTGAATTTTATGTAATAAAATTTGCCTCATCTCCTGTGAACCACTCATCTCTTGTTTGATCATGAACTCTTTCTCCTATCCATAGATCTGAGATTAATTACTTCCATACTCTTCTGCTTTGTTTATGATTTCATCCTTTATAGATAAATCATATACTCATCTGGAACTTGTCCTGGTATGTTGTGTAAAATGTTGGTCTATACCTAGCTTTTGCCAGCCTGCTTTCCGATTTTCCCAACAGTTTTTGTTGAAAAGTAAGTCCTGGCCACAATACCTGGGATCTTTAAGTTTACCAAACAAACAGCTCATTTGCATTTTTTAAGAGAAACTTGGGAAGCTTTGTAATAGCTGATGCTGAGTGCAGTGAGCAGAACCAGAACAATTTATATTAAAACAACAATATTGTAAAGATAAACAACTTTCAAAGACTTAAGAACTCTAACCATGGTTCCAGAGGACCAATGATGAAGGATTCCATCTACTTCCTGACAGAAAAGTAAAGAACTCACAATGATGAGGGTTTGGGGTGAGAGGTGCTCGACACCCCAAAGTACCGACACGCCGGGTCCTGCCGAAAGAATTCGACTCAAGCCTTCTCAGCCAAGGGAAAGGACAAAGTTTATTAAGAGTTAGCCAAATAAGCCTGCCCCGAGAGATCCCACCCCTTGCGACGCCTGTAAGGAAAAAGGGCCAGACCCATCTGAGCTAGATTGGTTCTGACCCCCCTCATGGAGGCAAGATGGAGATTATATACACAAAGGTTGTGGGAGGGATTGAGGGGTGGTCTGGGGTGATCAGAAGAGGGGTCTAGGGAGGGACTTAAGGACGAGGTCAGACTCCAGGGTGGGGGAAATAGCTGAAGGCCATATGGAAATGACAACCCATCAAGGGCTGGGGTAACAGAGCTAGGGTATAGATATTTTGATCAGGATTAAGGATGGGAAACAGGATTAAGGGTGGGAAACAGCTGGACAATAGAGGACTGGGCAAGGTAGGCATTTGGGCTTAATGGTTATAGCCTCAGGCCAAGGCCAGGTCGAGTGGCAAGATTCAAGGAGAGTTCAAGGGTTCAAGGGAACCCAGAGACTGTGCCCTCATCATTCCCCCCTCAAACAAATGGGACCCAAATTCTTTTGGGGTCAGGGACGAAGGTCTCAGCTTCTGGAATTGCTTCCTGCTGACAAGGGGCGTAGAGCTGGCTTGATGGGTCCAGTTCAAGGGGTGCACAGTCATCTGGAAGTTGATGGCTTGGAGACTGGAGGAGACAAACCTGGCAAGGAAGTTAAGCAAACAACAAAACAGACAGCACAGGAGTACAGAGAAAGGACAATATCCCTGGTGGGAATTAAAGATGACTATTTCATACCTAGGTCCCCTAACCACTTGTTCTGCTTCGGGGTTCAGGAGTGTGTAGCACATCCAAATTAGGTGGGGGATATCTAAGAGCAAGGTTTGATGTTTGGTGAGCCTGTGGTTAGCCAGGCACTGGTGGCCCTCTGCTTCCAGGGTGCTCTGGCAAGGCAGAGCTTCTAGGGGCTGGTCTGCTAGAGGCTTAGAAACTTCCTCAATTGGAATGGCTGTAGCAGCCAGAGAATCTAATTGTTTTGGAAAACAGGGGTCAGATCCTAAGGACTGGATTAGAATTCCCAAAGCCTGTCCTCTCCTTCCTTCAGCAGAGTGAGTGAAAGGTTTTTCCAAATTAGGTAAAGCTAATGCTGGAGTGGTGGTCAGTTTAGTTTTCAAAGTCCCAAAAGCTTGTGCTGGGTAGGGGCCCCACTCTAGAGGGAGTGAGTCAGGGCCTTGAGTGGCAATTAATGGTTGCAGTCCCTCCCAAGCCTTGGGCTTAATTGGATATTGAAGGCTATGGAGGGGAACTATGGCTGGGGTGGCAGAAGTAGCTTGCCCAGGAATTCCCTGATCCCAAACAGTTGGCTCAACCCTCTCCCATGCCTCTGGGGGAACATGGGGAGGTCTGGGAAACAGGGGGAAAAGGGAGTTATGAGGTTTAACTATAGAAAATTGGCTTCCCAATTTCACCATCAGGTCCCTTCCCCAAAAGGGGGCAGGGCCAGAGAAGGAGTGTTCAGACAACAGATCCTTGATGCCCATGACCTGATAGGTCGAGGGGCATGTGGGGCCAAAGCCACTAGTTAAAGCAAGAGAACATAGCCGTGATAAAGTGGGTAACCTTACCTTCTGCCTCGATTTTGCCCAAGGCTCCGCGAGAGAGGTGGAGAAAGTGGGAGCACAGCCAAGCCCCAGGCTTTCCCCTCCTCCCGAGTACTGGAGGACAGGGTGCTGGGAGGAGGCTCTACCACTTTTCCAGCCTCGGGGACATGCTGGGCATGGTCCTGGAGGCTTGGATCCTAGAGGCTTCTTCCAGGGGGGCGCCCTAGAGGGGCACTCCTTAGACCAGTGACCCTCCTTGTGACATCGAAAGCAGGTTTCCCCTTTGCCAAAGTTGCCAGAAGCACCCTCCGGCAATCTCCTGGCCATGGCAGCCACCAAGAATTGGGCATGTTCTCTGTCTCTGGCTTTTTCCTCTGCCTGGACTAAGTCTCTATTATTGAACACTCCGAATGCTGTCTCCAGTAATTGGGCCTGAGGTGTTTGGGGTCCCATTGCCAATTTCTGCAGTTTCCTCCTAATATCTGGGGCAGACTGATTAATGAAATACATGTTAAGTATTGCCGCCCCTTCAATAGAATCAGGATCCAAATTTGAATACTTCTTAATAGCTTCTACTAGCCGGGCTTGGAAAAGGACAAGGTTTTCTTTTTCTCCCTGAGTAATCTCCCTAATTTTTTGAAAATTTATTTGCTTTTGAAATGCAGTTCTTAGGCCTTCTAACAGGCAAATTTCCATATGGTCTCTCTTTTCTCTATCCTCACTCCTTTGATAATGCCATCCTGGGTCACTAGTTGGAACAGCAGCTGTTCCTGGGGGATATTTTATGGGGTTATTGCTAGCCAAACTGTCCCCAAATTTTTGAGCGTGTTCCCATATTCTCCTCTTCTCCTCAGTGGTACAACAGGTAGAGAAAAGGATATGCAAATCACACGAAGAAAGTTCAAATTGTAGGGACAGATCCCTAAAACCCTCAGTAAACTTAGTGGGATCTTCTGAGTATCTCCCCAGTTTTTCTTTAATTTGGATGAGATCTGAAATGGAGGATGGAACATGCAATCTCCTTGTCCCAGCAGGGGAGGCAGGCATTTCCCTCAGGGGAAAAAGCCTTGAAGGTACTGTGGGACCTGGAGCTTGGGGCTGAGGTAGATTAGACTGCAAGGCCAGAGCATCTGCCTGGCAAGGGAGATCAGCTAGTACCTGAGGAGGGATAGAGGTCAGAGGGGAAAATACCCCAGAGACCCAAGTGGGTGCTACCTCAGAGAGAGGGGCTAGGGGAGGAGATATTGCCGTGGGGGCAGGGCCCGAGGCTGGAACTTGAGTAGGGATTGCCTTGGGGATAGGGCCCATGGTGATAGATGTTGCAGGGCCTGCAGTAGAGGCAGGGCGTGGGGTCCCTTCGGCTGGAAATTCCTTCCTCCTTAGTAAAGGAGAAGTTAGGAGTAATTGTTGGGAGACAAACAAAATAAAACAAGAAAACAAAATATACAGAAAGTACCTGAAACTTTCCCAAATTCCCAGCGCCGAAACAATTGAAAGAATATGGCACATGCTTCCGGATGGGGCATCCGTCCATGTCCTTCGACATGACCACTGGACCGAGAACCACCTGATAGCGTCAGGTTGAGTTGACCACGACAGCCTGGCTGTCTGACTCACTGAGACCACTGGACCGAGCTGTCCGAGTGGACCGAGAACCACCTGATAGCGTCAGGTTGACCAGGACAGCGTGACTGTCCGACTCACTGAGACCACTGGACCAAGCTGTCCGACCCACCGAGAACCACCAGAGAGCGTCAGGTTGACCAGGACAGTGTGACTGTCCGACTCACTGAGACCACTGGACCAAGCTGTCCGACCCACCGAGAACCACCAGAGAGTGTCAGGTTGACCAGGACAGTGTGACTGTCCGACTCACTGAGACCACTGGACCAAGCTGTCCAACCCACTGGGACCTGCTGAGGTCAGGCCCGAGAAGCACATCCAAAATGTTTGGAGAGCGAGGAGGGAGATTGGGAGAGGGGGAGGCTCACATACCTTCAGTCTTGGCTGGAGAAGAACTTGAGATTAGCAGTGCTTCCCGGTTCAGGGAACCATAAATGATGAGGGTTTGGGGTGAGAGGTGCTCAACACCCCAAAGTACCGACACGCCGGGTCCTGCCGAAAGAATTCGACTCAAGCCTTCTCAGCCAAGGGAAAGGACAAAGTTTATTAAGAGTTAGCCAAATAAGCCTGCCCCGAGAGATCCCACCCCTTGCGACGCCTGTAAGGAAAAAGGGCCAGACCCATCTGAGCTAGATTGGTTCTGACCCCCCTCATGGAGGCAAGATGGAGATTATATACACAAAGGTTGTGGGAGGGATTGAGGGGTGGTCTGGGGTGATCAGAAGAGGGGTCTAGGGAGGGACTTAAGGACGAGGTCAGACTCCAGGGTGGGGGAAATAGCTGAAGGCCATATGGAAATGACAACCCATCAAGGGCTGGGGTAACAGAGCTAGGGTATAGATATTTTGATCAGGATTAAGGATGGGAAACAGGATTAAGGGTGGGAAACAGCTGGACAATAGAGGACTGGGCAAGGTAGGCATTTGGGCTTAATGGTTATAGCCTCAGGCCAAGGCCAGGTCGAGTGGCAAGATTCAAGGAGAGTTCAAGGGTTCAAGGGAACCCAGAGACTGTGCCCTCATCAACAACACAGAATAAGACATATTTGTTTCGGGCAATGAATTTGTTTTCCTTGACTAAGCAAATTTGTTACAAGGGTTTTTGTTTTGTTTTTTCAGCTGGGGCTGGTAATGAAAGGGAGCCAGTTAATTAAAAATAAAATTTGGAAATTATTTTCTTTGCTAAACTTTTCTACATCAGCAGAAATGAAAAATTACTCAAAGCCTCTGCACTTCAAAATAAGAAAGCACTCTTACAACTGAAATCCTCACAAGAAGTTTATGGGATATTAATTTATAAAATGTTCCAATACAGCGACCAGGCTAATGAATACAAATATTCCTTCAAGTTCAGTTTTGCCAATGACCCCCTGTGAAGTTGAAATATTCCAATTAATTTGGCCCAAATGGCAATAATGGTCATTGGCATGAACCAGGGATAATGTCTTTACTCAAATTCTATTGTCTTAGCAAGTAAGGTATGTAAATATGACATCAGCAAATATCACATTGTTCTCCAAATATCAATTAAAAATACACAGAACTGATGCCAATTATTCCACACCCGCCATGACATTTAAAATATTTCATAATGGTTGAATTTTCCTCCAGTCATTGACACTAAAGACAACGTGAATAGCACACTCCTTCCAAAAAAATTTCAAGTATAACATTCAAACCAGAAATTTCTGCCCAAAAGGGGGGAAGCTATGATTCTTGAATTTATTCAATAAGAAAATGAACATTAATGCTGCATCTAAATGGGGTGGCAGAAACACTTGCATGCTAAAATATGACAAGTTTTAATCAATGTTTGTAGGGGTGCCCACTGATTCTAAAGTCACTTTCCCTGGTCTTATAACTTAACTCAATCACAAACATGAAGTACAAGTTATGAGTATCTGATTTTAGTAGCAAGCTTACTATCAAGTGAAATTACTTTCATTTTTACTCTGAGAAGTTAGCTGATGAAGAGGAAAATACATTTAAAAGAAAATTTTATGTTCTAGGTGACAGCTACCAACGTAAATCTCTAAAAAGGAACTACAGACATATACACTTACTTTGAAAAATCTCACTCAGATTTTTGGGAAAACTATTGTTTAAATGTCAACTTATTTAGTTTTATAAATATATATATATATATATATATATATATATATATATATATATATATATATATATGTGTGTGTGTGTGTGTGCATACATATATATATATACATAATCAGTACCTCTCTTTTCTCACATACATAATCTCAATTTTAATTCAACTCTCTTCATATAAAATTGAAGTTTTAATTGGAAGGTGGTTATTAGAATGCCCTCATCTTGTTATTCTTTTAATAGTGAAAGACTTCTGAGATTTTGAGATACAAATTAAAAATATCCATATCCACTGACCACAATGGTGCTAAGAGCCCTTCATGTTGAGAACTGATTGTGGCTAAAACTCTAACTGATGGATAACATGAAGATCCTGATTCCTATAGAGCTGTCCTTTCTATGAGAGAAATTTCTTATACCAGTAGTAAATTGCTTAGTCAGTGATCATTACAGCAGTCAGTAAAATCAACCAGAAAGATACTTGAAAAATCATCATGACATAAAACAACAACTGTTACTTATGCTGCTGATATGAAATTAGTACACTGGGTTCATTTTTATTGCATGAAAAACTGATTTTTCTAGTGATATTTAACTTTAAAAAGGTTTTATGGGTTCTCTAACCCTTAAAGCACTAGGATTTAAAGATTGCCAACCAAAGGTATAATTAGAAACCTTATCTTTGTCCACAGTCTCCTGAGGGTTAAAGTGCATGACTTTTCTGGGGCCAGGCACACAAGATTTGCTATTCCACTTTTTCTTAAATGAAACTTTTTCTTTGGTTTCTTGTAGTTTTTCTGTGAGTCTATCTTTTGTTTCTTCCATTTTTTTCTGTATTAAGGTCCTTTGTTTACTCCATTCTGTCCTGTAAGTACAACTGGAGGTGGCATTACCATGACTATGAAGATATTTGATAGTGTGGAAAATATTATACTATTTTATATCATTTTTGTAATTTCAATAAGACTCAGGGCCTGAACTACTTAACCAGAAGAAAAGCCTGATCCTAACAGTCTCTTTGTTCTCTGAGTAAGCTCAGAGACATCTCTATCTTGTATCAACAAATCCAGATGGAGTATTCCTTGCTCTGTCCATGGCCATTAAGGGTGAAAACCTTGAGCCCAGACACTATCTTGAATTATGTGACTTTTCCTTATCCTAATATTTTATGGGCATATACTATGTTGTGGAATGTTAATGGCCAATTAAACACAGAGATCCTGGGGTTGTAAATCCAATTGACACTTTGACAACTATCTAATTTGTTGTATTTACAATCTATTCCATTAAGGAAAATACTCTTCTTGTATCATGGTTAAACATACATGGGGGTCATAAAAATGAGGTCATACAGGCTTGCTAGCTCTGCTAAAATAATGTATATAAGTTTTCTCATTGCTTTGTTCAGGCAGCCAGAGTTATACTCTGACTCCTTGTACGTACAAGTAAGCTAGCTCCGCTATGCTTTAAGGGAAAATAATAAACAACATGGATTTTTCTATCACCTAGCTCTGTTGTTTCCTTCAACCAAATTTTCAGGTTTAACAGTTATGGTGCCGTGACTCGGATGGAAATGATGGAAACAGGACAACGCAGCCCAACCTTGCCAACGCTTTTGGGCGCCATAGGATTAATTTTTCCTGGAATTTTGGCCTTGACAAGGTGGGGTAAGTTGTCTCTCTTCCCAGCTTCCAAAAAGAACTCCCACAAAATTGGTTGAAGTCTGGAAATTCCCTTTAAGCTAGCTCTGGGGGCAGGGATCAAATCTGTGGTAAAACACAGATCTGCGGTCAAACGCACATAGATCCCCTGGAAACATTGATTGATCTAGAAAATTAACTATGGATCAGTCAAAAACTAGAATTAGAAGTCCAACCATTCCTCCACTCCCTCCCTTCCTTCCCTTGGAGGCTCTGGTCCTGGGGAGAAAAACTGCACTTTGCTTTTTCCCTCCCCTTCTGCCTCCCAGGAAGGGCTCTGATCCTGAGGGAGGTAACTCTGCTCTGCTACCGTTGCCTCCTCTCTCTCTTCCCTCCCCACTTCCTTTCCCCCTTCCCTTAAGGGCTCTGTTTTTGCCTTCTGCCCTATTCCTCCTTCCTTCCCTTGAAGGCTCTGATTATGGGGAGGATAAATGCATTTTATCCTTACTCCTCGCCTTCCTTTACCTGTCCTAGTCCTCCTCCATCTCCCCTTTCCCCATTCCTAAAGGATAGGATATGGAGAGTCAGAAAAATCAGGAACACCAAGGCTTCCCCAAAGACCATAGGGATGCTAATAGCTAACTCATGAAAGCTTCTAATTCTCTGTTGTTTAAACTCTGAGCTCAGTCTGTATTTGTTCTGTATTTGTTTTGTTAATTGTCTGTTAACTGTCTGTGTGAGAGCGTGTGATGTGAAATGTCTATACCGTGTAAAATCTGAAACGCAGGTAGCTGGAGGATTCTAAGGCTGCAGTTAGGGAAACAGAGACTCTATTTCCTTTCTCAATGTTTGGCCTGGCCAGCCGAACTTGAAGAAAAAAATAGAGCTGAAACATTTTAGCATATTCTGGGATTGATTATTCATTAAAAGTTTGGAAATTGGTTAGTTGGATTTTGGGACAGAACTCCTGAGACTGTAAAATCCCTCCAGGAGCTCACTCTTGCTGATCACTTAGATGAAGTTTACTTGATCTTTCACCATTGTCCTGTCTCTGACCGAGCCAGAGCTGCAGTAAAAGTTAGAGCAGCTAAAACAAACCTCTCTCCTCCCAGATCACATTAGGAGAAGAGAATGCACGAGAACTGTAGGGAAAACTTAAATCACCTTTCCCCACCTGGCAAAAGGAGGAGAAGGACAGAAATTCACAGACTGACAGTATTCTGACAGTCCTGTGCCCCTGGGTACCTTTGTAGCCCGTTCTTTTTGGCAAAGTTTGGAATTGTCACCCAGGTCCTATGCATTCTGCCCACTCTGTCCCCAGCAGCTGCAAACTGCCCTAGGCTCAGTAACTTCTGCAGTTGTGGGGGAAGGGTGAGGTAGATGGATTTGGACTTTCTGCCTCCCAGAATTGTCACCATTGGGATACTAGCTTCTGCCCTAGGTAACTTTACACTTCTTGTTCCAACTGCAAAACTGTATTTTGATCTCTGTTTGACCTGTTTCCTGAGTTTTAAAGGGAAAGTAATAATGATGGTTGTTACGGGATCAAAATGATAATGATTGTAAAATGCTTAACATAAAGTCTGGTATATGTTAGATACAACGTTATTATCTCTCTCTGATTTAATGTAATTGTTAACTTTTGAAGTGGTTTTTAAATACCAGAAGTAATAAGCTGAATAATTTCTATATATTGAATCTGGAAATGTAATAGCCGTCATTTGAAAATTATTGTTTCTGTATTTCTAAACTTGCATTGTGTTCCCAAAATTCTCTTAGATTGTGGAATTTGAGAAGACCATTGTGTGGTAAGAAATGATATTATAGCAATTTTAATCTGATTTTGATATATGTGAATTGGGTTTTCAAAGGGATGTGATAAAATTTGGAACTGTTATATGTGGTTATAACAAGTAAATAATTAATAATACTGATATTTAACCATGAGAACAGGCTTTCTGTGTGAAAAAGTTTTCTATTATGAAAATATATCTGGTGATTTAAGGTTATAGTTTCAAATGATGAGATGAAAGATTCTCTGTGCAAGGAGATTTAGGAATATGTTCACCTAACAGATAAATGGGTTGTTTCAAGTTTTAAAATGCATAATTATGTTTAGGGCACTGTTACATTTCTAAATTGTGTAATTTGACAAACAGATGTAACAGCAATATTGAAAAATGTGGTAGTCTTTTACAGTGCTAAGAGTATTGGGCCTTAGAAATTAAAATGTTACCACTAGTGATTAGAATAATTTCTCTTATAATCTGGATGTTGTTAGATTAAGAATCATAGTTAATTAGGAAATTGAGGTTATTAACTGAAACAAGAACTTTTGAAACCATCTAGTCATGAATTCTTATCAACCTTGTGTGGTTTTCTGTGTAGAGGAATTCTTATGGAGAAAGTTTTTAAAGTCCTGGTAAAAGTTATTATTGTGATAAGGTTAATTTAATTGAGTATGTAATTTATAGAAATTAAGTGTCCTCCACATTATAACACTTTTTGACTAAGGAACTTTGTAATATCCAGGAATTCTGGGCAATATTTGAGAATGAGGACATTTGGTACCAACTTAGTTAATGAATTCCAGCATTTAAGGATTAATTTGCTTTAAGGAAAATATTTTTGGAAAATGTTCTGTAAAATCTTTTTGTGTAATTTTGGAAGGCCCGCTGAATTTCCACCTGTAAGCCAATTGGTTGCAGTTCAAACCTATTGTGAGTTCTTGGAGTTTCTGGGTGAGAACCTAATTAGAATTATTAGAATTAATGCTTATCTATAGAAGCGCCCATTCAATCTCTTATTCAAGGTTCTTTTTGAGTAAGGAGGTTGGAAACCACAGTCTGAATTCCTTACTCCTCCCCACCCTTAGTTTAGATAAGAAGATTCACCTTAGCCCACCTGTCAGAAGGGAAGGAAAGGGGAGGGGCAGCAATTACTGGGATTTGAGTTTTTACTGAAAGAAAGAACAGTAGGGGTCAGAAGCCTAAAAAAAACCTGGCTTTTTAAAGTCAGCAAAAGTGATGCGTTTTTAGGATAAGATTGGGTTTCGAGGAGGATGTGGGTCTTAAGGATACAGTTCTTATTAGTGAAGCTTGCCATCTGATGGGAAAGAACCCACCCTCGGGGGGAGATGATGTGGCAGATCTCTTTAATCAGAAATAAGCAGGTAGTGACAAAAGGGAAGTTATCTGCCAGAATCTGTTACCATTGTGAAAGAAGTTGTTTTTTTTTTTGAAAAAATGGGAAATTGGATAAATGCAAATATGTAAAATCTTGTTGTTATAATCAAATGACTGGTTATATTGGTACTCTTGTATAGTCAAATGAAAGATAATATGGTTTCTAAAGTGTTAATGAGAATAATTAGAAAGGGAAGAGAAGTTTTATGATGTAGGGTTGAATCATTATCCCGTGGACTAAGACTGGGATTTTAAAGTTATACTGTATTTATGTGAAATAGAGTTCTTAGGTGTTGTGAAGTGATATAAGAGCAATTAGGTATTGACACAAATAGTGTAATTAATTACTGCGACTAAATCAGAGACATCTTCAGTTTAAGTAAACAATTCTAGAAGTATTTTGGAAAATGTTTTTGTGATTTTAAGCCAGAATTAGAGCTTAACAATGTGTAAAAGACTTAATTCCTAAAGTGTTCTTTTTTCCCTCCAGAATGAGTTAACAGGGACAATCCATCAACTTGTGAGGTCAGTCATTAACCTCTTTTGTGTGTTTAAGAAGCTGGAATGGGATTCCAGTATACACAGTTATGTCAGTAAAAAGTACTAACTTATGAGTTGTTTTGTCTTATGGCTGAAATGAAGACTGAATTGGGTTTGAAAGGTTTGGAAAGGTAAATTAAGGTTGAGGGAAAATACGAAAGGCAGATGAGAAAGTTAGGGGACAAATGGGAGTTAGCTAAGCCTCCCCTGTCCTGAGAATGATAGTTTCAGATGGTTTTAGCAGGTTGGGAAAGAGTGTGAGGAAGTATTTAGAAACTGGAAATGTTATGTAGCTTGATTTGTTAATTATTAGCTCAATGAAATTTGGGACAGTCCTATCTGAAGGATATTTATTTGCTATTTAAGATTTTATGGGACTACAATTTAATATTGTTTTAAGCTCTGATTACAGGTATAGGTCACATGAAGCCAGTACTGGAATGGCAGGTGTTACAAGCTGAGAATTTTTTAGGTGGGTCTGCCTGGGAGCAGTCGTGAAGACGACCTTGGACACAGCCTAGGTAGGATCTTCCTGACTCTATTTCCCAATTCTGCTATTTCCTTTCTGAAAAGGAAAATCCCCACCTGGTTACTCCTAAGCCCTGCTTTCAGCATCTAATGGCTATATGATTGGCTAACAGATATGACTCATTCCTGGAATCAAACAGAGCTAAGGAAGTTCTTTCCTTCTGTTAAGATATATGACATAGTCCCTCCTTTCTTTCATAGCAAATTTATATTATCAGAAAGTTTTGTAAGCACAATGCTAAATCTATGAGGTAATAGATGAATATTGGAATATCTCTGAGTTATTATAATAGGATACAGGAATGAATAGCTTACAATTTTAACCTATGTTCATGACCAAATAAAGATTAGAAGGAGTATAGAGATAACATCCTCCAAAAGGAGGAAATGATTAGACACAATAATAAGACAAAGATGTAATGTGATAAATGTCTAATTAAATAGGATAGCAAATTTTGAGAGGAAAAGGCAATAGGACCAAATTGATTCCTCTAAGAATTATATACAGATGTGTATGATTGGCTCCAAAATTTATCAGTCATGGAAATTCAAGTTAATTAGTGTGTTTTGCTAGTAAGATCTTAAATGTGGATTTTTGTACAAGAAAATTGTATGAGATAGTACAAGTGAAATTATATCTCCTTTATTAAAGTATCTGTCTGATGATTTTAAAAGGAAGATGAATTCAATTTATGGTTGGACCTTTATATTTTAAAGGACTCTTATACCAGGTACAAAATTTAGGTAAGGTTAGAAACAGTAGATGATATATGAACTGAAATACTCTGAAGTTAAAAGAAGGAGAGCCAAATTTAAGTGATTAAGTTATATTAAGTTAGAATTGTTTGAGAATTTCTAGATCTGAACCAGAGAAGCAGAACTCTCTTTTACTATCTAGGAACCAGATAACCACAATCAAGCATCTGAAAAAAAAAATTTTTTTTTGCTTTAAATGGACATTGGAAATATGTAACTGGGATTTAAAGCTACTTTGTATTTGTACTGTTTGAACTTAGCCCTGAGTGGCTGGGACCTATGGTGTGCTGTTTTTCTCTCAATTATCAAATTACATGTGTTCTGAGAGCTCCTGTCAGATCTGACTACTTCTATAGCTGCCAACTTGTGGATATGGACTCCTTGATCCTTCTATCACATCTGATGATTGCCTGTGCTCCTGAGTGGACATCTGAGCCCATAGGACACCTTGCCCTCCGGTTTCAAAGAGCCTGAAGGGGACAGCATCAGATGGAGGCAACCTTCCCAAGAGACTCTGGACCAGAACCTGTACGAAGGACAATTCTCTTCCTGAGTCCGTTGCGTTCCCAAGACTGTTTACTTGTACCTTTGGTATCTTTAGCTTATTTTACTTAGGTGCTCTAGTTTCCCCATTGTGCTCCCTACTGATACCCCTTGCAACTTGCTCCCCCTGCTTGTTTACAAGTAGTTTATAATTACTGTGCATCTCTGGGGATGTCCAAACACAGAAAGAGAAAAAAAAAAAACCTGAATCCACCTAGATAAGGATTTTTTACAACTTTACCCCTGAGGAAGATAGAGGTTTTTCCATACCTTAATTGGTCTTCAGGTGAAGCTTTCAGCTTACCTTTGACCAAAAGGAGGAAATGTGGAAAATATTATACTATTTTATATCATTTTTGTAATTTCAATAAGACTCAGGGCCTGAACTACTTAACCAGAAGAAAAGCCTGATCCTAACAGTCTCTTTGTTCTCTGAGTAAGCTCAGAGACATCTCTATCTTGTATCAACAAATCCAGATGGAGTATTCCTTGCTCTGTCCATGGCCATTAAGGGTGAAAACCTTGAGCCCAGACACTATCTTGAATTATGTGACTTTTCCTTATCCTAATATTTTATGGGCATATACTATGTTGTGGAATGTTAATGGCCAATTAAACACAGAGATCCTGGGGTTGTAAATCCAATTGACACTTTGACAACTATCTAATTTGTTGTATTTACAATCTATTCCATTAAGGAAAATACTCTTCTTGTATCATGGTTAAACATACATGGGGGTCATAAAAATGAGGTCATACAGGCTTGCTAGCTCTGCTAAAATAACGTATATAAGTTTTCTCATTGCTTTGTTCAGGCAGCCAGAGTTATACTCTGACTCCTTGTACGTACAAGTAAGCTAGCTCCGCTATGCTTTAAGGGAAAATAATAAACAACATGGATTTTTCTATCACCTAGCTCTGTTGTTTCCTTCAACCAAATTTTCAGGTTTAACAATAGTAATTGATGTTCCTCACAAAGTCACAGTGTATCCAGCAGGTGTTGCAATGTTTAACAAGGCATGCACAGCTAGTGCATTGGTAACCCAATGAGTTCGAGAAAAGGAATAACAGTCACTCCTTTTAAGGCTAAATAATAAAATGTTTTGAATCAAATACTAGAAGTCACTAAGTGTACTAGAATCATAGCTTTTCCAAATTGTCTAAGCATTTTCTTAAATTGCTTTTACTGACTCATAGATTTGTCTTATAATAGATCAAGATCTTCCTTTTTCACAGCATGAGTTCCCTGGGCTGTGCCATTAGAAGATATAACCCTCTCTGAAGTTTGTTGTTTATGATAAGAAACATCTATGGGCTTCCTTTCCTTTGAGATATGCTATGCAGAAGGGATATGTAATCAATGGTTTTAAGGACCCTGCACTAAAACTATCTTGGGCCAAGCATTATATATGAATGGACAGCTTTTTAGGCTTTTAGAGCGCCCAATGGAACCAGCCCCATGTGAGACCAAACATGTCCTATTAACTAGTTGAGACATAGTCCATATTAAATTCCACTGCAATTGGATGAATGGTGGTTGTTGATTTCCATTCCTACAGAGACTCTTTCCAAAGAATTAGACAGGGAACAGTGGCAAGAGTGCTGGATTTGGAATTAGACAGCCTGCATTCAAATACTGATCCCTTCTAACTCCACAAGCAATGATAGGGCTAGTATTCTTATGCTGCTGTCTCAGGGGCAATCACTGACAGGAGACAAACTCCTCCCAGGATCCCAACTGAAGCCAGTGTGACCAGGTCTCCCCTCACTCTCTCATTTACTTCTATGTATTGTATACCTAATCTAAACAGCCTCTCTATTTGTTGTTCAATCGTTTTAATCATGTCTGACTCTTCATGGCCCTATTTGGGGTTTCCTTGGTAAAGATCCTGGAGTGGTTTGCCATTTCCTTTTCCAAGTCATTTTACAGATAAAGAAACTGAGACAATTAAGTGACTTGCCCAAAGTCACATAGCTAATACCTATCTGAGGCCATTTTTGAGCCAGGAAGAGGAATCTTCCTGACTTCAGCCCTAGCACTCTCTCCACTGACCACCTAGCTGCTCCTCTCTCTTTCTTACCCTATGCTAAATTATTTTGATAAGTAAAACTTTGTACAGTTTGAAATACTATTGGGTCCCCTTCCTTCCCACTTTTTTTTCTTTTTTCACACTTGATAGTGTGCAAGGTAGTGAGAGAATAAAGTGTGAAGACTTCATAGGGAATATGTATATATATGTATTTATATCTAAAATGTTTGAGAATCAATATTTAGGGAAAAGGGAAATGGGATAAATTTGAGTCTGTGGGAATCTGATTATTTAGCCCCTAGGAATGTCTTTCTCCCCCTCCCTCTTTAGATTTATAGATGTCACCTCAGATGTGAATGGAATACAAGATTGTGAAGGCTTCCCTATGAATAACTCAGGCAAGGCAATATTCAAATAGAGATAGCACAAATTTAGTTAGAGTGTGAACCTCAACAGGCCTAAGTTTTGTTTTCCTGTAAATCATATGATTTCAGGGAAACCATATGATATTCCCCTCTCCCCCTCCCCTAGCCTACTTACAAATGGCCATCTTAGCATTAAAGTTTCCCTATAAGGTAATTCTGTAGTTTCTGTGCTTATATTGGGTAAAAACTTATTCCTGGTTAGATTGTGAGGCCATTTGTCTCCACAAATGGGGACGGGGGTCCAACCTCTGGGGTGGGATTTCTTAGAATTGTTTGTACAAGGGTATATATCTCCCTGCTTGCATCCCCCCCCATTGCCTCTCTTCACTGCTATCTCTGCCCTGGTAGTGAGAGATGCCCAATTCTCGAGACTTGATCAAATAAAGCTTCTGTTTTTCTTTCTGCCTTGAGAAACCAAGACACCTCTGTTTTTTTTTTTTTTTACTTGAGCCAGTGGTCTTTTGTCCCACACAAAAGTATTTTTATTTTTTCCAATTACATGTAAAGGTATTTTTCAACATTCATTTTTTTTTAAATTTTGAGTTCCAAATTTTCTCCCTCCTCTCTCCCCTCCCCAAGACAGCAAGAAATGTAATATAGGTTATACATGTACAATCATGTTAAACATATTTCTGCATTAGTCATGTTGTGAAAGAAGAATCAAAACAAAATGTAAAAACTATGAGAAAGAAAAAAAAAGTTAAAATAGAATGCTTTGATCTGCATTCAAAATTGCCAACCAGAGGTATAATTAGGAGACTTTGTCTTTGTCCACAGTGTCCCAAGAGTTAAAGTGTCTGGGTACACAAGATTTCCTATTCTATTTTTTTCTTAAATGGAACTTTTTCTTTGGTTTTGTATGATTTTTCTGTGAGGTTATCTTTGGTTTCTTACATTTTTCCTGTAATAAGCTTCTTTGTTTTCTCCATTCTGTCTTGTAAGTACACTTTAACTGGAGGTGACATTGTAATGTAGCTATCACTATGAAGATACTTTACAGTAATCGATGTTCCTCCCAAAGTCTTTGGGTTCTTTCTCTGGATGTGGGTAGCATTTTCCATCATGAGTCTTTTGGAATTGTCTTGGATCATTGTACTGCTAAGAGCTGAGTTTATCATAGTTATCATTATACAATGTTGTTGTTACTGTGTACAATATTCTCCTGGTTCTGCTTACTTTACTCAGCTTCAGTTCATGTAAGTTTTTCCAGGTTTTTTTGAAATCTGCCTACTCATAATTTCTAACAGCATAGTAGTATTGCATTACATTCATGTACCACAACTTGTTTAGCCATTCCCCAATTGATGGGCAACCCTTCAATTTCCAATATTTTGCCACCATGAACTGGGCTGCTATAGGTATTTTTATACATATGGGTTCTTTTCCCTTTTTTATGTTCTCTTTGTGATACAGACCTATTAGTCATATTGCTAAATTAAAGAATATGCACAGCTTTATAGCTCTTTGGGCATAGTTCCAAATTGCTCTCCCGAATGGGTGGATCAGTGCACAACTCCACCAACAATGCATTAGTGTTCCAAGTTTTATACATCTTCTCTAACACTCATAATTTTCCTTTTCCATCATATTAACTTATCTGAAAGATGTGTGGAATTCCCTGGAGTTGTTTTAATTTGCATTTGTCCATTCAATGGTGAGTTAGAGCATTTTTTTTCACACGACTATAGATACCTTTAATTTCTTCATCTGAAAACTGCCTGTTTACATCCTTTGACCATTTATAAATTGAAGAATGATTCATATTCTTATAAATTTGAATCAGTTCTCCATATATTTGAGAAATGAAGTCTTTATCAGAAATTCTGTCTCCAAAAATTGACTCCCATCTTTCTGCTTTCCTTCGAATCTTGATTGCATTGGTTTTGTTTCTGCAAAAACTTTTTAATTTAATGTTATCAAAATTATCCATTTTGCATTGTATAATGTTCTCTATCTCTTGTTTGGTCATAAATTCTTCCCTTCTCCATAGATCTGACAGGTAAACTGTTCCTTGCTCTCCTAATTTGCTTATGGTATCACCCTTTATGTCTAAAACATGTACCCATTTTCACCTTATCTTGGTATATGGTATGCATTATTTGTCTGTGCCTACTTTCTGCCATACTACTTTTCAGTTTTACCAGCAGTCGTGCCAACTAGCAAGGTCTTATTGCAGAAGCTGGATTGGGTTTTGGGCTTATCAAATAGTAGATTACTGTAGTCATTTATTACTGTGTCTTGAGTACCTAAACTATTCCACTGATCCACCACTCTATTTCTTAGCCAGTACCAAATAGCTTTGATGATTGCTGCTTTACAATAGTTTTAGATCTGGTACAGCAAGGCTACCTTCCCTTGCATTTTTTTTTCATTAATTCCCTTAATATTCTGTACCTTTTGTTTTTCCAGATAAATTTTTTTTGTTATTTTTTTCTAGCTCTATAAGATGAAATTTTGGTCGTTTGGTTGGTATGGCAATGAATAAGTAAATTAATTAAGGTAGAATTGTCATTTTTACTATATTAGCTAAGCCCAAGCATGAACAATTTATATTTTCCCAATTATTTAAATCTGACTATATTTGTGTGGAAAATGTTTTGTAATTGTGTTCATATGGTTCCCAGGTTTGTCTTGGAAGATAGGCTCCCAAATATTTCATATTGTCTACAATTATTTTAAATGGAATTTCTCTTCCTATCTCTTGCTGCTGGCCTTTGTTGGTGATATATAGAAATGCTGACAATTTTTGTGGGTTTATTTTATGTCCTATAATATTTAAAAAGTTGTTAATTGTTTCAAGTAGTTTTTTAGTTTATTCTCTAGGTTTCTCTAAATATACTATCATATTATCTGCAAAGAGTAATAGCTTTGTTTGCTCATAGCCTATTGTAATTCCTTCAATTTCTTTTTCTTCTATTATTGCTAAAGCTAACATTTCTAGTACAATATTGAGTAAGAGTGGTGATAATGGACATCCTTGTTTCAACCCTGATCTTATGGGGAAAGCTTCTGGCTTGTCCCTGTTACATATAAAGTTTGCTGATACTATTTATCATTTTACAGAAAATTTCATTTATTTCTATGCTCTCTAGTGTTTTTAATAGAAATGGGTACTGTATTTTTCAAAAAGCTTTTTCTGCAACTATTGAGATATTCATATTATTTCTGTTAGTTTTATTATCGATATGGTCAATTGTGCTGACAGTTTTCTTAATATTTAACCAGCCCTGCATTCCTGGTATAAGTCTCACCTGGTCATATTGTATTATCCTCATGATAAATTACTGTAATCTCTTTGCTAATATTTTATTTAAATATTGATATCAATATTCATTAAGGAAATTGGTCTATCATTTTCATTCTCTGTTTTTGATCTTCTTGGTTTAGGTATCAGGACCATATTTGTGTCATAAAAGGAATTTGGTAGGACTCCTTCTTTGCCTGTTTTTTTTTCCCCAAATAGTTAATATAGTATTGGAATTAATTGTTCTTTAAATATTTGGTTGAATTTATTTGTAAATCCATCTGTGGCCCTGGAGATTTTTTTCATAGGGAGCTCATTGACGGCTTGTTCAATTTCTTTTCCTAAGATGGGGTTAAATATTTTACCTCCTCTTCCATTAATCTGGACAATTTATATTTTTGTAAATGTTCATTCACTTAACTTAGATTGTCAGATTTATTTGGCATACAGTTGAGCAAAGTAGATCCTAATTATTGTTTTATTTTCCTCTTCATTGGTGGTGAATTCACCCTTTTTATATTTGACATTGGTAATTTGGGTTTCTTCTTTATTTTTATTTTAAATCAGATTAATGAAAGGTTTATCTATGTTATTGTTTTTTTTATAAAACAAGCTCTTAGTTTTATTTATTAGTTCCATAGTTTTCTAACTTTCTATTTTATTAATCTCTCCTTTGATTTTCAGAATGTCTAATTTGGTATTTATTTGGAGATTTTTAATTAGTATTCTTTCCAGCTTTTTTAGTTGCATGCCCAACTCATTGATCTGCTCTTTCTCTATTTTATTCATGTAAGCATTTAGAGATATAAAATTTCCCCTAAGAGCAGCTTTGGCTACATCTCATAAATTTTGGCATGTTGTCTCATTATTGTCGTTCTCTTGAATGAAGTTATTGATTGTTTCTATGATTTGCTGTTTGAGTCACTCATTCTTCAGGATTAGATTATTTAGTTTCCAATGAGTTTTTACTCTGTCTTTCTATGGCTCTTTATTACATGTAATTTTCATTTTATTATGATCTGAAATGGATGTGTTTAATATTTCTGCTTTTCTGTATTGGATTGTGAAGTTTTTTCTGTCCTAACCCATGGCCAATTTTTGTGTAGGTGCCATGTACCTCTGTACCACTTTCTATCACCATTTAATTTTCTTCAGAGGCCCATCATATTTAACTTTTCTAAATTTCTATTTACCTCCTTAACTTCTTTCTTGTTTATTTTGTGGTTAGATGTATCTAGTTCTGGGGGGCAGAGCAAAGATGGTGGCTGGAAAGAAGGGACTTGCATGAGCTTTCCCACATGTCCTTCCAAACACCTATAAAAATGGCTCTAAACAAATTTTAGAGCTGCAGAACCCACAAAATAACAGAGAGAAGGAGGGCTGCAGCCCAGGAAAGCCTGGATGGTAGCGGAGAAGAGTCTATCGCATGGAGCTGGGAGCGGAGCAGAGCCCAGCGTGAGCCATGCCAGGACCAACCAGGCTGGGAGCTGGGCGGAACAGGACACAGGGCCTTGAATCATTGAGCCGTGGCAGTTACCAGACTTCTCAACCCACAAACACCAAAGACAACAGAGAAGGTTAATGGGTAGAACTGCTAGAACCTAGTGAAAGAAGTGGGTGGTTGGCCCCAGCCCCAGGGGCATGGAAGTGGTACAGCTCTGGGCTTGCTTCCAGCTGCAGTTGCTTCTGGCCCCAGGCACACCAGGTGGGAGGAATTAAGCAGCAAATCAGAGTGGGAGTGCAGAGCATGCTTGGATCTGAGTCATGGTCTGGGTTGACCCTTCTTGGTGGAGGAGGAGCACTGGTGTGGCAGAGCTTGCTGTGTACAAGTAGCTCTGAAAACAGCAGCCCAAAGCTTGGGACAAAGTATTCTCTACTCTACAAGCAGTTATACCTTTACAAAAAGCTCAAGGGTCAAATAGTTGACTGGGAACATGAACAGGCAGTGAAAATGGAGCCCAATTCAGAATCAGACTTTGGAATCTTTTTTTTGGTGACAAAGACCAAAACATACATCCAGAAGAAGTCAGCAAAGTCAAAGAGCCTACATCAAAAGCCTCCAAGAAAAACATGAATTGGTCTCAGGCCATGGAAGAGCTCAAAAAGGATTTGGAAAAGCAAGTTAGAGAAGTAGAGGAAAAATTGGGAAGAGAAATGAGAGTGATGCGACAAAACCATGAAAAACAAGTCAATAACTTGCTAAAAGACACCCCCAAAAATACTGAAGAAAATAACACCTTAAAAATAGACTAACTCAAATGGCAAAAGAGCTCCAAAAAGCCAATGAGGGGAAGAATGCCTTGAAAGACAGAATTAGCCAAATGGAAAAGGAGATCCAAAAGACCACTGAAGAAAATACTACTTTAAAAATTAGATTGGAGCAAGTGGAAGCTAGTGACTTGATAAGAAATCAAGATATTATAAAACAGAACCAAAGGAATGTCAAATATCTCATTGGAGAAACCATTGACCTGGAAAATAGATCCAGGAGAGATAATTTAAAAATTATTGGACTACACCTGAAAGGCATGATCAAAAAAGAGCCTAGACATCATTTTTCAAGAAATTATCAAGGAGAACTGCCCTGATATTCTAGAGCCAGAGAGTAAAATAGAAATCGAAAGAATCTATCGATTGCCTCCTGAAAAAGATCACAAAAAGAGAACTCCTAGGAATATTGTTGCCAAATTCCAGAGCTCCCAGATCAAGGAGAAAATACTGCAAGCAGCCAGAAAGAAACAATTTGAGTACTGTGGAAACACAATCAGAATAATACAAGATCTAGCAGCTTCTACATTAAGGGATCAAAGGACTTGAAATATGATATTCTGGAGGTCGATGGAGCTAGAATTAAAACCAAGAATCACCTACCCAGCAAAACTGAGTATCATGCTCCAAGGCAAAATATGGGCTTTCAACATAATAGAGGACTTTCAAGCTTTCTCAGTGAAAAGACTAGAGCTGAATAGAAAATCTGACTTTCAAACACAAGAATCAAGAGAAGCATTAAAGGGTAAACAAGAAAGAGAAATTACTTACTAAAGCTGAACTGTTTTGTTTACATTCCTACATGGAAAGGTGATGTGTATAATTCATGAGACCTCAGCATTAGGGTAGCTGAAGGGAATATGCATAATATAGACAAAGGGCACAGGGTGAGTTGAATATGAAGGGATGATATCTAAAAAAATAAAATCAAATTAAGGGATGAGAGAGGAATACGTTGAGAGAGGGAGAAAGGGAGAGATAGAATGGGGTAAATTATCTCACATGAAAGAAGCAAGAAAAAGCAGTTCTGTTGAGATGGAAGAGGGGGCAGGTGAGGGGGAATGAGTGAATCTTGCTCTCATTGGATTTGACTTGAAGAGGGAATAACACACACACACTCAAATGGGTACCTCACCCCACAGGAAAGAAGGAGGAAGGAGATAAAAAAGGGGGCACGATAGACGGGAGGGCAGATGGGGGAGGAGGTAATCAAAAGCAACATTTTCAAAAAGGAACACAGTCAAGGGAGAAAACTGAATAAAGGGGGACAGGATTGGAGGAAGCAAAATATAGTTAGTCTTTCACAACATGAGTATTGTGGAAGGGTTTTGCATAATGATACACGTGTGACCTATGTTGAATTGCTTGCCTTCTTAGGGAGGGTGGATGGTGAGGGAAGAGGGGAGAGAATTTGGAACTCAAAGTTTTAAAAGCAGATGTTCAAAAAAAAGAGTTGTTTTTGCATGCAACTGGGAAATAAGATATATAGGCAATTGGGCAGAGAAATCTATCTTACCGTACAAGAAAGTAAGAGAAAAGGGGATGGGGAGCGGGGTGACAGAAGGGAGGGCTGACTGGGGAATGGGGCAATCAGAATATATGCCATCTTGGAGTACAGGGAGAGTAGAAATGGGGAGAAAATTTGTAATTCAAAATCTTGTGGAAATGAATGCTGAAAACTGAAAATATTAAATAAAAAAGAAAATTTTTGAAGTCAAAATCTTATAAAAACGAGTGTTCAAAACTATTTTTAGACATAATTGGAAAAAATATACTATTAAGTAGAAAATGAAAAAAAATATTAAGAGCAACAAGAAAAAAAATTTTAATATGGCAGTGCCACAATTGGAATCATACAAGACCTAGCAGCAGAGACATTAAAGGACCGTGGATCTTGAAACACTATATATCAAAAAGAAAAAGAACTGGGGTTCTGGCCAAAAACATCATACCAGTAAAGTTAAGCATAATTCTGATTAGAAAAAAATGGACATTTCATCAACTGCCAGACTTTCAGGACTTTGTTAAAAAAAACTGGACTTAATAGAAAATTTGACATACGACAGCCAGAAGAAACATAAGGTACATACCAAAGACTGATCACAAGGGATTCAATAAGGGCAGACCATTTACTTTTACATATGTAAAATATAAAACATATGTCTAAGATTGTCATTAGTAATTGGGTAATTCATAAAAAAAGAATGGGGTAGACCTGAATATGGTATGACTTTAAAAAGTAAAGCCATTTAGGAACAGCTAAAAAGAGTAATTATTATATACAAATGATGTGCAAAAGGAAGAATCAACACAGCAGACGTAGATGGGGGAGGAAGGCTGGTAGTTCTGGTAACCTACTTCCACCAGGAATGGGTTTAATATATACACATATATATGGGTTTTATATATATATATATATATATATATATAAATTTAAATATAAATATATAATATATAAATATAAATATATATAATATATATATAAATATATATATATTATATATATATAAATATATATATATAATATATATATAAATATATATATATATAATATATATATATACACACACATATATTTAGAAGAGTATTAAAGTCTTCTAAATTCAGAAGAAATAAAACAGAAAGGGGATGGGGGTGGCAAGATGATAGGGAGGGATCTCTAGAGGGGAGGGTGAGGGAATAGATTATAGGGAGTTATAGAAGGGTATTTAGATTTATGGGAATGGGAGGATGGGGAGGCATCCTTGGAGGTGGGGTAGGCTAAGCAATAGGAAGGCAAGGTAACAGGAAGAAGTAAAGCAGAGGAGTCAGGAGGGATAGGAAATGAGAGAAACACACAAACCTAAAAACAAGGATTAGGAGTAGAATTTGTTAGGGAAAGTATATGTAGATATATGTACATATGCATGTATATATGTATATGTGTACATATATATCTATATATAAATATATCTGTCCTTAATTGTAGCCATCTGGGTGATGGTAGGGGGGTGGAGAAGGGGATAAAAAGAACAAAGTTAAAAGTGCACAGCAGAGAAGAAGAGAAAACTTACAAGGAAGCAAAGAAAAGATGAACAACTCTCAAACCAATGTGTACTATTTATCATAAAGTCTTTCTTGAAATGAAAATTTGTCACTACATAGTTTGAATGTTCTATTATGTTCTGCTATGCATGTGTCATTTTTTTTTCTTTTCTTACTTTGTATTTAAGTTTCAATATCTAAGTTTATGATTTTTTTCTTTTCTCTATTCTGTATTTGTGTTCTGGTGGTTGAGTCCAAAATAAAAATAAACAAAAAAAGTAAATAAAGTGAGGTGGCTCCATTGTCTATGCCCATCTTATATTATGATGTTTGGAAGGGCAGGAAGATCTTCCAGGAAGGGAAGGCTGCTGGGGAATGTTGGAAAATGAAGTCTAGAGAATCAGGAGTTGAACCCAGGGAGAAATGAAGGACTTAGCCTTGTCAACCTGACTCGTTGTCCAACTCCTTCACTTTATAGATGAAGAAATGAAGGCCCAGAGAGAGTGGGTAAATTGTACAGAGTCAAATGGATAACAAGTTGCAAAAGTCAGGTTTCAAACCTAGATCTTCTGGCTCTAGTGTTTTTGGCACAATACCATGACTAGCTCTATTCCAAGCTATTCTTGGGCAGAAATTTCTTCTGATTTGTCTCTTTTTTTGTCTAGATATACAATATCAAGGATATAGAGAACTACTAGAGAGAAAACACCTTCTACTAATGCAGATTAGCAATTATCCCACAATTTGTAGTCTTAGGAAGTTGAGAAGTAAAGTGACTTAGGAAGTTGAGAGGTAAAGTGACAGTCTGTATACCAGAAGAAGGTACTGAACTCAGATCTCATAACTCCAACAACTGTTCTCTGTCCACTAAGCCACATTATCTCTGCTAATCTGTGCCAATGTTACTGAATATTCATTTTCTCTTTCCTAATACCACATTGCCTCCTACCTTCTCCTAGGTAACATCTACTGAAGACAATGCCTTAATCCAAAGACTTTTCTCTAAAATGAGTCAAAGACAGTTTCTTGGAGAGAAATCTTTGCCCCTCAAATTACACCCCATAGACAACCACCTACTCTGTCAATGCTGATTTCTGTCTCTGCTCCCAAGGCTTGACAGTCAGGAAGAGTTTTTAAACAAGACTTTAAAAGCTTTTTCTTAAAGCTTTCCAAAAAGCTCTTGGAAAATGTGGAAATAGTCATACTAGCATGAGGAGGAGCCTGACAAACTCTAGTATCCTCAAATCAGTGAACACCCAGAAAACACAAAAAACAAAATAACCCACAGCTGCAGTTTTCACATCCTCAAGCTCAAAGTTTTCTTGTCCACATGGTTGTTTGTGGAGGAAAGGAACATTAAAGTACCCAGGTTTTCTTTTCAAGTGGCTATGAATACATCCTCAATCTCAGAAAGCCTAGTCATCTCAAAGACACATGAGTGCTCGCGCTTGGCCCATAAAACCCTCTCATTCCAATAAGGAAGCATAACTTGTGGTCATAGACACTTCCTCAGAGAGATAAAACACAACTGATAAACTGTTAATCTCCTTAACCTTAGATCAGAAATGTCTAAGGAGAGACTGGCAGAGCTCTCAGGGAGAAAGGGGTGGTGGACAGGTAGGCAGAGGCCAAAAATGTAAGGTGGGGGTGGGGCTGGGGGCTGTGGTCCCTTCCCTGTCTGGGGCCTAGGGGTTCCGGAGCGGGCGGAGTGAGCCATCCATTCATCTATCCAGGGATCCTTGCCTCATGGGACACTGAGTAACTGTGGCCCTTCCTCCAACCCGGCCTCCGCATGGCAGCCCCCCACCCCCCACCTGTGATCTCTGTCTCGGTCTCGGTGCCTGCCTTCTATGCCCCCCTAAAGAAGTTTTCCCCCATCGTGGCCCCCAAACCCAACATGAACCCTTTCTGGGCCAGGGGTATGGAGAACCCTCCAGTGTCCGGGGCCCAGGGGGCACAGAAGGGCAAGGTGGGAGAGGTTCCTCCCCGACCCCCGGAAGATTTCCCCCTGCACCACTTCCATTGCTACCTGGGGACGATGGAGAGGTTTCTCTGGGAGGGCCCTTCCCACCACCCCCTTCCCCATTTGAGGAACCATTCCCTCCTGCTCCAGAAGAAGAGACATTCCCTTCCCCTGCTCCTCCTCTGGAAGAAGAAGTGGGAATTGAACCTCCAGCACCAACTCATCAGCCCAGAGAAAAGGTGAGTGGCATTGACCTGGAGATGGAATCTCTGTCCTCCCTGTTGGATGACATGGCCCAGAATGATCCCTTCAAGCCCAAGGTTTCATCTGGATCTGTGCCTCCCCCAGCTGCCCCCCAATTCCCACTGTTCCCCAATTCCCTCCCAAGCCAACTGTCCCATCTGTAGCTTCCAGCACAGCACCTCTTCCTCCTTGGTTGGCTTCTACTAGCCCTCCTAAGTCCCACTCTATATCTGTGTCTGAGACCTTAAGCACACAGTCTCGAGGTCCCCCAGCTCCAGCTTCACTTCTGGTTTCAGCCCCAGCTGGAGCTTCATTTGTAGTTCCACCTCCAGCCCTAGCCTCAACCCTAGCCCCCACTCCTACCCCCAAGGTTAATGCTGTGGCTTCCAAATTCCCTCCTGGGACCACTAAGTTTAGCCCTCCAGCACCTGGGGGTCCCCCTCATAAGAAGGGGGTATCTTTCACCCCTCGCTGCTACAGGATCCCCTCAACAGCCCCAGCCTCCCAGCTTCACCTATGCTCAACAGACAGAGAAGCCCCATGTTCAGGAGAAGCAACATTCAGTCCCCCCTCCTGCCCAGGACCAGGTGCACCCTCCTGGGGCCCCAGGACCTCTGACTCTTCGGGAGGTAGAAGAGCTGGAAGAATTGACACAGCAGCTAACAAGGGACATGGAGCAGCCATGCAATAACAGTCTCCCCACTGATGAATACTGTGGTTGGTGCCACCAGGCCCTGGTACATTCCCAGCCTGCAGTCTGGGCACTTGGGAGTCTTTTCCATGACATGTGTTTCACATGCCACCAGTGTAAGCGGTGGCTGCAGGGGCAGCAGTTCCAAAGCCTTGAAGGGGCACCTTACTGTGAGCAGTGCTATGAGAATACCCTGGAGAAGTGTAGCACATGTGGACAGCCTATCCCTGAGTGGATGCTGAGAGCCACAGGCCTGGCCTTCCATCCCCAGTATTTCACCTGTGTGGTCTGTACCTGCCCTCTGGAAGGGACCTCCTTCAAAGTAGACCAAGCTAACCAGCCCCACTGTGTCCCTGATTATCACCGGCAGTATGCCCCACTCTGCTCTGTCTGTGCTGAACCCAACATGCCTGAACCTGGCTGAGATGAGACTGTCTGAGTGGTAGCTCTTGACAAAAACTTCCACATGAAATGTTACAAGTGTGAGGACTGTGGGAAATCCCTGTCGATTGAGGCTGATGAGAATGGCTGTTTTCCTCTGGATGGACATGTACTGTGTGGTCACTGCCACTCAACCTGGGGCCCAGACATGAGAATGAACTCATTTCCATAGTCTTGAAGAACCAGGATTTACTCCAGATCAGAGAACTACCTGCTTTCAGATCAAGTCTTCCTTCACTCAATTCATTGTCATTCCCCACCCTGAGCCACAAGAAAATTTATAGCTAGTCTTAATGCTAGTCCCTCTTAAGTTGTAGAGGGACAGGCAGATGACAGAGAGCAGCAGAACCCAAGACCGATCCCTTCCTTTTCAATATCCCTTTTCCCACCTTTTAAAAAGACTACCTGCCTCTCATCTTCCAGGCTTCACAGCATCTTCTTGTACCCTCTTCTCTATCCCTTTCCTCTTTGGGGAGCTTGACAGCTTGGGCAGTGTTATTGCTTTTGCTCTTACACTGAAGCTGTTGGCTGGCTCACTCCCAGCAACCTTTGTACTCTGTTGAGGGGCTTGAGGAGAGGCTGGACTGGTAGCACCTTCTTTGTACCACAAGTTGTGGGACTCTGGCCACAATTACAAATAAAGCATTCACCCTGCCCCCACAAAAAAAAAAAAGAAATGTCTAAGGAACTCACTGGCTTTGTTCCTTAAGTAGGAAGTTATTCAAGAACTGTATGGTTGATCTTCTACAAACAGTATGATACAAAAGGAAGCATATATATTGCTATCTCTTTGGCTTTCTCTGTCTCTGTGTAAGTCTGTCTGTCTCTACCCCTGTTTCAACAATCCGGCTAGCAGCTGTTGTGGGGATGAAAGCCCAACAACAAGAATGCTACCAGCGTGCTGCAGAAGCACAGGTTCTTTTGATCTGCTTAACTAAGAAAAGCTACGTGAAGGGGTTGACAAGCTTACTTTTAATTCAGCATACGAATATCATTCACTTAGTTAAGGGGAAAAAAACAGCATCCTGGACTTCAGAACAAAATACAAACAAAGTACAAACATCAACAGACAGACCTTGTCTGATTCAAATCCCAGCTACAGCTGCCTGGAGTCCCTGCATCAACACCATCTCGAGTGAGAGCCCTAAACAAATTATAAACAGACAGATCCAATACAATTCATAGTTACCAACATCTAGGTTCATCCCGGGAGCTCAGAACAACGGCTGGCCCAGAGTCACACACGCCACCACTGCTGTGGGCAAGAGCTCCAAAGAATAGAAGGTCAATCCCTGGTTTTATATCTTTTTCAGCATCAGGGGTGAGTCACACATGCGACTCACCCATGTGACCTAAAATCGTCACAGAGAGGCAACTTAAACCCACGTGCTCTAAGAGCCTCTGATGTCCCAAACCTACCACTCAAATTCATTTGTAAACTAGGCCCTCCCCTGAGTTAGCCCCACCGTGGGCCCCACCTTAGTCACCAATCCATACCCACATAGGTTTTACCCCTAATAGTGGTTTGGGCCTGGGGCTTAGCACCTAGTAAGGCTCAATGAAATACACTGAATCACTCAAAGGAAGCAAACCAAACTTTTCAAGGGCACTTGTTGAACTAAGTGCTAAGAGCCCATTTTGCTTACCAACACAGCACTGTTCCCTCCACCTGCCCCACACACACATTCCCATCCAACTGAGCTCAGAAATTAGAATTCTTGAACTCAGTATTACTCATTAGAGTTGCCCAAGAAATTTCCCTGCTCTGGTTAGAAAGCTGTATTCCAGAATCATACCACTCAGAGGCCTCTAAACCTGAAGACTTTCTGAAGGAAATGTGTCCCTGAAGTTGGACCATTCCATTCAACAAACATTTATTAAGCACCTGCTGTGTATTGCCAGGTACTATATTAGATTCTGAGGTCACAAAGACAAAAATGTTATTGCCCTCAAGAAGCTTACATTCTTCCAGGAAGAGGGGAGATAATATGTACAGAAGAGTTAATTTTTGGGTTTTTTTCTTGTTTAATATTTTGGGTTTTTTTCCCAATTATATGTAAAAACTATTTTGAAATACTTTTTTTTCAAATTTCGAATTCCAAATTCTCTCCTTTCCTCCCCTCCCTTCCATTGTGAAGGCAAGCAATTTGACATAGGTCGCACATGTGTAAGCCATGAAAAACACATTTCCAAGTGAGTCATTCTGTAAAAGAAAACACAGACAAAAAAAAAAACAAGAAAAAAAAAAGAAAAGGAAAAGTATTTTTGAACTGCATTCAGGCTCTACCAGTTCTTTCTTGGGAGATGGACAGCATGTTTCATTGTAAGTGCTACAGAATTGTCTTGGATCATTGTATTGCTGAGAATAGCTAAGTTATTCATGGTAGATCATCATACAATATTGCTGTTACTGTGTAAAATGTTCTCCTGGTTCTGCTTAATTCACTTTTCAATAGTTTATATAAGTCTTTCCAGGCTTTTCTGAGAGCATCCTGCTCATCATTTCTTAAAGCACAATGTATTCCATCACAATCGTATACAACTTGTTAAGCCATTCCCCAAATGATGGACATCTCCTCAATGTCCAATTCTTTGCCATCACTAAAGGAGCTGTTATAAATATTTTCGTATACATAGGTCCTTTTCCTTTTTTGTTTTTTTTTCTTTTATCTCTTTGTGATATAGACCTAGTATTGGTATTTCTTGGTCGAAGGGTATGCATGGTTTTATAGCCCTTTGGACATAGTTCCAAATTGCTCTCCAGAATGGCTGGATCAGTATACAACTTCACCAATAGTACATTAATGTTTTAATTTTTTCACATCCTCTCCAACTTTTGTCGTTTCCATTTTCTGTTATATTAGCTAATCTGACAGGCATGAGATAGTAGTTTAGAGTTTTTAATTTGCATTTCTCTCATCAATAGTAATTTAGAGCATTTTTATATTACTATAAATAGCTTTGATTACTTTGTCTGAAAACTGCCTGTTCATATCCTTCTACCATTTCTCGATTGAGGAATGGCTCTTATTTCTATAAATTTGACTCAGTTTTCTATATATTTGAGAAATGAAGTCTTTACCAGAGAAACTCATTGTAAAAAATTTTATTCACAGTAATGATTACCAACTATGTACTTCCCTCCATCCTGTTTTCCCCTGTTTATCCTTCTCTCTCTCTCTCTTTTTACCCTGTCCTTTCTCAAACGTGTTTTGCTTCTGATTTCTACCAGTCCCAAACTGCCCTCCTTTCTATTAGCTTTCCCTCCTCTTATCCCTTTCCCTTTCTATTTTCCTATGTGGTAAAATAGATTTCTACACTCAACTGAGTGTGTTATTATTCCCTTGTTGAGCCAATTCCCATGAGAGTAAGGTTCATGTGCTCTTCTCCCCACTTTCCCCATTTTCCCCTCCACTATAAAATCTCTTTCAAGCCTCTTTTATGTCAGATAATTTATCTTATTCTGCCTCTTCCTTTCCCCTTCTCCTAGTGCACTCTTCTTTCTCATTACTTAATTTTATTATTTTAGATGATCATACAATCCCATTCAATTCACACTTCTGCTTTCTGTCTTTGTATACTCCTAATTACCTTAATAATGAGAAAGTTTTTAGAAATTATAAATATCATTTCCTCATGTAGGAATATAAATAGTTTAGCCTTATCAAATCCCTTATGATTTCTCTTTCCTGTGTACCTTTTCAAGCTTCTCTTGCATCTTGCATTCAAAAGTCAAATTTTCTATTCAGCTCTTGTCTTTTCATCAAGAATGCTTGAAAGTCCTCTATTTAATTGAATGTCCATTTTTTCCCTGGAGGTTGCTGAGTAGATGATTCTTGGTTGTAATCCTAGCTCTTTTGACCTTCAGAATATTATATTCCAAGCACTCCAATCTTTTAATGTAGAAGCTACTAAATCTTGTATTATCCTGACTATGGCTCCATGATATTTGAATTGTTTCTTTTTGGCTGCTTGCAGTGCTTTCTCCTTGATCTGGGAGGTCTATAATTTGGCTATAATGTTCCTGGAAGTTTTCATTTGGGAATCTCTTTCCTGAGGTGATCAACAGCTTCTTTCAATTTCTATTTTATTTTATTCTAGAAACTCTGGTTCTAGAATATCAGGGCAGTTTTCCTTGATAATTTCTTGAAAGGTGATGTCAAATCTCTTTTTCGATCATGACTTTCAGGAAGTCCAATAATTCTTAAATTATCTCTCTTGAATCTATTTTTAGGGCAATTGTTTTTCCATTGAAACATTTCACATTTCCTTCTATTTTGTAATTCTTTTGATTTTGTTTATTTATTTCTTGATGTGTCATAAAGTCATTAGCTTCCAATTTTAACTTTTAAGGAATTATTTTCTTCAGTGTACTCTTGTACCTCCTTTTCCATTAGGTCTATTCTCCTTTTCAAGGCATTCTTCTATTTATTGAATTTTTGTGACTCATTTACATTTGGCCTATTCCGTTTTTAAGGCATTGTTTTTTTCAGTATTTTTTGTGCCTCCTTTACCAAGGTGTTGACTCTTTTTCTAGAATTTTATTGCATCCCTCTCATTTCTCTTCCCAATTTTTCCTCTACCTCTCTTATTTGATTTTTAAAATGCTTTTTGAGCTCTTCCATGGCATGAGACCAATTAATATTTTTCTTTGATGCTTTGGATGCAGGAATTTTGACTTTGTTGTCTTCCTTCAAGTGTGTTTTGGTCTTCCTTGTCACCATAGAAACTTTCTATAGTCAGAATTTTTTTCTGTTGTTTGCTCATTTTTCAGCCTATTTCTTGTCTTTTGACTTTATGCTGAAATGGGGCTCTGCTTTCCAAGTGAAGGGGGCACTGTCCAAAGCTTGAGGCTTTTTGTGCAACTGATTTCAGAGGCAATTCTGGCAATTCAGAGCTTTTGGCTCTTCCAGTGTGGTATGATGTACTCTCCTGTGCTGTGCACTGGTTTGTGAGAAACCACAAGCAGTCTTTTCAACCCTAAAACTGTGACCAGCATTCCTGATCCCCTGTAGCTGCGAGCTCTGCTATGCTAGTGCTCCTACTCATATGAGGTTAATACCCAGGACTGTGACCCAGATCCAAGTATAGACAATGCAACAAAGTCCTGTCCCTGGTGCCAACAAAGGGACCCCTGCAAATCTCCTTTTGTTTGATCCCCCTGCCATCTGTGAGTTGAGAGGTCTGGAAACTGCCACTGCTGCCACTGATTCAGTCATCCTGAAGCCTGATCCTGGTTTGCTGGGGCCCGATATGTGCTGGCACAGCCTGGAATGTACTGTGCTCCTCTCTTACCCTGGTACAACAGACCTTTCCTGCCGATCTTCTAAGATGTCTTGGCCTGGAAAATTGTTTGGGTTCTGCCACTCCAGAATTTGTCTAGAGTCATTATTTAAAGGTATTTGAGGGGTTTGGGGGAGAGCTCAGGCAAATCCCTGCCATTACTCCACCATCATTGCTCCACCTCTTTGAGATTGCGTGTACCTAAGTTTTTGTTGTTGTAGATCAGTCATTTCACTCATGTCTGACACTTTGTGACCCCATTTAAGGTTTTCTCAGCAAAGATATTAGAGTGGTTTGCCATTTCTTTCTCCAGCTCATTTTACAGATGAGGAAACTAGGGCAAAGGGAAGTGACTTGCTCAGGGTCACGCAGCTAATAAGTGTCTGAGACCAGATTTGAACTCATGAAGATTAATTGGTTTGCCATTTCTTTCTCCAGCTCATTTTACAGATGAGGAAACTAGGGCAAAGGGAAGTGACTTGCTCAGGGTCACGCAGCTAATAAGTGTCTGAGACCAGATTTGAACTCATGAAGATTAATCTTCCTGACTCCAGGCCCAGCGCTCTATCCACTGTGTCACCTAGCTGCCCTGTACATAAGGAGGTATATACAAAATATGTAGAGAGTAAATACAAATTAATGAAGGGTGTGTAAATGGAAGCATCGAGAAAGTCTTCCTGTATAAGGTAGTACTTGAGTTGTGCTTGGAAAGATAATGGAGATCCTAAGAGATGGAGATAATAATAATAACAATAGCTAGCATTTATATAGCATTTTAAGGTTTTCAAACTGCTTTACATATATTACTTCATTTGAGTCTCTCAAATGAGAGATGCTATGTTTTTGGAGGGGGGAAGGAAAGGCAGTTGGGGTTAAATGACTTGCCTGAGGTCACACAACTAGTCAACGTGTCAAGTGTCTGAGCCTGGATTTGAACTCAGGTCCTCCTAACTCCAGGGCCCGTGCTCTACTCACTGTGCCACCTAGCTGCCCAGAGAGATGCTATTATTATCCACATTTTATATTTGAAGCAGCTGAGGCAGAGAGAGGTTTAGTGACTTGCCCATAGTTACACAGCTGTTTCTGGGGCAAGATTAGAACTCAAGTATTTCTGACTCCAAGTCCACCTGACTGAGGAGGTTTTGGGCTTAGGAGACAGTACAAGAAAGCAAAGACAGGAGATGGAGTATTGTGTGTGAAGAATAGCAATCAAACCAGTTTGATTGGAGTATGGAGTGCCTAAGGAGAGTAACATGAGATCAGTCTGGAAAGACAAATAAGAGCTAGTAAGTTGTAAAGGACTTCAATGATGGAGGAGTTTGTGTTTGATTTTGAAGCAATAGAGAACTTAGCAGAATTAGAACCGCACTTTAGCAATATAGATTTAGTAGCAATGAGGAACACATATAGAAGAGGCAGGGAGACTAATAAGGAGACTATTGAAATAGTCCAGGAGAGAGATGGTGAGAGCTTGAACTAGGGCTGATGGCTGCATGAATGGGGAGGAAGGGACAGATAAGACAGATGTTGTGGAGATAGAATTGACAGAATTTAACAACTAAATAGATACAAGGGTGAAGTGTTATGGGAGTGACTCAAACGAAATGGAGGAATATAATTAATTCTGATTGGGACATGTTGAGCTTGAGATGCTCATGGGAGGCGCAGGTGGAAGGTGTCCAGCAAGCAGTTGGAAATTTGTGACTAGAGCTTAGAAGAAAGATAAGGGTTGGGTATGTAGATGTGATGGATAATGTGTGTCAATCCTTTCAGATTATTTGAACCCCGATAATATCTAAAGCCTCCAAACTGCTTTTGCTCTATTCTAAAAATCCCCTTTTCCTGCCTCAGAAACTTCAAAGACCAGGAGTATCTTTATTGTCTGTGGTGACACAAAGTCTGGCAGCCAGAGTTGTGGGCTAGAGACATTTGCATCTCTAAGTGACCCTACCTTGTCAATTGCCTTGTTTACCTAAGAACTTCCTTTCTTTGGTATGGAGATCATAAACTGCTGCTGAATTGTTACTTAAACCTTTTCTCTCTCCTGTTCAAGATGATCATGAATCAGCTAGCTCCAAGGAATAAAAGTATACAAATTTATTTATTACCTAGTCTGTTTGCCTCCTTTAACCAAACTTCTCAAGGTTGACACCTGCATGGTGATAATTAGATCCTTGGGAGTTTATAAGGATATAAAATGACAGAATGTAGATGGAGAAGAGAAGAAAACCCAGGACAGAGCTTTGGAGTATACCTACTCCTAAGAGGAGAGATATGGTTAATGATCCAGCAAAGGAGACTGAGAAAGAATAAGTCAGACAGGAAAGAGAGAAATCGGGGGTGGGCAGGGTGGAGTGGGGGAGAAGCAGTGTAACCAGAAGCCTATGGAGGAAAGAGTGTTTAGGAAAAAGCAGTCATCACCAATGTCAAAAGCAGAAGAGAAATCAAGATCTGAAGTTTTAGAAAACGTTGTATTAGATTTATTGATAAAGAGAGTATTTGATGAACTTGGAGAGAGTAATTATGATCAAATGGCACAATCGGAAGTCAGACTACAATGGATGGAGGAGTGAAAGCAATTTGGCGCTATGACCCAGAAGATACTGAATGATTCATACTCTTTGATTCAGAGATACTGCTATTAGGTCTATTCCCAAAAACATAAAGAAAATGAGAAAATGATTCATATGTACAAAACTATTTATAGCAGTTCTTTTGTGGCAACAAAGAACTGAGAATTTAAAGGGAATTTCCAACAACTGAGGAAGGATTAAAAATTATGCTATATGAATGTGATGAAATACTATTGTGTCATTAGAAATTAAAAGCTGTGTGGTTTCAGAGGAACCTGAGACTTTCATTTCCTATCAGCTGCTTTGCTTTGTTGACACTCCATGAAAATCTTGTCTCTGGATAAACTCATTACCAGAAATCTCATTATCATGGAGGTTGATTCAGCTTTGATATTCAATACTTCCTCAATACCCTCAGTTGCCTCTTTCCTCTGATTGGAGGGCTGGAAGATGAAACAACTAATTCCTCTTAAATTTTCCTTTTATAGAAGGCTCCAAATTTTCCAGGTAACTTCCTTTCTTATTATCTGCTCTGGAACCATCAAACATCATGCCCCTTCTACCTCTGACTCTGGAGATCTTCTGGCCACCCTCTCTTAACCTCTGGCACTTTTCAGCTGTCTTCACCTATTAGATTGTAAGCACTTTGAGGACAGGGACTGTTTTTCTTCTATCTCTAGTGCTTAGAACAGTGCCTGGCACATAGTAGGCACTTAATAAAGTTCATTGATTATTTTAAAATAATATTTTAGTTTTCCCCAATTACGTAATTTTATTGATTATTAACTGTTGTGAACTGATGCAGAGTGAAGTGAATAAAACCAGAAGAAAAATTTAATACAATAACAACATTGTAAGGCCAATTTTGAAAAATTTAAGAACTCTAATCAATGCCAGGATCAACCATGATTTCAGAGGACCAATGGTAACAAATGCTACTCACCTTTCCACAGAGGTGAAGAGCTAAATATGCAGAATAAGACATACTTTTGGAGCATGACCAAGGTGGAAATTTGTTTTGCTTGACTATGCATATTCGTTACCAGAGTTTTAAATTTCCTTGTAGGTGTGGTAGAAGGGAAAGAAAATAATTGCCTGTTAATTGGAGAAAAGAAAATTTAATTAAAAAAAGAAGTGAGGGGAATGAGGAATTGGAAGCAATGAATGTAAACATCTGTTCTCAGAGCTTGGCATTGAAATGGAAGAAAACTATAGGATGATAGCTTGATGGGGTAGCAGGGTCCAGTAAAGGCTTTTCTTTAACGGGGAGGTCTGGGCATGTGTTCAACAACAGCGAAGAAGTTAGTGGACAAAAAGTAAATGAAGATCAGAATGAGAAAGGAATTGATCAAAGGGAAAACTAAATGGAAGGAGAGGGCAAAGTAGTAGGATGGGGAAAATGGATTGAGGAAGCAGGAAGTAGTAGAGTGATTGGAGGATAAAGACCAGAGTTAGGTACAGTAAAGTACAGAGACTCTCCTTCAGTCACTCTCCCCCACTCCCTTTAAACTCCACCAATGACATGCCAAACCTGAGACGCTATGGACACTCATGATTGACTGTTGGAACCTTCGTAATCTTTGATGATGGCAGCAGGAAATGGAGCTGGATGCCTTGGATAGATGGAAAAGAATAAGTGGCTAGATCCCATACCTCTGCTCAGTCTTTTCAAAATCCTAGGGCCTGAGGCCAGGAAAAGAAAAGAGCAATCAATCTCTATGTAGGTAGGGAACTTAGAGGCTGTCTAATCCAACCTGTACTTGTCCCTTATATAATATCCCCATCAAAAGGTCGTCCAGGCTACACTAGCAGACCTCTAGTGACATCAAGCTTACTATCTCCCAAGGCAGCAGGTCAATGAACTTTTGCACAGCTCAGATTGTTAGTAAATTTTTCTTTGCATTGAACAGAAGTAATTGCCTCTAACTTCCACAGTTAATTATAGCTACTAATTCTGTCATCCCAAACTGAACAAGTCTTGGCTGTCTTTCACATAGAAGCTCTTCAAGTATGAAGACAGCTATCATGACAACATGGTTAAGGGAGTTCTGAAGGGTTTAGTTGTCCCTACCACCAGCAGCAACCAGGGCTCCTTTCTAATGCAGGTGCAAACAGGGTCTTCTCCAGACTTTAGTGGTGAGTAAGAAAAAACTGTGATAGGAAGGACAATTTAGTGGGAGTTGACAGAGAGGGAGGGGGTGGAGCAACAAACTATTTCCTTTTAAGTGAAGGGTGGAGTTTCCTAAAATAACCTTCCAGGCAAGGGCTTCCCAGGGCAAAAGAAGCTGCACATCCATGGAATCTGTCCAGTACACTCAGTGGGAGACCACTGAGGAATTTGAGATGGCTGACACCAAGCGCCAATGGCGACCCTGGGAAGCTGGTGAGCTATCTTAGAGTTGGATGTTTTGTTAGATTCTCAGCTCTGGAAAGGTTGCTGGGGCAAAGGGGGTAATCCTGAAGTCTAGATTCTGGCCCTCTACCCTGTCTTCTCTAGGACCTCCCCCCACTTTCTTCCTCTCTGTCATCTCCTTCCTCCATTTTACTCTCTCCTTGCTTTACCCAAGCCCTCTCCTATTTCCCCTAACTCTATCTCTCTTCTCTTTCATCTCCTCCACCATTTTTCTTATCTCCCCCAATCTCCTCTATTTTGTCTGATCCCTGAATATTCTCTCCCAACTCCATATCCCATGCTTCTCATCTTTTTCCTCACTCCATGTTTTTTTCTCTCCAACTTCCCACCAGCCTTTCCCTCCTTCACCCCAATCTCCCAAACTACTGAATTCCCTCAACTCCTTCCAACCCTTTCTCCTTTCCAAATGCATGTGATTAAGTGGAAGAGTCATGAGATTCTCAGTCACAGGACCTGGGTTCAGCTGTCAATTACTATATGGATGACAGTCTCTTCACCTCTCTGAGTTACTAGTTACTGAATTACAAAATAAAGGGTCAGACAAGAAATTAAAGGTACATGGGATAAAGTCTGTTCCAGCTTCAAATATACATGCTCCTACAAACCTTTCCTTCTAAGTTTTTGAAGTCTCATTTCCAGGGCCCTGAATTCAAGGGTCCCCAAAGGAGTTTATAGGTATATGGTTATCCTTACCCTGGTCTCTGCAAGGAGACCACCCATATAGGTGGGAGGGGATGGAAGGGGAAGGTTCCTCTCTTGTTCCCTCTCCAACATCAGTGTCTCCTCCAGGGTGGTGGGCGAAGCAGCTTCCTGGAGGCCGTCCTGCCTTTCCCCTCTACCTGCTATTTTCTGTGACCTCTTTTCTGTGGATAATTCTTCTTAGTATGCTGTTGGCCAAGGGTGAGGAGAGGGGGGAGGACTGTTGAGATCCAGGAGTCCAGACCCTCTTTAGCAGCATGGCTACCAGGGTCCTGACCCCAGGAGCTCTGGGACAGGGAGGGTGATGGGGAGTAAATGGAAGCATAAAGGCAGTTGGAATGGGGTACCAAAACTATGAGAACTGATGATGAAGGGAAGGAGATAAAAGGAGGGAGGGAGAAAGGGTGGGAGAAGAATGAACTAAAGAGAGGAATAAGAGAGAGAGAATTGTGTCCCTTGTTTCTGCAAGTCATGGATTTATCAAGGGAAATGGAACATCTAGATGAGCAACTGGAGGAAATGCAACTCAATGGTAAGTAAACCCTCAGGTTTTTTGGGTCTGGAATCTATATGCTTGGGTTCTGCCCACATTCTTTTCACTTGGACCACAGCTGAAGGCGAAGGGGCAGAGGGAAGGGGAAGAGGGAAGGGGAATAGAATAGGGTGTGGGAAAGTGATGAGATAGAGGTAATATTGAAAAGAGATGGGGAACAGAATGGGATGGTGAGATGTGTAATGGAATGCAGTTGATTTGGGAATGGGGTGGAAAATAGGATGGAGCCTAAAATGGTGTTAAGATTAAGGATATGAAGTAGGCATGGCAGGGGAGGGAGATAGCTAACCAGAGAAAGTATAGTGATCAGTACTCTCCACAATCACTGATTACCCAATGGACTACAAAAGAAAAAAAGACACTTTAAGTAGTGTATTGCAATGGAAAAAGCTCTGGCTTTAGAATCAGAAAATTAATTGGTTTGTCCAGGGTATCAGATGTAGTATTATAACATAGTACATCTGATACCCTGGACAAACCAATTAATTTCTCTGGGCTCCATTTTTTTCATTTAAAAAAAAGTGGGAAGAGGTTGGACTAAATGGTCTCTGCAGACCCTTCCAGATCTTTATTTCTGGTCCTATCACATGTGCTCTTGAAGCTAGTCATCCTTTGGCTTGAGGTAATTTAATCTGGTTATGGCAGAGGAAGAGAGAACAGCATATATAATTTATTATTCATTGTGCATACAAGGGATTGTGAGTATATAGAGGGAAGAGTGTTGTGTCCCTTGAATCAAGTTCAGTGTGTGTGTGAGGGATGGAATGCATCTGGATGCAAACCTTTGGCATTGATTATGATTGAGTCCCCCAGAGATTAGGATCTATGGCAAAAACGAGGCAGATACCAGACTTCTTGTGCTGCTGATCAGAGAAGTTTCAGGTCCTGGATCCTGTGTCACTCCCAATGAAGTGATAGTAGCATTTTGGGGATTGTGATGCTTAAGCCCTGGTGGTAGATGTAGATATTTGGGGCAGTTCTGAACCTTCAGAAGAGCCAATAGACCCAAAGACTGAATTGTGTGTGTGTGTGTGTGTGTGTGTGTGTGTGTGTGTGTGTGTGTGTGTAAGAGACAGACTGACAGAGATAGAGTGAGGAGAGGAAGTGGAGGAGGAGGAAGAAGAGGAAAAGAAAAGATAGAGATGAGACAATGGTTAATATTTGTTCACCCTTATCCTTCCCGTATACTGATTCTGGAGGTTTTCAAATGGGGAGTAGATGTCACTTTGGACTTTGTTATATAAGGAACTTGTGCTTAGTTAGGGGTTGTATTATGTGTCCTCTGAAGTCGCTTTCCAAAGGTGAAATAGGATGGGAAAAAGGTGAAGACAATATGAGGGATGGGATAGGGGTAAGATGGGGGATAGATACATGAATAAACAGCAATGTGAACACATGGAATTGTGTTATGTGAGAGGAAGATCCTCCTGGGCTCAAGCTCTGAACTGACACCTTGCTTCTCTGCTGGGGCTGACTCTTCCTTCTCTCCATCATCTTCCTCTGTGACAAGGGTCGATGAATTCAGGGAGGCTGGAAGTTCTTCAGGTAGCCTTGAGCAACTTGGATGAAAAGCATCAGATTCTAAACACAAAGGGTAAGAGAAAATCAAGGCCACCAGGATGGGGGTTCCTCAGCAGGTCCTTCTTTGAGGATTCCAAAATAAACGCTTCAATCATGGAGCAGTGGAAAGGTATTGAATTTGGAGTGACAAGTCCTGAGTTCTAATGTCCACTCTGCCACTTATTCCTTGTGTGACCTTGGGAAAGTTATTTAATTTCTCCGGGCCTCAGTTTCCTCATCTGGAAAATTAGCACTTTAGACTAGATATCCTGTGAGGTCTCTTTCAACTCTATGTTCTATTTCTATGATCTCATGATCCTGTGCTTTGTTCTATGGCTGAGCATCATATGAATGACTGTGGTCCCAAATAAGGGCAGGGCTGGAGCTGCCTTAGGACAAATTGAGGCTGAAGTAAAAAGAAGACAAGACAAGCAGACTTACCTAGGAAGAGGAAGAGAGAAATTGGGGCTGAGGAGTTCTTCAATTAGCACTGTCTAAAAGTATAATGGCCTGTTTTTAGGGCAGAGTGAGTTTTCTATTACTGGATGTCTTCAATCAAAGTCTAGACAACTACTTGTTAAGGATATTGTAGAGGGATATTGTATTTATAGTTGGTAGTGGTTGGTCTAGAGGACCTCTGAGGTCTCTTTCAACCACGACAATCTTTATTTTTGGTTCCTAAGAAGATGCTCACAAGAAGTGGGGATGGGGCATTTTTCTTCCTTCAGCTGAAACAGTGGCTGAGAAGCTGAAGAACCTGCAAGAGAGTCAAGCCAGCCTGAGTACCAGTTGTATGTTCAGACCTCAAGCCCTGATGTACACTTTCCAACCCTGTGTCCCCCACAAGTCCCTCTCCTCCCACTCTCTTGTTCCCCACCTGGACCCATCCTTTCCCCATAGGTTGTCCTAGACTCCTACTCCTGTCAGCCTGACTCTACCTTTCCCAGTGGGCTCTTTCCAACCTTTCCCCACACATTGATCTTAATAATTTTTTTGCATAGATATCAATATCTCCCAGTTGACTAGCCCTGACCTTGGCCCTTGGAATGACCCTGCTCCCTCTCCATGGAACAACTCTAACCTATCTCCCTCAAATGACTATGACCTTATATCATAGTCTAATTCTGGTCTATCTCCCTCTGGGTTCATAGTCTTCCCTCTGTCCCTCCACTTCCCTAAGAGCTGACTCCCATGTACTAATACTAACCCCACACCCTGTGCTGATCACATCCCATGTGCATTTATAGTGTCCCAAGAACTAGCTGAGGCAAAAGAAGACAGAGAAAACATTCGGAGTGAGATGTTTCGTGGATTGGAGGCTGTGAAGAATGGAAATGGTGAGATGGAACTAGGGAGTATGACTCTAGGAAGTTGAGATAGGTCTTCCTATGGACTGGGGTGGCAGAAGACATGAGAGATGACTGACAGACCCTTATCCCTTCCCATGCACTGATTATGGAGGTTTTCAAATGGAGTCTAGATGTCATTCTGTACTTTGTTACAAAAGGAATTTATGCTCAGTTAGGCATTGTATTATGTGTCCTCTGAGGTCCTTTTTCAAAGACTGATCCTGAAAATCTTCAAGTGGTGACTGAATGACCATTTAGAGAATGTATTTTACATGGCATTCAGATAATGATTGTACCAGATTCTTCTGAGGTCCCTCCCGGGTCCAAGGTACCAGACTTTTCATATCCCCTTTTCATGGAATAACACAATCTGCAAAGTATCTGTGGGGTAGGCTCTTCATAAGACTATGATTTGATGTACACAACATATTGACATAGAATTTTGGAATTGGAAAGGATCTCTTTTTTAAGAGTAATTTTTATTGATATTTCTTGTTTTCTCATCACTAAATGTTTTCTTCTTTCTTTCCTTCTCCCCCTCCTCCATCTCAGAGAGCCATCCCATATAACAAATACTTAAAAATAAGAAAAGAAAAATAGGAAGAGGAAACATCAAAAAAAGTCTGAAAACATATGCAATATTCCATACCCATGGACCTCCCACCTCTCTAAAGGCGTGGGAGTGTCTTCTCACACCTCTTTTTTGGCCCTATGTCTGTTCTTAATGATTTGGCAACCTATTTTCAATTGACATATGATTGTTTTTCTTTCTATTTACATTGCTTTAGTCATTGTGAATATTGTTTTCCTGACTACTTCACTATGTGCTTTTTATAATTTTATATTTTTCAAATTATCAAGCATTCATTTTTTCTACTGCATGCCCCACTCCCCCTGCCCAACTAGGGAAAAAAGACATTCAAAACCACTATATAACATAAACATAGTCAAGCAAAGTGTATTCCCATATTGGTACCAAAAAGGCATTCCTTATTCTGCATTTCGGTGCATCATTTCTCTGTTATGAAGCAGGCAGTATTCTTTATCAATCCTCTGGAATCATGGTTGATCAGAGTTCTGAAGTCTTTCAAAATTCTTTTTGTAATATTGATATTATAGTATAAATTGTTTCTCTGGTTCTTCTCACTTCAATCTGCATCTGTTCATATGAATTCTCCCATGTTTTTTTGAAATAATCTTTTTTTTCCTAATTCCTTATGCAAAGTGCACCATGTAGAATCTGCAGATGAACAGGAGTCTCTGTAATATTATCAATAAGTGGCCATTAACCTCCATTGGAGACCTCTTGATAGGGAATCCACTACCTCTTAATGCTTTTGGGTGGTTCTCATTGTTATCAAATCTTCACTGATACAGAACCTGAATCTGTCTCTTTTCAACTCCTCCCTCCCCATTTTTCTTAGTTTTGCCTTCTGGGAATGAGCAGAATGAGTTAAATCCCTTTTCCTCATGACACTTTTTTAAATATTTGAAGATAGCCATCTTGTGTCCCCTAAGTCTTCTGCAGACTAAACATCACCTCATGTCATTTTGACTTATCTTACAACTAATGTAGGGTCAGGCTTCCTTAATGGAAGAATAATGTCTAATCTATGAGAGATGAGGTGAATGGTGAGGGTTGTCCTTGAGTCCAGAAACTTTGGGGTTATCCATAGAGTCATAAATGTTCAGCTAGAATCAGCCTTAGAGGTCATCTAGTCCAACCCTTTATTTTGCAGGTGAGGAAATTGGAGCTCAGAAAAGTCATGTGACTTGCTCAAGGTCTTACTGGTAATACCTGGCAGAGCCAGGATTCAAAACCAGGTCCCCTGACTCCAAATCCATTGTCCTTTCCACTGCAATACATAGTCTCTCTGCCCTATGCTCACCAGGTTGACCTTACCCATTCCCTTTAGAGTGATGGTGGAAATCCCCAAGTAGAAGCTTGATAGACATTTTTCAGACCACCTCTGGAATATTGTGTCCAGTTCTGAATGCCATATTAAAGAAGGGCATTAACAAAGGGAAGATTATCCATAAAAGGTGACTGGCAACTGAGCTATAAGATTGGTTGAAAGAACTAATATTGTTTGGTCTGGAATAGAAAAGATTTGAAGAAGGGGTGGACACAAGAGCTAGCAAGGATTTGAACAACAGTCATATGGAAGAGGGGTTCAAATTGATCTGCTTGGACCCAGAGGTAGAAGTAGAAACATTAGGTAAAAGTAAGATGAAAGCAGATTTTGACACAATATAAATGTAATACCACTAGATGATTCTGTGGAGTATAGTGCTGGCTAACTAGTATTTGATTGTTTCTGCTCCCTCTCTCTTCTGGGTAGAGGTGAGGTTGAATACTTCTTAGGCCTTGTGTATATTTTCCCTGGTAGGATAGTTTAGGGCAAGAGTTTCAAACACATATTCCAAGGGCCAAAACATTCCCAAGTATCACCCAAACCAGACTAAAATATAATGGGGAAATATTAAACAAAATAAATACAAATACAATAGAACACAGATAATATAAACATATGGTTAAGTCAATATGTGGCCCACAGGGATCTTAAGTGGTTTAAGGGGCTCCATTTCTATTTGAGTTTGACACCACTATTTTAGAGTGTGATCTTTTCTTTGGCTACTATCTCCTCTGTACTACCCTCTTTTTCTCTGTAGATTTAATTATCTATACCATATTGTAATAATTAGCTTACTTTTCACCATAGGGTCAATATAATGGCCTTTAGGTTTGAGTGGTCCTTTTCTCTGCAGTAATATATCATTGACATCAGACAAAAAGTTGCAGTACAATCACAATCACTTAAAGCCCCCAGTTAGGAAAATTCTAACTCTCTGGTCTGGCTCTCTATCCTAATTTAAAATTTTATTTATCTCCAACTAATTTCTGACCTTTCTATATTTAAGGCAAAATCAAGATATAGAAAACATTTAGGTAAAAAAAGCAAATAGAGTATATTGCAATGTCTGATACTAGACAAGAACAAAGAAGAGAAATTGAAGAAAGAACAGACCTTTCCTAGAATTTCCTTCAGTCCTTGACAAGATGGCTACAATTAATAATCTTAGTACAAGTCATGTGTTCTGAGATGCTTTCAGGGGCCCAAAGTCTCACCTCAATCTCTCCCTTCTCTGTTGCATTTCTCCCTTTTTTTCCATTTCTCCTTCCCCACCCCACCCCCTTTCTGGATCTTTGATCCAGTTCAAATAATTCCCCAGGGCTACAAGGGAATGCTTGTTCCTATGAACTGTAAGAATCCCAGAATGTCTGTTACTTCTCAACCCCTATCATATTCAGAAAATTTTCCTAACAATTAAAGCAGCAAGCAGAATTGTAGTTTAATAGAAAGAGCACTGGACTTGGAGTCCAGAGAGACCTGATTTTGAACCTGAATTCTCTGTTTGCCAGCTCTTTGACTATAGGAAAGTCACTAAAACTATCCGAGCTTCACTTTCCTCATATGTCAAATGAACATACTAATTCTACTTATATATTTATTCATGGGATTGTTAGGAGAGAAAGATTTTTTAAATTTTAAGCATAACCTGAATATTAACTAGTGCTATTAGAACTATCCACCAAAGGAATGGGCTGCCTTGGGGAGTAAAGACCCTCTGTCTCCAGAGTTCAAGTATTTTCACTGACTGCTCCCCCTCTCTGAATAGTCTCCTTCCTCTTCTCTGCCTCCTCCTGCCTTCCGTGGCTTCCTTCAAGTCCAAGCTAAAACCCCACCATCTACATGAAGCCTTTCCTGGTACTCCTTAATGCCTGTGTCTACTGGTTATCTCCAGTTTGTCTTGTATACATTTCATTTGTACATAAGTGTTTGCATGCTGTCTTCTCCATGTGACTGAGTTCCTTTAGAGCAAGGATTATCTTTTGCCTTTCTTTATATTTCCAGTGCTTAGTACTGTGCATGGCACATAGTAGGCACTTAATAAACACCTGTTGATTGACCTGTTACTCAAAGTCTTCAAACAACAATCTGTTCTTAGGGATGCCATTCAAGGGAATCCTGCAGCACTTTGCAGCTGGATGAAATGATCTTTGAGGTTCCTCGTTATTCAGGAAGTTGAAAGATTTTATTATCCTATCATCTTATAAACCAGATCCCTCTGCCCTCAATTCAGCAACCCCATCCCAGCCCTGGATGCTTGTCAAGGACAAGGACAGTCTTTTGTCATTCTTTGTATCCCCACCACTCATCACAGTCCTTGGCAGATAGTAGGTACTTAATAAATGTTTATTGTCAACTGACATAGTAGATATTTAATAAATGCTAACTGACTGGGTGACTGATCCCCTATTCACAGGTGAAGCGAGAGTACGAGACTAGGAAGCTGTCTCCCCCTATGAAGAGCTCAAAACCGATGTTGTTTCCCTCCTTCCCCTCTCCTTTCACCAGGATCCTCCTGCCAACCCTGCCCTAGTCCCTGGAGGGACTTCCAGGGTTCCTGTTACTTCTTCTCTAAGAACAAGCTCACGTGGTCCCAGGCCAGGGATGATTGTGTCCAGAAGCAAGCTCACCTGGTCATCATCAATAACCAAGATGAACAGGTGAGGTCAAAGAAGGGAGAGGCTTGTCTCCCTGTTCATTGGATATCCTCATCACTCACTCGCTGAGGCGAATGGCTCTCTTCAACCACTCCATCCATCCAAATCTGTTCCAAATCCTTCCCTTCCTTAATGTTCCACTGCAATTCAATTCTGCAAATATTGATTAAGCACTAATTACATTGAAGGGACTTTGCAATTGAGGAAACAATGCCTAAAGAGACACCAGAGAGGTGTAGCACAAAGCACATTGGTCTTAGAGCAAAAAGATATGAGTTTGAATCTTTGCTCTAAAACGTACTAGCTGTCTGATGCTAAACAGATGACTTAACCTCTTTCAACCTCAGTTTGAGTGCACTGAGAACAAATTGAGTGCACTGCCTACCTCCCAAGGCTATTGAGAGGAAAGTGCTTTGTAAACATTAAATGCTAGAGAAATGGACTGTGTAATTATAATTATCATCAGGGAATGGTAAATTTTTTTCAAAAAACTATACAATCCTGGCTTTTAAGGAGCATACATTGAAATATGTGGGTGTCCTGACATATATAAATAACTCTTTTATAAGGGACAGATTGATCACTCCAGAAGGAAGCCCAGGCAAAATGCCATGAGAAAATGGAGAAAAGGGTGCTCATTTTCTGCTGGGAAGGAGGGTCTGATGGGCCTGAAGGAAGGGAAGGAGTTTAACAAGTTAATAGGAGGAGGGTCCATGTAAATGCATAATGGTAGGGGAGGGCAAGACAAGATGGAGGACTACTAGCTGTCCAGCTTGGTTGGAATACCAAAGGGAAAGAAACAATGGGAAATAAGGCTGGAAAGATAGGTTGGAGCCAGATTGTCAAGGGCCTTGCATGCCAGCCTAAGGACTTTGTATTTTATCTTAGAGGTAACAGGCTTCTTAACAGGAGAGAAACAGCATCACACATATAACATTAGGGAAATTCATCTTTTAAAAAGTTAATTTCTTCTGATTCTGAAATTGATAAAACACCAACAAATACAAACATTCCCATATAGAAAGAATATAAAAAATTGGATTGTATATGAAATTACAAAGTTCCATCACATATACCTTAATTTATTAAGTAGATGTTCATTAAGCATGGTAGTCCCAAAGCTGTTCTACTTGTTTCCCTTTGAGCCTACTTTTTTCCCCTCTGCACATTTTAAAAATTCTTTATTAACATTCTATTTGTTTTCTTTCTTTCTTTCTTTCTTTCTTTCTTTCTTTCTTTCTTTCTTTCTTTCTTTCTTTCTTTCTTTCTTCCTTTCTTCTTTTCTTTCTTTCCTTCCTTCCTTTCTTTGTCCCTTCCTTCCTTCCTTCCTTTCTTTTTTTTCTTTTTGATTTGCTATCTCCGTCTTTTTATTCCAACTCTTTTATTGTCATCCCCCTCCATTTTGGGGGAAGGAGGACACACAAATCCTCCCTTATAACAAGTTAGCATCCTCAAGCAATACAAATCTATACATTGGCTATGTCCAAAATATATGGCTCACTCTGCACCTCTAGTCCCTCACCTCTCTTTTAGGAAGCTGGTAACATGCTTCATTATAGGCCCTATGGAGATATGGTTGGCCGTTATATTGATCAGAGTTCTTAAGTCTTTCAAAGTTGTTTTTTCTTTATAATGTTGGAGCCATTGTTTAAATTGTTGCTCTGGTTCTGCTCACTTCACTCTGCATCCGCTCAGTTAATGTTTCTCAAGTCTCACTGAATCCATCTCTTTCTTATAACCCAGTAATGGTCCACTACATTCATATCGCATTATTTGTCCCAATTGGTGGGCACCTTGTTAATTTTCAGTTCTTTGCTATACCAATGACAACAACAACAAAAGTGCTGCTATGGATATTTTTGTACAACTGGATATTTTGCTTCTTTTTTTCTCTCTTTATGATGTTTACTAAACATCATAAAATAATGGAATCACTCAAAGGACATACACCATTTAGTATATCAAAATGTTTTCCAGAATATGTCAATTCACAGCTCCACCAACAATGGATTAGTGTGTCTGCACTCCCACATCACCTCCAACAATTGTCATTTTCCTTTTTTGTGTCACCGATGAAATAGGTATATGGGAGGGCCAAAGGGTGTTAAATTGTATTTGTCTTGTTATTAGTGACTTAGAACTTTTCTTCTTTTGAGAACTTCCAGTTCACATCCCTTAATCATTTATCTATTGGGGAAAAGCCTTGGTTCTTATACATTTGAATTAGTTTCTTATATATATTGAATATAATACTTAATAAATGCTGCAGATGGATTGACATCAGACATTTTTTAGAGAAATTTGCTACATAGTTCCTCCCCAGTTAACTGTTTTTCTTCTTATTTTAGTTTCATTGATACTGTCTATGCAAAAGCTTTTCTATTTTATGAATCAAAATTGTCCATTTTTTTCTTCTGATTCTTTATCTCTCTTATTTGGACAATATGCACAGTTGTGAAATATACTACTTCCCTGTTCCTTGAATTTGTTTATGATATGACCTATTTACAGCGGCATATGGTATGATATGTAGGTCTTAACTGCATTTCTTATGGACTGCTTTCCAGTTTTCCCAACAGTTTTTGTTGCCAAGAGAGGCCTTACACTGATAATGAGAACCTTTAGTTTTATTGAATACTATGCTATTTTGTTCATTTGCTATTGGATCCTGTGATTCTTATCTGCCCAACTGATGAACTTTTCTATTTTTCTAACCAATACTATAAAGTGTTGATAATTATTATTTTCTACTCTACTTTGAAATCTGGTATTGCTGGGTTGCCCTCCTATTTTTTCATTATTTTCTTTTAGATTCTTGAACTTTTTATTCTTTCTAAAGAATTATTATTTGCTATTATTTTTTCTAGTTCTATAAAGTCACTCTTTGGCAGTTTGATTAGTATGATGCTGAATAAGTAAATTAATTTAGGTAGATTCATCTTTTTTATATATTGACATGGCTCAACTTTGAGCAATTAATCTCTTTGCAGTTGCTGAGGACTGTTTTTAATGTAAGGAGTGTTTTATGCTTTTATTTGTATAATTCCTATGTGTGTGGCTTCCAAGGTAGACTCTCAAATATTTTATAAAATCTGTAAATATTTTGAATATAATTTCTTTTCCTATCTCTTCCAGCTAAATTTTGTTGGTAACAGATAGAAAGACTTAGGATTTATATAGGTTCATTTAATATTCTACTACTTTGCTGAAGTAATTAATTATTTCAAATAATTTGTAGGTGACCCTTTATGAATCTTCTAGGTAAATTATTATCTTACACATATGTAGTAGCAATTTAGATTTGAAGATCTTCCCCACCCATTAGTAGGACATATGACCTGCTTACATCACAGGAAGCCTAAGTTGCAGGTGGTGGGAGGAGCTTCCTGACAAGAAAAGGAAATTATGTCACAGGAAATGCTGAAAGAGAGAGACGTTATGACTGCTAATGGCTGCTACTGGCCGCCCTTGTGATTGTTAGAACTGAACAGGTTGACTTAGCTGTACTGTAAATTTGTTTTTGGGATAACCCCAGCAGGGGTTTGGAGAGGTTTTGGAATGGTGAGGCTCCAGGTTGTTATATTGTGTATTGAATGTTTTGGGTTCCTTGCTGTTATGATGAAGTGAACTGACTGGATAAATGGCTTGTGGGCTATGGTTCTCTGGTATCTGAATAAATGGTTTACTTCTTCTACCTTCTATGTGGACAGTCTTGTATACTTTGTGATATAGAACTATATAGGAATTTTGACAATTATCTACGTTGTTATTATTGCCTTACTGTTTCAAAGAATAAAGTGATTATTTTTTGTTTCCTAGGAAGATTTCCTTGGCAGATATTTGAAGGATTTGTTGGAAAAGGGAGAAACTAGAAGCTAGAAGTTATGTAACACTCCTCAACTCCCCTTAAGGGTACTGGAAAACCTTATGGGGGAGAGTTGGAATATAATATACCTGGTCCTCAGGAAGGTGGGGTAGATCAAGGTAGTGAGTGTTATATTTAGATTTAAGGGGTGATAAAATTAGAGAAACCACTTAATGCAATAGTGATCCATTCTCCGACTACCACAGGCCACAAGGACCTATCCCTCTTCTTGCAGTTAGTCTCTCTTATTTACATCTAGCTCTCTTGTCAAAGTCTTCCTTCTCACACTAAGGACCTATGTATATTTTGAGAACTTCTCATCTCCCTCTCTTACTTATTGTTCCCAGTCGAGTGGAATCTGGGAATGCCAGTGTCTAAAACCACCCCACGCACCCCAAAGGTAGCCATCAGTTCCCTTCACAACTACTCAGTGACACAAATTTCAAAATACGAATCATTTTTACTTCAGAATTAATGGATACAGAAAAGAACAGTATCAAAGACCCTACAGACAAGAACCTCACAGTGGGATGCCCTAACCCAGAGATCTACCTAATCTTTGAGACTTATAGTCCTGGCCTGGGAAAAGCTATAGCAAGCTAGTGAAGAAAGATTTGCTCTTCCTTCTTAGGGCTTTCCTCCATAGCCCAATGGCTTTTTTCCTAACAGCTTTTGCCAGGCATAGACAAAGGATATTCAACACTTTCCCATGGCAACTCCCCAAAGGTCCTGATTGGTGGTCCCTGTAGCTATACCTCCTAAAGATCACATCTTTTGACCATTGGTTTATATGGAGTCTCAGCTTCAGTTGAATGTTTATAATTCATAAGGATACCTCACAACAATGTGATTGCTACTTGCAGGAAAACATCATGCCACCATCATCAGTGCCTATGCTCCCACTATGACATGGGAGACACTGGCACAGGCCCACTCAGCATGGTGTGCCCACATCAGAAAAGGTGCTATGCTCTATCAACAACATAGAATTGAAAGAATTGAAACAGCTCAAAGGAAATGCAGGATGCACAAATGTAGAGAACTGCGCTCCCCCCCTCCCCCGCCAAATTTTCACACAGACTATTTGTGCCTGACCTGTGGTAGAGCATTCTGAGATCTTATTGATCTGATCAGCCAAAGAAGGACACATTGAAACTTGACTCTAGCATAATGATGTTATTTTGGTCCTCTGAGAGAAAAAAGGACAACCACCAACCAACCAAATTCAGCCAGGGTGCCTTTGTTCTTTTCTGTTTATTTGTTTTTGGTTTGTTGTTGTTGTTGTTGTTGTTGTTAAAGAACTTGAATATGAAAGGAAGAGAGGAAGGGAGAGAGAGAGGGAGAGGGAGAAAGGGAAGGAGAGGATGGAGAGAAGGGGACAGGGAAAGGGGAGAGAAAGAGGGGAGTGCTCTTTCTTTTTCTTTCTTTTCTTCCTTCCTTCTCTATCTGTGCTTCTGCACCTCTCTGTGCCCCCTACCCTCCCTCTCTTTCTTCCCCTCTTTCTCTCCCTTCCTCCCTTCCTTTCTCCCTCTCCCTCCCTGTCTCTCTCCCTGTCTCTCCCCCTCTTTCCTCCCTTCCTCACACACTCTCACTCTGCGGCTCACTCATCTTTCCATTTTCCATATTTCTTTAGGCCAACTGGGTCAGGTTATTCAGCTATATTAATGGAGATGGAAACACTTTATTGTCCTTGGTACATTCATAATGTAACATGCACTAACAAATCTTAATTAGCCCTTATATTTCCTTCTTTCTTTTTTCTTTCTCCCTTTCTTTTTTTCTTTTTAGTTTTCAACATTCACTTTCATGAGATTTTGCATTCCAAATATTCTCTCCCTCCTTCCCCTTCCCCCACTCCAAGATGGTGTGCAATCTAACATAGACTCTACATATACAGCCCTCATATTTCTTTAACAGTTGGTTGCAAAAATCTTTTCATTCACTCTCATCTGACCCTATTTGTCGAGCGTACTGTGAGCAATATTGTCATATAGAGAAGGAAACTGAAGCTCAAGGATGCATACAGGTCTCACAGCTTATTGAACAATTGGATTTGTACTGAAACTATCTCTCGTATGCTGCCTTATGTCAATAGCTCTCTCTTCTTCAAGTCCTTTCTCACCATCTACAAATCCTTAAGATCAAAGACAGTTTTTCCTCTGGTCCCCATGCTTTGTGGCAGGCTGGGCAGTAGATGCTTGTTTCCATTAATTTAACATCAGCTGAATGAATCTCACCTGTCTCTCCCTATCCAGAACTTTCTGACCCCTACTGAGAAGCTGGGATATTGGATTGGTCTCAGAAAGGTCAAAGAAGGGGTACATAAGTGGATTGATGGCACAACACTTGGCTACACGTGAGTCTCAACCCACGATGTAGGCATTTGGGGCCCTGACTCATCCTCCAAAGGGTTTGGCTAGGAATTGGACCTCAGGTCTGTAAGGGTTCTCCAATTCACTCATTAATTCAGCTGTTATTTACTGAGTTCTCACTTAGATGTGGGCCCCAACACTGGGTGCAGAAAAGGATACGGAGATGAGTAAGACATGGTTCATGTCCTCAAGGAACAGTCTAGTTTCTATAATGTGTGCGTATGTATATATATGAAATAGATACCATTTCAATACAGATATACAATGCACATGTTCAGTGGTAATAACATGAACAGTAACAGGATCTCTGCTTGTATTGGTAGACACAGTATACAGTTTCAGAAGACATGTATTCTGCCATGATCAGACTACACATGAACTACTGTGGTTGGTTCTGAGCACAGTATTTTGAGAGACACTTAGAACTCAGAGTCCATCCAGAGAGGTGCCTTGAGACCTTCCTATTAAAGTACTTGTTGAGGGAATTGGATATGTCTCCAACCAAAAGAAGACTCAGGCAGGGAAGTATATGATAGCTGTCTCCATGCTATTTGGTGCACCATCATGTGAAAGAGGGCTTAGGCTTATTGTGATTGGCCTCACAGGACATAATTAAGATTAATGGAAAGAAGTTTTACAAGGGGAAATGTGGACCTGTCACAATGAGAAAAAAAATAAAACAACAACTTTGTAACAGAGTTGTCCTGAAGTAGAATGGGCTGTTTTGAGAAGTTGTGAGTTTAAGTCCTCAACAGAAGGCTTGGGGAAAAAAATGGTTGGGCATGCTGTTGAAGGAATTCCTGTTCTAGTATAGCTGGACTAAATGTCCTCTGAGGTTCCTTCCAACTTATGAGTAAATAATTATCAATTACCCATAAAGGGCATAAATAATGAGTACAATTGAAGCCTAAGAGGAAGAGATGATGAAGGGCTGGGATGGATAAAGAGGACTAACTAGAAGAGGCAGCCTTTCTCCCTGGTATTCCTATGAAGCTTAGATGTAAGAACTTAAATCTGTTGGGCCAGCCTAGAGTTGAGTTGAGTATAGGTCCATTTAGATTCGCCAAGAAAGTTGACATCTAGAATCCCATTTTGAGTGATGGGAATCTAACTTGGAACCCTTGCCTTAGGACTGACTATGGCCTTTGTGTGTATGTGTGCGTGTGTATGTGTGTGTGTGTGTGTGCGTGTGTGTGTGTGTGTGTGTGTGTGCGTGTGTGTGTTTGTGTGCGCGCACCTGCATGCATGTGTGCTTGTCTTTTCACAGCAACTGGAACCCTGGGGAACCCAATGACAGCCAGGGGATGGAAAACTGTGTCATGATGTTGCATCATGGCAAATGGAATGACTTTACATGTGAGCCATCCTCTGACAACTGGATCTGTGAGAAGAGGCAGATCTGTTGAGCTTCAGCAGTGGAAGAGGCTGGGAGGTGGCTCACTGGCTGAGCTCCCTCCATCCACAACCCAGTCTTCATGGAACATCTGGTGGCCAGATGTGGGCCCTGAATAGGCCCTTGTACCCTCTGGACCATGGATTCCCTAGGTTATGGGCTTAGTAGGTTTACAAGGGAGACCAATAAATATTTTTGTTCTTTGTCAGAAGATTTGCCCTATTATACTGACTGACCCTTACATTCTGCTGAGCTGGAAGAATATCTGCGGAACAGAAAATATCTCCTTTTGGTGGCTGATTCCTTTTTTCTTTCCTGGGCTACCCCAGCTGTACCTCTTGCTGTCTCAGGGCTTTCCAATGTTGGCCCAGCCCCAAGGAAACTAAGAAGCAGCCCCCTAATTCCTATCTTCACTATAGTCCTTCCCTATACTCCCTCAGGTCAAGCTACTTAATTTAGCAATGGAGAGACACAATCAATCAACAAATCAACAAGCATTCATTAAGTCTTTACTTTGTGCCAAATACTGTGTTGGGTTCTAGGGATACAAAGACAAAAATTAGAACAATTTTTCCTCTCAAGAAGCTTACATTCACTGGGTATAGTGTGGGCATTGCATACATAAAGAAGTATAGACAGAAAAAAATAAAAACTAGCCAGGAATCATAAGACCCTAGTTCAAAAGCTAGAAGGGACCTCAGAACTCGAGTCCAACCCCCTCATTTTCAAATGGGGCAACTGAGGCCAAGAGAAGTTAAGGGACTTGCACAAAGTCAAAAAGTAAGCATCAGAGACCCCATTTGAAAATAGGTCCTCTGACTCCAGGGCCATCTTTCTTTCTGTTATATTGGAGGGGAGAGGGAAGGATCAAGAAAAGTTTCATGTAGGAGATGGCACTTGAGATGACTCTTGAAGGAAGTGAAGCATTTTGTGCGCCACAGGTAAGAAATGAGTGCCTTCCTGGCATGAGTGATGGCCAATGTAATAGAAATGGGAGATATGGAGCTATATGTAAGGAACAGAGAGTAAGCCAGTTTGTCTGGACTGCTGAATGAATGAAGAAGAGGACATATGACAAGACCTGAAAGACGGGTTCAAGTCTGTTTGTGAAGGACTTTAATGGACAAATAGAGGAGCTGATATTTTGTTCTAGAAGCAAAAGGAAGGAGCTGGTATTTGAGAAGGGAAGTAACATAGTCATATTTGTATTTGTAAAAAGTCACTTGCGGGACTGTATGGAAGATGGAAGATCAATTAGAAGGCCATTTCAATAGTTCACATAGCACTGATAAGAGCCTGATCATAGGTGGTGATGGTTGGGTAAATACAGAGAGGGCCTTATTTTGAAATATGGTACAGAGAGAGTGATGGTAAAATTAGGCAAGTGATTGGATTTTGGGGATGCAAGATAATAAGAAATCAAAAATGCTGCTGAGTTTCTCTAATTGGGAGTGTGAGCCGGGGCTCCTTCTGGAGCTGGCGCCACTCCAAGAGGGCATCCGCATTTGCAACAAGTGGCGGCGGCGGCGGTGGAACGAGGCCGAGCAGGGAAGCTTGGCAAGGTCATTCGCTCTCACTCCGAGTTGCTCCCCCACGACCCGGAGCTATGCACGCAAGCTGGCCTGCTGCCAAACCCCATCCCCCTACCCTTTACCACCTCTCATTAGAGAAAGGGGAGAATGAGTTAATCCACTTCAAAGTCCAGCCAGCCTCTGGCCTCCAAGCAGGAGAAAGACGGGTCTGAGACGAGAGGGCGGGGCAGACCCCGGAAACAACCCCCAAAGAGAAGCCCAGTGAGGCACTAACTCCCAAGAGACCTCGGGGCAGACCAAAGAGGAGTAAGAACGAGGGGGCTGCGAAAGGCCGGAAACCCATCACTGCACCAGGGAGGAAACCAAGAGGTAGACCCAAAAAGCTGAAGAAGGAAGAGGAAGAAGGCATATCCCAGGTGTCTTCGGAGGAGGAGCAGTAACCAGTGTGCTTATATCGCACTACCTCATTCCCCCCTTGATGACGATGGCAATGGCGGCAGCCCTCTCATTCTGAGACCAGACAGAAAAATCTTTAAATCCCCATGTTTCTTCCCCCACGTTTTACTGGTCAGAGAAACGATAGCTTCACCTGGGAAAAATGTGTATGTCACACATTGATAGACACTAACCCTGGCCACCCTATATGGGATTGTGCTGGGCAGGGTGGGGCAGGCAGCCGGTGGTTGAACCTCTGGGGGCACTCCCTGCCTCCCCCCACCTCCCACATCCATCCATCCATCCGTAGATCCACCTACCCTTTCGCAGGATTGGGGTTTCTTTTGTATTCCTCCTTCCCCGGACAGAGCTAACCTTTTGACTTAGCTGTCAACACCTGTTTCTTTGTGTCTGCCCCCCTGGAATGGGACCCGGCTTCCTGATTTCCTATCTCCCCCCTCCCTCGCCCCAACTCAAGAACTGGAGAGGAAAGGATGGATTGTGAGTATCTTGATCCTAAGAGCTCAGCTTCAGTAGACTTCTGTCTGGGGATATTCTGTACCCCCACCACCCTTTGTTTCTACCTTCTACCCAGTCAAAATTGGTTCCAAGGGTGGAGGTGGGAGCAGACTTTTTACTGGAGTAGAAGGGGGGCCCCAATACCCACCCTTTCCCCCTCGTGCCCTCCCCACACAACTCTGGCATTTCCTGAGCATCAAACTGGAATGAGGCTGGGCTGGAGCCTAGGGTATCGGGCACTAATTGAGAAGTAGCTAAGGGGAAGGGAGAGGGTCTGAATCATCTGTTTCCTTGCTGCTCAGGAGATCTAGGGAGAAGGGGGACTTGACAGTCCTATTAATTTCCCCCAATCCTGGGCTGGCCTTCCTTGGCTTGTAATTTTTGCATTTGGAATGCATGTTTTGCAAGGATTTCTGCTCCCCAGCAGCCCCCCTCCCACTCCTCCTTTCAGAATGCCATCTCCCCCTCCCCCTAGGAGCTGGTTACATCTTCCATCTCTTCACAATCTACCTCTGAAGACATTTTGTTGGTTTTCTTGTTTAAAACAGTTTTTGTTCTTACATTCTGTAGCTTCCAGACTCAGCCATGCAGTTTTGTTGGTTCTCATGGTCACCTGCCCTACCCCTCCTCCATCCACTCCATCTTGCTCATCCTCCCCAAATCATCACAAAGGAGGGCTTGGGGAGATAGTGGACACCAGGTCTAGTTTACTACAAAGTGACATTGTTTGGGGAGGCGGGCCCCAGGGGAGCTGCCCATCCCCACTTCTATCAGTCCCTCCTTTGGTAATCTTCAAGTTGGGAGGGTTAAGGGAAGGAAGTCCAGCTGAAATGGGGTAAGGGGTGGTCCTAGACTGTCATGAGGCAACGCCCCGCCCCCAACTCTGGTTTCCTATTTGCAGTTACTTGAATAAAAATTAATTCCTTTTTTCCTGGAAAAAAAAGCTGCTGAGTGTATGAACCCTGGAGACTGGAAGAATTGCAATGTCTTTAACAGAAACGGTAGTTTCGGAAAGAGGTGGGTCGAAAGGAAAAATAATGAGTTCTGCTTTTGACATGTTGATTTTGACATGTTTATGGAATAGCCTAGTATCCAGCTGGTCACAGATTCATAGAACACTGGAGCTGGGAGAGACCTTAGAACACAGAATGTCAGATTTCAGAACTCAGATCAATGAAATGACCAATCAGAGGACAGATAATAAAGAGGTGGGAACCTCTTGACAGAAGAATGGTAGACTAGAGGTGACAAATGAGACATAAAATTTCAGACTTGGCCAGTAGATGGCGTTATCTTGTTAAAATATATTTATTTGTTATAAAGGATGGCTTTATTGGAGGGAGAAGCTGAGGTAGTAAAAAGGGATGCAAAAAAGGAAAAGAGCATTAATAAAAAATTTTAAATACAAAAAGAAAATAAAAATAAGTTCAGAATTGTGTTACTGCTGTGTTTAATACAGATTTAAAAACATTTGATCTACATTTTTCTATTTTTATTGTTGATGAATGTTGAATTCATAATAAAATTTTTTTAAAAATTAAAAGAACACGAATGCCAGAGTTAGAATGGGACCTTAGATGTCAGAATTGGGTAAAAGGACCTTGGAACATAAGCCCTAGAATGACAGCCCCAAAGTACCCCAGAACATAGAATGTCAGAGTTAGGGAAAAACCTCATGTAAGTAATGATCCATTGACAAAATTCAGGATTCACTTGACCCAAGTTCAGTCATGAGAACTTCACAGCAGTAACTCTTTGGTTAATGCTTCTTCCCCCAGGTTTCCCTTGGAAGCATCAAAATTTGCTTTATCTAAGTCTTCACACAAAAAAGAAAAGAACTCTCTGCCCCCATTCAAGTACTCAAGTTAGCAATACATGAAATGCAGCACAGATTTTTTTTTTTTGCAAAAAAAAGGACAAGGACTCAAAATCAATCCTATAAGCAGTGAAGACACTTCCTTACTTTTCATCAGATACTCGCCTTCTCCAGAGACCTTGATATTTCTGAATCAATCCTTTTTCCTGAGTTTCATGTTTCTCATTTGTAAAATGGACACATAATGGGGAGGAGTCCATAATAAAAGGAATTGTGGAGGTTTACTCATCCCAATCACATGATCTCAGAGTTGGAAGGGTCCTCAAAGATCACAGAGCATAGGAATTAGAAGAGAAAGTTGAGCACATTTAATCAATCCTTGTTTTTCTACCATGGCTATCTCCAGTCCAACTAGTGCTTCAATAGAATCTCCTCTAATGTGGGTTAATATGCTACTAATTTGGTAGCTAGGTGACACAGTGGATAGAGTGCTGGGTCTGGAGTCAGGAAGTCTCATCTACCTGAGTTCAAATCTGGCCTCAGACACTTACTAGCCCTAAATGCGCTTTGGGCAAGTGACTTAACTGTTTGCTTCAGTTTCCTTGTCTGTAAAATGAGAGGGAGAAGGAAATGGCAAACCACTCCAGTAGCTTTGCCAAGAAAATGCCAAATGGGGTCATGAAGAGTTGGATATGACTGAAAACAACTGAACAACAACAACATATTCCTAACTTCTAGCTTTGATGCCTTCTGCCACTAGGTTATCTTTAGGAAGGAAGCTCATATGGAATTATCAGAGACCCTCTAGAAATAATAGTGTCACACAAAGTATTTAATGTGAATCTTGCCTTGCTAAGTCAGCTGGAGAGAAATCTTTGGGCAGGGGCCTACTCTATTCCCCAAGGCTTACACTCAACCTTCTCTATCTGTTCACGGCTATGTCCCTATTCCCTTCACAGAAGAATTTAGAAGAGCAAATTGTGACAAGCTTTGAAATTGTGGAAATAAGTATATAATAGTAAAGCCAGCATTAGGAGGAACTTGGTAAAGCCTAGCATGCTTTACCCAAAGAAATCCCCTTCCTGTTCCTCCACCCCCAAATTAAACAATGATTGAAATATTGCATGACTGCAGTTTTCACATCCCCAAGTTCAAGGTCTGCCTGCTCAATCAGTCCTATGTGGGTGAGAAACAGAGAAAGAACAACTTAGTTTCTGGGAAAACAACATTGAATTGAAACCAACACTCCAGCGCAGTGTGCAGAAGGCCTTTCATCTCTCCTACTTTTGGCCCTCTGCCTCTTTTGATGTAGCTGAAGGTTGTAATAGATAATTTTTTTTGGCTGCTGAGTCATGCTGTTGACACATGATTACCTTAAAACCTCTGAAATCTACCTCTATTACCAATCTGAGGGAATCTGAGCAACAGAAGTTTAGTTCAAAAGATAAATATAGAAGGGATTAAATATGTAAGGGCTTCTCTAGTTAGCTGTATTGGTGCAGGTGGGTGATGTCCAAAATTTTAAAGAGCTAAAAAGCCTATATCAGAGGTGGGGAAATTGTGGCTTTGAGGACACATATGGCCCTCTAGGTCCTCAAGTGTGTCACTTTAACAAAACAGGATTCTGCAAAGTTTGGATTCAACTAAAGGGCTATACTTCAGGACCTAGAGGGCCACATGTGACCTCGAGTTTTCAGGTCCCACCACCCTCCCCCCCAGTTAGAAGAACTGTTAGATTCCTCTCCCAAGAAGGCGGTTATACAATAGCTGAAAGCAACAGATAGCAGCAGAGAGGACAACTGCAGTCCAAAGGTCTAAGGACGTGGGTGTCTGTGCCAGGGAGTATTAGAGCTGCATTAGAGGCAGAGAAAAGAACAACACCTCAGGAGCATCAGTCGCCCTGGCCACACATGCTCCCTCAGTGTGTGTTTCTTTACATGTACTCTGTAGCCGTGCATTTTCCCCGGCCACAAATAGTTTTGTTCTTTGTAGGGTGGAGAGGAGATATTGCTATTTAATTAAATGTCTTTTGCTTGGAACTAGTATGTTTTCTGGCTAGCTCTTAAAGAAAACAATCTGGTGGGACCTTGGCTTCCTTCAAGTCCCAGCTACCTTCTACAAGAAGGCTTTTCCTAGCCACCTTAATGCTCCTGCCTTCCCTCTATGATTATTTCCAATTTCTCATGTACATATATATATATATATATATATATATATATATATATATATATATATATATATGCTTGTACATAGTTATTCGAATATTTTTTCTCCCATTAAACCTTGTGCTCCTTGGAAAAAAAGTGATTGTCCTTTTTTTTTTGCCTTTTTTTGTATCCTTAGCACTTAGTACAGTACCTGGCAACTGGTAAATTACTCTTGGTAAATTGTAAATGGTAAATGGTAAATTGACTTGACCTGTTAAGTTCGTATAGCTTATGAACTATAGTACAATGGCCTAAAATATGCCTTGAACCTTCCACCTAGGTGCAAGAGTATGCTGCAGACACATAAGCAAACTGTCCAGAGAGTAGTTAGTAGTGACTTGTCTGAGTTTCACACAGGTAGTAAAGAAAAGAAATCATGTTTAAAGTAATATCCCAATATTAAATGCATCCTTTTCTGATCATGATGCAATAAAAATTGTATGTAATAAAGGGCTATGGAAAGATAGACTAAAAATTAATTGGGAACTAAATAATCTAGTCCTAAAGAATGAGTGGGTCAGAAAACAAATAATAGAAACAATCACTAACTTCATTCAAGAGAATGACAATAAGAAAGTATACTGAAACTTATGGGATAAAGCTAAAGCAGTTATTAAGGGAAGTTTTATATCTCTAAATGCTTACATGAATAAAATAGAATGAATTGGGCATGCAACTGAAAAAGCTAGAAAAAGAACAAATTGAAAATCCCCAATTAAATATCAAATTAGAAATACTGAAAACCAAAGGAGAGATTAATAAAATTGAAATTAAGAAAACTATTGAACTAACAAATAAAACTAAGAGCTGATTTTATGAAAAAAAACGTAAAATTGATAAATCTTTGGTCAATTTGATTAAAAAAAGAAGAAAACCAAATCTCCAGTATCAAAAATGAAAAGGGTCAATTCACCTCTAATGAAGAGGAAATTAAAACAATTATTAGGAATTATTTTACCCAATTGTGTGCTCATAAATTTGATAATCTTAGGGAAATAGATGAATATTTACAGAAATAAAAATTGCCCAGATTAATAGAAGAGGAAATAAAATACTCAAATAACCCCACATCAGAAAAAGAGATTGAACAAACCATCAATGAATTCCCTAGGAAAAAATCTCCAGGGCCAGATGGTTTTACATGTGAATTCTATCAAACATTTAAAGAACAATTAATTCCAATACTATATAGACTATTTGGGAAAATTGGTGAAGAAGGAGTCCTACCAAATAGTTTTTATGATACAAATATGATACTGATACCTAAACTAGGAAGAGTCAAAACAGAGAAGAAAATTATAGACCAATTTCTTTAATGAATACAGATGCAAAATTTTAAATAAAATATTAGCAAAAAGACTACAGCAACTTATCATGAGAATAATACACTATGACCAGGTAAGATTTATACCAGGAATGCAAGGCTGGTTCAATATTAGGAAAATTGTGAACATAAATGATCAAATCAAAAACAAAACTAACAGAAACCATATGAATATCTCAATAGTTGCAGAAAAAGCTTTTGACAAAATACAACACCCATTCCTGTTGAAAACACTGGAGAGTATAGGAATAAATGCAAACTTCCTTAAAATGATAAGTAGTATCTACTCAAAACCATCCCCTAGCATTATATGTAATGGGGATACACTAGATGCATTCCCAATAGGATTGGGGGTGAAACAAGGATGTCCATTATCACCACTGTTATTAAATATGGTACAAGAAATGTTAGCTTTAGCAATGAGAAGAAAAAGAAATTGAAGGAATTAGAATAGGCAAAGGACAAACTAAGTTATCACTCCTTGCAGATGAAATAATGATATACTTAGAGAATCCTAGAGAATCAAGTAAAAAACTACTTGAAATAATAAACAACTTTAGCAAAGTTGCAGGATATAAAACCACATAAACCACCTTCTTTTCTATACATTACTAACAAAGCCCAACAACAAGGATAGGAAGAGAAATTCCATTTAAAGTTACTGTAGGCATTATAAAATATTGGGAGTCTACCTGCCAAAAGAAACTCAGGGACTATATGAACACAATTACAAAATACTTTTCACACAAAGATAGATTTAAACAATTGGAAAAAACATCAGTTGCTCATGGGAAGGCTGAGCTAATGTAATAAAAATGACAATGCTGTCCAAAATAATTTACTTATTCAATGCTGCACCAATCAAACTACCAAAAAATTATTTTATAGAGCTAAAAAAAATATCAAAATTCATCTGGAAGAACAAAATGTCCAGAATATCAAGGTAATTAATGAAAAGAAATGCTAGGGAAGGTGGTCTAGACATATCAGTTCTTAAATTGTATTATAAAGCAGCTATCATGAAAACCACTTGGTACTGGCTAAGAAATAGGGGAGTAGATCAGTGGAATAGGTTAGGTACACAAGATGCAGTAGTGAGTGATTATAGCAATCTACTCTTTGATATATCCAAAGACCCCAGCTTCTGGGATAAGAACTCACTGTCTGACAAAAACTGCTGGGAAAACTGGAAAATAGTATGGCAGAAACCTGGCGTAGACCAATGTCTGATACCATATGCCAGAATAAAGTCCACATGGATACACAATCTAGGTATAAAGGCTGATACTTTAAACAAATTAGGGGAGCAAGGAATAGTTTATCTGTCAGATTTATGGGGAATGGAGTAATTTATGACCAAACAAGAGACAAAGAATGTTATGAAATGCCAAGTGGATAATTTTGATTACATTAAATTGAAAAGTTTTTGTACAAACGAAGCCAATGAAACCAAGATTGGGGGGAAGCAGGAGACTGGGAAAGAATTTTTACATCTAATGTCTCTGATAAAGGCCTCATTTCTAAAATATATAGAGAATTGAGTCAAATTTACAAGAATACAAGACATTCCCCAATTGATAAATGGTCAAAGGATACAAACAGGCATTTTTCAGAGGAAGGAATTAAAGCTATCTAGAGTCATATGAAAAAAATGCTCTAAACAGCTATTGATTGGAGATGCAAATCAAAGCAACTCTGAGGTACTACATCATACCTACCAGTTTGGCTAACATGGCAAAACAGGAAAGTGATAAATGCTGGAAAAGATGTGAGAAAGTTGGAACACTAATTCATTGTTGGTAGAGCTGTGCGCTGATCCAACCATTCTGGAAAGCATTTGGAACTACGCCCAAAGGGCTATAAAAATGTGCATACCCTTTGACCCAGCAATACCGCTTCTAGGGCTGTGTCTCAAAGAGATCATAAAAATGGGAAAAAGGCCCTACATGTACAAAAAATATTTACAGCATCTCTTTTTGTGATGGCCAAGAACTGGAAATCAAGGGGATGCCCACCAATTGGGGAAAGGCTGAACAAGTTGTGGTATGTGAATGTAATAGAATACTATTGTGCTATAAGAAATGATGAGCAGGTGGACTTCAGGAAAACCTGGAAAGATTTATATGAACTGATGGTGAGTGAAGTGAGCATAACCAGGAGAACATTATACACAGTAACAGCCACACTATGGGAAGACTGATTTTGATAGACTTAGCCCTTCTCACCAATTCAAAAACTTAAAACTTTTCCAAAGGACTCATGATGGAAAATGCCATCCACATCCAGAGAAAGAACTATGGAGTCAATGCAGAGTGAAGCAGACTTTTTTCTCTTTTGTTTTGTTTTGTTTTCTTTCTCACGCTTTCTCCCCTTCATTATAATTCTTCTATGCAAGATGACTAATGTGAAAAAAGGGTTTAATAAGAATGTGTGTGTAGAGCACATATTGGATTGCATGCCATCTCAGGGAGGGAGGGCGAGAAAATTAAAAAATATGGAAATGAATGTTGAAAACTGAAAATAAATAAATATTTTAAATAAAAATAAACTAATATCCCCTGACATCTATCCCTCTAAAAGCAAATTGTAGATTTTGATGGCTTGGTGGGTTTGCTGGCTCTTGACTCTTTACCATGCCATTTTATCCAACACAAATCCTAAGGGACATCATATTCAGTAGCCTGAATTGGGGTGACGTAGTCTTACCTGAGAGGCAGGAGGATGGCTTTCCCTAAAAAGCTGTGTTGAAGGTAGAGCAGGGAGTATGCTATGGGGAGAAAAGAAGGAAGGAGTCTTTTCCTACCTTTAGTGGGAAGAGATTGAAGAAGGGAGATGTACATATAGAGACAGATACTTAGAAATAAAGACAGAGGCACACACAGAGAAAGATAAATGATAGAATTATAGATTTTGAGCTGCGAAGGAATTTAGAGTTTGTCTAATCCAACTTGTTTATTTTGCAGATGATGCAATTGAAGCCAGGGTGCTGAAGTGATTTGCCCTAAGTCAATTAAGTTTTAAAAAACAAAAACCAAAACCTAGGATTTGAACTCAAGTTCTCTGTCCACAGGGCCAATATTCTTTCCACTATCCAATCCCGTTCATGAGAAATCTTGCTCAGAATCTTGCTTACATTTCAGAACCTGTTGTAAATCACAATAGTATAGATAGAAGATGGTGAAGATGTGCCACATGAAAGCCTATGTGAAGATTAGTGATGGAGGCCTGTTTCATGGGCTTCAAGCTCACTGTTTCTCAACAGTGTCATCTAGTGGTCAAAAAATATCACAGCCTCAGGCTGAATGAAAAGATGCATAATTTCAAGAGGGAGGGCATTGATAGTTCTACTGTACTTCTCCCTGGTTAGTTCACATCTTGTGTCTCAGGTTTAGTTCTGGCGTCTAATATTGGGAAAGGCTGAAAATCTGAAGAGTATCCAGAGGAAAACAACTAGGATTGAGAGAAGATTGGAAAGCAGGTGAAAAGGTTTGTTTTGGCCAGGAAGAGGCCTACCTCATCCTCTGAAAATAGAGGAAGCTGGGAGAAGATAGATGGGGATACAGAAAAAAAATTAAGGAGTAGAGGAGAAGTGTTAAGAATGGTTTTTTGCCAGAATAAGCTTTCTAGGAAAGTAGGAACTATGGACATCACCTAAGAGAGGTGGTATTGTTATGATGTTGGGAGCTGAGAGAGAACATCTGGAGTCTGCTGTGGAGTCTGCACTAGGAAGTAAAGTAGCAGTATATTAAAGACCTAAATACACAAGCAAAGTAGAATTAAAGGGCTTTGATGCTATAATTGAAATGACTAGTCCATTAACTTAACGGTAGAGCCAAAATGGATTGCTATAACATCAATTGACTAGAATATACTAGAATATGCTAATATTATTATAGATACCAAAACCTCCTGGTCTAATCATTCTGCAATCATAATTGAAAAATATCTATAATTTATTCTACCTTTATGTTATCTTGGAGTCCTTGAGATTTTTTTTTATTAATTAATCAATTTATTTTTAGTTTTCAACATTCACTTCCACAAGATTTTGAGTTGCAAATTTCATCTTCATCTCTCACCTCCCCATACCCCAAGACAGTGTGGATTCTGATTACTCCTCCCAATCTGCCCTCCCTTCTATCACTTCCCCCCTCACTTATCCCTTTCCCTTCTATTTTCTTGTAGGACAAGATAGATTTCTATACATCATTGCCTTACAATTTTTAACGTTCGTTTTTAAAACTTTGAGTTCCACATTCTCTCCCTTCCTCCCCTCCCTCCACCCTCATCAAGAAGGCAAGGAATTTGATACAGGCTATACATGTGTAGTCATGCAAAACACTTCCATAAGAGTCATGTTGTGAAAGGCTAACTATATTTCTCTCAGTTATATCCCACCCACCCCCACCATTTATTCTATTACCTCCTTTGACCTTGTTCCACACCAAAAGAGTTTGCTTCTGATTACCCCCTCTTTTCATTGGCCCTCCTTCCTCTCATCCCCCTCTCTTGTCCTCTTACCCCCTACTTTCCTGTAGGGTAAGATAGATTCCACACCCAACTGAATGTATTATTCCCTCCTTAAACCAAATCTTCTGAGAGTAAGTTTCACTCATTCCCTTTTACCTCCCTCCTCTTCCCCTCCATTGTAAAAGGTTTTTTTTTTCCTCTTTTATGTGAGATAATTTACTCCATTCTAACTCTCCCTTTCTCCTTTTCCCAGTACATTTCTCTCTCACCCCTTAATTTTATTTTTAGATATTATCCCTTCATATTCAACTCACCCTGTGCCCTCTGTCCATCTGTCCATATAGATAGATACAGATATGGATATGGATATAGATATAGATATATTCCCTCCAGCTACCCTCATACTAAAAAAGGTTTCATGAGTTACAAATATCATCTTTCCATGAAGGAATGTAAACAGTTCAAATGATTTCTCTTTCTTGTTTACCTTTTCATGCTTCTCTTGAAAGTCAAATTTTCTATTCGGCTCTGGTCTTTTCATCAAGAAGGTTTGAAAGTCCTCTATTTCATTGAACTTCCATTTTTTCCCTTGAAGGATTATACTCAGTTTTGCAGCATAGGTGATTCTTGGCTTTAATCCTATTTCCTTTGATCTCTGGAATATCGTATTCCAAGATCTTTGATCCCTTAAGGTAGAAGCTGCTAAATCTTGTGTTAGCCTGATTATGGTTCCACAATAATTGAATTCTTTCTTTCTGGCTGCTTGCAAGATTTTCTCTGTGACCTGGGAACTTTGGAATTTGGCTACAATATTCTGAGGAGTTTTCCTTTTGGGATCTCTTTCAGGAGGTGATTGGTAGATTCTTTCAATATCTATTTTCTCCTCTGGTTCAAGAACATCAGGGAAATTTTCCTTGATAATTTCTTGAAAGATGATATCTTGGCTCTTTTTTTTGATCATGGCTTCCAGGTAGTCCAATAATTTTAAAATTCTCTCTCCTGGATCTGTTTTCCAGGTCAGTTGTTTTTTCCAATGAGATATTTCACATTGTCTTCTATTTTTTCATTCTTTTGGTTTTGTTTTATAATTTCTTGATTTCTCATAAAGTCATTAGCTTCCATTTGCTCCATTCTAATTTTTAAGGAATTATTTTCTTCAATGAGCTTTCGGATCTCCTTTACCATTTGGCCAATTCTGTTTTTTAAGGCATTCTCCTCCTCATTGGCTTTTTGGAGCTCTTTTGCCATTTGGGCTAGTCGATTTTTAAGGTGTTATTTTCTTTAGAATTTTTGGGAGTGAATGGGAAGAAGGAACAAACTGTTTAACAATCTGTTGACTCATTTTTTCATGGTTTTCCTTGCATCACTCTCATTTCTCTTCCCAATTTTTCCTCTACTTCCCTTCCTTGATTTTCAAAATCCTTTTTGAGCTCTTCCATAGTCTGAGACCAATTTGTATTTTTCTTGGAAGCTTTGGATATATGAGTTTTGACCTCCAATGTAACCAAAGTAAGACTCTATAGTCTTATTTTTCAAACTGTTTGCTCGTTTTCCCAGACAATTACTTGACTTTTTAGCTCTTTGTTAAGGTAGGTCTCTGCTTCAGTGTGGAGGGTACAATGTCGCAGTCTTCAGGGGTTTTGTGCAGCCATTTTCAGAGATATGTCTAGGGGCCTGTAAATTTTCAGTTTTTTCCAAGGTTGTATGATGAAAGGAGACATATTTGGTCCTCTCCTGGTCAGTGCTCTCGTCTGTGAGTGACCACAAGCACTCTTTTCTGCCTTGGAACTGTGAGGAGGATTCTCTATCCACCACCACCATGAGCTCTGCCACACCAGTGATCCTGGCTGCCACACAGGACTGTGACCCAGATCCAAGCATGGGTAAAGCCAAACCATCCTGCCTTAGCACCATCAAAGTGATCCCTGCATTCTCCTCAGTGATCAGCCACTGAATTCCCCCAACATCTGTGGGCTAAGAGCTCTAGAAGCAGCCACTGTCAGTGCCATCACCACTGCCGCTACCAGCGCCACCACCAGTGCCACCCTGGGGCTGGGGCCAGACTTTGCTCCTCTTTCACCCAGGTCTGACAGACCTTTCCTACTGACTTTCTAAGTTGTGTTTGGCATTTGTGCTTTGAGAAGTCTGGAAACTACCACAGCTAGCATTGATTCAGTCCTCTCAGGCCTGCTCCATCCCCGCCTGTGCCAGCATGGACCACACTGGACTGTGCTCTTCCCTCAGACTGGTGCAATAGATCTTTCTTGTGGACCTTCGAGATTACCTTGGGCTGGAAATTTGTTTCACTCTGTCATTTTATGGGTTCTAGCATTTATAAGAGTCATTTTTTACAGGTATTTGGAGGGATTGGGGGAGAGCTCAAGCAAGTCCCTGCTTTTACTCTGCCATATTGGCTCCATTCCCTCCTTAAGATATTTTTTCACTCTAAACTTAAGCAACCCCCCAAAAAAGAGCACTTCCATATGCACAGCAGAACACAAAAAGAGCATTCTGCATAAAATCATGAAATATTTGCTTTTTAAAAGTGTAAAGGAGGTTGGCACAACTGAGAGCCTCTAAACTTTCCCTTACATTTCTACTTTGCCCTCTGGCTCTAGAATATCAGGGAAATTTTCCTTGATAATTTCTTGAAAGATGATACCTAGACTCTTTTTTTGATCATGGCTTTCAGGTAGTCCAATAATTTTTAAACTATCTCTCCTGGATCTATTTTCCAGTTTAGTGGTTTTGACAATGAGATATTTCACATTTTATTCCATTTTTTTCATTCCTATGGTTCTGTTTTATAATATCTTGATTTCTCATAAAGTCACTAGTTTCCACTTGCTCCAATCTAATTTTTGAGGTAGGATTTTCTTCAGTAGTCTTTTGGACCTCCTTTTCCATTTGGCTAATTCTGCCTTTCAAGGCATTCTTTTCTTCATTGGCTTTTTGGAGCTCTTTTGCCATTTGAGTTAGTCTATTTTTTAAGGTGTTATTTTCTTCAGTATTTTTTTGGTCTCCTTTAGCAAGTCATTGACTTGTTTTTCATGGTTTTCTCAGATCACTCTCATTTCTCTTCCCAAAGAGATTTTTTGAAAAGAGGAAAGGGCATATTTGCACAAAAAAATATTTATAGCAGCTCTTCTTTTGGTGGCCAAGAATTGGAAATTGAGGGGATGTCCATTAATTGTAGAATGATTGAACAAGTTGTGGTATATGATTGCAATGGAGTATTATTGTACTAGAAGAAATGATGAGGGAAGGGGGGAGCCAAGACAGCACTGTGAAAGGAATGAACTACAAGAGCTCTTTCACAAATTCTGTTGTAAATGTCTAAAAAAGTGAATGTGAGCAGATTTGAGAGAGTTAGAAGCCACTACTAGACTGAGAGGGGTAGGAGCACTGGGTACACGCAAAGGCACCATACCAAACCAACCAGGAACAGCAGAGGAATCGAGCCAGTGCACCAGTCAGGGAGGTTGCTGGCTGAACCAAATGCTGGAACAGGAACAGGCCCAGGGTGGAAGTACCAGCCAGGGTTGCAATCTAGCCCCAGGCCTTTAAGCACAGAATGGGAGTCTGTCAGAGCACAGAGCCTGTGGCTGTGGAAGCAGCTAGCCCTGAGGCCTCCACCCCACAATCTAAAGGTTTGAAATTCACCTTCTTGAGACAGGAAGGCAAGGCTGGTTCAATATTAGGAAAACTATCAGCATAATTGATCATATCAACAACAAAACTATCAGAAACCATATGATCATCTCAATAGATGCAGAAAAAGCCTTTGACAAAATACAATACCAATTCCTATTAAAAACCCTAGAAAGAGGGGCAGCTAGGTAGTGCAGTGAGCAGAACACTGGCCCTGGAGTCAGGAGGACCCGAGTTCAAACCTGGCCTCAGACACTTGACACATGTACTAGCTGTGTGACCTTGGGCAATTCACTTAACCCCAATTGCCCTGACAAAAAACAAACAAAAAAAAAAACCTAGAAAGCATAGGAATAAATGGAGCCCTCCTTAAAATTGTAAATAACATCTACCTAAAATCATCAACAAGCATTATTTGTCATGGGGATAAGCTAGATGCCTTCCCATTAAGATCAGGGGTGAAACAAGGGTGTCCAGTATCAACCCTATTACTCAATTTGGTACTAGAAATGTTAGCTATAGCAATAAGAAAAGAAAAAGAAATTGAAGGAAGTAGAATAGGGAAAGAAGAAACTAAAGTATCACTTTTTGCAGATGATATGATGATCTACATAGAGAATCTTAGAGAATCAAGTAAAAAAGTACTTGAAATAATAAACGACTTTAGCAAAGTTGCAGGATATAAAATAAATCCACATAAAAGCTCAGCATTCCAATACATCACTTACAAAGCCTAACAGCAAGAGATGAAAGAGAAATTCCATTTAAAGTTACTGTAGACAGTATAAAATATTGGGGAGTCTACCTGCCAAGACAAACCCAGGGCCTAATATGAACATAATTAAGAAACGCTTTTCACACAAATAAAGTCAGATGTAAATAAATGGAAAAATACCAGTTGCTCATGGTTAGGCTGAGTTAATATAATAAAAATGACAATTTTACCTAAATTAATTTATTTATTCAGCACTGAATAAATACCCACTGAACTACCAAAAATTATTTTGCAGAGCTGCATAAAATTATAACAAAATTCATCTGGAAGAACAAAAGGTCCAGAATATCTAGGGAATTAATGAAAAGAAATGCTAGGGAAGGTGGCCGAGCCATACCAGATATTAAATTGTACTGTAAAGCAGCATTGATCAAAACTACTTGGTACTGGCTAAGAAACAGAAGCATGGATCAGTGGAATAGTTTAGGTACACCAGATGCAGCAGTCAATGACTATAGCAATCTACTCTTTGATAAACCCAAAGAATCCAGCTTCTGGGCTAAGAATTCACTATTTCACAAAAACTGCTGGGAAAATTGGAAAATAGTAGGGCAGAAAATGGGCATAGACCAATATCTTACACGGTATACCAAAATAAAGTCAAAATGGGTTCATGATTTGGGAATAAAGACTGATACTATAACCAATTTGGGAGAGCAAGGAATAGTTCACCTATTAGATTTATGGGAAAGCAAAGAATTCATGACACAACAAGAGATAGAGAGCATTACAAAATGCAAAATGTATAATTTCGATTATGTTAAATTGAAAGGTTTTTCTATAAAAAAAGTCAATGCAACAAATATTAGGAGGGAAGCAGAAAATTGGGAGAAAATCTTTACAACTAGTGTCTCTGATAAGGCCTCATCTCTAAAATATACAGGGAACTGAGCCAAATTTATAGGAATACAAGTCATTCCCCAAATGAGAAATAGTCAAGGGATATGAACAAGAAGTTTACAGAGGAAGAAATTAAAGACATCTATAGGCATATGAAAAATTCTCTAAATCACTACTAATTAGAGAAATGCAATTCCAAACAACTCTTAGATACCATATCTCTCCTGTCAGATTGGCTAAAATGACAAAACTGGAAAATGATAAATGCTGGAGAGGATGTGGGAAAATTGGCACATTGTTACTTTGCTGCTGGAGTTGTGAACTGATCCAGCCATTCTGGAGAGCAATTTGGAACTATGTTCAAAGGGCTATAAAAATGTTCATATTCATACCCTTTGACCCAGTAATACCACTTCTAGGGCTGTATCTCGAAGAGATCACACAAGTGGGTAAAGGACCTGTACGTACAAAAATATTTATAGTGGCTCTTTTTATAGTAGCAAAGAATTGGAAATCAAGGAGATGCCCATCATTTGGAGAATGGCTAAACAAGTTGTGGTATATGCATGGAATACTATTGCGCTATAAGAAATGGGGAAGATACGGACGTCATAATAACCTGGAAACACCTACACAATATAATGCTGAGTGACCATAGCAGAACTAGGAGAACATTATACATAACCACAGATATATGGAATCTGTGATGACTAACCTTGATAGACCTCGCTCTTCTCAGCAATACAACATTCAAAGCCAACTCCAAAGGACTCACGATGAAGAGAGCTATCTACATCCAGAGAAAGAACTATGGAGTCTGAATACAGATTGAGGCAAACTATTTGCTCTCCTTTTTCTCTTTTGTTCTTTTTTCTCTTTTGTTTCTTCATTCTCATGATTCATTCCACTGATCATAATTCTTCTTTACAATTTGACTACTGTGTAAATAAGTTTAATGCAAAGTTATATGTAGAAGATATATCGGATTCCATGCCATCTTGGGGAGGGAAGAAAATCAGGAACTCAAAATCATGTGGAACTGAGTGTTGTAAACTAAAAAATAAAAAATCTTAATTAAAAAAAGAAGAAGAAAAAAGAAATGATGAGCAGGCTGATTTCAGAAAAACCTGGAAAGACTTACGTGAACTGATGTAAAGTGTGGTTAGCAGAAGCAGGAGAATATTGTACACAGTATAGCAACATTGTGAGATGATCAATGGTGAATGATTTAGCTATTCTGAATGGCACAATGATCCAAGACAAATCCAAAGGGCTTATGATGAAAAATGCTATCTACCTCCAGAGAAAGAATTGATGGAGTCTGGATGAAGATTAAAGCATACAATTTTTCTTTTTATTTTTTTTCATATTTTTTGTTTGTATCTTTATTCACAACAGGATTGATATGGAAATATGTTTTGCATGAATGCACATGTATAACCTATATCAAATTGCTTACCATTTTAGGGAGAAGAAGGAGAATGAGGAAGGGAGATAATTTGGAACTCAAAAAATGTTTAAAGAATGTTAAAAATTATCTTCACAGGTAATTCAGAAAAATAAAATATATAAAACTTTGAATCAATATTCACGAATGACATTTGTCTATAGTCTATTTTTATTAAACCTCTTGTTTAGACATTAAGACTGTATTTGTCTAATAAAAACATTAAGTGGTTTTTTTTCTGAATTTTTAAGAATAACGTGCATAATATTGGCATTAATCACTCTTCAAACTTTAATATGATTTTCCCATAAATCAACTATGCCATTTGATATCTTGTGATTCCAGCTTCTTCATTTTTAATTTTGTTGATTTGCTTTTCTGCTATTTTATAGATTGATTAATAGTTATAGCTCTATCAATATTAGTCCTTCCAGAGAACCAACTTTTGTTTATTTTTAGAGTATCTTATTTTTCCTCAGTTACACATCAAGAAAATTTTTAGCATTTATTTTTACAAGATTTCGATTTCTAAATTTTTCTCCCTTCTTTCCTCCCCTCCTCTCTTCTGAAAATGGTAGGCAATCTGATAAAGTTTTTATATGTACTGTCATGCAAAAAATATTTCCATATTAGTCACAGTTGTGAAAGCAGAAAAGATTTAAAAAAAACATGAGAAGGAATATAGTGAAAAAAATTTTTTGATCTGCATTCAGAGGCCATCAGTTATCCATATTCAGATAAAGAAAATTTTGAGTACCAAATTCTCTCCCTCTCTTCCTCTTCTCCCTTACCTGTTGAGAATGGAAGCAATACGATGCCCTTTATGCACATGCCGTCATGAAAAAAAGTTTTCCATATTAGCCACACACACAAAAAAATTAAAAGCAAGGAAAATAAATAAAATTTTAAAATATGCTTCAATCTGCACTCTGAATTCATCATTCTCTCTTTGGAGGTAGATAGCATTTTTTGTCATGACTCCCTTGTCACTGTTATTGATCAGAGTAGCTAAGTCTTTCACAGTTCATCATAATTAGAATATTACTGTTACCATGTATAATGCACTTCTGGTTTTGCTTACCTCACTTTGCATCTTAACCTTGTCTTCATTAAATCTCTTTCCTTTCTACCTATTCTGAACTTTTATTCTCTGATTTATGGTCTATATGCTTAGTTATTCCTTCTTAAGTGTCTTTGTGTTCCTCATGAATTAAAGCTTCTTCAGTACTACAACTGAGCTTTTTCTACTAACCAATTTCTGTATTATTGCCTTTAGCTTATGCCTGACCATCCTATTTTTTATTGTGTATCATTCTTAAAAGTAAAACTTAGTTAAGGAAATAAGAAAAATAAAATCATTGCCCTGTGGTATAAAATCACCCTGTGTCATAAATCCAATTCTACTCACTGCCCTTCCCAACATTGTTCTTCTTCCCTTTTGTTATTCAATGTCTTCTCTGCATTCATGTTGTCATAACTTTCTGGGTGCCAGTAGTCACCGGGAGTTCCATTTTCCTCTTCTTGAAGTAGGGTGTTGTCCATGGAGGAACAATAGTCTCTCAAAGGAAGTGGTCTCCTCATGTACTGAAGCTTCACAGATCATACCTGTTGTAAGATCTCTATGTCCCCAGTGTGTTGGTAAGCAAAATGGGCTCCTTAGCACTTAGTTCAACAAGTGCGCTTGAAGAGTTTGGCTTTTGTTTGCTTTGAGTAATTCAGTGTATTTCATTGAGTCTTATTATGTGCTAAGCCCCAGGACCAAATCTCTATTAGGTGTAAAACCTTAGTGGGTGTGGATTGGCAACTAAGGTGGGGCCCGAGGTGGGACTAACTCCAGGGAGGGCCTAGTTTACATGTCTGAGACAGCAGAGGCTTTTAGACCATGTGGGTTTAAGTCACCTCTTTTTGACAATTCTAGGTCATGTGAGTGAGTCGCATGTGTGACTCACCCCTGACGCTGAAAAAGATATAAAACCGGGGGTTGGACTTCTCTTCTTGGGAGCTCTCACCCACAGCCGTGGTGGTGCACGTGACTCTGGGCCAGCCCTTGTTCTGAGCTCCTGGACTGATGTTGGTAACTATGAATCTGTATTTGGTCTGTCTGTTGATGTTTGTAATTTGTTTGTAATTTGCTCTGAAGTTCAGGGTGCTGGCTTTTTCCCCTGAGCTAAGTGAATGATATTTGTATGCTGAATTAAAGTAAGCTTGTCAACCCCTTCAGCTTGCTTTCCTTAGTTAAGCAGATCAAAAGAACCTGTGCTATTGGCAGCCTTCTGGGTGCTGGCTGTGGGTGGATCTTACACCCCCACAGAAGTTGCCAGCCAGATTGTTGAAACACCCAGATAGATAAATACAACTTAACCCATGGGAGTGCCCTCCCCCGTCCATTGAATTGAGACCTCCTTTTTTGTTACCCTGCTTCAGTCTCTCCATTTTGCCACTTATTTGATTCTCAGGTTCACCCTATTTTTTTTGCCAAGAGAATAAAAAAGTTACCATCCCTTTGTTCATGCATGTACTTGATTAGAGTACATCACAGATTCTCTTCTATCTCCCCCTCCCTTCTTCCCCTTTATGCACCCTCCCATCTGGCAATTAAGTCTCACAAAATACATTAATTCATCTCTGGGGAGTTTGTGTGTTTCAGGCCTGCTCCTCCACTGCCACTTCTATTTCTTTAAATTTAGCTTTCATCTTTATCCTTTTTGTGTACTTCAAGAAAAAAAAATCTCTTAATGCCCCCCCCCCGATGTTTTTAACCCTATATATTAGTCTTAAACTTTGTGTTTTTCAAAATAATCTCTAAAGATTGGTGAATTACTTAGTCACTTATTATTTACTTGATATTTGTAATTTCAAATATTTCTCCTGCATTCATTGCTTGGAGTATCTACAAACCAAATAATCTATGTCTTTTTTCAAGGATTCTTTTGTTGAACATTCAGCCTTTTCCACCAGTAATTGTGTTCACATTTGTTGGATATTTCTTTTGGTTTGTATCTTGAGTTGCTTTGCTTTCTGGAACATATCATTTCATTCCTGTCTATGGTTTCTAGGGGTAGTACAGATTAGTCTAGTGTTGCTTGAGTTTCCTACCTTTTATAGTTGAATTTCTTTTTCCTGACCACCTGCAGAATTTGGCATTGCCATTGGAATTCTTGTATTTACCAACTATATGTCTTGGAATTTGAAGCAAAGAGTTTTTGTTTTTCCAGAGGCAATCTGTGGTTTTTTTAATTTGTGTTTATTTTTCCACATTCAGAAATTATGAGCAGTTTTCTTGTGTTTTATCTTGTATTATGTTCGGGTGTTTTTTTACTTAAAATGTTTCTCTGAAAGACCTCTATTCTTTAAATTGCATTTACACATCCTGTCTTTGAAATCTTCGGCTTTTGTAATTTATTCTTTTAGCATTTTTGCCTTTTGCCAGACTGTTCTTCATTTTAATATATTTGTCTTCCAAAATTGTAATTCTCTCTTTTGCTTCTTTGGAGAGATTTGCCATCATGGGTACAAGTTTATCTTTTCTGCCAATTATTTCTGCTACATAAACCATAAGTTCTGATACTTATTCTGTTCTACCTTTCCTATTTTTTTATTTCTATATTAAACCATTCTGGAAATTTTTTTTTCTATGCTATCTTGGCATTCCACAGAATTCTATCTTTCTCAACTATCGTTTTAATTCCTTTGCCTTATAATATTTATTCAAAGAAGCTTGCAATTCTTTAATATTTTAGTACTTATTCTTCATTTTAATTTTAGTGTCCCCTCTGTTGCTCTATCTGCTTGTTTCCTAGATGGTTTTTAATCAAATGTTCTTCCTCTTGAAATATTTGTCAATTTTAGTTATATATACATTGATAAGTATGCATATATGTATATTTCCTGATGTCCCTTTCTGACTCTTCCATTAATGGAAGATATGCTCCTAGGTAGGACTAGGTTGCAAAACTCAGCTTCCTATCATGTTGGTGCATTCACTTTTTATTGGATGAGTCCCTGTAGCTTCTGCAAGAAAGAACTAGCTCTAACTTAGTTTCAGACCCATTTCCTTCATGCTTATTGTAGCTACTCACTGGATCCCTTCCACAGTTCTGTCCCTCAATCTAGTTCTTCTTTTGACTTAGCTGGGTAGTCTTTCTTTACTTTTTGCATGGTTAAGGGAGGGGAAGGTAAATATTCTGGTCAGATTTTCTACAGTATTAAGGTTCTCAGATGCAGGACCCATACCAGGCAGAAGGAAGCACAATTCTTCCCTACTTTGATTTCCACACCTCTCCCGACTTGGCTCAGCATAGTTCATTCTTGGTTCTTTCTGTGTTGGAATGGAAGATTATAAGATGGTAGGTTGTGCCAGTAGAGTCTCTGCAGCAGAAGCGGAATCCTTTGGTGAATCCCAAAGCACAAGTCAATGAATCAGTTTGTTCACCCTGCTAGAAATTGATAGTTTATGATGTAAGGGGTGGGAGTATCTTAAGTATGAGTATTTTTCAGTGTCAATTTACAGGGCTATTATTACCTTTTGCTTCTTACTCTATTGTCCTATGGATTCTATCTTTGGTGTATAATCTTTTTCATAAAAAAAATTTTTTTGAGTGTTAGTGGGGATTGGAGAACATGTTCTCTGTCCAATTGGTCATGTGGCCTAGAATCATCAAGACCATTTCTTATGGTACAGTAATATTGCAGACACTTGCTAGATGTGTCATCATGGACAAATTATTTCACCACTCTGTGACTCAGTTTCCTCAACTGTAAAATAGTTATGTTAACAGGATTATTGCGAATAGCAAATGAGATATGTAGATAGAGCACTTTTCAGTCCATAAAGCACCATAAAAATGTTGTTGTTGTTGTTGTCATTTGTGTATAGTCTATAACCCTCTACTTGATTGTTGCATTAGAGCAGGACTGCGTTTTTGTTAAACTGTATCTCCACAGTGGTCTGAATACAATAGCAGATTAATAAATGTATGTTGAATGCAAACTAGATTGTGTCTGTGTTCTCTGAAGCCACAACTGCCTGACCCCTGAAAAAGCCCAGGTTCTATGGTCCTGATCTCTCTAGAAGGAGTGGCTTGGCTACCAGATAAAGTTTTTCTATCCAGAAAATGGTGATAAAAATCAGAGGTCCAATAGGGAGGGAGTGAGGTCCAAACATCTGTTCTTTGAGTGGAAATGACTCCTAGAGCCATTGGACTGGTCCCAGAGGTACACATAACTGCCCTGAAGAGCCACTTCCTGACCTGGTAGTCAGGGTTGGGACCCAGGGACCCTGCAAGCCTGAACAGACTCTAAGTGTCCCCCAAGAGTACCTCCACTTAATTGCGCAGCCCTTGGCAGCAAGGGGAACTAGAGTGGGAGGGGGAGGAGGCCCAGTTTTGCTCTTATGGCTCCCTGAGGTCTCTCTTGGAGGCTGGACTGCACATCTGTCTCCAGGGGCTGGTACTGGTACCCTTGGGGAGCCAGGCCCCCATGGCCTGAAGTCCCTGGCCTGAGCAAAGCAGAAGCTAAGAAGAGCAGGACATATACATGGGGTACTCTGCTGCCTCCAGCTTCCTGACTGGGGTTGACCTGTGGGGCAGGCTGCTTTTATCTCACCTTGCTGTGGGGCAAAGTTGGATTCACACACAGAACTGTTGCTTTGGAGAGGTAAAGGCAAGTGGGGCTGGTAGGGGACCCACCCAATGACCAAGGCTCCCAGGCACCCTCTGGTTAGGCATTGTTTTCTCCCCCTTATCCCAAGAAAGAAGGAATTTTTATCCTCAACCTCATCCGCATAGTCAGATATATTTCTCACATTCTCTACAAGTGGGAAGAGCAGAAAGGGTATGGAGATCACATGGGTGGTAGACCAGAGAAAAGAAGGGGAATGGTAGACAGGCAGAATTTGTGTGAGGTCCAGAGGATGTGATTGTAGGGGAGAAGAAAATGAGTATGCTCTGCCTGGCTCCCACCCCTCCTCTCCTGCAGAATTGTGCTCATTTCTGATGATCACTAAGAGTCACAACAGAATTGGGAAGGATTTAGAGCACAGAGTTCAGATCTGGGTGGGGGGGCGGTCCTTAAGATCCTAGAATATCAGAACTTGGAGGACTGTCAGGACATAGACTAAGAGATTTGAGAGAAACCTCTATGTAGATCTCTGAAGAAATATTTTGGCCAGTTTGGACACAGATGGAAAAAGGCAGCCAGGATAGAGAGAGTTGAGAGACAGTTTAGCCTAGAGAAGAATTAGGGGAAGGTATGATTAAGACCTTCAAATATGCTAAAACCAGCCATGTACAAGGGAGATTAACTTCATTCTGCTTGACCCCAGAGGGCAGAACTAAGGAGCACTGAGGAGAAGCCACAGAGATAGATTTCTGCTTCCTATGAGGAAATTCATAAGGATCCAAGCTCTCTAAGTGGACTAGAGAAAACCATTTTGTTCTTCTGTGCCTCAGGTTCCTCATCTATAAAAAGAAATAGGTTGTATAGGTAGAACTCTAATATATATGATCTATGATCTAAGCTGCTGGAGGTCTTCCAGCAAGGATCAGATAAACACCTGTTGGAGACATTTCAGAAATGATTCCCATTCAGGGTCCTATTCTGACACATCCTGGCTGCATGACCCTGGGTAAGTCACTTAATCTCTCAATGCCTCAGGCAATTGTCTAAGTCTCAGAGAAAGTGGCCCTATATACTAGTAAAGAGGATTTCTTTCTTCATAGTTCCCGACATCAGTGAAATAACAAATCTGGTCCCAAGCTCTCTCTCCATGCTGCTTAGATCCCCTCTGAGATCCATTATGGTCTCTCAGAAGGAAGAAGGTATCATGTGCTAAAAAGCAAAGACTTGGTACTCAGACACAGCAGAGATGGGGAAGAAGGTACCACAGAGAGGGAGTCAGGGGAAAGATAATCTTGGGGGGGGGTGTCTAATGTTACTACCTGGAAATAGGTTAAGGATAAAGTTGTAAGAATAAAAATCAGTGTAGACAAAGAGGTTAGACAGTTGGCAAAAAGGACAGAATGTTGACAGGACGCTGAGGAAGAGCAACTGAGATGGGAAGCAGCTAATGCCTGGGGCAGGACTAAGATGGAACATATACCCATGGAGGAGAAGGCTGGGACTCACTGAGTTATAGTGGAAAAAACTATTGATCTAGAGTTTTAGAAAGTGAACCCAGGTCCCAGCTCAGGTACTTGCTACTGGTTAGGTTTAGATACATTCCTCTCATTTTTCAGGCCTCAGTTTCTTCACATTTAAAATGAGGGGCTTGGACTAGATGACCTTGGAAATCCCTTCTGGTTTTAAATGTATGACCCTTTGGATCACAAACATTTCCTTTTGGGCAAACAAGGGGCTGGAGAGGTCTGAGCAATGTCTGTAGGGAAAGGGACTTCAGATTTCCAAACAAATGGAGCTCTAGAGGAGGAGGTTAGCAAGGAGAAAGGTGGGAGGGAGAGCCATTCTTGTTTCCTATTTTCTGTGCCAGTTAGGCCAAGGAGTTCATAGAAGTGTGGGATATAGACATAGTCAACTTGCCCAGGAGCCAAGGCAGTTGGAGTGGAAGGTGGAGGAAGAGACTAGGAGAGGAAAAAGTCAGGTGACACCCTAGGACTCAGTCAGCCTGAGTTATGGTCAGAGGGGTCACAGGTTTCTCCATTCTATTCCTTCTCTAGAAGGTCACCTTGGAACCAGCCCTCCTTTTGAACAAAGGTCTGGGTAAGCTCCTCCATTCCTGGCTGAAGCTCACTAATCATCCATATAATGACTGTGGGACTATGAACAGCAATTCCTATCACTTCTCTGATGCTCAGCTAACTTACCTGTGAAATGGCGGTGATAATCCTTGTAGGAGCTCCCTCAGAGAGTGTCTTCTAAACTGGAAAGTACCTTAGAAATGTGATTGTCATTATAATTTGGCTTCCTGTTCTCCCCTCTTCCTGCCAACTGCACCGTATCTGGAGATCCTGACTCCAGAACCCAACCCCCTTTCCACCCTCTCCCACACATTGATAATCACTTCTGGGACAGGTTTAGTAATACTGACACTAATATAGCACTACTAGCAATGCAAACTTTACATATATTATCTCGCTGGAGTCCACAAAACTCCAAATGAGGTAGATCAGACATTATTATCCCCATTTTACCAATGAGAACAATGAGGCTCTGAAAGTTTGACTTGCTCAGGGCCCCACAGTTATTATTAGAGGCAAAACTGGAAACCAGAACAATCAGTCAGTCAACAAGTATTATTTATTAAGTGCTATTAGGGAAGAGGCACTGCGTAAATTGTAATTTACAGGATGGGTAAGAACCCAACACTTTTAGGATATGGAGAGCGCAATGCAAAAAAAAATAAAGACACGAAGGCAAGAAAATGTGAGGCATAAATAATCCAGGTTGGCTGGATCATACATTGTATATGGCAAAGAGTAAAATTAGATTGATAGGAAAGGTGTACAAGATGATGAGAGAGGCTCAAACATCAAAGTGAGATGTTTGAACTTTAAGGGAATGAGAAGGCATTAGGGGAAACCTTTGCTCAAAGGAGTGATATAAGCCCATCTATTTATGCACAAGGGGGACCTGTGAGGGTGTGTCGAAGGAAGCGAGAGTGCAGGTGGAAAGAGACCTGGCAGGAGACTGGGACAGGAGACAAGGAAGGTAGCAATGAGAACCATACTAGGACAGAGAGCAGGGAACAGATGCTGGAGACATTGTCAAGGTAGCACCCTCAGGATTTGGTGACTGATAAGACAAGAGAGATGAGACAGCCCCCAGCTTTGGAACAAGCTGGGGCAAAGGGTGCTGCTACACCCAGGACAATGAAGGTAGGAAGAGTACGTGTGGGGGGCAGAGAGGAAGAAAGAAAAAAAGCATTTAACACTTATATGTCATACACCATACTAAGCACAAGCAAAAAAAAAAATCACTATCCTTAAGCCTTCAAGGAGCTTACGTTCTAATGAGAGAAGGTGTCCTCTAGGCAGCTGGAGAGTCTGTAGTTGAAAAGAAGACAGATCAGGGCTGCAGAGAAAGATGAACAAGTCACCCCTTCTTCCCTTCATCAGAGGTGGTGGGGTGATGAAGGGGGTGCATCTTCATATTAATAGAGGCATAGATTTCCCCTTCATCTAGAGAATAATCTAAAATTCTCTGAAAGATATCCATCTCATTTAGTACCCCCCTTCCTCTCATTCCTTGACTCTCAATATCTTCACCTCTCACTGCATGAAATCCTACATTGTGAAGAATAACCACACAGGTTCCTATTTACCTTATACTTACTAGATAACTTTCCCCACTATAGCCCCGTGAGGTATATAGTGCAAGTATCACCATCCCTATTTTACAGTTGAAGAAATGGAGGCCCAAACTAGGAAGTGAATTTTCCAAACTATGACTATCACAGCTTGTGGTGGAGACAGTTAGAGCTCAACATCTTTGGAGCTTCTGGCTCCGAATCCAGGGTTATTTTCTGTACGTTATAGTGCCTCTGAGAGTGGCATCTACACCCAGGAGCTCTGTTCCTGCCTTTTCTCCCCACTCCTAGAGATGTTGCACACAAGAGTGGCTAAAGTCTCCCTCTGCTCTCAGTCCTTCCCCTCTTCTGAATGGTTCTTTGTGCTCTGACTCAAATCTTCTTTTCCAACTCCCTCAACTGACCTCTTACTCCCTCAACCACCCAAATCTAAGGTGCCACTTAGTTGGCATTCTTCAAATCCCTCTGCTTGGAGGACGTTGCCTGCATTCTGTAGATGAAGATGAGGGAAATAGAAGGCATTGGTAAGCCTATGGAGCTATCTAGACACAAGTATATAAGATTCCCAAAGATTTTAAAACAATGGGCTAAATTTTTAAAAATGAAATGAAATATGAACTTTTATACTTGGTTTCAAAAAACTCAATTGCACAAGTATAGCATGCTGAACTTTAAGTCAGGAAATCCTGGGTTCAAATCTTGCCTCTGACACTTACTAGCTCAGTGACCATGGACAAATAAGTTAACATCTCTAAGCCTCAATTTCCTCATCTGTAAAATAATGGAGTTGGACTCTTTGACCTCTACAGTCCCTTCTAGCTCCAAATCTATGATTCCATGATTTTATGAAGTAGAAGATGGAGGAAGGGCAACGAGGCAATAGTTGGCATGGAAAAGTAAGGCTTTAGCACACTACAAAGTAAGTGTAAGGTACAATGGAAGCTAAAAACCTGCAACAACTTGGTGGTTTGGGGTTGCCTTAAGAAAGACTCATATCACAAATCATCAGTTTGGAACTGAAAGGGAATGTCATTTTGTAAATTTGCACATTTTGCAAGCTTAGGTACAGAGAAGTGGAGTGACTGGTCTGAATCCACACAGATAAATGTAATAGAAGAGCCAGGGTTTGAAACAAGATACTCTGATTCCAAATCCAGCACTCTTCCCCCTGTCCCACGGGCTTCATCAAAAACTAGGAAAAGATATTGTCTGACTGTCTTGGTCATACTCAAAATGAATCTGAAGTACCGTGTTCAGAGCCAGGCATCACATTTTAGGAAGGACAATGACACATTCCAGAATATCCATTGGAGGCTGTACAAGATGTAGAGGAGACTGTAAACAGTGCTATGCAAAAATCACTTGATGAATCTAAGGTTGTTTGGCCCAGAGAGAAGAGAAGACTCAGGGGAAACATAGTAGTTGTCAAGGATCTGGATGACTGGCATGCAGAAGAATGATTAGATTCCTTCTGTTTGGCCCCAGACGGCAGAATTAGGAGATACAGGAGGAATTTAGAGCCATATTTTTAGAACAGGTGTCTATTTGCCTTGGGAGAGAGGCGGTTCCTCACCATGAGTTTCTTATACCAATGAAATGAAAGGTCCTATACCAGCCTCACTCGAGAGTGCAAGTTAGGTGTAGGGAGGGCCAATCACCAAGGAATAAAGGAAGGAGATGGATAGAGCCCCGATGAATATGACCTGACACAATTGGTTGATGAAAACAGTCCTGATATCATTTCTATTTCTGACCCACTATTTCTGTCCACTATATTTAATCCTCATTTTGAGTCATTTTGTTTCCTTGGATTTCTCCAGTCCTGTACCCTCCTCATTCACATTCACTCCATTTAGTTTTCACTACGGCAGAGAACTATAGTGGTTGGAACTCCAGCCACCATATGGTGAGACAAGAGGGACAGTTATCTCCAAGACCATCAGGATGGTACTAGCTATGCGCCCATGGGTCTAACTATAGTGAGAAATATAAGGTGCCAGGGAAATCAGGGTGACAGGGGAGTTTGAGAAGGGTGAAAGAGAAGATTTCCCAGAATAATAAGAATAGTTGGTAAGACAAAGACTGGGTGGGATGATGTATCTACTTCTCAGGATCTTGGTTTCCCATCTTTGGGAATCCTTGATTCCCTTTGCTTTTGTACACAGTAAGGCAAAGGGACCTTTTGTATTGAAAACAAATGGTTAACTTTCCTCCCCTTATTCTCATCCTCCCTCAAGATTAGTCTCTGTGCTGGGAGCAGAACTGCCAGGTTCCCAACTATCCTTGTCATCTTTTCCTTATTCCCTATTTGCACAATGAGAGCTGTTCTTAGTTGGAATGCTCTGCCTGAAGTGATAGTGAGCTCTCTGTCACTGGAAGTCTTCAAATGGAGGATGGATGATCACTTTTGGGGGTATGCTTGAGTGGACTGATGCTTTCTGCAGTAGCTAGACTAGATACCCTCTCCCTCTGAAGTCTTTTCCAACTCTCAGAGTTCATAATTCAACGACAACTTTGTTTTTCTTATGTCCAACTCTGGCATAGCTTTCATGATGGGAAGAAATCGTACCATCGTGTCCGAATTCATCCTCATAGGCTTCTCCACATTGCCCCAACTTCAGCTGATATTCTTTGTGATATTTCTGTTGATGTATTTGTTCACACTGCTGGGCAACCTTCTCATCATGTTGGGCATCAGGAGTGAGCAGAGCCTCCACACACCTATGTACTTCTTTCTATGTACACTCTCTATCTCAGAAATTTTCTACACTTTTGCCATCATCCCTCGAATGCTCACTGACCTGGTCTCCAATCATCACACCATCTCCTTCCTGGGCTGTGCCAACCAGATGTTCTTCTCCTTCACATTTGGATTCACCCACTCTTTCCTCCTAACAGTCATGGGCTATGACCGCTATGTGGCCATCTGCCATCCTTTGCACTATAATGTGCTCATGAACTCACAATGTTGTGCCTGGTTAGTGGCCTCTTCATGGCTTGGTGGCATGGTAATGGGGATGGTGGTTACACTTGCTGTTTTCCACCTGACTTTCTGTGGGCCCAATAAGATCCACCATTTCTTTTGTCATGTACCCCCCTTGGTGAAGCTAGCCTGTGGAGATGTCTCAATAGTGGCCACAGGAGTAGGGATGGTCTGCATCACAGCCCTGTTAGGCTGCTTCCTCCTCATCCTCCTCTCCTATGCCTTTATTGTGGCCACCATCTTGAGAATTCCTTCAGCTGAGGGCCGACACAAAGCCTTCTCAACCTGTGCCTCCCATCTCACTGTGGTAGTTGTGCACTACAGCTTTGCCTCTGTCATATATCTTAAACCCAAGGCCCCAGAATCCCTGGAAGGGGACACCCTGATGGGCATCACCTACACTGCTCTCACTCCCTTTCTGAGCCCTATCATCTTTAGCCTGAGGAACAAGGAGCTGAAGAATGCCCTGAAGAAAGTCCTCTTCAGTAGCCAGTGTCCCTTAAGACTCTGATAGGGAAATAACTAGATTGTTGGAAACTAGCATTATCTGATTTTCTTTTGAGATTTTATGCAATGGAATGGCCCTTAGATGAATGAATGGAAAAATGAATGAATGGACTTATTTTCTCAACCCACATGAGTAATAATAGTAGTTTTTATATTGCGAATTAACTTTGAAAAACACTTTAAATGTTATATTATTTGATCCTCATAACCACCTATATTGGAGGAAAGCATTATTGTTGTCCTCACTTTACAGATGAGGAAACAGGCTAAGTGGTTGCTCCAGTCACATAGCTAGTAGGTGTCTAAGATTCTGAACTCAAGACTTTCTGATTCTAAGTTTAACACTCTGTCTACTGTGCCACCTGTTTCCAAATCAAGACCGCATCTTCCCTCATGCTTTTATGGTACCCTTGAGGGGTTGGAATAGCTTTCTAATGTCATCAACTCAAACCCACATTTAGGTTTGTTATACATAATGTTAACTACGAGTTAACAGTATTTTCCGGAGCTCTCATCATTTAGCCACTTGACACCAATTAACTTTTTAAAAAGGATATTTCTTACAAAAATATAACAAGAACAGAAGTACAAACCATCACCAAAACTTGGGGCACACTCTCCCTTATGCCACCTCTGTTCCTGAAAATAGTGGCATCAAACTTAAAGGGGTTTCTACAAAGCATTTGTCCCTCCAAGTTCATTTCTAGGTTTGGCATAACCAATGGACAGATTCATTCCCTTGAATGAAGGGCACCACATCAATTTACTGCTGGGCTGCTTTCCAGTAGATCTTCAAAGACATTTTAATAGATAATAGTCAACTGCCCACACACTCTGGCATGGACTCTCCTCTGCTAGCTGACCATTTTGACTTTTAAAATCCCACAATGTCATGGTTTTCCCCAATATAATTTCACCTAAAAACAAGAAATAATAAGTACAATAAGGTAAAGAACAGAGGCCCATATTCATAGGAGTTATGTTGGTTCTGGGTGAGAAGGGCCAAAAACTCTATCCAGAGGCTTACAGGCAGAAAAAAAGAAAGCATCTTGGCCATTCAATACCTTTTAAAAAGCATTCTTAGTTCCATAGTTTGTATCCTCACCATGAGGCAACCAGACTGGAAAAAAAATCACATAATGTTTATTCGTGCTCCAAAGTACACATGGGAACTGCATTACCCATATACATTAGCAAGCTCTTAAGGGCTGGACTTTGTCAGTTTCCCATTATACATGAAAAAGCATTTGCTAAGCACTTATTATGTGTAAGACACGGGGGATTCCAAAAAGAAAGAGCAAGTCTGCCCCAGCTCTCAAGAAGCTCGTGCTGAAATTGGGGAGACAGCACATGCTTTAACCTCACCATTGCCTGTAGCAGTGAGATCACAGCCAGAGTGACACTGACATTGTATGATTAATTTCCTCCTTTGTCCATGTCAGAAAATGTGAATTCTCTGGGAATCCTTGTGCTTTCACAACTGTTCATTTAGAAAGATGGTTTATCATGAATGGTTTCACCAAAAATGCTTCTCTGACCCTTAGTGCCTGTTTTCCCTTGTGAACTTAATCTCTCTGGGTCTCCCTTTTCTCATCTGAATAACAAGAGCATTGGATGATTAGAATTAGATGATCTTCAAGGTCTCTTCCCATGTCAGGTTGTATGATATTCAGAGATAGAAAGAGTTTTGAAATCAGTAACTGTTGAGGTTACACACACACACAGAGGCTAATCTGTGGAGAGAAAGTAGGGAAAAATGAATCCCATCACTGTTAAGCTTTACAAAGCAACAACCCACCAAGTCAGGGAGTGCTAGTGTTATTATCCCATTACACAGATGAGGAAACTGAAATTCAGAAAAGACAAGGCACTTCCCAAATGACGTGACTTATTAAAGTGTAAGACCCAGAACTTTGATTCAAACTTTCTGACTCCAAGCCCAACACACTTCGCAATATTGTTATGCCTCTCTCCTACTATATGGAGAATGCAGAATTATTAGGAACTAAAGCCAAAGGTCTCTAGATTGGGAAGAAGTGAGTTTCAGGTATGTGGATTCAGAAGTATCCATGAAGAAGAAAATCTGAAGACTTTTCTCCTAAGCTGAATGAACTTAGTCTTTCTGTCCCCTGCTGTTTCACTGTCACTTTTATTTAAATTTAAAATTACTCTATTAAATGGTGTGATAATGATGATGATGTATCTTATGGAAATTTCCTGCACCTCTGAGCTCACACAGAGGCAAGTTCATTCTTGAGTGAGTATCAATAATCTTACTCTTTGGTTAATGTTTCAACCAAAGATTTCCCTTGGCAATATATGAATTTGACTTGCCTCTGGCTCTCATCTAGGTGTCCTTAATTCTCTTGCAAGCACCAAGCTAGCTAGGCACTGAATATAAAATGTATTTTTATCTGCAACAAAGAAGAACTCTCATCTCAGTCATATATACACACATATATATGCACAAATGTATATATGTGTGTATATATATCCTGTATGTAGTTGATTTGTATATATTTGTTTGCTTGTTGTCTCCCCATTAGATTGTTAGCTCCTCAAGGGCAGAGGCTATCTTTTGACCTTCTTTGTAATCCCAATATTTGACATGGTACCTGGCACAGAGTGCGTGCTTAATCAATTCTTTTTGGATGATTGACTTTCTCATTCTGGTTTTTCCCCTCTGGGTGTATGACAGCTTCCTACGTTGTGACTTCTACTGGACACAACAAGCATTTATTAAGCACCTGCTACTTGTAGTGCTAGGCACTGGAGTTACAAAGAAATACTTGAAATAGTCCCTGACCTTAAAGAGGTTACATTCTATCAAGAGAGAAACATGTGTATAAGTACATGATATTGAGACAGATATATATGTATATGATATATATGTATATATATGTGTGTGTGTGTGTGTGGATAAATAAGTATATGCTATATCTATGTGTGGGGTGTGTATATATCTATATCTATATCTATATATTTATATATGTGTGCATGTGTATAGTAATGAGAAGAGGTACTAGCAGCTGGGGGGTTCAGAAAATGTCTCATGTGGGAGGCAATATTTGAGCTGAGCTTCAAAGGAAATAAGGCATTCTGGGAGGCAAGGATGAGATGTTATCATCTTCTAGTTATGAGAGAGAGATAGAGTAAAGGAAGAGAGATGGGAGATAAGGTATTTTGTGGGAACAATAGTAAGGAGGTCAGTCTGACTAGTGAAGAGGACTAATGTATAAGGCTGGGAACATACTTGGGAACACACGGTGGGTACGTGCTTGGGAAGGGTTTTAAGTGCCAATCAGGATAATATGGTCCTAGAAGTATTAGGGAACAACTAGTACAGCTGAATATCACTTCAGCTTATTTGGCTGTCATGACACATTGACACATGACACAACTTACAATTAGTTCATATTCTATTAAAATTTTCCAGGTCTTTTTCACATCAATTTTCACGTAGCTGTGTCTCCATTACAAAATCACAGATTCATAGTTTGGAAGGGACATCCAAGGGCAGCTAGTCCAACCTGTACATGAATAGCATTTGTAGCACCTATTGTAGCATCCTTGACAAGTATTACCCTGCTCCTCTATCATGCTCTACCATCCAATCACGGAAAGCTCATTACCCGCTCCCCCCAAGACATCATATTCCATTTTTGGACAGATGTAAATTTTAAATAAGAAGCAATACTGTGTCATGCATGGAAAGAGCCCAAACAAGGAGAGAAGAAAATTGGGATTCACATCCCACCTCTGATGCTTACATGCCCCTGGTGACTATGGATAAATCCCTTAGCCTCTCTGAGACATAATTTCCTCATCTGTGAAATGATACTAATAATATCCATGCTATCAATTTCACAGGTTTGTTGACATGATTAACTGAATTAATGTATGCAAACTTCTTTTAAAAAAACTTAAAGGAGATGAAATCTTCCCCTTTATAACTTCTACCCTTAACTTCTAAGTTCTGCCTTTTGGAGAAGTCATTATGGGAGAGGTCAGGGTTAGGGGATAGTGGAAGGATCCCTGGATCTGAGAGCAGAAAGCCAAGAGTTTGAGGCCTAGATCTGCCATTTTTTGCTTATGGGACCTTATGGGAGTGAATCATTCCATCTGTTTTCTGATCTTTCAAATAAGGGGATAAGACAGCTAGGTATCCATTGATGTGAACAGTGAGTCCCATGAATTGGTCAAATTGTTCAAATTCACACTATGTAGTCCCATTGGGTTGGAAGCAATGACCATAATTTACATAATTATAACTTTGAGTAGCACAAATTCAAATACTGAAACCATTACAAGAGATTCATTGTGGGTGACTACAATTATGAGGGATTGTGAAAATCTTCCTATGGAAGGTAGGATTTTAGTTGAGACTGAGAAGCTAGGGAATCCAGGAAATGGAAATGAGGTGGAGGGCATTCCAAACATGGGAGATAGCCAAAGAAAATGCCATTAAGCCAAGAGATGGAGTTTCTTGTTCATGGAATAGCAAGGAGGCCAGTGTTGCTGGATCAAGAAGTATGAAGGTGACTGGAAACTATCATTTATGAATCAATTAAATCGAGATGTTTAGCCTAGGAAAGAGAAATTTTTTTTAAATTTTTATTTTTAGTTTACAACACACAGTTCTACATAATTTTGAGTTCCAGATTTTCTCCCCTTCCTCCCCGCTCCCTCCCCAAGACAGCATGGAATCTCATATAACTTCCATGATTAACTTCGCATTGAATTAATTTATACACTAGTCAAGTTGTGGAGAAGAATTACGACCAGTGGAATGAATCATGAGAAAGAAGAAACAGAACCAAAAAAAAAACAACCCAAAAACAAAAACAAAAGAGAAGAAAAAAAAGGGGGAGTAAAAGGCGAGCATGAGGTGTGCCTCAATCTGTATTCATATTTCATAGTTTTTTCTCTGGATGTAGATAGCATTCTCCATCGTGAGTCCTTTGGAGTTGTCTTTGTACCTTGTGTTGCTGAGAAGAGCAAAGTCTGTCAGGGTTGGTCCTCACAGAATCCATATATCTGTGGTTGTGTATAATGTTCTCCTGGCTCTGCTCCGCTCACTCAGCATTATGTCATGTAGGTTTTTCCAGGTTGTTATGAAGTCCGTATCACCCCCATTTCTTATGGCACAATAGTATTCCATTACCTTCATATACCACAGCTTGTTCAGCCATTCCCCAATTGATGGGCATTCCTTTGATTTCCAATTCTTAGCTACCACAGAAAGAGCTGCTATAAATATTTTTGTACATATGGGTCCTTTTCCCGCTTGTGTGATTTCTTTGGGATACAACCCTAGAAGTGGTATAGCTGGGTCCTCTTTTTCCAGCCGGAATCATGACAGGCACAGAAGAAAAGAAGAAGCTACCATCCATTCCAGAATCCCTTCTGAAAAAGCGAAAGGCTTTTGCAATACTGAAGGCCAAATGCTTGAAGAAGAAGATGGCTATTAAAAAGCTCCGTAAAAAAGGAGAAAAATTATCTATGAAAAAGCTAAAGCCTACCATAAGGAGTACAGACAGATGTACAGGAGTGAAATCCAGCTGCCTAGAATGGCACGCAAAGCTGGCAACTACTATGTACCTGCTGAACCCAAGTTAGCTTTTGTGATCAGAATCAGAGGTATCAATGGTGTTAGCCCAAAGGTCCGAAAAGTATTGCAACTTCTTCGTCTTTGCCAAATCTTCAATGGCACTTTTGTTAAACTTAACAAGGCTTCTATTAACATGCTGAGGATTGTGGAACCATACATTGCATGGGGTTACCCAAACCTGAAGTCTGTGAATGACTTGATTTACAAACATGGTTATGGCAAGATCAAGAAACAGAGGATTGCCCTGATGGATAATGCCCTTATTGCAAAATCTCTTGGTAAATATGGAATTATCTGCATGGAGGATTTGATCCATGAGATCTACACTGTTGGCAAGCACTTCGAAGCTGCCAACAACTTCCTGTGGCCCTTCAAATTATCTTCTCCATGGAATGAAGAAAAACACTACACATTTTGTGGAAGGTGGAGATGCTGGTGACAGGGAAGACCAGATCAACAGGCTTATTAGAAGAATGAACTAAAGGTCTCTACCATGATTATTTTTCTAATGGTCTGTTAATAAAAATGCCTGTGCCAAAATTGAAAAAAAAGGAAGTGTTATTGCTGGGTCAAAGGGTATGAACATTTTTATAGCCCTTTGGGCGTAGTTCCAAATTACTCTCCAAAATGGCTGGATCATCTCACAACTCTACCAGCAATGTAACAATGTTCCAATTTTCCCACATCCTCTCCAGCATTTATCATTTTCCTGTTTTGTTCTTTTAGCCAATCTGACAGGAGAGATGTGGTACCTAAGAGTTGTTTGGATATGCATTTCTCTAATCAGTAGTGATTTAGAGCATTTTTTCATATGCCTATAGATATCTTTAATTTCTTCCTCTGAAAACTGCCTGTTCATATCCTTTGACCATTTCTCAATTGGGGAATAGCTTGTATTCCTATATATTTGGCTCAGTTCCCTGTATATTTTAGAAATGAGGCCTTTATCAGAGATACTAGTTGTAACGATTTTCTCCCAATTTTCTGCTTCCCTCCTAATTTTTGTTGCATTGGCTTTTTTTGTACAAAAGCATTTCAATTTAACATAATCAAAATTATTCATTTTGCATTTTGTAATGCTCTCTATCTCTTATTGGGTCATGAATTCTTTTCTTTTCCATAAATCTGATAAGTAAACTATTCCTTGCTCTCCCTAATTACTTATAGTATCAGCCTTTACTCCTAAATCATGATGCCATTTTGACTTTATTTTGGTATATGGTGTAAGATATTGGTCTATGCCCAGTTTCTGCCCTACCATTTTCCAATTTTCCAAACAGTTTAGTGAATTATTAGCCCAGAAGCTGGCCTCTTTGGGTTTATCAAAGAGTAGATTGCTATAGTTGTTGACGTCTCCATCTTGTGCTCCTATCCTATTCCACTGATCCACAACTCTGTTTCTTAGCCAGTACCAGGTAGTTTTGATGACTGCTGCTCTATAGTACAGTTTAATTTCTGGTATGGCTAGGCCACCTTCTCTAGCATTTCTTTTCATTAATACCCTAGATATTCTAGACCTCTTGTTTTTCCTGATGAATTCTGTTATTATTTTGTCCAGCTCAGTAAAATAATTTTTTGGTAGTTCAATTGGTACGGCACTGAATAGATAGATTAATTTAGGTAAAATCATCATTTTTATTACATTAGCTTGGCCTAACCATGAGCAACTGATATTTTTCCATTTATTTAGAACTGACTTTATTTGCGTGAAAAGTGTTTCGTAGTTCTGTTTATATAGGCCCTGGGTTTGTCTTTGCAGATAGACTCCCAAATATTTTATAGTGTCTACAGTAACTTTGAATGGAATTTCTCTTTCTATCTCTTGCTGTTGGGCTTTGTTAGTAATGTATAAGAATGCTGAGGATTTATGTGGGTTTATTTTATATCCTGCAACTTGGCTAAAGTTGTTTATTATTTTAAGTAGTTTTTATTGATTCTCTAGGATTCTCTAAATAAATCATCATATCATCTGCAAAAAGTGATAATTTAGTTTCTTCTTTTCCTATTCTAATTCCTTCAATTTCTTTTTCTTCTCTTATTGCTATAGCTAACATTTCTAGTACCAAATTCAATAGTAGGGGTGATAATGGACATCCTTGTTTCACCCCTGATATTATTGGGAATGCATCTAGCTTATCCCCATTACAAATGATGCTTGTTGATGGTTTTAGGTAGATGTTATTTATAATATTAAGGAAGGTTCCATTTTTTCCTATGCTTTCTAGTGTTTTCAATAGGAATGGGTATTGTATTTTGTCAAAGGCTTTTTCTGCATCTATTGAGATGATCATATGGTTTCTGCTAGTTTTGTTGTTGATGTGGTCAATTATGTTAATAGTTTTCCTAATATTGAACCCACCTTGCATTCCTGGAATAAATCCTACCTAGTCATAGTGGATTATTCTGGTGATAAGTTGCTGCAATCTTTTTGCTAATATTTTATTTAAAATTTTTGCATCAATATTCATTAGAGAAATTGGTCTATAATTTTCTTTCTGTGTTTTGACTCTACCTGGTTTGGGTATTAGTACCATATTTGTGTCATAAAAAGAATTTGGTAGGACTCCTTCTTCACCTATTTTCCCAAATAGTCTACAAAGTATAGGAATTAGTTGTTCTTTAAATGTTTGATAGAATTCACATGTAAAACCATCTGGCCCTGGAGATTTTTTTCCTAGGGAGTTCATTGATGGCATGCTCAATTTCTTTTCTGAGATGGGGTTATTTAGAAATTTTACTTCCTTTTCTGTTAACCTGGGCAATTTATGTTTTTGTAGATATTCATCCATATCTCTAAGGTCGTCAAATTTATGGGCATACAATTGGGCAAAATAATTCCTAGTTATTGTTTTGATTTTCTCCTCATTAGAAGTGAACTCACCCTTTTCATTTTTGATACAGGTAATTTGATTTTCTTCTTTCTTTTTTTAAATCAAATTGACCAAAGGTTTATCAATTGTATTGTTTTTTTTCATAAAAGAAGCTCTTTGTTTTATTTATTAATTCAATAATTTTCTTGGTTTCAATTTTATTAATCTCTCCTTTGATTTTCAGTATTTCTAATTTGGTATTTAATTGGGGGTTTTCAATTTGCTCTTTTTCTAGTTTTTCAGCTGTATGTCCTGATCATTGATCTCCTTTTTCCCTATTTTATTCATGTAAGCATTTAGAGATATAAAACTTCCCCTAAGAACTGCTTTTGCAGCATCCCTTAAGTTTTGATGTGTTGTTTCATTATTGTCATTCTCTTGAATGAAGTTATTAATTGTTTCTCTGATTTGTTCTTTGGCCCACTCATTCTTTAGAATTAGATTATTTAGTTTCCAATTAATTTTTCGCTTATTTTTCCATGGTTCTTTGTTACAAATAATTCTTATTGCATCATGATCTGAAAAGTGTGATTTGACTACTTCTGCCTTTCTGCACTGGATTGTGAGGTTTTTATGCCCTAGGACGTAGTCAATTTTTGAGTATGTGCCATGTACTGCTGAGAAGAAAGTATACTCCTTTTTATCTCCATTCAGTTTTCTCCAGAGGTCTATCATATCTGCCTTTTCGAAAATTCTGTTTAACTTCTTTCTTATTTATTTTGAGTTTAGATTTGTCAAGTTCAGAAAGGGGGAGGTTGAGGTCTCCCAATATTATAGTTTTGCTGTCTATTTCTTCCTGTAACTCCCTTAACCTCTCATCTAAGAATCTGTATGCCATACCACTTGGTGCATATATGTTAAACAATGATATTGCTTCATTGTTTATGGTGACTTTTAGCAGGATGTAATGTCCTTCCTTATTTCTTTTAATTAAATTTATCTTTACTTTTGCTTTGTCTGAGATTAGGATTGCTACACCTGCTTTTTTTACTTTAGCTGAGGCACAATATATTTTACTCCAGCCTTTTACCTTTACCCTATGCGTATCCCCCTGTTTCAAATGCGTTTCTTGTAAACAGGATATTGTAGGATTATGGTTTTTAATCCATTCTGCTATCTGCTTCTGTTTTGTGAGAATGTTCATCCCCTGCACGTTCAGGGTTATGATTTCTATCTGTGTCTTTTTCTCCATCCTAATTTCCCCTGTTTATGCTTTTATTTCTCCCTTTCCCCTTCTCCTCCTCAACAAAGTTTTGCTTTTGACTGCCGCTTTCCTCAGTTACCTCTCCCTCTTTATTCCCCTCCCTTATCTTACCGTTACCTACTTGCTACTTCTCCTCCCCCTTCTGACCACCCCTCCCTTTTTTCCTCCCTTAACCTCCTACGTCCTGTAGGACAAGTTAGGTTTCTATACTTATCAGGGTATGTTATTCCCTTCTTGAACCAGATCAGATGACAGTGAAGCTCAAATACTACTCTTCTCCCTCCCTTCTTTCCCTCTACTATAATACATTTTTGTGTTTCTTCATTTGGTGTAATTTACCCTTTTCTACTACCTCCTTACCTCTTCTCTCATAGCCCTCCCTTTACATCTCTTACTTATGTTTTTTATCCTTATATCAATTATTTTATACAGGCATTCACAATCTATGTGTATCCCTTTCAATCATCATAATAGCTGTACCATTCTCAAGACTGACATATATATGTCTATATATAAAACATACATAAGATGATATAATCCTATACAAAGATGCAAATAATTTGCCCTTATTGATTAATAATGTTTGTGGGGGTTTTCCCCCCTGTTTACCTTTTAATGTCTATCTTGAGTTTTGTATTTGGAGATCAAATTTTCCATTGAGTTCTGGCCTTTACATCAGGAAGGTCTGGAATTCCCTTATTTCGTTGAGCGTCCATCTCCTTGCCTGAAGAATTATGCTTAGTTTTTATGGGTAGTTGACCCTTGGTTGCAGTCCCAGCTCCTTTGCCTTTTGGAATATCATATTCCAATTTCTCCTGTCTTTTAATGTGGAAGCTGAGAGATCCTGTGTGATCCTGACTGTAGTTCCATGATATTTGAATTGTTTCTTTTTGGCTGCTTGAAGTATTTTCTCCTTGACTTTGTAGTTCTGAAATTTGGCTATGATATTTCTTGGTGTTTTCAGTTTGGGATCTCTTTCAAGGGGTGATTGATGAATTCTTTCAATGACTATTTTGCCCTCTGGTTCTATGACCTCTGGGAAGTTGTCTTTGTTAATTTCTTCGAAGATACTGTCAAGGCTCTTTTTTTCATCGTGGATTTCCGGTAGACCGGTAACTCTTAAATTGTCTCTCCTGGATCTATTTTCCAGGTCAGTTGTTTTCCCAATCATATATTTCACATTTTTTTTCTATTTTTTCATTCTTTACATTTTGTTTTACTACTTCTTGGTGCCTCATAGATTCATTAGCTTCCACTTGCTCAAGCCTAATTTTTAATGAGTTAGTGTTTTCATTTTGCTTTTGAGTCTCCTTTTCCAATTGGTTGATTTTGCCTCTCGGGGTGTCATTTTCTTTGTCTAGATTCTGAATCTCTGCAGCCATTTCACCAATCTTTTTTCCATATTTTCTTTCCTTCTACAGTAAAAGGTCTTTTCACATCATCATGTGATGTAATTTAACTTATTCTGTCTCTCCCTTTCCTCTTCTCCCAGCACAATTCTTTTTTTGTCCATGCCTTAATTAACTAATTTTTAATCATCACATCCAAGTCAATTTATACCCACATCCTCTATCTATGTATACCCCTTCTAACTGCCATAATAAAGGTAAAATTCTCAAGAGTTACAATTATCATTTTTCCATGTAGGGATACAAACTGTTTAACCTTATTAAATAACTTCTCATCCTTCTCTTGAATCTTGTATTTGAAGACTGAATTTTCTGTTCAGCTCTGGTTTTTTCATCAAGAATGATTGAAAGTCTCATATTGCATTAAAAGTCATCTTTTCTCCTGAAAAATTATGCTCAATTTTTATGAGTAGTCGATTCTTGATTGTAATCCAAACTCTTTTGCCTTCTTGAATATCATATTCCAAGCCCATAGATCCTTTAATGTATAAGCTTCCAAGTTCTGTGTAATCCTGTTTGTGGTTCCACAATATTTAAATTGTTTCTTTAGGTCTGCTTGCAATATGCTCTCCTTGACCTGATACTTCTGGAATTGGTTATAATATTCCTGGGCGTTTTCATTTTGGGATCTCTTTCAGGAGGTGATCAGTGGATTCTTTCAGTGACTATTTTACATCTGGTTCTAAGATATCAGGGCATTTTTCCTTGATAATTTCTTGACAGATGCTATCCAGGCTTTTTTTTTATCATGGCTTTCAAGTAGTTCAATAATTTTTAAATTACCTCTCCTGGATCTATTTTCCAAGTCAGTTGTTTTTCCAATGAGATAGTTTACATTTTCTTCTATTTTTTTCATTCTTTTGATTTTGTTTCACTGATTTTTGATGTTCCATAGAGTCATTAGCATCCACATGCCCATTTTTAATTTTAAGGAATTATTTTCTTCAGTTAGCATTTGTACCTCTTTTTCCATTTGGCCAATTCTACATTTAAGTAGTTGTTTTCTTCAATCAATTTTTGTCCTTTCTTTTCCAAGCTGTTGACTGTCTCTTGCACACCTCTTTCTTCTTCTCCAAATCTTTCCTCTACCTCTCTTATATGACTTTTAAAATCCTTCTTGAGTTCTTCTAAGAAGGCTTTTAGGGCTTGAGATCCATTCATATTCCCCTTTGAGGTTTTGGATGTAGGTATATTGACAGTGTTGTCTTCTTCTGAGTTTGTGTTTTCATCTTCCCTGTCACCATAGTTACTTTCTATGGTCCATGTTCATTTTTGCTTCTTGCTCATTTTTTTGCCTGTTTTAGGCCTTTTAAAGTTGAGCTTTCCTACTGGAGCACAGTGGGCACTGTTCCAAGCTTCTTGTGCTGGGAACCAGGGGTCTGATCTCTGACTTTGTGTACTGGGGACTCAGGTGGTTGTGGCTGGAGGTTCTAGGGGTCTGGCAGCTTACCTACTATTGATCTAACATCCTTCTGGTGGTGTGTGATATGTGCTGAGGCCAAGTAGGTTTTTCTGCATTTCCCCAGGATTACACTGCAGCTCGTCAAGATCTGGCCCCTGGAGGATGCCTGTTTGCCATGGGCTGCATTGAAACATGTAGAGGACCAGCCACTGGAGGACACCATGCCTGCCCAGGGTTATACTGAAGTACATGATGGTACTTGGAGCAGCAGTCTGCCCTGGCTATGCTAAGGCACATGGTGTTGGTGTTTCCCTGCTCACCTACACTGAGGCTCAGGATCTCCTGCTGGTTTGCTGAGGTGGGCTTGCTGTTGGCTTGCTAGGACACTTCCTATCCTGAGATGATCCTGAGCTGTGCTCCCCTTTCATACAAGTGATATGGGCCTTTCTTTCTGATCCTCGAAGTCTCCTGGACTAAAAGACTATTCCACCCCATCTTCCCGCTGGATCCACTGTTCTAGGATTTGTTGTGGGGTGATATTTTATGGCTGTTTAGTGGTGAATATGGGAGAACTACAGTGATTTACTGCTTACCCTGCTATCTTGGCTCACAGAAGTTCCCCACTTTGCCCATCTTATTTCAGCCTGGCACCATATTAGTTTTCTTTTGTTGTTTTACTGTCATGTCATACTGATTTATGCAGCTCACGTGGTCCACTAAAGGTCCACGACATTCTTCATAAGAATTACTCCCTAGCCATGTCTACACAACCTTCAAAAGTTGATGTTTTGAATGCCAGTGAAGAACTTTACAATTGTGCCTAATAAATTTCATTTTATTAGCATCACAAGGTCATAGATTTAGATCTGGAAAGGATCTCAGAGATCATCTAGGCCAATCTCCTCATTTTTTTGCTTGCCCAATGTAACACAGGTAGTGAGCATCAGAGGCAGGATATGGTCCAAACTTTACCTCCTCTGTTGTAATTCTTTTGTTTTGTTTTGTTTTTAGATGATGCTTCTTTTGTCCTTTTTCGGAGCTGGCCCTCTTAACTTCATGTAATCTGAAAATTTGACAAGTTACATTTTCTTTCTTCATATGAATCAAATTGAAATATTGACTAACACAAGGCCAGAACAGATTCCTGGGGTCCTCCACTAGATACCTCCTTCTAAGTTGACATTGATCCATTAATGAGTATGCTTTGGTTTTGACCATACAACTGGTTATGAATACTGTATTATCATCTAGCTTATATCTTTCCATCCTGCCCACAAAGATAACACAGAGACTTAGTTAAACATTTTGCTGGAATCAAGTAAACTATGCTCATAGAATCACCTTGTTCTACCATACCAGTTATTCTGTCAAGAAAGGAAATGAACTTAGACTGATATGGACTATTCTTGATGAAGCCTTGATGATATTTAGCAATCACTACTTCTCACTCTAAATGCCTATAATCCAATCTACTAATATGATATTCTAGAATTTTGCCAGAAAAACAAGTCACAGACTCAATCTTCTTCACTTTGTGAAAGTTTGGGTATTTGCCCAACTCCAGCCCTGGGGCCTTTTTTCCAGACTCCATGATCTTGCAAAGATCATTGATAATAGCTTAAGAATTTCTTCTGAAGAAAGAAACTATGACCAAAAGAGATGAAATGATTTTACCAAGGTTGCACAGTGAATGTGGGGCAGAGCTGGGGCTAAACCTCATTCTGATTTCTATTCAATGCTTCTTTCCATTCCAATGGCAAGTTATTTTGTGCCCTGGCATAAAATAAACACTTAAGAAATACTTGTTGATTGACTCTCTTCTTTCACCCTCATCAAGAGGCTTCTTAATTCCTCTTTACTTTCTGCCATCAGAGTGGTATCATCTACATATCCAAAATTGTTGATATTTCTCCCAGCAACTTTAATTCCAGTTTTTTATTCAACTAGCCCGGCATTTTACATGATGTACTCTGCATATAAGTTAAACAAATAAAGTGACAATATATACCCTTGTTGTACTCCTATTCCAATCTTAAAAGAATTAGTTCATCCCATGTTCAGTTCTAACTATTGCTTCTTGGCCCTCATACAGGTTCCTCAGTAGACATGTAAGATGATCTGGTACTCCTGTCTCTTTGAGGACTTGTCACATTTTATTGTGATCCACACAGCAAAAGGCTTTAGTGTAATCAAGGAAGCAGAAATAGATGTGTTTCTTTTAAGGAACTCCCCTTCTTTCTCCATAATCCAGTGAATATCAGCAACTTGGTCTCTAGTTCTTCTGTCTCTTTGAAAACCATCTTGTTCTTCTGGTAATTCCTAGTTCACATATTGCTGAAGTCTAGCTTGTACAAACTTAAGCACAACCTTGCTATGAAATGAGCACAACTGGCAATTGGAACATTCCTTGGGATTGCCTTTCTTTAGGATGGGGATATAAATAAATCTTTCCCAATCCAGTGATCACTACGGGGTTTTCTAAATTTGCTGGTATATTAAACACAGCACTTTAAAAACATCTTCTTTTAGGATTTTAGTGGCTCAGCTGGAATTTCATTACCTCATTGCCCTTATTGTTAGTGATCCTTTCTAAGGCCCAGTTAGGATGTCTAGCTCTAGATTGGTAAGCAGAACATCATAGTTATTGATGATACTAAGATCTTTCTTGCACAGTTCTTTTGTGTATTCTTTTTTTTAAATTTTATTTTAGACTCAAGGGCCTGAACACAAATACAGAATAGGGAAAAGAAACAAGACATATCATAAACTTAAATGTTGAAACTTAAATGCAAAATGAGAAAGAAAAAAATATGTCATGTGCATAGCAGCCCTTTTGATAAATAATACACATTGTATTGAGAATGGTCCATCTTTTCATTGCTTCTTTGTGAGTTTTCTTTTGTTCTCTGCTATGCATTTTTTTACTTTGTTCTTTTTGTCCCTCCTCCCACCCCCCACAAGGTTACAATAAAGTTTAGATATGTTTCTCTTTAGGTATAGACATACACACACATACATGTATATATATATATATACATATGTATATATATACATATACACATACATACATACATAGGCATATGCTTTCCTAAACATACTCTACTCCTGATCTTTGTTTTTATGCTTGTGCATATTTCTTGTTTCCTATCCTTCTTGATTCCTCTACTTTACTTCTACAGATTACCTTGCCCTCCTATTACTTGCCTACCCCACCCCAAGGATCCCTCCCCTATCCTCCCATTCCAATAAATCTAAACTCCCTTCTATACTCCCTTTTACCTATTCCTTCATTCTTCCCTCTAAAAACCCCTCTCTTGCCCTCTCCCCCCTCTCTATGCCCATACCATTTTATTTCTTCTAAATTTAGAAGACTTTTATACTCTTAAACCTACACCATCTTAAGCCTATTCCCAATGAAAGTAGGTTACCAGAACTACCAGCCCTCCCCCATCTAATTCTTCTGTATCCTTTCTTCCTCTTGTACCTTATTTGTGTAAAAGAGTTACTCTTTTTAGCTATTTCTAAATGGTTTTACTTTTCAAATTCATATCATAGTCAGATTTACCCCCAATTTTTCTTATGAGATTGACAATTATTAATAAGAATCTTAGACATACATTTTACATTACGTAAAAGGTAAACAGTCTGTCCTTATGGATCCCTTATGATCAGTCTCTGGTATATACCTTATGTTTCTCTTGGTTCTTGTATGTTGAATCTTCTGTTAAGTTCAGGACTTTTTAAACAAAGTCTTGAAAGTCTGAGAGTTTACCAAATGTCCATTTTTTTTCATTCAGGATAATACTTAACTTTGCAGGGTATGATATTTTCAGCTAGAGCCACAGGTTTTTTGCTCTTTGATATATTTTGTTCTAAGACCTGTGGTCCTTTAATTTCTCTACTGCTAGGTCTTGTGTAATTCTAATTGTGGCACCCTCATATTTAAATTGTTTTAATCTTAATGCTTTTAATATTTTATCCATGAGCTGGAGGTTTTAGAATTTGACTATGATATTCCTATGAGTTTTCCTCATAGGATCTCCTTTAGGTGATGATCGATGGATTTTTTCTGTTTCTACTTCCCTGCCTTGTTCTCATGCTTCAGGACAATTTTCTTTAATTATTTCTTGTATTATTATAACAAGATTCTTTTTGATCATAATTTTGTTAATCCAATTATTTTTATATTTTCTCTTCTTGATCTATTCTCCAAATCTGTTATTTTTCTTATGTTTCACTTTCTCTTCTCTTTTTTCATTGTTAATGTTTTGTTTAATTATTTCTTGATCTCTTATAATTTCACTGGCTTCAATTTGCCCAATTCTAATTTTTAAGGTGTCATTTTCCTCCTCAAGATTCTGGCTCTCCTTTTCGAATTGACTGACTTTCCTTTCATAACTTTCTTGAAGCTCAGTCATCTCTATTCCTGTGATAGCTTTCTATGATTGGATTCTTTCTTCTTTGCCTGTGCTTTTTTTGTGGTAATAGCTTGATTTTTGTAATCACCCCTAGCCCTAGGGTATGGGAAATTGTGCCTCTTGCCCAAGATCTTCAGTTCTCCCTCTAGCCTGGAACCAAAGCCAAACCTCCCATCTCCTGTAAGTGCCCACAGCCAGGGGCTTTCTGCCCCACTGCTTCTGCACTCACCCGGCATGCGCTAGTTCCTTCTCACTCCCACTGCTCTTTGCAGCACAGCTGGGTCTGGCGGTTCCTCATCATCAGAGGTTCCCTCAATCTTCCTGGGCTCAAATGCCAAATTCCCCTTATGGGGCCATGGCAGCCTTTCAAATCAACTGACCCCAGGACTTCCTGCTTGTTAAAATGGAACCTACCTGGAGGTTTTTACTCTTCACAGGGACTGAACCTTGTCCTGTGATTTTTCTTCTGATCTTCTCAAATTGTCCCAGGAAGACCCTGGTTGTGCCCCTATTCGTCTTTGTCTCCGCCCACACTTTGTTCACCCTAAGGTGTTATTTTAGCTCTTTTGTGGGGGAAAATCTTGAGAGCTTGGATTTTTCTGACCTACTCCACCATCTTCCCAGAATCCTTTCCCCTTTTTGTGTATCCTTGCCACCTCTTCTTAATCTCTTCTGCTTCTATTAAATCTCTACCATTTTTGTCCTTTATCATGCTTATTTTTGCATGAAATGTTTTCTTGATGTCTCTAATTTTCTTGAAAAGATCTTGTCTTTCTAAGATGGCTTGAAGCCATCAAAAAACTAAGATCCTGGCAACTGGTTCCATCATTTCCTGGCAAATAAAGGGAGAAGAAATGGAAGTGCTGTTAGATTTTATATTATTGGGCTTAAAGATCACTACAGATGGTGACTATCCCTATTCCCTAGAAAGAAAGCTGTGGCAAATCTTGACAGCATATTAGAATGCAGAGACATCACCTTGACAACAAAGGTCCATATAGTCAAAGCTAGACTTTTTACATTGTAATGTATGGATGTAAGAGTTGGACTATTAAGAAAGAGAAGCATCACAGAGTCAATGCTTTTGAAGTGTGGTGCTGGGGAAGACCTTTGAGAGCCCATTGGACAGCAAGGATGTCAAATCTGTCAATACTTAAAGAAATTAATTCAGGCTATTCACTGAAAGGTCAAATGCTGAAGCTAAAGTGTAAAGTCTTTAGACATAATGAGAAGACAGGTTTCATTGGGGTAAGACCCTGATGTCAGGAAAGATTGAAGGTAAAAGGAAAATGGGATGGCAAAGGACAGTATGGATAGATAGTGTCATGGAAACAGTGAACATGAACTTTGACAGACTTCCAAAGATAGTGGACAATAGAAGGGCTTGGTGTGCTATGGTCCATGGGGTCATGAAGAGTGGACAGGACTCAACAACTGAATAACAACAACAACAAAAGTTGACTACCATGTAACCCATTTTACTCCCCATTGCAACTAGAGACCCATCCTTTCCTTCCAGGGACTGTTATAGGGGCTGGGACCAGTGTGTCAAGAGCTAAAAGAAGCTCAGGAATACACGTTATTTCTCTCTCTGTTGAGCAGGTGAAGTGTCAGGTTGGTATGCTGAAGCCAGCAGCTACCTGAACGTGTTCAAGTCTGTCAACCTTATGACTCTGGATAGCCTGCAGAAATATATCCTCAGTATGCCAGAAACTGTCAGGAATGAGTCTTCACCATTGGTTCTATGGTTTCAGGAACACTAAATACGCCCAAGGAAAAGGTGATGAGAAAACTCACAGAACAGGCTCAGGCTTTGTATTAGGGGAAAGGAGAAATGCACAGGGTTGGAATTTGAGATTATCTGAGAACAAAGACAGTCAAAGGCTATCGCGGAAATGGGACTTCATAATTGACCATACACAATACACAGCATAGAGGAATGGGAAGCTTTCCATCAAAGCTCAGCCAAATGTTACCTCCATATGAATTCTTTTGTAATTATTAAACTGTGAGTTCCTTGGGGGCAGAGACTATCTTTCCTTTCTTTTCATGTCTCCAGTGCTTAGTACAGGACCTGTCTTATAGTAGATAGTGTTTTTCAGTCATGACCAACTCTTTGTCACCCCTTTTGGGATTTTAATAAATATTTATTAACTGATCAATTCCACTTTCCCCCAACTACTCTTTTTTCCCTAAAAATTACCTTGTATTTGCTTTTCAGTTACTTATATGCATACTTCTTGCCTTGACTTATCACTCCCTTTTCAAAAAAATTACTTAGACTCCCCCCCAGAAATCTACTTTCTTTAACGTTTTAATTTTTTTTTGAAATTTGCACCATTTCAAAAAATATCAAATACTTTTCAAGTGACATCTTAAATTTAATCATTTATTGCAAATTTGTAGTTTTTTCCTACATGGAAATTTTGATGATGCAATATTGTGTCATGTAACTGTATAGTATCATATTGTAAACAAGTAATTACACACACACATTCCTGCCAATGTATGCTGGACTTACCAACAATGTGCAACATGCTCACCTACCAACACTTGCTTGTTAAGACGTGTCAGCAGACTTGACCACTGATCAGTTATAACTGGCATTTTGCATTTGGAAAATAATGTAATCACTATAAATTTAACTGTGTTACATAGCAGATGAAACATGTACAAATGATTTTTCCAATTTTTTCTTGTCTTTTCTTCTTTCCTTATACTTCCACCACCCCCTTATTTTTAATTCAAGGGCCCTGAATTGCACTTGAGGCTACTACTGCCCCTCCAGATCATTCCAGTGCCCCCTAGAGGACAGTATCACCCACTTTGGGAGCCTCTATACAGGGTTCATCACTTCAAGATAGCTATAGAAAGATTTGTGATTTCCTACCAAAAGGAAGGAAAATATTGATAGATAGTCTCAGAGCACATGATTAAAAGGCTAAGAATTTAAAGATACCCTTGTGCAACAAACAAACAACTTCACAAGCAATAGAAAGATCAACATGTATCTATCAATGGATTTGTTGACTATAGCTGAGAGTTATCTCTAGATGGAGGCTATGGAATGATCAGAATTCAAGAGTCAAATCCATAAGCCTTCCATGGTTGACATCCACATGATCACCCATCCAACAATAACATTAACAAAGATGTGTTGAACAAATAATCACATCAAGTTGATGTGTTTATAGAAACGGAAGGGGTTTATGATAGTTCTTCAGGATCAGCTCATTGCCACCTAGACTATTTTCACAAAAACAAACCATTCTAGTGGTCAAGATCAAAAATAATAGAAATAGAAATTAAATTGTCATCCAAATATACTTTTCTACCTCCTTGTCAATCTGCAATACTTATCCAAGGTAATGTAGTATATATTCATGAATGAAGTCAATGGACTTTTCATCCAACCGTATGGCATATTTGGGGCACTGTAAGTTTTTCATCCATTTTATTTTTCCAGTGAAGAGAAATAGACTGATCACTTTCACTGGGTTCTATGAAAATAACAATCTGGGATTTATAAGAAGTTTATGAAGAATTTCGCAGACATTATTTCATTATGACCTCCTAACAGCTCTAGGAGGTAGGTAGTTCAAGCATTGTTATCCTTAGTCTATATATGAGGAAACTGAGGCACTGAAAAGTCAAGGCATTTGCACAAGGTCACACAACAAATAAGTTGCAGAGTCAAGACCTGAATGCAGCTCTATAAAATGAAGGGGTTTCTTAAAATGACTTCTATGATTCCTCCTCGCTCCATCATCTTGTTATTGTAGGCCAGACCTGCTTAACTTGGTAGTATGTAGGGGCCAAAATTAAAATAGACTAAAATTCTTTAGGCCACAGATAGGTGAGGTTAGAGACAGATTGACAATGGTTGGTTGCCATGAATCACATGACAAAACAAGAGAGTGCTCAGTGGCAACCCTACATTTTTCATGGGCGGCCCAAAATCCTCAAGTGGCCCATTAGCCATATGTTGTGCAGGCCTGTTGTAGGCTCTCTCAGTTCAAAGCTCCCTTTTACTTGTGAGGATAGGTAGAATTTTCCCCTGATTTAGCTGTTAGTATTGGCCTATATTATGTGTCTGACTACTGTGTATTATTATTTATCATTCATTATATTGTTGGAATTTAACTTATGTGACTAAAGATTGCTTGAATCTAGAATGTCACCCTGACTTTAGTAATTCTCCAGAGAATCCTGAGATGCCTTCATGGAATTTTGGGTTCCCCCAGTCCTGAACCTACCCAAAGCATTCCTACGTTGGATCTCCACACCTAGGTTTTATTTTGAGTCCACTCAAAGCTTATGTTTTGGGTTGCCACAAATAAATTGACTTACCTGTTGATATATACCTCAAATTTCCCTTCTCTTAAAGACTATATACTGCCTACTTAAGACCAATTACACAAATGTACTTGATCCCTTACCTAAATCCTGTATAATGTAAACCTCCCAGAGCCTGTATGAGAGGAGCCACACTTGCTTCCAGGCTTGTTTCTCTCTACCAAATGACTTAATAAATTTCTTCCTAAAACTATTTCAGATTTCAAAGGTTTGTTCTCATGAACAACACTACACATGTCTGACCTGGCTTTCATATTACAATAAAAATTCCTTGAGGACAAAGGTATGTGTCTTTTTTCTTCTGTATTTCTCATTCCTCAACTAATACATGCCCATATGTTCTCTTCATAAATTAAAAATTTCTCTTAGGACCATCTATGATCCATCCCTTGATTGTCATAACTACAAGACAGAACTCAGGGCTGAACAAACTATGGGCCTCACAAAAGATGGGATTTCTAGTGTTCTTATTAATGGCTGGATTGGCCAATGTACTGGCTGTAACAAATTATACCCTAAGTCAGGATATCAGTGAAGACAGAAGAGTAGCAACCCTTCCAGAGGGTGAAAATTGACCATTTCACTCTATATCTGCCAACTACTTTTTGTTTCCTCAAAGTAATAAATGTAGTAAGTTGTCTTTGGGGGATTTATTCCAGAGCCCTACAGTTTTTGAGGGAAGAAATTGCTGAAGAAGACTTTATGTAGGGCATTCTTCAGTTCCTTGTTCCTCAGACTAAAGATGATGGGGCTCAAGAAGGGAGTAAGGATAGTATAGGTGATCCCCATCAATGTGTCTCCTTCAAGTGACTCTGGGGCCTTGGACTTTAGGTATATAACAGAAGCAAAGCCATAGTGTACCACAACCACAGTGAGGTGGGAGGCACAGGTAGAAAAGGCTTTGTGTCGGCCCTCAGCGGAAGGGATCCTCAAGATAGTGGCCACGATGAAGGCATAGGAAATGAGGATTAGGAGGAAGCAAGCCAATAGGGCTGTGATGCAGACCATTCCCACTCCCATGGCCACAGCCCAAATGTCCCCACAGGCAAGCTTCACCAAGGGGGGTACATGGCAGGCAAAATGGTGGATTTCATTGGGCCCACAAAAGTGCAAGTGGAAAATGGCAAGTGTGACCACCAGTCCCATTACCATGCCACCAAACCATGAGAAGACCACCAGCCAGGTACAACCCTGTGGGCTCATGAGCACATTGTAGCGCAAAGGGTGGCAGATGGCCACATAGCGGTCATAGCCCATGACTGTGAGTAAGAAAGAGTGGGTGAATCCAAATGTGAAGGAGAAGAACATCTGGTTGGCACAGCCCATGAAGGAGATAGCATGTTGAGTAGAGAGCAAGTCTGTGAGTAGTCGTGGGATAATGGCAAAAGTATAGAAGATTTCTGAGATAGAGAGTGCACACAGGAAGAAGTACATGGGTGTGTGGAGGCTCCGCTCACTCCAGATGGTCAGCATGATGAGAAGGTTGCCCAGCAGTGTGAACAAATACATCAGCAGAAAAAGCACAAAGAACATCAATTGAAGACGAGGGAACGTGGAGAAGCCAATGAGGATGAACTCAGACACTGTGGTGTGGTTTGGCCCCAGCGTGGAGGCTATACCAGAGTTAGACATGAAAAAAGCAGAATTATCATATAATCATGGACTCTGAGAATTCCAAGGACCTCAGATGGCATCTATTCTGGTTACTATTCAAAACATGGATCCCCTCTACCATATCCCCAAGAAGTGGTCATTCAGTCTCCAGTTGAAGACTTCAGTGGGTAGGATCCTACTTCCATCTGAAGCAGTCCATTCCACCTTCGGACAGTGTTAATTATTAGGAAATAATTTCTTATATCCAGGCAAAATCTGTTTCTGTGTAACATTCCCTCACTGAGCCCAGAATGCTTCCCAGGGCCAAGGAAAGCAAATCTAATGCCCTCTATATATAAACACTCTAAATCACTTTGCAAATCTTAAAGCATTATGTTCAATTAGTGATTGTGGCAGTGGTGGTGGTAGTAGAAGTAGTGGTAATGCTCTGGGCATTTTCTCTGGATATTCCCCATACTTGCAATGCTTTCCCTCCTCTGCTCCACTTACTGACTTTTTTGCTTTGTTTTAAGTACCAACTAAGTACCCATCTTTTACTGGAAGACTTCCTCAATTCCTCTTAATTCTAGTGCCTTCCTCTGTTATTTCCTTTTTATCTTGTATATAAGTTGCTTTGTATAGAATTGCTTTCATGTTGTTTCCTCCATTAGACTGTAAGCTCCTTGGGGGCAGGGACTGTCTTTTGCCTCTTTTTGTATACCCAGTGCTTGTCACAGTGCCTGGTATCTAATAGGTAATAAATGTTTATTGATTTATTAGTGACAACCTTTCCAAAATTTGGATGCAATTTCCATATTTCCCCTATGTCTTCTCTTCTCTGGGCTTAGCATCCCTGCTTACTGAACCAGTCCTTCTATGACAAGGTTTACAGAGCCTTTATCACCATATGAAATCCTTGAATTGGTCTCTTAAGGATACTCTTTGGATATCCCTGTCCTAGACTTTTCTGGACAAATTCAGATGGGGAGGGTGTTGTGCTTTAATGGGAAATGGTAAAGGGCTCCTAAAAATCCAGCTCTACACTCTGTTTTTGTCAAGGATGATCCCATACCTTTTCAGGGATTAGGTGCTCTAGCAATACTTTATTCTCCCAAATTAAGAAACCTGGGCTCTAGATTCAGCCCTGCCACTTGCTACCTATGATGTTTGGCAGGTAAAAGAAAAAGGAAAATGTTTTCTCTTCCTCTGCCTGGACTTCAGAATGCCTACAAAATAAGATAACAAAATTTCCTGCCCTCAAAGTATATTGCTATTCTCTTATTCCTCAAAAGAAAAAAAACATTGTGTCTAATTATGTGTGTAAAGGGGTCTATCTTCTCTGCCCCCAGTAGAATGTAGATTCCTTGAAGACAAGGATTATTTCATTGTGCACCCTCAGCACTTAGCCACTTAGCACGGTACTTGGCACTTAATACTTATTTGTTGAATTGAATCCATGGAGACCTCATTCCTCTTTGAGGAAGCCTACTCTCCTTTTGCATAGCTCTGATTGTTTAGGAATTCTTCCTTTCCTTGAGCCAACATCTATCTAACCTCTTCATCTTTTACTCATTGCTCCTAGCTCTGCCCTCTGAGAACACAAAAGAACAAGACTATTCTCTTTTCCACATGATGACCCTTAAATTAAGAGAAATATGTTCTTTTCATGAATTCAATTCACTTAACCCTGGTAAATTATACCCCCTGGTACTGATAGAAACAGAAATGTGATTTCTGAGACACTGTCAATGTTTTAATAAAGAGTATGGAAAATGAGAAAGGTACCACAAGATTGGAGAAGGGAAAATATTATCTCAACTTTCAAAAAGAAGAAAAAACAGACTCTGTCCACTATAGGCCAAAGAGCTTGATTTTGATTCCTGGGAAAATTCTATACTGAATCATTAAAGAAAAGGCAGGCCAATATTTAGAAAGGGCAAAAATAATTACAAGAAAGAAATCTGCTTTAAAAAACATCTTGGTTTTTATTAAACTAAAAGTTTAATGTCGGTGGTATGATGTGGCCGCCAAAAAAAACCTAATGTAATCTTGGGCTCCATTTAAGGACATAGCTTCTTAGAATATTGAAGTAATAGTCCTGGTGTTCTCTGCTCTCATCAGACCTCATCTGTAGTTTTGTGCTCACTTCTGGACATCATGGTTTAAAAAGGACAATTGACAATCTGGAAAGTGTACAGAGGATAACAATCAGGATGGTAAAGGGTCTTGAGTCCATGTTATATAGGGATCAATTAAAAGAACTAGGCATATGTAGATTGGAGAAAAGAAGACTCTGGGCAAGGACAGGGAATGATAGCTGTCTTCAAGTATTTAAAAGTCTGTCATATGGAGAAGAGATTAGACTTCTTTCATTTGACTCTATAGGGCAGAAGCTGAAGTAATCTATCAGTTGAAACTGCAAAAAGGTGAATTTAGGCTTGATAACAGAAAAAAAACTTCCTAATGCTTAACAGCTATTCCAAAATGTAATGGGCTGTCTTAAGAGGTGATGGTTTCTTTTTCCTTGGAGGTCTTCAAGTAGAGTCAGGATGCACACTTGTTGAATGTGTTATAATGGAGATTCTTCTATGTATGAGTTGACTAGATAACCACTGAAGTCCTTTCTATCTCTCAAATTCTGGAATTTTATAAAATATCTGAAGACAATAAACATTTCCTTTCTAAACCTTCTCTTCTCTAGTTGAAAACTACTATGTTTTTTTTTCAATCACTCCTCATATATCATAATGTCTAATCCTCTTACATTCTTAGTTGACATCCTCTGGGCCAGTCCAACTTCTCCATATCCTTCCTAAAACAATACTCTAAATGTCTGACCAGGGCAAAATTGTGCCCTCCCTTCTGGACTTTGTAACTGTGTTAATTAATGTAGCTTGGTATCACATTAACCAATGGAGTTACCCTGTTACCCCATTCATTCACTATAGGTTTGCACTCTACTAAAATTTCCAGATCATTTTCACACAAAGTGTCTAGTAAAACCTCCCCCAATTTGTATTTTTGATGGAGGTTTGACCCCAAAATAGGACTTTGCATTTATATCTAATAAATTCCATTTCTATTAAATCTGACCTTTTGCCATAGCCTATTGAGATCTTTTCAGACTTTGTCTTCAGATCAAGTCTTCAGACTTGTCTCTTGCCTCCCTGACTGACCCATCTGTGCCTTGCTTCCTCTAGTACCTTGGATGGGGCTCTGTGCTTCAAGTTCAAGTACTGGCTGAGCAATGCTGATAAAATACAGAGATTGAGGTGAAAGAAGTGGATGAAGGTGGAGAGACCGAGAGAGAAATAGGACTGAGAGTGGAGGGTGGCTGGACACTGACTGGCATCTGATGACCCCAGGAATGGCAGAAGAAAATGAATGGAGCTCTTGCTTGCAGATGACCATCTAAAGGAGACAACATCTGCCTTCTTCCCTTCATTACAAAGGTGGGAAATTATGGATATTGAATGTGGCATAAAATGTCAGCTTCAGTTTGCTGCATTATTTTTCTTTTCTCTTTTGTTCTCTGTTATAAGAGATGGCTTATTAAGTAGGGGGTAGGAAAGAGGGAGAAAACAATTATTTGTTAAGTGCCTACTATGTGCCAGGCACTGTACTAAGTGCTTTTAAAATATTATCTCATTTGATCCTCATAGCAACCTTGAAAGGAAGTTGTTATAATTATCTCTATTTTACACTTGAGGAAACTGAGGTAGACAGAAGTTAAGTGACTACTCAAGATCACAACATTGTAAATGTGTGAGACTGGATTTGAATGCATGCCTTCCTGGCTTCAGGCCTAGCTTCCTTTGGCAGGGGGAGGAGATACACATTCAAAAATGAAAGTAACGCAAAAACAAAAGATACCAATAAAACAAATTTTAAAGAAGAAAAAAGGCAAATGAATAACTTTAAAAAATAAAACAAAAGAGAGAAATATAGTAAAAGGAGCCCTGGACTTAGAGGCAGAAAAGCTGGGCACTGAGCTCCTGCTGCACCCATCACTAGTTGTATCAATATGGGCAATTCACTTCCTCTCTTGGGACTTCCATTTTCTCACCTATGAAATGAAGATGATTCTTCCTCATGACTGGAACCAAAGAGTAGTTGTTAATATCAATGTCAGTGGGTCACAAGGTCTCCAATGGAGGGCAGTAGTAAGATAATAGTAATAGTGGAGTAATCAGGATCTTCATCTTGGAAAATGCAAGATAAATGGGAGCATCTGTTGTTATTTTTATAAATACAGGCAGTAAGAGAGGAATCGGAGACATTTTGGAGCCAGGGGTCAAGGAGAAAAGGGAATGGTGAGGGAGTAAATGATACAGATGTCACTGAGAGATTAGATTATTCATTTCTGCATGAAGAGTGTTACTATGTCACTATTAATATAAAAATTCTCTTCCCCCTTCTGCAATGCTATCCTAATGAAGAAGAGGAGTAGGGATTTGGTCATCCTGCTCTCCAGTCCTGACTTTTGAGTTCCAGGCCCACATCTCCACCTGGATTTCCCACTAGTACCTCCAACTCAACATTCCCAAAATGAATTCATTATCTTTCCCCCAAAAGCTGATCCTCTTGCTACCTTCATGATTTCTGTCTGTTTTAGCACCCTTCACCCTTCCCTCAGCCTCATCTTTCCTATTTGATCAGTGACTAAATACTGGGAATGCTATTTCTACAGTGTCTTCAGCATCTATCCCCCAACCCCACCATTCCCATTGTCCTAGTATGGACCTCATTGATATCTGCCTCAAATCTTGCTATAGTCTCCTACTGGTCTCTTTCCACTTCTACTTTTTCTTTCCCTGCCCCTTGCCTTCACATGCTGCCAGACTCAGGCCCCTTGTGTGTATAGAGATGGGTTCATATCACTCCTTTACTCAAAAGTCTTCCCTAACTCCCTACTGCCCAGCAATAAAAAATCCTTACTCTAATATCCAAGATCTTCCACAATTTCAGGTCACTTCACCTATCCAGACTAATCCCATGTTATTCCTGCTATGCATTTCCATTCAGACTGCTCATGGCCCTCTTCCTGTAATGCTGCCCCAGCCCCCCCCCTCACTCCCCCCCGTCCCACCCTGTCCTCAACACAGCCTTGTGCTTTCCTGCCTTCCTTGCCTGGAAGATAGGACTTGCTCACAGTCATGGAACTACCAAGTAATAGAACCATGAGTTTCAGTGTGATCAAGCCTTGGGTCCACAGATATGATATTAAGAGCATTTCAAAGCTTTAGAGTTTTACTAGGAAGCCTCCTCCCAGAACCTAAAGAATGACCTCCACTTAAAATAGAACTGCTTGTTTTACAAACCCCAAGAAACTGAGGAACATGACCCAGGGTATATCTCATACTAAGATTAGTCTTGAAGTCATCATTCAGATTAGGAAAAGATTAAAGAAGCCTTTGTCCTCTCCTAGCATTCTTGAGTCTGCCTGGGGCCCCAAGATTCACCCAATAACACTCTTACCTGCTAATATCCCCAACTAACTCCAGCTTCCCTGGCTATAGAGACAATTAAGGAGGTTGGTTTCCCTGAGCACCTTTCTGCCTCATTGTCTCAAGAAACAAAAAAGTTCCTGGTCCCTACGTTAATCTTCTCTAAGGAAAAGTTTCTTTTATTTAGAGTACTGATAGCCTCTAGCTTGGGGCCCATTTCTTCACCAACTTTACTCAGAACTTCCCAGTCTTCAGCTTTCCCAAGAGGAGCTCCCAGCTCCCTCTGCCTATATGACCTATCTCAGTTGTCTCCCATGTCAGCTTCTTCCCCTCAGCTACACCCCAACTCAGCAATTCCATTTTGGCAGCCTCCAAGCTAGCTGTTATCAATGACTCATGCTTCACCTCAGACATGTACTCATCTTTATCTGTCCATAAGTTCTCTGTCATCCACATCAGCTGCTCTTCTCCCCTCAATGTCTACACTGCATTTTACTCTTGTAACTTTCCCATTTATACTTCCCCAGCTCTTTGCCATTAGAATACCCCTGCCTACAGATGACTTCCCCTCTGGGGTATTCCACCTCCTGCATTGTTACCCCTCTCCAACCACAGGAAAGGAATTCAACGGAACCCCCTCATATTATGGACGCCCAAATAGAATCCCAGAGAAGTTCAGTAAACTGCTTGAGATTATGCAGGCAGTAAGTGTCACAGCTGAGATTTGAACTCAAGTCTTCTGACTCCAAATCCAGAGCTCTTCTCACTGTCAATTTTCACCCATCCTTGCCCTTTAGGAATAACTCATCTTCCTACTTTCCAGGGGATAATCCCTTAGAATCAGCATAAAATTCCCCATTTGGAAAGTCATCCCTAGTTTACCCCATAAATGAGCAGGCATCCCTGAGTCTCTGCCTAAAGATGACTAGCAGCAGGAAATGCCCTGCTTTGTGGGGAAACCCATTCTATTTATAACCAAATCTGGTTATAAGAAAGTGTTGGTTGGGTTTTGTTTGTTTTAATCAGAAACTGAGCAGAAATCTGCCTCTCTGCAACTTCCTACCATACCTCCTAGTTCTGTGTTCTGGAGTCAAGCAGAACTAGGCAAATCCTTCTTCCACAAGCCAGCCCTTTGGACGCTTGTTGACAGCTCTTATGTCTGCTTGAATCTTCTCTTCACAGTTGCTGCCCCAGCAAAGCATCAGGTGCCTTTGCCAAACCTACCACCCTCCTCTGCATGCATCTAAGTTTGTTTGTGTCCTTCCTAAATGACCTCTGAGGTACACACACACACACACACACACACACACACACACACACGCACGCACACACACACACAAGCACACTTTCTATAGTCTATGGTCTGACATGCCTTTTTGCTTTTACATTTTATAGGGTTCCTTCCCCCTGCCCCGAGTTCTGCCTTTTCTGTGCTCAATATTCTAAGCCCTCTTCTAGATCTAACAAAGTATACTCTAAGGTTCATTTTTCTAAGCTCTCTTCTAAATGTGACATTCTAAATACCACATGCTAAAGACCTTTCTCTATCTGACAGTCTGTGTTCATCACCATAGGTGGCTTCTAGATTTACATTTGATGTTCTAATGCCCCTTGTAGTTCCTCTCAGATTCTATCTCTGACTTTCTGCTGTAATCAGTCAAGTACCCAATATTCATGGGACTTGATAAGGGCAGAGAATGCCTTTTCCTTGCTGCTCTCACTTATACATTCCTCTAAGAGGAAATGTTGGGAATCTAAGATGGGAATCTGCTTCAGCCCAGCCTCTGTCCTGACACAAGCTTCCCCTCTTTCCTGTCTTCCTAAGCCCATCTTCTGTCACTTTCTGGAGCAATAGCCTATGTCAGAGTCAAACTGACAACACCTGTCCCTCCTGCTGTTATTACCCACCTCTCTCTCTCTCTCTCTCTCTCTCTCTCTCTCTCTCTCTCTCTCTCTCTCTCTCTCTCTCTCACTCTCTCTCTCTCTCTCTCTCTCTCTCTCTCTCTCTCTCTCTCTCTCTCTCTCTCTCTCTCTCCTGTGGAACATTTTATACCATTTTACATCATTTTTGTAATTTCAATAAGACTCAGAGCCTGAACTGATTAACCAGAAGAAAAGCCTGATCCTAACAGTCTCTTTATTCTCTGAGTAAACTCAGAATACCCTTACCTCTGTCAACAAGGCCAGATCAGACTGACCTAAGGACATTCTCATCCCTGTTAGCCATTAAAGGATGAGACCCTAACCCCAAGAGAGATTACCTCACTTAATATTAAGTGACCTTTGTCAACATTCTTTACAACCCTATTCCATTAAGGAAAATCCTCTTCTTGTATCATGGTTAAACATACATGGGGGCCATAAAAGTGAGGTAACACAGGCTTGCTGGGTCTGCTAAAATAACATATATAAGTTTTCTCATCCCTTTGTTCAGACAGCCAGAGCTTATGCTCTGACTCCTTGTATGTACAAGTAAGATAACTTAGCTATGCTTTAGGGGAAAATAATAAACAACATGAATTTTTCTATCACCTAGCTTGTTTTCTTCCTTCAACCAAACTTTCAGGTTTAACACTCCCCACCACTGCCCTTTACAGGCTTGAAAAATTGGTGGAGACAATCCCCTTCTTGAGTTGAGGGGAAAAAAGGATCGCCCACGAGGCTGGGTGTCTAGGAGCCTGTGGTTACTGAATGGGCCCCCAACCAGCCCCACTTGCTTCTGCCTTCCCCAAAAACAATACCTTTGGATTTGAGTCAGGGCTTGTCACCAGAGTGAAGTGAGGTAACAGCAGTTTACCCCACAGGTCAGCCGCAGACAAGGAGGTTAGAGGGAGCAGAACAGGCCATGTATGTGTGTCTTGCTTTTCACAACCTGGTACTTTCCCTAGGCCAAGTATACTGGAGACAGATGTGCAGTCCAGCCTCCAAAAGAGACCTCAGGGAGCCATGACAACAGACTTGGGCTCACTCCCACACCCACTCCAGTTCCCCTGGGTGCCAAGGGCAAGGTAATTAGGCTGAGGTACTCTTGGGGGACACTCAGAGCTTGCTCAGGTTTGAACTCTAGTGATTGGGATTCTGAGGACTGGGAACTGGGACCCCTGGATCCCAGCTCCAACTACTTGGACAGGTAGGTTCTTCTGGAACATTGCATGTATCCCTGGGACCAGTCTTGCTGCCTAAGGTGTCATCTCCACCCAAAGGTTAGGCACTCCCTCCTTCTCACTCTCTATAGTCTCTCAATTTTTAACACCATTTTCTGGATAGAAAAACTTCAGCCAGCAGCAACTGGGGAGAGAGGAACAACAGAGTCTGGCGCTCTTGAAGAGACCAGGGCAGCTGAGGCTCCACTTGAGTGTTGACATTATTGGGTTCATCATTTATTAAGGTCCAATTATGTGCAAAACACTACTGAAAGTTGGGAAGATATAATTTACTTTTGAAAATATTTTATTTTTACCAATTATATATAAAAACAATGTTTAACATTCTTTCTTAAAACTCTGAGCTCCAAATTTTCTTCCTTCCTGCTTCCCTTGCCCCTCATTTAGAAGGCAAACAATTAACATAGGTTATATATGTGCAGTCATGCAAAACATTTACATATTAGTCATGTTGTGAAAGAAAATGCAGACAAAAAAAGAATTTTTAAAAAAGTATGCTTTGATCTGCATTCATAAACCACCAGTTCTTTCTCTGGAAATGGATAGCATTTTTTCATCACAAATCCTTAGGAATTTTCTAATACTAAGAATAACTAAGTCATTCACAGCCAATCATTGTAATTGCTATGTAGGTTTTTCTCCTGATTCTGCTCACTTCACTTTGCATCAGTTAGTGTAAGTCTTTCTGGGTTTTTTCTGAGACCACCCTGCTTATCATTTCTTACAGCACAATAGTATTCCATCACAATCATATATCACAATTTGATCAGCCATTCCCCACTTGATGAACATCTCAATTTGCTATGCCATGTCCTGCTAAAAGAGCTGCTATAAACTTTTGTACATATAGGTCTTTTTCCTTATTGTTTTTAAGGGAGATATAGCTTATTAAGGGCCAACCCCTGCCCACATGGAGCTCACAGTCTAGGAGGGTGATGTGGCCCATGGATAAATGACTGCAATACAGCCACAAGATAAGTGCTTCAGAAAGGTACCAGTCAATATCTACCTGAGGTCATAAGGAGAGAGCATGACTGACCCTAGTGGGTCAGAGAAAGCTTTCTGGAAAGGATGGCATTTTAGTTGGGCTTTAAAAGATAGGCAAAAATTCAACAGGGATAGAAGGGGAAAGTACTCCTGGCATAGGAAACACAAAAACCAAAGCCACGGCAGTGAGAAAATACAGAGCATATTCAAGGCACAAAGAATATCTCAGTCTGTCTGGAGCATAGAAGCTGTAGAGGGGAATACTGTGAAATAAGACCAAAAAGATAAGACAAAGCAGCTTGTAACAAAATAAGCACACACACAAGACTAGGGTTATATTTGCTACCAAAAATTGTGATTGGTCAGGACCTATGGCTTTGTCTGTGTTAAACTCTAAATGCAGCATCCTGAATTTTTAAAACATTGAAGATAAGAGAAGGGAACTTCCTTGGGCAAAATGAGGATTATTTTTCACTTGTAAATGTGCATATTAAATCAGTGAATGGATCCTAGGATCAGAAAGTTAGAGTTGCAAGGAATCTTGAGGCCATCTATTTCTACAACTTCATTTGACAGATGAGGAAATTGAGACCCAGTAAGTCTTGCAGAGGTCTCACAGCCACAAGGTGGTAGAGTCCGACTTCAAACCCAGGGCTTCTGACACCAAATTCAGTTCTCTTCTCAATCTACTACACTGAAATGTTAGGAATATCAAATCAAATAATTGTGGCAAGGTGTTCAACATCAATGATGATTGTTGCTTTTATTTAAATTCTGGGTAATGAGTGTATTCTTTTTCTGTGTGTTCTCTGTTTAGCAGAAGAACTGGTTCAATTGACCATTTTTTACATTGGGTAGAGGCAGGAGCCTAGGACACTAACCCCACTGTTCCTGCCAATCTCACTTGGTCTTTGCTCTACAAACACACACAAACACACACACACACACACACACACACACACACACACACACACACAAACACACTCCCTGAAATCTACTACACAGTGGCTGGTTACAAAACTACCTATGTAGTCTTTGAAATGATTTTCTTGCTGTAATCCTTTCCTGGTATGGATGGACTCTGCCAGATGGCCTTTGGGCACTAAGCTCCATCCCTTAATGTAAAAACAAATGGGCAAAAGTTACAAGAGTTCAGATTCTGTAGCTTTTGGTTACTTGTAGCTGCATATGTTAAAAAAAAATGAAGAACACTGATAAGAAAATTCTAAGCAATCCTTCTATTAAAGGCTTCCTCTTTTGATCTGAAGGGCCCGGGTATACTCTGAAGACTTCTAAATTTTTTTTTGTCTTTTTGTATCTATCTAGCAAAACTAAGCATAATCCTTGGCAGGGGGAGGGAGGGAGGGGAATAGGCAGTAGGAGGAATGAATATTTAATGAAATACAGGAGTTTGAAGCATTCTTGATTCTAAAAAAGACCAGAGCTGAATAGAAAATTTGACTTTCAAATAAAAGACTCAAGAAATTAGAGGAGGAGGGTTGGTAATTCTGGTAGCCTACTTTCATGGGGAATGGGTTTAACAGGAATGAAGAAGAATATAAAAGTCTTCTAAATTCAGAAGAAATAAAACAGTAAAGGCACAGGAAGGGGGAAGGGAAGAGAATAAGGGAGGGCTCTCTAGAGGGGAGGATGAGGAAATAGGTTATATGGAGTTACAGAAGGGTGTTTACATTTGTGGGAATGGGCAGACAAGGGAGGGATCTTTGGGTGGGGGGGTAGGCTAAGTAATAGCAGGGCAAGGTAAAGAGCAGAAGTAAAGTTGTTTGGTTGTTGTCCTTCATTCTCATAGAGGACCAAAATGACATCACTATCTAGAGTCAAGTTTCAATGTTTCTGACTGTGACCGCTAAGACCAGTATGAGCTCAGAATGTTCTACCACAGGTCAGGCACAAATAGTCCACGTGAACATTTGGGGTGGATACTCTAAATGTGTGCATCCTGCATTTCCTTTGAGCTGTTTCAATTCTGCTTTGCTCATAGAGCACAGCCCCTTCTCTGATGTGGGCACGCCAAGCTGAGTGGTCCTGTGCCAGTGTGTCCCATGTCACACAATTAATTCTAAAGTTCTTAAGGGAGACCTCAAGAGTGTCCTTGTATTGTGTCTTCTGACCACCACGTGAAGGCTTGCCCTGTGTGAGTTCTCCATAAAAGTCTTTTTGGCAAGCGTATGTTTTGCATCCAAACAACATGGCCACTCATTGGAATCAAACTCTCAGAAGCAGAGTTTGAGTGTTTGGCAGTTTAGTTTGAGTAAGGACCTCACTGTCTGGTACCTTTTCCTGCTAGGTGATCTTCAGAATCTTCTTAAGACAATTCAAATAGAAGCAATTCAGTTTCCTTACATGGCACTGGTAAACTGTCCAAGTTTCACAAAGTAAAAGAGTGAGGAAGGATAGAAAATAAGAGATACATACAAACATAAAAACAAAGGTCAGGAATAAAAATTGTTAGGAAAAGTATATGCCTATATATCTACATATGTATCTATGTCTATATATGTATATGTGTATGTATATATCTGTATCTATATCTAAACATATCTCACTTAATTGTAGCCTTGTGGGTGGGTAGGAAAAAGAACAAAGTAAAAAGTACATAGCAGAGAACAAAGTACAACTTAACAAAGAAACAAAGAAAAGATGGACAGCTCTCAACACAATGTGTAGTATTTATCATACAGGCTTTCAAATGAAAATTTATCACTACATATTTTGAATACTCACTTATGTTCTGCTGTGCACATGACATGCTTTTTGTGTTACTTTGCATTTAAGTTTTGTATATGTTTTTTTTCCTTTTCTCTATTCTGTATTTGTGTTCTGGTGTTTGAGTCTAAAATAAAAAAAAATATAAGACACAAGAGAAGCATAAAAAGGTAAACATGAAAGAGAAATCAAAAGGGAATCAGGTTAAAATGTTTACATTCCTATATGGGAAGATGGTAACTGTAACTCCTAAGAAGAATTAACTCCTCATCATTATCAAGGCAGTTAGAAGAAGTGTACATGGAGGCCATGGGTATGAGATAACTATGATGGGATGATTTCAAAAAAATAAAAGATGTGAGAAAAGGGGATGTACTGAGAGAATGCGGAAGGGAAAGGAAGAACAGGAATATTATCTTACATAAAAGAGGTGTGAAAAGAAGAGCTTTTACAATAGAGGAGAAGAAGGGGTGTGGTGGGTAAAGCTTGAACCTTACTCTCACCAGAATTGGTTCAAAAAGGGGATAACATAGATATTCATTTGGACATTGCAATCTATCTTAACCAATATGGAGACAGGACTGGAGGACAATAAGAGAAGGGGAGGGGGTTGATAGATGGGAAAGTGGGTTAAGAGAAGTGGTGGTGAGAAGCAAAACAGACTTTTGAGGAGGGACAGGAGAGAGGGAGTGGTAGGGGAGGGAAGGAGGAAGGGATAAACAAAGAGAGATAGACAGCAGAGAGGGAGGGAGGGAGAGAGACAGACAGAGAAGGATAAGGAGAAAAATAATGTACAGAGGAAAATACACAATTAATAATAAGAACTGTGGTGTGAAATAGATGAACTCACACATAAAACAGAAATGGATAGCAGAATGGATTAAAAAACAGAATCCAACAATATGTTTGTTAAGCCAATAAGGATTAAATGATTTTTCTAGGGTCACATAGCTAGTCAGTGTCTGGGTATGCACTTGAACTCAGGTCCTCCTAACTCCAGGGCCACTGCTCTATCTACTATGCAACTTAGCTGCCCCAAACAATATGTTATTTATAAGAAACACACTTGAAACAGAGACACGTATACAGTAAAATAATAGGATGAAGCAGAATCTGTTATCCTTCAGCTGAAGAAAAAAATTAGGTAGAAATCATGGTCAAAAATAGACCTCATTAAAACAGATAAGCAGGAAAACTACATTTCATTAAAAAAAATTATGGTTCATGAACAGCATGATGATCTGTTATTTTCAAAACATCAGAAATTTTTCTTTGAGAAAGGATCCTTATCAAAAAATCATCATGAAAAGGAATTATTACAATTATTTTCACGCAAGAAACAAGAATAAATATGGAGCAATGAAACACAGCTCCATAGAACAGTATGGATATAAATACAAAATGATTATCACAACATCTTTCTGGCATTTCTCTCTGTGGCTATCAGACCCCAGAGAGAGAAACTGATGTCCTGAGTTGTCCAGTTCATGACCAAGAAGATGCCCTCCACCTTGGCCATCCATCATCTCCTTCCAACAATGCAAAACACAAAACTATCAGGATGTTCTGCAATGTAGCAAAGGACGCAGGCACTTATGCTGCGCAATGCCATGGTTAAATGTCAAACCATTTGCTCTTCTTTCCAAAAGGGGCTCTCTTTCTGGGTCCTACTATTTCCTTTTTGTACTGTTTGACCAGCTGATTGAATCAAATTTCTGACTTATTTCCCTTAGCCTTTTTTCTTTGGAACCTGAAAAGACATGGAGCACTGTTTCTCTTGTTTTTGATGTCTCGTCTGGCCCTTTGACATTTTTTTGTATTTTTGTATTTACTATTTTTAGTTTTCAGCATTGATTTCCACAAGACTTTGAATTACAAATTTTCTCCCCATTTCTATCCTCCCCCCCACTACAAGATGGCATATATTCTGATTGCCCCATTCCCCAGTAAGCCCTTCCTTCTGTCACCCCACTCCCCCCATCCCCTTTTCCCTTACTTTCTTGTAGGGCAAGATAGGTTTCTATACCCCATTGCCTGTATATCTTATTTCCTAATTAATTCCTAGGAATTTCCTAATTCCTTATTTCCTAATTATTTCCTGATTTCCTAATTGCAAAAACTTTTTTTTTGAAAATCTGCTTTTAAAACTTTGAGTTCCAAATTCTCTCCCCTCTTCCCTCCCTACCCACCCTCCCTAAGAAGGCAAGCAATTCAACATAGGCCACATGTGTATCATTACGCAAAACCCTTCCACAGTGCTCATGTTGTAGAAGACTAGCTATATTTTGCTCCTTCCTATCCTATCCCCATTTATCCAGTTTTCTCCCCTGACCCTGTCCCTTTTCAAAAGTGTTTGCTTTTGATTGTCTCCTCCCCCATCTTCCCTCCTTTTATTGTCCCCCCTTTTTATCTCCTTCCTCCTTATTTCCTATGGGGTAAGATACCCATTTGAGTGTGTATGTTATTCCCTCCTCAGGTCAAATCTGATGAAAGAAAGATTCACTCATTCCCCCTCACCTGACCCTCTTCCCCCCAAACAGAACTGCTTTTTCTTGCCACTTTTATGTGAGATAATTTACCCCATTCTATCTCTCCCTTTCTCATTCTCTCAATATATTCCTCTCTCATCACTTAGTTTTATTTTGGATTTTTTAAGATATTATCCCTTCATATTCAACTCACCTTGTGCCCTCTGTCTATACATATATATATATATATATATATACACACACACACACATATATATATGTATATTATATATATGTATGCATGTATGTATGTATGTATGTATGTAAGTATATTCCCTTCATCTACCCTAATGCTGAGGTCTCATGAATTATACACATCATCTTTCCATGTAGGAATGTAAACAAAACAGTTCAACTTTAGTAAGTTCCATATGATTTCTCTTTCTTGTTTACCTTTTCATTCTTCTCTTGATTCTTGTGTTTGAAAGTCAAATTTTCTATTCAGCTCTGGTGTTTTCACTGAGAAAGCTTTCAAGTACTCTATTTTATTGAAAATCCATATTTTGCCTTGGAGTATGATACTCAGTTTTGCTGGGTAGGTTATTCTTGGTTTTAATCCTAGCTCCATTGACCTCCAGAATATCATATTCCAAGCCCTTTGATCCCTTAATGTAGAAGCTGCTCAATCCTGTGTTATTCTGATTATGTTTCCACAATACTCAAATCGTTATTTTCTGATTGCTTGTAGTATTTTCTCCTTGATCAGGGAGCTCAGAAATGTGGCAAAAATATTCCTAGGAGTTTTCTTTTTGGGATCTTTTTCAGGAGGCGATCGGTGGATTCTTTCAATTTCTAGCTTACCCTCTGGCTCTAGAATATTAGGGCAGTTCTCCTGGATAATTTCTGGAAAGATAATATCTAAACTCCTTTTTTGATCATGGCTTTCAGGTAGTCCAATAATTTTTAAATTTTGTCTCCTGGATCTATTTTCCAGGTCAGTGGTTTTTCCAATGAGATATTTCACATTGTCTTCCATTTTTTCATTCCTTTGGTTCTGTTTTATAATATCTTGATTTCTCATAGTCACTAGCTTCCACTTGCTCCAGTCTAATTTTTAAGGTAGTATTTTCTTCAGTGGTCTTTTGGACCTCCTTTTCCATTTGGATAATTCTGCCTTTCAAGGCATTCTTCTCCTCATTGGCTTTATGGAGCTCTTTTGCCATTTGAGTTACTCTATTTGTTAAGGTTTTATTTTCTTCACTATTTTTTGGGTCTCCTTTAGCAAGTCATTGACTTGTTTTTCACGGTTTTCTTGCATCACTCTCATTTCTCTTCCCAATTTTTCCTCTACTTCTCTAACTTGTTTTTCCAAATCCTTTTTTGAGCTCTTCCATGGTCTGAGACCAGTTCATGGTTTTTGGGGTTTTTTTTTTGGAGGCTTTCAATGTAGGCTCTTTGACTTTGTTGACTTCTTCTGGCTGTACATTTTGGTCTTCTTTGTCCCCAAAGAAAGATACCAAAGTCTGAGTCTGAATCTCAGGCCATTTTCGCTGCCTGTTCATGTTCCCAGCAAACTACTTGACCCTTGAGCTGTGTGTAGGGGTGTGACTGCTTGTAGAGTACAGAGTACTTTGTCCCAAGATTGAGAGGTTGTGCTGTTGTTTTCAGAACTATTTCTAAACAGCAAGCTCTGCCACACCAGCACTATTCCTCCCCCAAGAACCACCAACTTGGACTGTGACTCAGATGTTAAGCAGGCTCTGCACTCATGCTCTAATTCGCCACTTTATTCCTCCCACCAGATGGGCCTGGGGCCGGAAGCAACTACAGCTATTGTTCTGCAGCTGCACCTCCTCCGTTGCACCTGAACCACAAACTCCTTTCACTCTGTCCCCCACAGTTTTTCCCACTAAGCATCTCTGTTGTCTTTGGTAGTTATGGCTTAGAAATATGGTAACTGCCACAGCTCACTGATTCAGGGTGCTATGGCCTGTTCTACCAGGCTCCCAGTCTGCTTGGTCTGGGTGCAGCCCAGGCTGGGCTCTGCTCTGCTCTGCTCCCAGCTCTGGGCAATAGACCTTAAGCAGTGACCATCCAGGATGTCCTGGGCTGGAGCCCTGCTTCCCTACACTATTTTGTGGGTTCTGTAGCTCTAGAATTTGTTCAGAACCATTTTTATAGGTTTTTGGAGGGACCTGGAGGGGAGCTCATGCTAGTCCCTGCTTTCAAGCCACCATCTTGGCTCCACCATTTTTTAATTCTTTCCTTCTAAAAGAAAGTATGCTTATGACCATGTTGCGCTCATACTCAATCGATGCTAGTGGCATTCTGTAACTCCCAGGAAGAAATATAAAATCCTCTGCCAGATGTTTAAAGCCCTTCACATTCTGACCCTCCACAGAAACCTTTCCAGTCTTCCTGCATCTTCCATTCCTCTTCCACCACCACCACATGCTAAAGGATCAAGGGACATTAACTTCCTTGCTCTTCCTAGGACAAGATATTCCAACTCTCACCTTGGGAAATTTTCACTGGCTGTCCCCCATGTCTGGAATGCTCTTTATCTTAATCTCTGCCTCCTGGCTTCCTGGGCTTCCTTGAAGTCTGGGCTAGAATCTACATTGTAAAGGAAGTCTTTCCCAGTCCCTTGTATTTCTAGTGCCTTCCCTTTGTACACAGTGCCTGGCACTGGGCACATTAGGCAAATAAAGGCACATACCAGGCCCTTAATAAGTGCTTATTGACTGACTGACCCACAAGTAGACCTGTTCTTCTCCTTTGTGCACTCAAAAGTCTTCAGTAGCTCCTTATTTTCTTTGAAGTAAAGGTCAGATTTCTTAGCATGATATTCAAGGCCTTCCACAATCTGCCACCCAACTACACTTCCTTCCAATCTTATCTCAAACACACGTTCCTATCCCAATTAGCCCTGTATTACAGGTTCCTTGTCATCTTCTCTGCCCCTGGCCACCTTGTCACCACCTTAAATAATACTTTTCAATCTAGTCCAGGGGCAGCTTGGCAGCAGAGTGGATAGAGTGCTAGGCCTGAAGTCAGTTCTTGAGTTCAAATCTAGCCTCAGACACTCACTAGCTGTGTGATCCTGGGCAAGTCGTTTCTCCCCATTTGCCTCAATTCTTCATCTGTAAATTAAACTGGAAAACGACAATCCATACCAGTATTTTTGCTGAGAAAATGGGGTCATGAAGAGTCTGAGAGGATTGAAAAATGACTGAGCAACAAAAATTTATTCCACACACCATCCTCCCCCAATAACCTGGAGGTAGTTAACCCACTGAGCTTTGGAACTCTGGGGCTGAACTGTCCTGAGGGGTGAGGGAGTGAATGCAAATGTACCTAACCACGTGTAACTAGCCAGCTCCACAGCAGGCTTTATATCCCACTCAGGCATCTTCCCCATGGATCTTGTCATCTGCCCTGCCTCAGCACATCTACTGACTGCTTTGCTTTCCAGCTGTTCTGGGAATTGTAACTAAACCAACACTACTGTGGCCTCTGGAAAAGGCATGTTAATCACATGCCCTGTGAATCAACCTACCATCCCCACAAAAATCTCTCTTCATGGGTCAACATTCTTCTATTTATGAGTTTCCCCCACCGCATTAGAATGAAACCTTCTTAAGGTGAGGGACTTTCTTTCTTTTCTCCATTGGTTCTTAACCTTGGATATGTAAAGTTCCAAACATACACTTGTATGTGTTTATGTTTATCCATTCTCAGAATGGATTCCCTGAGCACTTTGTTAGATGGAAATAAACAGGCTTAATTGGCTTCTTTTCCCTCCTTTCTTCCCCCAGCTCCACCTCTGTGACTTTAAATATTTGTGAGATAAAGACATTTGTAACAAGGATTTTAATTCTTCTGAGAAGTTCTCCCAATTGATTCAAAAGATATGATCAGGCAGTGTTCCAATGAAGAAATAAAACCAATTTGTAATCATATGAAAAAATAATCCAAATCATTATTGATTAAAGACATGCAAATTAGAACAACCTTAAGATATAATTTTACACCTACCAAATTGGCTAAAATGATTGAAGGGGAAAGTGACAATTGTTGTAGGGGATGTGGAAAAATTGAGACACTAATTCGTTGTTAATGAAACTGTGAGCTGTAGAATTTTGTAGAATTATGCCAAAAGTTTTTAAACTAAATATCCCCTTTGACCCAGTTATATCACTACTAGGTCAATTTTCTAAGATGACTAGGGGAAAAGGAAAAGAACCTATATATTCTCAAATGTTTGAAGCAGCTCTCTTTGTGGTAGCAAAGAACTGGAAATTGCAAGGATGCCCATCAATTGGGGAATGGCTGAACAAGTTGCATATATAATTGTGATAGAATACTACTACACTATAAGAAAAGATGAGCTCAATTATCTTAGAAAAACATGGAAAGACTTGCATGAAATAATGAAGAGAAAATGAGCAGAACCAAGAGAATATTGTATACAGTAACAGCAATATTCTTTGAAGAGCGACTTCGAGACAGTAAGTTATTTTGTCTATTATAAATACTCAAATTAACTATAAAGGACATATGAATAAAGGTACTATCTGCATCTAAAGAATGAACTGATAAATAGAATTATAGAATAATTTTACATATATATCTATATCTATCTATATCTACATATCTATGTCTATATCTATATCTATGTCTATATCCATATCCATATCCATATCCATATCCATATCCATACCTATATCTATATCTATATGTATCTATCTGTCTATCTATCTGTCTGTCTGTCTATCTATCTATCTATCTATACCTATTTGTGTCTAGTGGTGGCCATCTCTAGGGTTGAGCGGGAAGGAGGGAATAAAAGGGGGAGGACTTACAAGGAATAACAAGTTGTACATAGTACTTTTGCAGTTTCATGTGCAAACATCTTTTTTTATTATACTGTATTGTAGGAATGCTTATTTTATTATATAAATTAAAAATAAAAAAATTAAGTTTGCTTTGCTGAAAACACTTTCAGCTAACCAAAGATGAGTATCCATTGCTCTTCTGCTAAAACGAAAGTCCCCAGTTGTGCATTCAGCAGGCTAAATTGATAGGCAATATTTAATAAGCAATCAATGGCCATTCATAGATTAGGTCCTTGTTAAGTGCCAGGTAGTTTGCTAGGCACTGGGCATATCTGTCCAAGTGTTCTGGTCCAGATGAATTCAAGTTATTTGGCTCAATTCAGCTATATCTTCAGGTGATCAAAGAACTGGCATATGGTATTACTTTTCTAATCAATTAACATTCTTGAATTAATTAGTATTAGTATTCTGCTTTTATTTAAATATGTACTTGCCTCTGCCACAGAATATGAGCTCTCTGAAGGCAGAGATTGTTTCAACTCTACTATATACTCAGGTTTTACCTAGCTAGCACCTGGCACATTGCAGATGTTTAATATATGCTTGTTGAATAATTATTCGATGTGATTCCTGAGCCACTGCCAGTGGTACATAAAAGATGGGGGAAAATAATGGCAGTCCCAAGTATCTTTTCTCTACCACTACAGACCAGAGAACCTAGAACCTAGTTGGATTGACCCTCTGAAGTACCAGGAGGCAGCTGGGTGGTCCAATGGATAGAGTGCTGGGTCTGGGAATCAGGAAGATCTGAGTTCACTTCTCACCTCAGAATTTAGTAGCTTGGTGACCCTGGGCAAGTCATTTAATGTCTCTGCCTCAGTTTCCTCAATTGTAAAATGAAGAGAATAATAGTACCTACTTCCCAGGATTGTTGTGAGAAACAAATTTTTAAAGCACCTGGCACATAGTAACTGCTATGTAAATACTAACTAGTAGTTTGGAGGATGGCTCCAAGGGTAGCCAAGGGGCATGTGCCAAGATACAAGTCTAGATAGACATAGAGAAATAGATAGGTATGTGCTTGTGTATCTACGTGTGTGTGTGTTATGTGTGTCTCTGTGTGTCTGGTGTATACATCTCTGTCTCTGTCTCTATGTCTCTGTCTCTGTCTGTCTCTGTCTCTGTGTCTCTGTCTGTCTGTCTCTGTCTGTCTGTCTCTCTCTCTCTCTCTGACTATCTATCCAGTGGTTCAGCAAACAGTTTATAGTAGGAGACTCTAGTCCAGAGATTCTTAACCTGAGGGCAGTGTATTTGTTTTTTTTAAATATTTTGATAATTTAATTTGAATGTCATTATTTTATGATTCTATACATTTAATTTATATATTTAAACACATTATACTGAGAAGGGGGCCATATGCTCCACCAGACTACCAAGGGATTCCAGGATACATACAATTTAAAAACCTCTGCCTTAGGGAACAAAACCTTAACTATAATTCTGGGTTCACTGCAATCCATCTTACATTTAGCTGCCAAAGTGATTTTCCTAAAGCATAGGTCCAACCATGTCGCTGCAATAATCAACAAACTTTAGTGGCTCTTTGCCACCTCTGGCACTAAAAGTCCTTCATAACCTAACCTTCTGCTACCTTTCCTGTCTTCTTTCACCCTATATCTTTGATATACTCCTTGATCTAATGACACTGGCCTTCTTGCTATTCCCTGAATAAGACACTGCGTCTCTGGACTTCAGGCATGTTCTCTGGTTGTCCCACCCCCACCCCCACCCCCCGTGCCTCATTTCCATCTCTTGGCTTCCCTGGATTCTTTCCAATCTCAACTAAAATCCTACCTTCTACAGGAAGTATTTCCCAATGCCTCTTAATTTTAGTTCTTTTCTTCTCATGATTTCATATTTATTCCTTATATCACTTTTGTGTACACACATTTGCTGCTAAGGGAGCTCAGTTCAAGTGATCATTTGTTCATATCTTTTGACAACTTATCTTGGGAAATGGCTATTATATATGTATATGTATGTATGTATATAAAACAGAGACACACATGGGTGTATATGTGTGTTTGTGTGCATATTGATTGTTTGTATATCTTGGATACCAAACTCTTATCAGAGAAGTTGTTTTTTCCAAACAACTGCTTCCTTTCTTATCTTAGATGGATTAATTTAGTCTGTACAAAACTTTTCATTTTCACATATTCAAAGATATCTATTTTATTTTTTGTAACCGTTTCTATACCATGGTTGCTTGAGATAATATTTCCTACCTGTAGCCATGAGAGGTGTATGACCTGCTTTTCTTCTAATATTTTTATACTATGATCTTTAATATCAGGTCATATATCCGTTTAGAATTTATTGTGGAAAATTCTGAAATATTATGCTAAGCCTACATTCTGCCAGAATAATTTATAATTTACCCAGCAATTTTTTTAATCACCTAGGGAGTTTTTCTAAGTAATTGTTTTCCAGCATAACAAAAACTGGATTGTAGAATTCTATTATTTCTGATTCTCATATCTAGATGAATCTATTGATCTCCCTCTCTGTTTTTTAACTAACACTAGATGGTTTTGATGAATTATGTTTGAGTTTGATGTCTGGAAGTGTTATTTCTACTTCATCCTTCCCTCTTTTCATCATTTCCTTTGTCATTCTGGATTTTTTATACTCCACATGAATATTATGATCTTGTCAAGTTCCATAAAATTCCCCCTTTGATACTTTTTTGGTATAATAATAAACCTATTATTTCACTTGATATTAAATGATATTGTTGTCATTATCACTTTATTATATTTTATTTATTTTATATTTATGATATTTTATTTATATTTTCTCACATTTATACTTATTTATATTTATTATATTTTAGCCATGAATACTCTATGTCCCTCCAGCTATTTAAGTTGCTTGTTATTTCTTTATATACTTATACTTGCATAAATATTTTATTTATTATGGCAGATTAATCCCAAATACTTTGGAAAACCATTATTCAGAATGAAAATTAGCTCATTTTATTGTTGCATTTTGAGTTTTGTTATTAACATAATATAAAAAATGCAGCTATTTTGAGGGATTATTTTGTAGCCTCCAACTTTCCTAAAGCTTTGAAAATTGTCTCAATTAGTATCTTTGCTGATTACCTTGCATTTTCCAGTAAATATCATCAGCAAGTAGCAATATTTTTCTCTCTTCTACAACTATCTGTATGCCTTTAATTTCTTTCTATTGTCATTATTATTGCTAGCATTTCCAGAAATCTATTAAGTAATAGTGGAAGGAAAGGGCATATTTACTTTACTCCCATACTTACTGGAAAAGGTTTCAGTATATCCCTAGTATATCTAATATTTACTTTGGTTTTAGATAGATACTTTTGTGACATTAAAAAAATTGCTCTGTGCCTATACTTTGTAGGGGGTATTGCCAGAATAAGTCTCACACTTTATCAAGACTTTCTTATATCAATTGTTATGATCACACAGATTTGGGTGTTTGGGTTTTTAATATATTATGATGATTGTTTTCCTTTCTTTTCTGGTATAAATCCAACCTGATCTCAATGAATGATTTCTTGGATAAATCACTTTAATCTATTTGATAAGATTTTGTTTTAATTTTTTTGGATAACTACTCACTAATAATATTGGTCTATATAGTTCTATGGTCTATATAGTACTATGTTGTATACTTCTCTGATTTATGTGTTAGAATTATTTTTACCTCCTGAAACAAACCTAGTAGAATGCTTTCTCAGTTTTTGAGAATAATTTGTTTAGTATGGATGATAATTGCTTTTTGAAAGATGATAGAATTTGCCCATAAATCCATCAAGACCAGGAATTTTATTCTTGCATAATTCCCTTACAGTTAGTTCTATTCTGTTTTCTGAGATTAGTTTATTTAAGATCTCTATTTCACCTTCTGTCTGTTCAGATATTTTATATTTTTGAAGATTTTTCTTATTTGTTTTGTATTCTTGATTTTGTCTGTTTATTCCTTTTGTTTCTTCTGATTTTATGATGGATTTGCCTTATTTGCATTTTGCTTATTTCATTTCCCATCCTCATATTTTTAATGATTGTCTAAAAGTTTATCAATTTTTTAGTCTTTTCAAAGAACTTGCTTTTCATTTTATCATTTCTATAAATTTTTTGGTTTCTAGTTTATTTCTATTCTAGTCTTAAATATTTACTCTTTTGCATTTTTTAGTTTATTTACTTCTATTTCTTGGCTTTCTAAGTCTTAAATGTATATTCAATTCATTATTCCTCTTTTTATTTTCTTAAATTTTAGATCTTTATCTTAGAAACTGTGGTATGTTGTTGCATCATTATAATTTTCTTTCAGAATATTATTGATTATTTCTATGATTTGCTCACTGAGCCACACATTAGTTAGGATTTCATTGTTAAGTCTCCACTTGGGTCTTTGTCTTTTTCTTGAGATCCCTGAACTTGTCCCTTTTTTATTGTATAGTGGAGGTTTCTTACTACTTCTACATTTTTACATTTGTTTACAATATCTCTTTGCCCAAATATACAGTTAATTTTTGTAAAAGTTCCAAGTAATGCTGAAATCCCATAAATCTTTAACTCTAGTTTCCCCAGTAATTTGTGCAGTTCTATATTTTATCTTTATCTTTTATCTTCCCATTACACTTATCCAAAATGGAGAAAGGGACACTGAAATCTCCAGGCACTGTTGTGTTACTGTCTATGTTACTGTGCTTTGTGTATGTCTACTTTTAGTTTAGTTCCTATGACCTATATGAATTTAGACACTAAGGTATTTGGAGCATACAATATTAGTATTGACACTGGTTTGTTTCTATAGTTACTTTCAACATAATGTAATTTCCTTTTGTATCTCTTTTATGTTGTAAATGTTTGCTTTTTCTTTGTCTGATGATCTGATCGTAGCTTCTATTTAAAATCTTGCTGCATAGTAAATTTTTTCCAATCTCTCATTTTTCTATATTACATGTCTTCGTTCTTTAAATGAATTTCCTGTGAGCATATGCACAATGCTGAAATATTGTGGGGTTTTGTTTTCTTATCTAATTTGTCACTTTTTTCATTTTATTGGATTGTTTAAGGCATTCATATTTGAAGTTGTAAGAGTTACATTTACATTGTCCTCTATTTGTCTCTAATATTTTTCCTAAATTGGGATTATTTTCTTTCCTCCTCTGTAAACACAAGACAGTATTTTCAGTTATCCTAACCTTATCTATTTTAATGCAAGCCCATTTCCACCAGATCTTATCTTCTTACCTTCCCTGCCCCAAATTTTTATGTCTTTATTTTGTTTTGGAGTTTTGGTTATTAGTTTCTTTTCCTTTCTTGCTTTTATCTATTTACTTAATTCTTCCCCTTACTTAAGTAGTCAAGTAGAATGCCTCTTCTCTCTTCCCCTTCAACTTGTTTTGTTCAATAGTTTTTAAATTTTCATTTCCTGTGACTTTTTCCAAAAAAAGTTTTTTTCTTCTTATTTATCTTCCTTTTTGTCTATTCCAGATTTTTTTTTGCCTTTGATTCATGACCTTTATATAGTGCTTTTTTAGTTTCTCCATTCTGCATGGAATTAAAGTTTTGAGGTATGTTTTTAAATTCCTTCTAAATATTTTATATGTTATTGCCTTACAGATATTGTCCCTTGGTTCCCTTTATTTGGATGTCTCACTTTTATAAATACCAATTCAGACTCATGTTAGAGAGGATATTGCTCCATGCTAGGAATTTTCCTACATCCCTGATTGTTCAGTTCATTACTAACCTTGGTTTTTCCATTAGCCCTTTTTTTCAATTTGCCTCAAAATCTCTTGCCTTGGCCCACGAGTTGCCACTCTTTTGTATGTTAGTTGTACCTAGGAGCTCTGCTTATTCTTCTGAGGCAGGATGACTGAAAATTATAATCATTATTTCTATCTCCTTGTATAGATTCTCTCTCTTCTCCCATGGAAACACTCATCAGTAGTACCCCCTCCCACCATGGATTTATAATTTCCCCAGTTCTTTCTCCCTTTTTCAAAACCCTACTATTGCCTCCTCACACATATTCCTATAGAATTTCTTCTTCCAAAGAAACTACAAGACTTGTTCTCCCTGTTAGTAGCCTTTGACTTGATAAATGTACATCATCTATTCCCCTCTATCTTCTTCCTCACATCCCATCTTTTGTTCAATCTCCCATTGTGTAATTTAGTCCCACCAAAATAAAATCTTCAGTATGTGGGGTGTTATGATGTTTACCCCATGATGTTTCAGGACTGTTTCTCATCCACAACTTTTATTTGACTTCTACTTTAACCCCTGTCTCTTGATGTGTATTTAGAAAGAAATCTTTTGATCATCTTAGGTGTTATTTGCTTCTTCTTATTGTTGTCCTTGGTTGCTTTGGTACTTAAACTTCTTGTATTTCTGTTGTCTGGCTATTTGGGAAGCAAATGCTTTCTTCAGGTCTGCTTTTCTTTCTAAGAATGTTTCCTTTTTATTGGTCATCTAACTTTTTTCATTTGTTGTAAGGCTCAGACTTGTATTTTTTATCGATTATCCTCTCTTTCATTTCTTTGTTGAGACTTGGCACCAAAGATCCATGTTTTTCTTTCCAGGCAATTATTTCTTCTATGTAGGCCACAAATTTTGCTTTCACAATTCTCATTGCTCTCTTAAAGCATTCAGGAATATCACGCCATTGCTCTGTGCTCTTTTAGGATTCCACAGGGTCTGCTATCTCATCAGGTGATGGTTCATTTTCCTTTGTTTTATGGTATTTATTCAAAGAGACCTAAAACCATTTCCTTAATCTAGAGCCTACAGTGTATCCTATTACTCTATTGTTTATCTTCCATTTTCGTTTATTTACTTATGCAAATTTTCTTTCATTGACTTTTCCTCCTTCAGAAATCTCTCGGAATTTGATTGTTTTTTCTTATTTCTCTTATTCCTCACTTTTTGACTCCTTCCCCAACGACTCCTGGAGTGGATCACCATCCCATCCCTAGGGGATAGATCTCAAAAACTCTCAGCTTCCTAAAACTTTGAGCAATTTGTGGTTCAACGGCTATGGTCTTCTGCAGTTGGAGGGAAGGGGGCGCCAAATAGATAGGGGCCCATACACACATACCTGCACATACACACGCCCTCACACCCCGACACTCTCACGCTGGGTATTTGGTAAAAGTCCGGGACGAGAGCGGGGACGGTCTGTGGAAGCCAAGTAACGTAGGTAACCGGGAGCAGATTGTGGGAGCGACGGGGACACAGAGGCCCAGCAGTCGTTCGGGACGCCCGAGCACTGCGTCTGGACCACAGCGGCTGAACTGCCAGAGATCCCGGCTCCCGGGTCCCTGAGGGAGGACAGCTGATCTCACTCACCTCTAGGACTTGTGCCCCCGGAAGGGTATATGAAGGTCCACGGCAGAGGGCGATGGCGGAGGGAGTCAGCAGGCTGCGGCCCTTAGAGGGGCGGTAAGATCTGCCTCTACGGTGGCCCAGGCGGCCGCAGCAGGTGAGCGTGTGGTAGCTGGAAGCAGCGGCGGCGGCGGCGGCTGTACCCGGCGGCCGGGCTCCTTGCCTGGGAGTGCTACCGGCTGCTCTCCCGCTTCGTGCAAGACTACCTTCAGAGTGTGGAGTCGCTTTAATTTTCATGTGTTTATAAATGATATTGCTCAAAATGAAGAGGAAATAATAAGAGAAAAAGGGACAAATGTACTGAAAAAAAAGACAGAAGATCGAGGGAAGTAAAGGCATCCACATTTTAAGGGATTATTTGTCTTTTACATAATTCTTTTACTTTACAGAAAATGTTTTAAGATAAATGCATAAGGCTATACAATAATTTTAATCATTAGTATTGCTGGAGTGTGAAAAGTTGTCATATTTGGTGGCTTACTTTTCTGTACTGATTGACCAAATGTTTTAAGGCCAGACAGTCTTAAAACAACACATGAAAAGAATTAGCTACAGTGGGAATGTGGTGTAAACAAGTTGCTTTTATTTTTCTCCACAAACTATACCTATCTCATCGTCACTTAAAATGGAAATGTTGTTAATGGGTAAACACCAAAGGTTTATTAACATTTAATTCTTCTTTACACTTTAAAAGTTTTTGGACTCTTCAGCTGATATGAACTCTATTTTACTTCTGTGATACATCCAACCTTGTCTCTAGTCTCATGAGGACTCATTTAAGAAGCTAGAGAGGAAAGTCAATTTAGGATTCTATGTGGAATAATGTACTCTTATCAAAGTACCTTGCTGTTATATTTTTCCTAGCAGCATTTTGATACTGTCAGTAACCCATTTGTAAATGACTCCTTTTCACAAAAGTAGCTATTAATTCACCTGTGTTTTAAAAATTTTTAAAGTTCTCCTTAATAAACTTGGGCACTACAGAGTAATTGGTACACCAAAAATACTACCATTAGGTTAGAGTGGCAGAAGTTAAGCTACTGTAGCAGTATAGGTTCGCATTGTTTTGGGGCATTCTCAATGGTATATTGCATTTACTGATACTGAAAACAACAACTCAAAAAGAAACAAACAACAAACAAACAAAAAAACCTTGGTCTTCTGTGACTTTGGCTGGAAAAGATTGGTTTCTGCTGAATTCTAGGCTCTTTCCCTAAGACTTAATGGGGTATAACACAACTTTATCCCTCATTTATCAATTCCTGTGGTCTCTAGCTGAGTTCTGTTGTGGCATAGAATACTGTCATACTGCTATCAGAGCCTGAACAATTTTTTGCCCTTTAGATCTCAGAGGCCCTATGAGATGGAGAATGGTGTTCAGGATTACCTGTTTGCTCCTATTACATGAGAACATATTGGTTTCCTCCACAAGAAAGTAATCCTCTTGAAGGCAAGTACTAATTCATCTTGGCCTTTGTATAGGTATTGTCCAACTTTGGCTTGGCATAAAGTAAGAATTTAAATGGGAGTTTTTGGGTTGTTATTGTGAATTAACAGTTACAGGGATGTTTTCCCACTGTTTGAAATACAAAAAGATTGAGTATGGAAGGGTTTTTAGACTTTGATCCTTAATGGAACCAAATAGGCGGGACAATTCAGGAGAGAAGGTAGGGTCCTAACCAAGTCCTTTACTATAAAAGGTTGCTAATACCTAAGATTCTAATTTCTGTAGGAAATTCATAGGAAGACCCAAATCAAGTATAACATAATTTTTTTATTAAAATAACATAAAAGATCAGAATTGTCATAATTGAAAATACTAAATGCAATGCCAGAAAAGTATGCAACACACTTTCTTCTTTTAAACTTTTCTACTTATATATCCATGTTCGTGACATATAGAGTATAGATAACCTATTTTCATTGTGTCATAAATACAATATTATTTTTAAATGCTAAATCATAGAATCATATTGTTACAGAGATGGAAAGGATATCAGAAGTCACCTACTCTACTCTGTATATAAGAATCTCATCTAGGGCATCCTACCAAATGGTTATTTGGAAGGTCTTTTGCAGCCTTCCAGTGATGGGCAGTTTACACCTCTTAAATCTTCCACTAAACTTTTGGATTGCTTTCATGAAGAAGCTTTGTAAGATGAAATTTGCCTGCCTATAGTTCTCCTTCATTGGTTGTAGGTCAGCCTTTGGATTTCAAACAAAATGCTTAGTACCTCTTCTACATAAAAACTCTTCAAACATTTAAAAATTATCATGTTGTCCCTTCTATGGCCCTCACAGCCAAGAGTCTCTCTTTTCCAAAATAAATATCGCTGTTCTATTCAACTAACTCTTGTATGAAATAATTTCTAATTTGTACTTTTCTCATTTTTTTGGCTACCCTCCTCTGGATATGTTCTGGCTTGTTAATATCTTTGCATAAATGCAGTACCAGAATAGGAAACAATGAATTAAAATATTATGGTAGTAGAAGAAAGAGCATGATAATTGTCTTCATTCTAGACTCTATGCTTCTTTTCATTAAACCTAAGATCATGTTAGCTTTTTCATTTTTATATTTTTATCAAAGTTAAAAATATACTGCAATCATTAAAATCCCAGGTCTATTTTTATATGAGCTGCTGTCTGGCAACCTCACTCCTTCCTAGTACTTGTGCCATTGAAATTATGAACCAAAGCATCGTATTTTATACTTGTCCCTTATTAAATTCTATTAAATTACACCTATTTATTACATTCAATCCATAGTCACAACTTTTGAAAGCTGCATTGCAATTCTGTTAAAAAACATGAACTATTCCTCCCAGATTCATGTCATCCACAAATCTGACAAGCATGCCATCTATATCTTCAAAATGCTTCATTAAAATAAATATCAAACACAATTGCACGAATGGCAAAGTCCGTTGACACTAGAAGCCTCCATTCATGGTGGCCCCAATCCATTGATCTTGGCTCAGCACATTAGCCTGTTTATTTTACACTGTATTTAGCTCTTTTAGAATAGGACAAATTCTACTGCAATCCTCCCTTAGAAAAACATTGCAAGCCAAGGAGCTTCCCCAGAGCTCTTTTCAAGTCCTTGTTCCGAAGGCTATAGATGAAAGGGTTCAGTGTAGGGGTGACCACTGTATACATCACAATCGCAATCATGTCTTTCTGGGCTGTGTGAGTGGAGGAGGGATTGAAATACACACCCATGATGGTGCCATAAAAAAGAGAGACCACAGACAAGTGGGAGCCACAAGTAGAGAAGGCCTTCCATTTCCCATGAGCTGATGGGACCTTCCACACAGCAAAGAAAATAGGAGTATAAGAGACCACAACGCATATGAAAGAAATTAAAACAACTGGTACCCCCAAAAGAAGGACCAAAATTTCATTGACATGGGCATCAGAACATGAGAGTTTTATCAAAGCATTTATGTCACAGAAGAAGTGAGGAATTTTATTATTTTTACAGAAAGAGAGCTGAGCTATCAATACGGTATGTACCATTGAAATGAGGTGAGAAGAAACCCAAGGCACAGTTACCAATAGGGCACAAATGCATGAGGTCATGATTGTGCCATAGTGTAAAGGGTGACAGACAGCCAGGTAGCGGTCATAGGCCATTGCAGAGAGGAGGATGCTATCTGAAGCACCAAAGGCAATATAGAAATACATTTGAGCCAGGCATTCTTCATAGGAGATGGCATTACTCCCTAACAGGTAATTTATCAGCATTTTGGGAACTGTGGTGGAGGTAAAACAGAGATCAAGGAAAGATAGGTTGGCAAGGAAGAAGTACATAGGGGTGTAGAGATGGGAATCAAAACAAATTGCCAGGATGGTGAGCAGGTTCCCCAGGGTCCCGACGAAGTACATGCCCAGAAACAATCTGAAGAGGAATTGTTGCTGCTCTGGTTGGTCAGATAGACCCAAAAGGAGAAAATCCAAGACCCCTGTTTGATTTGTCATTTCTATAGATCCCTTGAACCAGACAGGAAGAAAAAGAAAATGCAGTGAGGATATGTCAAAAACACAGAGCTCGGAATGAATTGGGTTACATACCCAACCCACCCCAGAACAGCCAGGGCACAGGGCCAACAAGGGCTCTTGTCTTTTGGCTCCCTTCCACTTATCAAACCACCCACCATGCCAGTCCAGAGGTGCCAATAGTGAGACAACCAAGGTCCAGTGGGCATTATTCTTCCTCCACAACCACTTCCTCATCCTTACCATGTAGAGGGGGCTGGGGGTTAAATCATAGCAGAGTTAAATAGTTGAGAGGCTGAAGCCAAGTGATGGTAATTAATGAGTCAAAATCAACTACAGTCTCTAGGGATTTGGGCTTGGACCAGTGCTGCTTAATATCAATGATTTGAATAAAGGTGGGGGTCCAACTTACTCATCGCTTCCAATGCATTCCTCAAGAACAGAGGGTTAAAACAAGCAGTTCTTTTACTAACAATATATTCCCATACCTTCCAGTGGGAGCATTTCTCTAGGCTTCTAAAATACAATTCAGAAAGATAAGGACAAATAAAAGTCTTCAGTAGGGAGATGGAAAGCAGTTATCAAAAGGGTTCCCTGAGGTTTCAGGAGCTCTTCACCAAAATTCATAACACTGTTTCCTATTCTTGTTCTCCCTACTCCCAAATCCATCCACAAGGTGGTAAAGTTCAGCCAAATGGCTCCAAATTTGCACCACAATTTCCTTACTCAAATAAGTCCTGGATGATATTTTGGTTGTGGGAGTGGTTAGTCAGGCCTCCCCAGTTTCAATAGTTTGCTGATAACCTCAGAGGTGACATGGACATCAAAGTCTCATATGACATATCTGAGAGATTTAGTTAATTTTGAGAGTTTAGCAGTAACCCTTAGGAAGTCACTTAATCTCAGCTTACTCAAATGGGGATAATAATAGCACCTACTTTGCAGGGTTGTTGTACTTTGTACATATTGTATATTCATTTATTTGTGTATATGTTGCTTCTCCTGATACAGTATAAGATCCCAAAGAGCAGGATTTTGGACTTTGTGTATCCATGGAACCTATGATAGCACATACTCCCACGTGTAGTAGGTCTTTAACAAATGTATGTTGACCAAATGAATAAAGGAATGCTCCAGTGCTAGATGAAGCTTTCTTGGGGAAGTACTTACTGGAAAAAATGTTGATGTTAGACACTGAGCCAAAGCTCTGGACTCCTTTTCCTTCACTCATTTAATTCTCTTCTCCCACAAATTCCTGGCCAAGAACTGGTCCATGACTCACATTCTTTCCAAAGAATCGGCTTTGAAGTTTTCAAAAGATTCAGTTTTATCAGGGTCTGTGGAAAGATCATAGTGGCAAGATGGAAGGAAGACTTTCCAGGGTTTTGGCTTCTAAGTAAGGATTCCCTGAGCACCTTGTTAGATGGAAACAAACAGAGTTAATTGCCTTCCCACCTTTCCTTCCCCTAACTCCCACTCTGTGACTTTGCACTCAGTACTCTTGAGGGAAAGAACTTTGTGACAAGGATTTTAGTTCTCAGAAGTTTGCTTTGCTGGAAACACTTTCAACTAACCAGAGCAAGTATTACTTGCCCCTCTGCTGGAATGAAAAGTCCCAGTTATACACTTGCAAGGCAAAAATAATGGGTCAGATGTAATAAGCAAACAATCAACGTGTGTTTATTAGGTGCTTATTATATGCCAGCCACTGTGCTATACCTAAAGGATATCTGATCATGTGTCCTCATCCAGATGAATTCAAATAATCTAGCTTAGTTCAACTAGGGTTTCAGGTGATGAAAGAACTGGTACATGGGATTACTTATTTACTTAATTGGTATTCATTTTGTATACTGCATGTTGCACTTACTTTTGTAAATTAACAACAATAGTCATTATGATCATCATCACAGTAGTAGGAGTATAGAGTGTGTTCAGGAAGGCAACTATTCTGGTGTGAGACTTGCCAAGCCATTTTCAGGGCTGTTTTCCACCTTTAGTGTCCATCTGATTCACCCAACTGTGATTAGTGGCTCTAAGAAGCTGTAGCATGCATAGCAGCCACCTCTGGTAAACCATATCAACAGACAGGCTAAACCAGGTTGAGGATAATCAAGGGATGATTTGGGGGATGGGGAGTGTCTATCTTAAGCATGTGAAGACTTCCCCCTGGTGGAATGAGCAGATGAGAACAATTTGTTCCAATGGCTATGAAAGTGACTGAAACAGATGCTGTATAATTTTTAGAGCTTAGTTAGACATCTAAAATGCCGAGATCATCCACTGCATCCCAAGTCATCACTGGTCATCTTGACTTTGTTTTGCGCATGGACTTTGGTGACTGCAGAAGAGAGACTGAGGTTGACAACTTCTCAAAGCTCTAGCTCACTTAAATCCAATTTATTCACAAATCAAAAGACATTACCTATACCATTTTACCATTTTTACCTTCCACTCCAAATGTTCATGTAGTCTATTTGTACCTGACCTGTGGTAGAGCCTTCTGAGCTTGTATTGGTCTGATCAGCAGAAATTTGGACATACTGTACTTTGTCCCCAACATAGTCATATCATTTTAGTCCTCTTCGAGAATGAAGGGCAACAACCAACCAGTTGTAGTAGTAATAGTAGTAGCAGTAGTAGCAGTAGTAGTAGTAGTTGTTGTTGTCATCATAGTAGTAGTAGCAGTAGCGGTGGTAGTAATAGGTAGCATTTATATATTGACTATTATAAGCCAGGAACTATATTAAGTAGTTTATAAGTATCATCTCAGGGGAATGGAGCCAGGATGGTGGCTGGAAAACAGGGAATGGCCTAAGGCTCTCCCCCAGGACCCTCCAAACACCTATGGAAATTGGCTCTGAACAAATTCTAGAACTGCAAAATCCACAAAATAGCAGAGGGAGGAAGGGCTCCAGCCTAGAACAGCCTGGTTGGTCACTGGGTAAGGTCTATCACACGGCGCTGGGAGCAGAGCGGAGCAGAGCCCAGCGTGGGCCGCGCCCAGACCAAGCAGACTGGGAGCCAGGCTGAACAGGCTGTAGAGCACAGAATCAGTGAGCTGTGGCAGTTGCCAGGCTTCTCAACCCACAAACACCAAAGACAACAGAGAAAGTTAAAGGGAAAAAACTACAGGGACTGAGTGAAAGGAGTTTGAGGTTTGGCCACCACCCCAGGGGCAGCAGAGGTGGTGCAGCTACAGAATTACAGCTACAGTTTCTTTTGACCCTGGGCCCACCTTGTGAGAAGAATTAAGTGGTGGATCAGAGTGGGAGTGCAGAGCCTGCTTGGATCTGGGTCTTAGGTCCAGGTTGTCCATTCTTGGTAGAGGAGGAGTGCTGGTGTGGCAGAGCTTGCTGTGTAGAAAAAAGCTCTGAAAACAACAACGTAATCCCTCAAGCTTGGCACAAAGTTCTCTGTACTCTACAAGCAGTCATACTCCAACAAACAACTCAAGAGTCAAGTAGTTGGCTGGGAACATGGCCAGGCAGGGAAAACAGATGCAGATTCAGTCTCAGACTTTGGAATCTTCCTTTGGTGACAAAGAAGACCAAAATATACAGCCAGAAGAAGTCAACAAAGTCAAAGAGCCTACGTCAAAAGCCTCCAAGAAAAACATGAACTGGTCTCAGGCCATGGAAGAGCTCAAAAAAGGCTTTGGAAAAGCAAGTTACAGAAGTAGAGGAAAATTGGGAAGAGAATGAAAGTGATGTGAGAAAACCATGAAAAACAAGTCAATAACTTGCTAAAGGAGTCCCCCCAAAATACTGAAGAAAGTAAAACCTTAACAAATAGACTAACTCAAATGGAAAAAGAGCTCCAAAAAGCTAATGAGGAGAAGAATGCCTTGAAAGGCAGAATTAGCCAAATAGAAAAGGAGGCCCAAAAGACCACTGAAGAAAATACCACCTTAAAAATGAGACTGAAGCAAGTGGAAGCTAGTGACTTTATGAGAAATCAAGATATTATAAAACAGAACCAAAGGAATGAAAAAATGGAAGACAATGTGAAATATCTCATTGGAAAATCCACTGACCTGGAAAACAGATCCAGGAGAGATAATTTAAAAATTATTGGACTACCTGAAAGCCATGATCAAAAAAATAGCTTAGATGTCATCTTTCAAGAAATTATCAAGGAGAACTACCCTGATATTCTAGAGCCAGAGGGTAAAATAGAAATTGAAAGAATCCACCAATCACCTCCAGAAAAAAATCCCAAAAAGAAAACTCCTAGGAATATTGTAGCCAAATTCCAGAGCTCCCAGATCAAGGAGAAAATACTGTAAGCAGATAGAAAGAAACAATTTGAGTATTGTGGAAACACAATCAGGATAACATAAGATCCAGCAGCTTCTACATTAAAGAATCAAAGGGCTTGGAATATGATATTCCAGAGGTCAAAAGAGCTAGGATTAAAACCAAGAATCACCTATCCAGCAAAACTGAGTATCATGCTCCAAGGCAAAATATGGATTTTCAATAAAATAGAGGACTTGAAAGCTTTCTCAGTGAAAACACCAGAGCTGAATAGAAAATTTGACTTTCAAACACAAGAATCAAGAGAAGCATGAAAAGATAAACAAGAAAGAGAAATCATAAGGGACTTACTAAAGTTGAACTGTTTTGTTTATTTACATTCCTACATGGAAAGATGATGTGTATAATTCCTGAGCCCTCCGTATTAGGGTAGCTGAAGGGAATATATATATGTACACACACACACACACCACACACACACACATATAGACAGAGGGCACAGGGTGAATTGAATATGAAGGGATGATATCTAAAAGAAATCAAATTAAGGGATGAGAGAAGAATATATTGAGAGATGTAGAAAGGGACAGATCGAATGGGGTCAATTATTTCATATAAAAGTGGCAAGAAAAAGCAGTTCTGTTTGGGGAGAAGAGGGGGCAGGTGAGGGGGAATTAGTGAATGTTGCTCTCATCGAATTTGATCTGAGGAGGGAATACCGTACACACTCAAATGGGTATCTTACCCCACAGGAAAGAAGGAGGAAGGAAATAAAAAAGGGGGGATGATAGAAGGGAGGGTAGATAGGAGGAGGAGGTAATCAAAAGCAAAACTTTTGAAAAGGGACAGGGTCAAGGGAGAAAACTGACAAGGGGGATAGGATAGGAAGGAGTAAAATATAGTTAGTCTTTCACCACATGAGTATTGTGGAAGGGTTTTGCATAATCATACACATGTGGCCTATGTTGAATTGCCTGCCTTCTTAGGGAGGGTGGGTGGGCAGGGAAGAGGGGAGAGAATTAGGAACTCAAAGTTTTAAAAGCAGATGTTCAAAAAAATTTTTGCATGTAATTGGGAAATAAGATATACAGGCAATGGGGCATAGAAATCTATCTTGCCCTACAAGAAAGTAAGGGAAAAGGGGTTGGGGAGGAGTGGGGAGACAGAAGGGAGGGCTTACTGAGGAACGGGGCAATCAGAATATATGCCATCTTGGAGTGGGGGGAGGGTAGAAATGGGGAGAAAATTTGTAATTCAACCTCTTGTGAAAATCAGTGCTGAAAACTAAAAACATTAAATAAATAAAAAAAATTTAAAAAAATGAAATAAGTATCATCTCCTTCGATTCTCACAATGACCTTGGAAGGTAGGCACTATCAGTATTCACATTTTATAGCTTAGGAAACTGAGACTAATAAGTAATTCACCCAAAGCCACACAGCTAGTAAGTGTCTGAGGCCAGATTTCACTCAGGTCTTTTTGACTCCAGCCAGGCTGTCTCCCCAATAGAATGTAAATCCCTTGAAGGCAATGTGGAAGGTGCATTTTGAAGAGAACATAACTGCTTCCATGTTGTCTTGTATTTATTATTTTCCTTTTGTGTGTGTGATGCCTCTTTGACATTACTGAACATCTCCTTCAATCCTTCCCTTTGCCCTAATCACTTTAAGACCACAGAAGAAAACTTAGAAGACCCCCAACAGTTCAAGGAAGTCCCCCTCTTCTCTTTAGTCTATCTACAATAGCAAGTAGTAGACAATTAACAAATACTTATAGACTGATTGATAAGTCAGGGACTGTTTCCTTTGGTCTCTTATAAATGGCTTTGTTAACAATGACACATTTTTCCTTCATAATAAATGATAAATAATCCCTTTTGTTCTATTAAACATTTTTTCCTGCCTATCTGCTACACCTACTCTTACCAAAATTGCTTTGTAAGAAGTCACTATTCTCTCTTGGCTCATGGAGCTCAGGAGAAAATGGTGAGTGTGCATGTCTACGTAAAAATATGTTTTATATATAAAATACACATGTACTTCAGTACATACTCATATACACGTGTGTATATGATCTGTAGAATTGTGAGACATATATGTCTATCACCTACTGATGGTGTGTGCTGCATTCTTGAATAAATAAACTGCAGTTTCCCTTCTGTCTGTATCTCACGTTGACTCTTTTGGGAAGTAGCTAGTAAGGACCCTGAAAATTCTTGCAATAGCAGAGCTTCTTTCATAATTTCTTACCATAATCCCAAGGACTAGCACAGTTCCTGGTACATAGTAGACTTTAATATATGTTTGATCAATAACGGTTTCATATGATTATAGAGTCATGGTCAATAGTATATGGAAAAAAAGGAAAATAAGAGCTGTTCCAAGTCCCTCTCTCTCCCATGGCTTCCCCTTCCATAAACACCAGAGAACCCTGAACCTGACAGGATCAACCCTTTGGAAAGACCTTCGAAAGTCCAACCCAGGAACATGGGCCAAGATATAAATCCTGTTTTCCCTTCCAATATATTATATCCTTAAAAATCTTTGTGATCTCAATAGGGGAAAAAGAGCTGTTCAGGCGAAGCAGTGGAAAGACTTTGGACAAGCAAGAAGTGAGGACTACACGGATGTGGATGTGGATGTGGATGTAAATGTCTTTCTGATTGTCTGCCAGTGTTGAGGGAAACTATTTGTAGCAAGAGATATTAGTCTAGGGGTTCTTAACCTGAGGTTAGTGTATTTTTTAATATTTTTATAACTGTATGAATACAATTATTTTCAATTTCTATTTTTTTGGTATTTAAACATGTTATTCTGAGAAGGGGTCCATAGATTTCACCTGAATGTCAAGGGGATCAGTGACACAGAAGCAGAACAAAACTTTAACCATGATTCTGGGTAAGGGCTACAAAACTTGAAGCTCTTTGGAAGTCTAAAATTCTCTAGGTTCCAATCAATCAACAAGCACATATTAAACACCTACTATGTGCCAAACATGGTGTTAAGCACTAGAGAGACAATGAAAGGTAAAAACCTGGTCCCTGGGCTCAAAGAGTTCACAAACTACTTGGGGAAACAAAGTATAAACAACTATGGACAGACAACATAGGTACATTTTAAATTGTCTCAGAAAAATTACTAATAATGGAGGTTGAAAGAGAGCACCGGCAAAGGCCTGTTGCAGAAAGTGAGATTTGAGTTGACTTTCATAGGAAGCCAGAAAATACAGAAGAGATGAAGAGGGAGAGCATTCCAAGCATGGAGGACAGCCAATAAAGATGTCCACTGCCAGGGGATGGAGTATCAAGAGGGAGGAACAGCAAGAAGGGCATTGTTGCTGGACTTTAGGGTAAGTAGAAGAGAGTTAAATATTAGAAAAGAGTTGTTAGGTATACAATCTATAATTTTGATTACATTACATTTAAAAGGTTTTGTAACAAATATAGCCGAGATCAGAAGGAAAGCCGATAATTGGGGGACGTTTTTAGAGACAATTTATCAGATAAAGGTCTCATACCTAAAATACATGTAGAACTTTGTCAAACCTATAAGAATATAAATCATTCCTCAATCTGTAAATTGTTAAAGAATATGAACAGGCAATTTTCCATTGAGGAAATGAAAAATTAAAATGCTCTAAATCATTATTGATTAGAGAAATGCAAATTAAAATAACCTTGAGATGTCATTTTATACCTACTAGGTTGGCTAAAATGATAGGAACAAATGTTGAATATAATGTGGAAAAACTGGGACAATAATTCATTGTTGGTGGAACTGTGAACTCATCCAACCATTTTGGAGAGCGATCTGGAATTATGCCCAAAGGGTTATTAAACTGCCTATGCCTTTTGGCCCAGCAATACCATTCCTGAGTCTGTTACCAAAGAACAATTGGGGAAAAGGAAAAGAATCAATATGTTCTCAAATGTTTATAGCAGCTCTCTTTGTGGTGGCAAAGAACTGGAAATTGCAGGGATGCCCATCAATTGGGGAACAGCTAAACAAATTGTTTTATGATTGTGATGGAATACTACTACACTATAAGAAATGATGAGCTCAATGATTTTAGAAAAACATGGAAAGACTTGCACAAAATAATGAAGAGAGAAATGAGCAGATCCAAGAGTACACAGTAACAGCAATATTGTTTTAGGAATGACTTTGAGAGAAAAAGTTATTTACTCTATTATAAATATCCAAATTAATTATAAAGGAAAAATGAAGAAAGATGTTATCTGCATCCAGAGAAAGAATTGATAAATATAAGTATGTATAGAATAATTTTACACATATACCTATTTGTGTCTAATGGCAGCCATATATAGGGCAGGAGGTGGGGGAGGAGAGAAGGAGAAAAGGGGGGAAAAGAAATTCAAATGTTAATTTTGTTGTATATTTGAAAATAATAATTATGCATAGCATATTTGCAGTTTCATGTATAGCCATCTCGTTATTATACTATATTGTGGAAAGGCTTGTTTTATTCCATAATTTAAAAATAAAATTTAAAAAATATAATATAAGAAAAGTCAAATGGACAAAGTTGTGAAAATCCAAACAAAGGATTTTGTATTTGATCCTTGATGTTTAATCAAGAGTCACTGAATTTTATTAAGTAGAGTGGTAACATACTCTGACTTGTGCTTTAATTTCATTTGGGCATCTGAGTAGATGATGGACTTGGAATGGGAAAAGACTTGAAGCTGAGAGACCAATTACAAGACTGCTTCAAATTATGCTGGTGTGAGGTTATGGGAGTCTGAACCAATCATGGCTTTGTGAATGGAGAGGAAAGAATATCTATGAAGGAAGACTTGGCAACAGACTGGATATGAGCAATGATTGTGGAAAAGGAGTTGAGGGTAAAATCTAACTTTCTGAACTAGGTGATTGGGAATATGATGGAGTGCTTAATAGTAGTTATGAAAAAGGTAAAATTTGGGAAGAAAAATGAGTTTTGTTCTGTACATGCCACCTTTGAAATGCCAGTAGGCCATCCAGGTTGAGAGAACTAAGAGGCACTTGGTGATCTGAGATTGGAGTTCAGGAGAGAAGTTAGGGTGGGATATTAGATTTAGGAACCATCTGCATAAATACTGTATTGAGGCCTTGGAAGCTTATGAAACATCCAAGGGAGATCAATCTAGCAGGGCAGAGCCTCAGAGTTTCTGGCCAGAACAGAAACAAGTGCTATTTACAATCATTCTGAACCATCAAAACCAAAACAATGAGCAAGTGAGGCTTGGGCTGGAGTATATTATTGGCCAATCAATGACAACTCACTTGAGAACTGTTTTGAATGTATATTTTAATGAAAGATTTTAAAGATCTAGTTCTACCACTCAGGAATATCAAGCATATATACTTTTTTTTTATTCTTGGGAAAGTCACTACCTTCCATGGGCCCCCAGTTTACCCTTCTGTAATAAGAGAAAATAAAATTATATGATCTCTAAATTTCCTTCTACCTCTATAATTCTATGTAGGAATCCATTCTATGAGTCTAATACCAAATGTTCAGGTATTCCTGCTTAAACAGAACAAATTTCTCGGTAGGATCAAGCTCAAACTCTTCATCCCAGCAATCTGGGTGATCTGAATTCTGAACCCATTCCCTGCCTATCCATGTTACAGAAGGATTCACTGAAGGAACTAGGGATATTTAACCTTGACAGGAAAAAACACATGACTGTTGTCTTAAATTTCATTTAGCTTGTGCCAAGGGCAGAATCAGAAGTAACATGTGGACTATAGAATCATTGATATAGGACTCAAAGGAACCTTAGAAATCATGCAGTCCAATTCTCTCAGGTTAAGTGTCTTGCACAAGGGCCCACAAATATTAAGTGGCCCAGCCATAGTTACATCACAGGACCTCTAAATCCATATCTGGACTGACCCCCTATACCTCTACACACACACACACACACACACACACATACACACACTACACATACACACACCAATTTTCCCACATCTTCTCCAATAGTTATCATATTACTGTTTTGTCATATTAGCCAATCTGATAGGTGTAAAGTGGTACCTTGAAGTTGTTTTGATTTGCATTTCTCTAATCAATAGTGATTTAGAGTATTTTTTCGTATCACTATAGTTAGCTTTAATTTCTTCATCTGAAAACTGCCTGTTCATATCCTTTGATTATCAATTGAGGAATGATTTATCATCCTGTAAATTTGACTCAGTTCTCTATATATTTGAGAAATGACACTTTTATTAGAGGCATTAGCTGTAAAATTGTTTCCCATCTTTTTGCTTCCCCTCTAATCTTGGTTGTATTGATTTTGTTTGTTCAAAAACTTATTAATTTAATGTAATCAAAATTATCTATTGTGCATTACATAATATTCTCTCCCTCTTGTTTGATCATAAATTCTTTCCTTCTCCATAGATCTAACAGGTAAACTATTCCTTGCTCTCCTATTTTGCTTATGGTATCACCCTTTATGTCTAAATCATGTACTCATTTTGACTTTATCTTGGACTATGGTGTGAAATGTTGATCTATGCCTATTTTCTACCATACCACTTTCCAGTTTTTCCAGCAGTTTTTGTGAAATAGTGACTTCTTATCCCAGAAGCTGGAGTTCATCAAACAGATTACTATAGTCATTGACTACTGTGTCTTATGTACCTAATATATTCCACTGGTCCACCACCCTACTTCTTAGCCAGTATGAAGTAGTTTTGATGATTGCTGCATTATAATACAATTTATGATCTGGTATGGCTAGGCCACCTTCGCTAGCATTTCTTTTCATTAATTCCCTTGGTATTCTGGACCTTTTGTTCTTCCAGATGATTTTTGTTATTATTTTTTCTAGCTCTATAAAATAAATTTTGGTAGTGTGATGGGTATGGTGCAGAATAAGTAAATTAATTTAGGTAGAATTGTCATTTTTGTTATATTAGCTCAGCCTTCCCATGAGCAACTATTTTTCCAAGTATTTAGGTCTCACTTGATTTGTCTGAAAAGTGTTTTGGAATTGTATTCATATAGTTCCTGGGCTTGAAATATTTGATATTTATATTGTTTACAGTAACTTGAAATGAGATTTCACTTTCTATCTCTTGCTGCTGGGCTTTGTTAGTAATACATAGAAATGCCAATGACTTATGTGGGTTTATTTTATATCCTGCAACTTTGCTAAAGTTGTTAATTATTTCAAGTATTTTCAAACAGTAATTATTTCAAGTAGTAGAATCCCTAGGTTTCTCTTAGTATATCATCATATCATCTGTAAAGAGTGATAATTTTGTTTCTTTGTTGCCTATTCTAATTCTTTTTCTTCTCTTGTTGCTAAAGCTAAAATTTCTAGTACAATATTGAATAACAGTGCTGATAATGGACATCCTTGTTTCACCCCTGATCTTTTTGGGAATGCTTCTAGCTTATCCCAATTACATATGCTGGCCCTTTTAGATAGATAATACTTATCATTTTAAGGAAAACTCCATTTATTCCTAAGATCTCTAGTGTTTATAATAGGAATGGGTGCTGTATTTTGTCAAAAGATTTTTCTGCCTCTATTGATACAGTCATATAATTTCTGTTAATTTTGTTACTGATATGGTCAATAATTCTGACAGTATTCCTAGTATTAAACCAGCCCTGAATTCTTGACATAAATTCCACCTGCTCATAGTGTATTATCCTCATAATAAATTGCTATAATCTCTTTGCTAATATTTCTTTTAAAATTTTTACATCAATATAAATTAGGGAAATTCATCTTTAATTTTTTTTCCCTGTTTTGGCTCTTCCTGGTTGGGTATCAGCCCCATATTTGTATCATAAAAGGAATTTGATAGTACTCCTTTGCCTATTTTTCCAAATAGTTAATATAATATTGGAATTAATTGTTCTTTAAATGTTCGGTATGATTCACTTGTAAGTCCATCTGGTCCTTGGGGATATTTTTCTTAGAGAGTGAATTGAGGGCTTCTTCAATTTTTTTCTAAGATAGTGTTATATAAGTATTCGGTTTCTTTCTCTGTTAATCTAAGTCGTTTATATTTTTTAAAAAATATTCATCCATTTCACTTAGCCAGATTTATTGACATATCTGGGCATTTCTTAGGGATTTCACAGATGGCTTGTTCAATTTCTTTTTCTGAAATGGGGTTAAGTATTTTATTTCCTCTTCTGTTAATCTGAGGGATGGAGTTTTTGTAAATATTCACCCATTTCATTCAGATTGTCAGGTTTATTGGCATACAATTGGGCAAAATAGCTCCTAATTATTGTTTTAATTTCTTCTTCATTGATAGTGAATTCACCCTTTTTCATTTTTGCTACTGGTAATTTGGTTTTCTTCTTTCTTCTTTTTAATCAAATTAACCAGTGGTTTATCTGTACTATTGTGTTTCTCATAAAACCAGCTCCTAGCTTTATTTATTCATTCAATTGTTTTCTTACTTTCAATTTTATTAATGTCTCCTTTGACTTTCAGAATTTGATATTTAATTGGGGATTTTTAATTTGTTCTTTTTCTAGCTTTTCTAGGTGCATGCCCAATTTATTGATCTCCTCTTTCTCTATTTCATTCAAGTAAGAACTTAGAGATACAAAATCCTCTAAGAACTGCTTTGGCTGCACCCCATAAGTTTTGGTATGTTGTCCCATTATTGTCATTCTCTTGAATGAAGTTATTGATATGATTTGTAGTTTGACCCACTCATTCTTTAGGATTAGATTATTTAGTTTTCCATTAATTTTAAGTATATCTTTCCATGGCTTTTTATTGCACAAAAGTTTTATTGACTCATCATCTGAAAAGGATGCAATTAATATTTCTGCCTTTCTGCACTGGATTGTGAGTTTTTTATGCCCTATACATGGTCAATTTTTTGTGTAGGTGCCATGTACCACTGAGAAAAGAAGTATATTCCTTTCTCTCCCCATTCAATTTTCTCCTGTGGTCTACCATATCTAACTTTTCTAAAATTATATTCACCTCCTTAACTTCTTTCCTGTTTATTTTGTGGTTATATTTTTCTAGGTCTGAAAGGGGGAGGTTGAGGTCCCCCACTAGTACAGTTTTGCTGTCTATTTTTTCCTGTTACTAACTTACCTTCTCCTCTAACAATCTGGATGCTATGCATATATGTTTAGTATTAATATTACTTCATTGTCTATGGCACATTTTAGCAAGATGTAGTTTCCTTCCTTATCTCAAAAACTCAAAGACCTTGATTATAAGCAGATAAAGCAAAAGGGAAAATATTATCAGCAGAAGGAAATATGGAATCAAGATCTAGTTAGAATTCAGGCAACTATGAATAAATACAGCAAAACAAAGGAACATGACTCAACATCAGAAAAGGACCTTTGGGGTTTTGAAGATACAATGGAACCACAGCATAGTGTTTCTGAATGGTTGAAAGAAGCAATGAGAATGACAAGAGGAGAATTTATGGCCTACACAGCAGAAATAATTGACAGAATAGGAAAACTTAAATCTGTAGTTGCAAGACTCACCAAAGAAACAAGAGAAGATAACTGATTGGAAATTCAAATACATGGAAGTATAGAACACTCTAAAAGAAAAGAAGCAAAAAGCAATAATGTTGAAACAAAGTATGCTTTCCATATGAGCAAAACATATTGATCTTGAAGATAGGATGCACAGAAATGACTTAAGGATCATAGATCTCCTAGAAGATTGTGACAAGTCAAAATCCTGAGCACTACAATTCAAGAAATAATCCTAGAAAATTGCCTAGAACTTCTGAATAAAAAGTACCAATTTGTTTTGTTTGAAATAATCCATAAATCCCTATAGAAAAAAACCAAAGGATACAAACTCTAAGACACATAGTTAAATTTAACAGTTCCTTTGAGAAATAATCCATTTTGTAAACAACCTGGGGAAAAGACCTTCATATATAAATGAAAGGAAATTCAAGTAACAAGACCACCCTCTTTTCTTTGATACTCTCTTCCATTTGGGTTCCAGATTCTGCCTGCTGACTCTGATTGTCCCAAAGTGCTCTGTCCTGAGCCTTCTTCTCTTCTGCCACTGTATTATTTCACTTGGTGATCTTGATGATCAACCCTCATTGATCAATTATCATCTCTATGCTGATGATTCTCAAATATATCTTTCCAACCCTAACCTCTCTGCTGAAGTCAAGACTCGTGTCTCCAATTGCCTATTAGATAACAAACTGGATAGGCAGTTTCAACTCAACCTGTCCCAAACTATATTCTATCTTTCCCCCAATCCACACCCCATGTCCAAATTTCCCTAATACATTTGAGAGCACAAGTATCCCCCATGTTACCTAGACTCACAAATCAGGTGTTATCCTTGACTTCTCACTCTCTTTCCATATCAAATCTATTGTCAAACCTTGTCAGTTTTTACTTTCATAATTTCTCTTGTATATGTGCTATTTTCTCCTCTGACTAGTGGGAGAGAAGTATTGGTTCTCTCTGGTACAATTTCTGATCACCTCATACTTGGATTATTGCTATAACTTATTATTTGATCTATCTCAAGTCTCTCTCCACTTCATTCCATCCTCCATTTAGCTGTCAAAGCAATTCCCTGAAAGTAGAGGTCTGTTTATGTCACCTTCCCCTAACCCCATTCTACATTCAAATAACTCAGGTGGTTCCCTATCACCTCCAGGATTAAATTCAAAATCCTCTTTGGCATTCAAAGTCTTTTCATACTTTATCTTCCTCTTCCCTTTTCTTCTTATTACACCCCACGATGAGCTCCGAAATCTTTACTGTTCCTTGAATAAGACATTCTATTTCTCACCTCTGGCCATTTTCACTGGTTGTTACCAATGCCTGGAATGCTTTCCCATCTATCTCCACGTGCTGACTTCTTAAAAGTACTAGCTAAAATCCTACCTTCTACAGAAAGCCTTTCCCAACCCTCCCTAATTCTAGTGCCTTCCATCTTTTGATTATTTCCACTTTATCCTGCATATAACTGTTTTGTACATTTTTCATTCACTTGTTTTGGTAATGTATGACTCTTGTGACCCTATTGGGGGTTTTATTCACAATGATACTGGAATGGCTTGCTATTTCCTTTTCCAGTTCATTTTAAAGATAAGGAAACTGAGGCAAATGGGGATAAGTGACTTGCCCAGGGTCACAGAGCTAGCATGTGTCTGAGGCCAGATTTAAACTCAGGAAAAGGAGTCTTTCCGTCTACAGTCTGACACTCTACCCACTGTGTCACCTAGCTGCACTTATGTTTGTACATAGTTTTTTGCATATCAAATGAGATAATACTTGTAAAGAGCTTTGAATAGTGCCTGGAACATAGGTGCTACATAAATTCTTATTCTCCTTTCCCCCTGTGAGCTCCTTGAGAGCAGGAACTTTATTTTGCCTTTCTTTGTATTCCCAGCACTCAGCACAGCAACTTCTCATTCAATATCCTGAAAATAGTTTTCCTAAAAACACTTGTCTCTTTGTGCTAGACATTTTTCCTCAGCCAAAAATAAATGAGTTGGCAATGCAGATCATATAAGTAGGTATCCATTCTCTATCTTTCATTCATCTCTAGTCTTATTTTAATGGAGTTGCTTTTTGGCAGTGATCAAACTCCTCATTAAGGTACATCAGGATGCAAGTCATCGATGTTGTGATTCTTTTGGTTATGTGTCTAGAGCCATTTTTAAACTGTTCTTAATATTATAGGTTAAATAAAGCTGTGTATTGCTTTATCATTTCTCAAAAATGTAAGTTTGAAGGGGGAAAATGTAAAAAGTGGACTTGTGACTTGTTAGGTAGCAAATTGATATCAAGATCAATGTCCCTTCTAATTTTTAAAATTTGTACACAGATGATTATGTTGCAAAAGAACAAACAGTGAAGACAAAGTACATCTACACAGAGCTGTTGTAGTATGACAATCAAATAAGATTCATTTGAAGCTAATCAGATGTCCATTTAATAATAAATTCGTTTTTGTGTTGAATGTTAGTTTGGCATAAGTGGCAAGAAAAATAGGAGGGCTCTTGGAACCTGATGACAATTTTACCCAGCACCAACCTTGATCACATTGTAGCTATTCTGATCTCAAGGGCTCAGCTATAGAAAAGTCACAGGAACTAGAATTGTGGGAACATTCCCAGGTAGCTAAAGACAAAGAAGAATGAAGCAAAGTGGAAAGTTGCTCTGAGATCTTTCTGAAGACCCCTGAGGTAGGGATGATGGTGGTACAAGGAAAAAGCGAACCTGATTGTCCATTTCCTGGACAGGAAGCCTCCCCCCTCTGTGGCCTAATAATCCCTCCCTTTTCATTGAGAAACAGAGACAATATAGGTGGCCAAAGCCTTAGACCTCAGACAAGAACTTGATAAAGAAGGAACAAAACATAGGAACCTACTCCCCTCACCAATAGAAGAAAGGGCTGAGAGCCATCAACACTCTCCTTTTCTATCCCAGAGCAGGCAAATAATGCAACTTAAGGATTGATAAGAAAGTCCCCAATTGATGGACATCCATTCAATTTCCAATATTTTGCCATCATGAAAAGGGCTGCTATAAATATTTTCGCACATGTAGGTGCTTTTCCCTTTTTTTGTACTCTTTGGTATACAGACCAAATGGCATTACTGGATCAAAGAGTGTGCACAGCTTTGTTGCCCTTTGGGCATAGTACCAACTTGTTCTCCAGAAAGGTTGGATCAGGTCACAACTCCACCAACAATGCATCACTGTCCCAATTTTCCCACATCTCCTCCAATATTTATCATTTTCCCTTTTAGTCACAAGTCAATCTGATAGATGGGGGATGGCACCTCAGTTGGTGGTACCTGAAAGTTGTTTTAATTGGCATTTCTCCAATCAAAGGTGATTTAGAATACTTCTTCATATGCCTGTAGACAACTTTGATTTCCTTATCTGAAAACTACCCGTTCACAGCCTTTGATATTTATCAATTGGGGAATGACTTATATTCTTATAAATTTGACCCAGTTCTCTATAAATTTGGGAATTAGGCTTTTATCAGACACTTGCTACAAAGATTGTTGCCCAGCTTTCTGCTTTCCCTCTAATCTTGGTTGCACTTGGTTTTGTTTGTGCAAAAGCCTTTTAATTTAATATAATCAAAATAATCTATTTTACATTTCATGATGAACTTCTCTTCTTTGGTCATGAACCTATAATTCACTTAACTCCTTTAAGAGTTTTGGATGCTATTCCACTTGGTGCATATAGGTTTAATATTGTTATTATTTCATTGTCTATGGTATCTTTTAGCAAAATATTGTTTCCTTCCTTATCTCTTTTAGTTAGGTCTATTTTTACTTTTAGTTTATCTGAGATGAGGATTGCTACCCCTGCTTTTTTTTTACTCTAGCTGTAGCATGGTAGATTCTGCTCCAGCCCCTTTACTCTGTGTTTGTCTTTCTGCTTCAAGTGTGTTTCTCGTAGTCAACATATTGTGGGATTCTGGTTTTTGATCCACTCTACTATCCACTTCCATTTTATGGGAGAGTTTATCCATTCACATTCACAGTTATGTTTACTAACTGTGCATTTCCTTCCATTCTATTTTTCCTCCTGTTTGTCCTCTCTCTCCCTTCACCCTTTACCTCCTCGATAGTGTTTTGCTTCTATTTACCATCTCCACAGGTCTGCCCTGTCTTCTGTCAGTTCTCCCCAGGTAAATGATTCTTGGTTGTTGTCATAGCTCCTTTGCCTTCCAGAATATCATATTCTGTGACCTCTGATCCTTTAATGTTGTAGCTGCTAAGTCTTGTGTAATCATAATTGTGGCTCCCTGATATTTAAATTGTTTTTTTCTAGCCACTTGCAGCATTTTTTCCTTGACCTGATAGTTTTGTAATTTGGTTGTAATGTTCCTTGGAGTTTTCCTTTGGGGATCTCTTTCTTGAAGAGATAGGTGGATACTTTCAATGCCTATTTTGCTCTCTGGTTCTGAGTTATCAGGGCAGTTTTCCTGGATAATTTCTTAAAAGACGTTGTCTGGGTCCTCCTTTTAATTATGGCTTTCAGGTAGTCCAATGATTCTGACATTGTCTGTCCTGGATCTATTTTCCAGGTCAGTTATTTTTCCAATGAGAGTTTACATTTTCTTCTATTTTTTCATTCTTTTGAATTTATTTGATTGATTCTTGATGTCTCATAGGGTTTAGCTTCTACTTGCCCTGTTCTAACTTTCAAGTTGTTTGCCTCAGTTAGCTTTTGCACTTCCTTTCCCATTTGCCTAATTATACTTTTTAAGGAGTTGTTTTCTTCAGGTTTTCTTCAGTGGTTTTTTGTATCTCCTTTTCCACTTGGCCAATTCTACTTTTTAAACAGTTGTTTTTTTCCAAGTTATTGACTTATCTTTCATAATTCTCTTGCATCACTCTCGTTTCTTTATCCAATTTTTCTTTTACTTCTCTTATAGGATTTTAAAGATCCTTTTTGAACTTTTCCATGAGTTCTTTCTGGGCTTGAGACCACTCTCTGTTTTTCTTTAGGGTTTTGCCCATAGGTTTTTTGACACCTCTACCATTCTTTCTAGTACTTTTTGTTCCTTTTACCAAGCTATTAATTTTCTTCTCATAATTTTCTTTTCCCAATTTTTTCCTCTCCCACTTTCATCTCTTTCTTTAGCTCTTCCAGGAATTCTTGTTGGGTTTGTGTTCAATTTACATTTTTTTTCTTTGAGTCTTTGCTTGTAGTTGTTTTCATATTGTTTTTCCCTTCTGAGTTTGTGTCTTTATCTTCCCTGTCACCATAATAATTTTGTATGGTCAGATTATTTTTGTTGTTGTTTGCTCATCTTTTTTGGCCTTTTTCCTTTCTTTTAAATTTGAGCTCTGCTACCAGGGTGGTAGGGACACTGTCTCAGGTTTCTTGTGTCAGGAGCAATAGGCCCTGTCTGTTTACCTGGCACTGATGTTGTCCTGAAACCCACAAGGGCCCCTAATGTCTGGTGAAATGCTACCAGGCTGGAGTGGGTGTGGCTGGTGCTGCTGGAGGCCATAGGGGTCTAGCAGCTTACCTGGTGTTGACCTGGGTTCCTAGTGCTGGTGTCTGGCATGTAACAAGGCCAGTGGGTCATTTCTACATTTCCCCAGGGCTACACTGAAGCACAGTGGTCTGGCCATTAGAGGTTGCCTATTTACCTGCCACTATGCTGAAGCATGCAGTAGTTCTTAGAGCTGGAGTCTGCCCATTCCTCTAGCTATGCTGAGGCACATGGCGGGGTCCTGGTGTTGGCATATGCCTGCTCCACTGCACTAGGGCTCAGGATCTCCTGCTGGTTTGCTCAGGTGGGGTTTGCTGCTCGCTTGCTTTGACATTGCCTGTCCTGGACTGCATTCCCCTTTTACCTGAGTGAGATGGACCTTTTTTGCTGATCTTCTAAGTTTCTTGGTGTAAAAGACTGTCTCACCCCATCTTTTTGTTGGTTCTGCTATTCCAGGATTTGCTTTGGGACACACATTTAGGATTGTTTGGAGGTGAATATGGGTGGATTATGGCAATTTACTGATTATTCTGCCATCTTGGCTCCCAGAAGTGCTCCAGCTGAAAGGCTACCTTTTGTCATTCCTGAGCAGCCTTTTTTAAGGATTATACTGCCCACCTCTTGGCTTGAGGAAGAGGTTAGAAAAGGTGCCCTAAAAGTTATCTGCTTCACCTAACCTAACACTGGTCTGTTTGCTGTGGCAGGTGGGGATCCCACTCTATGGTTGCAACAAAAATGCTGCAATAGCTCAAAAGAAACATGAAATGCACAAATCTAGAACCATCTCTACTCCAAAATGTTCACATGGACTCTTTGTGCCCAACATGTGGTGCTAGAGTCTTCTGAACTCGTGTTGCTCTGATCAAACATACTGGGACACACTGTACCTTGACCCCAATGTAGTGATATCATCATTGAGAACTAAGGACAACCACCAACCAACCAACCCCAGTGCTTAGCACAGTGACTGGCCTGTAGTAAATATTTAATAAATGTTTGTTGACTGAATGACAACTTCTTTATAGTCATCATATTTGGCATATTTTAATTGTTCAGTCATTTTTCAGTCATGTCCAACTATTCATGACACCATTTGGGGTTTGGTGAAGATACTGGAGTAGTTTACCATTTCCTTCTCCAGTTCATTTTACAAGTGAGGAAATTGAGGCAAATGGAGTAAAGTGACTTGCCTAGGGTCACACAGCTCATAAGTGTCTGAGGCCAGATTTGAACTCAGGAAGATGATGCCTTGATTACCCTCAACATGTTTTAGTTCTTCTGTTTAAACAGTTTGCCAGGCTGTGGCTGCTGAGCATGCTACAACTTCTTGAAGCCACAGGTGAGGGTTGGGTGATTCAGGTGGACACCAAAAGTGGAAAGCAGCCCCTAAAGAGCTCAGAAGCCATCATACCAGAGGTACTAGTCTTCTCTGAATGCCCTGTGTCCCATATGTATGTGTGTGTATGCATGTTAGAATTGGAGATTGGGGGTGTGGAGGAAAGATTTACACCCTGAGTCTCTCACCCTTCTCCTAGGCAGAGGGCAGCAGGCTTCAGTTTGGTCCTCTAGAGTTATAAGCAGTTACTGCTTTGATCAGAGGTCTTTAGAACTTAACTCTTAAAACTTGTCCTTCAAATTTATTTTTTTTATATGTTGCAGTTGTACTATAAATTGTTCTGCTGGCTTTGCTTACTTTATTCTGCATCTGTTCAAAAACATCTTTCATGATTTCTCTAAACTCATCCCTTTCATCATTTCTTACAGCTCCATTACAATGTTACACTACATCCATTCAGTCATCTCTCATTTGATACCCCCCACCCTAATTTCCAAGTCTTTCATATAGCAAAAAGAACTGCTATAAATATCATTCTATAGTTTCCTAAAATATAAAATGGGGATAAATAATAGAGCTTTTCCCCAGGAATGCTATGAGGATTAAATGAGATAATTTTTGAAAGCACTTATTATAGTGCCTCATACATATTACATATTTAATAAATGTTAATTTCATTCTATGTATAGCTGCCATATCCCATTCAAGAGCCACAGGTCTGTCTCTCCCCAGAAGGAGCTTTTTAGTGCTCTGTTGATGTTTCCTTATCCAAAAAATGGAGAGGACAATCTGGAGCCCAGATAATGTAAGAAGGAGGAGATGTCTTCCTCAGTAGTTCCAGAAACAAACACAACTACCCTGAAGAGACACATCCTGTTCTGATAGTCAGGGCTAGGACCTATGGTCCTTGGTTATTAGCTCTCAGAGTCCCAGTCACTGGAGTTTAAGCCTGAGCTTAATTGGCACACCCTCAATAGCAATCAGCAATTAGTGAGAAAGGGTGCAGGCTCAGTTCTCTCTGTTCCTTGAAGTTTCTCTAGGGGGCACATTTCTTTCTGAAAGCTGGGAATTGTGCCCTGGGGGAGCTGGAACCTCTATGGACTGGGGAAAGCAGTAGGTCGAAAGAAAAGGTATAAATATGCTGATCTTTTCCCCCTTTGGCTTTACCTACAGCTCACTCGTGGACAAGCGGGCCATGCTTTCTTTACTCTGAGTCAAGCTTGAACTTACTACACTCACACCCTTTGCTTCAAGGGCAGCAGAACCAAGTTGGGTAGCTATAAGCAGTCATTCAGGCCCTAGACTCTCACACCCCCTGAGGTGAGCCATTTTCTTCTCCCCATACCTCCAGGAGAAGGGAATTGTCCTTCTCTACTTTATCCCAATAATCAGAGCACTTTTGAGATCCACTTCAGGTGAGAAGAGCAGCATGGGCCTTCGTAGTCTTCAAATTACATAGTTGAAAGATCAGGGGAAAAGACAGCAGATGGGGAGAGGGGACAGCATGTGCCAGGCCCAGAATTTTTTGCAGGAGGGAGAAAGATGAAGGAATGCTCTGACCTAGTCAGTACCTATCAGGATAGTTATGGTTATTTCTGATCATCACTAAGAGTCACAGAATGACAGCATGTAAGCACTGAGAGAGACCTTAGAACATGTAATATCTAGGCTGGGTGGGAACTTAGAATACAAGAAGTCAGAGCTGGGAGGGCCCTCAGAACAGAGAATGTCAGAGATGTGAGGATCTTTAGAAAAGAAAATGTCAGAGCAGAGAGGGTCCTTAGAAAAGTTAATATCAGGGCTGGGAGGGACATTAGAACAGAGAATGTCAGAGCTGGGAGAACCCTTAGAATAGAGAATATCAGAGCTGAAAGGCCTTTAGAAAAGAAATTATCAGAACTGGGAGGGTCCTTAGAAAAGTGAATATCAGGGATGGGAGGGACCTTATGTAGAAAGATTCCTGAAGAAGATTCTGCTGGATAGAACACTTTTGGATGAGGGCAGTCCAGGTGGAGAGATTGAGGGAATTGTGGATTCTTAGACTGGAGAAGAGATGAGTTAGGAGAAATATGATTATTCTGTTTGAGTATGTGAAAACTGTCCTGGAAAAGGACCCCAGGAGAGAAGCTACAGACAGAGATTGCTAGTTAGCAGAAGGGAAATCATTATGAGTATCCAAACTGGCCAAGAAAGAGAGAGACTTGGTAAAGCAGCTTCACCTCGATATGCCTCAGTTTCCTCATCTGTAAAATGAGGGAGTTTTATTTGTTGACATCTGAGGTCTCTTCCAACTTCAAATCTCTAATCTCTGATCTGAGCTTCGGGCACCAGTTTTTGGAAGAGAACATTAGCAAACATTGTGTCAAGGACAGCCTCATCCCCATGCTTGTGGAGGGGATGAGAACTCAGACACAGGCAAAGGTAAGGAAGGGAGGGAGTCAAGGGGTCAGAAGATAACTTTGGAGGGGGGGGTGTGCTTTACAGTTCCAAATTTGGGAAAGAGGTGAAGGCAAAAGTTACAAGAATAAAAAGCAGTGTGAACAAGGAGTGGAGACATGTGGCATGAAGGACAAAGAGCCTACAGGATGCTGTGATGCAATAGCCATGAGAGGAAATAGCTAATCTTTGGGGTAGGGTTGAAATGGAACATGTAGCCATATGGGAGAAGGCTGGGTACCAGTGAGTTATACTGGAAAGAACTCTACATCTGGAGGCTGAGAAACTGCACTCAGGTCCCAGCTCAGGTCCTTGTTACTAGTGGCAATTTGGACAAATCCCTTTCCCTGTTTAAGCCTTAGTTTCCTTCCCTGTGGAAAGAGGGGCTTGGACTAGATGGCTTCTGAGATGCTTACTATGTCAATGTCTATGATCTTTCGGGTAGGCAAGCAGAGGTCCAGAAAGGTCTGAGCAGTATCTGTAACAGAAGGGGCTTCAGATTCCCCAGTGGATGGAGCTCTAGAGGAGGAGGTCAGCAGAGAAGGATTGGAGGAGAAGACATCCCTGTTTCCAGGGGCAGGTGGAACAGGAGTTTTGAGATACAGACCTGCCCAATTCTGTCATGAGCCAGGGCGGTTGGGATGGGATATGGAGGACACCAGAGGAAGAAAAGGTTGAGTAAGATCCACCCTGGGATCCACTGAGTCTGAAAAATGCTAGAAAGGCACACTTACTTTGCCATTCCATTCCTGCTCTGGAAGGTCTTTTTGGGACCAAATTTAATAAAAATTAGATTCAATATATATTAAATATAACATACTATAATTGGATTTTAAAAACCAACACAATCTTGTAAGTACAAGATTGAAGAAGGGAAACAAAGTCATAGCTAACTTTAAAAAGTATGGGGTTTGTGCACCACATACTTGGTACAAAGCAACTATGTGACAGTGACCCAAAAAGTTATAGCAATCTCAGCTTACTTGGCAACTTTTAGAAAAACTTAGAGATCGCTGAATAAGGATCGTAGATTCTGATCTGGAAGGGACCTTGGATGTTATCCAGTCGAATACCATTATTTTACACATGGGAAAATGGAGGCCCAGACAAGTAAAGTGATCTGCCTAGGCAAATGTAAAGTCCTATATGTGGACTCAAAAAATCAGTTTTACAATTTGAACATGCCATATTCAAATCCTGCCTCTGTCACTAACTAGCTGTGTGGCCACGGATAAATCAGTTAATCTCTCAAATACTCGGTTTCCTCATCTGTAAAATAACAGGATCAGACTAAAAACTTCTAAGGTCTCTGAGTGGTAATGGAAGAAGAACTAGGAAACAGACAAAGGAAGGGTTTTAGTGTATTATAAGCTCACTGGAGATAACAATGTGACACAGACGCCAAAAGAATCAACCTGGGGTTCTTAGGCTGCCTTAAGAGAGAACTAGAGATCAAAAATCATAAAATTACAGGTAGAGATAGCTTTAGAGGCTATCCAGTCCAGTATCCAGTCCAACTCCCTAATTTTATAGTTGAGGCCCAGAGTTATTAAGTCACACATGTAGTAACAGAGGCAACATTTGAACCCAGATCCTTTCACTCCAGATCCAGCACTCTCTCCCCTTTATTGCTCTTTATTCAAAACAAGAGGAGACACTTGTCCTGATCCTCTTAACCTTGCTTAGGTCAAATTTGTTGTATTATGTTCAGACCCAGATATCATCTTTTAGGGAGGCCATTAACAACATCTATAGCAGGACAAACAGGATGGGGAGGGCACTGAAAATATAGTCATATAGGAATTGTTCAAAGGAACTGGGTAGGTTTATTCCAGAGAAGAAGAGATTTAGGGGAAAACATACTTGTCTTCAAGGTTTTAAAGTGCTGTTAGGGATTAGACCAGTTATTAACCCCAGATTAGACTAGTTCTTAACCCCAGAGGGCAGAAGTAAAAGTGGTGGGTAGAAGTTAAAGACTCTGACTTTAGTTTAACAGCGAAGCATCATGGCAGAGTTGGTATTGTGGAAGGGCCAAGTTCTCATCCACTCTTGTTGGCTTTTTTATTCCCCTGTTCTAACAAGAAGAGCTCTCCTATAGTAGAATTCTTTGCTTGGGGAAGGAGTTTTTTCAGTTAAGGCTGGAATATGCTAGAGGAGATTGATGCTTGGGGTAGTGATTGGACTAGATTCTCTAGGGGATTCCTCGCAACTCTAAGAGTGTGATTCAATGATAACTTTGCTTTTCTCATGTCCTACTCTGCCATAGCCTCCATGCTGGGGCAAAACCAAACCACAGTGACTGAATTTATCCTCATTGGGTTCTCGCCATTCCCCCAACTTCAGCTGCTATTCTTCGTGCTCTTTCTGCTGATGTATTTATTCACACTGCTGGGCAACCTTCTCATCATGTTGACTGTTTGGCATGAGCGGAGTCTCCACAAGCCCATGTATTTCTTCCTGTGTACTCTTTCCATCTCAGAAATCTCTTACACATTGGCTATTAATCCCCGCATGCTTGCTGACCTGGTCTCCACTCACCACACCATCTCCTTTTGGGGTTGTGCCAACCAGATGTTTTTCACTTTTGCCTGTGGTCTTGCTCACTGCTTCTTGCTCACTATTATGGGCTATGATCGCTATGTAGCCATTTGCCACCCCTTACGGTACAGTGTGCTTATGAGTTCACGGGGCTGTGCTTGGCTGGTGGCCTCCTCATGGCTAAGTGGCATAGTAATGGGGTTAGTGATCACTCTTCCTATTTTCAACCTGACCTTCTGTGGGCCTAATGAGATCCATCACTTCTTCTGCCAAGTGCCCCCCTTGGTGAAGCTAGCCTGTGGAGATGTCGCAGCAGTGGCCACGGGGATTGGGCTGCTCTACATCATAGTCCTGCTGGGTTGCTTCCTCCTTATCCTTCTCTCCTACACCTTTATTGCAGCCACCATCTTGAAGATCCCCTCAGCTGAAGGCCGGCACAAAGCCTTCTCCACCTGTGCCTCCCACCTCATTGTGGTGGTTATACATTATGGCTTTGCTTCTGTTGTACACCTTAAGTCAAAGACCTTAGAAGCCCTGGAAGGGGATACCCTGATGGGCATTTCCTACAGTGCTCTTACCCCCTTCCTGAGCCCCATTATCTTCAGCCTGAGAAATAAGGAACTGAAGGATGCCCTAAAGAAAGTCCTCCTCAGGAGTCTGTGCCCCTCAAGACTGTAATGGAGAGACTATATGATGGTCAATAATTAGAATGTATTTGATTTTTGATCTAAGTCTTATGTTATGGAACACTTTCTAGATGGATGGATGGATGGATGGATGAAAATGAATTTTAAGTACCTACAATATGATAAGTATTGTGCTAAGTGTTGGGGACACAAATATAAAAAGTGAGAAGGGCTCCCTTTTCAAGTAGCCCACATTCCAATGGGGGGAGACAACATGTTCTGACCTTATTATTAGCCCTAGGAATGGGATCACAATCTAGCTGATACTGATCTCACTTGTTTTTGAGAGTCCTTTTGCATTTATGGATATTCATTCATAGTTGATGAGTACCTGCCTGGATATCACGAGAAGCTCCAATTACATTGCTCACTTGACTTCTGGTACACTTTCCACCATCTTACATCTCTACATTGGACTGTATTACCCCGGTTCTGATACTTTCCTTCCCCCCACAACTTTTCAGCTCTGTTTCATCTGTCTCCATCCCTTACTGTAATGCAAACTCCTAGAGAGTAGGAACCATCTTGTTTTTATATCTCCAGTGCTTAGCCCAATGCCTGGCACATAATACAAGCTCTTATGAAAAGACAGTTTATAGTACTTTACTTGGCAGATTTGCTGAAATAATTTTGCTTTTATCCCAATTAACACACTAAAGGAAAAAAACAGGCTGCACAGTTAAGATTTAGTCTGTAGCAATCTTGAGGCAGCGATTGTTAAAAATGTTTAATGAGTATTTTTGTAAATAAAGTTGTGAGTTAATTTATCTACTCTTGATCATTGATATGCTAAATTTTTCTCACATTTAATTTTCGAGTTTTTCAGAGTGTCATTTTTTTGTAGTAAGTTTTCATCATGTACTAATTTTTATAATTCAGAAAATTGAAGTATATATTTGGAATGAATAGTATGTAATAATTTCATTAATAAAGATGTTTAATAATGTTTAAAAAAAGAGAGTGGACTTAAATTCTTTACACATCTCTCTATCTCTGTCTCTGTCTTTCTATCTTGATCTCTCTGTCTCTCATTCTTACCACCTGTTTGAACTTGTGTCTAATCTAGCCTCACCAGGCTGTAATTTCCTTATCTAAAAAACTAGAGCATTGGATGCCCACTAGATGTTTTCAAAGCCTCTTCCCACATCATATTCTAAGGTACTTTGAGATTTAAAGAGATAGAAAGTAGTTTGAAAGCAGAGGTAGCTGAGGAACTGGAGACATATAAATTTCTGGGCAACTCGGGGGAGACAAAGTATGAAAGAACTGGAACTAATAAAAATCAACTTCATTACTGTGGCACTTTACAAAACAATAACTCTATGAGGCGGGGAGTACTAGTAATATTGTCATGGTTTTACAGATGAGGAAACTGAGGCTCAGTTGAGGGTCATGCAGCTATTAAGGTGTTAGACCCAGGATTTCAACTCAGGCTTTCTGACTCCAAGGTCAAAACGCTTCCCTGAGCCCATGCTGCCTCTTTCCTGTTAGATGAAAAACTATGGATGGAACTATGCAGCAGATTCCTATTTTAGGAGAGAAACGGGTTTCAGGTGAGTTAATTGAGTTAAGTAAGAAGAAGGTTATTTGTAAGACTTGTCTTTTAAGATGAATGAAACTGGCCTTCCTGTCATCTGCTGTCTCTTGCTATTATTTAATTTATAATTACTAAGTTAAGTGTTATGATAATAATGATGATGATGATTGTGTCTCCTTTTTAAGGCTCTGAGCTCATGAAGACCCAAGTTCCTCTCTTGAGTGATTCTTAATAATCATACTCTGCCTCATGCTCCTACCCAGGATTTTACCTGGGAACACAGAGTTGGACTTGTTTCTAGCTCTTGCCTAGGTGTCATTTCCCTAGAAAGTATTAAATTAATAAGGCATAGAACAAAGAACAAGTTGTTGTTGTTTGCACACTACAAAGATGACAGAATGAACTCACTCTTGAGTTACTATATTATATAATTACATAAAAAATGTTCCCTTTTGCTCTCTGGTGGCCTACCTTCCCTAGAATCTCTGCAGGTTTCACCCTGATAGTACTACCTCTGGGGTTTAATAGTACCCACACCCTTGCATTCTAAGTGGCAAAAGAACTCAAGTTTCCCTGGAAATGCAGCAATTGACCCCATTAGCGAGTAAATGCCTTCTCTGGGGATCTATATAATGACTCTTGACTTAATAGCATGAATTTCTGGTTGAGGAGCAAATCAACAAGGAAAGAACATGGAATTCTAGAGAACCTATCCCTCTTTCCCTGGACTGGTGTCATTCATGTGACTCATAGTACCAGTCAAGTGCCCTCTTTCTTCTGGCTCTCTTCCTTGTTGCTCCCCAGTTTTGCTCCCAGTTTCAACTAGGCCTTTCATTTGGTCCAGGAATCCTTCCATCAATCCCCTGTTACCCCTCTGCTGCTACCACCTCATATTCCTCCATTCCTATTTGGACCGGGAATGTTTTCCAATACCTATCATCCTCCCCCTCTCCTTGTCCCCACCCTCCTCCATCCCCCATTAGCACAAATTCATGCATATTTTCCTGAGGCTCAGAGAAATCTCAAAGTAACACCAGGAACATGTCTACAAGGGGAAATGTTCATGTGTCCATTATTCAAATGATGATGGGGATAATGGTGATGATGAAGAAAACTTTGATGATGATATTGCTTTTTCATGCATCAGTCCTATTTTAACAGTCTCTGGCTCTTCAACAATTCATGTTAAGTCATTCACGTGATTGATAGAGTTAGAATCCAAAAAGATCTTGAATGACTAAGATGGTAGGCTGACTACATTAAGGTTAAATATATTCAGGATAAAATGAAGTCTCACTCAGGGATCAAAAATACCCCTACACAAGAACTTGAGGATGAGTTGAAAGAACTGGTACTGTTTACCTTAGAAAAGGCTTAGATCAGACTTGATGCCCAAGTTCAGATTTTTAAGACCTTTCATGTAGAAGAAGGACCAGACTTTTAGGACTTTAGACCTTACAGGGACCCTAGATAGTCACTGAGTCCAAGCCCCTCATTCGACAGATGATTCAGCTGAAGTGAAATGACTCACTCCCACTAGGTCCCAAAAGCATTAAGTGGATAATCCAGGACTCAAAACTTTGGCCTTCTGATTCCACATCTAGGGATCTTTCTGCTATTCTCTGTCCATGGCTTTTTCTGTGTTTTTTGGTCCCTGAGGGAATAACTGGATGCTACCAGTGGAAATTATAGAGGGTTAGATTCCCATCTTGTTGGAACTCTACAGCCACACATAGCTAGCTTTAGGTTTGCCAAAACAGTTTTCATACATTATTATATTTGGTGAATACAGCAATCCTAAAAAATAAGTAGCACAGATATTATAAGCCCCATTTTACAAAAGAAGAAACTGTGAATCAGAAAGGTTGTGACTTTTCTACAGTCACCCAGGGATCAGAGGAGGGATTTGAATCCAGATATTTACAACCACTGGTCATCTAGCACCAGTCCATGCATATTCTCTTGAGTCTCAGAGATGCCCCAAAATGATACTAGGAACATGGCTGCCAGAGGAAATGCCAAAGTGCATATTATTCAAATGATGGTAGGGTCTCCATGGTCAGTCCTCTTTCCACTGTATAATATTGGTTATTATTTAGAATTTAGAGCTTTCCAGGAGTGCAATAGGATGCCTCAGGAGACAGTGAACTTCTCATTAGTAGCTGGATAACCACTTCTCTGTGTAATGGTAGTCTGGAACATGTACAGAATGTCTCTGGTGGCATATCATCACATGGAGAGGTAAGTGAGCCTGATTCTGAGAAAGCTTTGATGATATATAACAGAAGGGACTTAGAGAGACTATAGAGTATATACAGACATTCTGTAACTGGTTCTGGGAAGCTAGCCACGTGGTGAATTGGATGTGCTTTGATTGATTACAGAAGCCTTCAAAAACCTCTAGACACCATAGCCTCAATATTTTCTCTTTGACTGCATCTGCTTATAGTCAGTATTGGAAGGCAAGGGGTATTGGACCATCTTTCTAAGACCATGTAGCCTCATGAAAAATTGATCTCTGTGCTTCACCTGACTCAATATTTTTTATTTCCTTCTAGGTAAAGGAGTTTAATATGGAGGTTCCATCCTTGAAAATTTTGAAAGGTCAAGAGGATGAGCTTCCGGGAATGTAGGAGTTAGAGTCCATTCAGGACCCATCCCAACAGTATCTGAGACAAGGGTTCTTCCAGCAGTGGTTCCGCACCTGGTGCAATCAATGTCATGGAGGAACTCAGTTTAGTTCCTCCCTTCCTCTCTCTCTCTCTCTCTCTCTCTCTCTCTCTCTCTCTCTCTCTCTCTCTCCCCTTTTCCCTCTCTTCCTCTCTCTCCTTCCCATCCCTTTCTCTCTCTTTCCCTCTCTCTTTCTCTCTCCCTTTTCTATCTCCTCTCTCATATTTTCTTATATTTATTTTTGAATTGTAGAATCTCAAAAAATACATTGAAATGTGTAGGTTTTGATTCCCATGACATGCTTATATTGCAAAAGACTATGACAATAAAAAGAGTATGATCATGAACTAGGTAACAAAATCTTCTTGTACTTTACTCCCCTCCACATACACTGTCATCTAGCTGCACTTGCCTACCTGCTGTTCTTCATACATTTGAAATGCATACCTATTTTATATACCTAAATATGCAGTGTCACATAAATATTTCTTGGTCAAAAAGGGGTCACGAGTGGAAAAAGTTTAAGAAGCACTGACTAAACCTACCTAAGCATCAGCTTCCCCACCTCAAAATGGGGAAATATTATTTATTCAGCAAGCATTTATTTAGTCCCACTATGCTCCAGATACAGTGTCAAATTTTAGGGATACTTGAACTGTGTAAATGTGTCTCGTTATTTTGTTGTCCTTCCCTCTTGTGGGGAGGCTGGGTACTGCAGGGGAACAGCATTAGATTTGGAGATCGTGTTAGTTTGAATCTTGTCTCTGCTACTTAGAGGAGACAAGGCCTTTAGCGACTTACTTTCCCTCTCCTGGCTACAATTCCTCATTTGTAAAATAACTGGGTAAGAATAGATGGCCTCTAAGATCGCTTTCAATTCTAAACTATGATCCTGTGGTCCCTTGATTTTACAGATGAGGATACTGAACCCCAGAGAGATTCAATGACTTCTCCAAGGTCATGCAGCTGCTTAGTGGCAAAGCAGAGAAGTAAACCCGGCTCTCTCTCATCCTTATGGCCAAAGTTTCTCTCTCTCTCTCTCTCTCTCTCTCTCTCTCTCTCTCTCTCTCCCTTCCTCCCTTTTTTGGTGGTGCTGGTGAGACACGTGACTTGGTCCACAGATACCTTCAGAGCAGGCAGCATGATGGTGGTTGTGGGGGGAAAAGTGTGGAGTTATTATAAAGGATGGAAGCTAGGTGTTGCAATGATAGAACATGAAGATATGGAGTCAGGAAGACCCGAATTCAAATCCAGTCTCAGACATGTACTAGCAGTATAACCCTGCTCGAGTCCCTCAATCCCTCTCAATCTCATTTTCCTCATCTGTCAAATGGGGATAACAACAGTACCTACCTCCCAGAATTATTGAGAGGATCACATGAGAAAACACACATGTAAAGTATTTGTAAGCCTTAAAGCACTATAGAAATGCTAGCTGTTGTTATGATTATTATACTGATTGCTGAGCAAAGCAAATGGTCATGTAACTTTAGCTACTTCCTGTGCTATTTCTTGTTCCAGCCTTGGTTTTGTTCCCCTGGTCCTTGACCCTTGACCTCTGGCTTACCTGTCTATGATCAGGATTTCCTGTTTAGTTGCTCATTAGTTACTAGATTGTCAATGAATGACAAACTCCCGCTAATCTTTAAAGTCTAGGTATCCGCTTATGAATATGGCTCTACTGTGCTTATGAGTGAGAAGAATGCTTACTAACAATAGTAAATGACCTGGAATCTCAAAATACAGATGGCATGGGGGAGAATGTGCAAGCTGGAAGTTTATAATATGTAGTAGGAAGTGAGAAGTAAAAGGGCAGAAGCCAAGGTCAAGGGTGGCTTTGAGCCATTATATTTGACCTGTGTGAAATTCCTTATAGTCTGCAGTTGAGAAAGACAGAGACAGAGATCAAGAGACAGACACAGAGACCAAGAGATAGACACAGAGACAGATAGTAACAGAGACAGAGACAGAAACAGATGAACATATGGATGGACAGACAAATGGAAATAATGGAGAGATGGAGTCAGACACAACAGACAGAGAAAGACAGATATAAAGAGATGGACAGCAAGACAGATGGACAGACAGACAGATCGAAATGACAGAGAGACAGTTACAGACCAAGAGAAAGAGATAGACACCAAGAGACAGGAACACAGAGAAACAGAGACAGATAGACACAGAGACAGATGGACAGATAGATGAAAAGACAGATGGAAATAACAGAGAGACAGAGTCAGAGACCAAGAGACAGAGAGAGATGGGAACAGAGACAGGGAGACTGACATAGAGATGATGGACAGATGGATAGAAAGACAGATGGAAACAATAGAGTCAGAGAGAGACAGAAATAGAGATAGGCAGAGACACAGAGAGACAAATAGAAAACTTAGGTTCAAATCTAGGCTCCTCCAATTACTAGCTATGTGATCTTGGGCATGCCTCTTAGCCTCCCTGCATCTCATTTTCCTTATCTGTAAAATGAGGGGGTTCAAATAATTAATATCTAAGGTTCTTTTCCAACTTTAAGTCTGTGATCATAGGAAAACCCAGGAAACCAAGGAGAAGTGGAGGTAGCACAGAAAACCAGAAGTGAGTAGCAGTGAGTCAGGTCCAATGCTTGCTGGATGTTAGAAGAAAATCTTGTTTGCTGATTTAATTTTCAAAAGATTTTCACTATTTATGTTCAGAAGCTGTGGTTATTAGATATCAATGATAATATTACAATTAGCATAGGCATTCCATTACTGTCTATCCAAAGAGTGTGGGGCATATGAGTTCTCTCTACCACCACCACCCCCCCAAAAAAATGATTATTTTTTTTGTCTGAAGAATGTGACCTAAAATGGCTCCAAAGGATGATTTTCTGTTTACAGCAGAGTAGATCTCTATTGTTCCCAAATAGATCTTTCTCCTTAAAAATGGGCAGTATTCTCCCCTCGCCTGATGACATTACAATAATGGCATGTCTGAGCATCTCAGGGACTGACCACAGTTTCAGCAAGGGACAGTGCTAGGAGGAAATCAGTCCTGTACACAGTTGCCAAAGTGGCTTTCCTTATGTACAGATATGATAGAGTCACTCTCCTACTCAATAAGTCCCAATAGCTCCCTATTTCCTCTAGCATTAAATATAAGTTCCTCTATTTAGTTTCTAAAGCACTTCATAACCTAGCCCCAATATACCTTTTTCTGTCAAATGATATAATATTTGTAAGACATTTAGCATAGTTCCTGGAACATAGTAGATGCTTAATAGATGCTTATTTTCTCCCTCTAATATGATTAAATATTATTTCTTTTCCTGAACTCTACTGTCCAGCCAAAATGGTCTGCTTATTGTTCTTCACATACTTAGCTCCATTTCTATATAGAGTTAAAACCAATCCTTCTGGTTCTGGTTCCTTGACAAGGTGAGAATACTTTTATAGAATTAAGCAATCATAGCTGAGTGAGAACAAAGTGTATATACCTTCTGGAATTAAATGAAACTATATTGTGAGAGTCCAAGTCACAGCTTAAGCAATTTATATAAAAGGGAAAAACTATCTCAACGAAAATGGGGAGGGCAGGAAGAAATTCTGATCATTTGAATTCATAAGAAGGAATGGAAAAAAGGGAGAACTTCATTTCAGCTGAAAAGGGAGATACTAAAGAGAGGCTTTAGTATGTCTCAGAGAGGAGGATCCAGTGAGAGGGAAATCACAAGAAAAGGTCAGCTGTTTTCTCCACTCCTCCTCCTGATCTCTATTTATCTGCAGACACCATAATATAATGCGTTGTTTTGTTACTCAAATATTTTCGGCAAACTGAATTTTACTTCAACCACAAAAAACCAAGGGGTTAACTAAAGATAGATAAAAATGTGAGGGTGAAAGTATATGAGCAAACAGTTAATCCAAAGAAGAATTGTGAAGTATTCATAACCACATGAAGAACACTCCAAATCATTAATAATAAGAGAAATGCAAAACCAAAAAAAATCCAGAAGTTTCACCTCACACCCTGTGAGTTGGCAAAATGACAAAACAATATTGGAGGAGTTGTGGAGGATAGATACACTGGTGCATTGTTCGTGAAGCTGTCATCAATATAACCATTTTAGAAGGCAATTAGGAATTATGCAAATAAAGTGATTAAAATGTCCATAGCTTTTGATCTAGAAATCCTGTTATTGGGCTTATACCCCAAAGAAGCTCTTCATAAGAAGGAAAGTCCTTATACAAACCAAAATACTTATAACAACACTTTTTATGATAGTAAAGAATTGGAAACAAAGTAGATGCTAATCGATTAGGGAATGGCTAATAGAATCGTGGCTCATGAATGTAATGGATTACCTTGCAGTGAGAAATGATACGTGATAAATACAGAAATGCATGGAAAAATCTAAATGAATTGAAGCAGGGGGAAGTAAATAGCCAAGAAAACAATGTATAATGATTACAGCAATGTAAATGCAAAGAACAGCCACATTCATACACAATCAAAAGTGAAGCCTGCAAAATCAGAAAGAACATTCATGGCTCCAAAGAAGAGATATCAGAGGATACTTCCATCACCACTCACCCACTCACCCCTGCCTTAACGGAGGTGGCGGGTCCACAGGTATCGTACATTGCTAATGTTTGTAGACATTTTTAATGAATTGATTAGTTGTGCTTATTTTTTTTGCCTTCTTTATCATTTTTTTGTCTCTAAAAATACTTCTGTTATATGGGATGGCTTTCTGAGAGGGAGAGGGGAAGGAATACTGGGCTGGGGGGAGAATTATGGTGACATAAAAAGTAAAGGACATCAAAAAAACTTACTTTTAGAAAGATATAAATGTGAGATTAGGCAGAGAGCCCAATCTCCATCTAGTTGTTAGGGATTTTCTTAACTGGGGGCTCTGTGTGATTGTGCCTAAACTCTTAAATTTTCATCTAAAATAAACTTCCTACAGCTGAAAAGGAAGGAAGCAAGTGAACCTTAGGCATCATTCTGTTACCTTCTAGGCTTAATGGAATTAATTATTGTGGTGTTGTGTTACACCTATTGTTACTTTGTACTTCCTATCTTCCATGCCTAGAATGTATGCTTGTCTCACCTATGCTACCATTTCAACTATGTAGTGCAGTGTATAGAGTGCTGGGCCTGGAGTTAGGAAGTCTCATCTTCCTGAGTTCAAATCTGGCCTCAGACACTTACCAGCTATGTGACCCTGGTCAAATCATATGTTTGCCTCAGTTTTCTCATCTGTAAAATGAGCTAGAAAAGGAAATAACAAACCGCTCCAGTATCTTTCCCAAGAAAACTCCAAATGGGGTAACAAAGAGACTGAAGGAAAAAAAACATTTCAGAATTATGGGGATCCCTGAAAACACCAAAGGAAAATAGAATCTGATAACTCTAATGAGAAAATTATTTAAGAAATCTTCCCAGAATTATAAAAAAAACAAATGTATTGAATCTACAGAAATTGGATGTAAGGCAAAAGTGAAAATTCAATTTATTCAGGCACAAAAATGATGATCTTTAAAACAACAATGAAAAAGGAAAAATCTGCTAAGCTAGAAGGAAAACATGACATAACAAAAATCAGTTTTTCATGAGATTTTTCTATGAATACTAGGAATGGTCACAGAAATTGAAATATAATATAGATGAGCTTAGTAAGGCTGTCCACACTAGCATAGGTGTGTCATTGTGTGACTCAAAGGGAGACAGAATAAACATCCCTAGCCTCTTCTCCCCACCCCACCTCCACCTCCCATCCTTTTTCAAGGGAGACTTTTATTTCCTGTCAGAAGAAGCAAGAAGTTCAGGCAAATAGTTTGGTCACATTGCTCTCCTCAGGGAGTTGGAGCACCGTGCTTGAATTGTGGTTTCCTTTTCCCTTAAATATTGTTAGTTTAGGGGATATGGTTGTCAGGTTTAAGCTAAACTTCCAATTGCTGCTTATTAATGGAGAAAGGAAGACTCCCATGCTTTATATTTAAGACTTGACCTTTTCTCACCAAATACCAGTTCTCCAATGAATACACACAGCAAATAGCAAAGAAACACATATATCCAAGTCGATAACAAGACAGAAATCAGAAAAAGTAGACAAATAAGAATATATGCTGGACAATACAGAGTGAAGAAACATTCCCATTGGGAGTGAGGTAACTCAGTTCATCCCAGAGAGAGTCCCAAATGTCCCCAAAGGGGAAATCTCACAAAGTCTCTATTGTAGCAAGCTGAGGATATGATCACGATGGAGACTCCAAATCCTGTTATGTCAGCCACAATACTAGGATTCATCTTCCAGCTTGTTTAACTATGCTGTTGGAGGGTGAGAGATGAATATTGAAAATCTTTAAAGAATTTACAGAAAAAAAAACATACATTTCCAAAAAGCTTTGAGTATGAAGCCAGAGACACTCTTGGCCTTCGGCAGAAAGCTAAAAGAATGAAGCACTAATACCACATACTTTTAAAACTGTGATTAACTCGTTATCTAAATGTCCAGGAATAAAAACAACTATGGTGTCATGTTGACTAAGTTACTGGATATTACAGGAAGGGTGTTCCAGATAAGTAGAGGAAGGAAAAAAGAAGGGGAGGGAAAATAGATAGAAGAAAGTGTGGCAGCTATTCCAAGGTGAAACTCATGACTATAACAAGGAGGGTAGAAGAGCACAGGGTCAAAGATATTTAGAGAGATGGTAATGTAAAATATTGAAATTTAGTTTTGTATAGTTCATTTACTTAAGTTTAATAATAGAAATGATAAAATTAAAAAAGAAACCACTATTTCCTTCAAATGAAATAAACAACTTAAAGATGCAGGGTCAAAGATGAGTTAAATTGGTATAGTGGCAAGATCTAGGAGTCAGTAGATCTGAGTTTTAATCTGTGATCTGTCACTAAGGTATGACCTTGGGCTGGTGAATTGAATTCCATGAGCATTTATTAAGCACCTACTACCTACCATGCACTGTACTAGCAGCTACCCATTTTGGTCTACCATTTGTAGAAGAAAATGAAAAAAAAATCCCTGCCTTCAAGGAGCTCCCATTTGCTTATCCTATCTGGGTCTCAGTTTCCCCATGTATAATATCAGGAATTTGAGTTGGTGGTCTATAAGGTTCCTTCTAGTGCTAATAATCTGTTAATTTAACAACCGTAATGCTAAATTTATGGATAAACCCTTCAAATAGATAAGGAGCTGGATAGAATTGAACAGGTCTAAGAGGAAAGCAGGTTAGATTGCCTTTTTGAAGCTGCAAAATTTTTTAATGACCCCAATCTTCTCCCTGAAGCAAACAAACAAGACATATTTTTGGTACCAATATTCTTCCAGGTGTGTGGTGTAGCTGTGAGAAGTAGAACACTATAGGGTCCAAAACACCAAGTTGAGAATTACCCGAAAGGCAATAGGGGTTTGAGGACAGGGGGGTAATAAGCACCTATGATGCAGGGGCATTGGGCTAAACACTTTTACAAGTATCATCTCACTTGATCCTTTTGACAACCTAGAAAGGTAAATGCTATTATTATCCCCATTTTACAGCTGAGAAAACTGAATGGGGAGGTGCAGTTTGGCCAGGAGCAGGCTGAAACATGTTATAAGGAAAGCATTACAAAGAAGTGGTCAAAATAAAATGGAAAAGAAAAATAGTCTGGTCACATGATAAGGGTTTGGGAATCAAATGACATAAAGTTAAATTGAATTCTTGGCAAGTTCAAAAGCCTGTTGATCAGTCTTCTCCTGGTTATGCTCTCCTCTTTCAGTTTTCCACTCTCTCCTCTGTCCTGATTTACCTCCAATCTGACTGCTTCTTCTCACTCTCCTCTGTTAAATCTTCCTTCCACTAAATGTGGATCTTCTCCAAGACTCTGCTCTGGGGTCTCCTCTTTTCTCACTCTATCCTATCTCACTTGGTCATCTTATATGTTCCCATGGGTTCAGTTAACATCTCTATGAAGATGATTTTCAAATCTATTTATCAGTCCGGGTTTATCTCCTGACCTTCCGTTTTGCATTCATTACCAACTGCCTATTGGGCATCTTGAACTGGGTGTCCCATAGACATCTCAAATGCAGCACGTTCCCCAAACTCTCCCCACATTTGAACTTCCCTATTGCTGTTAAAGGTACTACCATCCTCCCGGTCACCCAAATTCACAAACTTAGTGTCATCCTTTTTATGGGAGGAACATCTCCTTTTTGAGTTCATACGGTAGGTGACTACTGGAAAAATATATCTACCACAACTCAGAAATAATCGAGGCAAAGAAACATAGATTTAATTATGTTTAAGTACAGGTTTAGGTCTCATACAAAACAAATACACTTAAACAAAAATTAGGATTCTAAAAAGGCTTTTTATTGACAGAACTCAGAGTAAGAGAATTCTTTTACATGTTTCAATCTCGTTCTTTTTGTTAGGATATAGAAGTCTAAAGAAAAGAGAGTCATCACCTCAGCTTCCTTCAACGTCATAAAATTTGAGCAAACTTAAACAGTCATTAAGGAAACAATACTAATTAAACAGACTTTAGGTAAACTAGGTCAGGCTACAGATTAAACTACTTTTAGAAAGTTCACAGCGGGTTGGTTGAGGGAGAAGGGATTTATACGTTGTCAGGAACAGTTGAGATTCTTCCTCTGCATTCTCATCTGAGGAATGTTTGAGGTCTTAAGCAAATTCTCACATTCCATGGGACAAGTTCCAGCCAGCTCAATAACCTTCTAACAAGGAGAAATGACCCTAGACCCCTCCCTCCCTAAAAATAAAAATTAATAAAAAAATCAAGAATCAAAAATTCCCATAAGATTCTCAACTCTTTACTCACATTTAGCCAACATATACAATCTGTTACAAAGTTTTGTTTCTGATTTCACATCTCTTGTATACATCCTCTTCTCTCCATGTACACTCAGTCTTCATCACCTCCCTCCTGCTGTATTCCATTAGGCTTCTGGTTGATCTCCCTTCCTCAGTCCTCTCCCCTCTAATCCATTTCAGCTCAGCTGCCAAAGTGATCTTCCTAGAGTGGGGGTCTGACCGTATTACCCCAAGTCCCCTACTCAATAAACTCTAATGGCTTCTTATTTCCTCTAAAGTTCTTCATAACCTGGCCCCCTCCTACTTTTTCTCCTTCTGTATGCTTTACTTAACTTCAACTACACTATGGTCGATTAATAATGATTTTTTTTGTTGCTGGAACTAAGTCCCTTTACTCTACGCCTGACTCTATGCCCTTTCACTGGCTGGGCCAATGCCTAGAATATTCTCCCTTCTCACCTACATCTTTTGGCTTCCCTGTATTCTTTCAAGATGATTCAAACTGTGCTTTGTGCAGTAGTCCTTTCCAGGTCGTCTTCATTGCTAATGCTTTCCTTCTGGGATTACTTTCCATCACACACACACACACATGCATACATATATAGCATATGTTTATACATATATGTGTGTATTCATATGCATATATATATATATATATATATATATATATATATATATAGTATATGTATACACAGGGGCAGATAGGCAGTGCAGTGGATAGAGTGCCAGCCTGGAGTCAGGAAGACTCATCAAATCCACCCTCAGATACTTACTAGCTGGGTGACCCTGGGCAAGTCAATTAACTCTGTTTGCCTCAGTTTCCTCATCTGTAAAATGAGCTGTAGAAGGAAATGGCAAACCACTCTAGTATCTTTGCTAATAAAACTCCAAATGGGGTCATGAAGAGTCAGATATGACTGAAATATATACACACATACATGCGCACAATATATGTGCACACATGTATATAGCTTATATCTAGATAGTTGTTTACATGTTGTCTCCCCAATTAGAATGCTAGCTTTTCAAGGTCAGAGACCATGTTTTTGCCTTTCCTTTCATCCCCAGTGCTTGGCATAGTGTCTGACACATAGTAACCCCTTAATAAATATACATTGACCGACTGAATTTAAAAAAAAACAACATAGTATATAGTAAACACATTTATTGCAGTTAAGATATATACAGATTGATACCAAAAGGTTGGATGCATAATGCTACATGTATTTCAAGCCTTACATACTTCTCCCTATCTCTTTCTTCCAAGTTGAGGAACTCACCTATGAATTTACTAAGAAAATTGAGACCCTTTGACCCGAGTTCCTTCTTCTCTTTTCTTTATCTTAAACTGTCTTGACAACAAGCCTCGCTCTCTCCTACTTCCTCCTAGTCTCTGACCATGAAGTGGCACTTCTCCTTGCCAAAGTCAGGCCCTCTTCACGTGACCTTGACCTAATGATCTCTTCCTGTCATCTCTAGTAGATCACTCCCTCTATCATTCCTTCTAGCTCTCTAATCTTCAGCTTCTCCCTATCTACTGGTTATTTCCCCTGCTTCAAATATAACCAAGTCTTCCCCATCTTCACTAGACCCTACCATACCTCAATCTATTGTCTTCTCTCTTTCTCTCTCTCTCTCTCATTTTATCCTCATAATAACTGGAAGACAGGTGCTATTATTATCCTCATTTTATAGTTGAGAAAACTAAGGCAGACAAAGGTTAAGTGACTTGCCCAGGGCCATACAGCTAGTAAGTATCTGAGGCCAAATTTGAACTTATGTCTTTCGGGCTGCAGGCCCAGTTTCTATCCACTGAGACCCATAGCTGTCTCTGGGAAGCTTAAGGAAAAAGTCAAATCACTAAAATTAAAAATTGCAAAGGAGAAATTATTTGAAATACAAGGACGCTATGAAAATTATTCAAAGAAAATTCAAAGAAAAAATTATTTGTTGACTCTCTCTGTGAAAGGAAACTTGGAGGCAGAGACTCAGTTCCAGCACCATCTGTGTGATCTTGAACAAATCCCTTGGTCTTTTGAGTTTCAGTTTCCTCACTTGCAGTATGGGGATAATGATTAGTATAATCTCAATCTCCCAGGTTGTAATAAAGAATATACTTTGTGCAAACTAAAACACCTTACAAATACAAGCCATCATCATTGTCGTCATTATTCATTCTTATGGTTTCCTTGTGCTTCCAGAGTACGTGTCCTAGAAGAAAGTTGCTTCTACATAACAGAGACCCTGCAGACTTTGGTAAGCGGGCACAGGCAGGGGGCAACTTCACACGCACCTAGCGGCAGAATATTAGAGGCAGATGGGAAATGGGGCAAGGGATAGTGATATTAATGACAACAGTAAATAATAATAACTTTTATATGGTATAATAAGGTTTTTAAAGCACTCTACAAATATTATTATTGCCATTTTACAGATGAGGAAACTGAGGCAGATAGGCTAATGATCTTCCCAGTGTCACACAACTAACAAGTGTCTGAGGCTGGATTTGAGCCCAAGTTTTCCTAATTCCAGGTCTCACATGCTTTGCATTGATCCACCTAGATGCTGGCTGTTGAAGATTAAAAGTAATGCAGAAGAAAGTACTACTAGGACAAGAGTCACAGTATTATAGAGAAAAAGGCCTGTAAGAGACCTCAGATTTCATCTAGCCCGACCCTTTCATCATCATCAACAGAATCATCGTCATCACCACCATCACAACCATCACAACCACCATCATCATCATTTCCATCATTATCATCATCACCATCACTTATACAATATCTTAAGACTTGCTGTGCCTTATTACCTTGTTTGCTCCTCACAACTTTGTGAGGTAGGGGCTATTATTCTTACTTTATAGGTAAGGAAATTGAGTCTGAGAGAGGTTGGATTACTTGCCCAAGGTCATGCAGCCAGTCAGGGTGGAAGGCAGGTTTTGGACTCAGCACTCTATCCACTGTACCACCTCAATGACTCATTTTTACAAATGAGGAAACTGAGACTCAGAAACGTTAAGTGACTTTCCCAAGGTCACACAGATAGTTAAGTGACTGAGTCAAGATTCAAATCCTGATTCTTTCCACTACACTACTAAGTCATTTTAATAGTGTTGTAAAGGAAACAATTATAACCCAAGGATTAATTGTCAAGTAATGTTACTTATTCTGACTTATCAAGAAGCTCTTGCATTTGTATGATGATGTATGCTTTTCAAAGCGCTTTCACATCCTCCTAAGTTATCTCATTTGATTCCTACAAGAACACTGGGAAGTAAAATGAGTAGGTATTACCATTTCCAAAATTGTTTTCTAGGCGGTGTGAATAGGAGTGCCCATGAGAAAATGTCAGTGTTAATGATGTGGCCCTGTTACAAGGAATCTTCAGCTCCTGCTTTGCTTGGGATCATAATGGCTAACACTTGGCACCTTCTAATTGTTTGAATGAGGAAGAGGTCATGGGATAACCCGTTCCTCACCCACCTACTTCACCTTTACAAGAATCTTCCCCCAAACAGGTTACAGGATTGGGGAAAAACTTTCCATTGTCAAATGGAAGTGGGGCCCTGTGGATTTCAAAGAATCAATTAAGAAATATTTATCAAATTCCTTCTTGTCTCCCCAGAGATTAGCACCAATTTTGATGTATAGTACTGATTGAGTGTTCCATTACATGAAAACGTTTGCACACTAGTAATGTTACAAGGTGTCCTCATCTTTCCTTGGTAATGCCACAGCAGAACATGAACTGTGGTGGCACATGCAAGACCAAAAGGAATGGGTGCAGTCTGTACCAGAGGAGAGACTACTTCTGTCAAAGACAGTATGAATACACCATACAGCTAAGAGATACAGATGAGGAAACTGAGGCTTCAGACAAGGTTGGTTGATTTGACCAAAGTCAAATGCCTAGTAAATGCCAACACTTAGGCTAAGGGTTCAAACTGAGATCTTCTGATGCCTAGTACTTTCCACACCTCCCCCCAACACTTGTTGTGGACATATTATAAAATGATCTTTCTCTCTTTTTTCCTCCTTCCCACCCCAGTCCCCCACTTTTAATGTACACCAGTGACTACATAGCATGTAAGAAAGGACAATGAACACACTGTGCTATCCACTGGGACCAGTAGGGATGTCTCTCTGCTGAGAAACCCTCTATGTGCTCAAGTGCAACCAGATAATGATGAGAGAATTACATGCAGGAATTCCACAAGGGAGATGCCCTGCAGGGTCTTAGTAACTTTTCAGCTCTTTTTCCGCCCACTCCATTCCATCTGTGGCTCTCTAAGTCCTTAGTAAGGCAAAACTCCCAAGTTTTCCTCCTCAGAGACACATTAAGGATTAGTTAGTGTGATTCTAATCTTAACTGGCATTGAAGAGCCCAAAGGGCCAACTCCCAACAGAACTTGTCTGAGTTTGCATCTTAACAATTCCCTTGGAAGCTCATTGCCAACTTTAGTTTGTGACTGGCATAGAAAGTTTTTAATGATACCCTGAGGGACCCATTTAAAACTTTATCAATTATTTCTTGATTCCACTTCGTTTGGGAGATGAAATAATTCATAAATATTTACGGGGTGATGAAGGACAGAACAATTAGATTTGAACTTCAAGGCTGTGTTTAAAAACTTGGATGAAAATATGACTTTGAAACTAGAGTCCCATAATGCACTGGCCAGCCACTTCTTTTAGTATTTTATTTTAATATTTATTGATGCCCTTTCTCTTTCAGTCATTTTTCTCTATACGTACACACATGTATATAAGCTTGTGTGCAAACATACATACATAATATTATATTTATATTCATTTATTAAGTTCCCTTCCTCCCCCTGGATCCTCCTTTGTTACAAAGAAAAACAGCTAAGGAAGGCTAACTTACAAAACTGCCACAACTGACTGCATGCAATATTCTTACTCTCTACCAAGAGGAAGAAAGTGGTTTTCATCCTCTAGTCTCTTGGACCAGTTCCATTGATCATTGCAATTAGTGTGAGTTCAGTAGTAAACACACATTACAATCCAACGTCCCTGGTTTATTTACTGGTCCCCAACTATAACATTCCATTTCCCATTTCCATCTTCCCCTCTGCTTGGAATGCTCTGCCTCCTCACTTCCAACCTAATTGCTCAGGCTTCCTTGAAGACTCAATTTAAAGTCCACCTTTTGCAGAACACCTTTTCACCACTAGTGCCTTCTCCTCTGAGATTATTTTCCATGTACTGTGTATCTCTGATATGTACCTAGTTATTTAAATGTTGTCTCCTCAATTAAAATGTGAGATCCTTAAGGGTAGAGACTTCTTCTCCTTCTCTTTTTATCCCCGGGATTTAGCACAGGTAGTTGCTTATTAATTGTTTATTGATTGACTAACTGACTTTAGATGCATCAATAGGTACCTGTATTCCAAGGCTGAAACAGCCATGCTCTTCATATCAGCTCCCATACTTACATGTTAAAAATCACTAAAGTTATTTCAAAGAAATTTCTCTAACTTGTAAAGGAAACATGGAAAAACTGTACAATCACGTTCTAAAAACAAAAGAAAACAAAAATCCTAATTTTTTCAGCATACTTCTGCAATGCTAAGAGATCTAAGGAGAGTAGTCCCTGAAAATGTATAGGGCACCCCAAGTATATTCTGCAGAAAGCCCCAACAATGCAACACCCCATTCAAGAGCTCCCCCTCCAACTTTCACTCTCAGTTTGGGTCCCCCAGAAGGGAGACTGCTACCTTAAATTTAAAGGCACTATATGAGTCCATCCACTTCAGAAAGTAGTTTGTGAGTTCCCACTGGTACCTTTAATAGTCAGCCACTGGACATGATAAGCTCAAAGTAAAATTATTTGCTAAAATGGTATAGTAAAATAGAGGTTACAAAATCTTCCCCCCATAAACCTGGGCATACTCCACAAATACATATAGCATCAGTGGGAAGACCGATGACACACCTAGAGTATATATAGTGGTGGTGAGGGATCCATGTACCCTGACTACCTCCTGCCATGACACTAAGTACTTGAATCTCTTCCTCCAGGGACCTACCTGACAGATCCTACTTGGTGGGTCCTAGTGCATGAATCTGACCTGATCATAAGGGAGCACTTTCCTATTGTCATATCCCATATCTTGACCAGATATCAATAGGACCTCTTCTTCCTTATGTTTGTTGACCTGGGGGCCTTCCAGGTCCCTAAAATATGTCATTTATACTACTTTGATGAACAGGGGTTAACAACACTTCCAATGAGATGAAAGACCACCAGGTCTGTATCTGCTATGCCACTGAGCCTTGCAGACCACAGGATATTGCTATATTTCTTGCTACAGTGACAGCAGGTTCCCTGGGCCTTTCCATTTGCCCTGCAGCTGAACTTCCTGTAAGTATTGTAGTTCCCAATTAGAGTTCAAGTTCCTTGGAAGCAGATACTGCCTTACTTCTCCATTTTCATCCCAGCATTTAGCGCAGTGCTTACTTAGCATATAGTAAGCAATTGATAAAAAAATATATTCTTTCATTTAAGATAGCTATCAAGATCCCTATGAGTCTTCTCTTCTCTTTGCTAAACATCCCTTGTTCCTTCAATTAATTCCATGGCATGGACCTAAGGCCCTTCAGCATTCTGGTTGCTCTCCTCTGGATATTTGATAGCTTATAAATGTCCCTCCTAAACAGTTGCACTCAAAACTGAACATAATACTCCAGATTGGGTCTAACTAAGATATAGTACAGAGAATCCATTACCTCCTTATTCCTCGAAACAGTGTCTCTCTAAAGGCAGTTCAAAATCACATTAACTTTCTTAGTTGACATATGATATTATTGATTCATATCGATGTTGCCATCCACCAAATGCCCCAGATGTTTTTTTTTCCAGAGAGATTGTTAGTTAACCTACATCTTGTATTTATGCAATTGATCTTTTCAAAACAAGTATTTTGTTGTTCAGTTATTTTTCAGTTATATATGACTGTTTGTGACCCCATTTGGAGTTTTTTTGTCAAAGATACTGGAGTAGTTTGCACTTCTTTCTGCAGCTCATTTTATAGTTGAAGAAACTGAGGTAAACAAGGTTGAGTAACTTGTCTAGGATCACTCAACTAATAAGTGTCTGAAGCCAGATTTGAAATCAGGGAGGTAAGTCTTCCTGACACCAGACCTGGCACTCCATACACTGTGCCGTTTAGATGCCCTCACCTAAATATAAGTCTTTATATTTATCATTATTAAATTGCATCTTATTAATTCGGCTTAATGTCCTAGCCTATCAAATCTTTTCAGATAATGACTTGGTCTTCTAGCATGTCAGCTATTCTTCTATGTTTTGTATCATTTGTAAATTTAATAAGCAGGCCAGCTCTTCCTTTATCTAAGTCAGTGATAATAATATTAACCAGCAGAGTGACAAGAATAGATACATGCAGAACAGTACTGGAGTCCTTAGATGGCATCAAACAATTAATGGCTACTCTTTGGGTTTAGTCATTTTCAATGAGTTCACAATCAATTTAATTATACTATTGTCCAGTTCATGTGTCTCTATCTTGTCCATAAGAATAACATGACAGGCTATAAAAGTGCATTGTTAAAATCTAGGCAAACCATATCTATAGCATTTTTCTAAAATGAAAGGTAAGTCTGTTATGACCCACTCTTGAAGAAGATATACTGACTCTTTATGTTTATTTCTTTTCTAGATGTTTACTGCCTCTTTAAAAACATATTCTTGGGAGTTTCCTGTTTTCCAAAATCAAGTGCACTGGCTTACAGTTTGCATATCCTATTTTCTTTCCTTTTCTGAAAATTAAGTGAGGATTTGTCTTGTGCAGTTCTATGGTTTCCCTGTGGTCGAGTGAATAGAATGTTTCATTTGGAGTTAGGACAACATGACTCTCTTCCTGAAAACTAGGTGGTACAGAGGAAAGAGAATTGGACATGAAGTCAAAAAGATCAGAGCTAAAATTCTGATTCAAACACTAGCCTTTTTCAAATGAAGATATTGCCCTTATCCTTACTAAGGTCAACCCCTCTACATGCATACTTGGTCCCATCCACCCCCTCTTGTCTTCTACAGAAAATTAGCTCTGCTATCATCCCCACTATCTCTGTTATCTTTAATCACTCTCTTTTTACTGGATCCTTCCCTACTGCCTACACATATGCCCACATCCTGCCACTCCCCCCCTCCCCATTTGATCCTACCATACCTGTCAGTTGCTGTCTCATACCTCTCTTCCCTTTCATGGATAAACTCTTTGAGAAACTGCTCTGCAACTGTCTTCAATTCCTCTCTTCTCTGTTCTATTTAAACCCTTTGTGATCCAGCTCCTGATCCTCATCACTAAACTGAACTTCTCTCTCCAAAATTATTAATGATCTCTTAATTGCCAAATCTAATGACCTCTTCTCAATCCTCAACCTCCTTGACCTTCTGCAGCCTTTGACAATGTTGATCATCTCCTGGATATTGTCTCCTCTCTAAGTTTTCAGGATACTACTCTACGCCGGTTCTCCTCTACCTATCTGACAACTACTTCTCAGTCTTCTTTGCTGATTCTTCATCCACAAAACACCAAGTGCGTATCCTGCAACCTTGTCTCTTTTCTCTCTATAGTGTTGCACTTGGTGATCTCATCAACTCCTATGAGTTCAATTATCAACTCTATCTAGATGATTCTCAGATCTATATAGCTAGCCCTAGTTTCCTTGACTGCAGTCTCACATCATCAATTGCCTTTAAGAAATCTTGAGCAAAATGTCCCATAGGCATATCAAACTCACCTTGCTCAAAACAAAAGTTATTATTTTAAGAGGCAGAGCCAAGATGGCAGAGTAGAGCCAGGAAGTTCTGTGAGCTCTCCCCAGTTTCCCTTAGAAACAATGTTAAATCAAGCCTCTAAACAAATTCTAGAGTGACAGAACCTACAAAAAGATGGAATGAAATGATTTTCCAGCTTAAGGTAACTTGGAAGGTCTGTCACCCTTGGGTAAAAGAGTGTAGTCCAATGCAGGTGGCATCTGGGCAAGCCAGCAGCAGGCTCTTAGCTAGAGAATAGATAAGCAACCAATGCCCCTCAGTCCTGGCTTAGCAGGCCAGTGACACAGCAGGCCAACTGTGAGGGCTGCAGCCTCAGCATAGAAAACAAACTTCCATCTCAGGAAACTCTGGCACAGTAGATATGACTAGGCTGGGCAACCCCAGTGCCTAAGGTCTCAGTGCAGAAAGCCAGTGACCAGGCCTCTGTCCCTCAGCAAAAGAAGATTGGGACGGTGCCCCTTGTGCCTCAGCTTCAGAACTCAACTTTAAAAGTCATGAAATATGCTAAAAACTGAGAAAAAAACAGAAAAGAGTCCTGACCCTAGAAAGCTACTATGGTGACAGGAAAGATCAAACCACAAACTCCAAAGAGGATAATTTCAAAATACCTATACATGAATCCTCATAGGGGAATATGAATTATTCTCAAGCCCCAAAAGTCTTCTTGGAAGAGCTCAAAAAGGATCTTAAAAATCAAATAAGAGAGAAGAGAAATTGGGAAAAGAAATTAGAGTTATGTGAGAGAGTCAACAGCTTGGAAAGGGAAGGACAAAAATTGACTGAAGAATACAATGACTTAAAAAATACAGTTGGTCAAATGGGAAAAATCCACTGAAGAAAACAACTCCTTAAAAGGTAGAATTGGTTAAATGGAAAAAGGAGGTACAAAAGCTAACTGAAAAATAAGTCCTTAAAAATTTGAACTGGGCAAGTGGAAGCTAATGACACTATAAGACATCAAGAATCAGTCAAACAAAATCAAAAGAATGAAAAGATAGAATAAAAAGTAAAATACCACATTGGAAAAACAATTGAGCTGGAAAATAGATTCAGGAAAGATAATTTAAGAATTACTGGACTATCTGAAAGCCATGATCAAAAAAAGAGCCTGGGGAGCATCTTTCAAGAAATTATCAAGGAAAACTGTCCTGATATTCTAGAACCAGAGGGCAAAATAGAAATTGAAAGAATCCACTGATCGCCTCTTGAAAAAGATCCCCAAAAGAAAACTCCTAGGAACATGGTAGCCAAATTTCAGAGTTTCCAGGTCAAGAAGAAAATATTGCTAGCAGCCAGAAGGAAACAATTTGAGTATCGTGGAAACACAATCAAGATAATATAAGATTTAACAGCTTCTGCATTTGAAGGGCTTGGAATATGATATTCCTGAGGTCAAAGGAGCCACAATTAAGACCAAGAATCACCTACCCAGCAAAACTGAGTATAATGCTCCAAGGCAAAACATGGATTTTCAACAAAATAGAGGATGTTTAAGCTTCCTCAATGAAAAGACCAGAGCTGAATAGAAAATCTGACTTTCAAACACAAGAATCAAGAGAAGCATGGAAAGGTAAATAAGAAAGAGAAATCATAAGGGGCTTACTGAAGTTGAATTGTTTTATTTACATTCCAACATGGAAAGAGATCTTTCTCAGTATTAGGGCAGCTGAAGGGAATATATATATATATATATATATATATGTATATATATATATATATGTATATATATATATATAGATATATATAGACAGAGCAGAGGGCAGGGTGAGTTGAATATGAAAGGATAATATCTAAAAAAATAAAAAAATTAAGGGGTGAGAGGGGAATATATCAAGAGAGGGAGAAAGGGAGAGATAGAATATGGTAAATTATCTCACATAAAAGTGGCAAGAAAAAGCAGTTCTGTTGGAAGGGAAGAGGTGACAGGTGAGGGGGAATGAGTAAATCTTGCTCTCATAGGATTTTACTTGAGGACAGAATAGCATACACACTCAATTGGGTATCTTACCCCGAAGGGAAGTAGGAGGAAGGGGATAAAAAAGGGTATGACGGAAGGGAGGGAAGAAAAGGGGAGGAGGTAATAAAAAGCAAACACTTTCGAAAAGGGACAGGGTCAAGGGAGAAAATTGAATAAAGGGGGACAGGATAGGATGCAGGGAAATGTAATTATTCTTTTACAACATGAGTATTATGGAAGTGTTTTACATGATATATATGTGGTCTATGTTGCATTGCTTGCCTTCTTGGGGAGGGGTCGGTGGGGAACAAAGAGGGGAGAGAATTTGGAACTCAAAGTTTTAAAAGCAAATGCTTAAAAAATAAAAAAAAGTTGTTTTTTGCATGCAGCTGGAAAACAAGATATATAGGGAATGGGGCATAGAAATCTATCCTGCCCTACAGGAAAGTAAGGGGAAAGGGAATGGGGGGGAGTGGGTTGACAGAAGGGAGGGCTAACTGGGGAATGGGGCAATCAGAATATATGCCATCTTGGAGAGGGGGGAAGGTTGAAATGGCGAGAAAATTTGTAACACAAAATCTTGTGGAAACCAATGTTGAAAACTAAAATATTAAATAATAAAATAATTGTTGGAAAAAAATAAAAATGGGACCATATTATTTCTAAAGCTCCTTCAAGTCCTATATCAATGATTCTATAGTCCACACATTGCTTCAAATTCTGCCCTTACATAAGCTGAACTAAATTTAAGACAATAATCATGTGTATTTTCATCTCAAGGTTAAATATCCCTAGTTCCTTCAGTCAATCCTTCTGTAACATGGATAGGCAGGGAATGGGTTCAGAATTCAGATCATCCAGATTGCTAGGATGAGTTTGGTCTTGATCTTACTGAGAAATTTATTCTGTTTAGGCGGGAATACCTGAACATTTGGTATTAGTCTCATAGAATGAATTTCTACATAGAATTATAAGGAGAATGAAATTAAATATCATTTAATTCTACTTTCTCTTATTACAGAAGGGTAAACTGAGGCCCAAGGAAGACAGTGACTTTCCCAAGATTTACTATCCAGCCCTAATCTCTTTTCTGAGCTCTAGTCTTGATTCACAAACTACCTCTTGGACATTTCAAATTCAGTATGTCCAAAATAGAATTTAATAACTTTTTTCCCAAACTACCCCCTCTTCCCAACTTCCCTACAACTGTAGGAGGTGCTACTGTCCTTACAGTTATCCAGGCTCATAACATAGGCATCACCCTCAGCTCCTTTTTTGTGCTCCCTCCATATATATACAATACTTTGCTAAGACTTTGTTGAGTCTTCCTTGACATTTGTCCCCTCCTCTCAGATCACACAGTTTCACTTCTCATAAAGGCTCTCATCATCTCACACATGGACCACTTTGATAGCCTCCTACTGGGTCCCCCTGCTCTGAGTTTCTCCTAATCCTATCCTCCACTCAGTTGTCAAAGTGATATCCTTAAAGCACAAATCTGACCAGGCTTATGCTACCAAATGTTTAAGAAATGTTTTTTTTCTCCAAAAAAAGTATGCACGACACATTTGAATGTTTAATAAGTAGGATTAACATGTCCTCCATTACTCTCTCCAATCTAGAAATCAACACAATAGTAAACCAATATCTGATTTGTAATCTTTCTGAATTTTTGAAATACAAATGCTCACACTGAAAACTTCATAATTGGTTCCACCTAACTGGTAGGAGCTGGCTCCCGCATATCTCAAAACTATGCTGTGGTTCTCTCTCTTTTCCTTTTCCGCGCTGCGGCTGCAGCCATGAGTATGCTCAGGCTTCAGAAGAGGCTTGCCTCTAGTGTCCTTCGATGTGGAAAGAAGAAGGTATGGCTTGACCCCAATGAGATCAATGAAATTGCCAATGCCAATTCCCGTCAGCAGATCCGGAAGCTGATTAAAGATGGTCTGATCATCCGGAAGCCCATTACTGTGCACTCTCGTGCTAGATGCCGGAAAAATACTCTGGCTCGACAGAAGGGCAGGCACATGGGTATTGGTAAGAGAAAGGGTACTGCCAATGCTCCTATGCCTGAGAAGGTGACATGGATGAGGCGAATGCGGATTCTGAGGCGAATGCGGATTCTGCGCCGTCTGCTCCGAAGATACCGGGAATCCAAAAAGATTGACCGCCACATGTACCACAGCCTGTACTTGAAGGTGAAGGGAAATGTGTTTAAGAATAAGCGGATCCTCATGGAGCACATTCATAAACTGAAGGCAGACAAGGCCCGGAAGAAGCTCTTGGCTGACCAGGCTGAAGCTCACCGGTCCAAGACTAAGGAAGCACGAAAGCGTCGGGAAGAGCGTCTGCAGGCTAAGAAAGAGGAGATCATCAAGACCTTGTCCAAGGAGGAGGAGACTAAGAAATGATCCTCCCCTATCTCCTCTGTACATAGTACCCTTCTATTTGGCTTATACAATAAAACTTGACAGACTGTCAAAAAAAAAACTATGCTGTGCTCCTATTCAATAAACGTAAGTGACTTGTCATCATTCTCTGGATCAGATATAAAATAGTATTTGGGGCTTTTAAAATCCTTCATAACGGGCCTCTTTCCTTTCCACTCTTCTTACTCCTTACTTTGCCATCCAGTGACACTAACCTTCATGCTGTTCTTCCCCTGTGACATTTCATCTCTAGACCTTAGTAATTTTCATTGGCTGTCCCCCATGTCTGGGATGCTTTTTGCCCTCATCTTTGCCTCTTGGCTTCTGTGGCACTGTATACACCTAGTCTGTAAATAATCGCTTATGTGTTATTTCTTCCCATTAAATTGTGAACACCTTGACAAGGTTTTTTATCTTTATTTTTAGCCCTAGTGTTTAGTACAGTGCCAGACATATAGTAAGTGCTTAATACAGTCTTCTTGATTGATTGCCCTCCAGAGAACATTAGAGCTCCACAGGGCTCCAAGTTCTAGAGCCTTTCACCTAGAATCATAGTTAAGCTCTTACTTTCTTGAGGCAGGAATTCTTAATCTTTTTGTGTCATGGACCCCCTTAGCAGTCTACTGATGCCAACAGACCCTTTCTGAGATTTTTAATGTTTCAAATAAAATACATAAGATTCCAGAGAAAGGCTACTATATTGAAATTAAAATATTCAAAAAGCAAATTCACTGACCAGAGGTTAAGGACCCCTGGACTAGTGCCTCCTGCTACAAACCACTTACCCCCGCCACTTAACAGTCAGACAAACGCACACACACACACACACACACACACACACACACCCTCCTCACTTTTTGTCCATTCAAAGTCACCCCCCTGCTGCCCCAGAACCTCTCCTGTTTACCTGCTAGAGTCACAAAGGTTTTTAGGATATAATATATTGGGAGAGAAGGCAAAACTTGTATCTTGGCCCATGTACCTGGACTAACCTTGGAGCCTTCTTCCTTCCAGGTGTTTCAAAGGGGCTATTCCAGCCACATTTGGGTAGCTGGTGGCTGGGTAGGGAAGCCCTGGGAAAGAGAGGGACCTGAGACAGCTATTATTTTTCCCCATCTTTCACACACTCCTAACAATGGCTCAGTAATCCTATCAAACAATCAATCAAAATGTATGTATTAAATATCTACTACATGCCACGCACTGGAGTGTGATAAGAGAATTTCTGGTTTAACTTTCTTATTGTCATTTAATAAAAATGAGCAGGCCATGTAGTTAGCTAGCGTTTACAAGATCAGGTTTAAGACATCAACTGCAGATCTAGTGTTAACCAACAATCCTCCTGTTTCACCTGATACTGATTTTCTCCTTCTGTCATCTGTTCTTTGATGTGTAAATCCTTCTCTTCTCTTACTTTTTCTTTGAAATACCATTGTACTCTTCCTACTTGTGTAATTAAAACCTAAGTAATGTAGATTAAAACTGGTGTTCAGGGCTCACTAATTTTTTCTTTAATGATCCTTGTGCTCTGAGTATAATAAGCTGCAATTTTATCCTGTCTCTGCATCATTGGTTTTATGACTCACATCAATATCTAATCAATGGATACTGAACAATTTTTGTCATGAGAGATAGAGTAACAAAGAATTAAACAACCTCCTGTCTTAAGGAATTTACATTCTTTGGTGAGAGACAAAATGTATACATGAAAGTATATGTAGAAAACATACTAATTAAGAAATAAGTAATCACATATGATAACTCTATTATCATCTGAAGATTTAGTGCAACTGAGCCTGGGAATGTGAATTCATCTGGGACAGGACACTTGGACAGGTATCCCCAGTGCCTAACATAGTACCTGGCACATAAAAAAACCATAAAAAAACCAATGAATATTGATTGCTTATTAGTTATGATCCATCATTCTTGCCTGACAAGGACATAACTGGGGTCTTTCCTTCCAGCAGAGGAGCAAGGGACATTTGTCTCTGATTAGTTGAAAGTATTTCCAGCAAAGTAAACTTCTGAGAAAAACTAAAATCCTTATTACAAAATTCTTTCCCTTAAGAGTATGGTGTGAAAAGTCACAGAGGGAGAATTGGGGAAAGGAAAGGAGGGAGAGAATAGGGCAATTAAGCCTGTTTCTTTCTGTCTAACAAGGTGCTCAGGGAATCTATTCTTAGAAGCCAAAAGTCTGGGAAGTCATCCTATCCTCCCACTATGATCTTCCCATAGGCCCTGATAAAACCTAATCTCTCCATCACTTCAGCTGCCTCTTCCCTGGAAAGAATATGAGTCATGGACCAGTTCTCAGACAGGAATTTGCTGGTGTAGAGAGTGGATGAGTGAAGGCCAAGGAGCCTGGTATTTGTGCACCGTGTCTCTGATATCAGTAACAACTTCTCCTGTAAGTACTGATCCTTGAAAAGCTTCAGCCTGCACTGCATGTTTGGAGGGCAGTGGTTCATTTGTGCATTTATCAAGCACCTACAATGCAGGGTTTCTGTGCTAGGCTCTGGGGACATGAAGACAAAAATCTTGCCCTCCAGGAGCTGAAAATCTATTAGGGAAAACAACATGTACGTGAATGTCAAGGCAAAAGAGGTACAAAGTAATTCCATTGGGAAGGGGAAGGGCACTGGAGATGGGAGATGAGTATCAGAGTAAGCCTTCTGAGGAGGCAGCATTTGAGGGGCACCTTGACAGAAGCCATGACAAATGCCCCTTTGCCAACACTTAACTGAAAATGCTGAAAATGCTTCTGGTCTATCTCTGCTCCCTCACAAGGAGGCGGGTCACCTTATAAGGATCGTTATTATGGTAGTGCTCATAATAATGCTAACAGTAATGATAATCACCATCATCATCTCAACATTTTTATAGCACTGATTAGTTTGCAAAGTTCTTTCCATTTATTAGCTCATTTTGTCTACATAAAGAATTTGTGAGAGGAGATAATGTGGGTAATTGTGGCTGTTTCCATGATGACGAAACTGAGGCACATAAATGACTAGTAAGTTAGGCAATCTATCTTTTTTTTTTAAAAGACTTTGCTTTCACTTCCAAATAACTCGTCTTCCATAAAAACTTTCCTTGTAAGAAAGAAATGTAGTGAAGAGAAAATAAATGCAGTCTCTGGTTGTATTTGAGGCAGCTAGATGGTGCCATAGTGCACAGAGTCAGGGCCTGATGTCAGAAGACTCATCTTCCTGAGTTCAAATCTGGCCTCAGACACTTACTAGCTGTGTGACCCTGGGCAAGTCATTTAACCTTCTTTCCCTCGGTTTCCTCATCCATGAAATGATATGAAGAAGGAAATGGCAAAGCCACCCCAAGATCTTTGCCAAGAAAGCCCAAAATGGGGTCACGAAGAGTTGGATGTGACTGAAAAATGACTGAACAACAACAAAGTTGGTTGTATTAAGAGAGGCACATCTTCCTGGAATAAAGAAAAAGAGATGACAATGCTACTGTAATATGCCCTGCTCAGACCACATCCAAGCTCTTGTGTCTAAGTATGCGTGTCATATTTTAGGATTAACATTAATAGGGCAAGTCAGGTGGCATAGTGGAAAGAGCTCTGGGCCTATAATCAGGAAGACCTGAGTTCAAATCCTGCCTTACTAGCTGTGTCAAGAGAGTGGTAAGGACACTTAACACCTCTGAGACTCAGTTTCCTGAATTATAAAGTGGGGATAATAATAGCACCCACCTCCCAGGATTGTTGGATAAAATGAGATGATATTTGTAAAGTGCTTTGCCATCCTAAAGTGGCATATAAATGCAGTTATGATTATTATTAATGAGTCAAAGAGTATACAAAGGAGGAAAACCAGGATGATGAAGGTCCTTGAATCTGAGTCAAATAAGGATTGGTTGAAGAAAGTGGTGAGGTTTAGCTTGGAGAGGAGATGGCTCAGAGAGGCTATTCGAGATTGTAACATAGAGGAGGAAGATAGACTTGTTTAATTTTACCCCCCAAAGTAGAACCAGAGCAGCAATGGGTGGAAGTGGCAAAGAGGTAGACTGAAGTTTGATTTCAGCTAAAAAATCAAGCAGAGCTAATCCAAATTTGTGTGGGGCCTTTAAGCAGAGGCTGGATGTCCACTGATTGGATATACTATAATGAGGGATATCTTGGATTAAATAGCTTCTGAAGTCCCTTCTAGCACTGAAATTCTGTCATTTTGTGAAACCAAGACATTGGCCAGGTCTGATAGAATATCTAGCGTTCTGCACCCCCACTCCTACCACTTCTATACAGAAAGAAGAGAAATACCTTTCATCATGCCTCCTTGGAACTAAGATGGATGTGTCCATTTGGCTTCTGATAACTTTGGACATCTTAGATAGCCAGTGGCTCCAGTTCCAAGCTGAGTTCCCCACCCAGCCCTAACCTCAGTTCTGGCTCTGGATTCTGGGTAGTTGTCCTGCTCTCCACACTGCAATGGCTGCTTGTAGTCATTCTGTCTGGAGCAGACCTCTCCTTTGTTCCTACACTCCTACCACATGCTTCCTGTCCCCATCAAGCTCTGGAAAAGTTATTTACAACACAAAAGTTTCTTCAGTACTCTGATGATCTAAGATTTCGTCCGTGTAGACCTGAGGATGCCCCCTCCACCGACAGGAATCCTAATGCCTCTGGTGCTGAACTGCACCGATGTCTGAGGTAGAAGTCTATATCCCCTGGGTGGAGAGACCTTTTTGCTTATGAGCCTCTCAGCTCTGAGCTAGGATAGCCATTCTTAGACAGACACACATCAAAGAGAGGAGGGTGGGCAGGACTGTCTTTGAAGCCTTTCAAATTAGCTAGGACTTGATTGAAGGCATGAGTGCTGATGGCCATCTGCAATACCCACAAAACATTGGAGGAGGATGTTGGGGGATAAGGGAAGAGAGAAATCATAAACAATAAATAAGGCCCAAGGACTCAAAGTACAGAAATGTTATCTGACCTATAAGTTTTTAATTTGCCTAGTCTTCTCCAAGCTTAGCACAGGAATCAGCTGTGGCTGAGTAGATGTACTATTAGCCATTACATGGAGTTACTGGAGGTGAATGAATGCATAAGCATTTATTAATTGTTTTATGTTGACTCTGGAATTGTTCTAGATCCTAACTTCTAAGTCCCTTTGGCTGAATCTAAACTTCACAGAACAAATCTCCTTAATTAAAGCATTTGTTCTATAAAACTTGGACTCAGTCAAAAGGCCACACCCAATAACTTAGAAGGCCACAGATTCCCCACCCCTGTTCTAGATGCTGGGAAAGCAAATAGGAAAGACTAGAAGTTCTTAGCCTTTTATGGATCATAGACTCCTTTGGCAGCCTGGTGAAGTCTATGGACCCCTTTGCAAAATAATATGTTTAAAAATATAAAATAAAATGCATAGGATGATAAATGAAAGCAATTATATTGACATATAGATATTAAAGCAGCATTTAGACTCAGATCTTCTTGATTCCAGGCCCAGACCTCTATCCATCTAGATGCTTTCCCCACAGGCATATGTGTATGGACAGGGAACTAAATGCGGGCCTTCTGTTCAGTAAGGGAGAATTCTACCACTGAACCACCTTGGAGTCGGGAAGATTTAAATTCAAATCCAACTTTCCTAGTTAAGTAACCCTGGGCAAGTCACTTAACCGCCTCTTGCCTCAGTTTCCTCATCTCTAAAATGAGGGTAATAATAGCATTACCTCCCACTGTTGATTTGAGGATCAGATGACTTAATATTTGGAAAGTGCTTTGCAAAACTTAAAGCACTATGTAAATTAGATTTTTATTATCAGTATCATTATCATTGTTTCTAATGTCCTTCCTCAATGTGGTGCTCATAACTCAACACAATGCTCCAACTGTATGTATACCAATTAACTAATCAACAAAGTCAGTGATGAAGCATTTATTAAGTGCCTAGTGTGTACCTGCCAGCACTGTGTTAAATGCTGAGAATGCAAAGGCAAAAACAAGATCCTTCTCCTTAAGGCCTTAAGGAACTCACACTCTACTGGAGGAGACACATAGCAAACAACTACGAAATATAAGTTATTTACCCTACAAATGGAAGTTAATCACAGAGGGAAGGCATTAGCAAAAGGTTCGGTGGGGTACCAAGAAAGACCTTGTAAGAGGTGAGATTTGGGCTGAGTCTTGAAGGAAGATGGTTTTTTTTGGTGAGGAGAGGTAGTATTCTAGCCTCTGGTGATAGTCTTTCAAAAGGCAGAGAGTCAGGATATGGAGCATCAAGGCAGATGACTGTAAAACTGTTGCTTCCCTCCTCTTGGAGGTAATCTCTCTCTCAATATAGTCATTTTTTAGTTGCTACAACACGCTATCAACTTTTGTTGGTCATTTTCAGACAAACTGCTGTCTTTTCCTGATTCCCCTATATAGCACCTTAAAAATAAGGCTATGTTTATCCCTACTACATTTCATTTTACTAAGCCCAAACATCTTTGTGGATCCTAATACCCTATTTATTAGTTAAGTTATGTTATGTCTTGTGAGAATTTGATGCAAATGCCAACGCTGCTGCTGTGGGCCAGTAAACTGATGGAACTGGGAAGGGCCAAGTTAACCCTCTACCAGGAGTAGACTGAAGAAGGCATAACTACTAGCTCTATCAAAAAAGCAGTACGACACACCTTAAAATTTAATCTACATTATTGACATTTTCTTTATCACTTTCTGAAGACTAGACAATCAACCAATTAATAAAGAAGCTCTGATTTTTAGTGCTTTCCAAAATTTGACAATTGACTATCACTAGCCACCAGAGCTGACTCTGGGACATTCTCCCAACTCCACTCTCTGAGGACAACAATAGTCAAAAGATTCTTATAAGCAAGGAAGTTGTGGTATAGACCTGAGGCTTTGGGGGTTAAAGTTGACTCCAGGTGGATCGATCTGGGACTCAAGGAAAGAAGAGCAGAAAAGAGATTTTTAAACTTTTGGTGATGAGCTCCAAAGATGCTAGAGTACCTATCTCCCTGCTGAAATATTTTATTTTCATCTACCTGAACTGTTTCAATATTACTAAGAAATGTTTCAACTAGAGAGTATGGAAATGTGTTTTAGTTAAGAAAAAATTGCTTATTTGAACCGTTTGGTTCATGCATGAGTGATCCATTGGACCAGATGTGGAACAGCAACCTGGACATCTGCCTTCATCCAAGTCATTGATGTTAAACAAAACAGTTCCACAAGCAGATACCCGGAGAACATTTTAGCTGATAGTGACTCATTAATTATGACTTTTGGTTTCTAATCCATTCAAACAGTTCTGATTAATCAAGCCTGCCATCATTTAGTCCCCATCATTGCTTGGGATGGCAAGGGAGGGGAATGTGGGAGAAGAAGAGGATCCATTGGACCTTGTTTATCCCAGTGATGTCTCTGGTGCAGTGGGTGGGTTGACAAGTGTAAGGTAGTTAGGAGCAAGGAGTCCTGGTTGTTCTGGACGGTTTGGGGGCTGTGTATCAGGCAATAAACAATTCATTTTGAACTCTGTACTTCTGAAATCTCATAATATTTTCCTTTTACTCCAGAGAAATGAGAAATCAAACTGGGGTCTTAGAATTTCTCCTCCTGGGCCTGTCAGACAATCCAGAGCAGCAACGATTCTTCTTCAGGTTATTTCTGGGCATGTACCTCATTGAAACACTGGGGAACCTGCTCACCATCCTGGCAATTTGTTTTGATTCGTGCCTCCATACTCCCATGTACTTCTTCCTCTCCAACTTGTCTTTCCTTGATCTCTGTTTCACCTCCACCACAGTTCCCAAAATGCTGGTGAATTACCTGTTAGGAAGTAATGCCATTTCCTATCCAGAATGCCTGGCTCAAATGTATTTTATTAATGCTTTTGGTGCATCAGACAGCATCCTCCTCTCTGCGATGGCCTATGACCACTACCTGGCTGTCTGTCACCCTTTACACTATGGTACAGTCATGACCTCACGCCTTTGTGCCCTACTGGTGGCTGTGCCTTGGGTTTCTGCTCACCTCATCGCAATGATTCATAGCATATTTATAGACCATCTAACCTTCTGTATGAATAATAAAATCCCTCACTTCTTCTGTGACATAAATACCTTAATGAAACTCTCATGTTCTGACACCCACATTAATGAAATGTTAGTTCTTTTTTTAGGAGGGCCAGTAGTTCTAATTCCCTTCATCTGCATTATAGTCTCTTATACTCCTATTGCTTCTGCTGTGTGGAAAGTCCCATCAGCTCATGGGAAATGGAAGGCCTTTTCTACCTGTGGGTCTCACCTCTCTGTGGTCACTCTTTTTTATGGAACTGTCATTGGTGTGTATTTTAACCCCACATCCACCCACACAACCCAGAAAGACATGATAGCAACTGTGATGTATACGGTAGTCACACCTACACTGAACCCTTTCATCTATAGCCTTCGGAATAGTGACTTGAAAGGAGCCCTGGGGAAGCTTCTTGGCTTGAAACGTTTCTCCAAGAGATGATTATGATGATTTTTGTCCTATTCCAACATAGATGAATATTTCATGGAGAAAAAATGAGCTAATATGTTGTCAGGAATGACCTGAAAAGGAGTCATTAGTGTTGTGTGAAATAGCTCTCTGTCCCCAGTGCTGTTGTGTTCAACATTTATTTTGATGAACTGAATAAATATAAGCATTATGAAGATAAACACAACATGTCTGTATAATGTGTAGATGATTTGAAGCTAGGAAGAATAATTTGTGTTTTGAATGAAAGAATTGGGATAAAAAAGATTTCTACAAGCTGGCATAATGGGTCAAATCCAATAAAATATAAATAATTGTATTAGATTGCATTAAATAGAGATAAACCTAAAACTATATATTTTGGTTCAAATTTCAATATCACAAGTATAGAGTGGGACTGATATTACTAAGAAAATAGTTCGCACAGAAACAGACTTGGAATTTTAGTGCGCAAAATATGACTTAATAAATATGGAAGAAACTTTTTTTAAAAAAGCTAATGTGATTTTAAATTGTATGAAGAGAGAGATAACATAAAGTGAAGAAGATGATCATTTTGGTCCTATTAGGATCACACATTTAATGTATTATTTTGTGCTTTGGCGTCAGATTTAAAGAAAGACATTAATATGCCAAAGCATACTCAAAAGAGGGTAACCAGTAGATTAAGGGTAATACAAATTAGAAATTATTTGATGCAAAAATTGTTTGAAGAAACTGAGAGTGTTTAATTTGAAAAAATGGAAGGCATTCTTGGTGGGGTGAGGGGACAGCATAGGAGTCCTCAAGTGTTTCAGGTGCTGTCACATGGAAGAAAACCAGATATTTTGTTGGGAAAAAGAAAGGTAAGGTAGGATCAATGAATGTGAATTACAGGATGGTAGATTTCATCTGGGAGGAAAAGAACCTTTATAATGTGAGAAATCTAGAAGCGCAATAAAGGATTAAAAAGTGTTGCTGTCCATAAATAAAGGTCTTCAATTGACGGTCTTCAAACAGAAACTGAACAACCACTTTTTAGGATCCTTTAGATAGAGTCTTTAATAAGAGGTTGGGCTAGATGACTTCTTCTGTTTTTCTAACTATGAGACAACATGATTCTGTGATAGTATTCACAAATTTTATCTTCCTTAAAATAACAAAATGAATTAGTTAGTTACTCTCTATATGATCAAAGACACCATAGATGTAAAAGGAGCAAGATCTAAAGAAAAAGGAAACAAATAAGCATGATACATAACTTTTTGACATTTTATCTATTGTTATCAATCATTCCTCAATTCTAATTGCCTTGTTATTTTAACAAAAATTTCATCTAATTGCCTTAGCTGGGATATCAAAACTTAGAATGAAAATTTACTTCTTAGGCATTGGTAGCCTTTGACATAGTTAATGGACTCCATTACCTATTCTCCTGAATTGTCATTCCTATTGAGTGGTTCTATTCATGGTGAAAGTCTAAATATCCTTCCATACTTGATATTTTGTGCCTCAAACTGTGGGGAAATATCCCCTTAACTCTGAATCATCATCAACAATCAAAAAAGCTATTACATTTCTACCTTATGCCAAACCAAAGCTAAACAATAGGGACAGAGCAGAAATATTTGGCAGATTTAAAAAAAAAAACTTGAATCCACTGTGGCAAGGCTAACCAAAGGGGAAAAAAAGACCATAAATGATGATGAATGCAAATATAAAGAAGTGAAGAACAATCTGGATGAAGAGAAACAAAAAAGAATAACATTAAAAGGAAACATGATCTATTACAAGAAAACATACTGATCTTGAAGACAAGATGTCTAAAGACAATTTAAGAATTATAGGATTCCAAGAAGAATGACAATGCCTCTTTTCAGGGCTGAGAAATCTATCAGAGTGGGTTAGATTCTACATATTTTCAGACATTTTTTGATGTGTTGATCAGTTATGCTCATTTTTTCCTCCTCTTTTTCTCTTCATTGCCTTTTAAAACACTTTTATATGTGGGAGAAGCATACAAGGAGAAATGATTATGGTATAAGAAGAGTAGGTCAATAAAAACTTATCTAAAAATTATTGCTTTATCCTTTGACTCAACAATAACACTACTAGGTCTTTATCCCAAAGAGTTGAAAAACAAAAATATGTACAAAAATTTATAGCAGCTCTTCTAGTGGTGGCAAAGTACTGGAAATTGAAGGGATGTCAATCAATTGGAAAATGGCTGAACAAGTAGTTGTATATGGTTGTGGTGGAATACTATCGAGCTATGAGAAATTATGAGCAGAATACTCTCAGAAAAACCTGGAAAGATTTATGTGAACTGATGCAAAGTGAAATGAACAGAACCAGAAGAACATTTTTACACAGTAATGTTGTATGATGATCTAACGATGACCAATTTAGCTATTCTTAGCAATACAATGTCATTCTAAGACAATTCTGAGGGACTTATGATGAAAGGTGATGTCCCTCTCCAGAAAAAACAATTGGACAAAATAATTCCTAATTATTGTTTTGATTTCCTCTTCATTAGAGGTGACCTCACCCTTTTCATTTTTGATACTGGTAATTTGATTTTCTTCTTTCTTTTTTTTAATCAAATTGGCCAAAGGTTTATCAATTTTATTAGTTTTTTCATAAAACCAGCTCTTTGTTTTATTTATTAATTCAATAGTTTTCTTGGTTTCAATTTTATTAATCTCTCCTTTGATTTTCAGTATTTCTAATTTGGTATTTAATTGGGGGTTTTCAATTTGCTCTTTTTCTAGCTTTTTCAGCTGTATGCCCAGATCATTGATCTCCTCTTTCCCTATTTTATTCATGTAGGCATTTAGAGATATAAAACTTCCCCTAAGAACTGCTTTTGCTGCATCCCATAAGTTTTGGTATGTTGTTTCATTATTGTCATTCTCTTGAATGAAGTTATTAATTGTTTCTCTGATTTGTTCTTTGGCCCACTCATTCTTTAGAATTAAATTATTTAGTTTCCAATTAGTTTTTAGCTTATTTTTCCATGGTACCTTATTAAAAATGATTCTTATTGCATCATGATCTGAAAAGGATGCATTGACTACTTCTGCTTTTCTGCACTGGATTGTGAGGTTTTTATGCCCTAGTACATGGTCTGTTTTTGAGTATGTGCCATGTACTTTTGAGAAGAAGTATATTCCTTTTTATCCCCATTCAGTTTTCTCCAGAAGTCTATCATATGTGCCTTTTCTAAAATTCTGTTTACCTCCTTAACTTTTTTCTTATTTATTTTGAGGTTAGATTTATCAAGTTCAGAAAGGGGGAAGTTGAGGTCTCCCAATATTATAGTTTTGCTGTCTATTTCTTCCTGTAACTCTCTTAACCTCTCCTCTAAGAATTTGTATGCCTTACCACTTGGTGCATAAATGTTAAGCAATGATATTGCTTCATTGTTTATGGTGCCTTTTAGCAGGATATAATGTCCTTCCTTATCTCTTTTAATTAGATCTATCTTTACTTTTGCTTTGTCTGAGATTAGGATTGCTACACCTGCTTTTTTTACTTTAGCTGAGGCACAATATATTTTACTCCAGCCTTTTACCTTAACCCTATGTGTATCCCCCTGTTTCAGATGCGTTTCTTGTGAACAGGATATTGTAGGATTATGGTTTTTAATCCATTCTGCTATCTGCTTCTGTTTTGTGAGAATGTTCATCCCCTGCACATTCAGGGTTATGATTTCTATCTGTGTCTTTTTCTCCATCCTAATTTCCCCTGTTTCTGCTTTTATTTCTCCCTTTCCCCTTCTCCTCCTCAGCAAAGTTTTGCTTTTGAACGCCACTTTCCTCAGTTAACCCTCCCTCTTTATTCCCCTCCCTTATCTTACCATTACCCACTTGCTACTTCTCCTTTCCCTTCTGCCCACCCCCCTCCCTTTTTCCCCCCTTACCCTCCCACTTCCCGTAGGACAAGTTAGATTTCTAAACTTATCAGAGTATGTTATTCCCTTCTTGAGCTAGATCAGAGAGATGACAGTAAAGCTCAAATACTGCTCTTCTCCCTCCCTTCTTTCCCTCTACTATAATATGTTTTTATGCCACTTCCTTTGGTGTAATTTACCCTTTTCTACTACCTCCTTACCACTTCCCTCATAGCCCTCCCTTTATATCTCTAATTTATATTTTATATCTTTACATCAGTTAATTTATACAGGCATTCACAACCTATGTATATCCCTTTCATTTGTCATACTAGTTGTATCATTCACCAGAATGACTTGAATATGTAAAACATAAAAAACATACATAAGATGATATAATCCCACATAAAGATGTAAACAACCTGCCCTTATTGGTTAATAAGGTTTGTGGGGTTTTTCCCCCTGGTTACCTTTTTATGTCTCTCTTGAGTTTTGTATTTGGAGATCAAATTTTCTATTGAGTTCTGGCCTTTTCATCAGGAAGGTCTGGAATTCCCTTATTTCATTGAATGTCCATCGCCTTGCCTGGAAAATTATGCTTAGTTTTGCTGGGTAGTTGATCCTTGGTTGTAGTCCCAGCTCCTTTGCCTTTCGGAATATCATATTCCAATTTCTCCTGTCTTTTAATGTGGAAGCTGCGAGATCCTGCGTGATCCTGACTGTAGTTCCACGATATTTGAATTGCTTCTTTTTGGCTGCTTGAAGTATTTTCTCCTTGAGTTTATAGCTCTGAAATTTGGCTATAATATTTCTTGGTGTTTTCAGTTTGGGATCTCTTTCAGGGGGTAATCGGTGAATTCTTTGAATGACTCTTTTGCCCTCTGGTTCTAGGACCTCTGGGCAGTTGTCTTTGATAATTTCTTCGAAGATACTGTCAAGGCTCTTTTTTTCATCGTGGATTTCCGGTAGGCCAATAACTCTCAAATTGTCTCTCCTGGATCTATTTTCCAGGTCAGTTGTTTTGCCAATCAGATATTTCACCTTTTTTTCTATTTTTTCATTCTTTACGTTTTGTTTTATTAGTTCTTGATGCCTCATAGATTCATTAGCTTCCACTTGCTCAAGTCTAATTTTGAATGAGTTAGTGTTTACATTTTGCTTTTGAGTCTCCATTTCCAATTGGTTGATTTTACCTCTCAGGGTGTCCTTTTCTCTCTCTAGATTCTCAATCTTCGTATCCTTTTCGCCAATCTTATTCTTTAGGGACTTGATTTCATCAGTGAATTTTTTTCCATTTTTTCCATATTTTCTTTTAGCTCCCTAATTTGGTTTTTAAAATCCTCCTTTAGCTCTTCCAGCAGTGCTTTTTGGGCTGGAGACCAGTTCATATTAGCTTTTGAGGTATCTGATGTATCTACCGTGTCATTGCTATCCTCTTCTATGTTGATATTTTGATCCTGCCTGTCTCCATAAAAAGAATCTATTGTCCTCGGTTTTCTTGTGTTCTTCTTCATGTTGGTTTGCCTTTTGATGGCTTTACAACGAATTTCTATCTGTGGGTCTCAGGGCTTTCAACTGTATGCCCATAAATTTGACAACCTTAGAGATATGGACGAATATCTACAAAAACACAAACTGCCCGGGCTAACAGAGAAGGAAGTGAAATTTCTTAATGACCCCATATCAGAAAAAGAAATTGAGCAGGCCATCAATGAACTCCCTAGGAAAAAATCTCCAGGGCTAGATGGTTTTACATGTGAATTCTATCAAACATTCAAACAACAACTAATTCCAATACTTTGTAGACTATTTGGGAAAATAGGTGAAGAAGGAGTCCTACCAAATTCTTTTTATGACACAAATATGGTACTAATACCCAAACCAGGTAGAGTTAAAACAGAGAAAGAAAATTATAGACCAATTTCTCTAATGAATATTGATGCAAACATTTTAAATAAAATATTAGCAAAAAGATTGCAGCAACTCATTACAAGAATAATACACTATGACCAGGTAGGATTTATTCCAGGAATGCAAGGCTGGTTCAATATTAGGAAAACTATTAGCATAATTGACCATATCAACAACAAAACTAGCAGAAACCATATGATCATCTCAATAGACGCAAAAAAAGCCTTTGATAAAGTACAACACCCATTCCTATTAAAAACACTAGAAAGCATAGGAATAAGTGGAACCTTCCTCAAAATTATAAATAGCATCTACCTAAAACCATCGACAAGCATTATTTGTAATGGGGATAAACTAGATGCATTCCCAATAAGATCAGGGGTGAAACAAGGATATCCATTATCACCCCTATTATTCAATTTGGTACTAGAAACATTAGCTGTAGCAATAAGAGAAGAAAAAGAAATTGAAGGAATTAGAATAGGAAAAGAAGAAACTAAATTATCACTTTTTGCAGATGATATGATGATTTATCTAGAGAATCCTAGAGAATCAAGTAAAAAACTACTTGAAATAATAAACAACTTTAGCAAAGTTGCAGGATATAAAATAAACCCACATAAATCCTCAGCATTCCTATACATTACTGACAAAGCCCAACAGCAAGAGATAGAAAGAGAAATTCCATTCAAAGTTACTGAAGGCACTATAAAATATTTGGGAGTCTATTTGCCAAGACAAACCCAGGGCCTATATGAACATAACTATGAAACACTTTTTACACGAATAAAATCAGATCTAAATAAATGGAGAAATATCACTTGCTCATGGTTAGGCCGAGCTAATATAATAAAAATGACAATTTTACCTAAATTAATCTATCTATTCAGTGCTATACCAATCGAACTACCAAAAAATTTTTTTACTGAGCTGGACAAAATAATAACAAAATTCATTTGGAAAAACAAGAGGTCTAGAGTATCTAGGATATTAATGAAAAGACATGCTAGAGATGGTGGCTTAGCCACACCAGATATTAAACTGTACTACAGAGCAGCAGTCATCAAAACTGCCTGGTACTGGATAAGAAACAGGGGTGTGGATCAGTGGAATAGGATAGGTACACAAGTAGGTGAAATCAACAAGTTTAGCAATCTACTCTTTGATAAACCCGAAGAGGCCAGCTTCTGGGCTAATAACTCACTATTTCTCAAAAACTGTTGGGAAAATTGGAAAATGGTAGGGCAAAAACTGGGCATAGACCAATATCTTACACCATATACCAAAATAAAGTCAAAAATGGGTTCATGATTTAGGAGTAAAAGCTGATACTCTAAGTAATTTGGGAAAGCAAGGAATAGTTTACTTATCAGATTTATGGAAAAGTAAAGAATTCATGACCCAACAAGAGATAGAGAGCATTACAAAATGCAAAATGGATAATTTTGATTATGTCAAATTGAAATGTTTTTGTACAAAAAAAGCCAATGCAACAAGAATTAGGAGGGAAGCAGAAAATTGGGAGAAAATCTTTGCAACTAGTATCTCTGATAAAGGCCTCATTTCTAAAATATACAGGGAGCTGAGCCAAATATATAGGAATACAAGCCATTCCCCAATTGAGAAATGGTCAAAGGATATGAACAGGCAGTTTTCAGAGGAAGAAATTAAAGCTATCTACAGGCATATGAAAAAATGCTCTGGATCACTACTGATTAGAGAAATGCAAATCAAAACAACTCTTAGATACCACATCTCTCCTGTCAGATTGGCTAAAATAACAAAACAGGAAAATGATAAATGCTGGAAAGGATGTGGGGAAATTGGAACATTGTTGCATTGCTTGTGGAGTTGTGAGCTGATCCAGCCATTTTGGAGAGCAGTTTGGAACTATGCCCAAAGGGCTATAGAAATGTTCATACCCTTTGACCCAGCAATACCATTTCTAGGGTTGTATCCCAAAGAAATCACACAAGCGGGAAAAGGACCCATATGTACAAAAATATTTATAGCAGCTCTTTTTGTGGTAGCCAAGAATTGGAAATCAAAGGGATGCCCATCAATTGGGGAATGGCTGAACAAGCTGTGGTATATGAAGGTGATGGAATACTATTGTGCCATAAGAAATGGGGATGATGCAGACTTCATAACAACCTGGAAAAACCTACACAACATAATGCTTAGTGAGCAGAGCAGAGCCAGGAGAACGTTGTGCACAGCCACAGATATATGGATTCCGTGAGGACCAGCCCTGACATACTGCACTCTTCTCAGCAACCTAAGGGGCAAGGACAACTCCAGGGGACTCACGATGGAGAATGCTATCTTCATCCAGAGAAAGAATTGTAAAGTTTGAATACAGATCGAGGTGCACTACATGATCGCCTTTTTTTTGCTTCTCTTTTGTTTTTTTGGGTTGTTTTTTTTTTTTTTTTTGGTTCTGTTTCTTCTTTCTCATGATTCATTCCATGGGTCAAAATTCTTCTCCACGACTTGACTAGTGCATAAATTAATTCAATGCGAAGTTATACATGACAGTTATATGAGATTCCATGCTGTCTTGGGGAGGGAGGGGAGAAAATCTGGAACTCAAAACTATGTAGAACTGTGTGTGGTAAACTAAAAATAAATAAAGAAATTAAAAAAAATAAAATAAAATACAAAAAAAAACAAAACAATTGGAGGACACTGAGTGCACATCAAAGATACTTTTTCTTTATTTTTGGGGGGGTTTGTCTGTATTTTTTTTATATCATGACTAATATGGAAATGTGTTTTACATGATTACCCATGTATAACCTATGTCAAATCGTTTGACTTCTCAGTGACAGGGAGGGGAAGGAGAGAATTTGGAACTCAACTTGAAAAAAAGAAACCCAGAGAATTTTAGAGTTCCAAAGAGCATCAATTTTGGGGGCCCTTACCCAGAATCATGTTTGAAGTTTTGTTCCATTTCTGTGTCATGGATCCTTTGGCATTCAGAAGAAATTTATGGACCTCTTCCCAGTACATGTGTAAACACTAAAAAAAATACAGAGAAAAAACATTTTAGAAATATATAAAAAAACAATTTTATTCATGCACAGTTATCAAAATATTTTTTAAAAATACACTAACCTCGGGGCGGAGCCAAGATGGTGGCTGGTAAGCAGGGACTAGCGTGAGCTCCCCTTCAGGTCCCTCCAAAAACCTATAAAAAAGGTTCTGAACAAATTCTAGAACTTTAGAACCCACAAAATAGCAGAGGGAAGCAGGGATCCAGCCCAGGACAGCCCGGATAGTCTCTGGATGAGGTCTATCACGCATGGAGCGGAGGGGAGCAGAGATCAGTGTCGGCCACGCGGACCAACCACCCACCAGACCATGAGCCAAGCGGAGTGGGCCCTAGATCCCTGAATTAGTGAGCTGCAGCAGTTACCAGACTTCTCAACCCACAAACACCAAAGACAACAGAGAAGGTTAGTGGGAAAAGCTGCTGGGGACAGGGTGATAGAGTTCACAGTTCAGCCACCACCCTGGGGGCAGCAGAGGTGGGGCAGCTACAGAACTACAGCTTCAGTTGCTTCTGGCCCCAGGCCCACCTGGTGGGAGGAATTAAGTGGCAGATCAGAGCAGGAAGGAAGAGCCTGCTGAAGATCTGAGTCCAGTCCGGGTTGGGGGTTCTTGGGGAAGGAGGGGTGCTGGTGTGGCAGAGCTGGCTGTAATAGCTCTGAAATCAACAGCACATCCCCTTGAGCAGGGAACAAAGTACTCTTTACAAGCAGTCATACACCACCGAAAAACTCAAGGGTCAAGTAAGTTGGCAGGGAACATGGCCAGGCAGCGAAAATGCACCCAGATTCAGTCTCAGACTTTGGAACCTTTCTTGGGTGACAAAGAAGACCAAAACATCCATCCAGAAGAAGTTAACAAAGTCAAAGAACCTACAATAAAAGCCTCCAAGAAAAAAACGAACTTGTCTCAGGCCATGGAAGAGCTCAAAAAGGATTTGGAAAAGCAAGTTAGAGAAGTAGAGGAAAAATTGGGAAGAGAAATGAGAGTGATGCAAGAAAACCATGAAAAATAAGTCAATGACTTGCTAAAGGAGACCCCCAAAATACTGAAAAATATACTGAAGAAAATAAAACCTTAACAAATAGACTAACTCAAATGGCAAAAGAGCTCCAAAAAGCCAATGAGGAGAAGAATGCCTTGAAAGGAAGAATTAGCCAAATGGAAAAGGAGATCCAAAACACCACTGAAGAAAACACTACCTTAAAAATTAGATTGGAGCAAGTGGAAGCTAGTGACTTTATGAGAAATCAAGATATTATAAGAGAGAACCAAAGGAATGAAAAAATGGAAGACAATGTAAAATATCTCATTGGAAAAACCACTGACCTGGAAAATAGATCAAGGAGAGAGAATTTAAAAATTATTAGACTACCTGAAAGCCATGATCAAAAAGAGCCTAGATATCATCTTTCAAGAAACTATCAAGGAGAACTGCACTCATATTTTAGAGCCACAGGGCAAAGTAGAAATTGAAAGAATCCACAGATCACCTCCTCAAATAGATCCTAAAAAGAAATCTCCTAGGAATATTGTCGCCAAATTCCAGAGCTCCCAGATCAAGGAGAAAATACTGCAAGCAGCCAGAAAGAAACAATTTGAGTATTGTGGAAACACAGTCAGAATAATACAAGATCTAGTAGCTTCTACATTAAGGGATTGAAGGGCATGGAATATGATATTCCGGAGGTCAATGGAGCTAGGATTAAAACCAAGAATCACCTACCCAGCAAAACTGAGTATCATGCTCCAAAGAAAAATATGGATTTTCAATAAAAAAAGAGGACTTTCAAGCTTTCTCAGTGAAAAGACCAGAGCTGAATAGAAAATTTAACTTTCAAACACAAGAATCAAGAGAAGCATGAAAAGGTAATCAAGAAAAAGAACAAGAAAAAGAAATCACAAGGGACTTACTAAAGTTGAACTGTTTTGTGTGTGTGTGTGTATGTATATATATATATATATGTGTGTGTGTGCGTGTATGTATGTATGTATGTGTATATATATATGTATATATTATATGTTGAGAGAGAGAGAGAGAGAGGGAGAGGGAGAGAGAGGGCACAGGGTGAGTTGAAGATGAAGGGATGATATCTAAAAGAAATAAAATCAAATTAAGGGATGAGAGAGCAATACATTGAGAGAGGGAGAAAGGGAGAGATAGAATGGGGTAAATTATCTCGCATAAATGTGGCAAGAAAAAACAGTTCTGTAGGAAGAGAAGAAAAGGCAGGTGAAGGGGAATGAGTGAATCTTGCTCTCATCAGATTTGACCTGAGGATGGAATACCATACACACTTAATTGGGTATCTTACCCCACAGGAAAGAAGGAGGAAGAAGATAAAAAAGGGGGGATGATAGAAGGGAGGGCAGATGGGGGAGGAGGTAATCAAAAACAAACCCCTTCGAAAAGGGACAGGGTCAAGGGAGAAAATTGGATAAAGGGGGTAGGTTAGGAAGGAGCAAAATATAGTTAGTCTTTCACAACATGAGTATTGTGGAAGGGTTTTACATAATGATATGCATGTGGCTTATGTTGAATTGCTTGACCTCTTAGAGAGGGCAGGTGGGAAGGGAAGAGGGGAGAGTATTTGGAACTCAAAGTTTTAAAAGCAGATGTTCAAAAACAAAAAAAAAGTTTTTGCGTGAAACTAGAAAATAAGGCAATGGGGCATAGAAATTTATCTTGCCCTACAAGAAAAGAAGGGAAAAGGGGATGGGAGGAGAGTGGGGTGACAGAAGGGAGGGCTGACTGGGGAACAGGGCAACCAGTATATAGGCCATCTTGGAGTGGGGAGAGGGTAGAAATGGGGAGAAAATTTGTAATTCAAGCTCTTGTGAAAATCAATGCTGAAAACTAAACATATGAAATGAATTAAATAAAAAATATACTAACCTCAGGTTAAGAACTCTTAGACTTGTACCTCTTGCTTCCCCCAAAACCGGAAGATAATCAGAAAAACATCCACATCCACATATTCCTCACTTCTTGCCCAGCCAAAGTTTTTCCACTGCTTCCCCTGAACAGCTCTTTTTCCCCTATTGAGATCACAAAGACTTTTAAGGATATAATATATTGGGAGGGAAGGTAGGACTTACACCTTGGCCCATGTTCCTGGGTTGGACTTGGAGTCCTCTTGCTTCCTGGTCTTTCCAAGGGGTTGATCCTGCCAGGTTCTGGGTTCTCTGGTGTACATGGAAGGGGAAGCCATGGGAGAGAGAGGGACTTGAGACGGCTTTTATTTTCCTTCATTGTTTGTATACTACTGACCATGGCTTGACAATCACATGAAACAGTCATTGAACAAGGAACTGTGCTACCCCCTGGAGATACAATAACAAATAATGAAACAATCTCGGCTATTGCAAGAATTTTCAGGGTCCTAACTAGCTACTGCCCAAAAGAGCCATTGTGAGATACAGACAGAAAGGGAACCTGCAGTTTATTCACTCAAGCATTCGACTTACACCATCAGCACATGATAGACATAGTACATGTCTCACAATTCTACGGGTCATACACATGTGTATATGAATATGGACCAAAGTCAGTGTATATTTTACTTATAAAACATATTATATATACATACATATTTTTAACACAGAAACATGTACAGAAACACACACACACACACACATGCACACACACTTTCTTCCCGAGCTATATAAGCCGGAGAGAATAGTGACTTCTCACAAAGCAGTTTTGGTAAGAGTAGGTATACCAGGTAGGCAGACAAAAGTATTTGATACAAAAAGGTTATTTATCATTTATTATGGAGGAAAAATGTGTGGTTGTTAACAGAGCCATTTATAAGAGACCAAAGAAAACAATCCTGACCAATCAGTCTGTAAGTATTTGTTAATTGTCTACTACTTGCTATTGTAGATAGGCTAAAGAGAAGAGGGGAGTTCCTTGAACTGTTGGGGTCTTCTGGAGTTTTTTTGTTGTCCTAAAGTGATTATGGCAAAGGGAGGGATTGAAGATGTTAAGTAGTGTCAAAAAGGCATCACACACAAAAAAAGGAAAATAGAAAACAAATAGCAAAATGTTATGTTATGTTCTCTTCAAAATACACCTTCCACATTGCCTTCAAGGGATTTATATTCTATGGGGAAGAAAACCTGCCTGGAGTCAAGAAGACCTAAGTTAAATCTGGCCTCAGACACTTACTAGCTATGTGGCCTTGGGTAAGTTACTTATCACCTATTTGTCTCAGTTTTCTAAACTATAAAATGTGGATAGTAATAGTGCCTACGGGGGCAGCTAGGTGGTGCAGTGAGTAGAGCACTGGCCGTGGAGTCAGGAGGACCTGAGTTCAAATCCGACCTCAGACACTTGACACACTTACTAGCTGTGTGACCTTGGGCAAGTCACTTAACCCCAATTGCCTTGCCTTCCCCCCTCAAAAAATAATTTAAAAAATAGTGCCTACCTCCCACAGTTGTTGTGAGGATCAAAGGAGATAATACTTATAAAGTGCTTAACATAATTCTTGACACATAATAATCACTATATGAATACTACCTATTACCACCACCACCACTACTACTATTACTACCACTACTACTAGCACTACCGTTACTACTACCATTATAACTTGTTGGTTGGTTGTTGCCCTTCATTCCGGAAGAGGACAAAAGTGACATGACTGTGTTGGAGACAAGGTACTCTGTGTCCAAGTGTGGCTGATCAGCCCAACACAAGCTCAGAAGGCTTTAACGAAGGTCAGGTACAAATAGTCTACATGAACATTTAGAGTGGAAGGTAAAAATGGTAAAATGGTATGGGTGATGTCTTTTGATTAATGAATAAATTTTATTTAACTAAGGTAGAATTGTGAGAAGTTGTGGACCTCAGTTTCTCTTCCAGAGTCACCAAAGTCCAGGGGCCTAACAAAGTCAAGGTGACTGGAGATGACTTGGGACACAGTGGATGACCTCAGCATCTTTGATGTCTAACTAAGCTCTAAGCATTCCACAGTACCTGTTTCATCCATCTTCATAGCCATTGCAACAAATTGTTCTCATTTATTCATTTCACTGGGGGAAGTTTTCACATGCTTAAGGCAGACACTCCCTCTAAATCACTCCTTGGTTACCCTCAACTTGGTTTGCCAGAGTGTGGCAGCTATGCATGCCACAGATTCTTGGAGCCACAGGGGAGATTTGGGTGGTAGGTGGACACCAAAGGTAGGTGAGCTGCATGAAAAGGGCTTTGCACCTTTCACACTAGAGGTACTAGTCTTTCCTGAACACATGCTACACTGCTACTATGATAATGATGGTGGTGATGATGAAGACTGTCGTTAATTAGCAAAAGCAAATACATGCAGAATGAATTCCAATTATGTAAACAAGTAATCCCATGTGCTAGTTCTTTTATCACCTGAAACCCTAGTTGAACTAAGCCAGATAACATGAATTCATCTGGACCAGGACACATGGTCAGGTATCTCTTAGGTGTATCACAGCACCTAACACATAATAAGCACCTAATAAAGACATGTTGATTGATTGCTTATTAGATCTGATCCATTATTCTTGCCTGGCAAGTATATAACTGGGATCTTTCCTTCCAGCAGAGGGGCAAGCAATGCTTGCTCCAGTTAGTTCAAAGTGTTTCCAGCAAAACAAACTTCTGAGAAAAAAATTCTTGATTAAAGTTCTTTCCCTCAAGAGTATTGAGTGCAAAGTCACAGAGGGGGAGTTAGGGGAAGAAAAGGTGGGAAGGCAATTAACTCTGTTTCCATCTAACAAGGTGCTCAGGGAATCCATGCTTAGAAGCCCAGGCCCTGAAAAGTCCTTCCATCATTCCACTGTGATCTTTCCACTGATGCTGATGAAAATGAATTTATCCAGAACCTCAATGCCTTTTCTTTGACAGAATGTGTGTCATGGACCAGTTCATGCATGGCCACACATCTGTGGGGGAAGAGAATGGATGAGTGAAGGAAAAGTAACCTGGGGCTTGGGCACAGTGTCTTACATCAACAACATTTTTCCAGTAGGTGCTTCCCCCAAGAAAGCTTCATCTTTCACTGGAACATTCATTTACTCATTTGGTCAACATGCATTTGTTAAGCACCTACTATATGTGGGGTTATGTGCCATGTTAGGTGTCAGGGATGCAAAGTCAAAAATTCTTCTCTCCAGGATCTTGTACTTTATCAGGGGAAGCAACAAATATACAAATAAATAAATACACAATATGGACAAAGTACAACAATCCTGCAAGGTAGGTGCTATTATTATTCCCATTTTCCAATTGAGGAAACTGAGGTTAGGTGACTTGCCAAAGGTTACACAGCTAGTAGTTATCTGAGACTTGATTTGAACTGGTGTCTTCCTGACTCTAGGCCCAGTGCTCTGTGCATTATGGTGCCACATAGCTGCTAAACTTGCAAAATTAACTAAATCTCTCAGATATGTCATGTGAGACTTTGATGCCCATGTCGCCCCTGGGGTTGTTGACCAGCAAACTGTTGGAACTGCGGAGGCCTGAGGGACCCCTTCCACTACCAAATTACCATCCAGGACTGATTTGAGTATGGAAATTGTAGTGCGAATTTGGAGCCATTTGGACTAACTTTGTTACCTTGTGGATTGATCTGGGACTAAGGGCAACAAGAATAGAAAGCAGTTTTATGAATTTTGGTGAAGAGCTCCTGAAACCTCAGGGAACCTTTTTGATGACTGCTTTTTATCTCCCTACTGAAGACTTTTAACTTTATGAACTGTATTTTAGCAGTCTGGAGAAATGCTTCCACTGGAAGGTATGGGAATATGTTGTCAGTAAAATAACTGCATTGAAAGTAAAGAGCAAATTGGACCTCCACCTTTATTCAGGTCTTTGATGTTAAGCAGTAAAGGTCCAAGCCCAAATTCCTATCGACCTTAGCTGATTTTGTCTCATTAATTACAACCTCTTGGCTTCAGCCTGTCAACTATCTAACTCTGCTATGATTTAATCCCCATCTCTGTGTATAGTAAAGGTGAGGAAGTAACTGTGGAAGAGTAATGCCCATGGAACCTTGGCAGTCTCACTGTTGGCACCTCTGAGCTGTTGTGGTGGGTGGCTTGGGAAGTGGAAAGGAGCCAAGAGCCAAGAGCCCTTCTAAGCTCTGGGTCCAGTTATTCTGGGGTGGTTTGGGGTATGTGTTTTGGGAATATTCGAATAATTTTGACCTCTGTGTTTTTGACATATTCCCAGTATATTTTCTTTTTCTTTCTCTCTGATTCAAGGGATCCATAGAAATGGGAAATCAAACGGGGGTCTTGGATTTTCTCCTTTTGGGTCTATCTGAGCAAGCAGAGCAGCAACAATTCCTCTTCAGACTGTTTCTGGGCATGTACTTCATTGGTATACTGGGGAACCTGCTCACCATCCTGGCAATTTGTTTTGATTCCCATCTCTACACCCCTATGTACTTCTTCCTTGCCAACCTATCTTTCCTTGATCTCTGTTTTACCTCCACCACAGTTCCCAAGATGCTGATAAATTACTTGTTAGGGAGTAATTCCATTTCCTATACAGAATGTCTGGCTCAAATGTATTTCCATATTGCCTTTGGTACTTCAGACAGCATCCTTCTCTCTGTGATGGCCTATGATCGCTACCTGGCTGTTTGTCACCCTTTACACTATAGCACAGTCATGACCTCCCACCTTTGTGCCCTATTGGTGGGTGTGCCTTGGGTTTCTGCCCACCTAATCTCAATGGTACATGCCATATTGATAGCTCAGCTATCCTTCTGTACAAATAATAAAATTCCTCATTTCTTCTGTGACATAAATGCCTTGATAAAACTCTCATGTTCTGATGTCCATGTCAATGAAATGTTGGTTCTTCTTTTGGGAGGACCAGTAATTTTAATTTCTTTCACATGCATTGTGGTCTCTTACACTCCTATTGTCTTTGCTGTGTGGAGGATCCCATCAGCTCATGGGAAATGGAAGGCTTTCTCTACTTGTGGCTCTCACCTGTCTGTGGTTTCTCTTTTTTATGGCACCATCATTGGTGTGTACTTCAACCCTGCTTCCGCTCACACAGCCCAAAAAGACATGATAGGGACCGTGATGTATACAGTGGTCACCCCTACACTGAACCCTTTCATCTATAGCCTTCGGAACAATGACTTGAAAAGAGCTCTGGGGAAGATTCTTGGCTTGCAATGCTTCTTTAAGAGATGATTATAGTGCCATTTGTCCTATTTTAAAAGTGCAGAATACAGTGTAATGTAAACAGGTTAATGTGTTGAGCTAAGATCAATGAATTGGTGTCAACATGCATGGAGGCCCCTAGTGTCATGTCATTGGTGCTGTTGTGTTCAATATTTGTTTTAATGAGGCATTTGCTAGAAATAGGTGGCATGCTTGTCAGACTCGTGGATGACATAAATCTGAGAGAAACAGTTCATGTTTTTTTTAAAAGAATTGAAATGCAGATTTCAAAAACTTGTGACAATGGATTGAATCTAATAAAATAAGCATAGTTTAATTGAATTTAATAAGGAACAAGTATAAAGTACTACATTTTGGTTCATAATTTCAATGGCACCAGTACCAGGTAGGAGTGACGTGGCCAGGCAACAGCTCATATGAACATACCCTTGGGATTTTAGTTATTACAATATATTCCTAAACTTTGATAAGAATATGGAAATAAAAAAGCTAATATGATCATAGTTTTAATAAAAAGAAGTATAGAGTCTAGAATAAAGATAATCATCATTTTGCTTTCTTCTACTATAATATTATTTTAGTTCATTGTTTTCTACTCTGGCACCACATTTAAGGAAAGATATTAATAAGCCAGAACACAGAAGAGGGTAGGTCTGGTATCAATTAAGTTCGGACTTTTTTCTGTTTTAGAATGTTAAATTAATTAAATGTCTTTAATTGAGTCTTACTAGGTGCAAAGCCCCAGGCCCAAACCCCTATCTATTAGGTTCTAAGCCTATGTGGGTGTGAAGCCCTCGGGGTCCTAAGGGGAGTTGCTAAGACCACAGCCAATAGTAGAAGCCTGACTTATGGTAACTCAGATGATGTTTAATGATGGCTAAAAAGTGTATAAAGAGAGAGAACAGAGCTATTTGCTTGAGGGTCTTACTCCTGGAGGCGGGACTCTGGGCAGCTGCTCTTAGAGCCTCCTGGCTCACCCAGATGTTGATAGTTTCTTGGTAACTATGAACTGTATTTGGTCTGTTTATAACATATGTTTGTAATTTGTTTGCATTTGCTCTGAAGTTCAGGGTGCTGGCTTCTTCCCCTGCAGTAAGTGCATTTATATGTATATGTTGGATTAAAGTAAGATTGTTAACCCTTTAAAGTTACTTTCCTTTGTAAAGCTGATCAAAGAACCTATGCTGGCAGCATTCTTTCTGTTGGGCTTGTGTTGGTCTTTCACCCTCACAGCAACTGCTAGCTGAACTGTTGCAACAGTAGGTAGCCAGGACTAAGATGGTGGCTGGAAAGCAGGGACTATCATGAGCTCCCTGCCAGGTCCCTCCAAAAACCTATAAAAATGGCTCTGAACCCATTCTAGAACTGCAAAACCCACAGAATAGCAGGGGGAAGCAGGGCTCCAGCCCGGGACAGCTGGGATGGTCGCTGGGTAATGCCTATCCCACAGAGTTGGGAGCTGAGCAAAGCACAGACAAGCATGGGCTGCACCGGACCAACCAGACCAGGAGCTGGGCAGAGCAGGCACTAGAGCCCTGAATCAGTGAGCTGTGCTGGTTATCGATATTTCAACTCACAAATACCAAAGACAACAGAGAATGCTACCGGGAAAAGCTTCAGGGACAGAGTGAAAGGAGTTTGTTGTTTGGCCACTGCCCTGGGGGCAGCAGAGGTGGTGCAGCTCTGAGGACGGAACTACAGTTTCAGTTGCTTCCGGCCTCAGGCCCACCTGATGGGAGGAATTAGGTGGCGTATCTAAGTGGGAGTGCAGAGCATGCTTAAGATCTGAGTCCAGTCTAGGTTGGCAGGTCTTGGGGGAGGAGGAGTGCTGGGCAGTGGCAGAGCTTGCTGTGTAGAAATAGCTCTGATAACAACATCGCAACCTCTCAAGCTTGGAACAAAGTACTCTCTACTCTACAAGCAGTCATACCCCGAGGAAAAACTCAAGGGTCAAGTAGTTGGCTGGCAATATGGCCAGGCAGTGAAAATGGACTCAGATTCAGACTCAGACTTTGCAATCTTTCTTTGGTGACAAAGAAGACCATAACATACAGCCAGAAGAAGGCAAAAAAGACAAAGAGCCTATATCAAAAGCCTCCAAGAAAAAACATCAACTGGTCTCAGGCCACGGAAGAGCAAAAAATGGATTTGGAAAAGCAAGCTAGAGAAGTAGAGGAAAAATTGGGAAGAGAAATGAGAGTGATGTAAGAAAACCATGAAAAACAAGTCAATGACTTGCTAAAGGAGAGCCAAAAAATACTGAAGAAAATAAAACCTTAACAAATAGACTAACGCAAATGGCAAAAGAGCTCCAAAAAGCCAATGAGGAGAAGAATGCCTTGAAAGGAAGAATTAGCCAAATGGAAGAGGTCCAAAGGATCACTGCAGAAAATACTACCTTACAAATTAGACTGGAGCAAGTGGAAGCTAGTGACTTCATGAGAAATGAAGATATTATAAAACAGAAACAAAAGAATGAAAAAGTGGAAGACAATGTGAAATATTTCATTGGAAAAACCACTGACCTGGAAAATAGATTCAGGAGAGATAATTTAAAAATTATTGGACTACTTGAAAGTCATGAGCAATAAAAGAGCCTGGACATCATCTTTTGAGAAATTATCAAGGAGAACTGCCCTGATATTCTAGAGCCAGAGGGTAAAATAGAAATTGAAAGAATCCACAGATCGCCTCCTGAAAAAGATCCCAAAAAGAAAACTCCTAGGAATATTGCTGCTAATTTCCAGAGCTTCCAGATCAAGGAGAAAATACTGCAAGCAGCCAGAAAGAAACAATTTGAGTATTGTGGAAACACGATCAGAATAATACAAGATCTAGTAGCTTCTACATTAAGGGATCGAAGGGCATGGAATATGATATTCTGGAGCTCAATGGAGCTAGAATTAAAACCAAGAATCACCTACCCAGCAAAACCGAGTATTGTGCTCCAAGGCAAACTATGGACTTGCAATAAAATACAGTTCTTTCAAGCTTTCTCAGTGAAAAGACCAGAGCTGTATAGAAAATTTGACTTTCAAAAATAAGAATCAAGAGAAGGATGAAAAAGTAAACAGGAAAGAGAAATCATAAGAGACTTGCTAAAGTTGAACAGTTTGTTTACATTCCTACATGGAAAGATGATGTGTATATGATGTGTATAATTTATGAGACCTCAGTATTAGGGTAGCTGAAGGGAATATAGATATTACATATATATATGTATATATGTATATATATGCATACACACACATATATACCCACGTATATATATATATATACACAATATATATAATATATCTAGATATATAATATATCCATATATGTATGCATACACACACACAGACACACACATGTATATGTATATATATAGACAGAGGGCACAGGGTGAGTTGAAGGGAGGATATCTAAAAAAGGGAAATCAAATTAAGGTATGAGAGAAGAATATATTGAGAGAGGGAGAAAGGGAGAGATAGAATGGGTAAATTATCTCACATAAAAGTGGCAAGAAAAAGCAGTTCTGTTGGGAGGGAAGAGGGGTCAGGTGAGGGGGAATGAGTGAATCTTGCTCTCATCAGATTTGACCTGAGGAGGGAATAACATACACATTCAACTGGGTATCTTACCCCACAGGAAAGAAGGAGGAAGAAGATAAAAAGGGGGGGATGATAGAATGGAGGGCAGATGAGGGGAGGAGGTAATCAAAAGCAAACACTTTTTGAAAAAGGACAGGGTCAAGGGAAATAATTGGATAAAGGGGATATGATAAGAAGGAGCAAAATATAGTTGGTCTTTCACAACATGAGTATTGTGGAAGGGTTTTGCCTGATGATACACAGGTGGCCTGTGTTGAATTGCTTGCCTTCTTAGGGAGGGTGGGTGGGCAGGGAAGAGGGGAGAGAATTTGGAACTCAAAGTTTTAAAAGCAGATTTTCAAAAAAAATTTTTTGCCCGCAACTAGGAAGTAAGATACACAGGTAATGGGGCATGGAAATCTATCTTGCCCTACAAGAAAGTAAGGGAAAAGGGGATGGGGAGTAGTGGGGTGACAGAAGGGAAGGTTTACTTGGGAATGGCGCAATCAGAATATATGCCATCTTGGAGAGGGGAAGGTAGAAATGGGGAAAAAATTTGTAATTCAAACTCTTGTGAAAATTAATGCTGAAAACTAAAAAAATATTAAATAATTAGAATGAAGAGTAACAAAATACCCAGTAGGCAGCCAGAAAGATGAAAAAACTACAAATTAGAAATTATTTCATATAAGGATTAGTTGAATAGAATGGGGATATTTATCTTGGAAATGGGAGGATGTTGGGTGTGAAGGGGTACGAATGTACAAGATGATAATCCTTAAGTATTTGAAGGGTTGTTATGCTGAAGAGATAAACATTTTGTTTGAAATCAAAAGGCTAACTCAGGACCAATGAAGAAGAATTTTGGGCAAGAAAAATTTATCTGAAAAAGCTTCTTTATTAGAAAAATCCAAAAGTGGAGTGGAAGATTTAAGAAGCGTAAACTGCCAATCACTGGAAGTCTGCAAAAAGGCTTCTGAATAACCACTTGGTAGGATGCTGTACCTGAGATTCTTATGTACAGAGTAGGCAATTTCTGATATCCTTTCCATATCTGAGACAATTTGATTCTATGATTTAGAACTTAAAATAATATTGTATTTATAACATAAGATAAATAAGTTATCTCACTCTATATGTCATGAACATGGATATATAAGGAACAAGATTTAGAAGAAAAGAGAAAGTATGTTGTATGCCTTTCTAGTATTTTATTTACTCTTTTCAATTATGACTTAATTCTGATCTTTTACATTATTTCAATTAAAAAAACTTTATGATATGCCTGATTTGGGTCTTCCTATGAACTTGGTATGGAAATTTACATCTTAGGGATTAGCATCTTTTAGTGTATTAAAGGACTTGATTAGGACCCTACCTACTCTCCTGAAGATCCCTGCCCATTTGGTTCCATTTATGCTCAAAGCCTAAAATTCTTCCATATTCAATCCTTATGTGCCTCAAATAGTGGGGAAATGTCCCTGTAACTGTTAATCCACAAAAACAACCAAAAACCCTCCATTTAAATTCCTACTTTACGCCAAGCCAAAGTTGAACAATAGGTATACAAAGACTAAGATGAATTAGTGTTTGCCTTCGAGAGGCTTACTTTCTACTCTAGGCAAACAATGTGTTCTCATGTAATGGGAGCAAACAGGTAATCCTGAACACCATTCTCCATCTCATAGGGCCTCTGAGTTCTAAAGGGCAAAAAGTTGTTCAGGCTGTGATAGCAGTATGACAGCATTCTATTCAACATCAGAACTCAGCCAGAGACTAGAGGAATAGATGGATGAGGGATAAGACATGCAAGGCTGTGTTATACCCCATTAAGTCTTAGGGAAAAGCCTAGCATATACAAGAAACCAATCTGTTCCAGCCAAAGTCACAGAAGACCATGATTGTTGAACCAGGAATTGCTCAATGAAACTCTCAATGAGAGTTTTTGAGATCCATCCCCTAGAAAAACCACCACCACTGGGGAGGGAGTCAAAAAAAAGAGAAATAAAAGAAAAAGGAAAAACCTATCAAATTCCCAGAGATTTCTGGAGGAAGAAAAGTCAATGGAAAAAATGTGCATAAGAAAATAAATCAATATAGAAGATATTAATACTAGTATAAATTATGGTCACTTGATTAGGAATTGGTTTTAGGTCTCTATGAATAAATATTATAAAACAAAGGAAAATGAACCATCACCTAATGAGGTAGAGGATCCCCTGGAATTCAAAAGAAGGACAGATCCATGGCATAATATTCCTGAATGCTTCAAGAGAGAAATGAGAATTGTGAAAGCAGAATTTATGGCCCACGTTGAAAAAATATTTGGCTGGATAGAAACACCTGGATTTTTGGTGTCAAGTCTCACCAAAGAAGTGAAAGAGAGGATAATTTATCAGAAATACAAATCTGAGCCTGACAATGAAAGAAAAAGGTTAGATGATCAATAACATTCATTTCTAAGAGAGGCGGACCTGAAGAAAGTATTCGCTTCCCAAACTGTCAAACAGTAGAAATACAATAAGTTTAAACATCATAGCAACCAAGGACAATGATAACCAGAAGCAAATAACAACTAAGATAATTAAAAGATTTCTTTCTAAATATGCATAGAGAGACAAGAGTTAAATCAGAAGCAAAATAAAAGTTGTAGATGAGAAACATGCCTGAAACATCCTGGAGTAAACCTCCTAACACCCCACATACTGAAGACTCAGTTTTTTGTGGGACTAAATTACAGAATTGGAGATTGAACAAAAGATGGAATGTGAAGAAGATAGAGGGAAATAGATAATGTACCTTAATTAAGCAAAAGGCTACCAATGCAGGGAGAATAAGTCCTGTAATCTGTCTGGAAGAAGAAATCCTATAGGAGAATGTGTGAGGAGGCAATAGTAGAGATTTTTTAAAAGAGGGAAAGAACTGGGGAAATTGTATATCAATGGTGGTAGGGAGTACTACTGATGAGTCTTTCCATGGGAGAAAGAAGATAATCTATAAAAGGAGATGGAGACAATTAGTATAGTTTTCAGGCATCCTGCCTCAGAAGAAGAAGCAAAGCTCCTGGATACAAATACCATAAAGAAGAGTGTGAACTCATGGACCAAAGGAGATTTTGAGGCAAATAGAAAAAAATGACTAAGGGAAGGACAAAGGTCAACAATGAACTGAACAGTCATGGATGTAGCAAAATTCTTAACATGGGGCAACATCCTCTCTCTCTCAGGAGCTTGAATTGAATTTTTAATTTATTTTTTATTATTTAATATTTTAGTTTTCAACACTGATTTCCACAAGATTTTGAGTTACAAGTTTTCTCCCCATTTCTACCTTCTCCCCACCGCAAGATGGCATATATTCTCATAGCCCTTTTCCTCAGTCTGCCCTCCCTTCTATGTCAACAATCCCCACTGAAACTTATCCCCTTTCCCCTTACTTTCTTGTAGGGCAAGATAGATTTCTATACTCAATTACCTGCATATATTATTTCCAAGTTGCATGTAAAAACAACTTTTTTTGAACATTTCTTTTTAGAACTTTGAGTTCCAAATTCTCTCCCTCTTCCCTCCCTACCCACCCTTTTTAAGAAGGCAGGAATTCAACATAGGCCACACATGTATCATTATGCAAAACACTTCCATGATAGTCATGTTGTGAAAGACTAACTATATTTCCCTCCATTCTGTCCTGTCCCCCTTTATTCACTTTTCTCCCTTGACCCTGTCACTTTTCAGAAGTGTTTGCTTTTGACTACCTCTTACCACAATCTGCCCTCCCTTCTATCATCCCCCTGCCTTATTCCCTTTCTCCCTATGTTCCTGTAGGGTAAGATACCCAATTGAGTGTGTATGTTATTCCCTCCTTAAGTCAAATCCGATGAGAGCAAAATTCATTCATTCTCTTTCACCTGCCCCTTCTTCCCTTCTATTATAACTTACTTTTCCTGCCACTTTTATGTGAGATAACTTATCCCATTCCATCTCTCCCTTTTTCTTTCCCCCAATATATTCCTCTCTCACCCCTTAACATTATTTTTTTTAGATATCATTCCTTCATATTCAACTCACCCTCTGCCTTCTCAATCTCTCTCTCTCTCTCTCTCTCTCTCTCTCTCTCTCTCTCTATATATATATATATATATATATATACACACATATATATGTGTGTGTGTGTGTGTGTGTGTGTGTATGTGTATGTATGTATGTATATTCCCTTCAACTACCCTAATACTGAGAGAAGTTTCATGAGTTACAAATATTATTTTTCTATGTAGGAATGTAAACAAAATGGTTCAACTTTAGTAAGTCCCTTATGATTTCTCTTTCCTGTTTACCTTTTCATGCTTCTCTTGATTCTTGTATTTGAAATTTAAATTTTCCTATTCAGCTCTGGTCTTTTCACCAAAAGTGCTTGAAAGTCCTCTATTTTATTGAAAATCCATATTTTGCACTGGAGTAGTATACTCAGTTTTGCTGGGTAGGTGATTCTTGGTTTTAATCCTAGCTCTTTTGACCTCTGGGATATCATATTCCAAGCCCTTTGATCTCTTAGTGTAGAAGCTACTAGATCTTGTGTTATCCTGATTGTGTTTCCACAATACTTGAATTGTCCCTTTCTGGCTGCTTGCAATATTTTCTCCTTGACCTGGGAACTCTGGAATTTGGCAACAATATTCCCAGGAGTTTTCTTTCTGGGGTCTTTTTCAAGAGACAATCAGTGTATCTTTTCTATTTCTATTTTCCTCTCTGGTTTTAGAATATCAGGGAAGTTCTCCTTGATAATTTCTCAAAAGATGATGTCCAGGCTCTTTTATTGCTCATGACTTTCAAGTAGTCCAATAATTTTTAAATTATCTCTCCTGGATCTATTTTCCAGGTCAGTGGTTTTTCCAATGAGATATTTCACATTGTCTTCCATTTGTTTTTCATTCTTTTGGTTCTGTTTGTAATTTTTTGGTTTCTCATGAAGTCACTAGCTTCCACTTGCTCCAGTCTAATTTTTAAGGCAGTATTTTATTCAGTGGTCTTTTGAACCTCCTTTACCATTTGGCTAATTCTGCCTTTTAAAGCATTCTTCTCCTCATTGTCTTTTTGGAGCTCTTTGGCCATTTGGGTTAGTCTATTTTTAAGGTGTTATTTTCTTCAGTATCTTGGGGTCTCCTTTAGCAAACTGTTTACTTGTTTTTCATGATTTTCTTGCATTACTCTCATTTCTCTTCCCAATTTTTCTTCTACTTCTCTAACTTGCTTTTCCAAATGCTTTTTGAGCTCTTCCATGGCTTGAGCCCAATTCATATTTTTCTTGGAGGCTTTTGATGTAGGATCTTTGATTTTGTTGACTTCTTCTGGCTATATGTTTTGAACTTCTTTGTTACCACAAAAAGATTCTATAGTTTGAGTCCTATTACACTGCTTGCTCATTTTCCCAGCCAATTACTTGACTTTTGTGCTTTTTGTCATGGTATGACTGCTTTCAGGGTGGGGAGTGCTTTGTCCCAAGCTTCAGGGCTTTTGTGCTGCTGTTTTCAGAGCTACTTCTATTCTGAGATGGTATGATGCTTCTCTCCTGGCCTGTGCTCTGGTCTGTGAGTGCAGGCACTCCTTTCTGTCATGTAACCACCTGGAGCACTCCCTCTCCATAGCCACCACAAAGCTCTGCCACATCAGTGCTGCTCTTCCCCCAAAAACCACCAACCTGGACTGTGACCCATATCCAAGCAAGGCAAAGCAAGAGAACCCTGCAAAGTGCTCCCTGAACTCCTGCTCTGATCCACCACTTGGTTCCTCCAACTGTATGGGCCAGGGGCTCTGGAAGCACCTGGTGCTAGAACTCTGGAAGCAGCTGCCAGAATTTCCTGCTACTGCCACCCAACAACCTCAAGATGGGGGCTGGACCACACACTTCTCTCACCCAGATCCATCAATTTTCCCTCTGATCTGCTCAGTTGTCTTTGGCGTTTATGGGTTGAGAAGTCTGGCAACTGCCTCAATTCAGTGGTTCAGGGCCCTGAGTCCTGCTCTGCTAAGTGTACTCTGCCCCTGGTCTGTCATGGTCCAGCCCTCGTTGGGCTGTGCTCTGCTCCCAGAACAGTGCAATAGACCCTTCCCAGTGACCATCCAGGATGTCTTGGTCTGGAGACTTGTTTCCCTCTGTTATTTTGTCAGTTCTGTAGCTCTAGAATTTGTTTAGAGTCATTTTTACAGGTGTTTGGAGAGATTTGGGGGGAGAGCTTAAGTGAGTCCCTGCTTTTAAGCTGGCATCTTGGCTCTGCCCCTTTGAATTGATATTTATAAAAATGACATAGCCAAATAAAGAGAGTCAAAGGACAATATCTACAAGGCAATAACATATAAAATATTTAGAAGGAACCTTAAAAAGTACCTCAAAAACTTGAATTCCATAAGTAATTAAGAAACTAATAAAGGATTAAACAAGCATAAAGGCCACAAATTAAAGGGGGAATATCTGGAATAGACAAAAAGGAAGATAAATACCAAAGAAAATGTAAAAAAAACATTTTTTTATAAAAAAAGGACAGAAAATGAAAAATTAAAACAATTGAACAAAACAAGCTGAAGGGGGAAATAGAAGGGGGATTCTACATGACTACTTAACTAAGGGGAAGAATTAAATAAATAGATAAAAGCAAGAAAGAAGAAAGTAATATTCAAACTCTAAAACCAGATAAAGACATAAAAATTGGGGAGTGAGGGTAAGAGATCTGGTGGAAAAATGTGTTGCATTAAAATGGATCAGGTTAATACAACTGAAAATACTGTCTTATTTTTACAAAGGAATAAGGTGAAAATCCCAATTGAGGAAAAATATTAGTAAAATAAATAGAGGAAAATGTAAATTTATCTCTTACAGGTTTAAATATGAATGGCTTAAACAATCTAATAAAATGAAAAAAAAGTGACAGATTAGATAAGAAAACAAAACCCCATGATTTTTCAACATTACACATATGCTTACAAGAAACACATTTAAAATACAAAGACATACAATGTAGAAAAATGAGGGGCTGGAGAAAATTTACTATGCAGCAAACTAATAAAAAATAGAAGCTGAAATCAGGTCATCAGACAAAGATAAAGCAAACATGTACAACATAAAGAGATACAAAGGGAAATTACATTATGTTGAAAGAAACTATAGAAGCAAACCAGTATCAATATTAAATTAAATATCTTAGTATCTAAATTCATATGGGACTTACAAACTGGACTAGAAGAAGACATAGACAGTAACACAACACTGGCTGGAGATTTCAGTGTCCCTCTCTCCATTTTGGATAAGTCTTACAAGAAGTTAAAAGATAAAGATAATATATAGAACTGCACAAGTTACTGGGGAAACTAGAGTTGAAAATTTATGGCATTTCAGCACTACATGGAACTTTTAAAAAATTAATTGTATGTTTGGGCACAGAGATATTGTAAACAAATTTTGAAAAGTAGAAGTAGTAAATACCTCCACTATAGAACATAACACAATAAAATAGAACAAATTCAGGGCTCTCGAGGAAAAGACAAAGACACAAGTGGAGACTTAACAATAAAATCTGAACTAATGTGGCTCAATGAACAAATCATGGAAATAATCAATAATATTAAAGAAAAATTATAATAATGCAACAACATTGCCAATTTTCTAGGATATAGCTACAAAGATATATTAACAAAACAGACAAAAGGAATAATAAATTGAATATACATTTAAAACTTAGAAAGCCAAGAAAAAGAAGTGAATAAACTTTAAAAAACCCCAAAGAGTATATATTTAAGACTAGAAGAGAAATAAACTAGAAATCAAAAATTTATAGAAATGATAAATAAAACTAAAATCAGGTTCTTTGAAAAGACTAATACAATTGATAAACTTTTAACAATCTTATTTAAAAAGATGAGGATGAAAAATGAAATCAACAAAATGCAAATAAATAAGGCAAATCCACCATAAAGCCAGAAGGAAAAAAAACAGCCAGAACACCTAACATACACTGTTAAATATTACCAAATCCAAGAATACAAAACAAATAGAAAAAATATTTTCAAAAATATAAAATACCCAAATATATAGAAGACCAAATAGAGATCTTAAATAGCCTAATCTCAGAAAAGAGAGTAGAAGTGATTGTAAAGGAACTCTAAAAGAATAAAATTCCAGTCTTGATGGATTTATGGAAGAATTCTATCAAACTTTCTTTTTTTGAGTTGTGTAGCCCTTTATTAGAAACTGAAACAGAAAGTATCTGTTGTACAACACAGGTAGTAGTTGACTACACCGGAGATTTATTATATTGTAATACAGATCATTTATAAATGTGATTTTCATTATTAAAGAGCTTCTGCCCTTTTTTGTTTGTTTACAGTTTGCAAAACTATTCTAAAAGCTGAATATATGTGCACAGGTCTGCACATTTAGAAAGTGGAAAATGCTTTATGAGTTGTATTTGAATGACCATATGCTGCCATTACTTTATATCCATCATCACTTTTTTTAAATCATAAAATATTTTGATGCCAGTCTTCCTTCCTTCCATTGTCCTAAACAAGAAAGCATTTTATAATGAGTTGAAATTAAGAAAGGTCTACACCTACTAGAAAAGAAGAGAAGAAAGTTCTATTGAGATTTAAGTATCCCCAGAGGCAAGAACTGTATCTTTCTAAGGGCTGGGCTGGGACCCCATTTAAAGAATGAGTATGTGCAGGTGGTATCCCTGAACATTCAGAGCTTTGGTGGACTGTAAGTCTTCCAGCTGCATAACTCACAGAACTGTCTTGCCAGTTCCTACACTGGCTTGATTGGGCATAATTTAAAAATGAAAAGCTCATATTCATTCCATTCTTCTGGAGCACTGTGATAGCATTTAGTAACACCTCAATGGGATGTCTTCCACACATTCTTCAAGTAACTGCTAAAAGATATGGAGTCTAGTTGTTATATAGTACTCATGCCCATTTTATCTAGGTGTTCAATGAATCTATAAATCTCCCACTGGGATTAGTCATAGTAACTGTAAATGAACCTTTGGCCTTAATGGCAGAAATCAGAAGAAACTACAAAGAGAATACTAGGAACTGCTAGATATTTACTGAAGAGTTTTCAAAATTCTTGTTCTTTTGACTCACTCAGAGCTCCAACCAATACAGGAATAATGGTAAACTCATCTTTTTTCCATCCTTATTCCATACATCCATGTATTCCATGGCTTTAGCAGTATAAGGCAAATGTGTTTCAATACTGTATTCATCTTCATCTGTCTTCAGAGACATGCCCTCAAGCATTCCTGCCTTCCATAGCTCTTGATAAATCTTTTGATCAATATGAAGGTCATAAGAAGTGTGTGTGTGTATATATATATATATATATATATATATATATATATATATATATATATATATATATATATATATATATATGTGTGTGTGTGTGTGTGTGTGTGTGTGTGTGTGTGTGTGTATTGCTTATTCAAATAATTAATAATTTACTTCTTTTACATTTATATGATTATATATTATAATTATATATAATATATACATATATATTCATATACATATACATGTACATATATGTGTGTGTGTATGTGTATGTATGTATCCGCAATGGAAAGAGCACATCGAGATAGAGGAACATGATGGGAATGCCCAAGGATGAATATTCTTTGAGAAACAGACTGATCTACTTGTTTGTAAGCATGAGTAGCACAAGACCTACAGTCAGTATATCCTACATGGGGGGGGGGGGGCGGTGTCAATAATGGCTCTAGCAGGTCTTTTTGTAGACTCTACTTGTGAAAGCCAACCTTCTAATTGTGCATTCAGTTGAGGACCTGAGGCTGTGTACCAGGTCCAGATGTGACTGGCTTCCCGGGGGACCACTTGGTTAGACACTTGTAATAGTAATTTAGGTGGGACTTTTTGCTTTTCTTCTCTTAAGTGCCTTTAATGATTCTGGCCTTTGTTTGAATGGGGCAGATAAAGTGGAATCTTTTCGTCTTGGTTATTTCTCAGCACAGAGACAATTGGGAGTCATTTGTATATGATATACTGGGGATGGGGAACTATTCCACACCCAGCCTGGGTGAGGTCAGAGCCCTCAGGGCTCTGAACAGGATACAATTGAGGGCAGCTTGGTGTTTGACTTTTGGGGGCACACTCATGGAAGGAGAGGTAAGTTGCGACTGTGCCCCCCCACCAGCTTTACAGCTCAGATGTTGATTCTTTTCTGATAACCACGTGTTGCAATTTGAATCAGACAAGGTCTGTCTGTTGACATTTGTAATTTGTTTGTATTTGCTCTGAAGTTCAGGGTGCTGGTTTTTTCCCCTGAACTAAGTGAATGATATTTGTATTTTGGTTTGAAATAAGATTGTTAACCCCTTAATACTACTTTCCTTAGTAAAGCAGATCAAAAGAACCTGTGTTGGCAGCTTTCTGGGTGCTGGTTGTTGGTAGATCTTACACTCCCACAGCAGCTGCTAGCAAGATTGTTACTACAACATCTTGGATGGAACCTGTGGTGCATGAGGATGACTGAGGAAGAGGCAGCAGCAGCTGCAGGAACAGGCTCAGGGAGGGTAATTCTATCAAACTTTCAAAGAACAATTAGTATCCATACTAAGCAAATTATTTCTCAAAAACTGAGAGAGAAAACACTCTACTAGATTTATTTTAGGAGGCAAATATAAACTTAACACTTAAGTCAGAGATGAATACAGCATATTACAATTATACAGACCAACATTACTAATGAGTAGTCATTCAAAAAAGTTTAAGCATAATCCTATCAAAGAGGTTAAAGTGACTCATCCAAGAAATCATTCATTGTAATCAGGTTTGATTTATACCAGAAAAGAAAGGAAAACAATCAGCATAATTAATCATAATAAAAACCCAAATACCCAAATCTATGTGATCATATCAATGGATGTAAGAAAAGTCTTGGCAAAGTGGCAAAATCACCTCCAAAATATAGGCACATAATGTCATAAAAGTATTAATCTAAAACCAAAGTATGTGTATGTAAGTATGGGAGTAAAGTAATGTAAATATACCCTTTCTTGCCACTATTATTAATAGCTTTTTGGAAATGCTAGCAATAACAATGACAATGAAAGAAATTAAAGGCATACAGAGAGTTGTACAAGAAATAAAAATATTGCTATTTGCTGATGATATTTACTTGGAAAATACAAGGTAATCACCACAGATACTGACTGAGACGATTTTAAAAGCTTTAGCAAAGTTGGAGGCTACAAAATAAACCCTCAAAATCAATTGGATTTTTATATTATGATAACAATAAAACTCAAAATATAATAACAAAAAAGCTAACTCCCATTCTAAATGACAAATTGCCCACAGGATTTGGGATCAATCTGCCATAGTAAATACAAGATTTATATAAGTATTTCTTAAAGATATTAGCAACTTACCAAGCAACTTAAATAGCTGGAGGGACATAGAGTGCTCATGGCTAAAGTATACCAATATAATATAAATGATAATACTACCAAAGTTAATTCACACTTTTAACATTACACCAAATAAATTATCACAGTGATATTTTATGGAACTTGACAAGATAATAATGTTCCTATGGAAGTATAAAAGATCTGGAATGACAAGAGTAGTGGTGAAAAGAGGGATGAAGGAGAAATAACATTTCCAAGCAGAATTTATCAAAACTATCTAGTATTGCTTAAAAAACAGAGGGAGATCAGTATAACTACTTATACATAAGAGAATCAGAAAGAATAGAACTCAATAATCTAGGCTTTATATACTGGAAAACATAAATTACTTAAAAAAATTCCCTATGTGATGTTTTTAAAATTCTGGGTAAACTAGAAAGTATCTTGGCAGTGTGTAGGCTTAGCCTAATACCTCACTGCACAGTTTTCTAAATGGATACATGACTTTAATATTAAAGACCTTAGTGTGGAAACTGAGGCAACCTGAAGTTAAATAATATCCAGGGTCACACAGCTAGTAAAACTTCTTGATTCCAAGCCCATAATTCTATCTTCTGTGCCACTGAGCTGCCTCTTCTGGCATAGAGCATAGAACACCAGAGCTAAATGTTAGAGCACATAGAAACATAAACTGTTGGAACTTGGAAAGCTCTCAAAGTACAGGGTATCCTAAAAGTCTTAATACCTTTTCAAGTTTAAAAAATCTTAAAATTTTGTTATATTAACCAGATATTCCATATATATATATATATATATGTATATACATATGTGTGTGTATATACATATACATATATATATGTATATGTATATAGGTATCCTATATAGAGTTGGAAGGGACCTTAAAACCTAGAATATAGGATGTCAGAGTTTAAAAGAAGCTGAGAAGACAGAATGTAAAAGTCAGGAGGAACCTTACAATATAGAATATAAGGGCAGAACATAGAACATTTAATCATAGAGGTAGAAAAGACTAAAAAAACAAGAAAGAGAAGAAAAGACCTAGAATACAACTGTTGGAACATCAGAACTAAAAGGGAGGCTATAACACAAAATATCAGAGCTGAAAAAGACTTTAAAGGCCAAATTTTCAACTTTTTTCACACAATACCTGGGGAAGCTAAAGCCCATGAAGTGAGTCAATCAAGGTCCCATGGTGTATTCATAACATATTTGGGACTGTAACCTGGGTTTTCATTCCAGTGGACTTTCTAGTGCGTAATACTGCTTCCCTTTCCCAAATTTTAAGCTTTAGAAGGGAATCCAGTTGCCTAAAGTGGTTAAGAAGATTGCAGTTTTCTGAGTCTTCATTTGGCTTCTCCATCTCCTTCTCCATTTGCCAAATAATTAATTACCACTTGTCTATTACTTGATACTAAAAGAGGCCTAAGTCTCAAAGGGTCAGATCATCAATGACATGATAGAATAAACAGAGGGCTGGACTTGGAATTGGGAAGATCTGTATTCAGATCCTCAGGGAATTATTTGCTGCGTGATCAAAGGCAGTACAATTTAATAAGAATTTATTGTGTCACAGTACAATGTGCTAGCAACAAAAAGACAAAAACCTTCAACAAGCTTACACTCTACTGGGAGATTTGGTTGGCATCAGGAATGGAGCATGTACACGTATAAATAAATATAAACTGTCCCTCTTGCTGTTTGTCAAATAAGGCACTACATCTCCCTGCTCTGGGGACTTTCACTCATACATGGAATGCTCTCTCTCCTCTCCACCTCCTGGCTTCCCTGACTTGCTTCAAGTCCCACCTAAAATCCTACCTTCCACAGGAAGCCTTTCCCTGTCAGTCTTAATTTCATTGCCTTCCCTTTGTTGATTATTTTCTATTTGTCCATTATACAGCTTGTCTGTACATGATTGTTTGAATGTTGTCTTCCCCATTAGATTATAAATTCCTTAATTTACAGAGACTATTTTTGTCTCTTTTTGTATCCCCGGAACTTAGCACACTGCTTGGCACATAGTAGGAGCTTAATCAATGTTTATTGACTGATTGATTATATACAAAGTAACACAAAGTTAATTTCAAAAGGGAAAAAGTACTGTCAACAGAGAGGATCAGGAAAGACAAAGAGTGGAAGGAAGCCCCTGACCAGTGCTTTGAAGAAAGAGAGGGATTTGAAGAGTCAGGGTTTATTCTAGGCATGGGGAGTTCTACGTGCAAAGGTGAGACGATGCTGAATTGGATGCCTTGGTATCTATTGGATCTCAGGGGTTTTATATAATTCAATAAATAAACATTATTGTAACTAGATAACTATCACAATCAGAACCATTTTCTACAACCATCTAGACATAACATTGATCTGCAAATATATAATAACAATTTTTATTAGTCATTGATGTTCTAAATATTAACAAATTCAAAGTTATATGGAATAAAAAGATTTCAAAATGTAGAAACCTAGAAGAGTGGTACCTATCATCCTTTCTACTATTGGAGTTTTCCCAAAAATGCTTTAAGTGATCCTACAGAAAATGAATTTATGTCCTCATAATTTTTATTCTATTACAAAAAGCAGTTATTTCATCCACCTGCACAATAGTCTTAAAAATCTTCAGTATAAAATAATACTAGAAGGAGGGTGGCTTTTCCCATGGCTACTTCTATCTGAACTTGATCAGACAAGATAAGAAAAATGAAATAATAATGACGAAAATGAAAACTGTCTGCAATGTCCCATTAGTTGATCCAACTGTAGACATGATCATGGACCTTTGTTTCTGCCTTTGAGGTGATTCTCCATGAGCTCCCTCTGCTCCCCTCCTCCTTGCTTCACATCACTCAACTGCCTCCTGCCACTATCTCCTCCTTTGCCTCTGTCTCACATGATGAGGTAGTCCTTTCCAGGGCAAACCCCTCTACATCCTCAAACAATCCCATTCTAGCCTGTCTTCTCCAGCAGATGACCCCTCTATCATTCCCACTCTCACTTATCATCTATCTCTCTCTGTCTACTGGATGCTTTCCTAATGCCTACAATCAGATGCATGTCTTTCCAATCCTCCAAAAACCTCACTTGATTCATGCATTCCTGCTACCTATCATCCCATATCATTTCTCTCTTTTGTGGATTGAGAAGGCTGTCTACAATCTCTAAAACCATTTCATTTCCTCTCAATCTCTTCTTAAGTCTATAGTTTCTCTTCTGACTAAATCATTCAACTGAAACTGCTCTCTCTAAAGTAGCTAACAGTCTCTTAAACACCAAATCTAATGTGTTTCTTCCTCAATTCTCGTACTTCTTGACCTCTGTGCAGCCTCTGACTTTCTCAGTCTCCCTCTTATCCTTGATAATATCTTCTAAGATTTTGTGACATTACCCTCTCTTACATTTCCTCCTGCTCCTCTAACCACACCCTTTCAGTTTTCTTTGCTGGACATCCCTGCCAACCGTGGGTATCCCACAGAGCTCTGTGCTGGCCCCTCTTCTCTTTCCCCATTACACTGTCTCACTTGGTTGTCACATCAACTCCCATGGATTCCATCTCTATGCCAATGACTCTCAAATGTACCAGCAATGACTTCTCTGTCAACCTCCAGTCTCATATCTTCAACTACTGTATTATGAGGGCAGAATTTATAATTTCAAAAAGAATCATATATATGTCTGAAAGGTTCAGAACTGCAAGATATAAGGAATTCTCTAGATAGGAGGCAGAAGAATCAAAGCATGTATTTTAACTCCACAGTAACAAACCCACAAACCAGCATCCCCATTCTGATATATTGATCAAAAGCTTCCAGGCCCAATAAGTACGCCTCACAAGAGTAACCAGGAGGCCACAGAGAAGCATGATGGTATAAAGCAAAATCATATACATGCTTCCCCTCTATGGTAAAAAGATTACCCACTGGCCTCAAGTCCTTGTTCAGCACTCTTCAATCCACACGTAGGTCAGCTCTGCTACCGGCATCTCCTGCTTCAGCTTCGGCTGTAGCTGTAGCAGCCTCTGGCTCCAACGGAAGCTGTTTTTAACCATCCGGCTAGCAGCTTCTGCAGGGGTGTAGCCGGCATGCCGGGGAAGCACAGGTTCTTTCTATCTGCTTAAGCAAGGTGAAGGGGTTGACCGGGAAAGCACAGGTTCTTTCGATCTGCTTAATCAAGTGAAGCAAGGTGAAGGGGCCGACAAGCTTACTCCAATCCAACATACAGACAGCATTCAGTTAGTTCAGGGGAAAAAGCCAAACTATTCAACGACACTTGTTGACTAAGTGCTAAGGAGCCCATTTTTGGTTACCAACACAACTACATATTAGACAACTAAACTGGATGTCCTATAAAGTCAACACGTTCAAAATTAAACTAGTTATCTTTCCTCCCAAACCCTCTTCATCTCTAATATTACTTATTATTGTCAAGAGTACCATCATCTTCCAAGGTCCCCAAGATCCCAACTTAGGAATCACTTTCTACTTACTCTCATCCACCCCAATATCCAAACTGTTGCCAAATTTTGTGAATTTTCCCTTCATAAAATCTCTCATTCACATCCCCCTTCTCTCCTCTGACACTGCCACCACCCTGATGAAGGCCCTAATCACCTCATACCCGAACTACTGAAATAGCTTGCTGGTTGGTCTACCTACCAATTTCTCTTCACTCCAGTCCGTCCTTCACTCAACTGTTATATTGCTCTTCCTAAAGCAAAGACATGACTATGACGTGTACCCCCGCCCCATCCCACCAATCAATAAGCTCCTATCATCTCCACAACCAAATATAATATTCTCTGTTTGGCATTCAAAACCTTTCCTAACTTTCTTCCTATCTTTCTAGTCTTCTTATATCTTATTTTTCTCTCATCCCTTCCACCTACACACATGCCCTATGTTACAAAGACACTGGTCTCCTTGCTGTTTCTCCCACAAGACACACCATTTCCAGATGTTAAGTATCTTCAGTGACTATTTCTCATGCCTCACTTTCTCTGCCTCCTCATCTCTGCTTCCTGACTTCCTTCAAGTCTTGGCTAAAATAAAATTTTCTGCAAGAAGCCATTCCAGATCCCCATCAATGCTAGCACTTTCCCTCTGCTGATTATCTCCAACTTGCCCTATATACATACATACATACATACATACATACATACATACATATATATATATGTATATATATATATGCTGATTATCTCCAACTTGCCCTATATACATACACACACCACACCACACACGCACACACACACACACACACACACACATATATATATATATATATTTATATATATCTTGTTTGTAATTAGTTGTTTGCATATTGTCTTCCCCAGTAGACTGTGAGCTTCTTGAGGACAGGAAGTATCTTTCCCTTTCTCTGTAATTCCAGCACTTAGCACAGTGCTTGGGACATAGCCAGTGCTTAATAAATATGTGTTGATTTTTGACTGGCTTCATCTATGGCCAAGGAAGACTCCTCTTCCTGAGTTCAAATTTAGCCTCAGATACTTATTAGTTGTGTGACTCTGGGCAAATCACTTAACCCTATTTGCCTCAGTTTCCTCATATGTAAAATGAGTTGAAAAAGAAAATAGCAAACCACTCCCAGTATCTTGGCCAGGAAAACCCCAAAAGGGATCAGGAAGAGTCAGACAACTGAAAAATGATTAAACAAAAAAGAACAAAAAACTTTCCTAGACGAGAGAGGTTCCTCTACCAAAGCAGGTCAGGACCTTCTCTGAAACTTAAAATTTTAGAGGATTGCCTAAAGGGCTGAAAGATTGAATGGTGTTCCTAGGATTACATACCCAGTAAGTATCAAGAGGAGGGTTTGTGTATTGGTCTTACTGGCTCTGAGACCAGCTCTTTTATTCCCTATAGGTCTTAACAGAGGGGGGGGGGAGAAGAAGAAGAGGAAGAAGAAGAACAAGAACAAGAACAAGAAGAACAAGAAGAAGAAGGAGGAGGAGGAGGAGGGGGAAGAAGGGGAAGAGATGGAGGAGGAGAAGGGGAAGAACAAGACAAACAAGGAGCATAAGAAGAAAGGGGACAGGGGGCAGTTAGGTGGTGCAGTGAGTAGAGCACTGGCCCCGGAGTCAGGAGGACCTGAGTTCAAATGTGGCCTCAGACACTTGACACACTTACTAGCTGTGTGACCTTGGGCAAGTCACTTAACCCCAATTGCCATGCCTTTCCCCCTCCAGAAAAAAAAGAAGAAAGGAGACAAGAACAAGAAGGAAGAAGAGAGCAACAATAACAACATTTATATAACACTTTAAGGTTTAAAAAGTGACTTACATATGTTAATTAATTTGATCCCCACAACAACCCTGTGAGGTAGGTGCTATTATTATCCCATGTTACAGATAAGGAAACTGAAGAACAGAAGAGAATAAATGACTTCCCCTGGGTCATACAGCTAGAGAGTATCTGAAGCAGGATTCAAACTGAATTCTTCCTGATTCCAAGTTCTGGGATCCAAGCATAGCCTCACCTACTATACCACCTGTGCCACTAAAGTCACAACTTCCTTTCCAAGGACTCTTTAATCCATAGCAATGCTTACTGAGTTCCTTCTAGTGCTATCATTTATATTCACAAAAATTAGTAGTAGGAGGAAAGAGATTATCACATTTGAGTGCATCCAGAGAAGGACCATAAGAATGATGAGAAAGCTGGAAATCAAGCCATACAATATGTTTATAACTGGACCTGACTCAGGACAGTGCCCTGCTAACAGATATTTGATAATAAAGCAAAATGAGATACATGTAGGACAATCAACAATTAAGAAAAGGAGATTTAATTAGTCATAGCATTTGAAAGATTTTCAACAAGAATAGGCATGGAGGACACTCCAAGTTGATTCATCTAAGCTGAACTCCCTGGCCTGAGTTGCCCCTAGTTGTCCACCAACCAAAACGTAATGAGCACCTAGAGCTTGTCGTGACTTTTGTGTATTCAGGGGACCAGAAAGCAATGTCAGTAGCTTGAGTCTGTAATGTCCTGAAACAACCAAGTTGTGAGGATGCTTTGTATACCTTTCGAGGAAAAACTAGACTAACTTGCATGGAGGCAGTGGTTAGAATATTGCTCCCACCACCCACAGATGAAAAGAAGAAACAGAATGTGTAGACTGAAGAAGAACAATGAAGAACATAATAACTGTCTTCTGGCTTTTGAAAGCTTGTCACAAAGAAAAGAGTTCAGGCTTACTCTTCTTTGCCTTAGAACACAGAACTAAAAGCAATTAAAGTAATCTTCAAAGCAAAGGATTTTGTGGGGATTTTGTTTACTTCATAAACCTTAAAGTGCTATATGTTATTGTTGTTCTCTTTCTTTGTTTTTCTTGCTCTTGTTCTTGTTCTTCTTGTTCTTGTTCTTGTTCTTCTTGTTCTTGTTTTTGTTCTTGTTCTTGTTCTTCTTGTTCTTCTTCTTCTTCTTCTTCTTCTTTCTTGTTCTTGTTCTTCTTCTTGTTGTTCTTCTTGTTCTTCTTGTTCTTGTTCTTTTTCTTGTTCTTCTTGTTCTTGTTCTTCTTGTTCTTCTTCTTGTTCTTCTTCTTGTTCTTCTTCTTGTTCTTCTTCTTCTTCTTCTTCTTCTTCTTCTTCTTCTTCTTTCT